>NW_028274819.1:25040655-26338988 GCF_037043125.1 Eumetopias jubatus | reverse complement strand
AGAAGAATAAGCCAATGGAGCCAGCCTTCCATGATCCTTGTCCCCATAGACCAAAGAGGACTGTTGACTATAATGTGAATTGTGGGATACCCCATTGCTGAGGACCTGATTCTAGACTGCCCCCAAGCAGCTTTCTATTCTACAGCTTTATTCTGAGGGGCTATGGCAGGAAGCCCTATATGTCATTAGGACCCAGGAGGTGATAAGAAATGGTCTCATGATAGGAGATAGAAAGGTGAGGCGAGATGGCCTCTGAGCAGCTCTTTGAAAGCCTCACATGCTCTTGTGTTCCAGGAGGACCACTAGGCATTCTGTCAAGACCCAGAGAAGCTGCGGTTGGAGCATGTACATGCATGGTCTCTGTGGATACATGCAAAGCCGCCCAGGCACCAGGCAGATCTGTTCTCCGGCAAGCAGGCATTCGGTAAATACTCACGGAATGAATATGTTAATAGTGGAAACCCACCCAGCTGGATTGACCTATGAGGAAAGAGAACGGGAGCTGTGAATACATCTTTCTAGTAAATTCTTCTTTTTAAAAGCAACAGTGTGGTTCAGAGTGAGGAGTATGTGCTCTGGAGTTGGACCATCCAGGTTCTAACTGCAGCTTGGCCATGGGGCAGCTGGACAAGCTTGGGCAAATAGGTGCTGTAGGAGTGATTGCCACAATCTTTATTAACTCATATTTTATATTTGAATATAAGATTTTACATTTGGAAAGATTCCTTGATGCCTTTGCTTTCTTTCCACCCCCACCCTCTACCCCCATGCTTGCAGTGGTGCACCATATCCCTCATGAAAACGCCCGGTTTTACATTGCACTGATGATTTGACTATCGTTATGTTTGATAAGTTATGAAGATAATAGAACCACCTCGTGGAAGATGGAGAAAAGAAAAGAAAAATCACTCCTATCTAATGAGGTCAGCATCATGACTGTGGGTATTTTAATATAGCTTTTTCCAGTATTCCCCTCATATATATATTTCTTGAGGACCTAACATGTGTGCTGTTACTGATCTCCATTTCAAAAGAGAAAACAGTAACACGGAGAGGCTTTGTAGCTTGCCCAGGATCACACCTAGTCAGAGCTGGAATTGAACCTATGTAGTCAGCTGCCAGGACGTGTCGTGCTATCATGGCAAACGAACAATTTTACATTCTCAGAAGGCCGTCCTAGTCCATTCAGGTTGCTCTAACCAAATACAACAGACTGGATGGCTGCTAAAAACAGCAGAAATTTATTGCCCACCATTCTGGAAGCTGGAAGTCCAAAATCAGGGTGCCGGCATGGTTGGGTTCTGGTGAGAACTCTCTTCTGGGTTGTGGACTGCCAACTTCTCATTGTATCCTCATGTGGTGGAAAGGGAGAGCTAGCTCTCTGGGGTTTCTTCAATGAGAGCACTCATCCCATTCACGAGGGCTCTACCCTCATGACCTAAGCACCTCCTCAAGTCTCCACCTCCTGATACCATCACATTGCAGGTAGGATTTCAACCTATGAATTTGGAGCAGGGACACTGTTGGAGGAGGTCATGGAGAGGACGTGACTGCAGGTAGACCTGTGAGCTGGACCTGAGCAATCAGAGGCTTCTTACTCCCTTCCCTCTAATGTATGTTCTGCCCAACAGTCCCACACTAGGAGCTATTTCAAGGACACAGCCTTGAGATAGAGTGATGTGTTATTGAGACCATCTGAACTGTGCAAGACTGAATCCCATTAAGACTTCTGTATAAACTTTTAAGCTTCTGTCAGGTAGGTGCAGAGAGCTACTCATCTTGCAGCCACCCACGATAAGTCTCATTCGCAAGTTCCCTTGCATATTAAACCCACCACCTACCAATCTGGAGTGGTCTGCCTCTTTCTTCCATCTCTTCTTGTACTCTGTGGACAAGAGCCAGTTTCAAATTTTACCCAGGAAACTCCTGAGGTTAGAAAACAACAGACACAAACATTCAGACTAGGGCAAAGCAAGAATACCTTTCATGTAGAAACATGGTCGTAAGGATTGATTTTAATGTCCATCAACTGGCTATGTCATGGGTTCCTTAATCACTTCCTCTACTTTGGAATACGTATATTGTTTTAAAACTTTCACTCTTTTAAATGAATTGAGATAAATATATCTGCACACAAAGTCTTTTCTGTGGTTAAGATTATTTCCCAGAAGTGCAGGTACAAGGTCAAAGCTAAGAACATGTACTTGGCTCTGGATCCTATCACCTGGTGGTTTTCCAAACTGGTCCACTTCCTGTCAGTAGCCAGCAGCTTCCTGACTGGGTTTGGATGTTCTTCTCCACCTGGGGCTGGGTGGGTCCCAGGAAGCTCTATTTTTACCAACCCTCCTGGTGAGATTCTAATGCTGGCCAATTGTGGGAATGCTTGACCTATCCAGGGTCTTCCTTTTCCAGGCAAACATTTTGGATTTTGTATGAGTTAACTTTTTGCCACTACCTTCAAAAACAAATTCATGAGAGTACCTCCAATTAAACAGAAGTGATTGCAAACATTAATTCATTCAACAAATTATGGGTGCTGACCTAGGTGCTGGACACACAGGGGTCTACAAAACAATGTTCCCACTCCCACAGGGGTCATGTTAGGGTGTGACTTGGCAGATAGTACACAAGAAAAGAAATAAAGGAAGAAGGTGATTTCAGAGAGTGAAATATGCTGTGGAAATACCAAAATGGAATAATGTGATCGCGGTGTGGGGACACGGGAGGCAGGTACCTTACACAGGGTGGTCAGACGTGACACTCTGTGAAAAGAATGATGTGCAGACCTGCCAGGAAGCATTCCAAGCAAGAAAAACTGTAAGCTTGAAATGTAGGAGCAACAGAAGAAAAAGGCCAGCTTTCTCTGTAGCTGGCAGAGTAAGGGAAGGGAGCCAGGGTCGGATGATGCAGGCCTTGTAGGTCTTGGTAAGGAGTGACGGTGCTTGCAGTCAGGATACCCTGGTGTGACCCAAGCAAGGGAATGATGTGCCAAGATGCAGAGGGTTAAAGTGTCCCTCCAGCCCCCTGGTGGCAGGCGGGAGTGGACAGGGCAAGCGGCAATTAAGAGCTTATCCAAGAAACTCCTTCAATTCCAGACAGGAGCTGCTGGTGATTCGTCCTAGAGTACTGGGTCTCAGGATGCAGAGAAGTAGAGACCCCAGCTGCATCTGGAGGCAGGGGGATTAGGGTGTTCCATGCGAGAGCTAGTATCTCATGGAGTTTGAGCTAAGAGCAGGCATTACAGGAAAGCCCCTGGATGAGCAGACTGAAGCAGAAAGTCTTGGGTTTAGTTCCAGACCCCCCTGATGATCCAGCCAGGTGACCTCAAATAAGTCACTGTATGGCTCCTGGCCTCACTTTCCAGGGTTGAAATAGACACGTAATATCACTTCTGTTTCTAGCATTTTCCTATTGATTTTTGGATGTAATGTGCTCTACATAGCCCTTCCTTCAATAAGGGTTTGCTGAGTGCCTACTGTATACCAGCATTGTAGTCAGTGTGGGTGGATAAGTCCAACACTCAGTGTCCTCTGTGGAGCTGACAGGCTGGGAGAGGCAGCTGCTAGTAACAAATACTTGTGCAAGGAACTGTGTAATAGCTATTGTGGTTAAGAACTACTAGGGAGAGTTGACGGGGGACACAGCTTGACTGGAGGTAATGGAAAGGCTTCCCTAAGGAAAGGGCACTCAGGCTGAGGTGTTTGGTGCAGGCACTGTCTATTGAAGGCAAATCAAAACCCTCCTAGGCTGTGTCCTGTGAACTTGGACTCTGCAAGCCCCAGTCATTTTTATAGTCAGTGCTGGTGAGGCAGGTGACTCCAGCCCATGCCTGCCACAAGGGCCACGTGGCTCTGGGTACATTCTCTCTTGAGGTCAGCTAGTTCTGGTTCGGCAAAGCCAAACATTTTCCCTAAAATCCAATGTCCGCAGGGGGCATATTCTATGGCACGATGTCATGATACCCCAGAGTGAAGGAGGCATCTGGGGACACACCAGGCATCTCGTTCTCTTTCTCTGCCTCCACCTACGGTTCTGGGAGGGAAGACCAGTGGCTGAGAATCCTGGGGCTGGATTTGGGCCATCCATTTGGAAAATAGGCACCCTTCCCCATTTCTAATTTCAAGGACTATGTCAGGAATGAGTTTCTTCAGTAAGAGGCAGAGAAAAGCATTTCAAGTTGCTCTGGTCATTTTTGGAAGTGATTACTCCTGTTTCTCCATCCGCCCCCCTGTCCCCACCCAACTGTCACACAAAGACACAGAAACAAGGTCTTTACTGGGGAAGGATCTTGGGTCTAATGTCCTGTCTGCCTTAGCAGCAGGAACCAGAAAGTGACCACACTGCTTTCTTTCTCTTTGGAGGATGGTATACAAACTCTTACTCTGGATGGATGGGATCACGTACTGGCTGGGCCCAGGGTGTTAGAATCCCAGCAACACAGCAGAAGGAGAAGAAACCTTTTTTGGGGGGGAGGGGGCTGAAACAAGGATGACTAGGTCTCTGTCTCCAGGGCCTGGCCCCCAGTGAATCAAGAGAAGACCACAGAGCCCATATGAAGATGGAGGGTGCCCTGTTCTCCAATTGATTCTCTCTACTCAGGAATGCTGAAGTCATTTTTAAAAAATCCATCGTTATGAGATATTTCCCTGATTCTGAATAAGGGCCCATGGCTTCACATGCCCCCCCTGCCCCCAGCAAGGCAGTGGGGTGCAATGGTCCAGTGAACAGATTGTGAGGCCAGAGTGCTTGAGTTCAAATTTTAAACCTTGTGACTTCAGGCAAATCATCCTCTAGGCTTAACTTTTCCACATCTCTATATAGTACTGATAAAAACACACAGATCATGGGCCGATTTTTTAAAAATTGTGATATAATCGACAGATAACATTATATTAAACATAATTTTAAAAAAAGAAAGAGCTGCAGATGGGAAGCAGGACATCTGCTGCCCCTTTTCTCTGTGACCTTGGCCAAGTCATTACATCTGAAGACCCAGGGCCTGCAAATGAAAGAATTCAATAAAACAGACTCTAAGATCCTAATTAGCATGTTATCTTTTCTCAGGAGGGCTCCTATTGGTCACCAGAAGGAAGGTAAAAGCTCCACATTACTGGTGTGCTTCTCGGGGCTTCCTTTTCCCTTCCAGCACCTTCATACCACAGCACCCCCCACCCCATGCTTTCCCTAGGGTTCCCGGTACGAGGGGAGCACCTGCTCATGACATACTGAACACTGGTGGTATGACCCACTCTGGAGACACTTGTCCTGGCTTGCTTTCTTTGCAGATGAGAAAACATAGGTCCAACGATGGGCAGGGCTCTACCCACTGTCACGCAGCGGTGGGTCCCAGAGCCGGGACTGGAACTTGCTTTCTCTTATGCTGTTTGCCACACCCACTGCTTCTTCTCTTTTACCCCATAAGGAGTCCAGCACAAGGGAGGAGGGACCCTTGGATGCCTAACATGAGGAGCCTTGCTTGGAATCGAATGACTTGAGCAAAGGTAGTTGCCCCTTTGGCCTCTAATGAGGCCAAAACACAAAAATTGGGAGACCTGTCTAGCTTCCAGTTCTAGCCCAAGCTGGCTGTGTGTTTTGAGTAAACTACCTAATTGCTCTGTGCTATTTCTCCACCTCAACCCCAGCTACTCAGAAAGCTTGACTTCCGCCCATCTTACCGATCATTATACAAAAGGGCCCTAAGGGGATAAAGCCTTGTTTTAAACACAAAGCCACTCAGAGGGATGGTTCAGCCCCTGACTTCTTATGGAGGGAGTCTTGTCTGAAGCTTTATGCCCAGTTCCCAGAATTTTGTGCTCAGCTTTGGTGTCTTCTCTTCCAGTGAGCGAACAAAGCCCATTTAGACCCCCTAGACCCCCTGGGGTCTAGGCCCAACACCTGGATTTGTGTGGCCCAGAGAAGAAGGTGCCTGCTGCCAGATTCAATGGGCCCATTATGCTCAGCTAATTCCATAGCAGAACACTGTGTCTTTCAGGGCCTGGCAGCAACTGGTCCTACCTGTTTAGAGTCAGTACTTTCTGTTTGCTGGAGGAATGAAGGGAGAGCAGCACACACCACATCTCATCATTGTAAATGCCACTGCAAGTTAATTATTACCGCGTACAGTAGTACTGTAGTCAAACTCTGCACGCACCAAGTGCCCTTCCCATGGAGGCTGGCGGGCAGCGCATAAGGGGGTCATTGTGTGCACTGGGCGAGGGAGGGAGAGACGGAGAAGTGCCCACGGATGCCAAGTGTGGTCTCATAGCTCACACACTCAGGAGGGGGGCGCCTGGGACACTGTGCTCATACTTTCTCATTTTCCAAGACAATCTATTTACATTCACTATTGACATTGGGGTACTGTTACTGAAGGTGGAATTTGTGTCATTTGATAAAATAACCCCATCAACCTAACCTGACATTACAGAACATCAACCAGATCCCACACAAAAACAGTCCCCATCTCTGGCCAGAACCGGTTCTTTTGTAGCTCGAGCCACCCTCCCCCTGTTGGGGAGTCGTGTGGGCCTGTCTGCAGACTGACAGTTGGAGGGAGGGTGTTTCTAAACGCCTAGAAGCCTGAAGTTGATGGCTATCAAGCCCCAACCAGCCTCTTCTGTCTGCCAGAGACAAAGCAAGAATGTTCCCCTCCTGAGGTCTCAGTTTACAGGCTTGTCACACTGGTAATGAGGCAAGGCTCGCCACCTGCACTCCTGTTTAGAGGTTCCTCCCAAGACAGTCCTGACATTGCCTTTAATCAGCCCAGCTGTGACTCCACCTGTTTCCACGGCCACCTCCAGACAGAGGGGATTGCTCTAGGGCTAGAAGGCTGTGAACTTGGCCAACTTTGTGGGTCAGCGAACCAGCTGGATAATTTGGCAAGACCAAGAGGATCCTTCTCTCCTAGGAAAATAAAGTCTCCCCCCAGTGCCTGAAATTCCATTTTTTTGTGCCAAGCGTTACCTTCTCCATCGCAATCCTCATGTTAAGTCCAAAAAACTCTGGGAGGGGTAGGAATATAGATGTTTAGCATCAAAATACATTTCCCAGACTGAGAAAGGTGGCATGAAAATCTTGGGTGTTGGAGGTGGGGGGCTACATGAGAAACGGGGGGAGGGAGTTCAAGAAGTTGAAGCACGTTGAGTGCTAAAGAGGAGGTATGGCACTGCAGGCACGGTGACAGTGTTTCCCGAGGGGCCAGAGTTATGGGTCCTTGTTTCCTCTTCCCCCTGAAAGACCAAAAAAAAAATTTTTTTTCAAACCCATAGACTTTCATGCATATGACTTCATAATGACTATAGTGGACGCTGTTTGGCCGTCCAACAAAAACAATATTCCCCTTTCTTTAGGGGACCACCTCTCATCTTTCATGTCCATGGGGTTCAGGTGAAGCTGACTTCACCCCCACGCTTCACCCCCATCCTTTAGGCCTGGACCACCATATCACCGCACCCCACAGTCCCACTGGCTACCTTCACTGTTACAAGGACAGGCAGGTATGTGGCCGGTGCTAAGCCACCAAAACTCAAATGTAGGGCTTTTACTGAAGCTATAGGAGAAGAGGAGCCATCTCTCTGCCGGTGGTGCTAAGCTGATGGAATACAAGCCCAGACCAGCTAGGGGTCTTCTTATGATGTCACGCGGGGTACCTACCTGGGAGTGAAACCAATTCAGAGGAGTACAGAACGGAAACTTTCAGAGAGCCATGCTGCTTGTGATAGCATCCAAACACCTGGCTCTAACTATGCCTGCAGCCTGCACAACCTCAGAGTTTTAGTTGCATGAGCCAAAACACTTCTGCCTCTTTCTTAAGCCAGTTTGAGTTTCTGATGTAACAGAACAAGTTCTAAGTAGAACGCAGACTTTATCGGATTGCTTGCAGTGCTGCTAGCCCCCCAGCTGTTGGCAACGTTCTTCTCCACCTGATTCTGCCACATTCTAGTGAACTTGGCTTAAACCTGGGCCTTGGTGTACCCATCAGTGAACTGATTACCCAGCAGTAATCACTGGACAGATAGAAAGGGGGGAAAGAGAATTACTGATATGGAAGAGCTTTGCTTCCCTTGGAAGAAACATACTATAGAAATCCTCAGTCTTGTGTGACAAAGGTGGACATCCCATTTTGTCCTTGAGAGGACTCTGGAGCTTTGCTACTCAGCGCAACATCCCTGGACCAGCGGTGCGCACGTCACCGGGAACTTGTGGGAGCTGAAGAATCTCAACCTTATCCCAGACCTAGGAATCTGAATGTACGTTTTCACAAGATCCTCGGGTGACTGGTGAACATAGGAAAGGTGAGGAAGCCTTGCTCAAGAGACTCCAGAAGAGCAGGGCCCCAGAAACACTTGTATCCGTTTTATATGCCGGGGTCCCCTGCATAGCCTCAGCTCCCTTGCTTTCAGAAAGTTTGAAAAACACCCATCGCTTCAATCTCCACATTTCACAGCGGGGTAAACTAAGGCTGAGAAATGAAATGACTTGTCCAGGGTCAGAATCAGCTGCTCAGTCAGATGAAAAGCGCGGGTTCTGAAAATCTCTGTGACTTCGGGTTAGGCAAAGATTCTGCTACAACACCAAAAGCATGATCCATCAAAAAAATGATAAATGAGACTAGCTCAAAATTAAAAACTTGTCCTCTTCAAAAGATACTGTTAAGAAAAAGGAAAAGACAGTCCATACTCTGAGAGAAAATATTTGCAAAACACCTATTTGATAAAGGAATTTTATCCTTTCAAACTCAATAATAAGAAAACAATCCAATTAAAAATGGCAAAAATATTTGAATAGATACTTCACAGAAAAAATTATATGGATGGCAAATAACCATAGAAAACCTGCTCAACATCTTGAGTGACTAGGCAAGTGCCAATAAAACCACCATGAGGGGCGCCTGGGTGGCTCAGTCAATTAGGCATCTGCCTTTGGCTCAGGTCATGATCCTGGGGTCCTGGGATCGAGCCCTGCGTCGGGCTCCCTACTCAGTGGGGAGCCTGCTTCTCCCTCTCTCTCTGCAGCTCCCCCTGTTTGTGCTCTCTCTGTCTCTCTTTTTCTCTCAAATAATAATAATAAAAAAAACCCACAATGAGATACCTGTACATACCTACCAGGTTGGCAAAAACAGAACAACAGACAACACCCAGTGCAGCAAAAAGAACGCAGAAACCTAAAATGTTCACACGTGGCCAGCAAGAATGCAAAAATGGAAAGGCAACTTGAGAAACAATTTGGTAGCTTCTTACAAATGTAAACATACAGAAATCATATGGCCAAGAAATTCCACCCCTAGGTGTTTATCCAAGAGAAATGAAAAAAAAATGTGCAAAAAAAAATGTATGTGTGAACATTTATGGGAGCTTTTGTCGCAATAACCACAATGTGGAAATGACCCAAATGTCTTTCCCCTGGTGCCTGGATAAGTAAACTGTGGTACATGCACAAAATGGAATACTCCTCAGCAATAAAAAGGAATGGCAAAAAAAAAAGGAAGTGGGTGAACCTCAAAAGCATTGTGCTGGATGAAGAAAGGTAGGCTCAAGGCTATGCACTAATGATTCCACTCACACGACCTTGTGGAAGAAGCAGAACCATAGGCACGAAAATCAGATCGGTGATTGCCGGAGACTGAGGTGGGGAGAGGTGATTGGGAAGTGGCTGTGTTCGTCGCTAGGGCCACTGTAACAAAGTGCCACCAACGGAGTGACTTAAACAACAGAAATTTATTGTCTCGTGGGTCTGGAGGCCAGAAATCTGCAGTCAAGGTATTGGCAGGGTTGTTCCTTCTGAGGGCTAAGAGGGAAAGATCGTTCCAGGCCTCTCTCTTTGGCTTGTAGATGGCCATCTTCATGTTTACGTGGCATTCTCTGGGTGTGTGTATCTCCATATTTCCCCTTTTTGTAAGGACACCAGTCCAGTTGGATTAGGGCCCACACTAATGACCTCATTTGAACTTGATTACCTCTATAAAGACTCGATTTCCAAATAAGGTCACAGTCTGAGGTGCTGGGGGTTAGGAGTTCACCATATGAATTCTGCAGGGACACAGTTCAACCCGTGACAGGGGCACCGAGGGAACTTCTGGGGGCTATGGAACGGTTGTATGTTTTAACTGTGGTGGTGGTCCCATGTGTGTAGGCATGAGTCAGAACTCATAAAACTGCACACTCAAAAGGGTACATTTTACTGCACGTAACATAATTTAATTTTTAAACTAGAAAAAAATAAAACAGATCTCCCAAGTTTCTCTTCAAAAGATGATTGCTCTTCCCAGTCTACCACACTCTCCTGTCTACACTGTGTGCTCCAGGCATCTGTGATGGGAAATAATTATTTTTTCAGAAGCCCAAGTTGGTTACAGCTTTACAGAAAAGGCTGTTTTTCTGCTGTGTGTATTTATCTATATGCAACATTCTAGCCAAGCATAAAGATCCCATCGCACTGAATGGCCCATTTAAAGAATTGCCCTTGTGGAGTGGGATGAAGTAATACAAAGTGAGGGTTGGCTGGGAAAATCTGGTTTGGGACATGCCAAGGTTAGCGGGAGCTGGGCTCCACCACCAGTAGGGAGAAGCTGCACATTTTGCCCACAAGCCTCTGGAGTCTCGGCCCCCACCTGACGCCACTCAGAGGACACCTGCGGGAGAGGGAGACAGGAGATCAGACAGCCTGCCACCTACATCAGGATACATGGCAGAAGGGAGAAGGTGGCTTCCTCTTCCCAGGAGGGGCAGGGGTGAGTGGCCTGACACCACACCGTTCACCGGCGGAGTAGGGGGCTATGCGTAGGTTAGAGACACACACACCTTGTTTCACGAAGGAGGACAAATATTCAAAGAGGTGAGAACTAACAAACCTTGGAGCCCTTCCCACACCCATCCCTGGCAGCGTCCCCTGCCCCTGTGCATTATCTGTCTTATTCTGCCACCATCTGACTTGTAACTTCTACGTGCGTGCGTGTGTGTGTGTGTGTGTGTGTGTGTGTGTGTAAAACCTAAGTCACCATGTACAGGGATGCCTGGAGAAGAGAAACCATGTTTCTGGAAGGATCTAGAGTGCAGTACAGCCTATGCCGATTCCCCAGCCCCCAGCTTCCAGGGAAGGTGTTCTCTTTGTAGACAGCTCCTTCTGAACTCCCTGACTTTGTCAGTCTACACAGGGACGGTGGGACTGAGACTGGGAACCGGGGCCAACTGGGGCCGACAGGGAGCCAGCTGGAAAGAAGGGAACTCGGAGCCAATCTTCTCAAGGGGCTCAACCAGGACGCCCCCCCCAGATGCGGCCGAGCCGGGTGAAGGGACAGGAGCTATATGGCGGTGCCCAGGGCGAGCCTGCGGTGGGCACGCTGGCGGGCGGCCGGGCCAGGCTTCCCGGGTGTCTGACAGCCTGGCTTGTTCTTTCCGGTTATCTGTCCCAAGTGAGCTCACTGTTTTGCTAACCTTCTCAGCCTGCACATTTTTGTGGCTGCTCTGTCTAGCTCCTCTTGGATCTGGCCCTGCTCTTTTGTCTCTTCGTGTTTTTACTGCAGATGCTTTATCTTTTTAATCTCCTGAATTTTATTTCCCCTAATTCCATTTTCTAGGTGGAAGCCAAAAACCCTCCCATTTCTCTGAGCTTAGTTTTCTTGTCTGTAAAATGGGCATTTCTTTCCATTCGTTCTGTGTTCAAAGAGCAGGAGGTTTGGACTCAGAGGGTCTGAGTTTTCAAATTTTTTCCCCCACATATTTATAGATTACTAGGGACCATGTGCCACACTCTCTTCCTCACTGAGTCTTCAGCATAACCCTTCAGGGTGTATTGTTACCCCCACTTTACATATGAGGTAACTGAGTCACAGGACTTAACCAGACCCCCCCATATCCCATAGCCGGTCTGAGGCGGCAGACAGGCGGCTTTTGAGCACCAGGGTTCACACTCTTTCTCCCCCCAGCTTTACTGAGGTGTGATTGACACGTAACATTGTATAAGTTAAAGGTGCACAATGGGATGGTTTGATACAGGTATATATTGTATATGCACTGCCAAACAGACATACGTGTGTATGTTGTGAAAAGCTCACCACAATAAGGTCAGTTGGCATCCCTCACCTCACTTAGTTACATTTGTGCGTGTGCGTGTGTGTGTGTGTGTGTGTGTGTGTGTGTGTGTGTGGTGAAAACTCTTAAAAAGTCTACTCACTTAGCAGCTTTCAATCCAGTATTGTTAACTATCATCACCGCGCTGTGCATCGACGAGCTATCCACACGCCCATGTTCACTGCAGCCATTGTTTACAAGAGCCGACACATGGAAACACCCTGAGTGTCCCTCCGTGAATGTGAGTGGATAAAGGAAATGTGAGGGGTGCCTGGGTGGCTCAGGTCATGATCCCAGGGTCCTGGGATCGAGCCCCGCATCGGGCTCCCTGCTCGGTGGGGAGCCTGCTTCTCCCTCTTGCACTCCCCCTGCTTGTGTTCCTGCTCTCGCTGTGTCTGTCTCTGTCAAATAAGTAAATAAAATCTTTAAAAAAAAACGGAAATGTGATATATAATGGAATGAAGCATAGGAATATAATGGAATATTACTCAGCCATATAAAGGAAGGAAATCCTGTCATTTGGGACAACGTGATTGGAACTTGAGGGCATTATGCTAAGTGGAATAAGTCAGATAAAGACAAATACTGTATGACCTCACATGTGGAATCTGAAACACGCGAACTCATGGAAACAGAGCAGGTTGCCAGATGCAGGGGTGGAGGGGTGGGGAAACGGAGGTCAACAGTATAAGTTGCAGGTTCATACTCTTAACCACCCCAGTATTTCCAGACCAGTTACGTGTCTCTTTTGCTGTGTGACTGCTGATGCATCGTTCGGACTCTCTGGGCTGGACTTTTCTCATTTGGCAGATGGAGACATTTGCAGGGTTCCCGTCAGAAATACCGAGCGGCTCTGTGTGCAAGCCCTTTAGTGGTTAAAGTACCCACAGTATTCGCCTTCCACAAGGGCTCTCTGCCCATGCTTACCTGTTCTCTTTCCTTGTCTCCATGTTGGCAGCTCTCTGGTGGTGATGCTACATTTCCCTGAGCATTCCACGTAAGAAGAGCTAAATGTCTGGAGGACTAATTACACACCAGCACTGCGCATGCTTTGTTTTCTCTGCCTTTCGTTTAACTTCACAACAAACCTGGGAGGCAGGTGCTACAATTCTCTTCATTCCACAGGTGAAGCTGAGGCACAGAGAGGTTGAGTAACTTGCCTAAGGTCACACAGAGGGTTGGTGGAGCCGGCACCCAGAATGAGACCTGTCTGATCCATCCTGTTACCCAATGATGCTGTAGCACCAAGACAAGCGTGAGGGTCAGGGCGGGGGGAGACAGTGCGGCTGAGATTGGAGGCATCTTATAAACTCTGCCCATAAGCAAGGACAAGGAATTAAGTTGGGAAAAATTTTCCACTTATTTTATTTTATTTTTTATTTTTTTAAGATTATTTATTTATTTATTTGAGAGAGAGAATGAGAGATAGAGAGCACAAGAGGGAAGAGGGTCAGAGGGAGAAGCAGACTCCCTGCTGAGCAGGAAGCCCGATGTGGGACTCCATCCCGGGACTCCGGGACCATGACCTGAGCCGAAGGCAGTCGCTTAACCAACTGAGCCACCCAGGCGCCACTTATTTTATTTTTTAATAATCGACCCCATCACCTTTTTCTGTTCACTCGTGCTATTGGTCAATAAGTAGACGTCTCTAAATGTCCAGATACCAGACAGGTGACTCTTACATGAGACTCTGGATGTGAGCATCCAGATGAGTAAGGATGGAGAAAAGAAAACAAGGTAAGTGATTGCTCATAGCCTTTGGTCTATTTCTGAGTTAAAAACAAGATTGAAAATACTGCTGCTGCTGCATTTAGATGTCAGCTCTTCACTTTCAAATCCCTGCTTTGCACTTTGCGTTGCCCTGGGCAAAGACGAGGTCCTTAATCAATAGTTCTGGGTGGCTGAGTTTTTTCTAGCCCTTCTTTCCACCTGCTACTGAGGATCTGAGTTACCTCCGTTCTGGAAAGGGAGAAGGCAGAGCCAGGGGAATGGCCTAAGATGAGCAGTGTGGTGAGCTCGGCTGGGCTCCCAGACCCGTGATGCCAGGGAGCACAGGGTGGGAGGGAGGTCCCAGAGCTGAGCAGGAAGAGTCAGGGCCTCTCTCAGGAAGGGCCGCCCCCCACCCCGACCCTAAGACATAAGATGGATAAGTCTTACATCAATACCTGGCCAGTCTGCCCTCGGAGGTGCCTCTCCAGCCCCTCTCATCTTCTGACTTCCCGACACTCCTTCACTGACTATTCCCATGAGGCCTTGGTCCCTATTAACTAATTTCTGCTAAGATGTTTATCTGTGACTTGCCTTACGTGGACTAGCTACCTGACTGTATTTGAGTTCTAATAGAAGATCTTTGGAGATCCAGGAGACTTAATCATCAAATTACAGTCTCTCAGAAGGGAAGGGCTGAGCCATCACCTAATCCAGAGGTTACAGACTCTCAAGTCTGGGGCAGGCTGGTAAATGCAGATGCCCCAAGCAGGCTCATGACCTTAGGGAGTGGTGACTGACTGACTGTCGCAGCAAGGAGAACCAGGCCCCCCTCTAAAGACATTCAAATTCAGCATTTGAAAATACTCTTCAGGCAAAAAAAGCAGACACAGCAACAAAGTAAACGAAGCAAATATGAATAGCTACACCTTAAATGCGATGTGGTATCCTGGCTTGGATCCTGGAACAGAAAAAAAAGGCATTTGTGGGAAAAACCAGTGAAATGCAAATAAAGTCTGTAGTTTAGCTTAGAGTAATGCACCGACATTAATTCCTTAGTTGGCAAGTATACTGCGATTGTGTAAGATGTTACTATCAGAGGAGTTGGGTCAAGGTACATGGGAACTCTCTGTCCTATCTTTGCAACTTTTTTGGTAAATTAAAATTATTCCAAAACGATAAGGTTATTTTTCAAAAACCAGCTACATCCATAGGGGCGATCTGTGATTATAACAGCTATCGCTCGTTCACAAAGGAGGCTGTGTCTAAGAGCTTTATAGATCCTCGTGCAATTCTATCAGAATTATCCTTTTGGCAATAAAATTGTTGTCCTCCTTTTATCGATGAGGAATCTAAGGCACAGGCAGGTTAAGTATCTTGCCCAAGGTCACACAGCTACCATGAGGTAGATAGAGCCAGGCTTCTAATCCGATGCACAACATTTTTCTCCTTACCTGCCCACCTGTCAAGATCAGAGGCTCACTGACATCAACTTGTGACCAGGGGGCAGGGCGGGACTATAGGGAGCTGAGCGAGACACCTCCTCGGTGCAAAAATGAAGGAGTTCTACTACCTCATACCCATTAGGATGGCTACTACTTAAAAAAGAAGAAAAAAGAGGGGCGCCTGGGTGGCTCAGAAGGGGAAGCATCTGCCGTTGGTTCAGGTCATGACCCTAGCGTCCTGGGATTGAGTCCTGCATCTTGCTCCCTGCTCAGTGGGGAGTCTGCTTCTCCCTCTGCTTCTCCCCCCTGCTGGTTCTCTCTCTGTCAAATAAGTAAATAAAAACTTTGGAAAAAAAAAAGAGAAAAGGAAAAAAGAAAGGAACAAGTGTTGTTGAGGATGAGGAGAAATTGGAACGCTTGTGCACTGTGGGTGGGAATGTAAGGTGGTGCAGCTGCTGTGGAAAATAGTGTGAAGGTTTCTCAAGAAATTAACAGCAGAATCACCACAGGATCCAGCAATTCCTCTTCTGGCTAGCTACCAAAAAGAATCGAAAGCAGGATCTCAAACAGATATTTGTACACCCATGTTTATAGCAGCGTTATTCTCAAAAGCTAAAAGGTAGAAGCAACCCCAGTCCCCACGGATGGATACAGGGCAAAGCAAACGTGGCGTACACACACACACACACACACACACACACACACACTGGAGGATTATTCGGCTTGAAAAAGGAAAGAGGTTCTCACACAGGCTACAACACGGATGAACCTTGAGCACATCGTGTCAAGTGAAATAAGCCACTCACGAACAGAAATACTAGAGGATTCCACTTAAGTAAGGTATCTAGAGTTGTCACGGTTATAAAGACAGGAAGTGAATGCTGCCTGTCAAGGGCTGGGGGGAGGAGGGGATGGGGAGTTGCTGTTTAATGGGTACAGAGTGTTTCAGTTTGGGAAAATGAAGACTTCTGGAAACGGGTAGTACTGTTGGCTCCACAACAGTGTGAATGCATTTAATGTCACTTAACTGTACACTTACACTTCCCAATACTTAAGACAGTCAATTTTATGTTATGTCTATTTTGCCACAATTTAAAATATAATAATTTAAGGGGCACTAAAAACCTTGGTCATCAATATAATATTCTAATGCAATATTTTAAAAAATAAAAATTAGTGCAAAAAGAGTCCAAAAGGAAAACATACCATTTTAAATTAAGACAGGATCAGGGGCAGTGTTGTATCAGACTACCCTGGAATCTGCCTCAGGAGGAAAAATCGGCAGCACAGATCCTGAAAGACACACTCCCTCGAGAGCTCGTGGGAATTTTAAGGGTAGATGGGGCATGGAGTTCCCCGATATTGAAATACTGAAATATTGAAAAAGCTCCTAGATGATTCTGACATTCAGCATTCTCTGCCCCATCCCACCCACCCCACCCCACCCCACCCCAAAAAAGAAAAGAAAAGAAAAATTTCAGCATGTATTGGAGAAAACTGAGATCCAAAGCAGTTAACTTGGACTTCCTGGAGGTCACAGCTAGCTAGCAAATGAATTCCTGGTGGAATGTCTGTCTGGTTGCTCAATGACCAGAACTAAGGATGCACCTGGGAGCTGGATGTCCTGGTGTCCCGTTCCAGGGCGGTTCTGCCTCAGGGTCCCTGTGACTCAGCTTTGAGGTGCCCTTTTGGACACCAAGGCGGCACATCTGTGGCCTGAGCTTTTGGGCAGTTTACCCACCTTCCAGCCCCAGGCTGATTTTAAAATGTCCTTCAGACCTAACCTCCCAGCACCCGGCTGCCCTTTGCCAACCCTCCTGGGAAGTCACAGATGGGGAGGCCTCAGACAAGTTTGTGCAGCAACACCTGGGGTTTAGGTATCGCCATTAGCAATGCAAATGCAGGGGAGTGTCAGCTGATTTATTAAATGGAGCCCTTGGAACATCCTCATGCCCTACTTGGGTTCATCTGTCATCCCCTCGTCAGCCCTGAGAGCTGGGTGGATGGACTGCATGTGCTAACCCAGCTCCATTAATTTCGTCTCAGGGCTCCAGATTTATGGAGGCTTTTTTCTTTTGGGATCCCAATGATTAGAGTCAGGCGATCCTGTCACGAACCTGGTAGGCTCCCACACTCTCTCTGCTTGTTTTCTTGACCAGGGAGGACACCACTCATTTCCTTCTTTCTCAGCCTACAGGGTCTGGCCCTGCCTGCTTCTCCAGAGGGCATGGGCAGCCCCTCCAGCTGCACTGCTCCCCCACCCTGGGCCTTTGCCGATGTGGCTCCTTCTTGCCGACACACCTTGCCCCTTCCTGCCCTTTTCCATTCCCCAAGCACCTGGCCTCTTCCCGTTGTTCAGTGGATCTCAACTGGGGGTGATTTGACCCCCGCAGGAGACATCTGGATGTCTCCAGACATCCATGTCTGGAGACACTTGGATTGTCCCAGCTGGGCCGTTAGGGTGGTGTTATTGGCATCTAGTGCGTAGAGGGCAAGGCTGCTACAGATGGCACGGTGCCCAGGATGGCCCCTCCCCCCTACTGAGACAAAGAATTAACGGGCCCCAAATGTCAATATACTGAGGTTGACAAACCCTGCCCCAGTTCACCAGACCCACTAGCTGTAGCTCAAGCATCACTTCCTCCCCTAGGGAAGCCATCCCTACGGAACTTTGTTGCCATCTTCACTCCCCCCGCCCCCACCAGATGCAGACCAGATTCTGCCATTTTCAGGGCATGCCCCTTCTTCCTTTAGAGTACTTATCTTAGTTGGTCATTATTTTTCTGTGCTCCCGTTTGATTATGTTCATGCCTGTGCTCTAAGCTGCACAAGGTCAGGGACGTTGTTTATTCTCACTCACCTGAGTATCCCCCTAGGAGAGCAAGTTGCCCGATGCATAGTTAGTCCTATTGGATTTACTGATGAATCAATGGATACGCCCTACTTCTATACTCCCCATGGAGGACTCACCAGGTTCAAGACACCCCTGGGACTGTTGCATGGAAATAGTTCAGAAAGGGCTCAGCTGGTGTATACTGCTGGGAGTTGGGGGTGGGGGGCAGGGGGATGAAGGGCTCTGATCAAGCCTCTTCCTCCCACCCCATTTCCCCCTCCCTCTCCTACCTCCCCTCCATCCTCCTCACCCTCCCCTTCTCCCTTTTCCCATTCTTACCCCCTCTCTCTTCTCTCTCTCCTTCCCTCTCCCCTCACCCCATTCCTCTCCCTTCTTCCCTCCCTCTCTCCTTCCCTTTTTCCTTCCCAATAAACAAATGCTTGTTGAGCACTTACTGGGTACCAGGAATGATTAGGGTTCAAGTATATGGTAATGAATAGGACAGACACAGACCTCGACTTCATTGACTGTCAGTCTATTGAGAAGATAGTCATGAAACAAGTTATCACACGTGTGATAAATAAACAAACAAACAAACAAATAAATAAATGGGAAGGAAATGGGGTTATGAGCAACAAGGCCAGGGGGATCTTAAGCAAGACAGGGAACAACCAAAACTGATTTGATTTGGACTTCTGTTATGATTAGATTTTAGTGAACACAGAGTCTGGGTTTGGAGCCTGGCTCTCAAGGTTCAGATACCAGTTCTACTGCTCACTATGTGAAATTGAGCAAGCTAGTCAATTTGCCTCGTTCCTGTTTCTTCATCTATAAACTAAGAATAATATGACACTTACTTCATGCAATTATTGGAACGATTAAATGAACGAATGCATGTAAAGCGCTTTGGACAGTGTCAGACATAGCAAGAACTCAACAGACATTACTCAGTTTCATTAACCTGCACATATTTTTCACACCCCCCACCCCAGGGAAATAGAGGACTTTGGTTTTTGAAACTATTGTGGAGCCCCTTGTATCAGTTAAGATTAGACTTGACTGTGAGTAACAAAAGACCTGAAGTAAGAGGTAGAAATTTATTTCCCTTTTGTGGTATGCATTGTCAGCTAGTGTGGCAACTCCACAGTCTTCAAAGACCAAGAATTCTAGGTTATTGCTCTGTTACTTTCAACACGAAGATCCTACCTCATGGCCCAGACATAGCTGCTCTAGCCCCAGCCATGACATCTGCATTCTAAGCCAGTTGGAAGGAGGAGGACACACCCTCTACCTTAACATTTCATGGTAGTTGCACACTTGCTTCTGCATCCATCCTTTGGGCCAGAACTTAGTCTCATGGTCAAGCTTATCTTCAAGGGAGGCTGGGAAATATAGTCTTTATTCAAGGTAGCTCATGTTCAACTGAAACGTGGCGGGGAGTCTATTGCTTAGGAAGAAGGAGAAAAGGAAATATCCCTTCCATGAGGACAGTTAGCCATCTTTACCAATAGTCCTGACTTTGCTCTTAACATCGGAAGGGCAGGAAGGCATAGCCCGGAACCCAAAGTATTTCACTGATAACTAATGGTGAATGCAGAAGGACATATAAAACTCTTCTCTCCTTTGGCCTGAAGCTGTCCCTCAGAGTCCACCTTTGGATTGAAATCTGGAATGGATTCTGACTGAGCCACCTGTTGAAGGGCTTCTCTCCTGGTGCCTTAGGGAACCACCGTTTTCTGGGCAGTCTCTTAATCATATAGCCCCCATGGGTCCTGGAACCCTTAAACCCATCTACTCTCTTCCTCATTCCGCCTTTCCCCTTCCTTGGCCTTTAAGTCTGGTTGTTTGGCCACTCTTTATCATTAGGTTTTTAGTGTTGTGGTCATTTTCCCTGGCTGGAGGTAGAAAGCCTTAGGATGGCCATGCTCCAGAGAGGAGGGTGTGAGGGAAACCGGACCCCAAAGGCCAGCCTCTGCCAGAATTCCTCAGATGCAGATGTTCCAGCTGCATGGGGGCTGCCTTCTTTAGCCCCTCCTGTTGTCCTGCAAGGTCATCTCAGGGTCTTCTCCACCTCGGAGTACTTTAGACAAAAGCCCCCTCTCATTAGCCTGCCCTGGTGTGTGCCTGCCCCAGAAGGACATGGTAGGTTCTCAGCTATGTTCCAGGACAGGTTCCCCACTGCCCCCTTCAGGGACCACTAAGGATTGCAGCTCCGAGTTGAACATACAGCACTATGGAACCCCCAGGATCAATAGACTTTGTTCTTTATCAAGACCCAGACAACTGCCTAGCCCCGCCAACTCTCGTGTGACCTTTTACACTCACAGAGGCTGAGTAACTCCCCGAAGGGTAGAGATCTTGAAAGTGGTGGAGCCAGGACTAGAATTCTGTTCTGATTCCCAGACTTTGTTCTTTGTGCTGTAAGAGTTGCCTCTCACTTCAATGTATATGATTAGTCAATGGTATGGGGTGGGGGGAGTGGAGAATCAACAAAATTAATGGAACAAGTATTTACTGAGCCTCTGCTAAGTGCCAGGCACTGGGGACACAAAAATGAATAAGACACAGCCCTTCAAGAAACTGTTTATGAGGAGCAAGACCCCTACTCTGTGCATAAGCGTGTCAGTAAAAAACTAGCCATTAGCCAATCCTCCGTCTACGGAGGAGTTTCTAAAAGCATTTTGGTTTTTTTTGTAGCTTTTTAAAAAATTTTTATTTATTTTATTTTAATTTTTTTATTAACATATAATGTATTATTTGTTTCAGGGGTACAGGTCTGTGATTCATCAGTCTTACACAATTCACAGCGCTCACCTTAGCACATACCCTCCCCAATGTCCATCACCCAGCCACCCCATCCCTCCCACCCCCCACCACTCCAGCAACCCTCAGTTTGTTTCCTGAGATTAAAAGTCTCTTATGGTTTGTCTCCCTCTCTGGTTTCGTCTTATTTCATTTTTCCCTCCCTTAACCTATGATCCTCTGTCTTGTTTCTCAAATTCCTCATATCAGTGAGATCATATGATACTTGTCTTTCTCTGATTGACTTATTTTGCTTAGCATAATACACTCTAGTTTCATCCACATCATTGCAAATGGCAAGATTTCTTTTTTTTTTGATGGCTGCATAATATTCAATTGTGTGTGTGTGTGTGTATATATATATATATATATATATATATATATATAACACATCTTCTTTATCCACTCATCTGTTGACGGACATCTAGGCTCTTTCCATAGTTTGGCTATTGTGGACATTGTCTAAAGCATTTTCTTTAGGTGATTGTCTGTCTATGAAAAGCACCCAAATAAAGTCAACGCATAGAAGCAGTGACTAGTTCATGCATTCTCGGACATCTCAAAGAATCATCTCTGAGCTCTGGAAAATGCAGCACACCCATTTAGGTAGAAGAAACTCGGATCCAACTGAATGTGTGTTCATGTGGCATGACTATAATAAATATATTTTAAAATTGTTCTACATTTTGTAATTATAAATTCATATATGCTTATTGTAGAGAGGTTGAAAAATACAGAAGACAATAAAGGAAAATATATAAATGATTTATACTCATAGTTAATGGTTTAGTGTAACATTCTCAAAGTGTGCCACAGAGTCCAAATTCTTTTCATAATAATTCCAAACCATTATTTGTTTGGTTTATTCTTACTCTCTCATGAGTGTACAGTGGAGTTTTCCAGAAGGTCCATAATGCATGATGATATCCTTACTCTCACAGTTCCTGTGCTTGTGCAGAACTATGCTTTTCCATTTTCTAATGTTAATTTTGAATATAACAACTATCTATAATTATAACTCACATGAACAAAAGCTGTCTGTGATCCTCACTAATTTCCAAGAGCATAAAGGAGTCCTAAGCACAAAATGTTTATGGTTTAACAGTTTACTTTTTCCAGTCTTTGGCCCATGGATATGGTTAATCATAAAAAATTGGCACCACATCATAGGGATATTTTGTATCCTACTTTTTCAATTAGTTAATATATTATATATAAATACTTATATAAGCATTAACATATCTTTATGTTGTATCTCCTAAGCAATAATAATAGCACTGCTATGAGCTGGGCCCTGTTCTAAGTACTGCACATAGCAACTCTTTGAGATAGGAACTATGATAATTTTTCCATTTTAAGAAAATTAATTAATGTTAGTTAACTCACCCAGGGTTATAAAGTTAGGGAAAGACAGGATTGGAACTGGAATCCACACCTAGGTAAACCTAAAGCACAGTATTCCATCGTCAGAATGTTCCAGCATTTATATATTCATTTTATAATTTTTTAACATTTAAGATTTCAATTTTTTACTGACATAAAATAATACTAGATGAGTACCTGTGAACACATAGCTTTGTTGGGATCCCTGATTATTTCCTTGTAGTCAATTCTTGGAAGTGAACTTATTGGGTTGAGGGAGATACCAATTTTTTCACAGTTTTGAAACATATTGCCAAATTATGTTCCCAAAAGTCGATACCCATTCCCGTGTCCACCCCAAATACTTGAAGACTGGCTTTCTCGCTTCATCCTCACTAATATTTTTGCAAACATGATAGGCAGAGGAAAGAGAGCCCCTTGCTTTAATCTCGAGGGTAGCTGAACACCATTTAAAGTCTGTTTTGGCCATTTAAATTTATTCTAGTATAAATTGTTCATTTTGTATGATCTATTTTTATCTAATGAGATGAACCTGATTTTTATCCACACATTCCTGAGCTTATGCCTCAAAGTGAGTGTTGCCAACATTAATCATCACTTAGAGACTTGATCTGATAATAACACCACTTGATAAAATAATATCCGGAACTCCCTTATGGGATGTGCATGCGAAGTCATTAAAAGGCACGGAGGAAAGAGGAAATTCCTCGTAGAAAGCATTATTATCACTTTTAAAAAAAATTTACTTGTTTTTTTAGCCCACAACACTATATATTGCTTACTAAGCTTATTTACCAAGTTGGAGGCAAACAACTTTTTGGCTGTCTGCTAATATCAAGTCTTCTCTCAGAAGACTAGGAGTTATTACAGAAGTTATGTGTAGTGGAAACTGTTGGTCTTGTCTAATTCCCCTTCACCCGCCTGGTGCGCCTGTCTCCCAGGTGCCGTGAGCAATGCTGCTAATATCCAACAACTGTCCCTGCCTCAGAGCATTCTCTGTGAACAAGAGTAGCCAAGCCCGTAGGTTAGACACCCCCTCGTCCCCTAGAGACAGCCAGTAGGCAATGACTGACATGGAAATGCGATAGGCTGACATCCTTGCCTCAAGGGAGACCCAACCATATGGTGCAGTTTGTGCTCCAGAACTTTCTGTGGGACCAGACACACGCTAGTCTTTAGCTGAGACCACATCCATACCTGGCTTTTTCTCTTCTCCTACTCTGCTTCCCTCATTTCTTTTCTCCTGAGAGAATTTTTTTCAATAAATTACTTTCATGGGAATCCCCACCTTAAGCTCTGCTCTCAGGGAGGTCTACTTAGGACCGTCGGTACCAATAATGGTCATAGGAAATAGACTCTAAAAATGGGGACCTAGAAGTGAATCACTCACTGACTGGATGAGAGCAAAAAACCTCCCTGGCAGTCGGCATAAGTATTGATAGTCTCTGACATGCTCTAGCTACCAGGGGCTAAGAATTCCAAATACGGTGAGCTGGGGGCTGCATTAGTCAGTACAATGTCTCTGGCATCAGAGAGGTATGAAGCAAAGAGTGAATCTGAGATTGCAGAGTTAGAGGACTGGTGCTAAGTGCCATTGATTCACTGAAGAGAAGAAATGCAAGGATTAAATATAAGTCAGCGATTCAAAGCTGAGAGCCTTTTGCAGCCAGAGGGCAGGTGGAGCTGAAGAGGAAGCGCAGAACTTAACTGTAAGGACAGCAGGACTTCAAAGCAGGTGGAATTCAGAGTTTAGGTGAATGTCCTATGCCAAAGACGGGACCCTGATAGGAAAAGAATAGAACCCTAAGACTTGGAATACAGATATCTGGGGACATGCACTGGACAACCTTGAACCCCCTTGGCATGCATAAATGGCCCCACGTCCCCTTGTCAGAAGATAGATTCCCCCTTCCTTTTTTTTTTTTTTGAAGGTAATACTGAGCCCCAAATGAGGCTAGTGCCTTATAGAGTAATACTGGCCCTTCTTAAGATCATCTACCACCTGCTCCCTCCTGGCCTCCAGACCTATAATTAGGGTCGAATCTCAGCATAATGCCACCGGAAGTGCCAAGCCTGCAAAGAAAGGAGAGGAGTTGTATGCCAAAGAGGGTTCAAGAACTGGTTACTGTGTACGAGCAGGAATTGGGTGGGTGTGCCTAGGAGTGGGTCACAAGGATGCTGGGAGGTGGGAGCATAAAGGAATGTTAATATGGGTTAAGGGCCTCAGGAAACATGTCTAAGATACAGCTGTGGGAGTTGTTAGTATCTTAGAATAAGTGGTAGATTGCATTAAATGAGATAGAGAGGCCAGACTGCCTGGTAGACTGTGGGGAAGAGAAGAAAATTCTCAGACAACTAAGCATGCTAGACTAGGTCATCTACATGGGACTGAAAATCCCAAAGTTGACTTTGTTCCTCCATTTACCAACATGAAAAGGAATGCATTGGGAGGGGCTGGGGGAAGGTACCAGTGCTATTGAGAAGCTCTGTAGAGGCCAGAACCAGGCTCCCTAGTAGCAATGATTTAATAATGGTGTCCCAGAAAAGCAGAGGCCAGATGGTAACACTTAACTATCAGAAGCCAGGGTCAATGTAATTCCTGTAATGGGCAGCAACATTGGAATGGCGCCCAGGGAGGTATCTATCACAGGTAGACAACTATCTGTGAAGGTGGCTAATAGGTCATGTTGTCCCTAGAGCCAAGCTAGATTATAGCCAATAAGAACATTTACTTAACACATGAAGTTGAAAGAGATCAAGAATGGATGAACAGAAGCCTAGGGTCAAACCTTCCAAAAGAAAACCAGGATTTCTTGCCCAGGCTGCAGACTTCAGTCAATTCTCAGATCCAGAACCCACTGACTGCAAAAGGGGTTGGGGTCCCCATGTGAGAAGGTGTGGAAGCAGCTATTTACCAGGTACTTCTCCAAAAAGACCTGTAGGTCTTTTTTTTTTTTTTTTTTTAAAGATTTTATTGATTTGTCAGAGAGAGAGAGAGACAGAGAGACAGAACATAAGCAGGGGGACGGGCAGGCAGAGGGAGAGGGAGAAGCGCGGGGCCCGATCCCAGGACCCTGGGATCATGACCTGAGCCGAAGGCAGACGCTTAATCGACTGAGCCACCCAGGCGCCCCAAAGACCTGTAGGTCTTTACACAGGTAATTATACAGTGGGGAAAGGGAAATATCCAGTTCTTTCAAGTGTGTTGGATACAAGTTCAGAGGTGATCCTGATACTAGAGAACCCAAAGTGTCATCAGGACCCCTTTTAGAGTAGAGACATATGCAGGCCAGGTAATAAGTTGAGCCCTGACCCAGGTTTATCTCACAGTTAATAAACTGAGTCCATGAATCCACCCAGTGGTCATTTCCCCAGCTCCAAATGTATAAATGGAATGGACATTCTTAGCAATTTGCAGAATATTTATACTCGTTCTTTGACCTGTAGAGTAAAAGCAATTGTAGTAGGAAAGGCCATGTGTTAGTCTCCCAAAACTATACCCTTTGGTGAATTTTGTATATCCAGACACTCTGCCTCGTAGGGGGAAAGGCAGATTGCTGCCACCTTCAAAGACATAAAGGATGTAAGGGTGGTAGTTCCCATTATATCCTCATTGAATTTACTAGTCTGGCCCTTGAAAAACTGAATCATGGGGTATAACTGTGTACTGCTGAAAACTGAGAATACCCCCAACTTCAGCTGTTTTTCACTAGAGGAGATTAACACATCCTCATGTGTATGGTATTCAACTATTACCTGGCAAATATGTGGTTTTAAATACCCATCAGAAAGGAGGATCAGAAGCAGTTGACATGTATATGTGATGAACAACAATACCCATTCACAGTTTTACCTTAAGAGCACATTCATCTTCCTCCTCTCTGTCCCAGTGCAGCCCAAAGTGTTGTAGACCATCTGATGATTATGCAGAACATCACCTTTGTCCACTATATTGACAACATCATATTAAGCAAACCTGATGAGAGGTGACAAATTCTTTGGCTAGCTTGGCAAGATAGGTGTGCTTCGAGAATTCAGGGACTTGCTACACTGGTGAAGTTTTTAGGGATCCAATGATTTGGATATAATATCAAATCGATGTTGGATTATCCTATCTAAGGCAAAGGTCAAGTTTTTGTGTTTTGTACCTTATACAACAAAGAAAGGGTCATAGTGCTTGATAGGCCTCTTTGGGTTTAGGAGGTAGCATATTCCACACTGGAATACTGGGCCATTTATTGGGTGACACAGAAGCATTTCACGGGGATTGAATGAACAAGATATTTATGTTACAGAACACATAACATAAATCAATAAATCTCTAACACTATATTTCCCATCTCAGGCTCTCCTTCTAAGGAACCCGACATGAAACAACTTCCCTTCCAAAGAGACCAAGTTGTCCAGGGCCAGAAGAGAGAACACCTAGCTCTTGGTTCTATAGATTTTTCTCCTGACTGAATGGTCTAGGCATGTTTTCTGCCTCTCTAGGCCTCCATGTTCTTGTATATAAAGTGTGGGGTTTGTGTTAGTTCAGCATTTTTTCAGCTTCTGCCATAAGATAACAGATAAGATTTATGTGCATGACACACTCCCACGGGTGTGTCCCTGGGTGCCAGTAAGAGAAGCTACAATTATGGGCAATTCCCAGCAGGCTGGCTGTAACTCCATCCCTTCTCCCACTCAGAAAAGAATATTGGAATGCAATGCAGTAAAAGGGGGGTAAGATGGTAGGAATAAGCTTGGCACCGTTCCAGTTTGGTTTTTGAAACATCATTCACAATCTATAATACTATCATTGGGTTTTAAAAATTACTTCTAACAAATTTCACAATGTCTTGACAACATGGTTCAGAACTGGTGGCTTTGAATGCTCTTTAAGATTATTTTCCACCTCCGAATTTTTAAATTCTGAGAATGGATCCCCCACAAAAGGAGTTCCAAAGCCTTTCTATAGTATCAAGTGTCACTGTGATATTGAAGCAAGAGCACTCCTTTGTGTACATAAGTTTGAATGTAAGTTGCATGTGTATTTGATACAGCCTCACCTATCATGGCCCCTATATATGGAGTCACTCACCCCATATTTATTGATTGCCTACTCTTGTGCTCTTTCTAAGATTTTAGAAGGGCAAGTTGGGAGGAGTTGTTTAAAATTCACTGCCCTTACTTTATATTAGCATTTCGAACAGTACAGTTTAATGAGGAAGAAAGGGGTTCTGTGGCCAGAGAATTTTAGGTCAGTTAAAATTTCTTTACCACAGGGCTGCCTGGGTGGCCCAGTTGGTTGAGCATCTGGTTTCAGCTCAGGCCATGATCCCAGGGTCCTGGGGTTGAGCCCCTCATCGGGCTCCCTGCTCAGCGGGGAGCCTGCTTCTCCCTTTCCCTCTGCTGCCCCCCCACCACGTGTGCAAGCTCTCTCTCTCTCTCTGTGTCAAATAAATAAATAAAATTTAAAAAAAAGAAAAATTTCTTTACCACAGTCCTTCTCCAGTCCTTTAGTCCACTGTTACTATGCCTTGTGAATCTCCAGGGGAAAAATTTAGTCTGCACTGTTTGCCAAAGGTTTTGAACATGGAACTCCATAGAAAAATATTTCCAGGAACACACTTTGGAAAAGCCTGCAATAGGAGGTTTCAAAGTTTCCCGAGTAATTTGAGATAATACTGCAGTGACACCATCCATGCTGGCTTACCCACCACCAACAGAGTTATGCTCCTGAGTAACTGACAGAGCTGTCTCCTAAATGTCCTTCACTCCCTTCCCCATCCCTTCTTTCCTCGTCTTTCGTCCAGATTCCACAAAAGCCAACAGTGGCTCCATTCTGGAAAGTGTATTGCTACCCATCTCAGGCACTGACAGACTTTTGTTGGGTAGTGTGGACCAGTGGTCAAGACATCCAGTTCCGGACCTTGCTCTGGCACCCAGTAGAAAGGCGACCAGGGGTGGGAGACTAAGAACCAATGAAATAGAATAATTAAAATACGAGTGCTTTTGTTTGTGAAATGAGCTGACACGTTTTTAATGTTGTTTAGAGATGTAGTTTTAAAAATAAAAGAAATTACCTGTCACACTTCCGGGCACATAGTCTATGAGATTCTCGAGGATAAGAACCTGGAAAGTAATATTGTGAATGGTCCCATCTATTGAGTACTCTATGCCTGATCTATGCTAAATATTTTACCTTCTGATCTTTGTTCATATGCTACCTCCTCAGAGAGGCCTTTCCTGACTACCCTATCGCAGGTAGCCCCCATCACTCTCCATACCCTAATCAGGCTCTATGCTCTCTTGAATTATCACCACCCAACATGATATTATTTTCCTGCTTACAGTTTGTGTCCCCAGCTAGAATTAAGCTTCATGAGGACAGAGGTTTTAGGGATTTTTTTCTGTGCTGTATCCTTAGTATCTAGAACAGTGCTTGGAACAGTACAGGCCCTCAATAAAGTATTTATACAAGGAATACATAAATGAATGATCTTGTGGAATTCTAACCACAACCCTATGAGCTAAGTCCTATTATTAGCTCCATTTGATAACTGAGGACACTGGGTCACAAAGAGATTAAGTCACTTGCTGAAGGGTGAAGTAGTAGAGCCTGTATTCAGATCTAGGTATGACTGACTCATCTTTAGCCACCAGACTGTCCTGCCTTTTAATGAACACAAGTGTGGCTTCTCAGAAGGTCATCTCTAGCCTCTGTGGAGACTCACTGAAATGCAGATTTTTGGGGTTCACTCTGATATGTTGACATGAGTGGAGGGAGGGCTGGGGGAGAAGAAGGGGTAAGGAAAGGCAGAGAAGAGCATCATGTCTGTCTGAGATCTCCGTTCCCACATGGACCAGTGTGACCCCTTGGGAGTCCTGTCTGAATTCTTTGAGAGAGAAGGGATGCCGGAGAGGCAGAAGGAGCTGTTTTCACGAGGAGCTCCAGAAGACCTGCGAATCTTCGAATGGAACGGAAAACAAATGCCGGAGGAAAATCAGCTGGAGACTCCAGGAACCCCTTCAAAGGTGGGCAACATTTGCTAGGGTCTGAGGTCCCTGTTTAAGCAAGTAGTGGGCGAGGGTGCGCTACAGACGTGTGAATCGCTATTGTTATAGTGATTCTATTAGTACCTTCAAATGTTATTTTTCTGCTTCCAAGGTTTCTGTTTTCCTTTGTCTGGTTGGGTCTGGGTGGTTCTGCTCCCTTAAGTCTTGCTGGCCTCCTGGGCTCTCACCCTGACATTAACCAGAGGACAAGATGAAAGTGCAACGTTGATCCTTTCCTCCCTGGGACTACCTATCATTCTTTGGTGGTTTTAAAGAGAAAACAAAACAAAAAAAAGGCTGGAATAAAAACTACATGGGAGGATTCAGAATCAGCTCTGGAGTCGCACCTCTTGGCATCACATCCTTCTGGACATGGGTGAGCTCCAGAGAGAGAAAGGAGGCTTTTGTCCTCCCCTTGGTCCAGACCCAGCCACCTTGCTGTGCCTACATCCTGCAGTGTCACAGGATGTGAGCAAAGTTGCCCTTAATTTCCAGCAGCTGAGCTTGCTCACAAGCACCCCCCCCCGCCCCCCGCCAGGATTGAGCTGGTAATTCACCACTCCTTTGTTTACACGTTAGTTAGATGAAGTACACCCACTCAGATTGTGAAACACCATTCATTGTTTTTGGCGAGTTACTCTTTAGGTGTAGTCAAGAAGTCTTATTTGGAGGGGTTCAAAAGTGTTTCATAGCCATGTCAACTCCATAGTTATGGCCCTAAGTAAAAACCTTGACCTGAGAAACAAGTTAAAACTCCCAAAAGGTGAGGTAGGTAATTAAGCAAGGGACTGCATTTTATTGTGTAAATTACACTCCATTTACTGTAAAGCTCAGCTTCCAATAACCTTCATGAATCCTCACAGGTAATGACTTACCCATGAATAGTGAGTTCCAGGGCTGCAGAACAGAACATGTTTGTCCTTTAAAAGTTCTTGGGAAAGAGAAACTAGATTAAAATTGAAAAAAAAAAAAAAAGGCCTTTTCCCAGTCTCTAGTCATTGAAGGCTTGGCGTGGGTTCAGGGGTGGAATCTTGGTTTTCCCCCCAGACCTCCCCAGGATGGGGTTATGCAAATCTTAGGTGTAGCAAGAGTTGGGCATGAAGTCAATTGGCTGTTTTGGAATTCTTGTAGCATATAGGCAAATTGCTAGGATATTCTCTCTCTTCTCCTGGACCATTTTGCTTCTCATTTCCCTGGAAACGAGAGGCATGTAATCATTGCTGTCAGGCCCACAAGATTGCACAACTCCACATGTGAATGTTGCAACCCCCCCAGGGTTGTGCAAAACACCAATCCTTCTTCCTTTCTAATGGGGCATTTGTATCCCTGCCTGCCAAAAGTGATGTTCATATCCAGCTGGATACTCCCTTCTAGCATTCTTTTCCCACCACCTGGTTCAGGTTAAGTGATGTTTTTCAGCTCAGTCTATTTTTACCTTTTCTTGTTCATCATTCAAGGATAAACCCTTTCAGCCAGTCCAAAGGATGGTGATATGTGTCATGTGGCACAAGGGAGACCTGGGTGGGTGAAAAAGAAAAGAGTCTAAGGTATGTGCCAAAGAGTCTGGGACATTCGTTCTGGAAAAGGTGTGAGAACTGGCTTGTGACGGAAAATAGTAGTTTTGATCCTGGATCTTGTATCTGGTGTTGAGTGTTAATAGACTTTGAGCTGAAATGAGGGCCTATGACGCTGCTGGCAGATGAGGAGAAGAGTGATGTCTCCCTTCCAGCCCCACCTCCCAATCGAAATAGGTTTTTTTGTTCTTTCTGCAAGAGACATTTACTTACAAAAACAGCTGGTTCCCTTAGGAAGGATGTATCCAACTAATCCTCCACATAAATACTTGGCTTCAACACAGAAAATACGTTTGCCATATTCAGCATAAAGCTTAATTGCACTTGCCTCTAGGACTTTGAGCGAGCCGGGCTGTTCTGCGCATTAGGCAGATAGACATGGTGCCTCGGGCTAGGCGCAAGAACATTTCAAGAGCTAATTAAAATATCTGAGACCTGGGGGAAAAAAGAAAGAAACGTTATGCTTCCAAACTCTGGAAATTGTGAAATCTGAATCTTAAAATGTTTACTGACATCGCTACAAATTACAGCATATGTCAACTTCATCGACTATTAAATTTGATATTCATAAGGATCTCATTACAACGAAAAACAATGCGCGGATTGGATTTTTTGACTTAAAATTTCTCCCGGGTACCCAACGATTACTGAGAAACCATAATGAGTGTGAATCAAAGAAGTTACCCGTAGAAAAGAATTTTGAAAGCCAATTTAGAAAATGCCTTTCAAATGTTTTTGCCCCCAAATTGTGATGCGTGTGAATATATAGTAATATGTTTGATGAGAGCTGCCTAGGACTTACGAGGCTCGAGTGGACCCATATGGGGGTCACTTCCCCTTCTTGGGATCCTTTTGAATTGTATCTACAATCCATATTCTTCCACGGACTTAAACCTTTACAAGAAACGTTCCCGAGGATCTTGCTTGGTTCTACTCCACTTCTTTCTTCAACCGTTCCCACAGCAATCGCGCGTGGAAGGACTTTGTCGAGTAAAGCATAGTACCCGGCCCTTTCCTTCAAGATGTTCACAGTCGAGAAAGGAAGATAGACAGGAAAGCAGATAAATTAGTGCAGAGCTGCCTTCTGGAAGCTTACTATCTATTGCTTAGAGAGGCAACGGGTTCAATACGTTTTTATTTAATAAGCATTTTCTGTGTGTCAGGGACTGTTCTCAACACAGGTGCTATTTAACAGTTTGGCAAATATTAACCCACTTAATTCCCAAAGAAATCCTATGAGGTATTATTATCAGCCCCACTTTACAGATAAGGAATTTGCTTAAGGTCAGTCACACGGCAAATAAGTAGTCGAGGCACAATTTGAACCCAGACAGCCTGGCTCAAGAGTGTGGACGCTGGCGTTTTTAAGGTCAGAACCAGAGGGGTTCATAGAAAATGCTATATCATGTACTGTATGGTGACTAACATAACATAATAAAAAAATTTTTAAAAAATAAAGAAAATGCTACATCACTAACTATGCACAGGTAAGATGAAACAGGCATCACAAAGGAGATGATATTTGAATTGCTTTGTATCAAACAGGACTTTGCCCAACAGACGAATTCGGAGCACAGGTTTAAGAAATATGTTCCAAAGTAGAAAGAAGAGCCTATGCTGTCATCTGTATAAAACAAACAAGCTGCAACATATGTTAAGAAAAAAGAAAAAGAAGAAGATAGCAGGAGGGGAAGAATGAAGGGGAGTAAGTCGGAGGGGGAGACGAACCATGAGAGACGATGGACTCTGAAAAGCAAATTGAGGGTTCTAGAGGGGAGGAGGGTGGGGGGATGAGTTAGCCTGGTGATGGGTATTAAAGAGGGTACATTCTGCATGGAGCACTGGGTGTTATGCACAAACAATGAATCATGGCACACTACATCAAAAACTAATGATGTAATGTATGGTGATTAACATAACAATAAAAAAACCCAAGCTGATAAGATGATTTGTTTTGGGAGATGTAGATAGTTTACAGGGCTGGAAGATAATTTAATGTGCCGGGGAGGATTTATAGAGAGGGGACTTGAAAGGGAAGCAGGGAAAACATAAACGTGTGGGTCATTTCGGGGAATTTGGCTTTTGATCGGTTTTGACTTTGGTCCATTGAATGTTGGTGGCCTCCCTCCACTTCTACCCTTCCCAAACCACAAAAGAATAGCTTGATTCACTGGATAATGCAGAACAAAAATTCTTAATGTGCGTGGAAGGAAATGACACCGAGTCAAAAGTCAAACAACACAGGAGGATGAAATATTTGCACTGCACAGCATGGTCCTTTTCCTCAATGTACTAAGTGTGTTTACAAATCAAAAAGGGAACTCCGTGTGGTGACGAATATTACCTAGACTTATTGTGGTGGCCATTTCGCAATCTATACACATTTCAGATCATTATGTTGTACACCTGAAACTAATGCAATTTATTTTATTTTATTTTTTTAAAAGATTTTATTTATTTGACAGAGAGAGACACAGCGAGAGAGGGAACACAAGCAGGGGGAGTGGGAGAGAGAGAAGCAGGCTTCCTGTGGAGCAGGGAGCCCGATGCAGGGCTCGATCCCAGGACCCTGGGATCATGACCTGAGCCGAAGGCAGACGCTTAACGACTGAGCCACCCAGGCACCCCGGTACATGTCAATTTAAAAAAATAAGGGAAGGGGCACCCGGCTGGCTCAGTCAGTGGAGCATGTGACTCTTGATCTCGGGGATGTAGGTTCAAGCCCCACATTGGGTGTGGACATTACTTAAACATAAAAAATAAATAAAAATCTTAAAAATAAAAAAAATTTTAAAAATTAAAAATAAGAGAAAAAAGACCAACAAATCAAGAGACAAAGGACATGAACAGTTTAAAGCAAAGGCATCTAAACATTTGTGAAGGCACTCTGCCTTCTTAAAAGAGAAATGCAAAGGCAAGCAGGAGTAAGATATAATTGTCACTGCTGATTTGGCAAAGATCAAGAGGTTTGGTTACACACTGGCCCGGCCAGGGTTTGGGAAAGAGCCACTTTCATACATTGTTGGTAGGAGGATAAATTGGCACAATCTTTATGAGGGTAATTGGGCAGCGTCTCTCAAAACTACGCATGTACAGATTTTTTCACCTAACAATTTCGCTCCTAGGAATTTATTCTGCAAGTATATTCATGCACGGATATGGTGTTGTGCAAATAAGGACATGTCACATTGTGATAGCAGAAGATTGGGAAAAAAACTAAATCTTGTTCACTAAGAAACTGGAAGTCCATTATGGTGCAACCATACCATAGAATTCTTTGCTGTCTTTAGAAAGAACAAGTCTGTCCTATACCTATTGATGTGGCAGAATCTCCCAGATATAGTGGAGAAGGCAAGGCACAGAATATTGGGTTAGGTTTTTGCCATTTGTCTGTGCATGTATGTTTCAGGAAATGAGTGTATATAGACTTGAATATGCATTAACACTTCTGGAAGAATTGAAAGTAGCTGATAACCCTGGGTGCCTCTTGGGAAGGAAATGGGGCAGCTGGGGAGAGAGGGATTATGAAGATCTATTTTTTTATTGTATAAGTTTGGTGTCTTCTGTTTTTTTGCCATGTGTTTCCTATTTTTTATTTTTATATTTTGACTTGTATTATCTGATTCTTAATTGCTAAGTTTTAAAATGTTGGTTGGCCACCTCCCCCCAACCACACACACCATTGCATTGTTTTGCATTTGGTAGAAAGATCAACTGATAGATGTTCCATGGATTTAATTTCCCAAAAAACTCCAAACTAAATTATCTTCCCATAAGAGGGCGAAGAAGGAGGAGCTTGACCACCATGAGCTGGAGCTGCAGGCTGAAGGTGGCCTGGGGAGGAACCGCATCGGTCTACCCCTTTGCGTGATGTCAGGTCATCAGCCTTCCTGCAGGACAGGCAGGTGGGAGAGATCAGGTGTCTGGGCGAAGGTGTGCCGCGGAGCTCATTGGAAGATTTCTGTTTAAACACCCTTCCAAATGTTGGCTTTCTGTGACTTAAATCCAGAGGAAAAGATTGTGAAACTTCTCTCTAGCCACAGTTTGGGTTACAACCCTGGGTTTATATTCACGAACACTTTCTAGCATGTAAATAATCATCACTGGCCCTAATCGAACCAAAGCTCAGTTTTGCTGAAAGGGATGAGCCTGTATATCTATTTTTAGTGAAATATCTGGTATCAATGTGCTCTGCTTTCTTAGGCTTATGTAACCACCGAAGGACAGATTTCTTCCCTTAGTACGGACGAGTGCAGAAGACCCAAGTGTCCATTTAAAAGAGACTGTGTTTAGACCTCTCAAGGTATAATTAATAAAGAGAATAAAGGATCAAAAATTATTTCAACTGACAAATCCAGGCCCTTCTAATTAGTGAAAACTGCCCAGTGGCCTCGCAATATTTTCTTTGTCAGGAGACAACTCCTAACCTAAATGTTTAAGTGACTTCTCGTTGAGCTGGTTTCAGAGGATTAAGCTCAGTGTAATTTCATCTTTCCCAGGTGTGAGGTACTTGTGTGTGCAGTAATATGATTCTGTCCTGTCAGGGAAAACAGTGTGTCTTTGTCAGCACTGTTTGACAGAGTCAAAGCCCTGAATCATGACCTCACTCACAGCCGGCCTAAGTCCTATGTGGTTACTACTTGCCCTTCTGCCAGGAGATGCGAGGGATCTGCCTGCTGGCCCGTGGACATGCCAGTTAGCAGAGTGCAAATGAGGCATGCCACCAGCCCAGCTGGGCTTCAGCAAGCATTTCCTGTCTGATTCCTTTGGAATTTGCTTCGAAGGGCTGAGCAATAGTGTCTCTGTTTTCATCAAGGGTGAAAAGCAAAATGCTGGGTCATTAACTTGTGTTTGCTTTAGCTCGTAGTTAGGTCAGTTATTTTTCTGATTCCTTGGATGATGTTCTCAATAATGGTTTCCTGCTCAGTGTTTGCATTTTGATGTATAATGTGGACTCCGATATAAAAAGTATTATCTACCACCTATTAATAAAAATCGCTAACTTTTCTTGAGTTCTAACAAGAGCCAGGGGCTGTTTTATGAGCTTACATGGATTATTGCATCTGATGCACACCACTGTGATTATCATGTCCATTTTGCAGATTGGGAAGTGAAGTTCAGAGCAAGTTAAGTAAGATGACCAAGGACACAGGGCTGATAAGTGGTAGACATGGGATTCAAACCCAGGTGTAGAAGTCCAGCATCTTAGCACATAACCACAAAGTTATCTACCCCAATTTATTATATTCCAGACACATGAAAACTCTGAGACATGATGATTGTCATCCCCATTTTACAGGTGGGCAAATAGAGTCTCTGAGAGCTGAAATAAGCTACCCAGGTCACACAGGTATTAAAAGGCTATGGCGAGCTAACTTGGATCCAAATCTGAGTTCTTAACTCACGAATCATCTGACCAAGAAAGGTGAATCCATTCCTTTCTTGATCCACATGGAGGCACACGTGATGGACAGACAGATACGGGCCATATTGTCTGCATGTCTGCATGTGTCCATAGAAGGAGGCATAGGAAATGAGAGACAGTTGTACTCCGAGCTGGGGATTATAAAAATTTGTTACTGTAAGTCTTGCTGTCTTATAATAGCAAGGAGTAGAAAAGAGTCTTGAAGGATGGAACCTTAAACATTATAGGTCAAGCCCCTAATTTCACAGATAGTGAATATTGCTTCAGAGACAGAAAGCTACTTATGCAAAGTCTCAGAGGAAGTATTGTGGTGTTACTGGAGTTAGAACCAAAGTCTCCTGACCCAGTCTAGTGGTCTTTTACACCTTTTTGTTATTGCAGAGTTTCCCTGAACCTCGTATTGCAAAAATACCATTTCGCACCATTTCTCATCATGTGGTTTAAGGTCAGCCCTGTTCTCTAATGTCAGCACTTTAAATTTCTTTATCTGAAGTCTTTATAGAGTTAGTCCAAACCATATGAATTTGCTGCAATTATGTTTCAAAAAGATTGAATATGATCAGTGTCTTGTGATTCTACCTGATAGGTTTTCATTTAGAAAGTAGCAACTAGCATAGTCAACCTTGAGTTTAGTAAATCAAGAAATCATGTTCTTTAATTGGATTACTAATTTATCCAAATGTACCCCCTAAATCTGTGTGGATACTTTATAGTCTTCTCTTTCCACCCAGAAAGAAACAGGGACAGCCTGAGAAGACTAGAGGAAGGACGCCATAACTAAGACTTTCCCAAGGCTACCAAGTGGGATTGGCTATTAATGGCCTCTGTATTCTTGGCAATTAAACTTTAAGAAATGCCCTAACTCCACCATCAGTCCCACCAAAAGCAGGTCAGACTTCTTTCTCATACATTCTCATAGTACCCCATAGCTCTCTTTTGTAGCATTAAACTTTTCTATTTACTTGTAAGATGATTTGCCTAATTTCTTCCAGCTCTCTGAGGGCAGGAGCCTGACTGGTGTTGCTCACACTGCATCTCCAGCACTTAGCACCATATCCAGCACATAGCAAATGCTCAACAAATACATGTCAAATGAATGAATGAACAAAAATAAAAATGTAATGCTTTGTTTTATTCCTATCCTCACCATCCAGCAACCTATTGTCAGTTTTTTTTTTATTTAAATTTAAATCCAACAATGGAAATCTGTAGAAACATCTCATTTTATCACTGTGATAGGCTGGACTGTCCCATGTCAGCCAATGACCTATACCAGGTCATTGGCTGTACTCAGAAGGAAGCCCTGGCAAGGACTTAAAATTTCTTTGTATGGCCATGAGGCTAATATGTAGATTAACATAAAATTTGGACCTTAAGCTTTAGGGGGCTTTAAAATCTCCCAGCCAGACATCACTATAAACACTTGTTCCTCATACTTTCTAACTACTGGGGTGAACATTCTGGCACAGATGCACACACAGCAGGTCAAATGTAGGACCGGTGGTAAATCTAGCCATGTGAACATGGGCTGGTAGAGCCACTTCAGTAAATGAGGACAGAAATGGAAGGTCTAGTCTCCCCCAGTTCATTAGGGTCAGAGTTAGGACCAACTGGAATTCAGAAGAAAATGCTCTGGAATAGATTTGGGATGGGAGGGAGGTCTTAGGAATTTTCAGCCAACTATAGTCTTCATCCTCCATCACTGACCAGGTCTTCTTTGAGAAGATGATCTGACCATAGAGTTAACCCATAGCCCATCAGTGATTTGCAAAGCCAAATCTGGAGATGACAAAGATGCCATTCTACCTGAATTCCAGAGTGGGAGCTGACATAAAACCTGGTGTCACTATAGGGAATGGGACTTTTAGTGATTGTTTTGTTTGCCTAAGCAAAGGCATAGAAAGAATGATCCTTCCCCAGTTGGAATAAGGACAGTGCAACCTTCTGGGCAACATCATTATCTGCAGACTGGGCATACTGGAAGGTAGAGTCTTCTCCACTGACATCTCAGTAGGGATTATGATCCTCTCTGCTTATGGAACATGAGAAAGTCAGGTCCTGGGAAATAGCTGAGACAAATTGCTTGTTTGAGAAACCAACTCATCAAACAGGACTTAAGTAATTGTTCTAAGCTTGGGCTGAAGTTGACAGCAGCACAGCCAGAACTCCCTGTGTCTGTTTTTGTACTACCAAATTTCTTGAGTGTTCTATCCATGCTTCTCAAGGTCTTCTCCTTAAGCCTCCAACACCAGGCTTTCACTTTTCAGTCTTCCCCAAGCTGGACCATCTCACCTTTTGGATCTGTGTTTGTCAGTGCTTTCCATGGTTGCCCTGCTATTTCTTTTAATGGTTCTCTGATACTATTCCTGCCTCCAAGGTCCAAGTAAGGACAAGAGAAAAATATTTTGTAGTCTTCTAATTTGGGGTGAGTCTCATGCTGGATTTATTCATGTGCCACACAGGCTGTGTGAGATAGAGTCCAATTCAGCCCCAAGTTCTGAGTTGTGAGAGACTGGATATAGACTTTGCTTCAATTTCCAGCGGTGTGACTGACCACATCCTCTAAGCTAAAGGGTTGAGGCATCTGGGTACCAAATGGTGGCCCTAAATTATTATCACAAATGTCCCCTGTATTGCCCTTCTTCCTACATCTTATCAGAGGGGTGTGTAGTGGAGGACTGTTGGTCTGAGATACAGACAATGGAAGGTTTTATGAAGAGTCTGTTGGATTTTAAAGTTTAAGGACTTCAAGGAAATTTTTTAGAATGCACTGATTCTCCTTTTTGCCAATTCATAGGTGTCAAAAAAATCAAAATAAAAAACCAAACTTCTATTTATTAAGCAGTATGGACACTTTTCATACATGATCTCACTTATATAGCCCTTAAAGGAGGCATTTTAATCCCTGCCAAAGTCACATCCACAGTAACTGGACTCAAAGTTTATTTTTCTGAAGTTAAGTCCATGTTCTTATCATGCTATGTTTTTTTTTTCTTAATCTTACTCTTGACTTTTCTGCCTTCTCTTTTCCTTTTGAAACTCTCACATTTTAAACTGAATGCTATGCTCTTCTGGTTGCCACCTACTTCCTCTTTCTCTTTCCTTCGTTGGTTTATTTTCTCTCTTTTAGACTCTAGAATGTGCCCCCGAAGCTCAATCTTTCTCCTCACCTTTGGAAAGATCATCTATACTCATGGCTTCAATTAATCCTTCTATGATCTCACCAAATTCTAAGTACCAGGACAACAGAGACCAGATCTGTCCTATTACTGGAAATCTCAAGCATCTTGCAGAGTGCCTGACATATAGTAGGTGTTCAATAAATATTGTGAAATGAATGAATGAATGGGTGAGTCACTGATCTGCTGACATCTTCAGATACTCTTTTTCCAAAGTTTAGACCCATATTTCCAGCTACCTTTTGGATATTTACCATGCTGCCCTGCCATTGCTAATGAAATGGTAGTAGGAGTTTAGTAGAATAATTGACAATTTGCTAGGGTAGCCACACCAGTTGGGCTCTCATGTTTTCGCATTGAAGGCAGCTATATAGACTTTCTGTAGGGGAGAATAGAAGGCTGGTTCCTTCCAACAATGTGAGCTCCTTTGGGAGGATGACAGTGCAGCTACTGGGTGGAGTCCTTGCTAAGTAGGCATGGATGAAGAAGGATCACTGGATCCGAAGCAACCAGTAGCTCATTTGAAGGTAACAATATCACCACACTCATTGGGTAAATGCATCCTAGTATTGAATGCCCAGGGAAACTTAAGTCCAGGTCAAGTCTAGGCATGGAAGAATAATGACCTCACAACAATGAAGAGTCATGATCCTATCAGAGCCTCCAGATCTGTCCCTTGGTTACCTCTTCCTGCTGTGAGTCTTCAAATATTCCCATAAAATTTGGCTGGGAATGCCAAAGTTGGTGGCTGGCCTTAGTTACTAGGGGTGTGGTCCACTGAGGATTTGTTCTTTCTTAAATAATTAATCAAAAAATTTGTGGGAAGTATAATCAGAGAGAGAGAGAGACTTAGAGGCTGGATGATATCTACTGGCTGAGTCATGCTGTCCACTTGTTTCATGCTTCTTCTATATTATGTGCTTCTGGTGGGCATTACCACATGATCCAAAAATCTGCACACTTCATGCCTGCTATCATGCATTTACCCTCATGCTTTCATCCCTGACCAATTTGATCCCAATTTTCCCGTCTTCCTTCTTCCAGGCACCTGATCAGCCAGTCAGGCCATTTGCCACTGCTGATGAGTCTGTATATATTCTAATCCTGGGCCACTTCTTTTGTCCCTGCAAAATAGGTGACAAATTTATCACTGGATACTCTGTCAAATGGAAGAATTTTTGCCTCACCACTGTCTTTCAAGGCCACCCCTGGGTGGGAATAGAGTGCAGCTGCTGGTCATTTTTGGCTTTTGTCCATATGCTGAGTTGACCCATGCATAAAGCAAGCTCAGGGTTTTTCCTTCTCTGTCAGTTGGCTGTAAGGAATCCACTACGTGACCATGGGTGTGAGCACGAGGCAGAAGTTCTCATGTAACAATAATACATGGCACAAAAGGCTGAGCTATCTCCTATGGCAGTTATCTTGTGACCTCTGACCTAGTCCATGCTTGACCTCAGGTGTTCATTGTTGTCTTATGAATTGTGGCTGGGCCTGTCTGCACTACAACTTGGTGGATCTGAAAAACCCAGCACGATGATGGATGATGGGTGTTCTGGATGCATGGTCATGTGATATACTACTCAGTGTTCTCCAGAGAAACAGAACCAATAGGAGAGAAACATTGGTTATATATTGTATATGTTTTACACACACCCACTCACACACCATATATATATATATATACATATATATACACATACACACACACACACACATATATATATATATAAATACACACACACATATGGAGAGAGAGATTTATTTTAAGGAATGTGGTTCATATGACTGTGGGCTGGCAAGTCCAAAATCTGCAGAATGGGCCAGCAGCCTTGCAACACAAGGAAAGAATATTGCAATCTTGAGACTGAAAGCAATCTGGAGGCAATATTTTTTACTCCTCAGAGCACCACAATTTTTTCCTTTAAAGCCTTCAACTGATTGGATGAGACCCACTCATATTAGGGAGGGTAATCTGCTTTACTCAAAGCAGAGTCTACTGATTTAAATGTTAATCACTTCTAAAAGAAATGCCTTCAGAGAAACATCTAGACTGATGTTTGATCAGACATCTGGGCACCATAGCCTGGCCAAGTTGACACATAAAATTAACCATCACCATCAGTGTCTTATAGATAAATTGTACATCTCTACAAAGGCCCAGGAGCACAATAAAGTTTTTCAAAAGGCAAATAATTTTCCACTGCAGAAACCCAGGACTTGAACTGTGACTCTCATAATGAGACATGCCATAAACTATCCATGACATCTTTTCCACCACAGATTCTCAATACCATAGGGTCTTCTGGGTCATGTGGCCCAAGCACCAGGGCTGCCTGAACCACAACCTAGAGCTGCTGCAGAATTCTTTCCTGCTCTGGGTCCCACTCAAAGCTGGTGGCCTTCCAAGACACTCAGTATATAGACTGGAACAGTATTTCCATGTATGGGATATGTTGCCTCTAGAACCCAAAGGAATCTACAAGGCATTGTGCCTCCTTCTTTTTAGTGGGAAGTACAAGATGTAATAATTTGTCTTTCACTTTGAATGAGGTATCCTAGCATGCCCCTAACTATTGGACCTTTAAATTTTCCCCTCATGTGTCAAGCCCCAGAATCTAGTTTATCTCCCATCTAGCTACTACTAGCTACTTCTTGCTCCTTCAGCTCATTTAGCATAATGTCATCAAAGCAGTGGATCAATAACATGTTCTGTAAAATATACAGAAAGTCAAAATCTCTTTGGACTATATTGTGGGAGTGAGAGCTAACACAGCCCTGAGGAAAGCTCTATTGCCCATTGCACATGAAGGCAAACTCTTTCTGATGCTCTTTTCTGATAGAGACATCAATGACTCCATAGTATCCGAGGCCATGTTAATCCTCTCTAGCAAAGATGCTATATCTGGTATGGCAACTGCAGTTGGGTTTGTGATAATCTATTATCATCCTCCAAGAGATCTGCCTAATTTTTACAAGGGCCCAAACTGGTGAGGTAAATGGAGATAAAATGGGGGATCTCCACCTCTGCCTCTTTTAGATCCTTTAAGGAAGCATTGATTTCTGTTCTCCCTCCAAGGATATGAATTTGGTTTTTCTTGGGTATCTTGGCTGGGGGCAGGACAGGAGTAGGTGGCAGTTTCAAAGACTTCTACTTGACCTTCTGTACGATGATTGATAGATTTTACCTCACAGGCCAAGGATCCAATGTGGGGGTTGTACCACTACCAACTGTATCTATTCCAATTATACATTTGGAAATGACCGGCAGGTGGGTCCATGGACCCTGTGGGCCCTCAGTGAGCCAGAACTTGGTCAACGGTCCATTGATAACTTGACTCCCTCTGACCTCACTCTAACAGAGGGTCATGATGACACTTTGGGTCTCCAGCTGTCAATGTCACCTCAGACTCTGTGTCTAACAGTTACTGAGTGCTTGGATATATCCCCCTTTGCCAAGGAAAATAAATTAACTCTCTTATAACCAGCTTTATGTCTCAGCCTTACATCCTTAGAATTCATTTCCACAGCACTCCCCTGGCCCCTGCCTATGTCTGTAGCTGGGTGTTGCGGCTTCCTGAGGGTCCCTTTCCTCTCGTATGGGGTCTAGCACAACCTTGGCTGGATTATTCTACAACTTAATCCTAGTTATGTGTCTCACGGCCAGGAGGGGAGGTGGGAGCAGATCTTGGGGGATACTGTCTTGAGAAGGAGAGGGAAGCAGGAGTGCTAGCTCTTCATAGGAAACGAAGTTGACTTTTGCAGGCTCAGAGAATCTGGGAATTAAGATTTTCAGGGACATCAATGCTGATTTCCTATCCAATATGCCCAGGTCTGTCCTTTCCTGACAAGAACCTTGACCTTGTGATGGCAGATTGCCTGAGTTGGGAGTTGAACATGTTTTGCATCTCAGATACTCTGATAATTAAAACCTGAGTCTATTTTTCAGCTTTCTGGGTTCTTCTACTGTAGGAGATGAGGATCTCTTAGCTGCCAAGCGGGCTTCTACCTGTCACTGTTGGCTTCCAATTGTCTGTTAATCACTGTCAGCCTTCAGTTATCCTTTACCAGAGCCATGGTCACAGGAGCCATCCAATCCCACTGTCCTTATAGTGACTACCACATCCATAATTTTCAAAAACCTGCAAAACTGTGTATACTTGTGTTTTCTCTTCCTTGGTCTATTATCCCACACTACCATCGGTGAAGATTTTCACAGTAGGACCATCCCCTTGTGCCAGGGACTGTTGGCTCCACCTACTGCTAGACAGGGTCCCCAGTGTCGATGCTGGCTTGCTGACGAGCTTCAGCTGCTTTCTCAGACCTCTCTTGCTGCTCTCACAGGCTGAGTAGCCCAGGAAGCAGACCTAGAGACTAAGTTTAGTATACAGGGTGTTCATTTGGTAGTGTCCTGGGGATCAACACATACAGAGAGAGTGACCAATTTATTCTGGTTTTCCTGGGACATATTGATTGTAGCACTGAAAATCAAGCATCCTGGAAACCTCCTGTGTCTTCAGAAACCAGGACTATTAGCAAAACTACCTGTGGAAAGTGGGGTGCAGAAGCAGGGTTAAACAGAGGGATAAGTCAAGTTGTAATGCAGGCCTGAGGGCCTCAGCTGACCCCATGGAGAAAGAATTCGGTAATTAAATTGGCCCAGCAGAAATGTCCAGTATCAGGCTGAAATGGCCTTTGTCCTCAGTCATTTGATGTGGACTGCCCTGGGAAGTTCAAGGCTTTGGGTGAGTAGCTCTATAGCAGAGATAATCTCTGAATGGGGTTGACAGCTAAAGGCTGTCTGTGGACAGCACTCCTAGGAGCTGGGGCAACAAGTCCTTCCACGGAAAGCGATCCCTGTGTCCAACACAAATGTATGTAGACATATTCTCATATTTGCGTAGCTGTCTGTGGCGGGATGCACAAGACCTTGGTTAACTGGTTGCCTCCAAAGAGAGGAAGTAGACAACCAGGAGAACAGAGTGAGAGGAAGAAATACACCAAGGATATACACTTTTGTACATTTTGAATATTTTTTATCATGTTAAATGTATATGTTCCTTGCAAACATGAATTTAAATTGAAAACCTACTCAATCAACAAATAAACATGGAATTAAATTAAGAAATAATTCAAGACCTAAGGATATATAATGTCCTTTTTTAAAAAGATTTTATTCATTTATTTGACAGAGAGAGAGAAAGCACAAGCAGGGGCAGCTGCAGGCAGAGGGAGAAGCAGACTCCCTGCTGAGCAGAGAGCCTGATGTGGGGCTCGATCTCAGGACCCTGGGATCATGACCTAAGCCCAAGGCAGATGCTTAACCGACTGAGCCACCCAGGCGCCTCATGTCTTTTTAAAAAAATATACACTCATTTGACAAATATTTATTGAGTGCCTGTTACTTACCAGGATCCTCAAGCTCCAAAATGGAAAGCTAGATAAAACCCCCATACTTAGGGATCTAAAAGTCTACCACATCTCTTGATAACCAAATGGGTAAAAATATTTAGTTTCTACAAGTGTATGTTCTTATTTTTCAATCTAAACCAACATGGCCAGCTGGGCAGTACGAGATGAATGGTAATATTAATTAACTGAATTGTTATGGAACGCCGCCTGATTTTTCACAAAATCTGAACAGTATAACCACCAATACTGGGCTTTAAACATTCATTTTGTTTTAGCCTTAACTTTACCCTTAAATGTTAATATTTGTATTTCTTCCTTTTTCTCCCCTTTCATCTTATTATGTAAATTTTTATATGGTCCTCAATCCTTTTCAGAATGAGTGTAGGTGTGTATATTATATATATGGCATATGGGACCGACAAGCCTGAGGCAGACCACCAAACATGTTATCATGTTTGTGGGACCATGACACCAGAGCACAAATAAAAATAATACCATTAATAAAAATGCTAGCACAGTTAGCTCTCTTCAGTGTTCACACTGAGCATCAACATTAGTTAACCATTTATTTCCCTAGAATTCCTTTAAGATGTAGTTCTTATGAGACATTTGCTTCTAGAAGACTCTGTTTTCATCAAATTTAAAATCTGATCCCGTCTGAAGCCTCCCTCATGAATCCATTGTTTTATGTTGAGGGAAATTTCTTGGGTCTTCATGCACACCTGCCCCAGCCAACGCAACAAAGTGAAAACACTGACAGCTTATGAGATCATTAAACCAGCCCCACTCTAACCAGCTCCCCCCACCCCGCCACCTTTTTTTCTTTGCATTCAAGAATGAACTTCTGCAGGTTTTTCAGCTTTTCCCCAAGGTTTTCATGTATTTCTAAAACATTCCCATTAGTTGTGAGAGCTTGCCCTGGTTGCTTTAAAACAACGTACGGAGAAAAACTGTGCATGAACCAACCCAACTTCCAAGCCACACTGGGACACGAACAGCCTTTCTCTGTTTGCCAATTCTTTATGAAGTCATGAGCACAGAAGCCTGCATCTCCTCAACATTCATGTGAATTGGCCTTTCATCTCACACGATTGCGTAGCTTCTGCTCTTAGTCAGACATGATATCAGTTGAGATTCTGTTATGAAAGAACCCATCTCGAAACAACTGAAGTTTGAAAAAAAAAAAGATATTTGTTCATCCCTTCTGACTCAAAAGACTGGAGGTAAATCCAGATACTGAAACTCACTATTCAGGTGTGAGTAATGAGTAGTAATATTTCTGTTGGACCTCTATTTTCGTATCTGCTTTTTATGCTTCTCTTTGTGTGTTGGTTTCATTCTCTTCAACTAGAGACAGATTTCCTCCGTGTGGCAGGAAAGATGGCTTCACAGCAGCTCTCCTTGAGTCAAGAGACTCAAACTTGGAACGCTCCCTCTGGGCAGGAGAATGGTGTGCCACAACCAGCCAGGCCTGGGTCAGGGGCTGACGCCTGCAGGTAGGACTTGGGGACTGACTGTTGTTCCAGAACTCCATGGGGTAACAGGCAGGGTGGATGTGGGACCAATGAATGAGGAGAACAGGGCAGACTCCAACAGCTTACCACTCACTCCCTGCAAACCACAACCTAAGTCCTGAGGAGGTACTGAGTATAAGAGAAGAGTAGCTGAAGTTAGTTAGAAGATCCTTAGGAAATGTTAGCCAAACAATGGAAGGGAAGTGATTCTGCTCAAGGTCAATGTAAAATATTAAAAGTGCTAGCTAGCACAAAGGCTGAGAATATAAGTGTCAGTTATAAGTCAAGGCAGAAGATGAAAGGAGTAGAATAAAAGATATATGTTCAAGGAATAAAAAAGAAGAGAAACAAGAAAAGTGCCTCCCAAAAAGGCTGTAGGGGGCATAGGGGGGAATAAAGCAACAGAATAAATCTCCTTTATTGATAATGGATGGGCAGAAGAAACTAAAGAAAAGGAGAACACGCAGGAAAGCCTCATTCTCAGGGTGTGAAAGCATTACGAAAGATTCGAAGTCATAATACATATTTTGGTGTGTTGTGGATTTGGTGTAAGGGTCAAGTTTTCATTTCATATTGGGACTGCAGGTGGTGGTTTGTTTCTTAAGTAAATAGGAAAAATGCCTGAAGAACATGTGAATGGCATTGAACGATTGAAGATTAACAGCTAGAAGTAGTTAAGGCCTGGGTTAAAAATCACACTTATTTGTAAGCGTGGTGAGTCAGAATCATTGTAAATGCAAAAAGGTAATTCTTAGGAAGTCACCCGGGGCAAAAGTAATATCCTTCACAGCAGCCAGCTTTCACAACAGAGCGAGGTTTTTAACAGTCATTCTTGGCTGGGGAGGGCAATGCGCTGTAAGAGTTCAATTTTGCTTTCTGGATAAAAAGAGGCAAAAGAGAAGATGACAGGAGATTCTGAAATTTAGGAGAATGGAGGAAAGGAGTCTTTTTCAGAGAATTTCTATAAAAAGCACACAGTGATTGCTATATTGATGAACGTAGATTGGAATGAGTTCATTCATTCCATTGTGTGATAAGATCACCAGTTAGAGATGCCATGTGATTAAATTAACTTCAGTAATTGCTGTGAAGAGAATTTAAAGGGCAGAATTCGATCTGACATCCTGTAAAACTAAAACGAATAGCTTTGAAAGTGCCATTGGAAAGTGTCCCTTAGGTGCAGAGCCCTTAGAAGTTTGAATTTAAAACAGAATCAACACGTTTCTAAGTTACACGAGACAGAGGTTATCAGGATCCTCATATCCGTGAAAAAAACACTGGAACAAAGTAGGAAGAGCAGAAATGCGCAGACTTACTAGTTAGTGTAAGTTTATTATTAGGAATTGTAGCGAAAGAATATAATTGTTTCTTTAATAACATCCTAATATTCTAATATTGTGATGTTAATCACCTCTATGAATATTGTTAAAATATGCATGCAGTTTTACTAAAATATCAGAAAGAATATACCTGAAATTGATATAAGGAACAAAAACAGATGTCAACCTAAAAATGTCCCTATGTGCATTTTAAGTCTTGAGCAATTAAAAAATGTATAAATCAAATGCATATAGCTGTATTTGCTGAGAGATATTTGTTCATCCAGGTTGGACAAATGTCACAGACTTTAGAGCCAAAGGCTTAGGACAAATTCTCACCCCTGCCACTCACAGATACTGGGCAAGTTAACCTTTTGAAACCTATGTTTTCATTTGTAATGTTGAGGTTTACATTAAAAACAAGCCTTTTGGGGGCCCCTGGGTGGCTCAGTCGGTTGAGTGGCTGACTTTCGGTTTCAGCTCAGGTCACGATCTCGGGGTCTTGGGATGAAGCCCAGCATTGGGCTTGCTTAAGGATTCTCTCTTTCTCTGCCCCTCCCCTCTGCTCTCTCTTTCTCCCAATCTCTAAAATAAATACACAAATCTTAGAAAAGAAAAAGAAAAAGTAAAAACAAGCCTTTTTGATTTTCTGCTATGTGTGGGCACAGGGCTATGGGAATTAGCAGGACAGAGTGGTAGGTCCCCAGAAGCTTCTATGTGGGGGCGGGTGGCGGTAACAGTGCAACCACAGGGCTGTTGAGAAGATGACTGGGAGAGTGGAAGTGTCTGCTAAGCTACAAGATCTTATGTAATTACTGTGATTAAACAGAGTTAATGAACAAAGTGACTCCTAGTTTGCTAATGGGAAGGCTCATAAAAACTGAAGACTTTTCAATAAGGATATATTAGATAAGCTTTATTGCCTCAAGATTTTAGAACCCTATTCTTTCTAATCTCTTTTTTGGTGATGTAATATATGACTGATTTGTTTACCCGTAACTCCCCCTTCCAGTGCTGTCCCAAGCAGGGATTTAAGACTTTCCCAGTCCTATCCATTAACTACCATGACCAATTATGTCCATAATATAAAAGCTAAAATGGCATTCATGCTTCCTAGGCTCATTTCTCTTCTGGTGGAATTGGGAGGAGGAGGTGAGGCAGATATTTCATTTTATTCCTAATTCCTATCTGCTTTCACAGTTATGGGGCAGGGAGCCAAGAGTCATTCATTCAACATCTGTTGACATCTACTTACTATTCTACGTTTTCAGCCATAGCATTTAAAGGATCAAGATTTCCCACCCAGTGCTGGGCAGGAACATTTGGTGCCCTGGGGATGTCTATTTCCTTCCTTTGCTGTATCCTTCTTGTGGTGTCTTTTAGTTCATTTATATCAAACAGGTAAGTCGACAGATGGCCATTCAGTGCTTCAACTGGGAGAGCCTTACATTGGACACCAACAGAACTGTGTACTTCCAGGGAGAACTTATTACACTAATATACTCTATTTCCTTGGGATAGGATACTTTGTTTTTTACCCAGTTTTTATAAAATAATGGAACCCAAAATGAGCATAAGATTACACACACACACACACACACACACACACACACACACATCTTTTTATATTTAGAGCCTGGGAAAGAAAAGTTTATTAACTGAATAGTTCATTCACACCTAAGGAAAGAGAAGGAATCTTAGCTAGCTAGTGAGTTACAGTTACAGTGGTATTACATCATGTTCAAGTTAACTTAAAGGGGTTGTATATCAGGGCAATATCCTTTTTTCTTATATTAAAAGTGATGGATGCAATGAAACTTGAAAGCAACAATGAACATTTGTGAAACCAATGGAAAAAAATTTTTGAGTGATTTTAAGACACATTACTTAAATAGTAGATGAATGGTTGTTAATTACTTGGTCCATATCCTCAAGATGGGAATAGGTATGATTGAGGGCCATATGTAAATACTTACTATTGAAAGAATAAAAAAAAAAAAACTAAGCTAAATTCACAAGTCACATATATAATATTATACTTTATGGGTGATTGAAAGAATTTTTAAGGTAATTTTGACTATTGGAAATTTTCACTTCATTCATTAACTTTCAAACCTAAGATGTAGCTCTACTGTACATCAAGAAAATGATTCCTTAGTTTTGTTTGCAAAGATGTGGCCCTTCTCGAGATAAAAATGATAACAAGTAGGAAAGTAAAAGGTACTTAGTAAAAGACTGAGTAAACTAATGGAAGGAATAGAATACTATATTTATATTTAAAGGGATAAAAATTAATCACACAGTTGAATAATAAATGGAAACTCAATGCATCATCAATAAATGGTCCCCAAAGAAATTTTGGAAAGTATTAGGTCAGTAAAGCCAAAGATGTTTCGTTGTGAACATATTAAAAGTTCTTAGATTCCTAAGTCCCTAATGCCTATCTCAGAAGCCACATATGCTTTAAGAGGCAAACTCTATACCCATAAGAGTAATTTATATTACATTGACAAGATAAAGTTAGTTAATGTGGAAAGTGCAGAGGGCTTACTGAATGAGCTTGGTAAATTTTTTATTTGGGTAATTTAACCTCTGAATTTTATTTTCTTCATCTGTAAAATGAGGGGTAATAATACCTTCAAGAGTTACTATAAAAACTGGATATAATGTATTTAAAGGCCCTTACTATATATGCCAACAAACTGGGCAATCTGGAAGAAAATGGACAAATTCCTAGAAACATACAAACCACCAAAACTGGAACAGGAAGAAACAGAAAATTTGAACAGACCCATAACCAGCAAAGAAATTGAATCAGTAATCAAAAATCCCCTAAGAAACACAAATCCAGGGCCAGATGGCTTCCCAGGGGAATTCTACCAGATATTTATATTTTTTTTTAATTTATTTGAGAGAGAGAGGAGGGGGAGGGGCAGGAGAGGGAGAGAAAGAATCTCGCGCAGACCCTGTGTGGAGCATGGAGTCCAACTTGGGGCTCAAAGCCCAATATAAGGGCTCAAACCCATGATCCTGAGATCATGACCTGAGCCAAAATCAGGAGTCAGAGGCTTAACTGACTGAGCCACCCAGGCACCCCTCTCCCAGACATTTAAAGAAGAGTTAATAGCTTTTTTTTTTTTAACATATAATGTATTATTTGTTTCAGAGGTACAGGTCTGTGATTCAACAGTCTTACACAATTCACAGCGCTCATCATAGCACATACCCTCCCCAATGTCTATCACCCAGCCACACCCCATCCCTCCCACCCCCCACCATTCCAGCAACCCTCAGTTTGTTTCCTGAGATTAAGAATTCCTCATATGAATGAGGTCATATGATACATCTTTCTCTGATTGACTTATTTTGCTCAGCATAATACCCTCCAGTTCCATCCACATCATTGCAAATGGCAAGATTTCATTCCTTTTGATGGCTGCATAATATTCCATTGTGTGTGTGTGTGTGTGTGTGTGTGTGTGTGTGTGTGTGTGTGTGTGTGTGTGTGTGTGTATACCACCTCTTCTTTGTCCATTCATCTGTCGATGGACATCTGGCTCTTTCCACAGTTTGGCTACGGTAGACATTGCTGCTATAAACATCGGGGTGCATGTACCCCTTCGGATCCCTACATTTGTATCTTTGGGGTAAATACCCAGTAGTGCAATTGCTGGATCGTATGGTAGCTCTATTTTCAACTGTTTGAGGAACCTCCATACTGTTTTCCAGAGTGGCTGTACCAGCTTGCATTCCCACCAACAGTAGGAAGGTTCCCCCTTGTCCGCATCCCCGCCAATATCTGTCATTTCCTGACTTGTTAATTTTAGCCATTCTGACTGGTGTGAGGTGATATCTCATTGAGGTTTTGATTTGGATAGCAGGAGGGGAAGAATGAAGGGGGAGAAATTGGAGGGGGAGACAAACCATGAGAGACTATGGACTCTGAAAAACAAACTGAGGGTTCTGGGGGGGTGGGGGGATGGGTTAGCCTGGTGATGGGTATTAAGGAGGGCACGTTCTGCACGGAGCACTGGGTGTTATACGTAAACAATGAACCGCGGAACACTACATCAAAAACTAATGATGTAATGTATGGTGATTAACATAACATAATAATAATAATAAAAAAAAAGTGTTAATACCTATTCTCCTCAAACTGTTTCAAAAAATAAAAACAGAAGGAAAACTTCCAAACTCATTCTACAAGGCCAGTATTACCTTGATTCCAAAACCAAAGACCCCACTAAAAAAGGAGAATTATGGGCCAATATCCCTTATGAACATGGATGCAAAAATTCTCAACAAGATACTAGCAAATCAAATCCAACAGTACATTAAAAGAATTATTCACCATGATCAAGCGGGATTTATTACTCAGCTGCAGGGGTGCTTCAATATTTGCAAATCAATCAGTGTGATACACCACATTAATAAAAGAAAGGATAAGAACCATATGACCCTCTCAATAGATGCAGAAAAAGCATTTGACAAAACACAGCATCCATTCTTGACAAAAACCCTCAACAAAGTAGCGATGGATGGAACATACTTCAACATCACAAAGACCCACAGCTACTATCATCCTCAGTGGGGAAAAACTGAGAGCTTTTCCTCTACAGTCAGGAACGTGACAAAGATGTCGACTCTCACCATTACTATTTAACACAGTGTTGGAAGTCTGAGCTTCAGCAATCAGACAACAGAAATAAAAGGCATCCAAATCAACAAGTAAGAAGTCAAACTTTCACTATTTGCAGACGACATGATACTTTATATAGAAAACCCAAAAGACTCCACCAAAAAATTGCTAGAACTCGTATATGAATTTAGCAAACTTGCAGGATATAAAATCAATGTACAGAAATCTGTTGCATTTCTATACATCATAATGAAGTAGCAGAAAGAGAAATCAAGGTATCATTCCCATTTACAATTGTACCAAAAACAATAAAATACCTAGGAATAAACCTATCCAAAGAGGTAAAGGATCTGTACTCTGAAAACTATAGAACACTTATGAAAGAAATTGAAGAGGGCACAAAGAAATGGAAAGATATTCCATGCTCATGGATTGGAAGGACAAACATTGTTAAAATGTCTATACTACCCAAAGCAATTTACACATTTAATGCAATCCCTGTCAAAATACCACCAGCATTTTTCACAGAGCTAGAACGAACAATCCTAAAATTTGTACAGAAACACAAAAGACCCTGCATAGCCAAAGCAATCTGGAAAAAGGAAAGGAACGCTGGCGGCATCATGATTCCAGACTTCAAGCTCTATTACAAAGCTATAATCATCAACACAATACAGTGCTGGCACCAAAACAGACACCTAGATCAATGGAGAATCCAGAAGTGGACCCATAACTATGGTCAACTAATCTTCTTCGACAAAGCAGGAAAGAATAGCCAAAGGAAAAAAGACATTCTCTTCAACAAATGGTGTTGGGAAAACTGAACAGCAATGCGCAAAAAATGAATCTGGACCACTTCCTTCCGTATACAAAACAAATTCAAAATGGATGAAAGACCTAAATCCATCAAAATCCTAGAGAACAGAGGCAGAAACCTGTTTGACCTCGGCTGCAGCAGCTTCTTCCTAGACATATCACCGAAGGAAAGGGAAACAAAAGAAAAATGAACTATTGGGACTTCATCAAGATAAAAAGCTTCTGCACAGAGGAAGAAACAATCAACAAAACTAAAATGGGAATGGGAGAAGATATTTGCAAATGACATATGCGATAAAGGGATAGTATCCAAAATCTATAAAGAACTTATCAAACTCAACACTTGAAAAACAAATAACCCAGTTAAGAAATGGGCATAAGATATGAGTAAACATTTTTCTAAAGAAGACATCCAGATGGCTAACAGGTACAGGAAAAGATGCTCAGCATTACTAATCATCAAGGAAATACAAATCAAAACTACGATGAGATACCATTTCGTATCTATCAGAATGGCTAAAATTAACAACACAGAAAACAACAGATGTTGGTGAGGATGTGGAGAAAGGGGAACCCTCTTACACTGTTGGTGAGAATGCAAACTGGTACAGCCACTGTCGAAAACAGTGTGGAGGTTCCTCAAAAAGTTAAAAATAGAACTACCCTATGACCCAGCAATTGCACTACTAGGTATTTATCCAAAATATACAAAAATAGTGATTCAAAGGGGCACATGCACCCCAATGTTTATAGCAGCATTATCAACAATAGCCAAACTATGGAAAGAGCCCAGATGTTTATCAATTGATGGTTGGATAAAGAAGATGTGGTATATATATATTAGCCACCAAAAAGAAAGAAATCTTGCCATTTGCGACAACATGGATGAGCTAGAGTGTATTATGCTAAGTGAAATAAGTCAGTCAGAGAAAGACAAATACCATATGATTTCACTCATATGTGGAATTTAAGAAACGAAACAGATGAACATAGGGGAAGGAGAAAAAAAGGGAGGGGGACAAACCGTAAGAAACTCATAAAGATAGAGAACAAACAGGGTTGATAGAGGGAGGTGGGTGGGGGTGGTCTAGATGGGGTGTGGGTATTAAGGAGGGTACTTGTGATGAGTACTGGGTGTTTCACGTAAGGGATGAACCACTGAATTCTCTTGAAACCAATATTGCACTGTATGTTCACTAACTAGAATTCAAATAAAAATCTGAAAAGAAAAAAATGTTTACTGGTGTCAGGAGAAGATGATTCTCTTTCAGGGTAGTGAAAAGTTCAAAATATGCCATAATAAATTCACTCATCTATACAAATCAAAATTTGTTGAATCAAAATAAAATAAAATAAAATAAAATACAGGTCCTTACCATAGTGCTTAGGCTCCTAAAAATACAAACTGCTATGATTACTAAAATTGCACTTGGCCTTTCTACTGACATGAATAAATTCATTTTATCCTCAAAACCTTTAGTTGTAAATGAGAAAGTTTGAGAATAATCATACAGGAAATTAACATAGTATTTATGATAAGAATTGCTTTGCTTATTCTCTGTCTTCTAAAAGTCCAATAATGAAAAACGTGTAGAATTTTAAACAAGGAGACAGTGTTAAATAGAAAACCACAGGCCCCAAAACCAAATGGTGTCACTTAGGCCAAATCATCAAACTAGGCTTAATACCTAACCTAGTTTCAGTTTTAACCTCCCCAGAAATGTAGTCTTAACTAGTCAGTCAGTTCTGATCAGCCTCAATGAGGCAATCTGTCACTTGGACCCTCCCCAACCTGGTAAGACCCACTGACCTTCCCCCTAAACAAAGGTGATCTTGCCTGAAACAATCCTTTTTTTTTTTTTTTGAATTCAATTAGCCAGCATATAGTACATCATTAGTTTTTGGTGTAGCGTTCAATGATTCATTAGTTGCCTATAACACCAGTGCTCATCATTTGCAAATAGCTTCTTGCCTTTCCTTCTTCCTATATGAATCTACTTTTTCATACAACTCCTGAGCTCCCCTCTACTTGCTAAATGGGACACTGTTCAATTCATGAATCGATTAATAAAGCCAGTTAGTTAGATCTTTAAATTTTTCTTGGTTGAATTTTTGTAATTTAACAGCAGTAAATGGAGGAAAACTATCTATTTCCATTTTAAGTCAAGTTTATTTAATTTTCAGAAAATATACTTTCTAACAACAAAATTACACAATTAGAACTGTGACAGGGCGTCTGGGTGGCTCAGTCAGTTAAGTGTCTGACTTCGGCTCAGGTCATGATTCCAGAGCCCTGGGTTTGAGTCCCTTGTCGGGCTCCCTGCTCAGCGGGGAGTCTGCCTCTCCCTCTCCCACTCCCCCTGCTGTGTTCCCTCTCTCACTGTGTCTCTCTCTGTCAAATAAATAAATAAAATCTTAAAAAAAACTGTGACAGAGTAAGAGATGAACACTTCTTACAACTTACAACCACATAAGAGGATACTTATTTTAGTGATTATCATCCAAAATGTGATGATTCGATGATTACAGATTATAGATCAATGAAATAAAGCCAAATTCTCTTTCTCTTTTAAAGAAACTTAGAGGGCGAATTCTAATTGCTTTTCGAAAAGTGCTACCAATTGTGAGCCCCATATCTGACCACCTTGACTAGAATTGCTGATGAGATACCCGTTTTCTTCATCCAAGGGGAAGTATTTGAGCAAATTGAATACAAGATGAAACTCTCCTCTAGGTTATGACTTTACCTTTCTACTTGTTTGGGACATTCTCCGGGGAACTATATTATTTTGAGGTACTTCTCACAAAAGAGAGCTGGGTGAGACAAAACAGCTCTAAAATCAGTTGAGAAGTAGATGATATACTCTTGACTAAAATATGTTAATCCCTTATTCAATCTGAGAGTGAATGGAATGTCCTGCACTTAATGAAATAAAAGTGTTTGATCTAGATCGCTTACCAGTTTAATCCTTCATTTGTAACCAACGTTTCCCCTCCTTATTTAAAGAAGTAGGAATAATTGAGAGAACAATAATCACAAGGGCGTTTGAAGAATGCCTGTTGCCCCCCTGGACAAATATTCACTCAACACCCATGTGTCAGAGGTTGAGAATAAGCCCTCCCACAGCTGTATTTGTATTCACTTTTGGACCTCAGCTCCTAGCAATCCACATTGTAGGGATCTTAAAAAAAAAAAAATTAACTGGGTGATACAGACTTCCAGCAGCCACTTCTCCACCTCTAAATCAGGTTTTGCAAATCTTTTCTGCATTTCCAAGGGTAAGGAACACAATGGGAGAGGTGCTACAGTGCAGCAGGACATCAACGACTTCCTTGCATTACAACTATCTCTAGGATAGCTAAGTGAGGGCTGTTCAGGAGAGAAATTTTATAGGTTGAGTTGAATGCCTTGGGTGTGTTTATAGTTTCAGGCACTGAGGTAAGACATTTACATACTTTTTCTTATTATTCTACATAGTTATTATTCTTATCAATTTCCTCATCCAAAAAAAAAGTGGGACAATACCTACCTCAAAACACTCTTCTGAGAATTCAATGGGACTTATAGAAAGAAGGGTAATTAATATTTATTGAAGTATTGAATACCTACTAAAGGTCAAGCTCTGTGGTTTGTCCTTTTATGTACTTTATCTCATTCATTAGCTTCATTTTAAAAATGAAGAGAATGAAATTAAGCTGAAGTAACCAAAACTATAGAACCTAGAACCCAGAACACAAATAGTTAAAATGTGTCAGGCATTTTTCTTGGTTGTAGTGAACAAGACAGGTCTGTCTTAAAGAGATCTTTAGTATAAGCCTCCAGAAAATGTTTGGGGTGGGGAGGGGGAGGGTGATGGCTTATAGGGAAAAGAAAAATCAATAGCACTGTTTTAGGCCATGATGTGTTTAGATGCCTATTATACATCCAAGGGGTGAGGAGTAGGAGGTGGAGACAAGTCTGGAATGTAAAGGGGAGGTCTGGGCTGGAGATAGAACACTGAGTCATCAGCATGTAGATAATATTTAAAGCTGTGGCACTGAATGAGATTTCCCAGGAAAAAAGTAAAGATGGAGAGCATGGTTAAGGGTGGACAGCCCTGGGCCCTCCAACATTGTGGTCTGATAGAGGAGAAATACTCAAGAAAAGAACCGCAGACATGGCCAGTGAGGTGAGTAGAAAATGGCATGAGTCTGGGGTCATGGAAGCCTAGAGAAAAACGTTTCAAGGAGGAAATAATCACTAGTAATGCTACTGTAAATTCATGCAAAATACAGAGAACTAATCACTAGTTTTGGCAAAATGTTGCTCTTTTATTCAACAAATATTTATTTAGTACCAACTCTGTACTAGATATGCTCAAGGGACCAGTGCACGAAACAGACGAAAATCCCTGTCCTCATGGGGTTTGTATTCTGGTGAGGGTGGGGAAAGGTGAACAATTAAATCACTGTGTTAACTGTAAAAGTAAAAACAGCCAGTTATTTTACCTGCAACAGATAGGTTATTTCGGGAGTAAAAAAGAATTGCAATCTGGGACAAACAAGCTGCAGCAAAACCATACGCACGTGAGCAGGGGGAACAAAGGAGAGGCACGCTTCTTTAAGGAGAACACGGGTAATTTAGAAAGGCTGTTAGGAACTAAAAGTCCACTGGAGTAACCTGGGAGTTCAAAGTGTGGTGGCTTCTCATTGGCTGAGCTGTTGCTGGGGGGATAAGGAAAGCTTGTCCTCCTCCAGCTACAGCAGTAGAGTAGTATCTACGTGCAAGGTCAAGTCCACATCTCTTCCCTGTTGGGTCTGCAATTGACTACTGAGTGGTAGGTGTGATCGCTCCTCCTGTGGAAACCTCCTGACTATTTTAGTGAGGTTCCCCCTTACTAATTTTCACAATAGCATGCTAGTTGGTTATAAGCGCTTTACAACTAAAACTAAAGCAAGGAAGAAGGGAGTTTGGGATGAGGGGAATAGGGCAGGGTTGTGATTAAAAGAGGATGGTCAGGGAAAACCACACAGGTGACATGTGAAGACCTGAATGAGCGGAGGGCATGAATGAGCTATACAGGTGTCTGGAGGAAGAGCATTTAAGGGTGGGGAGAACACCTGCCAAAGAAATTGCCTGGAAAATTTAAAGACTCCCTAGGATACCAGTGTCGCTGGAGCAGAGTAAGTGGGGAGGAGGAAAATTGAATGAGGCAATGGGGATGTCGGGGGGAGGCTGTGTGGAGACTTCAATGTGAGACAGGAAGCCAGGGTTTTGAGCAGAGGAGTGACACTGGCTGACTTCCATGTTGACAGGATTGTGCAGGCTGCTGTGTTGAGAATAGACTACTGGGGACAGAAGTGGGGTGCTGAGCAAAGGCTGAAGTAGAGAAGTTGGTTAAGAGGCAACTGCAATAGTTTAGGTGAGAAATGGTGGCCCTTGGGCCAAGGTGGTTAACAGTGAACCTGGTGAGAAGTTGAGAGATTCTGGGTACTTCGAATGGAAAGCTGATAGGATTTGCTGATTAGCTGGATGTATAGCCTGTCAAAGAAACCACCAAACATGATAGCGAGATTATGAGCTGGAGCAACCGGAAGGATGGCGTTACCATTAACTGCGTTGGGGAGGACTTCAGGAAACTGGAAATTCTGACGTGGATATTGTCCCTGCATGAGAAGGGGGTGGAGATCTCTTTACGTGAAGATGCTAGCCTTAGTGGGAAGCATGGACAGCTCATCAGTGCCAGCAGAGAGGTACAAGCCCATGCAAGCTCTTTTAATTATTTTTTTTAATTTTTTTATTTTTCAAAAATTTTATTTATTTTTTGACAGAGAGACAGTGAGAAAGGGAACACAAGCAGGAGGAGTGGGAGAGGGAGAAGCAGGCTCCCGCTGAGCAGGGAGCCCGATGCGGGGCTCAATCCTAGGACCCTGGGATCATGACCTGAGCCGAAGGCAGACGCTTAACGACTGAGCCACCCAGGTGCCCCTAATTATTTTTTTTAAATTGAAGTATAGTTGACACCAAATGTTTCATTAGTCTCACGTGTGCAACATAGTGATTCGATAACTCTGTACATTATGCGCTGCTCTCTCATGATGGCTTCTATTTTTTCAACAAAATAGCACTCAGGGTCATCAGCCAAGAGTGAATATGCAGGGAGGAGGTGTTTGAAGTTTGAAGAGACACTTGTCAAGGAGAGTGAAGGAATGAATGGATGAGGTAGGAAAGTAAAATTCCCAGGCAGCATTTAAAGCCCACTCAACCTTAATGATCTTAACGTGGTTATGTGTTTCCCTTCAGCCACCTTAAGGCACACAGGTACAAGGTGTGGAGTCAGAAGACCTGGGATTAGCTGTGACCAAAAGTTTGCTGAGTACAACGGAATGAGAGAAAGGGAAAGACATTTAATATTCAAGGAATTCACTCACCCGGTACCTAGGGGTAGAGGAAGTGAGAACTACCACCACTTGAGAGGAGAGCCTCAGGGGAAACTGTGTCTCCAGGAGAGACAGTTTTCATTCAGAGCAAAGAAGTAAAGGAAGCATTCAAGGAGGCTGGGGGTGTGGGGGTTGTTACTCTTGGTAAATCTGTTTCAGTGGAGTGGTGTGGCTTGATTGGAGGGAGTGGGTCAAGGAACAAGTGAGAGAAGAGTTGACAGAAAAGTGGACAACTTTTGTTGTGTGTGTGAGTTTTAAGATAGATGACATTTTACTATGTTTTTATACCAATAGAAAAGATCCAGTTAAGAGAGTAAAAAATTGCCAATACAAGAGAAAAATGGCATCCATGTGGGGATCCTTGCAGAAGCAAAACCCTTGAGGTCAGAGGGCATTGGATTCCAGGCGTAAGAATTGGTCTTAGAACCAACTTGGTACAAGGAAAGTGGCAAAGAAGGCTGTAAGCAGGAAGATTGGTGGAAATGTGAGCTGGAAAGGTTAGTTAGTTCTCTTTGGAATGAATCTATTTTATCTCTTCAAGTATGAGAGGTTGTCATCTGGTGGGGGCGGGGAAAATGTTGGAGATCTGATGAAAGATAAAGGGAGGAGAAACAGTCACGAAGTTGGGAAAATGAATTTACTAAGGAATTATAGGAAGTTTGTTTGGCAGAATCGAGTGCCCACCTGAGTGAAATCTGTGGTCCTAAACCTGAAGTGAGATCAGTCAACAGAGTTGTGTAATTTTTCCCCATCAGGCCTTGACGCATGGGTGCAGGTGCCGAGTAAGTGGCTTCACAAGGACTGAGGGCTGTCCAGGTGAGTGGACGGAGGGAGCACGGTACAAGGGGGTTAGGATGTTTGCCATGGAATGGTGCGAGTAGGGGCTGTCATCTAGGCTTCATAAGGGAGGAAGCAAGGACAGGAATGGGGTCTAGACAATGACAAAGGGTGCGATCCAGGAGCTGGAGTGAAAGAGCTGGGGTAAATGAACTCAAAGGGTAGAGGACAGGAAACTGAGAGGGGGTGTATGAGATTCAGACTGTGGAGATGGTACCTTATTGATTTTTCTCCCCCAACTGAAAAGAGCCTTCACCAAGTGAAACCTTTATGATCAAGGTGATGTTGTTTTTGGCTACCCTAAAGAAAGCACTTTCTGATTATATCACTGGTTTGGCGAGGAGAGTGGGAGTTAATAGGAACTTCACAATCGATTCCAATATAAATGAGTGCCTTACGTTTTATCATAGGGAAGTCCTACACCGTATAGGGGATATCTATAAATTGCTTTGACATCACTATTGAGAGATACATTTGGCTTTAACTTTTCACATAAATGTTACGATGCCAATACTAAAATAAGAAAATGCTCATTTCATAACAAATGGAAATTTTCTCATCAAGTCTATATTATCAGTAACTTTAAAGAATAAGAGGAATTCTCTGGTAGTATATGTAAGAAAGGAATTTAAAGAATGTTTTGCTGTTAAGAATTTAAAAGTAAACGTTAAAAAAAAACATTCATTATGAAATATTTTATTCCACTGCATTGTCATTTAAAATTACAAGAATATATTATTAGCAAATATTGTCCAATGTCCGAACAGATTCAGGGTGGTCATCTTCAGCACTTAGTGACAAATTAATAGTATCACAGAAATGTTCAATTCATTAAAAATAGTCGAGTTTCATTTGGAGTCATAATCAAGACAAACTTTGTGTATATCATTAAACTTTCATTTGTCTTACACGATTCCATTTTCTCCAACTGGAAGCTGTGTAGGATCCAGCCCGACTTTCTTCATTGATACAGCAATATCAAACAAATAGTCATAACACTCACACCTATAAAAGAAAAAGCAAAGAACTGAAGGTCTCAGTGAAAGAGTTCTCCAATCCTACCAATCACATTTCTCCTCTCTATCAAGCCAACCCTGTTCCTCGTGCATTTTTTTCTCAATTCCAGGCCAAATTTTTCTCCTTTTGCCCCCAGCATTATTAAAATATGGAAAGGAATCCTACTGAATCATGCAATCATATTACACGCTTCTCAGGAAATAAAAGGGAGTTTAAAATATACTACTTACATAAATTTAAGTTTTCTACCATGTGTCACTTTTTGAAATAAGTGTAGCAAATCATTATATAACTTGGGTTAGCTTTATTCTTCCTTCTAGCCTTAAACTTGGAGAATGAGATCTGTATCTCCTTCTTTGTCAAGTGCATAGTGCCTTGCCAAATCATAGCTTGTCCAATAAATATTTCTTAATAAATGAATACATAATACAAAACAAATACCTAGAAACAGTAAGCTACTTAAATTAAACCAACCTGGGGGGGGCAGAGCAAGATGGCAGAGGAGTAGGAGACCTGGATTTCATCTGGTCTCAGGAATTCAGCTGGATAGGGATCAAACCATTCTGAACACCTATGAACTCAACAGGAGATCGAAGAAAAGAATAGCAACAATTCTCTGAACGGAAAAGCGACCACTTTCTGGAAGGTAGGACGTGCGGAGAAGTGAATCCAAGGCAATATTCAGGAGGATAGACGGCGGGGGAGGGGGCCTCCGTCAGCCACTTCTGGCAAGTGATAGAGCCGTGGAGCACAAAATCGGAACTTTTAGAAGTCGGCTCCGCTGAAGGATGTCGCTCCAGTGGCTAAGCTGGGGGTGGAACCCTCACAGGACAGTATGGTCTCAGGACTCTCGGGGTCACCGAAAGACAGGGGGTGCCTGAGTGCGGCAGAACTCCCAGGTATCGGAGCAGGGAAGCTGGCTGCAGAGACGGAGCTGAGGCGCGGGCTCTCAGCTCGGGTTTGCCATAAACTGTGATCCGCGAAACAGTCGGGCCACTGCTCCTCCAGCAGGGACCCAACAAGCGGCAGAGCCGGGGAGACTCCCCTTCCTCCCCCGGGAGGAGCGGCGCGGGAGCGCACCGCAGGGATCTGCTGGGTTTGGAGACTCCACACAGGGTCGGGTGCCAGAGATAGAAATGCTCGGTCACAGGCCAGGTGAGCACGGAGTGTGGCCAGAGACCGGTGAGACGGGAGTGGCTGACTGCTTTTCTCTGGGGACCCACTGAGGAGCGGGGCCCTGAGTTCTTGGCTCCTCTGGGATGGAGATTGGGAGGCCACCATTTTCACTGTCCTCCAACGCTGTATGGAAAGTTGCAGGGAACAAAAGCTCCCCAGAGCAAACCCGAGCAGACTGCTTAGCCCGGACTGGCAAGGGCGGGGCAATTCCACCTCCGGAAAGACATTTGGGAACCACGGCAACAGGCCCCTCCCCCAGAAGATCGGCCGAACAGCAGCAAGCCAAGACCAAGTTTACCAATCAATGAGAACGGCAGAACTCCAGCACTAGGGGAATACTGCACATAGAATTCATGGCTTTTTTACCATGATTCATTAGTCTTTCAAAGTTCAATTTTTTAACTGTTTTTTTTTTTAATTTTTCTTTTTCCCTTTTTCAACCATCTTATCAATCACTTTTTTTAAAAAAACATTTTTATTTTTCATTTTTAGAGTCATATTCTATCCCTTCATAGTAGTTACCCTTATTTTTGGCAGATATATATGTATAAGTTGTTCTCGCTTTAAAATTTTGAGATACAGTTTCTTCTAAAATATCAAAATATACCCTAAATCTCTAGTGTATGGCTTTGTTCTAGTCTCCTGCCTGATCACATTCTCTCCCTCCCTTTTTTCTTTCTTTCCTTTTTTTTAATCCTCTTCTTTCTTTTTTCAAACATCTTAATTCCTTTTTTAAAATTTTTTATAATTTTCATCGTTACAGTCATAGTCCATCCCTATATCGTATCAACCCTTATTTTGTATATGTATATATAAGTCTTTCTTTCTTTAAAATTTTAGGAGGCACTTTCTTCTAACAGACTAAAATACACCCAAAATCTAGTGTGTGGCACTGATCTATGCACCAGCCTGATCATATTTGATCATATTCTGTTTTTTTGTGTTGTGTTCTGTTTTTTTTATCTTTTTTTTCTCTTTCTTTTTTCTTTCTTTCCCTTTCTTTTCCCCTGGTTTCAGGTCTTCTCTGATTTGATTAGAGTATATTTTCTGGGGACGTTGTTAACCTGTTAGCATTTTGTTCTCTCATTCATCTATTTTCCTCTGGACAAAATGACAAGACGAAAAAAATCACCTCAACAAAAAGAACAAGAGGTAGTACCGTCAGCCAGGGACCTACTCAATACGGACATTAGTGTGATGTTGGACCTAGAGTTCAGAATCATGACTTTAAAGATACTAGCTGGGCTTGAAAAAAGCATGGAAGTTATTAGAGAAACCCTTTCTGGAGAAATAAAAGAAGTAAAATCTAACCAGGTCGAAATGAAAAGGCTATTAATGAGGTGCAATAAAAAATGGGGGCACTAACTGCTAGGATAAATGAGGCAGAAGAGAGAATCAGTGATATAGAAGACCAAATGATGGAAAATAAAGAAGCTGAGAAAAAGAGAAACAACTATTGGATCACGAGGGCATAATTGGAGAGATAAGTGATACGATAAGATGAAACAATATTAGAATAATTGGGATCCCAGAAGAAGAAAGAGAGAGAGGGGCAGAAGGTATATTGGAGCGAATTATAGCAGAGAACTTCCCTAATGTGGGGAAGGAAACAGGCATCAATATCCAGGAGGCACAGAGAACCCCTCTCAAAATCAATAAAAATAGGTCAACACCCCAGCATCTAATAGTAAAACTTGCGAGTCTCAGAGACAAAGAGAAAATCCTGAAAGCAGCTCGGGAGAAGAGATATGTAACCTATAATGGTAGAAACATTAGATTGGCAACAGACCTATCCACAGAGACCTGGCAGGCCAGAAAGGACTGGCATGATACATTCAGAGCACTAAACGAGAAAAATATGCAGCCAAGAATACTATATCCAGCTGGGCTGTCATTGAAAATAGAAGGAGAGACAAAAATCTTCCAGGACAAACAAAAACTAAAGGAATTTGCAAACACGAAACCAGCCCTCCAAGAAATATTGAAAGGGGTCCTCTAAGCAAAGAGAGAGCCTAAAAGCAGCATGGACCAGAAAGGAATACAGACAATATAAAGTAACAGTCACCTTACAGGCAATACAATGGCACTAAATTCATACCTTTCAATAGTTACCCTGAATGTAAATGGGCTAAATGCCCCAATCAAAAGACACAGGCTATCAGATTGGATTAAAAAACAAGACCCATCGATATGCTGTCTGCAAGAGACTCATTTTAGACCCAAAGACACCCCCACATTGAAAGTGAAGGGGTGGACAACCATTTACCATGCTAATGGACACCAAAAGAAAGCTGGGGTGGCAAACCTTATATCAGACAAATTAGATTTTGAAACAAAGACTGTAATAAGAGATGAGGAAGGACACTATATCATACTTAAAGGGTCTATCCAACAAGAAGATCTAACAATTGTAAATATCTATGCCCCTAACATGCAAGCAGCCAATTATGTAAGGCAATTAATAACAAAAGCAAAGAAACACATTGACAACAATACAATAATACTGGGGGACTTTAACACCCCCCTGACTGAAATGGACAGATCATCTAAGCAAAAGATCAACAAGGAAATAAAGACTTTAAATGACACACTGGACTAAATGGACTTCACAGACATATTCAGAACATTCCATCCCAAAGCAACGGAATACACATTCTTCTCTAGTGCCCATGGAACATTCTCCAGAATTGATCACATCCTAGATCACAAATCAGGTCTCAACCGGTACCAAGAGATTGGGATTATTCCCTGCATATTTTCAGACCACAATGCTTTGAAACTGGAACTCAATCACAAGAGGAAAGTCCAAATACATGGAGGCTAAAGAGCATCCTACTAAAGAATGAATGGGTGAACCAGGAAATTAAAGAATTAAAAAAATTCATGGAAACCAGTGAAAATGAAAACAAAACTGTTCAAAATCTTTGGGATACAGCAAAGGCAGTCCTGAGAGGAAAGTATATAGCAATACAAGCCTTTCTCAAGAAACAAGAAAGGTCTCAAATACACAACCTAACCCTACACCTAAAGGAGCTGGAGAAAGAACAGCAAATAAAGCCTAAACCCAGCAGGAGAAGAGAAATAATAAAGACCAGAGCAGAAATCAATGAAGTAGAAACCAAAAGAACAGTAGAACAGATCAACGAAACCAGGAGTTGGTTCTTTGAAAGAATTAACAAGATTGATAAACCCCTGGCCAGACTTATCAAAAAGAAAAGAGAAATGACCCAAATCAACAAAATCATGAATGAAAGAGGAGAGATCACAACCAACACCAAAGAAATACAAACAATTATAAGAACATATTATGAGCAACTCTATGCCAGCAAATTAGATAACCTGGAAGAAATGGGTGCATTCCTAGAGATGTATCAACTACCAAAATTGAACCAGGAAGAAACAGAAAACCTGAACAGACCTAGAACCACTAAGGAAATTGAAGCAGTCATCAAAAATCTTCCAACAAACAAAAGCCCAGGGCCAGATGGCTTCCCAGGGGAATTCTACAAAACATTTCAAGAAGAATTAATACGTATTCTCCTGAAACTGTTCCAAAAAATAGAAATGGAAGGAAAACTTCCAAACTCATTTTATGAGGCCACCATTACCTTGATCCCAAAACCAAAGACCCCATCAAAAAGGAGAATTACAGACCAATATCCTTGATGAACATGGATGCAAAAATTCTCACCAAAATACTAGCCAATAGGATCCAACAGTACATTAAAACGATTATTCACCATGACCAAGTGGGATTTATCCCTGGCCTGCAAGTCTGGTTCAACATCTGCAAATCAATCAACGTGATACAATACATTAACAAAAGAAAGAACAAGAATCATATGATCCTCTCAATAGATGCAGAAAAAGCATTTGACAAAGTACAGCATCCTTTCTTGATCAAAACTCTTCAGAGTACAGGGATAGAGGGTACCTACCTCAATATCATAAAAGCCATCTATGAAAAACCTACAGCGAATATCATTCTCAATGGGGAAAAGCTGAGAGCTTTTCCCCTAAGGTCAGGAACGCGGTAGGGATGTCCACTATCACCACTGCTATTCCACATAGTATTAGAAGTCCTAGCCACAGCAATCAGACAACGAAAAGAAATCAAAGGCATCCAAATCAGCAAAGAGGAAGTCAAACTCTCACTCTTTGTAGATGATATGATACTTTATGTGGAAAACCCAAAAGACTCCACCCCAAAACTGCTAGAACTCATACAGGAATTCAGTAAAGTAGCAAGATATAAAATCAATGCACAGAAATCAGCGGCATTCCTATACACCAACAACAAGACAGAAAAGAGACAAATCAAGGAGTCGATCCCATTTACAATTGCACCCAAAACCATAAGATACCTAGGAATAAATTTAACCAAAGAGGCAAAGGATCTGTGCTCAGAAAACTATAAAATACTCATGAAAGAAATTGAAGAAGACACAAAGAAATGGAAAAACGTTCCGTGCTCATGGATTGGAAGAACAAACATTGTGAAGATATCAGTGCTACCTAGAGCAATCTACACATTCAATGCAATCCCCATCAAAATACCATCCACTTTTTTCAAAGAAATGGAACAAATAATCCTCAAATTTGTATGGAACCAGAAGAGACCCCGAATAGCCAGAGGAATGTTGAAAAAGACAAGCAAAGCTGGCGGCATCACAATTCCGGACTTCCAGCTCTATTAGCTGGAAGCTGTCATCATCAAGACAGTATGGTACTGGCACAAAAACAGACACATAGATCAATGGGACAGAATAGAGAGCCCAGAAATGGACGCTCAACTCTATGGTCAACTCGTCTTTGACAAAGCAGGAAGGAAGGTCCAATGGAAAAAACACAGTCTCTTCAACAAATGGTGTTGGGAAAATTGGACAGCCACATGCAGAAGAATGAAACTGGACCATTTCTTTACACCACACACAAAAATAGACTCCAAATGGTTGAAAGACCTAAACGTGAGACAGGAGTCCATCAAAATCCTAAAGGAGAACACAGGTAGCAACTTCTTCGACCTCAGCCGCAGCAACTTCTTCCTAGAAACATCGCCAAAGGCAAGGGAAGCAAGGGCAAAAAGGAACTATTGGGATTTCATCAAGATAAAAAGCTTTTGCACAGCAAAAGAAACAGTCTACAAAACCAAAAGACAACCGACAGAATGGGAGAAAGTATTTGCAAATGACATATGAGACAAAGGGCTAGTATCCAAAATCTATAAAGAACTTATCAAACTCAACACCCAAAGAACAAATAATCCAATCAAGAAATGGGCAGAAGACATGAACAGACATTTTTCCAAAGAAGACATCCAAATGTCCAACAGACACATGAAAAAGTGCTCAACATCGCTCGGCATCAGGGAAATCCAAATGAGATACCACCTCACACCAGTCAGAATGGTTAAAATTAACAAGTCAGGAAACGACACATGTTGGCGGGGATGTGGGAAAAGGGAAACCCTCCTACATTGTTGGTGGGAATGCAAGCTGGTGCAACCACTCTGGAAAACAGTATGGAGGTTCCTCAAACAGTTGAAAATAGAGCTACCATACGATCCAGCAATTGCACTACTGGGTATTTACCCCAAAGATACAAATGTAGGGATCCGAAGGGGTACGTGCACCCCAATGTTTATAGCAGCAATGTCCACAATAGCCAAACTGTGGAAAGAGCCAAGATGTCCATCGACAGATGAATGGATAAAGAAGAGATGGTATATATACACAATGGAATATTATGCAGCCATGAAAAGGAATGAGATCTTGCCATTTGCAACAACGTGGATGGAACTGGAGGGTGTTATGCTGACTGAAATAAGTCAATCAGAGAAAGACATGTATCATATGACCTCACTGATATGAGGAATTCTTAATCTCAGGAAACAAACTGAGGGTTGCTGGAGTGGTGGGGGGTGGAGGGGGGGGTGGCTGGGTGATAGACATTGGGGAGGGTATGTGCTATGGTGAGCGCTGTGAATTGTGCAAGACTGTTGAATCACAGATCTGTACCTCTGAAACAAATAATGCAATATATGTTAAGAAAAAAAAAAAAGAAGATAGCAGGTGGGGAAGAATGAAGGGGGGGAAAGCGGAGGGGGAGATGAACCATGAGAGACAATGGACTCTGAAAAACAAACTGGGGGTTCTAGATGGAGGGGGTTGGGAGGATGGGTTCGCCTGGTGATGGGTATTAAAGAGGGCACGTTCTGCATGGAGCACTGGGTATTATGCACAAACAATGAATCATGGAACACTACATTAAAAACTAATGATGTAATGTATGGTGATTAACATAACAATAAAAATTAAAAAAAATTAAACCAATCTGACCAATAACACACACACACAAAATCATACTTCCTTTCAAATCATAAAACATACTCCATTCCCTTTCACATTTAGAATGTGGTGATTTGTCCCAAATGTCCTGTGATTCATACTTACATGGTTTTAGCCTTCTCCCACGTTTCTCCCCAGACGTACATGCCATGACGCCTGACTAGGACCGCGCAGGAGTCCGGGTATTCATTTATCGCACAAGCCATTCGTTCTTTGAGGTCTTTCTCCTCGGGTGTGTTCTCAATAATGGGTACCACTAACATATCATCATACCTATAGGACAAAACAAGCCATTTTTTTCCCCATTAAAACAAATGTATTCATATGTAAGGTCATAATTTTTTTTCAAGTAACCAGTTAGACATTCTCTTTATTTCTGAAAGCCACTCCAAATTCTGGACAAGATGTTGCATGTTATTCTGTATATCTTGCATAAACAGCTGTAGCAAAAGATGTCTTGGGAATTTGGCAGGTGTATTCTAAGTAAAAGTGGCAGAAATTTGTATAGGATACCGAAACCTAAGAAAGAAATGATCAAGATCATACAAGTATTTCCTTGAAGCAGAGACAATCAATATTTTCAACAGGAGATGGGAAATGGTAGATCAGATAACCAGAAGCATAGAAAGGATTAACAATTTAACTGCTTATTAAGTATGAGTTTTCCAAAGATACAAAATCCTTTTCTTTTATCTCTGCAAGACCCCAAAGTGTCTCAGGCAAATAAATAAAGAGATGTGGTTTGTGGCACCGGGACAGGAAGAACCTTCTGGAAATGACTCTTAATGGTGTGGTAATATTTTCATAACATTCTCAAGTCTGTGGCGTTAGAATTCTTTTACTTCCATCTTGTTTTCAGGAAATACATGTGATAAAATTGGCATAAGCGTTTTCCTTTCTGCTCATGTCGAACTCGGACGTGTTTTCCCTTTTATATGGATTTCTCTTGCCTTTTAATGTAACATCTGCTTTTTTACTACCTCTGTAATGGCCAAACGTAACAACAAAAAAGTTCTAGGTATAGTTTTATCAAAAGTTGCAACTTTAGGACAGGTATAGGTTAAGTAGCTCTCACGTATGGAGATGTTTATTATTTCCTTTTTTTTTTTTAAGATTTTGTTTATTTATTTGACAGAGAGAGACACAGCAAGAGCAGGAACACAAGCAGGGGGAGTGGGAGAAGGAGAAGCAGGCTTCCCACCAAGCAGGGAGCCCGATGCGGGGCTCTATCCCAGGACCCTGGGATCATGACCTGAGCTGAAGGCAAACGCTTAATGACTGAGCCACCCAGGCGCCCCTTATTATTTCGTTTAAGTAAAAGAGAAGTAATTAAAAAATATTCTTAAATATGGAAGAAATGAATTGCTAATCCCAAATCTTTCCTAATATTGACCAAGAGAATCACAAACATGTAACTCCCTCGAGCCTATACTGAATAGTCAGACATCTTTTCAGGGGTAAAATAGTACCACAGCAAAATAAGACCTGAAATTCAATCTGATCACCCACTTTACAGACAGAACACTAACCCTTCTGAGTTAAATGAACAGAGCCAGGATGGTCCTTTGATCATTAAACAGTTTTTTTTACTCTACCACAGGAGTGTTGCTGCCAGGAGAGAGGACAATTACATTTACATATGCAAACCTCCCCTGAGGAGAATTAGGTATGTATTTGAAAGTTTTTGTTTTTCAAGATGGACTTAAAAAAAAAAAAGATATATCTCTGCCTCCTGAGTGGTGATAATGACCCTGTTACTGATTTCCAGGCTCAAGAGAATTGCGAAGGACATTGCAAAAAAGTTTGTATTCTTTAAGTTCTGAAACATTTAAAATAATACATGAAATGTGTATGTTATGGTGCAGAAGAAGTGACATCATTCATGACATTCCTTTCTCCCCAGAATTCCAAAGGCTGTGGAATTCTGTGCTGTTCCTCTAGGCAGCCGTTCACACCTCCTTCCGACCTACTTTTATTTCTTCACCAAAGCAATCAAGTGCTGAGGAAATTAATAGCACACATAATGCCTCTCCTTCAAGATCCAGAATGGAAAAGGCAGTGTGGGGCTATACTTTCTTTAGTATGTACACTTTCATAATTTAAACATTTAACTTTTGTAAATAGGTATTCCACAGTGCTAACAAATGCTGTAGGCATACAATAAGTATTAACTAAAATTAAATCATAGTAAGTTCTTGACACACTAGTTTAAACTTGTACATTCTACGACGTGGGGTAACAATAAGATATTGCTGTCAGAACACTTTAGAAAAACTGGCACCCGTTTCCTCTAAGCTAGATAAGGTAGAATCAGGCCCTTTAGCAAATTAATAAGCTCAAAAATAAGAATGCCAAGCCGTTCAAATGAAATGCTTAGCTTGTACCTGAGCACTGAGAACACATTTCTTCCCATGTAGATTGGCAAATAATTCTACATTTTGGTGGGCTGGTGGATTTATTTGATTTTCTCTAGAAGGTTCTATACCATCTATGCCATTTTCCATACTGAAAAATTATAAAAATAGAGACCTATTTAATTGAAATAATTGTACAACTTTTATAAATATGAAAACGTTCTAGAAATACTAAATTAAATCAAGATGACATAAACTCCAATAAGGGCTGAAGCTTCCTGGAGACCTAGTGAAGGTGAGGGGATCTTGCTCTCTGGGTGATTCCATACGGAACATAATCTTTCTGTCTCTAAAGAAAGCTCAGCCAAGGATTTTTCACCTTACTCTGACAAATGTTTCATTATTCGTGTTGCTAATAATTTACCAAGGTTGGGGTAGGGGAAGAGGAGGGGAGGCATCTGATTTGTGTCGCTGAGAAGAAATCTGTATAATATTAATAATAGTAAGTGGGCTATTATTTAACGTAGATCCCACAACATCTCATTAAAGGCATAGAAAGATCAGTAGCTTCTTTATCAAAAGACAGAAAAATACTTTTCAAATTACTTAAGCAAAAATAGAAAAAAATACCTATAATACCCTCCTGAAGTACATTTCCTTATTCCTTTGATCATCTCTTGATGGGTAATTTTAAACTCTCGTCCTGGAAAGAGAAGGGTGGCCATGACAGCAGCTTTTGAGTGGGTATGAATCACTGCACCTGCTCCTGGAGGAAGAAAAAAAAGTCACATGCTCAGTGAAAACAAAATGTTACCTTTTAAAGAAATATATATAAATATATGTGTGTATATATATATAAAACATTTATTTGTATATGATTTTGAACTTGTTTTTCTTGGCATGGAATCATAAGTTGGCAATAGACAGGAGGGTAGGAAGTGAGGGAGGGAGGAAGAGAGAAATGGTAATAGAGAAGCTGGAAAGCAAAAGGCATTTAAGCTTTATCTGCATCAGGACAATGCACAATACTTCACATGTGCTCAAGAAATAGCTTTAGGTGGTCTGAAGTACAGCTGTAATAATAATGGAGATCATAGTCAAAATGGTACCATTTAATTAGGGGTTCCTCTGTGCCAGGCACTGGGTAAATCCCCTTTATGTGTTATCTCTTGCTCTTAAGTCATCACGACAACCATAGACAGAAATTCTATCTCCCCAACTTGATGGTCAAGGAAGTGGGGAGCTTGGAGATGTGAAATAACTTGTCTATGTTCACAGATAGTTGTGGCAGCACTTGGATTTGACTTTAGGGTCAGTGTGACCCGTAATCAGCAAGTTGGGTTTCATAGTGCAGGCCATGTCTTGGTAGCATAAGGGGTGGTAGGGCTTTTAAGGTATAATTGTAATGGGTTTACCTAAAAAGGATTTGTATGCTATAAAATTCAGTAATGGCTATTTTTGCGATTGGAATTTTATTTAGCTTTTTGCTGGGAAAGGGGCTTCATTCTTTTTGAATCTGTCCCTGAGGTTTTGCCCTCTCAGGAGCGGCTGACAAAGTCCAGGAACAGAACATAGCATGATCACAGACTCAATCCTGATTTCATTCAGTGGCTATATTAAAGCACGGTTCTAATGCCTTTATTGCTATGGTTGAGCCAGTTATAATTTTCTATTTTCACACTGTCCTCTAGGTTCAACCTTTCCAGACTGATTTTCTACTGCAAATTCTGGGAATTAAAATAAAACTCCTACTTTTATTGTACAGTACATCTTTTAAAAAGATTTTTTATTTATTCACTTGAGAGAGAAAGAGAGAGAGCACACCAGCAAGGGGAGAGGGAGAAGCAGACTCCCTGCTGAGCGGGGAGCCCAACGTGGGGCTCGATCCCAGGACCCTGAGATCATGACCTGAGCCAAAAGCAGATGCTTAACTGACTGAGCCACCCAGGCGCTCCTTTGTACAGTACATTTTTTAAAAAGAGAGGACCAGTCCTACTAAAGTAAAGGCCACAATTTCCCCTCATTTATAATTTGACTTACTTCTACTACAAGTTCCCAGAGGTTTAACTCTAAACTAGAAGTGGGAATCTGATGGTAAATATAGTATTTAGTCAATTTGACAGTCTAGTGGAGTCATACTAGGTTGAAATTCTGGCCCCAATACTCACTAGCTATTTATTTTAGGAAAATCTCCCAGATCCTCTGTCCTCTGGTATATAAAATGGAGTAACAGTGCACCTTCCACTAAGCTGATTTGAGGTCTGAATGTGTTAACATTTTTAAAGTTTTTTTTTTTTAAGATTTTATTTATTCATTTGAGAGAGAAAGAGAGCACAAACTGGGGGGAAGGACAGAGGGAGAGGGAGAAACAGGCTCCCCACAGAACAGGGAGACTGATGTGGGACTCGATCCCAGGACCCTGGGATCATGACCTGAGCCGAAGGCAAATGCTTAACCAACTGAACCACCCAGGCACCCCAACATATTTAAAGTTTTTACACATAGTAGGTATTCAAGAAATGTTAACTACAACAATAATTACAATTATTTAGGGAATCTACTCTGTAGCAAATATTCTTTACGTTCAATCCATTTTCTGCCTACCTCTCATTGTGTAAGCATTCATGAAAAGAGGAGTACACTGGCTTTTTTTCAGATTCTTACATGGCGGAGGTCCACTTATATCCTGTTCATTGATGTCACAAACAAACATGTCTTCAGGCTGTTTATAGAGGGGGGAAAAAGAAAAAAAAAAGGCTTATACAATATCAGTTAGAAGTGTCCTTTTTCTTGTGTGTGCTAATATATATGCATATTTAACTCCTATTTTAAATATCCATATGTAGTTTCTCTTTGAAAATGTTTAAGCCATTTTGAGAAATAAAAAATGTTTCTGCTGATAAAAATATTCTCGAGAGTTAAAATTCTTCCTTTAGAATTTGAAGAAACGATATGGAAAATTTCATATGTTTGAATAATATTGCTGTTTTCATTAATGTAGCTTCTTAGATTTTCCCTGCAATTTCACAATTTTATTTCAGAGAAGCTATACAAAGAAATCATCATTTTGAGATGGGTGCTACAGTTCTTTTTTTATATTTCATGATATGAGGAAAAATATAGAGTTGAATTTCTAATCTCCTGAGAAACGTTTTAACTGATACTCAGAAATGTTCACCTCAATAAGGTATATTATTTTAAAGTTCAAGCAGTTAGGCAGATGCAGACTTTTCCTAGTAGTGTGTGCATACTTCCAACTTGTGACTTTCACTTGCCAGGGCTTATTACAAACTACAATCTAAATGTTTTATTAATGAAGCATTATGCCTTAGCTAGAAGTTAAGTGTTAGATGTTTGTTTTAACTAGCTTTTGAGTCTCCTAAGCATTAATATGGAATGAGACTTCTCAAAAATTTGAAATAAAGTTTTATAACTTTAGATTGGGATAGCTTTGTTATTGTTAAATATGAGCCAGTTTGGTCCATTTGAGACTATCAATGTGACTACCCTACTAGCCTGATAAAGATGCTATAACACTGCAAAATTATAATCACTTTGTAAAGATTGCACTATTCCCTTGTGCCCTCTAGAGGTTGAATGAGAATTCAGAACATATGAGTTGTATGGAGATTACTTAATCACCTTAAAAAAATGGTTACTAGTTACTTATCAAATGTTTATTGATTATTTAAATTATAACACTATAACCCCCCCCTTAAAACTTTTAAAATTAATTCCCTTTCACAAAACAGTAGTCAAGTAGAGAAGAGAAAGCATTTGGAGTTAAGGATCCCTTTAACATACCTGAATCCGTTCCTTTTGCACTCCCGAAGGAGCAATGTAGATTTCATTGCTGGTAACACAAAATAAAGAAATTGGCATTTATTTAACTCTACTCTTCTGCTTTTGACCAAAGACAAGTGTATTCTTGCAGTCCAATTATCGATACTCTTTATAAATCAAGTCACACAGAAAGCTGCTTAATTTAATTAATGGTATATACTGTATAGAAAGAACACCAAATTACTGGTAATGTCTTTATAGTGCTGGTGACAAAGTAAAATTTTGATAGTTTTCATATATATTTCTTTATTTTTACAGTGCAAAATCAATGGTAATCAGAATTATCTGGTTAGGGGAAATACAACTGTGAAAATACAAGTCTTTAGCATCTTTAAGCATGAGTAAGCAGTTTATCTTATTATACATGGAATAGTTATTATAAAATCCAATCAGAAGAAAATATGCTCATGAGGAGTAGATCTCTGTCTTACAAGGGATCAAGTTTAATTTTATTGCTTCAAATTCTCTTCTTATAAAACATGAAGTTCGGGGACCCCTGCTGGACAGTTTATTAAATTACAGCATTAACACAGCTACTTTTTGGGTGGACTATACGCTTCCTATTTGAAAAGCATTTCTTTCTTGTGAAAATATTTGGTAATAAAGCTAAAACAACTGCAGAAAGTTAAAAATATAAAAGGCATGCTAACATCTGGAGATCTTCCTGTTATAGAATGTTGTGCTAAGGGAGATGCTATAATACACCATTTATCAGAAAGTACTCTCAAATTTGATTTGGAAATTAATTTCAAAATCTTCTCTAAAGGTCCTTATCAGTTTCAGTTGCTGCCAGAGGGTTTTAAGAGCTGCCACATACACATGAAGGAAATCCCAGCACCTGCACGCTCCAGCTTTTGCCCCTGAGCCATGGATAGAGGGACACTGAATATTAACTGTTCCCTAGTGAAAATGAGGATGATGGCCTATATCGAATCAAGCTATCAATCCTGTTGGGATTATTAATAAACCTATAGACTTGTAACTGACAAAAGTGAAAGTTTCTTTAAGGGTCCACTTGTAAACTAAGGTCTACAAAATAAATGCCTGAAAACGGGAGAGAAATCCAAAGTACAGTAAGCTATATCCAATTATTTGTTTTCACAATGACATAGCTCGCTTTATGTAAAGCTTTGTTGCATAAGAAAACATGGAGTGGCATTCCTCCGGAATCAGTGCAATTGGTAGGGATCATACTGTTACAAAAGGGTCCTTTGCAAATACCAGGGATCCAAATCTTTTGTCCTTGGGTAACAAGGAATCATTCCGAGAATCATGTGTGGTACGAAGTCAGTGTACTTGTAGGGTGAGTCTTCTTGTGTGCGGAGAAATTTATGCAATCTGGGAACAGACCCAAATAAGTTCAAAACAGCCTGTTGGTAAATAAAATTCATTTACAAAGTGGAAAAATCCAGGGTATTCTGTTTATTCAAATGATTTGGTAATCTAAATCTGTTTTTATTGCTGCCTTTCTGAAGACAGAAATCAGTTTAGACTGATCACTTTGGGTAATTTAAAGATTAGCTAAACAGATTGTGGAAAAAATACATTTTCACCTACAAAGAAGGAACTATCTGGATAAAAATAGGAAGATGACAGAGCCTTTATTTTAGGAGGGAAATATGCCAAAGATTAGAAGTGAAGTCTTTACTTGGTGCTGTAAGCTGCAATCAAAAAGCATTTTGAATTTGAAGGCATTAAGTTTTGGAATTTATTTCTCCATACTCTCTGCTCTTCGACTATCTGGTAAGGAAGAGGGCAAAACTCAAGAGTTCATAATATATCTGTGTTCAGTTGCTTCTATTTTTTTTACTGTCTGGTTATTTAAAAAAATGTAAATCTTACTATATGCCTCAGTTATCTTGTCTACAGTATGGGTTGATTAATTTTCATTCTAATAGCATGCCTTAGGATTAGTGTCTCTGACACATGATGATATCATACCATGAAAACAGGAAATGCTAAATGTGAATGATAATGACCCAACCTAAACACAGTGGCTGCTGGGTATCTTGGAATTGCTTATGATTACTGTCATTTTCTTGGTCTTCCATTTCCTCCTTCTGATTTAATGCTCATATGGATCTTAAGGTGTCTTTTATATACATCTTTTGGGACTACACACAAGTAGCATAATCTAGAATGGTATCAGCCAGACCTTGGAATCAGTAAATTTTATATTCCCAAACACAATCTATTGGGTTTATCCTTCATTCCAAATTTATTTGCTTTAAGCTTCAAAGAAAAGCAAAGTTTCACTAACAACACGAGAATAACACAGGGGATAAAGTTAATGATGGGGGCTTATGAAGTCATTTAAATATTAGGAAAAAAATTGGACGTTTTACTACAAATTACCCACCTTACTCTGTAAAGCACAAAATTAGTAAGATTCCAATGCCATAAAATTGTGGTTGTTTCCACCCGTGACCTCCAGGAGGAGCTCCTCACCCATTAAGAATCTAACTAAGAGCAAAGCAATTTTGCTTATGATGCAATGTCCCCATAAACTGACTGTAGTGCTGTAAAAACCATTTAATTTTAAAAGGTGCCAGTGAGTGTTTTAGAGTGACCACCCACAATTTCAGTGCATGCGTTAACAAAATTCTTCTAGAAAGAACAGTCTTTTATGTCTATGATAAAAAAAAAATGTGGCTGTTTTTTAAAAGAGCCACTTAGAAAATGGTTATTGTAACTCAGCTGGGTAGAAAGCTCTATTTTGTACATACATAAACTTTCTGCATATGCGAATAAAAAGCAGTTAACTAAAGGCAATGTTCAGAGTATGATTTATCATAAAAACAGCTGAGAAACCAAATTCCGGGGAACTCAACTAAGTGGATAAATGAAAACAATGACAAACGTTGTTATCTTATGGCCTTGTTCTGAACAGGACTTGGAAGTTTTGGCAAAATCACCTGAAAACTGGCACCGTACTGAAATGACACAGGAACACGGGGTGATGGTAAGAGAGGAGGCACAGAGGATGTACGATGTCCCATGAGGAACATGACCCTTCCAGACAGAGGGCATCCCTATACACGTGTAACTAAGACAGTTAAGGTCCCCTACTGTTGCCCACAGTTCAATTAATATTCAAATTACTTGGTAATTTGAAGCAGGTGAAATTTCACTGGCATCATCTTGTGGTATGCTGAAAAACCCCTTTTGTTCTAGATGTTCTGATTACATTTTACGCTCCATTCCTTTCTAGGAAATGGAGCCTCCTAGGGGGTGTTACTGTATATATTCAATATCGTACAAGTGCTATAGTAACTCAATTTTGTTAAAGAAAGTGAATTAGGATAAAGAAATCAAGTTACTCAGTTTAACATTCAGCCTCCAGACAATACTATTCCTAAAGCATTTCAGGAGAAAAAAAATTCATCCTCTTCCGGAAACACTGGAAAGAATGAGATTAAACAACCTGTATTTTCATTGTTAGTAGGTTACGTACTACACTACTTCATCTTCTTGGAGGAAAGACACTGAATAAATCTCATGAACAATTAAGTAATATTCATTCCTTCTGTTTCAGCCAGTCCCTCTTGTTTTGTCCTCTAAGCAATAAAGACCAGCAGGTGCTGTCCATTAGTGATGACACATGATGCATTTAGAAAGGCATATTGCCTGTCTTTTGACTTAATAAAATGTATTTTTCTAGTATTTTTGATGGCTTGTCATCTGTATTTAAGTGACTTTTAAAATACGTCTTTGAACTTTAAAACAAATCCTGTCCACCTAGAGGGGACCTTTTCTAATTCCAGCCATATAAACATAGTTGGCAGCATGTTATTTAACTTTGGTACTCTGAAGACTGAGGACCAAATTGTTCTGATTAGAAACTGTGGTTCTTAAACACTTAGGTATTTATTGTATCTACAATTTCTGCACACGTATTCAGTTATGCAACTATTCATTTCTCCATTTAGAAACTAAATATTTTTAGTATCACACAAAACTGGGCACCAGGTGTTCTTTGGACAGAACACATATTAGGCTCTTCATTGGGCTACTTATATGGACAATTCCCAGAAGTGAAATCAGCCCCAAACTTACCCATGTTTCAAGCTAATTCCTCCTCCAGTCCCAGTGACCCAACCCAAATGGTAAAACTGTTTGCAAAGCTCTGGGATCAGGTATCTTGGATGTTCCTTGTCCTTAAAAAGAAGATAATGATTTTTCCAATAGATATTACATTATCAAGTGACTTTTCTAGCTGACATCTCTCTGTTAAGAAGCCCATGAAAGGAGGTGCGTGGGTGGCTCAATTGGTTAAGCATGTACCTTCAGCTCAGGTCATGATCCCAGGGTCCTGAGATTGAGTCCTACATGGGGTGGGGGGGTTCACTGCTTATCGGGGAGTCTGCTTCTCTCTCTCTCCCTCTGCCCTTCCCCCATCCCCCCACTTGTTCTCTCTCTCTCTAATAGATAAAATCTTTTTAAAAAGCCAATGTAAGAAAAGTTTAAGAAAATCTACCACAGAGAAGTTACCATGAGGGAAAAAACTATTACAAAACATACTTGGTTTTTAATGTTTAGAAGATGGCTCTACTATGTTATTTTGGCAACCTGAAATTATTCAGAATAGGGCCATTTAGTCCAACACTATGGGACAGGCTGCAAAAACAAGGTGGGGAAATGCCTAGTATATATGTCTGTTGCAATGGCTGAAATAGTATCTAGTGCTGAGAGGAACATGATTCCATCTGTCCAGTGAATTTCTTTACACAAAACATCTTATTCAATTAAGTCATGATATACATATGACAGCTATGTATTCATATTCTGTGTTGGCTCAATTTTATTTTTATTCTAAAATCTTTTTTCCAGTGATTACACTGTTTTCTCTTATTACAAAAGCAGTATCTACTCACTATGGAATATAATTTCAAGAAAATAACATGGAAAGGACTCAAGCAATCACAATGAATACTTTCTGGGCTCATTTTTATGAAGATATCTGTGTACAGGAACAAATGTATGCATGTTGGGATACATTTTGAGCTTTATGTATTTTTATTGAAGTAGAATTGACATATATTAGTGGATACTATAAAGAGTAGATATTTGTATATATTGTGAAATGATTAGCACAGTAAGTCAAGTTAAAATAAGAGCTTATTTTTATTGTTTAATGATTACTTCTTTAGGAAAAAAATCAGTTTCCCCCATTTTTTAAACTGAGAATTAATGAAAACAAAAACAATAATAAAGAAATATAATGAATTCTATTTTTGGCAATATGAAATACTACTCAACTTGAAAACAACTAAAAATGCTGAATAAATTTTTTTAAAACATTTCAAATTAAATTGCTGAGCTGGCAAGAAAGTAAGGTTTGACGGTATCCGTAAAAGAAACCAGGGTCAATCTACCTGGGAGGGAAGCTCTGAAGTCATAATTTCCCTGAAGGTATTTGCAGAACTCTGGTGAGTTTAAGCTCCAATTTTATAGCTATGCAAGCCACTAGAAACATGAGATAAAACACAGGATGTGCTCAGAATGGGGTACGTGATAGAAAATCCCTTCATAGGTTTGAGACCTGACAAGGGGCTATACCCTCCAGGTAAGGGTGAACAAGACATAGACCCTCTGTGCACAAAAGAAAAGCAAGGAAGCTTGCCTAGATAAATCTTGGCACTGAGTAAAGGGGAAAAACATCTTTGAGTCCAAAGAGGATGATTACTGAACAGACCAAATGTCCAGCTATTTAACTGGCTTTCGGAAATTATGGTGTTTTCCAAAATTCAGTTAATATTTTACATATACATTGTATTTTATTATAAATGATAATTTGATGCAGTAGACTTCAAAATATAAAATTAAGAACATGGGAATGTTAACATTTTTTAAAGCTCTGAATCAACACAGGCTTCGGAGTTAATGGACATAAAGTCAAACCTACATTATACCATTTATTGCTTATATGACTTTGGGTTTCACTTTACTAATCCATAAAATGAAAACATTATGAGAGTTAAAATGAGATACAGTGCTACAGGCTTCTAGGTATGGGATGAATAAGTTTTTTTAAAAAAGAGAAAATAATGAAGATAAAGCATCCAGGACAATATGTGACACAGTCAATGTTAATTTCCCTCCCATTTTTTTTCAGTGTTATATTAGTTCGGGTGTACAATATACTGTATTTGACAGTTCTATATATTACTCAATGCTTACCACAATAAATATAGTTGCCACTGTTACCATATAATGTTATTACAATATTATTGACTATATTCCCTATGTTATACTTTTCATCCCTGTGACTTACTTATTTTGTAACTGGAGTTTTACCTTCCTTCCCATTCTTAATGTGTTAAAAATTCTTGAATTAAAAATAATAAGAATGCTGTGTTGGCTTTCCTTATATCTGTCCTTACAAAATCTAGCCAGAATCATCCATGCCCTGTGTCATTTGCTATTTCCTTTTTTAGTGATACAAATGATATTTTAATTATATATTAAAGTACAGCTAATGAGAAGACTCCTACAGTCTTCCAATCCTTAAAACCATCAATTTGCATAGCAAATTGCAAACATTATAGAAAATGTCTGTTATTATGGGTCTCTCCCCTTTTCCTTTTGTCTTTTCCAGTACTGAGTTATTATAGCAATTAGCCCAGTTCGTGCTACAGGAATAACAATGATAAGGCAGCTGTTGTTAATAAAGTTTCATTCAACCGTTCAAACCCACAAAATTACAATTTCAAAGAAAATAATCACTGAGCAGTGGGAACTAACAGATATACTGGGTAAAATGCAGTCATCTAAATTGTTCAGAATGGTAAGGAAGTAAATATCAGAACATATATTTCAATAAGAATAGACAAGAAGGAAAAAGGTTAGTTAACATTTACTTCTCCCCTGAATGTCAATAATATTACTTGTCTGTTACTGTTATGTCTGGCTTTTCAATGAGAGTAAGAAGGTTGAAAGACCTATCTAAAGATGGATTATAATCAATTTCTTACAGTAGCGGTCCTATACTGTGAGGGAGAAACATTTAACAGTATTTTGTGTCTAAAAAAAAATAACAGTATTTTGTGTCTATTAAAAACATTTAAGTCTAAAAAGCAGTTGAATCAACACTTTATTTTTCCAATTTTTCAATCCAGTTGTTTTAAGGAAATCAACTCTACTGTCACTGAGACACCTGCTCATAGTCAACAATGACTCTAATCCCCTCCCCCACCTTTTCTTTCAATTTAAGCATAAGAGAGACATGTACTGCTTGGACAGAGGTTTTCCTGGGGGACTCTCACACAACTATAAAATAAACGTGTGAAAGACATTATTTAACCCATCAACTAATGATGGAACCAGAAAGATGATACAACTATATCCAAAGAGAATGCAAAACACACACCCCTATAATCAGGAATCCTGGATTTACAAATAAGGAAAAACTGGACAATATTCTCCAGGCAGCAACAAATTGAATGTCCAGAATACAGCTCGCATTTCTATGACCAATAATCATCTGCACTGTGTCAGCATTCTACAGTTTGGGGTTGTGCAATAGCTCCAAGATGGCCCTAGGACACCCAGTGATCTTTTTTTGCTCATTTCAGTCCTTCAAAATTCTTGACAGTGGCCTGAGGAAGGGACTGGATGCAGGCACAGCCATGTTGTCAGCATTTTCTCAGTCTCTGTGCTTTGTTTCTCTCTGTCTCATTCTCCTCTCTGTGCATACTGGTTTTCTTTGCAATTTCACCTCCACTCAGTCATATTTCTCCCTTTCGCCTTCACCATACTTAAAAACTCATCTTCACATCAGCTGAGCACTGACTAGAAGAAATGAGAAGACCTGAAGCGTGGCTTCAGCTTTGACCCTCCACTAGCTGAGTGCCCTCAGGCAAGTCAGTGACCTTTCCTGGGTATCAGTTTCTTTATGTTAATTATCTGAATCCGTGATTCCCAGACTTCCCTAGATAGGCCAGCAGTTTGTTGTTGTTTAAATTTTAGGGACTGTCACAAGGTTGCCAAGTTAGAACATTTATTACATTTAACCATCTATTATCACCTTCTTCAAAAAAAATGCATTTTTAACATAAAAAAGTAGGGTCATCTCAGAATAAAAGGTAGTCCTTTAAATTGAATGCATTAATTTTGTGAAATTCACTTTTTCATTATCCTGAGTTCTTTATTTTTGCAACAGTTGAGTAAAAACTCTTTCAGGGACTCATATTTGGGGAGGAATAAGGTTATCTTTCCCTATTTAGTCTCCTTGCCTACAATTTCTCCTTCCTCTCCTTCTTCTCTAGCTTAGCCTCCATTCTCCTGTTGGTACTAAAAGAATATACTACTTTGATCACTGAACCCCATTCCTCCAATCACAGAATGCACAAATGCCTAATCCATAGTCTGTTACTTAAGTCCTTCTGCTTTCTTGCCCCACTTTACCTTTTCAAATATTTTTCTCTCAGTTTATGTTTACATAAATCTCTCAGTTCTGTTCAACCTAGTTGTGGTAGTCAATCTCCAGGATGGCTCTCAATGGTCCCTGCCTCCTGGTATTCACACCCCGGTGTGTAGTCCTTCTCACATTATGTATGGGGGCGTGCGTGACCAACAGACTGCAGTATAAGGGCAGAAGTGACAGTAGGTCACTTCTGACATTAGCTTATAAAGCACTGCAGCTTCTGTCTTGGGTGCTCTCTCTTGGCTCACTTGCTCCAGGGGAGTGAGCCAGCTGCTACGTGGTAAGGGTACTCGGCCTACGCAGAAGGCCATGTGGTGAAGAGGTATATGGACAAAAATCAGTGAGGAATGGAGGCCTGCCAACAACCATGTAGGCAAGCTTGGAAGCGGACCCTCCAGCTGCAGTCAGGCCTTGAGAGGACAGTGGCTCCAGCAGACAGTCTGACTGCCACCTTATGAGCAACCCTGAACCAGAACCTTGAACCAAACGCTCCTGGATTCCTAATCCTCAGAAACTCTGTGAGACAGTAAGTGCTTGTGTTTTAAGCCTAAATTTTGGGGTATTTGTTATGGAGCACTAGCTAACTAAGACATATTTTCTTGCTAACCAAGTGCATCTTTTTTTCTTTGCACTGTTAATGCTCATGCTGGATTTTCAATTATCCCAACTCTAGCTATCAGACTCCTGCTTGTAGGCCTTTATACCACACTCCCTACCCACTTCACCTGGGATTCCTTCTCTCATCATCCCAGCAGGAAATGATCACTCCCTCCTCTAATCCTGTGCCACGGCATTTGCTTTATATACCTCTCCTTTGGTATTATAGAGCCTTCTCATTCATTCGTTCAGCAAATTTTTACTGCAAGCCCTGGAAAAATGAATATTGAGTAAGATAAAAATCCCTACCCTTGAGAAGCTCACAATCTAGTAAAGAAGTTATGAAAGGACAAAGATACATAATACAAGACAGTCTAAGGAAGCTACTGCTTGGGGGAGCAGAGCTAGTGGTGGGAGAGAGCAAGAGTTGGGAAAAGCTTCACAGAGGAGGGGATGGCTGAGCTAAGTCTTAATGAAGCACAGTGGGAGTATGCCAAGCATTTCCTGGCAATTCGACTGTGAACTCTCGACCAAGTCCCTGCCCTAAAGAAATTTACATTCTGGAGGGTAGTTTTGAAAAAGCAAAGAGAAGAATAAACTATAATAGGTAGGAAGAAGGAAACAAACTAGGAACTTATAGAAACATAGCAGAGATTGACTTGATTGATGTGGTTAAGGATAGCCTCTCTGAGCACGTGAGGATCTAAGGCCTACAAAGTGTGAAAAAAACAGTGTGTGATAAGTGTTTGCATACGCCAGGTTTTTTTTTTTTTTAAGATTTTACTTATTTGAGAGAGAGCGCGCACGCAAACAGAAGCAAGAGGGGGAGGGACAGAAGGAGAGGGAGAAGCAGACTCCCCAATGAGTGGGGCTCGATCCCAGGACTCAAGAGATCATGACCTGAGCAGAAGGCAGATGCTTAACTGACTGAGCCCCCCAGGTGCCCCTCACACGCAAGGTTTTGTGTTGGGGAACAGCAAGCACTCCACACTAAGAACACAGCAGATGTAAAGGCCCTGGAGTGACACAGTGCTTGACATGTTTAAGGCCTGGAAGCCACGCTGATGAGAACAGTCTTGCTGAGCGGGAACGGATTCATGGTAGGAGAGACAGGGAGAGGGAGAGAAACAATTTCTGGATGTGAGAGGGGAGGGAGATCCTGAGCACAAGTGGAGGGATTGGGCTTCTTCCATCTTGAGAACTGAGAAGATGGGTTCAGGTTTAGGCAGATTGGTAGGTTTTGTGGTAGAAGGTAAGTTCATATCCAATGTCTTCTATTTTCTTAAGTATAAACAAAGTCATCAGCTGAGTAACAATGTGAGCACAGGGTATGGGAGGCTTGAAAAGATAATAAAAGGTATAAGTCAGTCATCGCAGGGAGTGGGGCAGTAAAGTACTAGGGAAACCCAGGATGGTTGTTGGGCAGTGTTAAGTGCCAATCTGAGGCTGACATGTTGAAGATGAAGCAAGGCCGGTCCGTGTAGTTGTGTAGTTTTCTCTAGGAATGCAGCTCAGTGCAATCACAAAAACCATAGTTAGTAGGTTCATCTAAGGCTGGGGTTTTGCTAGGCCAACTGTATTTGTAAATTAGGTCAACCATGATCTTAAGTAAGAATTGTTTCAATAGACCGGGTGTAGAAGCCAGATCTCAGTGGGTGAAGAAGTGAATAAAACTTAAAGGCAGAGAATTCTAAGGACTCTTTCAATAGTGTTGCTGTGAAAGGCTGGATAGGGAAACAGAAGGGGAAACTGGTTAACATAAAGTTTTCTTTACACACTAAAAGGTAAAATTAGGGAAAGGGGAGAGATTAATGACATAGGAAAACAAAAGCCTAACGAATAGGTCAATCTTTGCCGAGACAGAGCAGTTGGAATTTGACCAGGGTGGTATTTACCTTAGACAGGAGGAAGAAAGATGCAGGAAAATGTGTAATAATACAATTAATAACAAAAATAGTTAACATTTATTGAATACTTGTTTTATAACACATACTAAAGGCTTTATATGCACAACTTAGCTTAATCCTTATAACAACTGTGTTACACTAAGAAAGATTAATGTGTCCAAGACCACTCAGATGGCAACGGGCAGAACCAAGATTTGCACAGGCAGTCAGAATCTAGATGTCTTGTTCTTAACCTTTACATTATAACGTAGGTGGGAACAGGAAGAAATTGAAGTTAAGAAGTTCACACCTAATAGCTTCCTTTTCTTTGTGATTTTGGAGGCAAAGTCATCTTCAAAACAGGCTTGGAGGAGAGGATGGGGTGAGATGGTGAGGTTTTGGGAGTCACTTAAGGTAATGTGAAGGGAAGCTCCTCAGGGGGCTGCCATGAGGTGCTTAGGAGCTAGCTGCAGTAGGACACAATAGTATTTGTAGAGACACAAATGTATGTAGTTGAGTGACACCCCTCCATCCCTTGGGGGTTCTGAGTGGGAGGCATTTAAGTAAAGGCAATTATTTGTAATACAGGATGGAGGATCCTATGATAGAGGCTTGATAGAGGCTACACACAGACCTGTATGAGTAAAAAAGAAAAATCCTTCACCCAAAAAAGTGTGGGCTGAAAGGGTAGTGGCTGGGCGGGGAAGGATATGGCCGTGGGAATGGGTTGCTAGAGTGGAGGGGAGGGTGGAGATCCGATGAGGTCAAGGAAAACAGAGGGAAGGCTGTTGGAAGACCTTGTGTTAATGTAATATCAAAGCACAAATATTTATTATTCAGGGTTAACACATATAGGACACTGTGATAAGTAAGGTATAATTAAAAAATAGAAGTAGTTCTTGATTTATTTTCCACCTAAGCATAGCTCCCTGAAGGGTAGGGAACATGCTCTTGATGTAGCGATAGACTTACCACAGTGCTTTGTTCAATAAACACTGACTGGATTAAGATCACATCTACATTAAGAAAAGTCCTGTATCACAGGTTACAAACTGGTGGCCCAGGGGCTGAACCAAGCTTATAGGAAGTAGTTTAAGTGCATATGCAAATCTGTTGTGAGTGGTGGAGCTGTGGTAACCTGGCAAGCACATTTAGGTGGTAGTCACTAGTCAGCTCAATCTAGACCCCAAGAAGGAATACACGCGCAATGCCATCAGATGTTCTAAAGTTTTAAGTGTTCTCCAGTTTGAAAGGTTGGCTCAAATTTTTTATGAACAATGAGTGAACTAAACATGCCTGTTCACCGAATTGTCTGTTGGCAGTGTTTGGTTTGAGAATTCTTGTTTATTCTCAGATCCCTTGATAAAGGGATTGCTCATTTAGATTATATTTCACCATGATTTATCTACTTGGGGCATTAACACATGGGCTATTGAAACATCTTAGCAACATTCTACTAACAGGTTGCTTTCCTCACTTGCCACACACACCTGCCTAGCTACCTGTCCTGTATCCAATGTCTTCCCCCTTCCCAGCCAACTGTCCCTGTCCAGCATTCCATCCTCACAGTCGTCTTTGGTCATCTGGGGAGTTACTTATTCAAACGAGATTCACAAGTATTTTGCAATAAAACCTCCCATGTGTTATTACTTTTTAATTGGGACCTTCAGTCCTAAGAAAGAATAACAGGGGGAATGAGAGGGCTAATTTTGGGGTGGGGGGCTTTCCCTGCCTCTGAAGCAGGGCTTCTCACATTGTATTATAATTGTTTCTTCGTCTAGTTTTCCTCCAGACCCCAGGCCATTTGTCTTAATCATTGCTGTATCCCTGAGCACATTCGTGTTCCATAAAACTGTTGGTGAGTATACCCAGTGAATGAAAAGCAGACGCAGCCCGAGGGTGGATTTTCCTTTGACTCCTGCTCAAGGAAGAAATCTTCTACGATCATCCATAATCACTCTAAATTGAGGCAGGCAGAGCGGGAAAGGGCTGGCTACTGAAGCACAGCCCCAATTTGGCCACCGTTTCCAGAGCGCCTACTGCCTGCCAAACATCGGGCTGGTCGCCAAGGGCGCAGAAAATAAGCTCGAGAGCAAACAGTTTTAGCTTCATTTCCACTCAGTGCTTCCCGTTGCCTTGTTTGGCCTTATTGCCCCCCCCAAAAGTTGTTTCAAAACACACTCAAGATGCCCGGCGCTCTCCTCCGTTATTTTCCCTTTAAAGTGTCTGGCGCCCGGCGCTCAGCGCCCGCCGTCGGAGCCCAGCCCCGGGAGCAGGACCGCGGCGGGGCCGTGGCCCCGGGTCGGCCTGGGGAGCCGAGGCGCCGGAAAGCGGGGGTCGCGTCCGCACGGGTCCCAGGCCCCGCGGGTCCGGGCCCAGCTCCCGCCGCCGCGTGTCACCAGCGCCTCACCTCCCGGCGAACCAGGCAGCCGCGGCCCCGCCCCTACCTGCGCGCCGCAGCACTGCGAGTCGCAGTCTCCCTCCGGAGGGTGACAGCCCGACATGGCCCGGATGACGGGGAACCACGGCCTCCTATCTTCGCGCGGCTTCGGGACCCGCGCTCAGTCTGGGCTAAGCCCCCTCTGTGGTGAGGCCACAACTGCAATCGGGCGGCGCTGAGGGCAGCCCGGGGGCGGGGCGGGCGAGGCGGAAGGCGGGTCTCGAAGGGCCTCGCGGACGGGAGATCCGGAGGCACAGCCGCCCGGCCGGGGAGGTGAGGCGAACGAGGTTGGAGGCGGGACTAAGGAGGGCCTCTCGCTTCGGAGACTCACAGGCACCGCCGGAGTCCGGAGGCGTGGCCAACATGACAAGGGGCGGGGCCTGGGAGGGTCTTGACTGGGCGATCAGGCTGTGCTGCGGGCAGCCCGCGACAAGGCCGGGAAGATGGCGGCCTCCTGGAGGTTAGGCTGTGATCCTCGGGTGCTGCGCGCTCTCTTGGCCTCCGGCCGGTGCCAAAAACTCGGGCTGGTGAAGGGCGCTTCCGGGTGGTCTGTCGGCCGCGGAGTTAGTTGGAGATGGCTTCACAGCACCCAGCGGCTGCGGGGTGAGTGGTCGGGGTCGCTCAGCTGCTCTGTGGAGCTGAGTAATGGGCCTGGGTCAGGGGCTTTTTGATTCAGGCCCATCTGGGTGTGGAGGTGCTCGGGGCTCCCTCTTCCTGAGGCCTTCTCTTGGGGAGGAGTCCGCCGACTTGGCCTCGTGCATGCCGCGAAGGGTTTTCTTGGGAGCTGGAAGAACTTGACTCCGTTCCTGGGCCCTTGCTGTGGCTTCTCTGTGACCTTGTCTCGGAATTTGGGCTATTTGTGACGCGCGGAGACAGATCCTAAACGCTTTTCCTTCAGGCCACTTCCAGTTATATCTCAGGTCCCCCTAGAGCTGTCAAGCTGCCCAAGGTTGCTGAAATTCAAAAGCCACTGGTAGCAGTTCGTATTCGTTCTCTGGGCCCATCTCTATGGGGAGATTTTTCTTCCAGGCCTCTCGGGTTGCCCCGCGCGACGACTCGCAAAAGACTTAATTTATAAATGCCTACGGCATCACAGACATAAGTCCAGAAGAATATTTTAAGCAAAATATGCGCTTAAAAGAGTGGCAATTTAGGAAGGGAATCATACCAAGAAGTTATATAAAATTGGCATTAAGTAACGATATTAATACTCTTTTAGTATTTAACAGGATGCAATATAGTATGCCGGGCATTATTTTTCTTTACATGAGGGTGGGGGGATATGGCTAACATTTTGTATGTGTGATGTGTTACCTGCCAATCATCCTGGCACTCCACAGTATGAATTTTAATATAAAAAATTAGGTGCAGTAGCACTGTTTAAATATTCTGAGCTACCTGAGGCTCAGAAAAAAAATGTTACAAAGAGTCACACGGTAAGATGAGTGCACTGATTTTAAGATTTGGTAATGAGAAGAACAATTTATTTCAGTTTCTTCAGCTTGATATTTAATAAAATACGTGTTGGAGTAGTAGTATAGTTCTTTAACTCTTTATAGAATTCCCTGTTTTCCCTTTCCCCGTCTTGTTCAATATTGAACTTTTCCTATAGCTCCCAGATATTCCACCTGGGGTGGAGCTCAGCCATCTTCATTTTACAAACAACCTTTGGTGGATTTTGATGTTTTGTGTTGGTGTTTGATGGGCTACACTTTGAGACTCATTACCTTAGAAAATCATGAAACAGTACAAGCTCAGTGTTGGAAATAATTTAGGAAGAGTGTTCTTTTTTTCTTCTTCAAATTTTTATTTAAATTCTAGCTAGTTAACACATATAGTGTAATATTGGTTTCAGGAGTAGAATTTAGTGATTCATCCCTTACATATAACACTCAGTGCTCATCATAACAAGTGTCCTTAACACCCATCACCCATTTAGCCCATCCCTCACCCATCTCCCTCCATCAACCCTGAGTTTGTTTGCTATAGGTAAGAGTCTATATGGTTTGTTTCCATCTTTTTTTTTCTTCCCATATGTTCATCTGTTTTGATTCTTAAATTCCACATATGAGTGAAATCATATGGTATTTATTTTTCTCTGATTTATGTCATTTGGCATAATACACACTAGCTCCATCCACATTGTTGCAAATGGCAAGATTTCTTTCTTGTAATATTCTATTGTGTATATATACCACATCTTCTTTATCCATCCATCAGTCAGTGGACATTTGGGCTCTTTCCATATTTTGGCTATTGTTGATACTGCTGCTATAAACATCAGTATGCATGTGCCCCTTAGAATTTGTATTTTTGTATCCTTTGGGTAAGTACATAGTAGTGCAATTGCTGGGTCATTGGGTAGTTCTGTTTTTAACTTTTTGAGAAACCTCCATACTGTTTTCCAGAGTGTCTGCACCAGTTTGCATTAGGAAGAGTGTTCTTAACCTTGTTTGTAAAACAGATTCTTTAGAGAATCTTTGAATGCTTAGTCCCTCTCCACAGAAAAAGGGACAGACAAAAAAGTACCTGCAGTTTCAGGGGTTTTCTTTTTTCTTTTTTGCCTCTTACTATTCTATATTTATTTTTTTAAATGTTTAATTAACATACAATGTATTATTGGTTTCAGAGGTACAGACCTGTGATTCATCAGTCTTTTTTTTTTTTTTAAAGATTTTATTTATTTATTTGACAGAGAGACACAGCAAGAGAGGGAGCATAAGCAGGGGGAGTGGGAGAGGGAGAAGCAGGCTTCCTGCGGAGCAGGGAGCCCGATGCGGGGCTCGATCCCAGGACCCTGGGATCATGACCTGAGCTGAAGGCAGACACTTAACGACTGAGCCGCCCAGGCGCCCATCAGTCTTAATATAATACCCAGTGCTCAATTTGTTTCCTGTGATTAAGGGCCTCTTATGATTTTGTCTCCCTCTCTGATTTCGTCTTGTTTCATTTTTTCCTTTCTTCCCCTATGATCCTCTGTTTTATTCTTAAATTCTACATTATCAGTGAGATCAGATGATAATTGTCTTTCTCTGATTGACTTATTTTGCTTAGCATGATACTGTCTAGTTCCATCCACGTCATTGCAAGTGGCAAGATTTCGGGGGGTTTTTGGTGGCTGCGAAATATTCCATTGTATATATATACCACATTTTCTTTATCCATCCATCAGTCAGTGGACATTTGGGCTCTTTCCGTATTTTGGCTATTGTTGATACCGCTGCTATAAACATCAGTATGCATGTGCCGCTTAGAATTTGTATTTTTGTATCCTTTGGGTAAGTACATAGTAGTGCAATTGCTGGGTCATAGGGTAGCTCTGTTTTCAACTTTTTGAGAAACCTTCATACTGTTTTCCAGAGTGGCTGCACCAGCTTGCATTCCCACCAGCAGTGTAGGAGGGTTCCCCTTTCTCCGCATCCTGGCCAGCATCTGTTGTTTCCTGACTTGTTAATTTTAGCCATTCTGACTGGTGTGAGGTGGTATCTCGTTGTGGTTTTGATTTGTATTTCCCTGATGCTAAGTGTTGTGGAGCACTTTTTCATGTGTCTGTTGGCCATTTGGATGTCTTTACAGAAATGTCTGTTCGTGTGTTCTGCCCATTTCTTGACTGGATTATTTGTTCTTTGGGTGTTGAGTTTGATTAAGTTCTTTATAGATTTTGGATACTAGCCCTTTATCTGATATGTCATTTGCAAATATCTTCTCTCAGGGGTTTTCTTTAGACGCAGTTTAAGGACTCCTGCCTCTGGAAACTCACTTAGGCAATCCTTATCTGAAGCATCATGATGTTTTACTTACCCCCCTGCACACCGTGAGCAACATGTCTAACTCAGCCTGAACGTCGTCTGTAAGAGAGAGAACACTATATCCCAAGGAAGCTGTCTTAGTTTCCTAGTTGTTCCTCCTTTCATGTATAAGGATCTTGGTGATTACATCGGTCCCACCAGGATTCTTTCCCCATCTCAAGGCCTGCTCTTTAGCAACCTTATTCCCTCCTTCAACCTTAATTCCCCCTTGCCATGTAACATAACATATTCACAGGTTCTGGGTGTTGGGATGTGGGACATCTTGGGGGGTGGTAGGGAGGGAGGCAAGGGTATTATTCTGCCTACCCCAGTAGCTGACTGTGTTGTTGGGTAGCTTTAAATGATTTGGAAATTTGGGTTTTTTTTTTCCCCCCTAATGCTGAGCTAAAATTTGTCTCCTGACTTTTCACATACAGGTTTTTGTTTTGCCATGGTGAATGCATGTGGCAGTCCTTGAACTATTTGTTTTACAAAGCATGAATTAACATGGTGTTGGCTTATTTTTCACTGAGCTTGGTAGAAATTTGCCCCTATTTAGTAGTCTATAGACTATATGAATTAAGTACACTTACTGAATAATTTCCACATTTATACATCCGTCCAGGATCTTAAAGTCTGTCCATGGGAGTCACACTTGGAGTTTTGGTTTCCTTAAATGGTCTTTGTTGGCAGCATTTTTATGAGTAATGACCTATACCCCGTGCTTAGCACTGTCTATGAATTAGGAAGTGGACCCTCATCAGCCATCACGCCACATCTGCCAGCATCATGATCTTGCACTTCCCAGCCTCCAGGACTGTGGGAAATAAATGTTGTTTATAAGCCACCAGGCCCAGGTATTTTGTTATAGCAGTCTGAAGGGACTAAGACGCTGAGCAATGGGGTCCCTTACTCAGAGCACATGTTCACAAGAAAGGCATACAATTTAACAAAATTTGGTCTCTTCCAACAAGAAAGAAGTTGGGGGAGCGGGTTTGAGTATAACAGGTACCACTGATCGCTTACTATGTACCATGCACCCTTCTCAGCACTTTACACGACTTAACTCATTTAGTCCTCATAGAGGATAATGCTGTGCTCTGGGGATAGAAAAATTTCAGGCCAGCTCTGCCTGACAACAAAAGCCTGTTTCCTTAACTACAGTCCACCTCAGTGTCTGCGGTTGCTTGGCCTTAGCCATCAGCAGAACAGTGCCAGCATGCTGAAGCTTTGTTCACCGTGTCTATATTGTGTGTGAACACCTCTGCTTTTTTTTTTAATAAAGTGAAACATATTTTACTAATAGCTACATCGTGAAATCGTATTTCAGCAGTAGTCTTGGTAATCGTAACAGTTTAACAGTTACAAGTCTAGACTGTGTATAAAAGGTGGCCGAACCATTTAAGAGAGTTAAAGTGTAACCATTTAAGGGAGTTAGAGTGTATGTTAATGTCCTCCCATCTGTAAGTTTCTAATTGATAATTGATACACAGTTGACCCTTGAACAACATGGAGATTAGAGGCATTGACCCCCCAACGCAGTTGAAAATCTGTGTATAGTGAATTTAAGTCCTAATAGCCCACTGTTGACCAGAAGCCTTACTGATAACATAAACAGTGGATGAACACATATTTTCATCTGTTATATGTGTTTCATGTGTTTCATCTGTTTCATGTGTTATATGTATCATATACTGTATTATATACATAAATTTTTCTTAAATGTTTTGGTATTTCTAGGCTACATGGTTCATCTGTGAGTTTTTTCAAATTGTTGCAGATCTCCAAAAAATTTCCGAATGTATTTATTTTCTAAAAACCTAAGTATAACTGGGCCTGCAGAGTTCAAACTCATGTTGTTCAAGGGTCACCTGTACTCTTAAGTGTGACTTGTTGTCTTGAGCTTCATTTCATTTGCCTTTTACAGCAAAATGCGTAAATCCCCAAACTTATGCATGTGTTCATTTTTTTGCTAGACTCTTGAGTGGTGATTTCTTTTTGTCCTGTTCCAAGATTGCAAAATAAATGGATTCAAGTAGAATTTTAATTTTATAATTTAATCGCAAGAAGACCAGTATTGCAAGCTGAAACCTCTTGTGTAGTGTTTGGTTACTCCTACTCAGAGGAAGTAGTTCTGCAGCCACAGACTGACGACCTAAAGTTCTTGCCAGCTTCCTTACGGATGTACCATTGGATACTACGTGTACGAAAGAATCAGCGAATCCCTTAAACAAAATGGAGGCAATGGTGATTTTATTTTGTTTTTGTACTTGGTAGGCAGTACATTTACTGTAGCTAATGATCTACTCAGTACTTTGCTGCAATCAGGGACTTTCTTGTATTACATGAAAAATTTTAGGGGAGAATTAAGGTTGGCGTATTTATAATTCAGGAGAGCTTCCTTGGGAATCTACTAGTGCTGGTTTTTAGGGGGGCACAAATTTATTTGAAAGCTGATAAAAGTTCTACCACTTTTCAAGATAAATGTGTACATGCAAAATTTTCTGTGTGGTTCCAGGAAACTCGTAGATCTCCCTGTAATTTATCTATAAACACTGCCTAGTCTCCAGCCTATTTCCATAAACATTTCTGTCATTTCCTGTAGAAAAAGGTGCCACTTTGCAAGGATATTTACCATATCTGAGAACAAGAAATGTATGTTTTTTTATAGGGGTTCCTATTATAAACAAATGGCTAGAGAATACATTTAAATAAAGCCTGTAATTTGGAAATCCTGATTCATACTATTTCTTCAAATGGAGTGACCTTCCTTGTGATTTGAAGTTTTTCTCATTACTTAAGTGCTACCCTCCTAAGTTTTTCTGTAGGGTCCTGGCAGGGAATAGATGGCAGTCTAAAAATGGCAAATTTGAGGAGAGTTTACTAAGTGACTAATTTCTGTGAATTCAGGGTGTAGAGGTGGTATCCTACTAAGGGGCTATTTAGAGCAAGATGCTGTCCCCACTCCTCAGCATGAAGAGGCATGGGAAGGGAGCGGTTGCCAGAGCTAGAAAGGATGGAGCCTGAGGGGAGGACCAGTGGTGGAGGTGTAGTCCTTCAGTTAAAGGATCCAACCAACCCCGGGTGACCCCACAGGGAGGGAGCTGGGGAAATAAATACCCTGACCTTGCTCTCCTTTCTCACTTCGTCTTCTGCTTATGCTGCCCATTGTCTGAACCCAGGCAGAAACCTGAGCACAGAGAAGCCTGTGTTTTTTTTTTTTTTTTAAGAGATTTTATTTATTTATTTATTTATTTGACAGAGAAAGCGAGAGAGCATAAGCAGGGGCAACAGTAGAGGCAGAGGAAGAAGCAGGCTCCCCGCCAAGCAGGGAGCCCGATGCAGGTTTCGATTCCAGGACCCTGGGATCATGACCTGAGCCGAAGCCAGACGCTTAACCATCTGAGCCACCCAGGCATCCCAGGAAGCCTGTTGTTGAAGCACACACAGTGGTATGGGGAAAGCTGACGAGTAGGTGGATCTAGAAGGGCAAATGGGAGATCTCTCCCCTACCCTCCTGACTCATGCTTGTCAGTCATTATACTTTATGTTTCAGGTGAGCACTGAAACAACCAAGTACTGTATTGTTTAAAAATATGGTGGTTCTCATACTACGAGGGGGGAAAAGAGCGAGTATATTATACTTGGAAAAAGCAAGTGTGGTTTCCCTGGATTGTGGCCTAAGGGCCGGGCACAAGGGTAAGCACAGGGTCTATATAACTGACCTGTTGTTTAATGGGATTTTTCTGTAGGCATTTGAACAGCTGAATAGAAATTGAGTCTATATAGTTTATAAGGCTCTTTGGGCACTTTTTATAGGAAGAAAGATTTTCTTTTTGGAACTGTGGCATCTTATTTTGATTTTTGTTATTTCACCTGTACTCATGATTAGAGTCATCCCTGACTCCTGACTTTCATATGGCACATCCAGTCTATCAGAAATTCCTGTTGGCTCTAGCTTTTTTTTTTTTTTTAAGATTTTATTTATTTATTTGACAGAGAGAGAGACAGCAAGAGAGGGAACACAAGCAGGGGGAGTGGGAGAGGGAGAAGCAGGCTCCCGGCCGAGCTCCCTGCTCGATATGGGGCTTGATCCCAAAGACCTGACCCAAAGACAGATGCTTAATAACTGAGTCACCCAGGTGCCCCAGGTTTTAGCTTTTAAATGTAATCTAACCACTCCTCACCAGCTAGCCTGGTCCAAGCTACCACTACCTCTACTCTAGATATTGCAGGAGTGTCCCAGGACATATCCCTACCATCACCCTTGGCCCAGTACAGTGTTCCCCATACAGCTTTGAGTGCTGCTTCTTTTCTTTTTTCTTTTCTTTTCTTTTTTTACAGTTTTTATTTATTTGACAGCACAAGCAGGGCGAGCTGCAGAGAGAGTGGGAGAAGCAGGCTCCCCACTGAGCATGGAGGACAATGTGGGGCTCAATCCCGGGACCCCAGGATCATGACCTGAGCTGAAGGCATATGTTTAACAGACTGAGCCACCCAGACCCCTCCACCCCTTTTTTTAAAGTAGGCTTCACCCTGGGCCTACTCATGACCTGAGAACTCATGACCCTAAGTTCAAAACCTGAGCTGAGATCGAGAGTTGGATGCTTAACCGACTGAGCCATGTACCCCCAAAGTGCTTCTTTTAAATTATAAATCACATTGTATCAGTTCTCTGCTGAAAACCTCCAAGATTCTCATTAAACTCAGAATGAGATCTGAAGTCCTGACTGTGATATACAAGGCACCATCTTCCAGAAATGCCTCTCATTTCTCTCTACCACTGCTAGACTAAAGGCCAAACATTTGGAAGATCTGAAGAAAGATCCTAGGTGCCTTTTCAGTCTCTCAAGTCAAATGGTCTAATTGGATAAAGGAGAATAGGTAACATTCATGGGTAGCTTACTTGGTACTTAAAATCCTATTATTTTAATTTTTCTGCGAAGTTTATAGTTGCGACCGTCTCAAAGCATGTGCAGTTTTTTTTTTCTGTAAATTATAGATTTGTGAACATAAGCCGTTTATGTGGAACTGCAAACAAGTTCAGTTTTTAACTGTGGTTATTTCTCTTGCTCAAAATTTTTTTCACGGTTTTCCATTGCTGTTTAAGTAACATCAAACCCATTAATGAGGTATTAAAGTTACGATAGTACTAGAAGGTAATAGTCCCAACTTTTTTTTAATTTACATGCTCACTTTTCATTTTAATTATATTCTACACTCCTGCCAAACTAAGCTGTAGCTCCTACCTCCTTCTTTGCAAATGATGTTCCCCTCATCTGAAATATCTGCTCATTCCCTCACCTTATTTTCTTTGCCTAGCACACATTTTTTAAATTAAAAAAAAAATTGTAAAAATACGTAAAATTCACCATTTTAATTATTTTTATGCATTTGGTTCCATGGCATTAAATACATCTACATTGTTGTACAACCATCACCACCATCTATCTCTAGAACTTTTTCATCATCCCAAACTGAAACCCCGTGTCCCTTAATACATCCCTCCCCCCCCCCAGCCCCAGGTGACCACCATTCTACTTTCTGTCACTGAATTTGTCTATTCTGAGTACCCCCCAAAGGCAGAATCCTACAACATTGGTCTTTTTGTGTTTAGCTTATTTAACTTAGCATAAGTTTTGTTGCAGGTATTCGAATTTCATTCCTTTTGAAGGCTGAATCATGTTTCATTGTATGTCTCTACCACATTTTGTTTATCCATTCATCTGTTGTTAGACACTTGGGTTGCTTCCACTTTTGGGCTGTGGCGAATAATGCCGCTATAAACATGGGTGTGCAGGTATCTGTTCAAGCTCCTGCTTTCCATTCTTTAGGGTATAAACCCAGACATAGGAGGCTTGGATAAAATGGTAATCGTGTGTTTAATTTTTTGAGGAATCATTGTTTTCCATAGCAGCCTCACCATTTTACTTTCCCACCAACAACACACAAGGATTCCAATTTCTCCACATCTTGCCAACAGTTGTTTTCTGGATTTTTGATAATAGCCATTCTAATGCATATAAAGTGAAGTGATACTAGCACAGATTTTTCTTTTCCTTTCTTGATCAGCTAGAATCTCAGCTCTCATTGCTTTGCAATGTCCTATGACATTTTTATCTACTACGCTCTAGTACTTATGTATATATATTTGACTGCCCATTTAAACCATAATCCTTTGAGGTCAAGATTCTGGTCTTGTATTGGTCTAGGGCGAGGATAACAGGAGCTCTAGAGGCATTTAGTGAGGGCCTAATTGGCTCATTAGCTTTGGTAGAGAATGTTATGACAGCACCACTGAAGATAAAACATTTGCTGATGATTTATTTTAATGAGAGTTTGGTTTTCAAATGTGCACTACAGTTAAAATAGAGATCAAGAATTAGTGTACTGTAGCTGTGAGAACAAGGCCGGATTAGGTAGAGAGAGTAGAAAGGAAACCTTCACCTTGAGGCGGGGATGTGAAAGGAACTGTGTGCGTCCATCTTCCATTACTTGAGGAAGGAGTTGTAAAGCAGGATATTGTGATACATCTAGCCATCTCTGGATGTCTGCAGAGTCCCCCCTCTTAACCATTTCTACACCACCTATCAGTAATAAATAGCTAACATTTTTGAGACTGACTGACTTTTTGCCAGGCTCCACTGTAAAGACTTTGCATGTGTTAACCTTCTTTAATCCTTATAAACTCTGTATTTTACAGAAGAGGCAACTGAGGCACAGAATGGTTGAGTGACTTGTAAGTGGTGGATCTATAATTGGAACCTAGGCAGTTTGGTTCCAGTGCCTGTTCTCTGAATCACCATGGTATGCTGCTGCTTGTTAAGGTTTTTATAAAATTAACTAACCATTTTATTAAATGATAAAATATTTACCGTAACGCAGTAATATATGCATATAGTTTAAATAGTCAAGTAGTACTAACAATAGTACTGTTAGGATACTGTTAGGGTTATAACGATATAGTGGATCCCTCCCTACTTTCCCCCCAGTCTTCTTTCTTATGAGCAGTAAGTGTTGTCTCTTAGCTTTGTTCCAGCATTTGCTCATCTCCCTCTTTTTGTTTTACATATTATCTGTGGATGAGTGATGGACAGTGCCATCCCTTAGCTTTTCCCTCTCTTGTCCCCACAGTGTAGTTATTTTGCAGGTCGTGGTTAAATCCATATTCAGTATTTACACTCAACAAACGTCATACACAACTTGGGATTGTCATATATTGTCCCAAATAATGATTGTTCGCTTTCTTACTTTTTTGCCTTTCCTGACATTGTTGCCTTTTAAATTTTTTCTCTAGTTTCTTCTGTAACTATTGCTGATTCATCCCATACCATCTAATAGCTTCCCAGCACAACTTTCTGTATTGTCAGTCACATCGGATAATCTCAGTTCGTGTATTTTTGCAGTTTCTGTATACCCCCAGATGTGTAAATTGAACCTCCATTCTAAAGGTTTGGAGAACCTCCATTCTAAAGGTCTTTTTACCTTCTCCAGAGAAACAATCTCCAGTGTCCCAGTCTTCTGTTGAATAGGGTGGGTTGTTACCTAGCACTGGACTGTAGGAGGGGATCCCCGTATCTGACTGCATCTCAAATAGCATTCACCCAAACGCTCACCCCCACTCCCCAGTTCTAAAGATCCTCAGGACTGCCAGTTCCTGGGCCTTTGGGGAATTCTGTTGTATGAACAGGTGATTAGCCCGGCTTTCCCCGCTGCTGGCTTAGGATTCAGCTTTCTAGAATCTCTTCAGTCAATTATTACTCATCTATTTACTTTTCTACTTCCAAATTTGTGTGCTGTTATTCCTTCCTTTCTCCCTGTCCTTGTGGGTTTGTGTCTAAACATAACAAAAACAAAACTACTTTTTTTTTCTTTTTTACTTAGTGTTAGATAAGTTTTGGGCAGGGAGTGAAATTGGATAAACTTATGGAGAAAACTACTAACATGTAGATTATAAGAAACAAAAGAAATAAAAAGCACTTATATAATATCACCAACCAGAGACCCACTTTTGCCGTTTTGGAGGATATCCTTCCAGTCCTTGTGTGTGTACAAGGTAGGCAGGTAGGAGGTAGATCATGCCGTAGATAGTGCTTGTGGGCCGTCTCTTACCACGGCAAGACCTGGAAATGCTGTTCTTACCAACTATTATGCATGCATTTTCTGTTGTCCTTTGACATTTTCAGTTTATTCTTACACTGATAGTACACCAAAATCACTGTTTGAATAAAGAAGATGTATAGGACAAACACTCCGTTTAAAAAAGAAATTTGCTTTAGCCGCCTTTATTCAAAGCTCAGTGTTAATACTATTTTGTGCCATGGTGTTGATTTTTAAATTAGCTGTACTTCATTGTGCTTTATTTCATCCAGCCTGCAGATGGCAGAGTTGTTTTATTTTTAATAACAAATATTTTAAAGGTTAATTATATTTAATGAGTTCTTGCATTGGACAGAGAGGTGATTAAATGAACAGCATCTCTCCCTATTAGAGAAGAAGCAAATTAATGTGAAGAACAGGGAGGCACACTAAGAAGGTATTGGATAATTCTTCACTTGGTCTATCTTCATGATTTTTTATGTATTTGGATAATAGTCGTATAAATGGATGAGAGCCTGATGCTCAAGCGATATCATATATAAACTGCTGAATTTCCTTAATTTCTTTAGTCACAGTAATGGAACTTAGATCTGCTTCGTATTAACCACAGAGCAATTCTGCTTTTATATTTTAATAGTTTGCTTACATATATATGTATTTTTTAATCTGGAGATCTTTTAGAATTGATGTATAGAACATCAATTTAAAGGTTTGATATAATCGATTTTACTGAAGTATGAGTGTTTTATTCTTAGGGTAAAAGTTCTTTAGGGAACAAGTAGTAAGTAGAATTAGATTAGTATACCATATTGGAAGTTGAAGACAGAATTATTCTGCAGAAAGATTAGAAGAGCAGATTTGAAGAAATTGTAGGAGTTGCTTAGAGAAACTTGTGAAATTCAGTGATTGGTGGATTCCTTGTGTGCTTCATGGGACAAGCAAAGCAGCAATACACTAAGCAAAAAATTTTAATTTATTGTGTCATTCTGTCAAAGAAAAAAAATCAGGACAGTTCTGATTTTTGGGACTCTACTTTTAAAAATCATTGTTTTAAATATAAACTGGAAATATACATTGCCATAGTCATCTTAAAAATTTTATATATGTTTTTAACTACAGAAGGACAGACTTTATAAGCCATTAGCTATAAGTTGTTAGTTTGCTAGAAAAGAATAAAAGGCTAACGTTAAAATAACTACCAAAGAGTTAAACTCTAACTAAAATTTGGGTGTATTTTTGGGTATTAATTGAAATAACTGGTATGACTGTGGAGAATAAAATACATTTCCTTTATTTTTTTTTTTTAAGATTTTATTTATTTATTTGAGAGAGAGAGAATGAGAGAGCATGAGATGGGGGAGGGTCAGAGGGAGAAGCAGACTCCCTGCTGAGCAGGGAGCCCAATGCGGGGCTGGATCCTGGGACTCCAGGATCATGACCTGAGCTGAAGGCAGTTGCTTAACCACCTGAGCCACCCAGGAGCCCACTTTGCCTTTATTCTTACTCATAGTTGTGCCCAGTTATTAGTAGGAAATATAATCGGTGCTCATTTCAAGGCCTCCTCAACTTGACAGAAAAGGTAGGACAAGACGTACTGCTTACTGGAATGGAAAGAGAAGCTATATTTAATTTCTATAATAAAATTAAAAATACTAGGTATAAGCCAAAATTCCAAGAAGTCTAGAAAAAAGCCCATATTATCTGAATAGAATTGACAACAGCCATAAAGGGCAGATATGAATAATGTGCAGCCTGTCATTCAAAGCTGATATGATTGCATATTTACTTTCCCACTGGAAAAATACATTTGGAAAAGATACGTATAATGTTCCAGTCAAAAGAGACTATACTAGAGTGAAATATGTACCATTATTAGTAAATTAATGTTTATGTTTTGAAGTTATTTTCTAGCATGAGAATCCAAGGGTAGATTGGCTAGATTAATCAGAAAATGCATTGCACATTTTACTTTCTATAGTAAGCTAGTGTAATCAATCAAGAGATAGTACCAAATAAGAGAGATGTCCAAAATGTCTTTCTTTGGTTTTTGTCACCTTCATTTCAGAGTACAGATGGTGATCTATTACAGAATTTTTATATTTTATTGTCATTATTCAGAGAAGCGGTTTCAGTTCATCCTTGAAGGGTAGCTGTGTGAGGAATGATTATGTTCTTTTTATTTTTAAAATATGAAAATTTTTGAGTTCTTGATGTGGTAATTTGGAAAATAATACTTAATAAATACAAAAGCTTCATAATATAGTCGTTAATGTCAGGAATAATGGAAATGTGAAGGTCTCATAGGTGAGAGATTATAATAAGAGATAGAATCATAAAATAAATATGAATTGTATCTTGGCAACTGGAACCAAGGTATAAAAATACTGAAGCGAGATTTGTTTTGGAAGACTTGATTTAGTGTTTGTCATAAATTGGAATCTGGACACAGAATCATTGAAGTCCATTTATTTTGTTGCTTTGAAGTGGAACTCTATTTGACATGAATTTCATATGTATGTGATTATGAAATATTCTATCTCATAACACCAGCCTTGAACTTTTTAATGGAAGCAATATATTCAGCTTTTTTTTGAAGCTGTGTTTTTCAAGAAGAGGCTGACCTCTTACCATGGTGCTATTAGAAGGTAAATTTTTTATTTGCTTTTTTTTTTAAATCCCATTTGTCACTGTGAGCTTAAAAAAATTAAATGCGGAGGCTTGGACTTGCTAAACATTTTGAAGGCAAATGTTTTTGCTTGTTCTACATCAAGCCATGAGAAAATGAAAGCGGCACATGCAACATAATGTAAGGGATAAGAAAGCTCATTTTATTGTTTTTAAATGGGGTTAGTTTATCAGGCTTTGAGCACTTTTCATGAATTCTTGCAATAAGCATAGGCTTGTTACAGTTTGGATTTGGAGATGTATCACTAATGTTAAATTTGCCTGTGTGTGTTGTGTTTTCCCTAAATGTACGCCGTGTTTGAATTTCTCAGTGAGTAGGCTATAAATTTCTGGGTGAGTAGGCTGTGAATAACCAGTGATTAATTGATGATCCATATTTGTAAGGATGAGAAGTAGGGCAGTGTAGTAGAGTATAACCTTGAGAGTTAGGCAGGAGGAATTCAGATCTCTTAATCAGTGACTTGCAGTTGTCTCGATGAAATGGATGTGTTGACTTAGAGTTTGGTTTGGGCCTCACCATTTTTGGGGTATTAGGAGTGAAAATTCTACTTTTCTGTCCTTAGAGTTGGGTGCCCATTGAGAGAGAGGCAAAAAAGTCAGATGGGGATCAAAGTAACAGTTTCAATGTGGTGATTTTGTTGGATTAGAGGATGTGACTTAGATCTGTAGCATTCTACGGTTGGGCTTCCCAGCATAACCCCATATTTAGACTTTGGGCTTTTGTTTGAGGAGAATTCATGTATATAAAGCAAACACACATCCCTTAATTGTTTCCTCATGCCCAGTGGGCCCTGATGGCAGGAACAGAGGTAGGCCTGCTATCTATCTGCCTTTGAAAGGCAGATCCACTTAGGACTTGGCACAAGAAAGAGCTGAAAGGAAAATGCAAGTTCCTTAAGGCAGGCAATTCTTTTTTTTTTTTTAAGATTTTATTTATTTACTTGAGAGAGAATAAGAGAGCACGCTAGAGAGAGAGAGGGAGGGGGCGCCCGCACGAGTGGGGGGGGAGGGGTAGAGGCAGAGGAGGGACAGAGGCAGAGGGAGAAGCGGACTCCCCGCTGAGCCAGGATTTCCCAGGACCCTGGGATCCTGTCCTGAGCTGAAGGCAGACACTTAACCGACTGAGCCACCCAGGCGCCTGGAGGCAGGCAGTTTTTGGGTTGTTTTTTTTTTGAGATTTTATTTATTTATTTGTCAGAGAGAGCACAAGCAGGGGGAGCAGCAGGCAGAGGAAGAAACAGGCTTCCCGCTGAACAAGGAGCCTGATGCAGGACTAGATCCCTGGACCCTGGGATCATGACCTGGGCCGAAGGCAGATACTTAACAACCCAGGCGCCCCAGAGGCAGGCAATTCTTAAAAGAGAGAATGAGGAAGAGGCTGAGGCAGGTATGTATGCTTGGTGGAGAGAAGACAGAAGCTTCTCTCCAAATGCTTTTGAGATGGAATTCCTTTATCATGAAGCTGTAAGTGGACAGAAGACAGAAGCTTCTCTCCAAATGCTTTGGAGATGGAATTCTTTTACCATGAAGCTGTAGGAACTCTCTGCTTGAAGTCACAGTAAATTAGTTGTTTCTCAAAGAAAATATTTAACCTCCTTTAACATTAGTGTTCACTTCCCTTGCTTTTAACCCTAAAACGTCAATGGAAAAAAAGAAATCCTATCCTGTGCTCTTCTACATTTGAAATATATTAGATGTGCTTTATAGTGTTTTGCTTTTTTGGGTCAGAGAGTTGAATAATCTGAGGAGAGAATGGGTTCTGTGGAAGGTTTCAGGGAATGTAATTTCTTACTATGGCTACTGCTAGGAGCTGGTATATGCTATTAACTGCTTTATTAGTATAAACTTTATATGAATTTAATATACAGCTGTGTCCTCTTTGAGTGTGGTCCTGGACACTGGGCGACTATTGGCAAAGCACATCTGGACAAATATAGAGAGTGTGGCCTTTTTTGATATCCAAGGAGAAAGTAGTTGTGTTTCACTGAGGGGTCACCCTGGTTTGAGTCTACCTTTTTGGATCCCTAGTTGAAATGTTGTATGGAACACAATCTGAGATTAATTTAACCATGCAGTTTCATTTGCCTCGTCCTCTTTGACTAGGCGAATCTTTCTCTTTCACAACTACCAGCAAGAACCTTTGGTTCTTGAATAGTGTAATAGTAGAGGGAAATAAAAAATACAATCAATTTCTTAAAGTCTAATCTTGATTACTTTGTTGTAGGTTATCAGAATCCTAGTTTTTTTTTTTCTCTTTTTTTCTTATTTGTCTTTTCCTTTGGTCATTTTACTTGTAAATATTTTTTTGAAGTGACAAACGTGAAGAAGGAGGTGAAACATAAATCAGGTTTTTCTTTTTTTTTTTAATCTTGCAAGCATCTGGCTTGAAAATACACATGACTGGGGAACTATGAAAAAGGAATTGAAAGTATTCCAAAAAGAGTTTTATTTTTTAAAAAATGACAATTTTATGTTTTCATATTGTTTACTGGACACTTAGTTTGACCGCTTGGGAGTCTTTTAGATTTTGGAATATTTTCTTTCCCAAATTGAATTTGATTTTAACGTATTTTAACTTTTTATTGATGCCTCGTGAGGTGCTTTTTCTTTTTTTTTTTTTTGTGGCTGATCTTTCCTTTTTCATTTTCAGCTGATCCCATTAAGATACTGATGCCATCACTGTCTCCTACGATGGAAGAAGGAAACATTGTGAAATGGCTGAAAAAGGAAGGTGAGCGAGTACACTACTAATGCCTTGTGTTATTTCATTGTTTTGGGTCCTCGCATCAGCTGCATTACACAGCACGTGAAATAAATCACATCCTTCGCTAGTTAATCTAAGTTTGTTTAAATAAACTTTCCCATGGTAATGTATAATGTAGCAAAGGTTTTCTGGGTTCAGCCTGTATCTTTTCACAAGCAGAGAATGGTAAAATATTTTGAGACTTTTTTTTTGTTAGTTTTAGTTTTTATACTTAGCTTTTAGTGTCAACATCATAAATTTGCTGATCCCCTTAAGTTAATTTGTGGTTTTATGATGATGCTGTCTGTATGTGTGTGTGTGTGTGTGTGTGTGTGTGTGTGTGTGTGTGTGTGTGTGTGTTTCCTGAGGCTAAGCAAGTTGATTATAAATTTCATTGGCAAGAACAAATAAGAATAATAGAGAAAACTCTCAAAAGAAGAGCAGAGGAGAAGGATTCTAGCCCTACTAGATAGTGAAATGTATTATTATGCCTCCATAATACAGAAGGACAAAGGAACAATTAATGTGGAGGCATCTGGAGAAGGAGACTTTATATTGCTGGTGGCTGCTTTCTCCCCCCACCCCGCAACAGTAGAGTTGCAGTAGAGTTATCTTCCCCGTGCAGGTATTGACTGGGGATAGCTTCTTTCGGCACTCGATGTAGCCGTCTTTCCCTGTGCTTTACTCATTCTGCAACATGTTGAATTATTGTGGAGGAAAGAGGATGAATCACCAGTCCCTATTAGAGATTACAGAGAAATGGACCAACCAGATGAGTTCCCTGTAGCCATTATTATGCTTCAGCTTGAAAAATGGTGAACCAGGTGTTAAAAACAGAAAGAGGGGAGCTTATGGATGACATGGCTTGGGATGCCATATCTGATTCCAGAGACTAGCCCTGGCAAGGACTTGTATGTGACTCAGTGGGCACAGATGTCATCCAGGCAAATGCTGGTATTGAGTGGTCCGGTCTAGTGCTTGTAAAATAACACTGAAGAGTTTAGGCAGTGGGCAAGAATTCAGTCTGACACTTATGCTGTGATTCCAGGAGAGAGAGCTATTCATGGCATCACTTTTGCCCGTGATGACAGATGCGGGGGTTGGGAAGAAGGCTACAGGTATTTACTTCTGAACCGTAGCCAAATGAGCTTGAGAGTTTAGGGGAAGCCCTCAGTTCTTTGAGGCAGTCTGAGGTGCTAGGAAAGGCAACAAGATAGATTACAAAATGGACCTCACAGCAGGAACTTGGGACTATGGATTAGACCAATATGGAGGTTAGGAGGTGTGGTACAGTGAGGCTATCCAGATGACCATGACTAGTTACCACATCTGGTTGGAAGCATTCCTTAATTCTGTTCCTCTCTGGGGAATATGTCTTGATCTGTGTCCTTTCCCTTTTATGACTACCATAGTAATTGGAACACACCCAGCAGCACAGTAAGTGGTTGTTAGTAAATATATTGGCAGGGGAAGAGTAAGCCAAAAGCAGGAAATGTGACAGGGATCTAAGAGAGCTTTGTAGATGAGCTACTATTTGACCCTGGTCCTTGTAGAATACATGGGTTTTGTTTAAAACAAAAAGAAGTGTGAAAGGGCATCCTGGGTAATGTAAACAATCCAGTAAAATCCTGGAAGTGAGATGTCATGACATATATTTTGGCAATTGTAGGTAGTTTGGGCTGCATTAAGGGCATAGTGTGTGTGAGGTCAGATAGGTTATAGGAAGGATCTTGAATACCAGTCATTAGTTTGTCAGTCTGTAGGGGTCTTTATCCTGAAACCAAGATGTATCCACACTCATGCTTACTTTATAGGAAGTGGTTTCTGTGTGCTTTCTTGATCCTTGTTAGTAGCATTACACTGAATGGAGCAGGCCCTGACAGCAATCTGGTGTCAAGAGCAAACTGTAATAAGTCATTTAAGTAGCCCCCTTTGCCCACTCACATGAAAAGTCAACCCTGAGGACTTTTGGTCACTATGACCATCTAAGCAGTGGGATAAGGCTTCTGCTCACTACTGGATAGAAAATTATAAAGCGAATTTCTTAGTGGTAGGTAGTGCGTAAATACAAGAAAGGGGAATCATCAGATGCTAGCAGCATCTACAGTGGTGAGAAGGAGTTGGAGCCATGTGCCACACGGGGGCCTGAGCTGGAAGAAGAATAAATGAGATTGGGAACAGGTGTTTTTGAGGGGAGGAGGAGGGGAGCAGGGGGGAGGGGAAATCAAGAAGTTAGGTTTAGGCTTTGATGTGGTAAATTTGAGATGCCTATTAGACATTGAAGCCAAGGTGTTGAATAGGCGATTGGTTGTAGGATTTGAAGTTCATGAGTGAAGTCTGACTCGGAGATAGAAATTTGAGAGTCATCAGTATATGGATGGAATTTAATGCTATATGATAACAGGCAAATTCATTTATTTGACTTGAGATCTCTACGGAATAAGAATGCCTACTCCCTTGAAAATTTGCTTTCATAGTCCTGTCCTCATGAGGCTTTGAGGTTCACATCTATAGTACTTGAATTTTCTGGGAACCCACAAGCAGAGGTAAAGTGGTTCTGGGCTGATAATCTTCCTGGCTTACCTGGCAGAAGCCATTATTCTGGAAAAACTCAGCCTCTAGTCCAAGCCATATAAGATTCCCAGATAAAGTCCCACTTATGAAGAGTTCACAGTCTCAAATTTAATAACAAACATGGACATAGTCTTTTAGGAGCAAAGGTTATGAGGCATAACTAGCAGCAGGTCTAGACCTATAAGAATTTCAGTTAATTGGAATTACTAGATACATAAAACTGTCTGTTTGAAATGACTAAACATGTAAGAGAAGGAATTGAAAATCTGAAAAGAGTCACTCTCCAGAAAGTCTAGGCAGATGTGAAAAGTACAAACGGAACTTCTAAGAATGAAATATATTATCTCTAAAATTAGAAAACGAAAAACTCAAGGTTGTTTTAAAGTGTAACTGAGCAAAGAATTAGTGAACAGAAGTTCAACCTGAGAAAATTAGTTTGCATGCAGCCCGAGAGAGAGAAAGCAGTAGAAAATATGAACAAGAAGTTGAGACATGGGGAATAATATGAAAATCATCCAGTAATCCAACAGCAGGAATTCTAGGAGGAGAAAAAAGAGAGAATGAGAAAAAGGTAATATTCAAGGCAAAAGTGGCAGAGAATTTTCTAGAATTTGAGGAGGACATAGATCACATAAATGAAAGAGCCAGCGCTTCATTAGGAAGCACTCTGAGCAATTGGCTCTGTATGACTGCTGTCTTTTAAAATAATTACCAGTATCTAAGAAAGTTTCACTTTTATAAATAATGTAATCAATTGGAATCTATTTTTAGGTTTCTTTTTCCTGATGAATTACAGAGCTCTGGCTATTTCCACATTCAATATGACAGAGTGTTGGTGTCATTACTTAATGATTCAGACACAGAACAGCCTTTTAGGGTTATTATAAAAAGATTAAATTTTTTCACATTTTGAGGCAAGTAGATAAGGATTCTTTGGACCTCATTTATCTTTCAGACTTCTAGCTCACTGGCAACCTGATAACTTACTCACATCCATTAGAATAGGCAGAGTATGATGGAGAGCCAGGAGACATATGGTCTCATCATTCTGTTCTTTTTTCCTTTTCATGACAATGTACTATTTTCACATAGGACAAGCCAGGATACGCTGTAAGCCCCTGGAGCATGCTTCCCTGAAGGTTCCTCTTAAAATTGTGTTCTGCCAACTGAAGAGAAATGTTCCTTTACTAATATATTATAAATAATTGAGAGTAATCTTAATCTTTGGTCCTCAGTAGTTCACCATCTTCTTTCTTTAAGTTCATTGTGTTCATGATTTCATTGTGATCTTTTGAGCACAACTTCTTTTCGTTAACATTTGTGTACAGTATGCATGTGACTATGCGTCTAAGTATGTCTGGGGCTTGATACATTTATGATAACTTGGTTCAATCATTCTATATTAAAAACATTTCAATTCTTGCATCAAACTTTATGTATACCATTTTGTCCAGTTGTCTCCTGCAGCTTTTTTAAAACTGTGTTTTAAAAAAAATTGATCTTGAGATCTTTTTAATGCATGGTCATTGTTATTTGAAACAATGAGTTTAGACCTTCAAATGTTAAATGGATTGAATTTTTGTTCATAAAAAAGAACAGTGTTATATCTAATTATAAATTTAGTTTATTTTTAAGGCTAATGATCTGATAACCTTTAATGGATAGCAGTTAGGTCTTACAAACTTTTAACGATTTCTTGAAAATCGGAGACTCTAATTCACAACTGTTATTACTAATGCTTTGGGAGGTGTTGGTGGGGCGTGCTTTAAGCAAAGGTGATAAAGGTGCAGTGAAAGGAACTCTGGCCTGGAAAACACAGTTTGTCTTTTGGGGTTCCCACTCTGCCATGAAATATCTGAGGGTGAGTTGAACTAGTTAAAATCTAAGGTATATTCCTGGCTTTAGAATTCTATGATAACTCAATTTAATTTTGTTTTGTTGGAGTCTCGGAAATATGCAATAATATATACATTTTTTCCCATCTTTGTTGATCTAATGATTGTTAACAAAGCAGTTTTATAATGAATAGTATACTTAATTTCAGTCTGGGGTTAAGTAAGGAGTATGCATTATAAAATTGGTGAAGAAGACACTTCAAAAGTGATAGGTAACATGTACAATGTCAGAATCTCTTGAAAGGTGAGCTGAACTGTAATTCCACATCTTTTTTACAAGTTTATTATTTGGAGAGAAAAATGTGCTTCAGATATTTTCAGTTTAATGAACATGGATATAGATATAGCTTATTTTTTCATCAATTGAAATTAAATCTTAAAATAACAAAAGGAAGAAAATATTCTTGTTTTCCCCCTTTTGTGAGAGAATATTTGAGGGTATGAAAAACATTGTTTTCTCTCTGAGATATTTTAGAGCATACCATGAAATACTGGAAGAGAAGTTGGTTGAGGTAGTCCCGCAAAGTACTTACTTAGTCTCAGTGTCTGGAACTTCATCAGTGATGTTTGCTGCTGCAGCTCTTGATGTTCTCCTCCAGAGACTGCCATTTTATGTGGACGTTCCTTCTGTCATGTGACTGGGAGCTGCGACTATCTCAAATAGCTTTTGTACAAGTCTTTAGACCAGATCTTATTAATGTGGATTATATAGTTCTGAGGTAAAACTGTTCAGAAGGAGTTCATCACTATTGGAAGTGTTATCATGAGATGCTATTGTGGAGTCACATGGGTCTCTGGATTCTACTGAAGAAGAGCTCCCGATGTCTGTTGTTATTTCTGGGGATTTATATCCATGTTTGTGGTGCTAAAATGGAAAACTTTTGAAACACGCATTTCATAAATAGCTTCACCATTTTTTTCAGTCCATTACTGTTTTAGCAGTTTTATTGAGGTACAGTTTACATACCATAGATTTTGCTGATTTTAAGTGCACAATTCCATGATTTTTAGTTAAGTAGAAGGAGTTGTGCGACATCACCAAAATCCAGTTTCAGAACATTTGTGTCACCTAGAAGATCCCGGGTGCCTGACTGTAGTCACTTCTTTCTCCCATCCCTAGTGTGATCTGCTTTCTGGCTCTAAAATTTTGCCTTTCCTAGGCATTTCATATAGTAGAATCCTATAATGTGTTGTCTTTTGTGACTGGCTTCTACCATTTAGCATGATGTTGAGGTTCATCCATGTTGTAGCCTGTTATCAGCAATGCCTTCCTTTCGTTGCTGAACAGCACTCCATCTGTGCTTTTTTACATTTATTGTTCATATTTCTTATCATGTTAGGATTTTAGAATTGGTGGGTGCAATTACTGATTGCCATTTTATTTAATAGAACTTTCTGTGGTGATGGAAATGTTCTGTGTCTGCCCTGCCCCATATAGTGGGTGACCCCGAGCCACATGTGTGTTGAACACTTGAAAGGCAACATAATAAAATGTAAGGGGTCAGAAGGATGTAAGGGAGGTTAACTTGGCCCAGCCATTTCCTTCTCAAACTGCTACTCCTGCCTTTAGCTCTCAGGGCAGACCTCAGATGGCCAAGGAGCACAGTTACTGGGGGTCTTTGGTCATGCAAATAATCTTTTTTATTTGTGTAATGAAGTGAAAAGGGTTGACAAACACTGACTAGGGGCCCCTCCTCTGTCTTCCCACACTGCTGTAAGCCCTGATTGGGTGGGAAGGCCATGGCCTGCTTGTTTGTACTCTTCAGTTATGTTAAGAACTTCTTGAAGCAGGTCTGTCTGATTTTATTATTTTTTTTTACCATACTGCCTTGGACAATGTCATTTACGTACTTAACTAGTATTTGTTGTGTAAACAATTGAATTATTTTTCTCAAATCATAGCTGTCATTATGCTTCAACTTAGCACTAAGAAGAGGTTTTTTTCTTTAATATTCTTGGCCTTACAGATAAAAGCTAGCTCTCCCCCACCACTACCACTGTATACACCTTCTATATAAAGACTTTTATTCTTAATTTTTGGCAGGACAAAATTATTTTGTTAAAGTCACAGGATGTATTTACTTCATAAACGTGACCATTGTGTTTGATCAAGACTATACTTCATACCCAGAATTTAAAAAGAGAAAGGGAAGCCTCTGTAACTCCAGGCCTCAGCTCTGACAGCCGCCCTTCTGGACAAAGGAACCAACGATGATGCTGGCTTCGGTGCTGGGGAGCGGCCCCCGGGCGGGCCTCTGCTCTGGCCCCTCCTGGGGCCCGCACTCTCGCTCCGGGCCCGCTCCACCTCGGCTGCTGACGTGCACCACGAGGAGATGGGGCAGGGACACTGCAAAGCTGCCACCTCCTGCAACACGGGCAGCTGAGGGTCTGTCACCTCACGCCATCCATGATGCTCTGTCCTGGCTTTTCATTTTCAGCCTTCTCCTTTGGACTACAAACTCTTCTCATTGTAGTGCTTAGTATGATGCCTTATATACTAATGTATACTAATTGTTGAATGATCTGTTTGAAATGAGAGTATGGGATAGGGAGTGAGAATGAGTCCTAGTTCTTAATGGTTCTCAATAACATACCTGATGTTTTTATCTAAAGATGTTGTGAAGTGTTTGAAGATGTATATGAAGAGTTAACCTAACATTTCCAGTTGCATGATCTTTTTTTTTTATAACACCTATGCATTCAAAACCTAAGTAATTTGGTCAAGATTACTTGTGTCAGAGCTTGGAATCAAATCTGTGTCTGAGTTCTAATACTCTGCTTCACAGCTTTTCTCAATTATAGCACTAACTTGTTAAAGCCAAAACTGAGGATATTTAGAATCATCATGGCTTCTTATTAGTCTCAAGATTTTCTTTTGGTATTTACATTAGGTTTGATTATTGATAGCTAGTACCTTAGTTTCATAAAATTAGGGGTAATGTGCCCTTATATAATAATGCGATGTTTTAAACTTTGCTATGGTTTCTGGGGAAATTTCACTGCGTAATGGATTGATCCTTCTCTATGTTTCTTTCCGTTCTCTCTCTTGGCATCCTCATATAGCAAATATCAATGTCTGTGTTATGTGAGTAGGTGTACCTATAATTAAAACACCATAAAAAGGAAATAGGCTGCCTGAGATATTAACTGTTAGAAGCATGCTACAAATCAAATGTTAGAACCAAACGAGATATAAATGATAGTTTGATGTAAACCTTATGATGACATGAGGGTTTGTGAAATTACTATAGTTTTTTTTTTTCCTCAAGCGTTTTCATTACAAACTCATTATGTGTGAAGCACTAGCTGGAGTCCAGGGTAATGAGGTAGAATGTAAAACACCTAAGATGTGTCCTATTCCTGTTGTGAAGAAGCTCACAGTCTGGTAAATAGAGGAAAACCCAATTGAAAAAAAAACAAATAACGGTAACTACATAACATTTTAGAATGCAATTTGTGATTCATTTCAAATTAATTAAAACTGTTGTAGGAATTCAGGGATAGGAACAAAGTCATCTAGATTGATCCATGGCTGATCTATGGTTTGTTTTTTTGTGGGGCCTTTTTTTTTTTTTTTTGATCTATGGTTCTTAAAGGGTGTTTGGAATTTGTGGTAGATGGACACAAGTGATAAAACATCATTTCACTTTTGTCTTTTTTTCTTAATTTTTATTGTTATGTTAATCACCATACATTACATCATTAGTTTTTGCTGTAGTGTTCCATGATTCATTGTTTGCATATAACACCCAGTGCTCCATGCAGAACGTGCCCTCTTTAATACCCATCACCAGGCTAACCCATCCCCCCACCCCCCTCCCCTCTAGAAACCTCAGTTTGTTTTTCAGAGTCCATCGTCTCTCATGGTTCGTCTCCCCCTCCTATTCCCCCCCTTCATTCTTCCCCTCCTGCTATCTTCTTCTTCTTTTTTTTTTTAACATATATTGTATTATTTGTTTCAGAGGTACAGTTCTGTGAATTTTACTTTTTTCTTATGGGCAGAATTTCTGGGTGTCTAGAAGTATTGCTAGGTGGCCTAGTTCAATTGTTTTTTCCATGGTTACAGCAGAAACATAAGGATGTGATTTTTTTTTTTCCTTTTGAAATACACTCTATTTTAACTATGAAAACATCTGCCATTATAAAGAAGTGTGTAAGATGATATAATCTGCTTTCTCTGTGGGACGTACAAGGTTCCTTTTGGTCTGATTTCTGCTTACCTCACCAGCCTAATCTCTCATTGCTTCTCTCAGGTACTATTACCCAGCTCCTCCAAAGTTTCCTGTTCTCTTTTGCCTCCTGGGCTTTGGGTATGTTGTGCCTTCTGCTTGGATCACTGCTTCTTGATTGTCTTCTCCTCTTTTCAGGCTCAGATTATATATATGTATAAATAGTATATATATAATATACGTAATTATGTAAATATATATATTCTTTTTAGGAAGCCTTTCACCTTGCAAAAACTAAATTAGATATCCCTCCTGAATGTTCCTATGGCATCCTAATTTTACCCGATCCCACCATAATTTCCAGTTAATTGTCACTAGGTAGAAACCAAGCTTCTTGAAGTTAGAATCTTACCTTCCCTGCCCAACCCCCCCATATCCTCAGTACCTTAAAGCATTTTTAATAAATATTTGTTGAATAGAAAAATCTCTTCAGGGTTAGGCCAACAATCACCTTTTAGGTGTTTCGTAAATATCATCTAACAGATAATGTTGATTTCATTAAAATAGTTTATATTGACGGTTCCAAACTGTTTTAACCAAAGATAATAATAACCATCTATGTGACCATCTTGGTATACAAGGAAGTAGTTTCTGTACAGTAAACTTCCAGAGCATATTTATCTTAGTGTTTTAGATTTTCCTTCATGTTCTTTTATTGAGTGTGCCTATGAAAACCGCAGTACCAGCTATTTTTGGTATATCTGTGAGGGAGTGCATTTGTATGTTACATGCTTTTCTATACCTGTATTTTTATTCTGGTTTTGTTTTAGGTCTGTCATTTGTAAGCCACGTTTGTCCAGATTTTATTTTTTTATAATCATTTTGATAATTTCTGCTGCTTTTAGTAGGTTATTTTAATTCATTTATTATAATTACTGATACATTTGGACTTATTTCTACAATTTCGGTATGTTTTTTATTTTTTTCTTTTCATGTGTCTTCAGGTGGGTGACAGTTTTTACTTAATGTTTCCTCTGCTTTGCAGAATGCTGTAGATTATATTTCTGTTTTTGGGGGGGTGTACATCATTAAGTATTTTGGATACATATTTAATTAAATTTTGCCAGTAAAATCTAGAGTTATTTAGCATTTTTTCCTGCCTATTTATATCAACGTTCTTTGCATGCTTTAACTATCAACTAAACATTTCCTTATCCAGCTTACTTTTTTTTAGAGTTTGAGTTTTACATTTTTTAAACCCTCAGAAATTAGCTTTTAAATGATTCACAGTTACCATTCTATCAGTTTCTGTAGTAACTTGTTTCATGTAGTCCATGGGCCCCCTCCTATGTCCATTTTTCTTCTTGATGAACTGCATTTTTTAATAGCTCTTCAATAGCTGGTAAATTTTCTTAGCCTTTTATGTCTAAAGAATCTTTTTTTTTTTTTTTTTTTATGAAAGGGAAGGTGGGTAAGGGCAGAGGAAGAGAGAGAGAGAGAGAATATATTAAGCAGACTCCACGCCCAGAGCAGAGCCCGACATGGGACTCCATTTCACAGCCCACAACCCTGAGATCATTACCTGAGCCAAAATCAAGAGTCAGACACCTAACTAACTGAGCCACCCAGGCGCCCCACCTTTCCTTTATTCTAGAATGATGGTTTGGTTGTGTATAAAATTCTAGACAGTTACTTTTCCTCAGCTTTTTGAAGATAGTACTCCATTGTCTTCTGACCTTTACTACAGCTTCTGAGAAGTATGCTTTCTGTCATTCCATTGATGTAATCTGGTTTATTTTCCTCTGATAGGTTTTAAGATTGTTTTTATTGTGTGGAATTTCATTACAGTGTATCTAATGTGAATTCATACAGTCTTAATACTTTTTTTCTGCTTATTTTTTTTTTAGTGAAGTATAAATTGAAAATGTAAGCTCAATTAATTTTTACATACACATATAACCAGGTTACCACCACCTAGTCAAGATTCATAATTCATACTCCCAGCAAGCTATAGGGCTCCCAGTGCCCCCTCCTAGTCAATACACCATAGGTTACAATTATCTAAACTCATTCAGAGCTCTTTCATGTTGAGGATATGTATTTCTTTTCCACTGTAGAAAATTCTCAGCATTTATCTTTTCATGTATTGCTTTTCAACTATTCCCTCCAGTCTTCCCTTGGAAAATCTATTAGACAAACATTGCAGCCTCAATCTGTGTCTCTTACTGCTTTCTTCTATTTTTCATCTTTTTTCTCTGCCTGTAGTAAGTTCCAGGTAGTTCCTTAATGCTGCCTTTATAATTCACTTTACTATGTCTAGTCTAGAATACATCCCAATGATTGTGTCTTTTTATTTCAATGACTATTTTTCATTTCCAAGATTTCTCATTAGGTTTTTCCTTCCTATGTGATGTCCTTTTGTTTCATTTCTGTACATTGTTTTTTATCTCTTGTTATTGTGATGGATCTTTTACCTTCATTTATGTTTCTGAACATCCTCAAAATACTTATTTAAAAATCTCTGGCAGGTAGCACTAAATGAAATTCATCTGAAATAAATTTGTTTCCATTATTGGTTTTGTGGTTTTCTTTCTTAGCATTAAATTTCTTCAAATGTTTTGGAACTTTGTTTTATTATTTATTTATTTATTTTAAAAAGGCTTTTTGTTTGTGTTTCAGTGTCTTCCCACCTGCCCTCCACTTTCCCTTTCCCCACCCCCAGTCTAGGGATTTTGCTATTGGTATTGCAGATATCAGTAGATGGAGTAATGGAGCCAGAGGGTGGCTTGGCTCAGATCCTGGTACTGAGGTAGTGTTTTTGTTCCCTACCTTCCTAGACCTACAGTTCTGGTTAAAGCTATAGTTCTAGTCAACAGGTCTTGATTGCCCCCTTTATTGGCCTTCTGTTAGGAATAGAGTCACTGACCCAGCCCTAACTTTAAGGGGAGATTCTGATTTGCATCCCTGTCTGCAGCAAATCACTTTTAGTTCTCTTTATTCCAAAGGAAACCACTGCATTCTCCCTGCTTACCCCCCCCCCCCACCTGTTTCTAGATCCAGAAACAACAAGTCAGGTCTTGCTCAACATTTTTGAGTTTCCATATTGTTTCTGTTGCACAGAAATGTTTATTTGACCTCAGTTGTGTCTTTGACATTCTCTCTTTGTTTAATATGCTTTATTTATTTATGCTCTGCAGTGCCAACAGGGTTTCTGAATTTTTGCTGCAGTGTTAACCCAGAAGTGCTATTAATTGTAAAACTTTTGTCCTCATGGAATATAGTCAAAACATATTAAAAAGAAAGGAGTAGATCTGGAATTGGTTTGTTTGGAAGAGACTATGCATTCATTGCTATTGTTTCTAAAATGTGGTTTCATTATATCTGTTCAATAATCTTTTGTAATTGTTGTTTTTATTATAACAAATGTAGTTTATGTCCATTATAGAGCTTTTGAAAAATACAACAAACCATACCTATATACATACATGCAAACACACACTCACATACACAATGAAAATTACTTGTAATTCCACAGCCCAGAGCTAGATACTGAATATTTTGGTATTCATTATTCATGTTTTATGCACTTAACACACACTCAAACCCACATACTAACATTTATATTTTAAAAAAACAAAACAAACCCAGTCTTGTTTTGTAGGTGAAGCTGTGAGTGCTGGAGATGCCTTATGTGAAATAGAGACTGATAAAGCTGTGGTTACCTTAGATGCAAGTGATGATGGCATCTTGGCCAAAATAGTGGTAAGTGTTTATTTTGATTGTCTTTAACGGGATGAAGATCTCTTAAATGTGAAGTTCTTTGAATTAAAGTCACCTTTTATTTTTACTGCTGTATTTATAGTGTTATGTTATCTGTATCTGCATAATATATTTTTATTATTTTTATTGTATTTATTTTTAAAGATTCTATTTGAGAGAGAGAGAAAGAGAAAGCATGAGCAGGGGGAGGGACAGAGGGAGAAAGAGAGAATCTCAAGCAGACTCCATGCTGAGCATGGAACCCAACCTGGAGCTAGATCTTACGAACCTGAGATCATGGCCAGAGCCAAAACCAAGAGTCAGACGCTTAACCCACTGAGGCACTCAGGCGCCCTGCGATTGGCAAATTGTTTAACCTCTATGTGCCTTTTTCTTCATAATAAAGTAGAGATAATAATATCTACACCATGGAGCAGTAGTAGAGATTGAGATAATACATATATACTCATTATAAAGCTTGTCACCCACCAAGCATCAATAAATACTGCTACTCTAATTATTATTACAATTACTCAGCTCTTGGTGACCATTAGCCCCTATGTCAATCTATATGTTTATCTAATTTGTATTGGTTGTTTGCAACTGAACAGTAAGTATCCATTCATGCCTCTATAGTTTGATTTGTACAGAGACACTACATGTCTTTTGAGTCCATTCTTGATAGTGTTTTTAATTCTGAGATGCCAGCTCACCTCTGTTTTGGGAATGGATAACAACACCTTTCTTTCTACATTTTATTCAAAGGCCACACTTTGGAATGTTATAATCTAATTAGATGTAGATCTATACACAGTTTTTCACTCGTGTTTCTTCCTAAAAAATCCTTTTCCCTTTTTTCATCATTCATATGTTGCTTTTTACATTCTAATTATCAAAATTCCTTTACTTGTCATCTGCATTATTAATAGCCATGTTAAAACACCATGTTGAAAATACTTCTTGGAGGAAATATGAATGGAAAGCTAAAATTTCTATACCTTCATAACAAGGAAAATGTAATTATTCATATCAAAAATAGTTTCTTCAACTAATTTATGCAGCATTTTGAAAAAGGAAAAGATGGGGCGCCTGGGTGGCTCAGTTGATTAAGCGACTGCCTTCGGCTCAGGTCATGATCCTGGAGTCCCGGGATTGAGTCCCACATCGGGCTCCCTGCTGCTCAGTGGGGAGTCTGCTTCTCCCTCTGACCCTCTTCCCTCTCGTGCTATCTCTCATTGTCTCTCTCTCAAATAAATAAATAAAATCTTTAAAAAAAAAAGGAAAAGGAAAAGATTAAATTACTATATGTAATAAACCCAGCTACATTTGATTGTGTATGCTTTTGGCAAGCTGTGTTCTTGGCCCTAGCTCTGGATTGTTTGACTATGAAAGTCTTCCAGAATTGATAGCTTTTCCCACTTAGCTGCTTCGTAATGCATTTCAAATTGCTAACAGCGTTATAGGTCAGTAGTGCCTATTCATCTGGTCCCTAATGCTCTGAAAAGGTAGGGGGCTGAGGGGGAGATATGATTAATAAGGGCTTTAGCAGCACAAATGGTTAATTCCTTGCCAAAGAAAAGATTGTATGTGTATTTTAGGGCTTTATGGCTTTATTATTATTCCACATGCGTTTTGAATAATAGGAATGGGAGTCTATTCATGTCACAATGTAACAGTTTTATGGAGGAAAAAAATCAGGGTGATATTAGGTGATATCACTGGGCTGTTTGAGTCTTTCACCCCTCCCCACTCCCAGCCCTCTCACTCCCATGCAGGCCGCACCTTTGTCTTTCGTTGTGGAATAATTCTCATATGAGCACACATAATAAACTGATTTTAATAAGAATACTTACACGAGATCTTTACTTTCAGAATCAAGGAGTTGGAGATTGGTCTTGTTAAAAGGCAAGTGATGATATAAAGCTCTAGTTTTTAGCTTGTGCACATTTTTGAAACCATTAGAAATTATTACCTATCTTGCTCCTCATGGAGATTTGTTTGCATAGTCTTGGAAAGGTTTTTGTATTCTTCCTCTACCCCTGCCCAATTTCATATCTCTTTGTTCTCATTCGTAATTTTTGCATCTGATTTCCATTTTATATAAAATAATATTTATTACATTTCAGTTAGAACCAGAAAAAAGCTTAGAAGCTTTTAATAATGTTAATAAAGAATAATTGGTGTCAGTGTAGATAATTTTATGATCCATTTCCAGTTTAGTTCACTTAATGAGAAAATTGTTAAATTCTTATTTAATCACTAGTAAATTGTACAGAAAACCTTAAATTTTTACTCAGGTATTAGTTCATAAGCTTAGTCTTAACTTTATTCAGCAAACTGGACAGCAGGCATTTTAAATGATGTTAATAAAGTAAAATATTAGGATGACATATTTGGAGTTTTTGTTTTGTTTTGTTTTTAGAGGGGGAAGGGGAAGGGCAGATGGAAAGGGAGAGAGAGAATCTTAAGCAGGCTCCACGCCCAGTGTGGAGCCCATTGTGGGGCTCTATCTCACAACCCTGAGATCATGACCTGAGCCAAAATCAAAAGTCAGATGCATAACTGATTGAGCCACCCACATGCCTCTATTTGGAGAATTTATTAAAGATTGTCTGGTTTGGCTTCTAACATTTTAGGGTTACTATATGATTTGTTACAAACCAGGATACTTTTGAGGGTGAAAAGGGTGTAGGATATTAAGATTATTTAAGCTTATATAAATTTTTGACAATTTATTGACTGGCAAAACATTGATAGACCATTATTTTTCAAAATAATTTTCAAGACTAGAATTCTTTCTGAAAACTAAAATCCATGGATATTAATGCAAAATTTTAAAAAATACTTCCTTTAGGGGCACCTGGCTGGCTGAGTTGGTGGAGCATGCGACTCTTGATCTCTGGGTCGTGAGTTCAAGCCCCATTTTGGGAGAGCTTACTTAAAAAAGAAAAAAATGCTTCCTTTTGTTGATACTCCTAAAATTAAAAAATAACAAAGAATGTTTTTGGTACTAGTCATGTTCTTCAATCGATTTCTTAGCTGCATCTTACTGTAATACTGTGTCACTGGTGTTCCTCTAAAGAATGTATTCCTTTCTTTTTCAAGAATGTGTATTTTTTCAATATGATTTTATTGTTAGGTCCCTTCCCCCCTTATTTTTCATTAAATTGCCTGAGTCACCTTCGAAGATGCATTTCACTGTTCCGAAGTTTATGGTTGAAATTTGACATTGTTGAGACCTTCAGTTGATTCCTCTCTGTAGACTATAACATTTTTAATTGAGAAAATAACCCTCAAAGCTCAGAGCAAATTCACTAAATGGGAGATATTCTCAGTTCTAATATTTTCATGTTGAAATGGGTAAATGACATATTAAAGTGGTAAATGAGTCTGTGTTCCCCGTGAATTAAAAGCTAAATGAATTATAATCCAGTCTATATCTTCTCCCCTTTAAGCTTGTTTTTTAAAGTAGGAGCATGATCTTGAACTGCTGTATGATAATTTTGGTCAGCCTGTGAATGCAGTTTACAGATTTGGTACTTGGCGTGTTGAATGCTATGTAATGTCAGACTGCATTTGTATCTTGTCTGGATACCTACTGGTCTTATGATCTTGAGCAAGTCCTTCAGCCTTTCTGTGCTTCAGTTTCCTTACCTATACTTGAATAATAATAGCACTTACTTCCTAAGGTTGTTAGGAGAATTAAATGAGTTGACATAGTGCTAGAACAGTGCCTGGCACTTGACTGCCAAACTGTTAGTCAAGGACTTAATGAGTGTTTTTTCTCCCCTTCTGAATTTTTAACTTGTCATTGATTTGTTTTCAGCTTCAGTGTTTCTTATGTATCTTCCTTTCAGACCAAAGTTAATTTGCATATAGGTTAAAGTGTTTATCTTAAAGAATACAGACAGTTTCAAACTGTTCAGTGGTTGAAACCATGATGGAAAAGTTTTACTAAGTTTTCTTTTTTTTTTTTTTTAGATATCTTGTCTTAGAGGCTTTATTAACATATAACGTATTATATTTTACTAAGTTTTCAAACCCAGTCATGTGACTCTGCTCCTCTCCATTAACCGCGGTGTGCGCTCCTTCTGTGTCAGCAGCTTTCACACTGTTTGTCTTTTACAGAAGAAACTATTTAACTTACTGATTATTTTTTAACATCACAATCAAAACAGAGTTTTTACCAGCACCTTTAATGGAGTGAACCCCCTCAAATAATTTCTCTGTTGGGAGTTTCTGCTGTACAGATTTTGTCTCTCGACTTCAGCATCTCACATCCTTGGGGACGCTGGTGAGCTTAAGCAGGCAGTCTTTAGCACATTTGCAGGTAATTCATGTCAGCCTATGGGAATGTCTCTTGTAAAGAAAGAGGCTCCAGCCTAGGGGTCTGTGCCTTGGGATGGAGTTCAGCCCGTGTGTATGGGTGTCTGGAGAAATAGGTGCCACAGGTTTCCCACTGGTTGTCCCATGTTGCTTTCTCCTTCCCAGTTCGGCCAGCCTCATGCTGGGCCTTTAGGCGCCACTTTCCAACCCTTACCAGCGGGCATTCTGGAGTCCACTCTTGATCCATGTTGAGTATGTTTTTTGTTTTAAAACAAAATTTTTATTTAAAATAATATTAACTCATCTTTTTGACATAATAGTAAAAAAAATGAGTAGTACATAGAACTAAAACTTTTTAGGATGTGACAAACAGCTAAACAAATTGTTCTTGGGCTGTTCAGTTTTTTTTTCACAGCTTGCAATTCATTAAATGTCCTTATATTCTGTACTCATTTCTTACATGTATATTTTGCTTCACTGAAGCATTATTTCTGTTCTTCTCCATCAGTAATTAGTAAACTTACAAAGCTTCCTAATTACCATGACTTATGCCTTATTTATTTTTAGAATAGTGCACATACTAATAAGCATCAAATTTAATGTTAATCAGAAATATCAAGTCCATTTTAGGAGTTATGTTCTTACTTAGAGTTACTATATTAGTGAACATCCTACAGCCTCTCATTCTATTATTCATTAAATTACATCTGTAATGAACTTTATTTAATGTAATTGAAAGAAAATAATAAAAATTTTAAAGGAATGACATTTTCTTCCAGTACCGAATTTAAAAACATTGTCATCTGAAGGTCCCCTAGGGACTTCTCTAAGTAAATAAAAATCAGCTCAGAGACTAAGTTTACTGAATACATTTTCCATTAAATTAATGTTAGTAATAGGACTAATTTAGGGTACTTAATTCATTGTGAGCTCTTGGAATTTCTAAGCTATTGTAACAGGAAACTATCTGGGAAAGACAAATAGTTGAAGTAAATCAGTCTCCTGTTTTTGATTTGTACTGATTGACATCAAAAGGAAGATGGTAATGATTGCTCTTATATATTTGAAGGCTATCAGAGGAGAAATTCTAGATTTTTTTTTTCAGGATATAGCATTAATAACTGGGATGGGAAGAGTGGTGAAGGAAGGTGTACGTGGGGGAAGGTAAGAAAGGACGATCGTGGGTGGAAGGAGGAGGCAGGCTGATTTGGAAGCAGATTTTAGCTCAAATCAAGAGATCTTTCTAATCAGTACAGAATTATTTAAACTACTTCATATGGTCACGAGCCTTCCTATCTCTGCAATTATTTTCTTTTTAAAATACAGGTTGAAGAAGGATCTAAAAATATACGACTAGGTTCACTAATTGGTTTGCTAGTTGAAGAAGGAGAAGATTGGAAACATGTTGAAATCCCCAGAGATGTAGGTCCTCCATCACCAGCTTCAAAACCATCAGTGCCTTGTCCCCCACCCGAACCACAAATTTCTCCTCCTGTCAAAGAGGAGCACACATTGGGAAAACTGCAGTGAGTATGCTTATTTGGATGCTGATGTTAAAAAGAAGAAAAAAGTTACAGCAGCTTTTAGGATATTTTAGTCATTATATTTAAAACATCTTTGCACCTTATGTAGGAAGTGGCTGATCGTCCCTTTTTCTCTTAGGTGACTGAGGCCTAGGAATGATTTTTTTACTGTCATTGTTCATTCAGCAAACAAACAGTTATTGAATACCTGTCACGTTCCAGGTAGTATGAAAGCCCTGCTCACCGGGTGGAGAACAAAGCAAGTAGTCTGTCCACGTTGAACTTGAAGTAGGTTTTAGGATTATAGGATGGAATTCAATATACCAGACTTCATGTTTCCATCCGTGGAATTCTAGTTACTGTAATGTGAATTCCAGTTTTAAATGTATGACTGACATAAAATGGAATTACCATCTTAACACGCATTCCTTTACAACTATATTGCATTTGAGTGTCCGACACAGACTGGAGCTCAATTTTGTCCCTGTATAACACTGATACTTAGTAAACACCATTTCACGTCAGCCTTACATAGCTTTAATTGATGGATTCTGAAAATTTTAACAAGTTCATTTATTTAACATTCTCTATAATTATACAAAATTACTTTTTCTTTATAAGGAAAAGTTCTTCATTGAGAAACGTCCTCTTAAGAACCACTTTTGAACTTAAATAAAAATGCAGACCCTTACCGTTTTAAAAATTTTTTCCTTTAGTATACCAGTGTCAGTTCTTGTCAGTGTTTTTGAAGTGCTGAGTTGTAGATTTCCATGTTGATGGGGATATAGAGAAACTAGAACCCTTGTGCACTGTTGGTGGGAATGTAAAGTGGTGTAGCCACTATGGAAAACAGTACGGCAGTTCCTCAGAAAAATAAGACTAGGATTACCACATGACCCAGCGATTCCTCCTCTGGGTACTCAAAAGAATTGTAAGCAGGAACTCAAGGAGATACTTGTACAGCCATGTATAGCAGTATTATGCACAGTAGCCAAAAGGTGAGAGCAACCCATGTGTCCAAAACATGCTGTGTACATACAACAGAATGTTACTCAGCTTTGAAAAGGAAGGAAATACTGACACACATACCATGACATGGATGAACCTTGAAGACATTATGCAAAGTAAAATAAGCCAATCACAAAAGAACAAACATTGTATGGTTCCACTTATATGAGTTACCTAGAGTAATCAAATTGGTAAAGACAGTGGAATGCTAGCTGCTTGGGGCAGGGGGCGGGGCAGGGAATGGGGAGTTACTGTTTAATGGGTACAGTTTCAGTTTGAGAGACTGAAAATTCTGGAGATGGATGGTGGCAATGGTTGCACAACAGGTTAATTGTACTTAATGCCACTCAGTTGTACGCCTAAAAACGTTTAAAATTGTAATTTTTTTGTACATTTTACCACACAGAAAAAAATGAAGGAACAGTATAGTTAGTTCCTTATTGATGTGTTGGATGAAGAGCCATGTGAAAAATTATTAATCAAAATGGAAGCTCTCTCCTTTTGAATATTAACGCTTATTAAAGGAATATTTTGAAATAGTAACTAATTAAATTTGTATGAAAATGTTTTGGTGGTAAAATAAACCAGATTTGTACAGATTAATTTATTTGTGACTATGGGAATCATTTTAACTTTATTATAAATTTTTATTTTGCTCATTATCGGTAAAACTGTTGATGTTTGGGTATATTTGACTCAAATTAGGAGTGTTTATTAGTTTCCTTAATCTTCATGTTTTTTTCGTAGGTTCCGTTTAAGTCCAGCTGCCCGTAATATTCTGGAAAAACATGCCCTGGATGCTAGCCAGGGCACAGCCACTGGCCCTCGGGGGATATTCACCAAAGAGTATGTTTGTGCTTTTTGTAACAACCAATTCCATTATTTATCATGATCAGCTTTTTCTGAAGGTATTTAAAGAAGAGCTTATTCAGTGTTAAGATTTAAGAGGACATATACTGTTCTTTTGTATTTTCAGTTGCTTTTGTGAGTGCAAAATTATATTCTGTGCAAGGGTTGTTCCAGAGTAATTACAGCATTAGTGAAGAACGGTTCTAACTTGGTAACTAAGCCAGATCCTTAGAAATGGTGATAAATGCAAAAAATTATATATAGAGTGCAGAGTGGTGAACCTTTATATTGTTTTACGTTTGTTTGAAATAAGCTTATAATCACATTTAATTTTTTAAAACCTGGAAATATACTTTCAAACATAATTTCATTCTTATCTGTTTGGATTTTAGTCACTTGTATGATCAAACTGATTTCCATATGCAGTTGGCTCTTTTTGGATTTCCTTTTCTATTCAACTGTCCATGAGTTGGCACCATTGTTTAGTACCACACTCTTAATTATAAATATTTTATAGTAAGTTTTAAAATTTGATCGAGTTATCCTTGTTCTTCTTTTCAATAGACCAGTTTTCTTGGTTGATTCTTATTTTATTATTTTTCCAAATGAATTTTAAACAATTCGTTTGCCCTGCTGGTACAGGGGAATGATGGTGTTTTTATTGGGATTGTATCAGATTTTACAATTAACTTGGGGAAGAATTGATATCTTGATGATCCTGAGTCTTCCTATTCAAGAACACTGATGTTTTTCCATTTGTTTACATTTTGTTTCTTTTAAGAGTGTATGAGAACAGATGGCCCCTGCTCTATTGAAACTTAATCTAGTGGGGAAGGCAAAGATTAATCCTTTAGACATTTGACTAATGTAAAATTGCTGTAGTGGTATGTGTTATTTTAGAAAGAGAGAGAGAGAGAGCAGGGAGAGGGAATGGGGCAGAGGGAGAAGGAGAAAGAGTCTTAAGCAGACTCCACACTGAGCATGGAGCTTTGGGCTCCAGGGTCATGAGATCATGACCTGAGCTGAAACCAAGAGTTGGATGCTTAACCAACTGCACCACCCAGGCGCCCCTGTATTACATTTCTGTTGGTGGTAATGTTAAATTCTTCAAATTGAGTTAACATTTTAAAGCAATATGTTTATTCCCCATTTACTATTGATAAAAAGTGATCAGTAATACTGGCTAAAATTTTTTAAGTTGAGATGAGCAAAGGTTATAAAACTATTAAGTGGCAGTTGTGGACCAACGGAAATGTCTTTTTTCTCGTTGGGTTATTTTACTCTTCATTAAAGCATTGGTTTAGGGCACCTGGGTGGCTCAGTCGTTAAGCGTCTGCCTTCGGCTCAGGTCATGATCCCAGGGTCCAGGGATTGAGCCCCGCATTGGGCTCCCTGCTGGCTCATCAGGGAGTCTCCTTCTCCTCTCCCTCTGCCCCTCCTCCCCACTTGTACTCATTCTGTCTTTCAAATAAATAAGTAAATAAATAAATAAATCTTAAAGCATTGGTTTATTTTGGGGCATTTCTTTTATGGCGAGCAATCCAGGTTTAATTCTTAGGTAGCCTCATTTATCTGTATTACAGCCTTACTGATTTGTTCATCAGACATGTGTATGTGGTTCTCTTAAACACATACTGTGAGTCCTGCCATACTACATGAGTTGGAGATCAGCTGTCCTGACCTATGACTGAAAAGTAGTATTCTAGATTGTGAAATTTTAGTTAAAGGGCTTAAAAAGTTTCACTTAGCCATAAAATGTTAAAATTAAGTATCTTCATAGCCAGTTAAGCCTAGTTTTTCCCCCATATCCATCCTACTATTTGTACCTTGATTTTATTAATCTACCAGTCTATGTTTTAGTAGACTCTCCATAAAAATGGGATAAAGCAACTTTCTTTATAATCAAATAGACTTATCTGAATTTCTGAGGGATAGGGCGGAGAGTCTGTACTTAATTCATGAGTCATTGACCAAGATTTGGTGACATCTTTGGTAAAGTAATCATAGCTGTACCTTAGAAGGCTTAATTTTGCATATTTGTAGAAGATACATTGGAGCAGAAAAAAAGTTGAGGTTAGGAGATAAATTAATAGGCTTATAAAGTAATTCAGATAAAAGATAAAAAATGCTTGAATGTAGGTGAAAGAAGTAGAGATTACTGATGTAGACATTGTTATAAGGACAGAATCCAGAAGCTTTCATAAAGGATTGAATGGGGAGCATAGACCAGGATAGCAACGAATCAAGGAATGAATTTGGGATTCTGGTCTGGATGATGAAATTTTGGCTCCATAAACACAAATAAGGGCTTTGGGAAAGTATTTGTCTTAGTGGAGTGAGTGATATGTTAGCTCTGAAGCCTGTTGTCAGTGCTGACAAGCCCACAGGCATCAGGATCAGTGAGGTGAAGGTTACTTGCAGGAGATAGTTCGGGACTCGAGAGGGATTGGTAGGTAGTAGAGCAGTGGTTATAATTGAGATAATCAGGAAGTAAACTTTTAGAAGGCAACTTTTCTTGTGTTGGAGGATATCTAGGGGCTGGATAAAAAGTTAAGGAACGTGTGATCTGAGAAAAGTCTTTTGAAGTCGGTTATTAAGTGATATTTTAGAAGGCAGTTCAGTGGTGTGACAGCAGAGGAATGAAATAGCCCTTTCTTCCTTTCTCCCTTCTCTTTCCATATGTGCTTACTATATATATGATGAACAAATAGCGCTTTTTTTTAACCTGAATTGAAGTTATAATAGTAATGTAATATTTATGAAGGGAAACGAAATGGTATTGTCTTGCTGCATACCCAAAGGAAGCACTGTTAAAATAGAGTTACATTTTTAATATCTTTGCCATCTTCCTCCTCCTAATTTCCAGTTGTCTTTCCTGTCCTTATTCTTTAACTGTGCACCGTAAGAGAGTCAGCCTTTGGTCTTCAAATTCTGACACATTACAAAAGATTTCATGAGAAAAATTGATCCTGAAGGCATGCATTATTTAGGATTTTTAATTCGTATACTACTAAATATGCTTGTGTTTTAAGTTTAATATTAAGGTGGACCTCAGAAAAAACTTTGGCTGACTGTCACCTACAAAAATGTCATCTTCTGATGAGATTTAAAAACTGCAGGCTAAGCTTCCCCCAAAATACCTTAGCACAAATTCTTGAAATTTGGAGGGACATCCTTCCTTCTTCCACTCTCAACTAAAAATGCAAGTAGAATAGAAAAATCAGTTCCAACTGCTGAGGAAGTGCCTCTGATCCAGTGTGTTTATGAAGTAAATCCTCAGTGTTAGGGTTGCTGTTTTAAATGTTGCAGTAGAGCAAACATATTGCCCAAACATATTGCTCAGAATGTATGTTGCGCAAAAGCATATAGACTTGACTTTGCCTGTGCATGTAACTATTTTAGGAAAGCTAGTGCTGGGACCACAGTTAGAGACAGAATACATTTAAGTTCTTTGCCGGTAACCTAACATCTTTTGTGTATCTGTGTCTTAAATCATAGCTGTAGTTAATGTTTGTATTCATATCACAGCATCAAAACTGATAGGTGTGACAGGTGAGTGTCTAGCATGTTTGCAGTATTTCTTTTTAAAACTAAGTTATAGGGGTGCTGAGTGGCTCAGTCCTTAAGCGTCTGCCTTCGGCTCAGGTCATGATCCCAGGGTCCTGGGATTGAGCCCTGCATCGGGCTTCCTGCTCGGCGGGGAGCCTGCTTCACCCTCTCCCACTCCCCCTGCTTGTGTTCCCTCTCTCACTGTGTCTCTCTGTCAAATAAATAAATAAAATCTTAAAAAAAAAAAAAGAAAGAAATTACTTAAATAAATAAAACTAAGTTATAGCCCACCCAAATGAATTACTCTTTAAGGGATCCTGGTAGAGAAGGTTCTGCCCTGAGTGAACTACCAGGGTATCTTCTGCCTTTATGCAGAAGTGTGATATATTTGTTTTTCTCCTAATTTTTAGAGCTTTTAATGCCCACCTCATTCTTCAAGTAGAATCTGATTCATTATTTCATGGACAGAAATCATTAAAAGCATTCTCTGCATTATAGAAACTAAATTGTTGGCTGTTATTAAACAGTAATTAACATTTATACTTTATGAGGTATGTAAGTGTAAAATCAGCAGTGAAAGTTTACTGTGAAGCAGTGGCCAGAACTGATTTTCTGTTTACTTGTTAATGATTAATGACTTCTCCTTACTTTTATTCTTTACCAAGAGCCGTTTTACCCAAGAATCTTAGTTACTACAAGAATGAAACTAAATTGCCTATTTCTTGATAAAATAGTTATTAGTTATGCTGATAATGAAATAAAAATGTGTCAGTTTAATGTGACCAATCTTTTCTTAAATAGACATATTCAGGCATTAATATTTTAGTCTTTATGTTCAGTTGTTATTTTTGTTTGTTTATTTTTAACTGATGCCTGAGAGTAAACTGGTGATCCCCATATAAAAAAATGGATGTGTTTTGGATATGTCACTCTGATGCTAAACTTTAATTTGATTTAAAACTCAGATTAGTAATAGGTTTTATTAGATGTATTTAATTACCTTATATAATAGAAAGGGACTAGTAATGTTAGGCTATGACTTGTAAGAGCTCTTAGAAGCTAAATGTCTTTTGCGGAAGGCATTTTTTCTGAATCAACAGAAGCCTTTATTGTATATCAGTGCTCATTTTTTTAAGATTTTATTTTATTTTAGAGAGAGAGCTTAAGCAAGGGGGGGAGGGGCAGAGGGAGAGAATCCTCAAGCAGACTCCCCGCTGAGCATGGAGCCCAACATGGGGCTTGATTCCCCTGATCCTGAGATCATGACCTGAGCCGAAATTAAGAGTTGGGTGCTCAACCAACTGAGTCACCCAGGCGCCCCCCAGTGCTCATATTTTTATTTATCTGGCTAGGGTTTTGGCTCATGACATAAATCCCCAGAAAGGTTATTGGCAGCCATTTACTTCACATGTAAATGTTACCATAATTAACTGGAAAATGATGCTTTTGGTTATGAGTATAAGTAAATTAAAAATTAACTTCCAGGGGCGCCTGGGTGGCTCAGTTGGTTAAGCGACTGCCTTCGGCTCAGGTCATGATCCTGGAGTCCCGGGATCGAGTCCCGCATCGGGCTCCCTGCTCAGCGGGGAGTCTGCTTTTCCCTCTGACCCTCTTCCCTCTCGTGCTCTCTCTCTCTCTCATTCTCTCTCTCTCAAATAAATAAATAAAATCTTTAAAAAAAAAATAACTTCCCAAGAGAAGTAAGCTTGTTGTCACAAGCCTCAACAATATATAAGGTCATTCCCTAGGCCACATACCTCCTCTTCATCCTCGGTCTTTCCATTCACATCACCGTGTTGTGTGGCACGTGCTCGGAGAAGCGGCCTGGCCTCCAGTTACGCCCAGGCTGCTTTTTGTGTGACGGGTTGGAGGCCATGGTCAAGAGGTCCTACGTTTAGCTTCAGATTAGGTAGATCACAATTTGTCATTCAGTCCCAGACTTGCTGTGAATCCGAGATGTACTGGATTCTGTCCTACTCTGTTCATGTGAGAAAAAAGTATTCTGACTCTGCCTTGGTTTATATTTGCACATTAAGTGCACAGGTGTGAGAAAAGTAGCAGCAAATGCACAGACTCTGGAGTTGGCCATACCTGGGTTTGATGCCAGCCTTGGCTTCATCTTTTAACCCTCTCCTCCTTGTTCACTCTTCTTTCCACACTGGCCTGCCTTCTGTTTTTAGAAGCAGCTGTATTTTTCCCTGCCTAGAAACATGCTTTCCCCAGCTCTTGTTCCTCCTTCATGTCATTCCACACAAATACCACATCCTCAGGCCTTCCCTGACCATCCATCCTCTTTTCAAAGAAGCCCCCCTCTCACCTGTCACTCATGTCATTATTCTGCTTTATTTTCTTCATAGCACATCACTACTGTCATTTGTTTGCCTGATTAATAGAGACTCTTCTGTGGAATAAAGTGTCTTGTTTAACGCTGTATCCTCAACACCTGCAATATTGGTGCTTGAGAAATACTGACTTACACTTGCAATTTAACCTCTCCAAGCCTACTTACTCATCGATGGAGTGGGAGTAATAATACCTCCCTCACAGGGCTGGTGTAAGATTACATAATTAACATAAGCACAGTACAGGCTTACGAGGCTCATCTTCTCACTTTTATTCCCACTTTCAGTGCTTATTAGGGATCCAAGATGGTAAAACATTTAAGAGTTCTTCCGTCAATCTGACCTCTCTTGTTAAATGTCAGCTCTTTAATTTTGAAACAAGTAAGTTCGTTGTACTTAGTGTTAACTCCATGCACCCCTTTTTGGACCCAGGTATAAAGCATGGACTCTCCTAACTAAAAATAGTATCAGTACATATGGGGGGATTCCTCTAACATTGTGCCCCAGGTTGGAACATGCTTGCCCGGGTCAATTTTCTATTACTGCATAACAAATTACTACAAACTTAGCAGCTTAAAATAGTACCTGTTTATTATCTAACAATTTTGTAGGTCAGAAGTCAGGGCCCAGCATGGCTGGGTTCTCAGCTTCCAGTCACAAGGTTGAAATGAAGGTTTTTGGCCAGAGCTAGGGTCTCATCTAAAGATTGGATGGAGGGCGCCTGGGTGGCTCAGTCGTTAAGCCTCTGCCTTCGGCTCAGGCCATGATCCCGGGGTCCTGGGATCGAGTCCCGCATCCGGCTCCTTGCTCAGCAGGGAGTCTGCTTCTCCCTCTCCCTCTGCCTCTCCCCCTGCTTGTTCTCTCTCTGTCTCTCGCAAATGAATAAATAAAAAAAAAATCTAAAAAAAAAAAAATAAAGATTGGATTGAGTCCTCTTCCAGGCTCACATGGTTGTTGGCAGAATTCAGTTCTATCTATCAAAACTCAGTCTATCAGAATTCAGTCTTTGAGACTCTGGCCCCTGGTTGGCTTTTAGCCAAGGACTGGTCCCAGCTCCTGGAGGCCTCCCTCAAGTCCGTGCCATGTAGTCATCTCCACAAATGCCTGTTCCCTTCTCCAGTGCCAGCAGGAGAATCTCTCTCCATTCAAATCTCTTCTTCCAGGAATTCCTGGTTCCATTTAAAGGCCTTATCTGGTATGTCTGATCCCACCAGGGTGATTTTACTTTTGCTTTTTGATGAACTTAATGCCAGCTGATTGAGGACCTTAATTAGGTCTGCAAAGTCCATCACCTTTGTCTTGTAATGTAACCTAATCGTGGGAGCCCATCCATCATCCTCAGGCCGACCCATACTCAGAAGGGATTATGTGGGTTGTGTACAGCAGGTACTAATTCTATACATACAAGAATATTGGAGCCATCCATCTCAGAATTCTGCCTGCCATGTTGCCATAAGATATTAAGTAAAAGGTTTCGTTTAGGGGAGGATGATTGTCATTTCTAATATGCCCCGCAGATGCTAGGTTTTCCCCCTCATAATTCTTTTGATAAACAATAATAAATAAACTGTGTTTGAGAAATTTAAGGAATGTAATTTGCCTTTAAATTTGTGTCATTGTGATGTTGTTTTTAGGTTATGTAAAACCTTTTTAAAGAAATTTTTAGATTAAAAACGTTTTTTAAGCTCTTTCTGCTATCTTTCCGTGCCGCCATAATGGTGCCCATGAATGTCCTGGCAGATGCTCTCAAGAGCGTTAACAATGCTGAAAAGAGAAGTCAACGCCAGGTTCTTATTAGGCCGTGCTCCAAAGTCATCGTCCGGTTTCTCACTGTAATGATGAAGCATGGTTACATTGGCAAATTTGAAATCAGTGATGATCACAGAGCGGGGAAAATTGCTGTGAACCTCACGGGCAGGTTAAACAAGTGTGGAGTGATCAGCCCCAGATTTGATGTACAACTGAAAGATCTAAAAAATGGCAGAATAACCTGCTCCCGTCCCACCAGTTTGGTTTCATTGTACTGACAGCCTCAGCTGGCATCATGGACCATGAAGAAGCAAGACGAAAACACACAGGAGGGAAAATCCTGGGATTCTTTTTCTAGGGATGTAATACATACGTGCAGATAAAATGTCACAATGGGGGAACAAAAAACAAAGCATTTTTTAAAATGTAAAATTTTGTTTTTGGAAAGGGTTCTTTTGAATTGTCAGATATTATAATTTTTGCAAAAGCCATTTTGTTTAAGAGATTGTATTACTTCATACCCACTATAACCTAGCATAGATCGAAAGCTTGATATATGTAGTAATTAATTAAAACCTTTTAAAAACCAAAGATACCTTTAATGCAAGTTAAGTCTATTACTAGTTTAGTTATCTTTCATTCTGAATGATGCTGTGGGTAGGTTTCTTTCATTAGATGGTGCTGACAACATACTGAGCAATATAAAATGGTGTGATTTCCTGGCCGCAAAAAGGGTAATTTGCACTAGAAAATCCAATAATTTAGTAAATATTCTAATAAAAGTTGTAATGAACTTGACATTTTCTGAATGCCATTTGAAAATTGACAAGTATAAAGAATGAGAGTATGGTTTAATTTATGAATTGTTCATCTACCAGATGATACCCCCGTCAAAAAAAGACTAATTTCTTTTTTTGAAGATACCTACACCCAATACTTTGATAAATTTGAATTGTTTAGTTTTTGAAAATGTCCCAAGTAGTGTAGTGGGTGAATAATGTGAATCAGCAGACAAGATAAGATTTGCTTGCTTAACTCAAATCATTAATTTTGCATTATTTTAGCCTTGACATCTCTCTAGTTCAGTACCTTCCCTCCACACCTCATCTCCGCTTTCTAAACATCCTCTGTTCCTTGTTGCTAATCATGGTTCTCTATCTCTTATCTTCAGGGATGCTCTCAGACTGTTGCAGCTGAAAGAAACGGGCAAGATTACGAAATCCAGACCCACCCCAGCCCCTCCAGCCACTCCCACGGTGCCTCTGCCTGCACAGGCCATACCCACGCCACCTTATCCACGGCCACCAATCCCACCACTCTCAACTCCTGGACAACCTAATGCAGCGGTAATATCATTTAGTAGATTTTTTTTTTTTTTTCAGATTTCAGTGAGAAAGAAAACAAGAACCATTACTGTCTTCATTTACAAGTGATTCTTCCAGCCCATTTTAGTAGTAGCTGAAAGTGATAAAGAGGAAATACTCCAAATGCTTTGTTTTGCAGACTCCTAGCGCAAACCTGATTTGTTTGCATGGTGCTAACTTCCGAATTCAGTGCCATATATGTATGCTCTGTAATTATGGTACTTTTCATGTAGCTTTTTTGGGTGTGGTACTATTGATTGGTAGCTGCCACTAACCCTCTTCTGTGGCTCTTTGATTTTGACTGAGGGAATGGGTAGTCTCACTGCAAAGAACTACAGAGACTGCACTGCTAGACGTTCTTTCTTAGATGCAGGCAGTGTAACAGCCCCTTTTTTGTTGTCAAAATATTCCATTTTTGCCTCTTTTTACCTCCTTCTCCTAGTATCTTTCGTGTCATTTGCTTCCAATCAGAAGAAATGCAGGATAATCAGGTTCATGTACAACTGAATGGGCACTTAGAAACTCAACACACAAACCCATCCTGCTCTTTCTCATGGAGAGATACATTCCAGTATATTTTAAAATAGTTGCAAACAGTATAAATTTCATGGGAAACAAAATTTTTAAGTGTAAATTCATGATTCATGACTGCACATACAAAACATTTATGTGTAATCAAATCTTAATATTTTTAAGAAGTAGGCTATTCAAATTAAGAAGATAAACCTGACTTTGAAATTTTAATGGCATATAGTGAGCGCTTATTCTATTTGAACAAGTACTCTGCCAAAATAAAATGTTTAGTTTCCTAAGAAATCAGGTATATTTTTAGCGGCTTAGTTATTCTGAAGTGATTGTGATCTGGTCCCAGAATGGAGCGAAGGACAGCAAAGGAATCACATGTAGTTTAAGGTCCATCCTGCTTTTGTTAAAGGTTCAAGGAACAGAGTGGAAAAGCTACAGTAGAGTTACAGGAAGATTTTATTATCTCACCTATACTTTATATTGGGAAGTTTTAGGAAATAGAATACTCATGTGATTTCTTTTTTAAATTAACAAACCAAAATAGAAATAGTTTGGCAGATTATCTAATATATTGAATTATCTTTTTCTACTGCATGCCATTTATAAGTAAGAATTGTCTGTTGTTGGTTTGTTGAATTACTGTATGCTTTTGAGTTTTATTAAGAAGTGATATTTGTAATAGAAGCTGCTTACAGGTGGTGTGTGTGTGTCTGCTTCTCTGTCTCTGTTTCACACACACACACACACACACACCCATGGGAGAATTATTCATGACTTGGGAAATTTCTTTTTGATTATCTTAAACATAGTAACATAAGACAACCCATTTATAAATAAAACATGAATTTTACTATTTTCTGCAGTCATGTACTATAAAGTTAAAACTTTGGATTTCTTATATGCCTCCATATACTAAGAATTTTTACTAGTTCTTTTCCTATATTAATCTTTATTACCAAAAGCTAAGTCACTGAGACTAGATTTTAGCTACGGAGTTTGTTTTTTCCACTTCCATATTTATGTTTAATGGACAAATTGCAATTTCTTTACAGGGCACATTCACTGAGATCCCTGCTAGCAATATTCGAAGAGTTATTGCCAAGAGGTTAACTGAATCTAAGAGTACTGTACCACATGCATATGCTACTGCTGACTGTGACCTTGGAGCTGTTTTAAAAGCTAGACAAAGTCTGGTCAGAGGTTGGTAAAGTTAAATTTACTTAATACAGTACTCATGCTAACTGTCATGAAATCCTTTACTTGTAAAGGCACACTGTATAGCTTTTTATTTCAGTTTCATCATCTGGATGTAGTTTAGTGCTAGAGAAAAGAATGGGCTCACTTTTCCTGTAAGAAACAAACTGGTTCCATAGTACTGAGTAAATCATGCTTTTTGGTGTGATATCTGAATAAAGCAGTCCTTACTAACGTTCTAGAAAGTACAAAATCCCAAACTTAATGTTTTAGATGTTATGTATATCTTAGATATTCCTTTGCTTTATACAAGTTTTAATTTTGTATTTATTCTTCCAAAGTGAACTTTCAGGTTATGAAATTTGCAGTGTACCTCCCAGCAATCAGTTAAAACTAAGATTGCTGGGAGACATAACAAATTTTTAGCATGAACTGATGTTTTCTTTTCTTTCTTTCCAGTCTGTGTGGTTTTTATTTCATTCTCTTGCTTTGTTGTACTGGCTAAGACCTCTGGTGCAATAATGAATGTCGTGGTGAAAGCAGACTTTTGCCTTGTTCTTGATCTTCGGAAAAACATTCCATCTTTAATATCAGTTGTAGGTTTTTTGTAGATTCCTTATTTTAGGTTGAGGAAATTTATATTCCTAATTTGCTGAGAGTTTTAAGCATAAATGGATGTTGAATTTTATCATATGCTTTTGTGCGTCTTTTGAGATAATCTTTCCTTTTTCACTCTGTTATATTGGTTGATTTCCGGATGTTGAATTAACCTTGTATTCCCCATATAAAACTCATTAATCATTAATTTTCTCATCTATTTATTGATCTCATTTCCTAAAATTTTGCTAAGAATTGGGGCACCCAGGTGACTCATTCAGTTAAGTGTCTGCCTTCAGCTCAGGTCATGATCCCAGGGTCCTGGGATGGAACCCTGCATCGGGCTCCCTGCTCAGTGGGGAGCCTGCTTCTCCCTCTCCCACTCCCCCTGCTTATGCTCCCTCTCTCTCCCTCTGTCAAATAAATAAAAATCTCAAAAAAATAAAGTAAAATTTTGCTAAGAATCGTTTTACCTGTGCACATGAGAAAACCCTGTAGTTTACCTTTTTTTGAAGATACTTTTTTCTGTGTTTGTTACCAGATCTCACAGAATGAGTTGGAAATGTTTCCTTCTCCTTTATTTTCTGGAAGAGTTTCGGTAGAATTAGTTTATTTCCTTTTTAATTGTTTGGTAGAATTCACCATTGAAGCTATCTAGGCCTGTGATTTTCTTTGTGGGGAGATTTTTAACTATGAATTCAGTTTTTAAAAATAAGTGTAAGTTCTGTTTCTTCTTGAATGAGCTTTAGTAGTTTTTGTCTTTCAAGGAATTTGTTTATGTTATCTAAGTAATGAAATTTACAGTAGTTCCCCCCCTCATCTGCAGGAATACATTCCAGGACCCCCAGTGGATGCCTGCAACCCCTGATGGTACAAAACCCTGTATATACTATGTTTTCTCCTATGCATACATACTTATGATAAACTTTAATTTAAAAAATTAGACACAGTGAGGGCGCCTGGGTGGCTCAGTTGGTTAAAGCGACTGCCTTCGGCTCAGGTCATGATCCTGGAGTCCCCAGATCGAGTCCCACATCGGGCTCCCTGCTCAGCAGGGAGTCTGCTTCTCCCTCTGACCCTCTTCCCTCACGTGCTCTCTATCTCTCTCATTCTCTGTCTCTCAAATAAATAAATAAAATCTTTAAAAAATAAAAAATAAATAAAAATTAGACACAGTGAGAGATTAACAATAATAAAATAGAACAATTACAACGATATGCTGTAATCAAAGTTAAGTGAATGTGGTCTCTCTGTCTCTAAATATTGTACTGTACTCACCGTTCTTGTGATGCTGAGGTAACATGCCCACCTGATGAGATGACATGAGGTAAATGACGTAGGCATTGTGACATAGCATTAGGCTACTGGTGGCCATCTGACAATAAGTCAGGAGGATCATCTGCTTCTGGGCTTTTGACCACAGGTAGCTACCTGTGGTCAAACTGTGGAAAACAGAACTGTGAATAAGGGGGGGTCTATGGTATTCGCATAAAACTATTCATAATGTTACCTTATTATACTTCTAACATCTATATAATCTGAAGCGATATCCTCATTTTCAATATTAGTAATTGGTGGCATCTTTCTTGCTCAAGCTGGCTGGAGATTTATCAGTTTTATTGATCTCTTCAAATAATCCATGTTTGATTTCATTAACTTTCTCCATTGTTTTTATAATTTTCTTTTCATTGATTTCTGCTTTTAACCTTTATTCTTTTTTTCTGTTTGCTTTCGGTTTAATTTGCTCTTTTGTTTTCTAGTTTCTTAAGGTGAAAGCTGAAATCAATATAATATAATAAACCTTATTCCTAACATAAGCATATAAGGCTTTTAAGGTCCCTTTTGGCAGTGCTTTAGATGAATTCCACAAAATTTGATGTGTTTTATTTTTCTTTACATTCAATTCAAGATGTTTTCTATTTTTGCTTGTGATATCTTTTTTGATCCATGAATTATTTTGAATGTAAGTATAATTTCCAAATATTTGGGGACTTTTCAGCCTTTCTTTTATGATTTCTTACTTAGCTCCATTGTGCTTAGAGAACATTCTTGGTATGATTGAAATGTTTTTAAATTTTTTGAGATTTTATAGTCATAATATGGTCTATCTTGATGAATGTTTCATGTGTATTTGAGAAGAATGTGTGTTCTTTTTTTTTTTTTAAAGATTATTTATTTATTTGAGAGAGAGAAAGCAGAGCAAGCAGGCGAGAACATGAGTCAGGGGGAGGGGCAGAAGGAGAGGGAGAAGCAGGCTCCCTGCTGAGCAGGGTCCTGAGATCATGACCTGCACCAAAGGCAGATGTTTAACCAGCTGAGCCACCCAGGCACCCCTCTATTTTTTTTTTAAGATTTTATTTATTTATTTCGAGAAAGAGAGCCCACAAGCAGGGGGAGGGGCAGAGGCGAGAGGGAGAAAGAGAAAGAAAGAATCTCAAGCAAACTCTGCACTGAATGCAAAGCCCAACATGGAGCTCAAAATCACAACCCTGAGATCATGACCTGAGCTGAAATTGAGTCGATGCTTAACCGACTGAGCCACCCAGATAGCCCCTGAAAAGAATGTGTATTCTACTTTTGAGGAGTGTTCTTTAAATGTCAGGTGAGGTTGGCTGGTAGTAGTGTTCATGTCTTTTATATCCTTACTGGTTTCCTATGTGTTCTATCAATTCTTGGAAGAAGAGTGTTGAAACCCCCAATTATAATTATGGATTTGCCTATTTCCCCTTTGAGTTCTGTCAGTTTTTACATCATTTTGAAGATCTGTAATTAGGCACATAACACATTTAGGGTTTTGATGTGTTCCCGATGAATAGATCTATCATGGAATGTCCCTGTCCACTCCTGGTGTAATCTTTCTTACCCCAAAGCCTTCCTTATCTGATATTGATACGGTTAGTCCAACTTTCTTTGATTAATGTTTTTATATCTTTTTATATTTTTTTACTGCTAACTTATCTGTCTCTTTGTATTTAAACTGACTTCTTGCAGACAGCATATAATTTTTCTTTGTTTTTTGTCTAATCCTATACTGTCTTTTAAGTATTTAGACCATTCACATTTCATGATTTTGTCCTTTCTTTTTGCTTTGTACTATTTTCCTTTGTACCATTTTGTCCTTTGTTTTTATTTGTCCCATCTCTTCCTACTTTTTTTTTTCCCTGTTTCCTTGTCTTTTTTGGATTGGTTACTTTTTAATTTTTTTTCCATTTTATTTCTGTTTTACCTTTCTCTCTCTTTTGTGGTGGTTTCCTTAAGGTTTACAGTATAATTCTTTAACTCATCACAGTCTACCTTCAGATTTTTATCACATCCCTTCATGTATAATGTAAGAACTTTACAACAATATATTACATTTTCCCCCTTCTATCCTTTGTGCTGTTATTGTCATGTTTTATTTCTACCTATGGTGTAAGCCCCAGCATATATGTTTGATGTTTTTTGCTTTAGAAAATCAACTGTGTTTTAAAGAATTTTAAAAATGAGGGGCACCTGGGTGGCTCAGTAAGTTGAGCGTGTGACTCATGATTTCAGCTCAGGTCATGATCTCAGTATCATGAGATCGAGCCCCATGTCCAGCTCTGTGCTGAGCATGGAGCCTGCTTGGGATTCTCTCTCCCTCTGCCCTTACCCCCTGGCTTGTGCACTTGATTGCACATGCTCTCTCTCTCATAAACAAACAAACTGTGTTTATCCTGTTTGGGTTTCTCTCAGCTTCTTGGATTTGTTTGTTGTCTTTCATTGATTTTGGAAAGCTCCTGGCCATTAGTTTTCACTATATTTTCTGCTCCATGTGTTTTATTTTTGGAACTCTGATTATAAATTTTCAACTGTTTGAATTGTGCAAAGCTCTTAGATCCCCTATTCCTTTTTTGTTCATCCTTTTTTTTTCTCTTTGTGTTTCTGTTTGGATAATTTTTGTTGATCTAGCTTCAATGTCACTGACTCTTTTCTCAGCTATGTTTAGTCTGTGAAGCTTAATGAAAAATTATTTATCTTTGATTGCATGTTTTTTCCCCCTAACTGTCCATTTGAATGTTTTTAGAGTTTCCATCTCTCTGCTGATATCCCCATCTGTTCATACGCATTGTCCCGTACTCTGTCCCATACTTTCCCGTACTCTGACAGTGGTTAATCATTTCATGTGTTTGTCCTTCTTCAGAGGGGAATCCTCACCCTTGACATTCAATTCACTTGTTTGCCTTGTAACCTCAACTCCCTAACAGGCTCAAGAGAAGTTACGATTTTGTAACTTCTCCTGCGTTTTCCCCTACCCTATTAGGGTGGGAAAAACGTTCTCTTGTGGCTTTCTACATCTTAAGAGACAACAGGAATGATATTTCAGCTTATATACAGACTTTGAAGAATTCATATGATGACAACCTGACAGCTTTTAAAAGTTCAAGGAAATAAATGGAAAGCTTACTTCAGAGAAAATTAACAATATTCAAAAAGTTAATCCTGGAAGCTCCCCTTATAGGTTTTAAGTGTACCTGCTTAGTCATGATACAGAGATCATTAGGGGAATAATTTTCCTGGTTTCTTCCATTCATGAGGCAGAAGAGAGTACTATTTCAGTGGAGAGATGGATTAGTTTAGTATCTTTTTGTTGTCCAAGTTTTGTATGTCCTTGCAACTGGGAAGTCTTTAGGGGGTCTCCAAAGAGCCCCCATTATTTATCCCCAGCCCTCTTTCTTACGTAGTTATATAACATTCTGTAAGCATGTTTATACTGTTTTGTAATGATATGCAAATGAAAATATTTAATATTCCCTCAGAAACTATTCCCTATTCTTCTCAGTGTCACCAACAGTCTCCTTACTATATATTTGAAAATTTCCAAATAAAGAGTTAAAAATAAAAGATCTTGAAAAAAAAATCTCCCTTGTACTTTTTTGATTTTCAATGCCTGTTAGAAATGTCATGTGAGAAATTGGACATAGAAGTCTGAAACTCCTGATGCATCAGGATAAGAGGTAGCATTTGAAGGAATCATCACCATATGCATGGTATCAAAACCATAGAACAGAAAGTTCTTGCCTGGGAAGATGCCACCATTAAGAGGAAGGCATGGAAAATGAGTGAGTGGTAAAGAGTGGAAGAAAACACAGGAGAGTACAGTGACATAGAAGCCAGTAAGAAAAAATGTTTCATGATGAAGAAAGTGATCAGCTCCAGAGTACAAAATGTTGGATATGATGAGGGCAGAGAATTTAGGTGAGCACTGTGGATTCTGGCAGTAGAGAGGGAATCATCAGCTGGTGGGTGGTTTGGGGTTTTCAGTGTGGCTACCTATAGATGCTAGATAAAGTGTGAAGGAGGTTGAGGGAGCCATGAAAGGTAAGCGTAATGGGTTCATCAAATATGTCCACATACTTGAATTTATGCAGACCATATCTTTTGTATGTGGTTATCATTAAAATTCCGTAAGCACTGGAAATCCACTTCTATTTCTACTCCTAAAGGGGTTTTAAACAAGCAAACAAAAATATTTATATCTCTGGAAATCTGGATTGAAAGAACTAGGAATTGGATGAGCAGGTGGTGGTTACTATGACAGTTTGGCAGTATTTGGATTTATGGTAATTCATCTAATGTCTTTCTGAAATCCCCAGCATGCCATTGGAATGAGCTATCATTCATGTAAAATTCCATGATACTATAGTAACAGGATTTGTGTATCTTGCCACATACCATTGACTAGATCTTGATCTTAAATTTTTTTTCTTGAAGCTTTTGCAATAGAGAATCAAGTGTAGTTTACATTTTTCAACACTTTCCTACCCACCGGGAAAAGCAAAAGTGTAAATCAAATGCTTTCATTATGATCAGCTCGGTGGGAAGGGAGGGGACCTTAGCTTTATCTTGAAATCATTATGTATACTGGAAGGAAATTGATTCAAATGGAATCACCATAAAACTAGACAGAAAACCTCATTTTGTTCATTGCACTAGGACCTGTGCCAACACTGCTTCATCTTTGGCTTCACTATATCCTGTTTTGTTAAGTGAAAAAGCAGCTCGGTGGTCTTAAATTTTTTTCGTACACACTCCATTTGTAAAAAATTTCTCTCTCTAGATAAAGGTAGATATGTAGATAGATACAGATATCTTTAAGATGACTTAATGTTACCACTATTCTAGTATAATCAGTATAAAGCATATGCAGAATAAAGACATTTGAAAAGGGTGAGAGAAAAAATGAATCACCATAGACCATTTGTGTTTTTAGAGACATAGGAGTTGGTTCCTTTCTTTTAATTACAGTTATAATGTGCCCTCCAGGTTCTCGTATAATATCTGAGCAATTTAAAAGAATTGTAATCAAGGTACAGAAGTAATCTTTTACATTTATGGTTAATACTATTTATGCAGAACCTCATATAAGTTTTTCTAATTGAGGGACTCTTACTAAGTGAACCAGCAAAAACCTATAATATTTTTATGATAATTTGTTAATGAACAAGTTTGAAATCATAATGGCCAATGTTAAAGTTTCATTATGAGCGCTAATTTTGATACGCTTGGTTTTCTTTCAGATGACATTAAAGTATCAGTGAACGATTTTATCATCAAGGCTGCAGCTGTTACCCTTAAAGTACGTAGCAGACCCCAAATCATTTCGGCTTCTACAGTGGTCTCATGTCTTGGGATTTTCATATGATAAATAGAACTGTCATTTTTAAGTCACAAAAATTGTATAATTTTATTGCTAAAAATATTATATCATTTAATCTCACTCCCTCAGTTTTACAGATGAAACTGAGAATCAGTGGGCCTTACAACTAATTATAGCAGAATAAAGACCATTTATTCAGCAAATACTAACTGATCCCCTGTCATGTGCTGAATACATTATAGGCATTTAGAGAAACAGTAGGAACAAAGCCTACATGTTCTCTGCTCTCCTGAAGATTATAGTGTAGTTGAGAGAGACCAGTATTTGTCAGATAGGCAAAGTGCTGAGGAGGAAGAGAAAGACCCTGCTACAGAATAATAGGGGTGTCATGGTGCACACAGTTAGGCAAGGAAGGCCTCTCTGGCAAGGTGGTAACTGAGCCAAGTCCTGGAAGAGAGGGTGTGAGAGCTATCAGAAGAGTGCACCAGGCAGAGGGAACTGCAGACAGAGGCTGGGGCAGGGGGATACTGCCATTCAGACATGGCGCCGGGGATACTGTTTCTGGAGGAGAGAAGGTAGTGGATGAGATTAAACAGAAGAAAGAGGAGTTGTGAGGGCCCCGAAGCCGGTGAAGCCTTGGCGGCCATGGAAGGACTGGGGATTTTATTACGAAGGAGAAGGAAGCCTTTGGAGGGTTTTGAGAGAGGACTGACATCCTACTTAAATTTTAAAAAGAAAAAGACTGTTCTGGTGCTTTGTGGAAAACAGCCCACGGGGGGCCGGGGGGGGCAGCAGTGCCCTCTCCGGGGAGGCTCTGGATGAGGACAATGGTTTGGGGTAAGGTGGCAGCTAGCGATGAAGCTGGGCTGAAGGTGAGACTTGGGATACATTTCAGAGGTAGAGCCAACAAGATTTGCTGATAGATTAGATGTGGGGTGAAGGACCAGGACTTTGGCCCAAGCAGTGGGAGGTGTGGAGTTTTCCACTTACTGACATGGGGAAGGTGGGAGAGGAGCAGGTTTGAGGTAGGAGTCTAGAGTTGGATTTGGATCTGAAACCCAGGCTTCCTGCCTTCTTGCTCTGCACCGTTTTCTGTCCTGTCTTTCTTTCCGTGACTAGGCTATTTTTCTGGATCACTGCGTGTTAGGTGCTATATTTAATGTATATTTATAAGGAATTTATTTTTATTTCTTGAACAATACAGTAATAGAGAATTTTGAAGTCACACATTTTCTTAGCCATTCATATATAAGTGTTCGTATGGCTTTTGTCTTTTGATCAAATAATACTTTGAATTATATTAGTGATTTTCTAATTATGAATCATTCCTGCCCTCCTTAAGTGAATTTCTAGTGGACATTACATTTCATTTTCATAATTTTGTATCAGGAGCCATAAGTAATTGTAATTTACATTTTGTGCTAGTTTTGTCAGGCTTTTCTTTTTTTAAATCAGTGGCTTCTTAAGTGAATTTGGATTCTTCCCCCCTTTCCTTTCTCTGTGCTTATTTCAATATTATAAAGGTTTTTATTTCTTGATGCTTTAAGGAATTCACCAGTAAAAATATCTGAGCCTAGTTCTGTTTTGAGGAGGGAGCCTTGGCAACTTTCTCATTTTTCCCCGTAATTATTGAGCTGTTTAATTTTCAGCTTTTTCTTGAATCGATTTTGGAAACATATATTCCCAGAAAAATCACTCATTTCATCTGGATTCCCAAACTCACTAGCCCAGAGTCATTTAAATTTGCTTCTTATAATATTTTAATATTATAATCCTCAGTGTTGGCATTATGCTAAACTCTGTCTTGCTTTTATTATTGCATATGGGTGTTCTCAGTCCATTTATATTGTTGTGCCTTATGTATTCCTTCCGTCATTTCCTTACCTTTAGATTGGAATTATATTAGACTTTGGTTGAAAATATTTTGTTAGTAAATGTGAATGTGTAATTATTGCAGTTATGAATATGAATAAGAAGGTTTAAGTGTATGAATTTTCCCCTGACTACAACTGAGGCTACATCCCATGGGTTTTTGTTACATAGCTCTGTAATTACATTTATTTGCCAGATATTCCTCACTTGGGAGGGTTTTTTTTTCCTCTTTTACTTTAGTGTTCTCTATGAAGAATTTAAAATCTTTGGGGGGGTGGGATTTCACTGTTAATTATTTTGACATAAGCGAGCTTTGATTACTTTGAATGAAGGAGCCTTGAGAGATGGAGAAGTGCAAAGAACAGATGGAAGCAGTGCAGTGGAGGGGCACCTGGGTGGCTCAGTCGTTTGAGCGTCGGACTCTTGATTTTGGCTCCGGTCATGATCTCAGGTTGTGAGATTGAGCCCCGTTTTGGGCTCTGCGCTGGGTGTGGAGCCCACTTAAGATTCTCTCTCCCCCTCTCCCTCTGCCTGCTCCCCCACCACTCGTGCACGTGCTCTCTCTCTTAAAAAAAAAGAAAAAAAAAAACAAGCAAAAACAAAAACTATGCAGTGGGAGTGAACATAGCAGGACGATGAGAAGCTCAGGTACGGTGGGGAATGCATCTCCAGGGAATGGTCAGAAGTACAGTTAGGTAGGCTGTTAATCAGAGCAAAGAATTTGTGAGAAGAGAAATTTGTGATTTCTGTTTTTCACCATCAGTTTCTCTATGATATTTGGCAACAGTGTCGTACATATTGTCTCCAGGCGTTTACTGATTTCTTCTGCTCTTTTCATCTTCCATGTAGTTGTATGTATGTTAAATACAAGCATGCTCAGACATTTATCATATGCTTATGAAGCCTAGGAAATCTTTCTTAAAGAGGGAAGTCACTTATTTAGGGTTGGATGGATCTCCCAGGGCTGCACTAGAAAATTGGGCTTTCTACATTGCCACCAGAATAGTATGATTGAATCGTTACCCCGTCCCCTCCCCTCCTCTCCTCAAGGCCATCTCAGTCAGCATATGAGACAGGAAGTATAACAAATGTTAAATGCTTTTTAGCAATCAAGTTTAACAAAGGGAGACCTTTTTTTAACCATGATTTATTGTAAAGAGATCAAAACATGTACATCAGCGTTTCCTCAAGCTTGCTTCAAGAAACATGGTATGTTTATTCTTCCTGAACATAGAAGACATTTAACACAGAGATCCAAACCATTGTTTCAAACCAAATCTTCATTTACTTGCTTCTGTCTACTACACTCACTTTCAAAAATGCATAATAATGCTATTTTTCTGAAACCACTTTGGCCTAAAGCTGCTTTTTAAGAAAATTGAAAAAATAATAATAAAGCTGCTTCTTTAGAGTGACATGTTTTTTTCTGGTTCTGTTTCCTAGCAAATGCCAGATGTTAATGTAAGCTGGGATGGAGAGGGCCCAAAGCAACTGCCCTTTATTGACATTTCAGTGGCTGTGGCAACAGATAAAGGTTTAATTACACCCATCATAAAAGATGCTGCTGCTAAGGGTATACAGGAAATTGCTGACTCTGTAAAGGTATGTCTTAAATACTGTGTTTTCAAAATGTTAGTATTTACTTTCTGGTAAAGTCGTGACATCATCTTGTCACACTATATGGAGGTTTTTAAGTTTTAATCCAGGTATGACCTACTTTAAGAACATGTAACATTCAAGAGTTCAGGAAAAAACATACAGCTAAATGAGGATCAACTGTATTCCAGTTATAGGTGAATGCTTTATTTCCCAAAGTCTAGAATTCAACTCTAACGATGGTATTTTAGATGGTTTTAATGTTAAAGCTGAAGCCATATTCCTATGCAGGTGGTAATGGAAAGACCTCACTGTTCACAGCGTTTTATTCTTCAAAGTTGTTATATTTTATTCATTTCCTCTCTAGAATTGAGACCACTAAAAGTACTTAATATTCCAGAAGCAAAAGTAGGGAATTTTTCCTGAGTTTCTTTAAAAGCAGTTTTTATAGCTCTAATATGGAGGAGTCCGATTTTCCCCCAAATATTCCATTGAATCGGCAGGAACGCAGGCAGTAGGTCAGCTCTGACAACCACTATCATTTCCAAAGGTACTTTTTGACAGAAGTCTCATGGCTCTTATAAGAGTGTTAGAATTAAAAAATTTTAGGTGCATTTAAGTAAGTGATTCTTTTCTTTTTCATTTACCAAAGAGCAGTTGTATGTATAGTGAATGAACCAGTTATAAGGAGGAATTAAAAGTAGAACATAAGATTTCTTTGGAGAGCTGACAGTATAATATACATGCGATAAAGTTGCCCAAAATACATGAACACAAATTAATCTACTTTTAAAAGCACACCCTTGGAATCTTCCAGTTAGATATAATTAAGGGTGACCTTAGTGGAATAGACATGTTTAGGTCTTCACTCCTCTTTGAAAAGATTTGCAGTGTGTTTTTATAGATAAAAATGTAACTTTTTCTTAATTGAGTGGTGGTATTAATTTGGTTCAAAAGTCAAAGTAATTAGATTGGTTTACTAAGGTAAGTTATGTGCCTTTTGTTCATCAAAAGTTTTCAACAACAATGAGAATCCGTGTATTTTAGTGTTTTTGTGAAATTCAAATGAGATTACAATTAACTATAGAGTTAGAATTTTCATATATATTCCTTATTTTTAATATTTGTACGTTATATTAAATTTTTAAAATTAACCATTCCAGGAAGGTTTCTTTGACTTTGATCAATTTACTAATTTTACTATGATAATACGTAGTCTGTTCCTCGTATCCTGGAAGAACCTACATTGAGGTGGTAAGGAGGCAGTGTGAGCAGCCTCTCAGCGATGGGAAGGGCAGTCTTAACCCTTTGGAATGTTCCATGGCCTCTCTGGTGGTCCTCGAGGCTTTCCTCTCATTCCCAGCAATCCTTAAGGTTTACTTCGCTCTGGTTACTCTGTGCTTCCCATTCTCCCTGCTTCTCTCTCCCACCCTGCTGTCTGTGATGAACACTCCACTCTCTGTTGTTCTTAGGATATACCAGCCATTAGGCTAGGCACTTTATTTAATCCTATTAGCCCCCCCCAAAAAAAAATTAAAAAAAAATCCTATTAGTCCCACATTATAGTTGAAACCTTAATTTCCCCATTTCAAAATTGAGGAAACAGAGTTATAGTGCCTTTAGGAAATTTGCCCAAGGTGATGCATCTAGAAAGCAGTAGAAGTGAGGATTTATTTAAATCTGGGCATTTCTCAGTTCAAGTTCCACTTTCTTAGGCCTTCTGTGGCTTCCATAGCTAAAGTAGCTTCCTGACATTACCCTGTTTTACTGTCTTTATGCAGTTGATCCGTCTTTGAGGTTACCTTGTTTATCTGTGGGTCCTTCTCTGTTCTCTCCTGTCTGACATTGAGGGTCTTGTCCTTGCCATATAACTAATTCTACAAGAGTGCGTGGAAGATCATGGATGTTCAGTAAATTTACTTTTTTGATTTTCAATAAAAAAATCTTACCGAGATTAATTTTTAAAGGAGTTTGTGGCTCTCTGGAACTCTCCATCTGTGGACCCAGGTTAGAATACTTACACTAAGTTTTTACTTCTTGACCCTCACAAGCCTCAAGGATGTCATTGTGTGGTACTAAAGGCATGCCTCAGCTGAGTTCAAGTTTGTATTCCCTAAATATAAAGTAATATAGTAACAAGCCTTAGATTCCATGTTATTCTTAATTCTTCATTAACTTTAACAGTCTTAAAAGACAGAGGTAAAGTTTTCCTCTATTTACGCAGTAGATTTTTAAAATGAATTAATAAGGAATGTAACATATTTTAGAAATATTTGCTGGTCATCTTATATTACATCCTTTTAGCTGGAGGCTTCAGATAGCTTGTGCTTTGATTTTAAGTTTATATTGCTGGGAAATCCCAGTGAGAATTAGCAATTTTTAAAACCAGTGGTCCTCAGAATTACTCTTATTCCAAGCTTTTAGAGTTCATTGGTAGAAATATCCTGCTGATGTGTTTAGGGTCTACAGAGGTTTTTTTTTTTTTTTCCTTTTCTTTTCTCTCTCCCTTTTTTTCTTTTTTTAATGTGGGCTTGCAATCCAGTTTTTTAAATGAATGTCTGTGTTATTTGTTTTTAGCCTGGTAACTCAGCAGGATTGTTGAGATCATCTGCCTTTAAAGAAATGCCTTTCAAAGTTCATATGATACATGCCTGTTTATATCATGTGAACAGTCACATTGCTTAAGGCAGAAAAAACACATTTGTAGATTGTCCTCTCTATTTCTGATAGTCCAAGGACCACACAAGTCTAAGTTCATCTTTTCAGTTTTCATTTTGGATCCAAGTAGTTTTATAAATAACTACATCCAACTGGTATAAATATGTAGTTTTCTCAACTCTCAGAAAGTCACAGTGATATGTTGAGATCATTTTTAGACTTTTAAAGAATGTTTTTTTCAAAAATTAAGTCCTCTCTGGTTTAAAAAAAATTTCTTTTTAGATTTTATTTATTTATTTGAGAGAGAGAGAGATAGTGAGAGAGAGCACAAGTGGGGAGGAGAGGGGGAAGCAGGCTCCCCGCAGAGCAAGGAACCTGATGTGGGACTCGATCCCAGGACCCCGGGATCATGACCTGAGCCGAAGGCAGACGCTTAACCAACTGAGCCACCCAGGCACCCAAGTCCTCTCTGGTTTAAAATTTAACAGTTGTCAGGGCGCATGGGTGGCTCAGTTGATTAAGTGACTGCCTTCAACTCAGGTCATGACCCTGGAGTCCCGGGATCGAGTCCCGTGTCAGGCTCCCTGCTCAGCGAGGAATCTGCTTCTCCATCTGACCCTCCCCCCTCTCATGCTCTCTCTCTCTCTCTCTTATTCTCTCTCTCTCAAATAAATAAACAAAAATCTTAAAAAAAATTTAAACAGTTGTCAGTGGTGATTGTAATTGTACCCATGTAAGCTGTATAGTACCGAAAATTAAGCCTCAGATTTATTTCATCTCCTCAAATGACAATAGTTTCATTTTTCTCTTCTACTCATAAATTAGTTCATTATTAACTTTTCATATGTAATGACTCTACCTCCGTTCCTTTGTTTTTGAAGCATTCAAAAATAAAAATTAACCTAAGTGTGGTTAATTGCAAGTGCAAGTAAAGGAAAATTTAACTACTTAGTGTCATTCTCAGAGTGTCATCTGTTTTTCCCTCTGTCAGTTCTTAGAAATCAGTTTTGCCAATAGTGATATGAAATTACTACATTCTTCTGTTTCTCATGGCAGTGCAAATTGAACTAGCTCATTCAGGAAATGCCTCAGCTGTAAATCAAGAACCAAGAAAATGTTTACGTTCTAGGGCTTTATATAATTCCACTTCTGAAAATTTATATGAAATAATTGAAAAACCATTGAACCAAATTAAAACACTGGGGACATGACTGAATTGTGGCAGATGTAGTCTTTAGAATGTTAAGCAGACATTAAAAAACCATTTATAAAGACTAACAACCCAGAAGATGCTTATAATATTGAGAGTGAAATATAAAATTCTACTTTTTTTTTTTACAACTCTCTGAAGTTATATATATGTATATGTTATATGTAAAAAAGAAGCAAACATTGAAAGATGAAAACTAATACATTGGTTGTGGGTTTGTTGCCATTGAACAACTATTTAAAAGCTACCAAGTTGACAAGAATGGCTTCTAATATTCTGTGTCTTACAAGAAAAACTCTTACAGACAAATTTCACTGTATCTATAGAAAACACTGAAACATTCTGCATAGTAATGGTGTACAGGGTAATTCTAATACTTGAAGAATTTTTAAAGGGAAGTAATTTTTGTAGAGTTTCAATTTACATCTTCAGCTTCTTAGACTATTTGCGCTCTAACTTGTTCATTTTTTAATTGTATTAGAGACAATAAAGTCAAATCAAGGCACATGAGAGATGAGTGTGTACTCTCTACAAGTATTTTAAGTGACAAAATCAGCCTGTAACATGGTATTGGTTGTCATGCTGTATTTGTGTTTTTCTTTCCCAGACTCTATCAAAGAAAGCAAGAGATGGAAAACTGTTACCTGAAGAATACCAAGGAGGATCTTTTAGGTAATATTTAAACTTTTAATTATCAGTAGCATCACACAGGTATCAGACCTAGGAGTCTGTGTTGATCTGTTTCATTTATTTTTTGAAACAATTTTTTTAATCGAAGCAACGTATCAGGGCTAGTAGGAACCCATTAGGGTTACCTAGTTAACCCATTCAGGTATTCTCAGAATGACATCCAGGTTCTGAAACTTTAAAAAAATACATATTTATAAATACAATACGTTTATAAACCTCAACTTTTTCTACTTGTGATCTCTTATTTTAAGGTACTTTGGAGGAAAATATTAATACTTAGACCCTTTAGTTATCATCAGCTCTGTTTTTAAGTGTCACTTATACATGGTGTAATATACTGAGTACAGCATGAATGTTTCAAAAAGTGGAGAAACCTGTGTAACCAACCAAAGCAAGATATAGACCATTACCAGCATCCTGGAAGCTTCCCTTTACCCCTTCCTAAGTATCCCCCTTGCCAAGGTAACCACTCTTCTGAAAATCATCACCATAGATTTGTTTTGCTACTTTTTTCTTTATATAAATAATATATATTCCTTAGTGTCTGACTTCTTTTACTCAATATTAATGTCTGTGAGATTAACCACGTTGCAGTGTGAAGCAGTTATTTATTATTGCAGTATATAGTATTTTATAGTATATTGTGTAAGTATGCCAGTATCCATTTTACTCTTGGGCATTTGTCATTGTTTACAGTTTGATGCTATGACAAATAATGGCACCATGAACATTCTTATTATTAGCATCTTATGGTGAATATATTTGTTGTATAGATCTGCAAGTGAAATCCCTGAATTAAAAGTGTTAATGGATACTGCCAAACAATTTTCCAGAATGGTTATACAAATTTATACTTCTAGTAACAGTATATGAGAGTTCTCATTGCTTCATATTCTCACCAACACTTAGTAATGTTAGGTTTTATTTTATTTATTTATTTTTTTTAAAGATTTTATTTGTTTATTTGACACACAGAGAGAGAGCACGAGTAGGCATAGCGGCATACAGAGGGAGAGGGAGAAGCAGGCTCTCCACTGAGCAGGGAGCCTGACGCGGGGCTCGATCCCAGGACCCTGGGATCATGACCTGAGCCGAAGGCAGTCACTTAACCAACCGAGCCACCCAGGTGCCCCAGTAATGTTAGGTTTTAAATTGTAACAATTCTTGGAGTGTGTAGTGGTAGGTACTCTTTGTGGTCAGGGAAATACAAAGCCTTTTGAGTATCTGGTAACTTACCAGATAAAGTACCTGTTGATGTCCTGTGTCCATTTTTAAAAATGATATGTGGGGGTTTATTTCCAAATACACGGACCTTTATAGGATACATATTATTTCAGATATCTTTTCCCACTCTGTCCCTTGCCTTTGGAACTTTCTTCATGGTGTTTTTAATGAACACAAGTTCTGAATTTTAATGAAATTCTATTGTTAGTACTTTTTTTTTTTTTACAGCTGGTACAATTTGTTCTATGTGGAATTATTGCCTATCCCAGAATCATGATGTTATTTTTCTGTGCTATTTTCTAGAAGCTTTATAACTTTTCACATGTAGATCACAATCCATCTAAAACTGGATTTTGTGTGTGGTATGAAGATAAAGGTCAAGATTCTTTTTTCCCCCCTATGGATATTACATTGACCCAGCATCACTTATTGAAAAGCTTACTCCATAGCACTGAGAAAGTGACTGTGTATGTGTTTGGTCTGTTCTGTGTTCTGTCTTCAATTGGCCTATTTGTCCATCACTTGCTCGATACCACTAAGCTATAACTTTTGATATCTGGTAGGGAGAGTCTTCTAATTTTGTTCACCCTCAAGATGGTCTTTCCTGGCTCTTTATATTTTCAAATAAATTTCAGAATCAGCTTATCACTTTCCATATACAGACACATACATAGAAACCTTGCTGGAGTTTTTTTGTTGTTGTTGTTTGTGTTTTTTGGGTTTTTTAAAAAGATTTTATTTATTTATTTATTTATTTATGGAGGGCGAGAGCGCAAGCACGAGTGGGGGGAGAGGCAGAGGGAGAGGGAGAGAGAATCTCAAGCAGACACCGCGCTGAGCGCAGATGTATGGCTCGAGATCCCACGGCTCTTGAGATCCTGACCTGAGCCAAAATCAAGAAACCTTGCTGGAGTTTTGATTGGGATTGCATTAAATCTTTTGATCAGTTTGAGGATTCAGTCTTTACAGCATTGAGTCTTCCAGGCAGTGAACATGGTATAAACCATTGTTCAGTTCTTTGGTTTCTATCAGTTCTGTTTTATAATCTTCTATACAGAGGTCTTATATTTTTTCATTAGATGTATTATTTCTTAATATTTGGTTTTTGCTACTACTATAAATGGTATTGTTTTAACATTTCATTTTCTAACTACAGCAACCTGTATATAGACATAAAATGGATTTTTATACTGACCTTTTTATCTAGTGACTTAGCTAAATTATGAATCCTACTAGTTTATCTGTAGAGTCTTAAATTTTCTGTGTACACTCACTTAGTTCATCTGTGACTATTGACTGTTTTATTTCTTCTTTTTCTTTTTCTTTTCTTCTTATATTTATTTCTTTTTCTGTCATAATCCACTGCTAAGGACTTCCAGTTCATGCTGAATGAATGTTTGTATTAGATACACTATTTATATGTGTGTTGTTTTTTGATACTATTGTACATGGTATCTTTGTCTTTGGTCTTTGAATAACTTGGTATAAGGTTCTGTGTCACCATTTTTTAGTAGAGTAAAAACATGCTTCCAGGAAAGGCTTCTTTGATTGAGGACATGCCACCTTCAGAGCTTTTTGTTTTCCCCTAGTATTTCCAACTTGGGCATGTTTGGCATCGACGAATTTACTGCAGTGATCAACCCTCCTCAGGCCTGCATACTGGCCGTTGGGAGATTCCGACCTGTGCTCAAGCTGGAGGAGGACGAAGAGGGGAATGCCAGGCTGCAGCAGCACCAGCTTATAACAGTCACGATGTCAAGTGACAGCCGAGTGGTGGACGATGAACTGGCTACCAGGTTTCTTGAAAATTTTAAAGCAAACCTGGAGAATCCTATCCGACTGGCCTAGTCCTCCAAGATTAGAAGTTGGTCTTGGGCTTAGTTTATTGTATAGCTGTTACCAGAACCTACACTATAGGAAAACAATTAGGTATATAAGCGTGAAGTGGGTGAGTTGTTTATTTATTCAAGGTGAACGAGTTTGGCCCGAGTTGTCTTCATTTTCAGTTTGGGTTTAACAGTATAGAAATAAATAACAAACTGTAACTAATAAAAGAGAACATTTGGTTAGATCCATTTTTAACCTCTGGTGCTCGATGTAAATTAAATGTTTGGCTCATTTGAGCATTTTAGACTATTGAGAATGTATGATAAATTATAAAATTGAAAAATTGTTAGAACTAATTATGTTGAAATTAGAAGCGATCTTCAAAGAGAAGCCCATCAATTTAAGCAGTGGGACCTCACTTTTTATAAGCACTACTCTAGATATACTTGAACAATTTAATATGTACAGTTTATTCTGGAGAATAGTAAATAAGGATCACATTTATTAGGGGTTATGGCAACATTATTGAATTTTTTATGTATATAAAGCCATAGGTCTTAGAGTGGTTTCTGTCAATCTTATTTTTCACTTCTATGACACTGTGAACTTCTAAAGAGGAAGAATTAAGTCAAAAATAAGAAAGAGAGACCAAAAAATTTTTTTCAGTACTAAACTATAGCTAAAATATCTAGATTTTCTGAAATAAACTGTTCACCTTCATATTAAGTTGGAATATATTAAAATAAATTATGCTATTTCCTACCAAACATTTTAAATTAGTGTTACTTTAAACACAAAATGTTGGGGGTTTTTAGTGCATTTTAATCAAGTTTGTATTGTGCAATAAAATGTGAGAAAATATAAAAATTTCTATTGTATTTTAAATGTTAGGACAAAGAAGTTTAGCAACACCTTGAAGTAGGTTAGTAATTTGCTTGGAACAGCTTATAAGGAATTCTACAGGAGGAAAGAAAGAATTTAAACTTGATATGACATTAGGAAAACAATGGATACAGAATGTAAAACTTTGCAAGAGAGTGGAAGGGAGAGCTTATGAAGTAGGCAAGAACTCTCCTTTTTATTCCATCAGTAGTAGGAAATTTTCACTAATTAATTGTAAAAGTTAAAAGAATTTATTTCTCTCTTTTAACAACTTTGCTACAGTTGGCAAGTTAACTGTACTGAAATTGGGTAGTTAAGTTTAATTAACCAGTCCCAGAAAGGCTTGTGTTGGTATCTGCTGCCATAATCACCAGAAAAAAAGACCCATGTGGTACAAGGTGTATGGTATGACAGCATACTACTTAGGCCTGAACCAAAGAGCTTCTAAAAACAATTAGAGCCCCAATATATCAGTTGTTAAGAATATGCTTAACCCAATTACTCAGTTTCAACAAGCTGTTTTTCCAAAGTAGTCTTCAAAACTTTTATTATATTAACAGTTACACTGAAAATTATAACCAAATGCTATTTTCAAAATAACTTTTATAAGTTACATTGCTTTCAGTTTCAACTGAAATTATTTGTTTTCCTAATTTTTTAAAAAGATTTTATTTATTTAGAGAGCATAAATAGAAAGGAGGGGCAGAGGGAGAGAGAGAATCTCAAGCAGACTTGGAGCTGAGCACAGAACCTGACGTGGGGCTCGATCTCACAACCCTGACATCATGACCTGAGCTGAAATCGAGTGTGGGACACTTAACCAACTTGAGCCACCCAGGCACCCCAATTTTTTTCCTAATTTTTCTATCTGAGGAACAGAACACAAGATAGCCATAAATAAGCCTTGGCTTGGAGTTCTGTTTTCCATGGACCGTTGTGCATCAACAGTAGTATCTGTTTCCCTATCGGTGAAATGGGTGCTGATACGCACCGCAGCCTGCTTTATAAAGTTATGAACTGCACAGGAGATATGCCGTATACATTTAAGACATTTTGATTTTTCATGGGTTGACCTTTCAGCTTTTGGTACAAATGCTCTTTCTTTCTGACTAAAAGCATTTTCTCGAATATTCATACTGATTATGTAAGGAAATTGCTGTAACACTGATTTGAGAAAGAGGTACAGTAAACTTGGTTTGGGTTACTATAGAGAACAAACTGTGTGCTGCATGGGCAGTCTCCCTCCCCCATTTTATTTATTTATTTATTTATTTATTTATTTATTTATTATTCTGTATATATATAATAGATATTTATTTGTAGTACTGATAGTTATCACACTGAGAGAATATAAAATTAAATTTTATATTTAGTCATCTTTTTTCTCATTTAAACAGGGAAAATGAATAAAATATGGGGAGAATTCTAAGGAAAAGGTGACACACATTTCAGTTAACACTTGGGCATGAAAATAAATATCAGTGAATATTAGAATTTATAAGTCAAATGGCCCTGCTCCGATTGCAGTTTCTGGTTGACATTTACAGATAGAGTTTGTTCACTGTATTGTGGCATCAATATACTGCTCACCCAACTCCTTTGTTTAAAACATTCCAGTCCATATAAAAGACTTACATGGACTGGAACAGGTACCTTACATGTGGTGTCAATTGGAACTGTTCTTTTTAGAATGTTTTTTTCTTTTTTGCATTTTGGACTGAATTTCACACTAAATTGTATAGGCCAGGCGTTTGAGCATTGTGTTAAAAGTAAAGCTAGTTTTCTAACCTTTTAATTGAAAGATAGGTGGTGCTGTGAGTTAAGAGATTGTAGTTAGAGTGTGGGAGAAAAATTAAAATGGCATTTAAATCTTCGTGTTCAAGGGAAATGTGTCCTCATTACACACTGCCTCCCAGGATGGACTTTGTCTCAGGTGATGTGAAGAAGTAAAAGAACTAAATATGTTGCAGGTAAGAATTAACCATTAATTTAAATATGACCTTATTCATGGGACACTTCTGTTGAATTTTGAAGAAGGAAGTAACAGTGTAGAATTGCTGTAAGGTTAGTCTCTGGCCACAGTGTGCAAGGCAGGTCAAAACAGGGCAAGGACAGCGGGCAGCAGGAACCATCTGGAAACTTTTGCATTAATGAGAGCGTGAGTTGACTAGATTCTGCACTAGGTCAGGGGATTTTAAAGAAGGGAGAAAATGAAGAATATTGTACATGTCAGTTTGCTGTGGCATATTATGAATATACAGGGTGGGCACATACAGTGTGGCAAGAACAATGAAATTTCCCGGGCCAGGTCACAGTCCCCCACACCCTGTGCATCGCCAGTCTCCAAAAGGTTGGTTATGTACAGCAGATGGTATATCTCCATTTAAACTTTTTATAAATGGAAAAAGAGCAGACTTCCAGTAAAATAATTTTAAATAGTTTTGTGGACTTTTACATTGTATTTTCTAGTGCTTCCATTGGTTTCAGCAGATGGGGACAGGCACAGTGTTGGAGGAAAGGTGTGGTTTGTCTAGACTTTTAATATTGAATGAAATTATAAGGCATAAAGAGGTGTTTTGAAAAATGATTAGCCTCTGTTAGTAGCAGTCTTTTATTTCTTTGATCATATGTAAAGCTTACTTTCACATTTTATCAGTCATCTGTATTTTTTGCAACAAGTTCAAGCAGCCTTTTCTTCCTAGGAAAGCAGATACTTTTAAACCTCTAACTTACCCTCTACTACATATGACATATACAACTAAAGGAAACCTGGACTTTTTTAAAAGTTGAGAAATTATTCACAAAATCGTGAATTAGTCATGATTTGCCTTTATTCACACATAAAATTTATTTTTTCTGAAATTTCTTGATTTATGAAATTATTACTGAATAATTTTTATCACTAAAAATCAATCTTTTATTATTATTATTTTTTTAAGATTTTATTTAGTTACTTGTCAGAGAGTGTGCGCACAAGCAGGGGGAGCGGCAGGCAGAGTGAGAAGCAGGCTGAGCAAGGAGCCCTTTGTGGAACTCGATCCCAGGACCCTGGGATCCTGACCTGAGCCGAAGGCAGCTGCTTAACCGACTGAGCTACCCAGATGGCCCTAAAAATTGTTCTAATAAAGAGAAGGCTCTTGTGATCAGGTGAAATGTTAGTCATAGCACTTTATAAAGCATACAGTATTCTGTAAATGTAAGTTGTTAAATGTTTAATCACATAAATTGCATTTATTCTATACCTCTTTTCAGTGGCTCATCCACAGTCTGTTTGGTAAAGAATGGCATTTGTCAGGAAAGTATAAGATAGCACTTCAGAACTACTGGTCTTTAGTACATACTTTGTTGCCCAAGTTTGCACACTTAAATCAAGAACATTTGAGCCTCCTTTCAGCTTTATAAATTACTGTGCTCTTGGTAAAAACTTCATTTCTGTGCCTCAGTATTCTTACCTAGAAAATGAGGAAACGGGAGGGAAAATGAACCATGGTGTTGCTGATCTTGTTTAATATCTTCTCAATTCTCTAAGGTACATATATCCGACTTGCACATCATCCTTGCAAGGCAGGGCAATGCAAGAAACTCAGAGATGATGTCGTTTGGCCAGAGGCACATGGCTCAGGTGCCACAATTGGAATTCGAACCCAGGTCTGTGCAGCACCCAAAATCAAGCTCGCCACAGTGTGGTGTAGAGCTTTGCGGGTTGTAGCGTACTGTTGCCGAGTTAGCTCCTTGTAACACATAGCATTCTGCACTTGGCATAACTGAAGGTCCTGCTCCTCAGTCCTAACAGTGATGTGTTTGCTACTTGACCACTCTTAAATCAGTTCATAGTTTTTCTGTAGTACTTCTCCTGGTGTCTTTCTGGTAATTGTATGCAGAAAGTGCTGAGGGATTTTTGTTTTTATATGGACAACTCCTGTTAACCTGAAATGCTGAACTTAAGTATTATAACTTCTCCCTCTGAATGGAAGGCTTAGAAAAATATAAACTTAAACTAGGGGCTTAGTTCCTCTGAGGATAAAAACATGATATATAGAACATTTCACTTTCAATAAGTGAAATTATTGAAATTTCACTTTCAATAATGAAAGTGAAATTCTAAGGTATTTAGAATCAGGTCCAAGTTCAGAAGCAAAAGTAGTTACCCCATTTTTCCTTTGGAGGCTCCAGACTTCCTTGTTGACAACCATCTCAGTCAGGGTCCAATCTTGTATATTGACCTTATCAGTCAGGGACCACTGGTTACAGTTCACTGTCTGGTAGAGTCCATGGGGTTGTCAAGGCCAGATCTGTCCACATTCTCCGGGGAAATAGGAAGTGGCCCTCCAGGGCACAGGTGAGCTTCAGCCGCTGGGCTGGTACACTGAGGGGGTCAGGGTGCCACAGTGGGTGGGAGACCTAGAGCACATTGAGAGGGCCATTGGGACATGGTGTTGGGAGAGCCATTCTGGACATACAGCAGGGGCAGACACCTGCTTGTTCTTTATGTGTCTTCTGAGAAAGCCTAACATCATTCTTGCTGTAAAAGGAGAAATGCTTATTCGTTGTTTTGGAGCAGGCACTGCAGGATAAATTTGAAGCTGAGAGACAATGAATTAAAACTGGCACAATAAAGCCAACCAGAAAGGCTGGGAAATAAAATGTGATGTCATTTTTGAAATAACACCAAATAATAAGACAGCTTAGACAGGCATAGCAGTCTATATGAGACCTGCTTTATGGGTAGAAATCTATCTAAAGAAGAGATAATACTGAAAGTATTGTCACTTCATTTCAAATAAGTTCCCCTATTTCCTAGGTGAGACAATTATTAAAGTGTGAAACAAAAGTAAAATGTGAAATTCAATATTCGTTCAGTAGTGGTGAGCATCTCCTGTGCATCAGCACTGATTTATAGCTAATGGCCCTTACCCTCAGTCAGCTCAAACTGCAGATACAGGCCACTCAGTCACTTCTGTATTCAAAGTATATGCATCGGGCCTGGGTTGAGAGGTAGACTTACAGAGCAGGTAACACTTGAAGCCGGTTTTTTCTGTTTGTTTGTTTGTTTTTGAAGCAGGTTTTAACTGGTTTTAACCCACCTCCCTTTTGTCTGTGACTTCCCTCATTTCAGTAGCCAAACATTTAGCACCTTTTATACACCCAATGTACAGGTATCAGCAGTCCGTCTTTGTATGACCTTGACCCAGTACCTGTACATATCCTCCTAGTAGCTTTTTAACTCCAACAGAGCTTAGAAACTTAGTTGGAAGGAAAGCGACTCCATGGGGGCAGTTCGTGAGCAGAGAAAGCTTTACACCCCTTTACCTGCAAGAAAATGTTCTCGCCAAGGTCATCGTGCCTAAAGAAAGTTAAGCTAGTTTAGGAATAAGCGCTCGTGTCCTGTTTAATTGAAATATATTTTAATATTACTTCCATTCCCTTACCTCTTCTCCAACCTCTGCTTTTTTGAAGATGAATGTGCAAATGCCTTCTGATAATGGAATAAGTCATCGGCCAGGACAGATACTTCTTTAGGTATCTTTAGGCTCACTGTTTCACATCTCAAGGGACCATCTGTTAAATTTATTTTCAGAGAAACATGATCATCTTTGGGCTCTCTGGCTAACTGAGCAAAACGATAGGTGCAAGTGAAAATCAAGCTTTATTTTTACCATTCCATATCTTTAATGCTAAGTATCAAATTAGTAGGTTCTGAGGCCAACTTCATTCGCCCACTAGCACCATGCAGCCCCCTCCCTCCCTACCCCTGGTTAACTTAATTTCATTACTTAATACATTATGTAGTCTGTGGGCATTTCATTTTGACACCAAATCATCTATTAATTATTGGGGGGCGCCTGGGTGGCTCAGTCATTAAGCATCTGCCTTCAGCTCAGGTCATGATCCCAGGGCCCTGGGATCGAGCCCCACATAGGGCTTCCTGCTCGGCGGGAAGCCTGCTTCTCCCTCTCCCACTCCCCCTGCTTGTGTTCCCTCTCTCACTGTCTCTCTCTGTCAAATAAATAAATAAGATCTTAAAAAAAAATTATTGGTAAATTAATAAGAATGTATTTTATCTCAACCTGTTAATTTAAATGCTAATCAGAACTAAGTTTCCAGGTATTCTCTTATACTTTTAATGCTTTGATATAACTTCAGAAGAATGAAAATATATGTTAAGTTTTATAGATATATCTGTTCCTGAAAGCAGACTTGAAACCCTCCTTTTAAAAATTTTAATTTTGGCCGTTTTTCAGAAGCCATTATTCCTTTATGCTGAGAATATATGAGCCTATGAATTGGGCAAAATGGAAACTCAGTATTCATCGGGGGATAGGACTTTGGTATGTGTGTCTCCTCACTCCCTGAAGGAATCCTCATGACTTTGGGAAATACTGGAAAGAATAGCTTCCTAAAATGTTTTAAAAATGGAAAAACTGATAAATAAACACATATTAATAAAACCCAAAGTATTTTTTTACTTGGGAAATCCTCTATAGGACTTTTATTTTCCAACCGAATATTTTAATATAATTTTTCTAGTTATTTACTTAGTTCTCGTTAAGTAGATGCAGACCTTTTTTCTCTTCTTCCAGCTACACATATGCTGACGATGAAAATATAATGATTCGAATAGCTAACTTAATATGTTCCACACATTCTTCCGAATGCTTTGTAAAGTATTATTAACTCATTAAATCCTCACAACTGCCTGAGATAGGAATTGGTCCTATCCGTACTTCACAGAAGACACATTAGGTAACATGTCGAGATCAGACAGCAGGAAGTGATGACAGGAGTCAAGGCGGGCAGTATGGCCCCAGAGCCTTGCAAAAGAGTCCTCTTTTTAAAAACGTTGATCTATTAGGAAATTCTGGAGCTTAGCACATGACAAGGACACGAGTTGGGGAAATGCCTCTGTGTTGATATAGTTAAAACAGCTTATTCTCAGTAGCATCTCTTACAGGAATATCATACAAATGAGTCTGGCTAAAGCCACAGTAATCTGATGTTGACGGTCCTCTAGATTTTTATATTAATGAGTGACATGTTCCTTTAATCTTCTGATTCATGAAGGGGTGTTGGCTGATACGGATTAGTAATTAGTCAAACAGGAAGACACCTCCACGTTCTTATTTACAGGGCAAGTTTTTGAGTGATGACCAGAGTTCTTTAATTTTTCTCTGGGATAACAAGTTAAGGAAAAAAAATATCTAATCCTTTTTTTAAAAAACATAATAAATGTCTTTGTACTTGAAAGTATGTCTTCTTTCTATGCAGATACCAGGTAAGATACCAGATACCGGGTAAGTAGAAACATCTTGATTTTTCCCCGGATTGTTTTGCAAGTGTCTTGGATACATTTTTGTTTGATTATCACAGCGCCCCTCATCCATATTATCACCTTCAAGGCTGTTAGTTCAAAATACATAACACAAGGCTCACATCTTGCAGGATTCCTGACTGATTGGATTTCTCATACCTTACCTCCTCCCAATCCCTGAATGTGTGGTCTGACCTTCACCAAACATTCCTTTCATTAATGGCCTGGGGAATCTTGTTGGAGCAGTTTTGTGCCTAGGTTTCAAGAACATACTGATGAAGTAAAAATGTTAACATTCGTCTCACCCATAACCTTATGCTCTCTAGAGGACTTCTGAGACCAGTCTCCCTTTCTGGTGGATAGATAGGTGAACATTCAGTAGCAGAGTCCTCTCCTATTTGAAGGTCAGAGAGGTCTCTTTGTGTATTTACATCTGCAATACCATTTATTTAAGACATTCAGAAGTAATTGATAAATTGTGAAACACTGCATCTGAGACTAAAGATGTACTATATGTTGGCTAATTGAATTTAAATATTTTTTTAAAACAACTTACCTGAAGACTCCTTATCTGTATCAATTGTGGGTTTTTTTTCATAAATGAAAAATTACACTGTTTAAATGGAGGATGGCTCTGTAGCCAAGGTTTCTAGCTCATGGTACTCAGATAATAACAACAGATATTTGATGGGCTTTTGCTTCTTTTGTTTTTTAAGAGAAAGATCATTAAGGAGAAGGTGAGGTAGGGTAAGACTAACAAATGGAAAAGTATTAATGGAATTAAACACTTAGACAAGACCAAGATTAATAACATGGACTGTCAGTAATCTGATTTGATTAGAGAGAACAGGCCTTTTTTTTTTTAAGATGAGTCCTTTCCTTTTTGTTTTTTAATTTTTATTTATTTTTTTAAAGATTTTATTTATTTGAGAGACAGAAATAGCGACAGAGAGCATGAGTAGGGAGGAGAGGGAGAAGCAGGCTCCCGGCTGAGCAGGGAGCCTGACGTGGGACTTGATCCCAGGACCCTGGGGTCATGACCAGAGCCAAAGGCAGATGCTTAACCAACTGAGCCACCCAGGTGCCCCAGGCCTTTTTTTAAGAAAACTTTTTTTATTTCAAGTTTTTATTTAAACTCTAAAGAAAACTTGAAAATTTCGTGGCATTCTATTTTTCTAACACTGAAGGAACTTCCTTAGTGGTTAGTGTTGGCTATTGACATTGGCCTAAAGTTACCAAACAACAAAACTATCAAGTAACAGAATTTTTTTTTTGAGAGAGAGAGACAGTATATGAAAGTGGGGGGAGGGGGAGAGAGAATCTCAAGCAGACTCCATGCCTAACACAGAACCTGACTTGGAGCCAGACATGGGACTCAATCCCACGACCCTAAGATCATGAGCTGAGCTGAAATCAGGAGTCGGATACTCAACTGACTGAGCCACCCAGGTGCCCCCAAGTAACAGAATTTTTAAAATTTCTGTACATCTTGGTTTGGTAACTGGGTTTTATCCCACATTTAGAAAGACGTTTTTAAATTACAAGCAATGACAATTTAAATATGGAAGAAGCCATGGTGTGCACGTCTACTCAGGTTGGTAAAAAGTGGAAATCCTCACTGATCCTTTTGTTATGTACCCCAAACATGTACCACAGTTGACAGGAAGATTCAAATTCCTCTTGTTCCCTACTTGGATGCCTTCATAGTCCCCTCTCCTCTGCTCCCAAGGAACCATCTGACGTGGCTTCTAGGGGGAGGATATTTATTAGACTATAGTGCCCAAACTGCCATCTGTTGGGGTTCTTGCTTTTTTTTTTTTTTTCCAATGGCAAGTGTGGCCAGATCAGCCCGAAGCTGTCCCTCCTTGGAAGGCAGTCTTCTTAGGAAGGGTTGGATTAGGCAGATTCAATTAGCTGCTTTGAGTCTTCAGGAAAATCTCTTTTGATTTGTGTTCTTGTACAATTCTTGGTGTTTTTCTTGACAAGAGAGAGTGGTTAACTAAATGGCTGAGATAAAGGTGTGGACCTATAGGATAGAAGCCAAGGAAGCTGTTCAACCTGTTTTTTTTCTTGGCTTAGGCAGTGGTGTGCTGGGAAATGTTTAACAACCTGCTCTCTGGGGGCAAATGTGTATTTACATATAATCAAATGTAAGTCTATTATAGATTTTACTGAGATACAAATAAATATACAATTAACAAATTGAATAGAATATATAATACAATAATATATGAATACATTAATACAGTGCAATAAAATACACAATTCACAAATAATAATAGAACATACAGTCCTCTTTATTGTAAATTTTTATATAGCTCATTGATTCTCACAGAATGCGTTTACTGATTTTATGGAACTCTTTTATCTATAGCCAAACTATGGTGGCAGTTGATGAATAAGTATGATTCCCAGCATGAATGTTGGTTGATATTTTCCTTTACATGAAAGACGAAGATGAAGGTTAGAACAACAAAGACGTATGTTGGAATTTCACTTGTTTGTCAAAGAAGAGAGTCACTTCTTTACTGAAATCGGACCATTTTCAGATACTGGAAGAACATTTCCTCAAATTTTGTGCTGTTCACAATATACCAGCTATAGATGTGATATTTGTTTTTTAAGATCTATTTATTTTAGAGAGAGAAAGAGAGCACGCACTAGTGGGAAGCACAGAGGGAGGGGGAGAGAGAATCTGAAGCAGATGCCCCGCTGAGCACAGAGTGGGCCAGGGGCTCAATTTTACAACCTGAGCCAAAACCAAGAGTCAGTCACTTAACTGTGCCACCCAGACACCCCCTACATGTGACATATTTTTAAGTTTAATCTGCCTTATTTACATTTTCCCATCACTTTCTTAAGCCTGGAGATAATCAACAATAAATCAAGCCCTGATTTCTAGCTTTTGCCTCTTATATAAATGCTGTGATCTCAAGCTACCAATGGGATGTCATTGAATGCAGAGTTGGGAAGTGGCACGCGGCTGAGTACCATTATGTAGCATTTCCCACCAGTAGTACAGATACGGTAGATGGGGAAAACCTCAGGAACATAGATAATAGTGAGTAGGAGGTGATGAGCTGTGGGTATTATTTTTGGTGTTGATAATTATTTAATAGTAAGCTTATATAATTTAACTTTTAATAAGGGGTTGCAAAATTCTTGAAACAGTCTGCTGCTTTTAACAGTCAGTTCTCCCAAGCTGGTACAAGGCAGCTTCAGCACACCCCTGGCTTCCCACCCTCCAACTCCGACCCGCGCTTCCTTAATGCCCGCGGTGGTGGGGACAGGGCAGACATACACAATAGGCCTTTTACATACAGAATCCAGGGCCCTACCCCTGGAAATCAGTCTGAGGCGAGACTTGAAACTACAAAAACCCAGACCTCCCCAGGTGATTAAGATGCTTAAGGAGAATTAGGAACTATTCCTTTGACGAGAATGCTTATACTCCAAGCCAGCTCCCCAGGGTTTGCGGCAGGAGTCCCACGAACGAGATGTCTTTCTTACCTGGCCGCCTTTTCTGCTCATATATGGTGTCCCTTTGGAGCCCCATGGGGCAGAGGTTAGAGTGGGGGCTTCAGGTGGGGAAGCGTTCACATGTTTGAGATCCTGTAACTCCCAGGGTATCGTGGCTAGCACCACTGCCTATCCTACGGAAGTCGAAACCAAGCCAGTTTTTCAGTTCCTAACTAGAAATTCGACTGTAGAGACCACTGAAAAAGCAGAACTGGATACGAAAGGTTGTGGGCTGGTTATTTGGAACCATGAGGTCTTTTGCTGGGGTTGGCTACTGACTCATGGGGAAGTTTTCTGTTTCAGTATTCCACACTGCAGATATCTTTGTTTAGTAAAGCTTAACAGCCAAGCATGCTTGACTCTTGTGTTGGTTGTGGAGCTTGCTCAATAAAGGAAAACGAATGGTGAGCTCCATCAGTTTTTGAAATTAGTCCATGAAAACCTGAAATTCACATGAAGAAGAGATGGATATTTTTCCATAGGGCTTTTTGTTTTTTGAAAAGATCCACAGAAAGTTCCCTAGAAAATACCCTTCACATAGTTTTAACTGGTGCTCACAAAATCCTTGTTCATGTATATTTTGTAGAAATACACCTATTGCATTACACATAGGAACCTTACCTTTACAGTATCTAGAACCTGTCTTTTTATAGCTGTGAAATAGGAAATGTGGCCCAAATGAGAGGAACTAGGGGTGACATCCGAGCAGAAAGGGTATGTTTGAGGACAGTAACAACACGAAAGACTTTATTCTTTGCTATGCTGAGAGTCACTGAGCCAGCAATTTTGAAATCACTTTTGTCCCTGTAACACATCCTGGCCAATGAACTTACAAATGAAAATTGAGGAACCTCAGCCCGAGTGAAAGTTTTAAACTTTTCTTTTAAATTCCTGAGAAATCCATCATAAAACATCTATGTGAGAGGAATAAAATCATGGTTTGTGGTGGAGCAGGGAGCCAGCGTGCATGAAACCAGATTAAACTTAAGTTCTGCGCACTCGTCACATTTCTGGTATGTATATTAATTAGCTGTACCCACAATTTCTCAAGGAAAATGTAAAAAGTCAGTGTCCAAAGAAAAAACATGAAAAGAATTTTTCAGGGATCATTAGGCATCAAATCGTTCCCCTGAGCAGTTTCCAAGGCCTCTGATGAACCTGAAGAGCATTAGCGCATGGGCTGTGCTACAGAGAGGAACAACAATAGGAGGTGATTAGAACAGAACTTGAGCCTTTAAAAAAAATTTTTTTTTTTAAATTAGGTAATGACATTTCCATTTGCAAGTTTCCTTAAGCTCTGCAACTGCATGATTTCCCAGGGAGAATGTTTAACTTGAGGTGACAGGCAGACTGCTTTGGGTCTAGAGAACAGAGACTGGAAAAGGAAGCAAGCAAACCCATGTGACTTGTTTTATTAATTTGTTCCTGCTTCACCTTTGCGCTGAGACAATTTACTCTCTCTTCGTACCTTAGCTTCTCCTGCTTGGAAGTGGGTTCATATTCCATGCAACAGCACTCTTCCGGAAGAGAACCAATGGATCTTCTGGTCCCTTCCCCACGTTTCCCACCTCTTCCCCTGCCTCCCTGTATTTGAGATGTCACACGTGGGGCTTGCTGACTCTCTCTGCCTCTGCACACACATTCTCTTCCCGTCCCCAAGTGCCATTTACACTGCTCTCCACCATCTGGATTCCTTATTTCATGCCCTTCTGCAAAGAGACCTTGTTCCGGTGAGGCTTCCCGGATGATCCTGGTACAGGGCCGAGTACAGAACAAGCACGGCTCGCTCGGAGTGGGAAGAAGGTCATGGCTGTCAATCTGGAGAGGCAGACTGGCAACATGAGCTGGCGCTGAGCCCAGACTAGTCTCCACATGCTCTGTATGCCATCCCGGCAGCCAAAGAGCAGTGTCGGATCAAGCACATGGGGACACAGAATCTTACTAACTTGTGTGAACTTAGCAGAACTCTCATTCTTTCATACATGACACCATTCTGTACTCACAGTTCTGCTGTCTCTCCCCTTTGGTGGTTCCTTCTCTTTTTTAAGATAAAGTTCAAATTTCTTAGCCCAAGGGACAAAGCCCTTTGTAATCTGGCCCTGACTCTCCAGCACTCCCTTAATTCTGTTCCCTACCCGTTGTTTGGACTCTTCCAAAAGGACTGCTACTTGTCCTTTACAGTTCAGGGCAAGCAGCATCTCTTGGCTTTTGGATGAATTTTCTGGGATCTGCACACCTCTAAATAAATGCCTTGCAGACCTTGGAGCACATTCTGCTTTTCCAGTCATGACCTGATCTTATTCACCATATTGTGAGCTTCCTGACAGCAGACCATCTCTGTATCCCCAGCAAAGTGCCTGCCACATGGTGGTTCTTCAACCAGTGTTGGAATGAATAAATGATCTGTTGCATTACTTAGAAATTAAAACTAATGAATAAGGGGGGGGGGAAGATAAGAGATTGTCTCTGAGTTCTATTCCTAAGGAATTCAGAATTTAAGCACTGTTCAGTGACCCATGAAAGAGAGGCAAGGAAATACAGCCCCCTTGCCTGTACTTGACGAATGCCAGAAATCTGACAACTGACTCAGAGAGTCCTAGGAATATAAAGCCTTGAGAAAGGACAAGCCTACTAATGAAGAGCTTGAAATAAAAATTATCATTAAACAAACACTGAGGGAGAGCTGCCTTCAGTAAGAAATAATGCCCTAAGAATGCATCAGGATTCAGAACAAATAAATCTAGATAAAGAAGAGATTGTATCTAAGGAAACATGTTTTGTTAGCTGAAAAGTTAGGAAGGATGATTCATAGTTCTGGGTTACAAAGTACAGTAGGTAAATCAGTGACATGGTGGCAAAGAATCCATAGCTTCTTAAAATAGTATGCTTTTAGCTCGAGGGAAAGAAAGGTATTTCACTCAGTATGATAGCATGTATGCCGCAGAGCCATTTGGTAGATAAGGTCAAAGAAAGTATCAATGTATAGAACTCTTTCCCAGTTGGCCATAGACCTCTGAGTGACCTCAAGCCGCCAGAAGCTCTATCAAACAGCTCCCTTGTGTTGGTATCCACCAAAAGGTGGTGTTACCCTGTGGATGTGCTAGATTGCACAAGGATGATTCTAACCTGACTTACACTAGTTCCCAGCTCAGCCCCACCCTGCTCCAAGAGGATTAAAGATGGAAAAGACCCAAAGGGCACAGAACTAAACAACATTCAACACTCAATACTCAGCAATGTCTAAATAAGCACTGAAAAGAGGCCCAGTTCTAGACCTTGGGCCCTACTGGCAATGAGTTTAGAATCAAGATAGTCTTGTAAATTTGCATTACTACCTTTCTGGAGTGAACTGGCAAGAACTCTCCTGGTAGACAGAGTCTTGTTGAGTTTGGGATTTTTTATTTTTTTAAAGATTTTATTTATTTGACAGAGACACAGCGAGAGAGGGAACACAAGCAGGGGGAGCGGGAGAGGGAGAAGAAGGCTTCCTGTGGAGCAGGGAGCCCGATGCGGGGCTCGATCCCAGGACCCTGGGATCATGACCTAAGGCAGCCGCTTAACGACTGAGCCACCCAGGCGCCCTGAGTTTGGGATTCTTAATGGACCTATTTTAAAAATGAATAAGCATGTTGGCTTTTCTGTGCAAAGATCTCCCTGGGCTAGGGTTGGCCTTGGTGAAAGGTGCTAAGGCACTTGCTTTTGAGGAGGACAGCTGTGACATTGGAATAGGGCAGTCAGAACCTCAGAGTGGCTGTGTTTTCAAGATACCTGGAGACACAGCTTATTTCCCTAAACTAGTCTCAGGAGTGGCTCTCTTTGCCTGGTCTCTCCTTATCCACGATCATCTGAATATTTTCTACCCCAGACAGCATCAATACACTGACAGGTAAGTAGGTGGCAAAGAGATCCCAAGCTGGTCATGTTATCTTCATGATTCTAGGCTTTTGCTGGCAGAATCATCCTAATTTACACCACTGCCACGAAGTGCTTGTGTTTGTCTGTGGTAATATATGCCCTAAATAATGCAGGAGAATCCAGCAGGTGGTAGAGAGGGTGCTGGCTAGCTCTGGTCTTGGCTCCTTGGAACTGCTACTGACTGGCAGATAAACTGATTCTCACCTAAACACACACACATCAAGGAAGCTCAGTCCTCGGATCTGCCTATTACCCTGTATCTGTCATGGTTTCTAGAACATAGCTTAGAGCCAGACTGCCTGAGTTCGTACCCCGTTGCACTGCTACTTCATGACACAGTTTAAGCTACTCACCCTCTTTATGCCTTTTTCCTCACCCAACAAATAGGAGTCATGATTATAATACTTACTCATAGGATTCTAGAGAGAATTGAATGACTTAATACATGGAAATTGTGTGTTAGGCACTATTATTTTTACGCCCTTTGGGAGTGCTTGAATTCTCTGATCTTCAACCGCACAGTTACAAAACATAGAACATACAGCTGAAAGAAATATGACTGGTATTACCTAGCCAGCTTCTCATTTGTTAAGAGGAGAAAACTAAAATCCAGAGGAAAGACAGGTCTTTCCCCAAAGTCAAATGGCTATTAGGGAAAGACTGAGAACTAGCTGTCCACAGGTCCTGGGCAATGAAAGGAACAGATTTCCATGGACTAAATTGGCCATTTCCTAGATGAACCAGTCTTGCCTGCTTAGACCTTCTGAATGGCCATAGTGTGGGGGACTTTATAGTTTAAGAATATAATGCCAAAATCCAAGCGTTGTGAGCTCAGAAGGAGACGTAAAGATTTCAGGGGCAACATTAGAAATGGCAAGTGGCCAGAGCTCCCATACTTCAAGGGCCATGGAAATTTGGAGGTAACTGATGGCTAAGTAGCGACCAAGGGAGGCTGCCTAGGAGGAGCTAGAAGTGGATTTGCCAGCAAAGCCTAAAAAAAAAAAAAAGACCTGTGTGTTTCATGTGCATATACAGTATGGTTCATGTGCATATACAGTGTGGCGGCACAGTAGTGAAATTGGCTTCACCAGACAGCCAGTGACATGGGCACCTTTATTTTATGGTCCTGTTTCACATATTGTCTACACAAAATCCCCCCAGCCCACCCCAAGACCATGACTGTCCTTGTCAACCCAAGTAGGCATTCTGGCCCCTCTTTACTGCCTCTTCCTCCTTCCGGCATCTGTGGCTCCTTGACGATGCTCAGAGTTCATTTCCGTGTAATCAAACCTGGATACAAAGATTGAGATGGGGCACAGGGGACAACAGCCATGGCAGGAAGAAAAGTATTTAAAATCACCCCTAGAATAAAAGCAGTCCACAGGCCCGAATGGTAAGTGGGGCAAGGGCAATGCTGCTTTTGTGAGGAGCTGTCGATGTTACGGGTTGGATGGTCTCCTAGAGCCAGGGACACGAAGGCACCCCCAGGACCAGAGAGTTCTCCTTCAAATCTGCAGAACACATCATTCCTTTATTTTGACTGCATCAAGATAGTCTCCTCATGGCCCTGACGGTTGAGGATACCTCCTGTTTTTCTCACAAGTTCTCAGGAACCGGCAATTGCCACATTTTGTCAGTTAATTTAGTTCATTTATTCTTTATGCCCCACTGAGCCCCAGCCTATTGGGAAGCAAATGGTGTTTTGTTTTGTTTTGTTTTGTTTTTCTAGAATTGCGCCTGCTGACATTTTGAAATAGCTCAGGGCAGCCCTGGTGTTGATGACCAGGGTCCTCTCCCTCGGAGGTCAGGACAACCTCCAGTTGACCTGCCTCCCCTCTTCCTCCAACCCCAGCTTCCTTGTAGTTGAAGATGAGGCTGGGTAAGGAAATGAGTAGCCTGAGAAAGCATAGCAGGATGTGAGTAAATTAAAGAAATGGGTTTTTTCCCTTGGGTTTTTAGGCAGAGGGGAACCTACCTACTATAAAAACTTAAATAAAAAGTACCAACATGAATGAATGTAGGGGCAAGCCCAACACTGTGATACCATTTTTGCTCTAAGTGGATTATCCACTGAGGGAATTTCCTCCCTTGAAAAAAAAAAAGGAGGGGGGAGGGGGTTAGAAACTACTGCTTTCACCATTCTACCTGTGCCTAATTTCCGACTCTTCTAACATAGGGCTGTGGAGGCTAATCAAAGAGAATACTGTCATTGTGCTGGGTGGTTGAGGAAACTAATGATTTGATACTGGAGCCTTTATTTGAAAAGGAAAGCAAACTGCTGCAGTTGACCTGGGCCAGGCACTTGAATGCCAGGCAGAGGGGACCCATAAGGATGAGGTTGCAGTGCAGGAGTAGACCACTCTGTGACTAATGAATGTGGTGGCCTTCGTTGCTCAGAGGGAAAGGGATCTAGCTTTGGAGTTGCCTGCCTCGAGCACTACAAAACCCAACCATTTGGGGCATTTCACCTGCTGACTCTGTCTTGAGGGATAGAACTGGTGAAATATCTCAGTAGGCCACATTCTAGATCCCTGTTTGTTGAAAGAATTCAGCCAGCATCCTGACCCTACTCAGGTTCCTGATTACTTTGAATTAGGTGGCCTGGAAAGCCCCCGAGATTTCACTGTCTGATTTCTGGGAGTCAAATGAAAGAGAAGCTTAGCAACAGAATCCCCAAGGAAAATACAGAAGTTAGTAGCTTCCAGGAGTAGCTTCTCGGTGTCTGGACTTAACATCTACCTGCGGCCAGTGCCGTTACAAATCATGCCCCTTGGTTTGGGGAAAGGCATGGAGGGCAGTGTAACTTTTACTTTCCCTCTGAGGTTTATCTGCCTGAGAGAGATGTTGCTTCTTTTACTGTTGTTGCTTTGAAATACAATTGTCTTTTATTTTGCTCTTGCCATGGAAACTAATAAATAAAAGGAAGCATGATTTCTTAATGGCCTCCATCTTCAGATGCACTTCTCTGTCCAGTTACCTGAGAGAGCAGACAGCTATTTGGAATAAAGAAAAGGGGGGAGGGAAGGTGAGTATTGGAAACACTGGTCAATACAAGTCTGGAAAACGATGTAGTCTTATGTCACTCTCTGACATTTGGTGTGCTTTTGTTTGTAAAAGATAGTGTGTGCATTATACTTTTTTTAAAGAAAATTGAGTTAAATCCAATTATTTCTTGTATTTTGGCTATCCTTCATGTAGCTTTCTTTAGGGGAATTGTGCACAATTACTTTGACATGGTGTCATGCAGACTCATTCCAATGGAATCCAGTTAGACGGTCCTAAGACTTTTGCTCCAGCTGTGAACATGTGTTTTGATTTACATTGTGCTTAGATGGACCATGTGTATGCTTTGTTCCTGTGGAAGACGTAATTTGCAACAGAAGACTTGGAATAGCAGCATCTTGCTTGCAAAATTGTTTAAAAAAAAAGATTTCCTGATTTATTCCAAAATCTTCAACTATCCTTTAGATAGATACCATTTCAAGTAGTTACTCCGGTGTGATTCTCAACCCTGAGTCTATAACAGCCTCACCTGGGTGGAACATTAATCCCTTCCACTTCATCCAGGAGATGAAGATTTCATTCCCGGAGACTCCCAGTATGTCTTAGGTGGGGGCCTTGGGATGGATGGATAGATAGATAGATAGATAAATAGATGATAGATAGATAGATAGATAGATAGATAGATAGATAGATAGATAGATAGATTTAAAACAAAACAAAACAAAACAAAACAGTGATGATCTTGAGGCTCAGCCATGGTTGAGAACCACTATGTTAAACAATGTGGTCTTTTAAAGGCAATTTGCTTTAATGATAAATAATAGATACACCTAAGGACAGCAAGAGAAGATGCTCACAGAAATAACAAATAATGCCCATGGTCACAAGGGGGCTTGCTTCATGATTATAACCAACTGCTCCTTTATTTCATGGACTAGTTTTGACTTTAAAGGTAAGTGCTATAAAACTATGTAAAATTCCATTATGTTTTTGAGATCAGACACATGGAGCAGTCACCTCCAGCTGCTAAAAAAAAAAAAAGGGGGGACCACCATTTTACTGACTAAATCCAGGCTCACATGGAAAGCTGGTGTCCATTAGTCCACAAATAAGAAGTTGTTAATTGTCTGGCTAGTGGTTGGCTGGTTCCTGGTAAATACAGCCTCAGAGATGGACCCAAGATTAATGGGGTTGCTCGGCACGTACAACAGATATACAAGCTGGTAACAGCCACTTACCCTCTGCTAGGTACCCTTCCCATGCTTTACTAACATCACCTCAAAATACCTCTACAAGGTAGGTGGTATTATTCCCATCTTATAAATGCAAAACTAGGTACAGATATCTGCCCACCACTGAGCTGGTTGCCGGGATTGGAAATCAGATCTGCATGGCCCCAAAGCCACGCTGCAACCACTACACCATCTGGTCTCATCCCTGCCCTGCAGAGGGGGCCATATTGGAACAGCAAAGACCATGGGGCTGACAGCCAGGCAAGCACTCCAGAGAAATAGGACAGACTTTCATACAAGGATGTGTGCATATGACACGTTATAGCAAAAGGCCAAATATTCTTGTAAACAGGGCAGTGATGACTGAAGAGCTTTATTAAAAATATTACAACAAATATGTACAGTGGAGTGTTAGCATCTGTTAAAGCTAGGTGATTTTATTGACCTATTTTTTTGTATGTTTGAAATATTTCATTGCTAATCATTGTTGGGCGAAGGGAAATGGAAGCAAGCTGATAAGCTCTTCTGCATTATGAATTAATCAGATAGTTTTGCACAAATTGGACCAGATATTTGCTGATACGATCCCAACAAAGAGACAAGGTAGAGAAAGGAATGTTTGCTAATTAACTACCAAAGAAAGAGAAATGTGAGAAGTAATTAAACCACCTGGTTCTCTGTGCACCTCCAAAGCCTTCTCCCCATGTATCTCTTCCAGCTAATGGCTGAGAGCAATTAGCCAACAATACATCTAGTAGAAAAGAGATCTTGTTAAGTTTTGAGCTCCATGCCAATTGTGGGTGTACTGTTTTCACAAATTACATTAGTGCTCATGGACTGGAATTGCAGTGCTTTACATATTCAAAATTATGAGACCAGCTGTGCCCAGTGGTCCCTTGGTCTTTGGCGTGAAACTCAAAGGCAGTCCTTGGCTAGGAGAAGAGTCTTCCGGATTCCAGCAGCTTTTGTTCAACGCAGGGCATATCTTACTTACACTTCCAAGTTCAGTGTGACACAGGAAGTTGTGTTTTGATTTTGACTCTCGGTCCATGAAAATCATAAATGAAGTTCAAATTCCTACCTTTGCACTTCAGAAGACCTGGCACATCTCAGCCAATGTGGTTGCACATGCAGTATATATGAGGAGTAGCCTTTTATGTCTTAATGTGGGCACATTCTTCTTTAAATCCCACCTAGGATTACGTAGATGCTGAGGCTTCTTTGGCAGTGGATTTGTATCTTCGGGTTTCTGAGTGGTTGGTGATTTCGCGTGACACTCTTCATGGAGAGTTAATGCCAAATGTATTTTGTGTACCTTATCATCATCAATTATCTTGAGACACAGAAGTTTAGTATTTAATTTTTCACTAAATGTACACTTTCAGTTTAGTTAAAAATTTATGACTTTTTAAAAATTTTTTATTGTTATGTTAATCACCATATATTACATAATTTGTTTTGGTGTAAAAATTTATGACTTTTTGTTGCCAAAAGAATTTATTGCAGGGGCGCCTGGGTGGCTCAGGAGGTTAAGCGTCTGCCTTCAGCTCAGGTCATGATCTCAGCGTCCTGGATCCTGCCCCACATCAGGTTTTCTGCTCAGTGGGGAGCCTGCTTCTCCCTCTCTCTTTGCTCCTCCCCCTGCTCATGCTCATGCATGCTCTCTCTCTCACACACACACACACTCTGTCTCTCAAATAAATAAAATCTTTAAAAAAGAATTTATTGCAGGGCGCCTGGGTGGCTCAGTTGGTTGAGCGGCTGCCTTTGGCTCGGGTCGTGGTCCTGGGGTCCTGGGATCGAGTCCCACATTGGGCTCCCAGCTCGGCGGGGAGCCTGCTTCTCCCTCTGACCCTCTCCACTCTTGTGCTGTTTCTCTCTCTCCCTCTTTAATAAATAAATAAATAAAATCTTTAAAATTAAAAAAAAGAAAAAATTTATATATAAAAAAAGAATTTATTGCAAAATTAAAGTATTGCCAAAGAATAAAATAAATGATTGTAGATTTATACTGTATGATTAATGACAAAATCACTGCATGAGGCCATTATGACTACTCCGTAGATATTCTTCAGTAGAATTGGGCAGCCGCAATTTCCCGCACATAATTCGTAAATACCTAACCTATGATCTCCATTTTCCTCTGACCTCAGTGAATGGTGGCCTGCCATTGTCATCCATCTCGTAGACTTTGGCAAGTCCCGCACACAGCTAACTGCTACATCAAGGGGCCAGCAGGGATGGGAACAGCATCAAATGGGTGTCCCACCATCACTGGAGACCAGAAGGAATTAAATTGTCCCTCACCCCCTCTATCTGAGCTCTTGACTAAGACATGTTAATTATATTGAGTAGAAGCCTGATTCCACTTGCATGCAATTCTGCAACAGGTAAAACCAACCTATAGTGGAAAGAAATCCAAGCATGTGTTGCCTCTGGAGAGAGAGGGCAGACGTGGCTGGGAAGGGGCAGGAGGGAAATTTCTCAGGTGATGGTCATGAACTATAGCTTGGTAGGTTTGGATTAAACATCTGTATGCATTTGTCAAATCTCAGTGAATGTACACGTAAAATTTGTGCATTTCATTGTATATAAATTATATGTGAAAACACCATAATATGCATGATGAAGTATTTGGGGTGATGTGTAGGTAGATAAGGTGATAAGGTAGATTGATGGATGGAGAGAATAGATATATATATGAAAAAATAAGCATAAGAAAATGTTAATGATAGAATGTAGATGGTGGATATACAGTGCTCACTATGAAATTATTTCAACTTCTTATTTGTTTGAAAATGTTCATAATAAAATGTTGGGGGATTAAGCAGCTTTCATGTGTATAGTGGTCCAGAGGGTAGAAAGGACCCCCCCCTTGTCTGTTCAGCTGCATCTGTACCCACAGATAACAATTCTCATTGGTATATTTTACACACACACACACACACACACACACACACACACACACACACACACAACATATTTAAAGGAGCTACACCAAAAATTTAGCCACAGTTACCTTTGGATGGCAAACCACAGATCTTTTGTGTATTTTCTTATTTTTGTTGGCCTATATTTGTTAATTTTCTACAATGAACATTTGTTTCTTGTGCCATATTGTAAATTTTCAAAGGTGTTCTTTTTTTAACTGCTTTTTAATAAAAACATTTTCTTTCCCACTTGGGTAGAAATACTTTATATTGACCTTTTGGGTTAGCCTCTGCCTCTTGAATTACTTTTCTGTGGAGCATACTTGGATAATTTTTCAAATTGTGGTAAGAGGCACATAACAGACAATTGACCATTGTCACCACTTTTAAGAATACAGCTCAGCAGCATTAAGCACATTCACAGTGATGTGCCACCATCACCACCATCCATCTTTAGGACTTTTTCCATTGTGCAAAACTGAAACTCTGTGCCCATTAGATAGCTATTCATTTCTCCCTCCCCACTCCAGCCCTTTTCAACCACCATCCTACTTCCTGTCTCTATGAATTTGACTACCCCAGGTACCTCATATGTGTGGAATCCTATGGTATTTGTCCTTTAGTGACTTGCTTACTTCACTTACCATATATCCTGAAGGTTCATCCATGTTGGAGCATGTGTCAGGATTTCCTTCCTTTTTTTTTAAGGCGGAGTGATATTCCATTGTATAAGTATTTGCTCTATTTTTTTTATCAGTTCCTTTCCCCATGGACACATCACTTTCACTTTTTGACTCGTGAATAATGTTGCTAAGAACATGGGTAACAAATAGCTCCTTGATTCTCTGCTTTCCGTTCTTTGGGGTGTATACCCAGAAGTAAAAATGTTAGATATATTTTGAATTCTTTGAGGAACTGCTATAGTGTTTTCAATGCTGGTAGCACCACTTTGCATTCCCACCAACAGTGCACAGAGTTGCAATGTCTCCATAACCTTGCCAATGCTTGTCATCTTCTATTTTTTGTTTTTTATAATAGCATCCTAATGGATATGAAGTGTTATCTCATTGTGGTTTTGATATGCATTTCCCTAATGATCAGTGATGCTGAGCATCTTTTCATGTGCTTATTGGACATTTGTGTATCTTTAGAGAAATCTCTTCTTTCCAGTCCTCTGTCTATTTTTAATTGGGTTGTCTGTCTCTTTGTTGTTGAGTTGTAGGCATTCTTTGTATATTCTGCATCTTAACCCCTTATTAGATGTATAACTTGCAAATATTTTCTCCCATTCTTTGGGTTGATTTATTGCTCTAGTTGATTGTGTCCTTTGATGTAGTCCCACTTACTTATTTTTTTCTTTTGTTGTCTGTGACTTTAGTGTCATAGCCAAGAAATCATTGCCAAATCCAATGTCTTAAAGCTTTCCCCCTATGTTTTGTTCTAAGAGTTTTAAAGTTTTTGCTCTTCTATTTAGGTCTTTGACTCATTTTGAGTTATTTTTTTATAGATGATATAAGAAAAGGGTTCACTTTCATTCTTTTGCATGTGGATATCCAGTTTTCTCAGTACCATTTATTGAAAAGAACATCCTTTCCCCATTGAATGGTCTGAGAACTGCTGCCGAAAATGATTTGATCTTCTATGTGTTTCTGAACTCTTTATTCCATTGACTATTTGTCTTTATGCCCACCTCACACTGTTTTGTTTACTATAGCTTTGTAATCAGTTTTGAAATTAGGACATGTGAGACTTCCAGCCTGGTTCTTCTTTTTCAAGATTGTTTGGCTCTTTGGGGTTCCTTTAGATTTTATATAAATTTTATGGATTTTTCTATTTCTGGAAAATATATCGTGGGGATGTTGAGAGGGATTCAATGGAACATTGAATCTGTAGATCACTTTGAATGGTATTAATAACATTATGTCTTCTAATTCATAAACACTGGATGTCTTTCCACTTATCGGTGCCTTCTTTAATTTCTTTCAGCAATATTTTGGTATTTTTCAGCATTTAAGTTTTTTGCCTCGTTGGTTAAGTTTATTACTAAGTATTTTATTCTTTTTGATGATATGAGTGGAAGTATTTTCTTAATTTCCTTTGAAATTATTCATTGTCAGTATATAGAAATGCAACTGATTTTTGTGTGTTGATTTTGTATCCTGCAACTTGGCTGAATTTGTTTACTAGTTCCAACATTGTGTGTCTGATATTTAGGGTATCTACATAATCATGCCATATGCAAACAAAGATAGTTTTACTTCTTCCTTTCCAATTCAGATGCCTTTTATTTCTTTCTCTTGTCTAATGGCTCTGGCCAGGACTTCTAGTATTGTGTTGATTAGTAGTGGCAAAAGTGGGCATTCTTATTGCTGACCTCAGAGGAAAACTTTTCAGTCTTTCACCACTGAGTATGGTATTAGCTGTGGGATTTTCATATATGACCCTTATTATATTGAGATAATTTCCTTATGTTGAGGTCATTTCCTTCTAGCCCTACTTTGTCCAGAGTTTTTTCTTTATCATGAAAGGGTTTTGAATTTTGTCAAAGGCTTTTTTTGTCTTATTTGTGAAGATCATTTGGGTTTTTCCCCCCCTTCCTTCAGTTAATGTAGTGGATTATGCTGATTGTTTTTCATATATTGAACCATCTTTGCACTTCAGAACTAAATCCTACTTGGTCATAGTGTAAAATCCTATAATATGCTGTTGGATTCTGTTTACAGTATTCTGCTGAAAATTTTTGCATTAATATTCAATATTGGTCTATGGTTTTCTTTTCTTGTGGTTTGTCTAGCCTTGTTATCAGAATAATGCTGACCTCATAGAATTAATTTGAAAAGTTTCCTCTTTTTCCATTTTTTTTGGAAGAGCTTGAGGAAGATTAGTGTTAATGCTTCTTTCAGTGTTTGGTAGAATCAACCAATAAAGCCATCTGGCCCTGAGCTTTTCTTTGTTAAAAGGTTTTCGGTTATTAATTCAATCCCTTTTTTAGTTAGGGTTCTGTTCAGATTTTCTATTTCTTCATCATTCGATCTTGGTAGGTTTTGTGCTTCAGGAATTTGCCCATTAAATACAAATTTTAAAGAGGTAATCAATGGTATAATTGGTGAGAAATTTTGCTTTCACTCTTATCCATTCAGCTCCTCCCTTCTTCCACAGGTAACCAAGTATATTCATTTGTTGGGTAGCTTTCCAGTGTTTTATATACTATTACTATAAACTGAAGATATACCTGTTTTCCCTCTTTTCTAACACAAAAGTTTTTTTTGTTTTTCTTTTTGTTTGTTCGGGGTTTTTTTGTTTTGTTTTTTACTTAAGAATGTATTGTGATGCTCTCTCCATTGTGAGCTTCCACTGTGTGAATGAACCATACTTTATTATTGAATGAAATGTCTCTGGATTTATAATTTTTTTTAAAGATTTATTTATTTATTTGAGCAAGAGAGAGTGCACCAGGTTGTTGGGGGGGAGAGGGAGGAGGGGAGAGAGAATCTCAAACAGACTCCCCGCTGATCAAGGATCCTGATGCAGGGCTCGATTCCGTGACCCTGAGATCATGACCTGAGCTGAAACCCAGAGTTGGATGCTTAACCAACTGAGCCACCCAGGCACCCCTGTATTTAGAATTTTTAAATGACAGAACTGCTACTTCAGCATTTTAAAAATACTATATCATTGTTTACTGGCATACATTGTTTTTGATTTTTTATCAGGGATCCTGAGCCAGGTGCTTTGCATACATTGTTGTTTTCTTCAGTCATCATACAAACCCCATTTTACAAATAAGGAGACCAAGGTTTAGAAAGTCCGACAAGTTTGTTCACAGTCACACAGCCCGTAATCCTGATTGCTCATTACTTTTCAAGTAATCTCTTTTATTTCTGGTTGTTTTTCATTGTCTTTGACATTTTTCATTTTCCTCACAAATTGTTTAGGTGTGCATTTATTTTGATTTATCCTGATCAAGACTTTTGTGTACATTTTCTGAGAACTGAAAACTTGTGTCTTTCTGAAATTTTGGAAATTTCTATCTATTATCTTTTTTTAAATTATCACTTTATCCCCATTTTCTTTCTTCTCAATTCTCCCCTACCCTTTGGAGTTCTTATTAAACAAAACCTGATACACTGTAAAAATCCAAAAAACACCATTTATATTAGATTCCTGGTGAATGGAATAACCTTTAGAATCATGCATCATGGCAGCCTGATTTTATATCTGCTGATTTTTTCAATCTAGCTTTCATATTTCCTATCTGTTCCTTTGTATTTGCCATCTGCTCTCTGTGATATAATCTATATAGTTTCCTCAGCTCTGTCTTTCAATTCACTAATTTTCTCAGTAGCTCTAATATCCTGTATATTCTTTATTTTATTGACTGAATTTTCTTTTGGTGCTTTTGCAAATCTGTCTTTTCTTTTGCTGCACTGTCCTCCGCTTTCACTATGGATCTTATTTCTTCCTTCTTCCATTCTTAAAACTCTTTAGTTATTTGAAACATTTATTTTTTTTGTCCCTTCTAGATAGTTTTACCAAGTTCAACACCTGAGGTGCTAATTCTTTTGTTTATGAAACCTGATTACTCTCTCTAATGGTATTTACTTACTCACATAGTTTATCATTTTTCCTCTTTTGATGTTGTGAGCTTATCTTCAGCAGAAGGCCCATGTCTGTTTTAGTTTCTGCGTCTAGGGCTTTCAGTGGTTCTGTACCAGTTTTATGCTAATTCCTTGGGTAGGCTTTTCATCCAACATAAGAGGTATAAATTCAAATACCACACCTGTGTTTTCTCTTTCTTTTTTTTAAATTTTTTAAATTTTATTTTATTATGTTAGTCACCATACATTACATTATTAGTTTTTCACACCTGTGTTTTCTATAGGCTGGGAGTATTTATATCTCAAGTGCAACTCTCTTCTTCAGCTTGACCTTGGCACACGGCAGCCTCCCTTGATCTGTTTTTGTATTTTTATACAACTAATTGTATTTTCATATAATAGATAAACTCTTGAAAATTTTCATGAAAATCGGCTATCTTTTAAATGCTATGGTAGATGTTTTCAAAAAGTAAATATCACCTTCTAAGTAATCCAACAAGTAGGGTGTTATTTTTTAATTTGGTATTGCCCATTTACCTAAGAGGGAATGTGAATGGCCTATCTTCCTAGACCCTCTGTACTCACACCACCCACCCTCAAACAGCAAGTTCAGCAAAAGTTTGAACATTCCACTGACTCTCACCTGTCATTAAAACTCACTGCAAGAAAAACAAGCTAAGGTTTTGGATTTGCATATGAACTCAGAGGTAGCTTGGGAGTTTGAGATCTTCTAACTGTGGGTCCCCTGGGCCTTCTTTTTTTGTGGGATTGACAGCTTCTTGTGAAAAGCCAAGATGCTTCTGTTTGGGGTGTGGCTCCCAAATTTGCGTCTGTAAGTGGCATGACTCATTTGTTGTGCTCACTTAATATAAAGTGGTGGGAAGTTGTGGGAAGTGAGCTACTTACCAGGAGAAAAATTTAGTACTTTGGGGGTTTCTAATGGCTTTCCTGAGACAAGGTGTCTGCTGAGCTGAACCGGCATTAGCACTTTGCATGGGTGTGTTCTGTGTCTGACAGAAGACCTGGAGCTGGTATCGTCTGGTGATTTCCACTAGGGAGGAAGCTCACACTGACTGAACACCATGTGTGGGATCCTGAGCCAGATGCTTTGCACGCATTATTGTTTTTTTATGTTCATACAAACCCCATTTTGTAAATAAGGGGACAAAAGTTTAGAAAATTTGACAGACTTATTCACACTCACAAAGACAGCAAGTAGGTAATGGAGCTGGGATTTTAAAATTCATTCTCCTTCTGCATCCACGGGGCCTGGAAGGATGTACAATAAACTCATAAATTCACTTCACTGCTGGGAAAGTATGTGAAGGGCTTAAATTAACAACTGTACTTCCTTAAGAAAAATTAAAGAGAAATTGTGTGCAGTGAAGGGAATTTTTTTTTAGCAAACATTTTTTATCACTTTGTCTGTACTTCCTGTGTCTGATGCTCTGTCTTCCTGGTGAGACTGGGCCCAGCATGAATATTCTTGTGCTCCATAAATCTTACTTTTCGCCAAGAAATTCTCTCCATCCCTGTACCAGGCTGAATTCTGATGCCCAGGATGAGCCCAACAGACGTCAAACTAGTGTGTCATTTTATGAGTGAGAGCCTCTGAGCTAACTCCCATGAGCCATGACTCACTGGGCTTCTAATTATAATTTGTCCTGGCTCCTCAGGTAATGGGTTTGTCTCAATGGTTTCCAGGGACAGATTAGATCAATCCTGTATTTTGTGAGTCTTGGGTATTCAGCCAACCCATGTTGTTCTTTGTGTAAATGGAGGGTAGACTGACATGCAGTCCAGAGTTTGAGTGGGGCCTCTAAAGTTTTCACAGTAACTTGACAATACCTCTTAGCAGGTGTGCCCAGGGTTCAGATGTCAGCAGTAGAGTTTGGTAGTTCTGCTTCAGGTCTCAACACTAGAGTGTACAAGTCCTAAAAGAGCTTTGGCACCACGAGGACATGAATACCCCATGGCCATGATGGTGGTGATAGGTAAACAGACTTTAAACCCCACAGAACCAGCAACTCAGGGAACACCATAGGCAACAGCAGTGGGGGAAAGAAAGGGCAGAGCCACAGCAGGAGACATAGATGTCATCTGACCTGCGGAAACTGACAGAAGTCCCATCAGGATATGTGGAGCATCTTTGGGTGACCCTTGGGAGTAACTGGGGAGAACATAAGGGCCTCTGAAACCCAGGCTGCATTGACACCAAATGCTGAGACTGGAAGGGACCCGAGAGGCTCTCCACTTAATTGTCCTGCTTTACAGACCAACCACAGCTCGGAGAGGCTCAACAGTTTTCTAACACTGCACAGCTAATTAGAACTCACTACTTTTCAGCACCCCCCCCCCAATTAACACCTTCAATGTCCAATAAATATCCAAGTTTTTTCTCCAAAATTAAAAGATTTTCTTGTGTTTCCAATTCAGTTGGCTAAAACTGAGGGAGTGTTTTGGGGCCATTTAAGAAGATATGGCCAGGATAATCCAGTGGTATGTTTCCAACTGTAGCAGCTTCAGAACATGATGCCACGTCTAAAGCTCTGGATCTCTACCATTCATACAGAACTTTTTATAGTGTGATCGAAGCTCAGGAGTCAGAGGATGATTCAGCTCTGAGCCCTTTCCCTTTCTGTCCTGCCTATTGCCACTACTTCACCTCTGCACCACAGATGCCTTATCAACACCTATTGAATCAGTCCCTGGGATAGCTTGTGATGGGGTGAGGGTAAGGAAGAACCCGAAGAAAGGCAGAGGGACCTGGGGACAAGTCTCAACCTGAGTCAAACTTGAAAGAGACCGAGACCATATGCTGAGTATAGAGGGTCAGAGTCAAAGTAGGACCTTGAGAGCAGGGCAAAGTTTGAGGGACAATAGGAACGACCAAGGGAGGAGGGTCTAGATCTGGAAGAGCAGAGAGCTTTCCTTTCTGGTGTCAACACTCATCAGCTAATTAGAGCTTCCAGAGCAACAGATTAGGGACCAAGCTTGGTGGGATGGCTCTGTGACAGGCCAGTGGTGTCTGCTCTGGACAACAAAGGAAGAGTAAATGCTGTATATTTACAGTATATGGTAGCATTGCCAAATGGTTAAGAGTGCAAGCTCTGCAGACCTTCTCATTGCTACCCCTCATGACTGGTGACCTTGGACAAGTCACTTGCCTCTTCAATGTCTCATTTTCCTGATTTGTAAAATAGGACAAAAACCCATAAATGTGTTGTGAACAACAAATGCAATAACAAAGGAACATGGTCTAGAACAATGCCTGGGACACAGTCAGCACTAAATAAATGTTAACTAATTGCAGTGCTATCCCTGATCTTGGACTATCACCATGAATTGCTGTGGGGTACCTGCCATATGTAAGGATGAGGAGTGCATTTAAAAGGAAAAATAAAATAAGATGAAAACAGAGAGGGAGGCTCTTAACTATAGGAAACAAACTGAGGGTTGCTGGAGGGGAGGTGGGTGGGAGGATGGGGTTATTGGGTGATGGGCATTGAGGAGGGCACGTGATGTAACGAGCACTAGTGTTATATGCAACTGATGAATCCCTGAGTTCTACCTCTGAAACTAATGATACAGTGTATGTTAATTAATTTGAATTTAAATTTAAAAAATTAATAAAAAGTAAATAAATAAAAGGGTGTTAATTGGACAACTGTTCTCTCTTTTTCTTTTTGACAATATCTCTGAGGCATTTTGAACCTAGAGTATTTAAAACAAAACTTAAAAGTATGTTTTGAACTGAATGCTGGGGGGGGGTCTGGGGGGATGCTGTCAAAACAATGTGGATTTCATAAAAACAGCCTCCACCTAATTCACATTGGTGCTAAGTATGGGCTTTTGTTTAAACCACTGGTGCTGCTTAATTAGCTTACTCTATGTTTTTTTTTTTAATTTTTTATTGTTATGTTAATCACCATACATTACATCATTAGTTTTTGATGTAGTGATCCATGATTCATTGTGCATAACACCCAGTACTCCACGCAGAATGTGCCCTCTTTAATACCCATCACCAGGCTAACCCATCCCCCTACCCTCCTCCCCTCTAGAACCCTCAGTTTGTTTTTCAGAGTCCATCGTCTCTCATGGTTCGTCTCCCCCTCTGATTCCCCCCCTTCATTCTTCCCCTCCTGCTATCTTCTTCTTCTTTTTCTTTTTTCTTAACATATGTTGCATTATTTGTTTCAGAAGTATAGATCTGTGATTCAACAGTCTTGCACAATTCACAGCGCTCACCATAGCACATACCCTCCCCAATGTCTATCCCCCAGCCACCCCATCCCTCCCACCCCCCACCACTCCAGCACCCCTCAGTTTGTTTCCTGAGATTAAGAATTCCTCATATCAGTGAGGTCATATGATACATGTCTTTCTCTGATTGACTTATTTCACTCAGCATAACACCCTCCAGTTCCATCCACGTCGTTGCAAATGGCAAGATCTCATTCCTTTTGATGGCTGCATAATATTCCATTGTGTATATATACCATCTCTTCTTTATCCATTCATCTGTCGATGGACATCTTGGCTCTTTCCACAGTTTGGCTATTGTGGACATTGCTGCTATAAACATTGGGGTGCATGTACCCCTTCGGATCCCTACATTTGTATCTTTGGGGTAAATACCCAGTAGTGCAATTGCTGGATCGTATGGTAGCTCTATTTTCAACTGCTTGAGGAACCTCCATACTGTTTTCCAGAGTGGTTGCACCAGCTTGCATTCCCACTAACAGTGTAGGAGGGTTCCCCTTTCTCCGCATCCCCGCCAACATCTGTCGTTTCCTGACTTGTTAATTTTAGCCATTCTGACTGGTGTGAGGTGGTATCTCATTGAGGTTTTGATTTAGATTTCCCTGATGCCGAACGATGTTGAGCACTTTTTCATGTGTCTGTTGGCCATTTGGATGTCTTCTTTGGAAAAATGTCTGTTCATGTCTTCTGCCCATTTCTTGATTGGATTATTTGTTCTTTGGGTGTTGAGTTTGATAAGTTCTTTATAGATTTTGGATACTAGCCCTTTATCTCATATGTCATTTGCAAATATTTTCTCCCATTCTGTCGGTTGTCTTTTGGTTTTGTGGACTGTTTCTTTTGCTGTGCAAAAGCTTTTTATCGTGATGAAATCCCAATAGTTCCTTTTTGCCCTTGCTTCCCTTACCTTTGGCGATGTTTCTAGGAAGAAGTTGCTGCGGCTGAGGTCGAAGAGGTTGCTCCCCGTGTTCTCCTTTAGGATTTTGATGGACTCCTGTCTCACGTTTAGGTCTTTCAACCATTTGGAGTCTTTTTGTGTGTGTGGTGTAAGGAAATGGTCCAGTTTCATTCTTCTGCATGTGGTTGTCCAATTTTCCCAACACCATTTGTTGAAGAGACTGTCTTTTTTCCATTGGACATTCTTTCCTGCTTTGTCAAAGACGAGTTGACCATAGAGTTGAGGGTCCATTTCTGGGCTCTCTATTCTGTTCCATTGATCTATGTGTCTGTTTTTGTGCCAGTACCATACTGTCTTGATGATGACAGCTTTGTAATAGAGCTGGAAGTCCGGAATTGTGATGCCGCCAGCTTTGCTTGTCTTTTTCAACATTCCTCTGGCTATTCGGGGTCTCTTCTGGTTCCACACAAATTTGAGGATTATTTGTTCCATTTCTTTGAAAAAAGTGGATGGCATTTTGATGGGGATTGCATTGAATGTGTAGATTGCTCTAGGTAGCACTGATATCTTCACAATGTTTGTTCTTCCAATCCATGAGCATGGAACATTTTTCCATTTCTTTGTGTCTTCTTCAATTTCTTTCATGAGTATTTTATAGTTTTCTGAGTACAGATCCTTTGCCTCTTTGGTTAGATTTATTCCTAGGTATCTTATGGTTGTGGGTGCAATTGTAAGTGGGATCGACTCCTTGATTTGTCTCTCTTCTGTCTTGTTGTTGGTGTATAGGAATGCCACTGATTTCTGTGCATTGATTTTATATCCTGCTACATTATTGAATTCCTGTATGAGTTCTAGCAGTTTTGGGGTGGAGTCTTTTGGGTTTTCCACATACAGTATCATATCATCTGCAAAGAGTGAGAGTTTGACTTCCTCTTTGCCGATTTGGATGCCTTTGATTTCTTTTCGTTGTCTGATTGCTGTGGCTAGGACTTCTAATACTATGTGGAATAGCAGTGGTGATAGTGGACATCCCTGCCACGTTCCTGACCTTAGGGGAAAAGCTCTCAGCTTTTCCCCATTGAGAATGATATTCGCTGTAGGTTTTTCATAGATGGCTTTTATGATATTGAGGTATGTACCCTCTATCTCTATACTCTGAAGAGTTTTGATCAAGAAAGGAGGCTGTACTTTGTCAAATGCTTTTTCTGCATCTATTGAGAGGATCATATGATTCTTGTTCTTTCTTTTGTTAATGTATTGTATCACCTTGATTGATTTGCAGATGTTGAACCAAGCTTGCAGCCCAGGGATAAATCCCACTTGGTCATGGTGAATAATCCTTTTAATGTACTGTTGGATCCTATTGGCTAGTATTTTGGTGAGAATTTTTGCATCCATGTTCATCAAGGATATTGGTCTGTAATTCTCCTTTTTGATGGGGTCTTTGTCTGGTTTTGGGATCAAGGTAATGGTGGCCTCATAAAATGAGTTTAGAGGTTTTCCTTGCATTTCTATTTTTTGGAACAGTTTCGGGAGAATACGTATTAATTCTTCTTTAAATGTCTGATAGAATTCCCCTGGGAAGCTGTCTGGCCCTGGGCTTTTGTTTCTTGGGAGATTTTTGATGACTGCTTCAATTTCCTTAGTGGTTATATGTCTGTTCAGGTTTTCTATTTCTTCCTGGTTCAATTTTGGTAGTTGATACATCTCTAGGAATGCACCCATTTCTTCCAGGTTATCTAATTTGCTGGCTTAGAGTTGCTCATAATATGTTCTTATAATTGTTTGTATTTCTTTGGTGTTGGTTGTGATCTCTCCTCTTTCATTCATGATTTTGTTGATTTGGGTCATTTCTCTTTTCTTTTTGATAAACCTGGCCAGGGGTTTATCAATCTTGTTAATTCTTTCAAAGAAACAGCTCCTAGTTTCGTGGATCTGTTCTACTGTTCTTTTGGTTTCTAGTTCATTGATTTCTGCTCTGATCTTTATGATTTCTCTTCTCCTGCTGGGTTTAGGCTTTATTTGCTGTTCTTGCTCCAGCTCCTTTAGGTGGACAGTTAGGCTGTGTATTTGAGACCTTTCTTGTTTCTTGAGAAAGGGATGTATTGCTATATACTTTCCTCTCAGGACTGCCTTTGCTGTATCCCAAAGATTTTGACCAGTTGTGTTTTCATTTTCATTGGTTTCCATGAATTTTTTTAATTCTTCTTTAACTTCCTGGTTGACCCATTCATTCTTTAGTAGGATGCTCTTTAGCCTCCATGTATTTGAGCTCTTTCCGACTTTCCTCTTGTGACTGAGTTCTAGTTTCAAAGCACGGTGGTCTGAAAATATGCAGGGAATAATTCCAATCTTCTGGTATCGGTTGAGACCTGATTTGTGACCTAGGATGTGATCAATTCTGGAGAATGTTCCATGGGCACTAGAGAAGAATGTGTATTCCGTTGCTTTGGGATGGAATGTTCTGAATATGTCTGTGAAGTCCATTTGGTCCAGTGTGTCATTTAAAGTCTTTATTTCCTTGTTGATCTTTTGCTTAGATGATCTGTCCATTTCAGTCAGGGAGGTGTTAAAGTCCCCCAGTATTATTGTATTGTTGTCAATGTGTTTCTTTGCTTTTGTTATTAATTGCCTTATATAATTGGCTGCTTGCATGTTAGGGGCATAGATATTTACAATTTTAGATCTTCTTTTTGGATAGACTCTTTAAGTAGGATATAGTGTCCTTCCTCATCTCTTATTACAGTCTTTGTTTTAAAATCTAATTTGTCTGATACAAGGATTGCCACCCCAGCTTTCTTTTGGTGTCCATTAGCATGGTCAATGGTTGTCCACCCCCTCACTTTCAATGTGGGGGTGTCTTTGGGTCCAAAATGAGTCTCTTGCAGACAGCATATTGACGGGTCTTGTTTTTGAATCCAATCTGATAGCCTGTGTCTTTTGATTGGGGCATTTAGCCCATTTACATTCAGGGTAACTATTGAAAGGTATGAATTTAGTGCCATTGTATTGCCTGTAAGGTGACTGGTACTGTTGGGCGCCTGGGTGGCTCAGTTGATTAAGCGACTGCCTTCGGCTCAGGTCATGATCCTGGAGTCCCGGGATCGAGTCCCGCATCGGGCTCCCTGCTCAGCAGGGAGTCTGCTTCTACCTCTGACCCTCTTCCCTCTCGTGCTCTCTATCTGTCATCCTCTCTCTCTCAAATAAATAAATAAAATCTTTAAAAAAAAAAAGGTGACTGGTACTGTATATTGTCTGTGTTCCTTTCTGATCTATGCTGCTTTTAAGCTCTCTCTTTGCTTAGAGGACCCCTTTGAATATTTCTTGGAGGGCTCGTTTCGTGTTTGCAAATTCCTTTAGTTTTTGTTTGTCCTGGAAGCTTTTTATCTCTCCTTCTATTTTCAATGACAGCCTAACTGGATATAGTATTCTTGGCTGCATATTTTTTTTGTTTAGTGCTCTGAAGATACCATGCCAGTCCTTTCTGGCCTGCCAGGTCTCTGTGGATAGGTCTGTTGCCAATCTAATATTTCTTTGTAGGTTACATATCTCTTCTCCCAAGCTGCTTTCAGGATTTTCTCTTTGTCTCTGAGACTTGTAAGTTTTACTATTAGATGTCGGGTGTTGACCTATTTTTATTGATTTTGAGAGGGGTTCTCTTTGCCTCCTGTATTTTGATGCCTGTTTCCTTCCTCACATTAGGGAAGTCCTCTGCTATAATTTGCTCCAATATACCTTCTGCCCTTCTCTCTCTTCTTCTTCTGGGATCCCAATTATTCTAATGTTGTTTCGTCTTATCATATCGCTTATCTCTCGAATTCTGCCCTTGTGATCCTGTAGTTGTTTCTCTCTCTTTTTCTCAGCCTCTTTATTTTCCATCATTTGGTCTTCTGTATCAGTGATTCTCTCTTCTGCCTCATTTATCCTAGCAGTTAGTGCCCCCATATTTGCTTGCACCTCATTAATAGCCTTTTTGATTTCGACTTGGTTAGATTTTAGTTCTTTTATTTCTCCAGAAAGGGTTTCTCTAATAACTTCCATGCTTTTTCCAAGCCCAACTAGTGTCTTTAAAGTCATGATTCTGAACTCTAGGTCCGACATCGTATTAATGTCTGTATTGAGTAGGTCCCTGGTAGACGGTACTACCTCTTGTTCTTTTTGCTGAGGTGATTTTTTTCATCTTGTTATTTTGTCCAGAGGAGAATAGATGAATGAGAGAACAAAATGCTAACAGGTTAACAACGTCCCCAGCAAATATACTCTATACAAATCAGAAAAGACCTGAAACCAGGCGAAAAGAAAGGGAAAGAAAGAAAAAAGAAAGAGAGAAAAAAAAAAGGAAAAGATAAAAACAAAAACAGAACAATACAAAAAAAACCCAGAATATGATCAAATATGATCAGGCTAGTGCATAGATCAGTGTCACACACTGGATTTTGGGCGTATTTTGGTTTGTTAGAAAAAAGTACCTCCTAAAATTTTAAAGGAAGAGAGACTTATACATGTACAAAATAAGGGTTGGTACAATGAAGGGATGGAAGATGACTGTAAAGATGAAAATTATAAAAGATTTTATAAAAGGAGTTGATAAGAAGTTGTTTGAAAAAAGAAGAAGATTTAAAAAAAAAGAAAGAAAAGGAAAAAAAAAGGGAGAGAATGTGATCAGGCAGGAGACTAGAACAAAGCCATACACTAGTGATTTAGGGTATATTTTGATCTGTTAGAAGAAACTGTATCTCAAAATTTTAAAGAGAGAACAACTTATATATATGCCAAAAATAAGGGTAACTACTCTGAAGGGATAAAATATGACTCTAAAAATGAAAAATAAAAAATGTTTTTTTAAAAAAGGGATTGATAAGATGTTGGTTGAAAAGGGGAAAAAGAAAAATTCAAAAAAAAAAACCAGTTAAAAAAATTAACTTTGAAAAACTAATGAATCATGGTAAAAAAGCCATGAATTCTATGTGCAGTATTCCCCTAGCACTGGAGTTCTCCCATTCTCCTTGATCGGTAAACTTGGTCTTGGCTTGCTGCTGTTCCACCGATCTTCTGGGGGAGGGGCCTGTTGCCGTGGTTCCCAAATGTCTTTGCCGGAGGCGGAATTGCCCCACCCTTGTCGGTCCGGGCTAAGCAAGCTGCTCAGGTTTGCTCTCAGGAGCTTTTCTTCCCTGCAAGCTCTCAGTACAGCTTTGGAGGACCAGGGTGAAAATGGTGGCCTCCCAATCTCCACCCGGAGGAGCCGAGAACTCCGGGCCCCGCTCCCCAGTGCGCCCCCAGAGAAAAGCAGTCACTCCCGTGTCCCCGGTCTCCGGCCGCATTCCGTGCTCACCCGGCCTGTGACCGAGCGTTTCTATCTCTGGCACCCGACCCCGTGTGGAGTCTCCAAACCCAGCAGATCCCTGCGGTGCGCTCCCGCGCCGCTCCTCCCAGGGAGGAAGGGGAGTCTCCCCGGCTCTGCCGCTTGTTGGGTCCCTGCTGGAGGAGCAGTGGCCCGACTGGGCCGCAGATCACAGTTTATGGCAACCCCGAGCTGAGAGCCCGCGCCTGGGCTCCGTCTCTGCAGCCAGCTTCCCCCTTCCGATACCTGGGAGCTCTGCTGCACTCAGGCACCCCCGGTCTTTCTGTGACCCCAAGGGTCCTGAGACCACACTGTCCTGCAAGGGTTCCACCCCCAGCTTAGCCACTGGAGCCGACTTCTAGAAGTTCCGATTTCGTGCTCCGCGGCTCTATCACTTGCCAGAAGTGGCCAATGGAGGCCCCCTCCCCCGCCGTCTATCCTCCGGAAAATCGCCTCAGATTCACTTCTCCGCACGTCCTACCTTCCAGAAAGTGGTCGTTTTTCCATTCAGAAGGTTGTTGCTACTCTCTTCTTCGATCTCCTGTTGAGTTCGTAGGTGTTCAGAATGGTTTGATCCCTATTCAGCTGAATTCCTGAGACCGGACGAAATCCAGGTCTCCTACTCCTCCGCCATCTTGCTCCTCCCTGGCCTCTATGGTTATTTTTAATCTAATACCTTTTGAAAATCTTCCCCCTGCCCTGGAAGTGGGGAATGGGGGGATCGGAGTGAAGGAGCTTTAACCAAGCAGGCTTGGACCTCAGATTGTGTAAGACTTTGCTGTGTACAAAGCAAATAGGGGTTGAACCTGGCTCGACCTCTTCTCTGAACTCCACTTGGTTGCCCTAAGACCTGGCAGCTCACGGGTCCACCACTCAACTTCAGGTCTGTCAACCAGAGGCTGTTTGTTGGCTCACACTCTGTGTACTTCAGTCCAGGTGGGGAGGAAGTGTCCTCTCATTCTCTCCTGCCCCTTCACGCTCTTTTGCTAACCAACCTCTCTCTCTCTCATCCCCTCTTATCTCAGCTTACATTCCGGGGTCCACCATTATAATCACTCCCTTGCGAATACCCCCTACTCCCCTGCCTCACTCTGTGCCCTATTCATCTGGCAAAAGCCCAACTCATCAATGAATCCTACCTTCTACCTCCCACCTTCTCTATGCCTCTATCTGAACAACTAGACATCACAGGAGAAAATCAAGGAATGAAGTTCGCTGGTGTCACTTAAAATTCATGATCAAAAGTCTCAAGACAATCCTCCGACTTTTCTCTAGAAGTCTAGGCTTTGTAGTTCCCAGGTGACTGTTTTGTACTCTCTTCCTCTACTTTTTCTGGGGGTCTGGCCTGTCCTATACTTCACTAAGCAGATAAAAGTGACCAGACATGCCCTACTTTCATTCCCCTAACAAAAAAACTACAAACCTGTCTACATGGCATCCATCTCCTGCTAATCTCCTGTTTCAAAACACGAATTGTCTCCCATCTCACCAAAGACCACTCTCTCCTGCCTTCTCTCATCTCTCAAGGACTTTGGTACTTTACCTACGGCCTTCCTTCCTGCATCCCCAATGTTTCCCCTTCTGCCATGCTATTTCCATCATTACATAAATATAATGTAATAGCATTTATCTTAAAAAAATAACTTAACAGTCCCCCATTAACCTAACAGGCCCCCCCACCAATTCTGCTCTTTTTAGCCAAAATTCCTCCAAATTCCCACACACTCTATTGCATATCTTCCCCTGCTTAAACTTCAGTTCAGTCCAGACTGCTTTCCATTCCCACTTCTTAACCAAAGTCATTTTTGTCAAAGTCATTGTCAATCTGTAAGCCTCCTGGGAGCTTCCCCAGGTGTAACCTGAAGCTGGCCTTCCTATGCAGAGGGCAGGAAGAGACCAAAGAGGCCACCACTCCAGGGTGGAAAGTGGCAATTTTAATAAGCAAAGCGGACCTACTTGGGCAGCAGCAAGACATGGATCCCTGCTGCTAAATCTTCTAAGTTTATAAAGGGGCCTTAGTTGGCTTCAGTCTTGAATACTGCGCACAGACACCATTCTCAACACCACATCACCACCTTACGGCCGTGTCCTTGGAGCAGCCTCAGGGAGAAGGAAAGGCAAGTGGGACTCACATTCCACAGATAGGGAAGGGGTGAGGAGCCTCCAGTTGCTTGGATCCAGCTCATGGGTCAATCACGGTCATGTCTTCTCAATTACCTTCACCCATCGTCACCTATGACCTTGAAATTCAAGAGATACTTTTCTAGCCTTTTCTTATCCCAGTTGAGCGCCCAATCCTAGAAATGCTTTCTTTCGTTGACTTTCCTCTTACCTCCCCGTCTGACCCTTCTTGGTCTCCTTGGCTGGTTTCAGCTCATCCCCCCAGTATCCTAACCACCCCAGTGTCCTAACCTACAGGGGACACAAAGTCAGCCCTGGACCTTTCCTATGGACATACTCATCTCAAGGCGTTAAAGGCTGTCTATGTTGGTGGAACCATCTCTATGCTGATGGCTCCCAAATTCATATGTCCCACTTGGGTGGATAGTTCTCATGAGGTCTAGACTGTAATAATATTAACAATAGTAGCAACAGTTGACTGCTAACAGTTATTAGCAAAAACTGCTAACAGTTATTAGCAAAAATAACTAAACCCCAACAGTTGACCACATGCCAGTCCTGTTTGAAACGCTTTACGTGATGGAATCATTGATCTTCATCACATTCCTTTGGAGTAGGTACATTGTAATCCTCATTTTATCAAAAGGGGGATGGAGACAGAATGCTTGTGTGTTTTGCAGTCCACAATTGGTAAATAGTAGACCTGGAATTTTAAACTGTGCAATTGATTTTATCTACTAGACAGAAATTTTAATACCTATCCATCCAACGTGTTTTCATGATATGTTGCTCAAGATAGAAATCTGAACGCCATCTTTGGATCATTTCTTTCTCTCGAGCTCCACATTTAATCTCTTTGGAATTCTTTGTTATTTCAGCTTAAAAAATACATCTTGAATCCAATGATTTCTTTCCATTTCTCCAGCCATGACCTAGTCCAGGGTTTGTCTACGTTGGTACTTCTGACATTTAGGCCTGGATAATTGTTTGGGGGGCTGTCATGTGCATTTTTAGGATGTTTAGCAGCATCCTTGGCCTCACTCTGCCCCCCCGCCATCATGACCATCAAAAATGTCTCCAGACGCGACTGCCAAGTGTCCCCTGGAGGACTGAATCGACTAACTGGGTTCAGGTCCTCACCCTTTCCTCACTGAATTACAATGATCTCCTACCTGGACTTCTTCAAATTTTATTTGTATTCTTATTTTGTTGTCCCCAAAACAAACAGAAAATGGAAATAAGATAATCATTATTCTTGTCTAAAATTCTTACTGCTTTCTTATTGAATTGGGAAAAAAAAGTTTGGAGGTTTATATTTATTTGTATGTTTTCAATCTCCCCTGTAAGACTAGAGGTCCCCTAAAGGCACAGGGCATGCCAGTCTTGTTTACTGGGTTGTTCTTGATGCCCAGCACAAGACCTAGACAGAGCCAGTCACTCAGAGAGGCTGATAAATGCACATCACTTAGAATGGTTGAATAAGTTCAAAGACTTCCCCCAAAACCCCTGATGGTGGAGCACCGTACAATCTTGGGAATACTGATGTGAGGGAGGGAGGGGCATTTAGCCACAACCAGGAGATTAATCAGAGCTGACATGGTTTGTCTTGGAAAAAAGGAAATCCTAGCTGGGCTACCACTGTGCATTCTCAAGCTGTGAACTATTCGGTCCCAGGTCAGCCTTATTATTTTTGGCCCCAGTTATCCACCACTGGCTAAGTCCTTGGGTAGCATGGCTTTCCCCCTTTCAGTTTGTGGTTAGTAACTTGGGGGAAGTACCCCATTATCGGTTCTGCTGGGCTCCACAGCCAGGATGTTAGGAAACAGGAATTAAGTACAACTCCCTTGGAGCCATTTCAACAGCTGTGGTTTGTGAGGAAGTCCGCCTCTCTCAGAGCCAGCTTCAGGGTAGAGGAGATGCACAGCAAGGATGGTGCTTGGAGACTTCCTTCTTGGAGCACACTTGAGCATGCCCTGGGGCGCGTGTGCATGCACGCATGCATGTGTGCACACTCAGGCACTTGAAAGTGCACTAGCCATATCTAAAGCTAGGAGGCTCTTTAGGCAATATTTAGTCCCATCTTCTCATTTAATAGGAGGAAGTTTAGGCCCTGAGAAATTTGACTTACCTAATGTCACACAGCTAGTTAGTGAAAGCTGGATTCAAATTGAAGTCAGGTCTCCTTCTAGCATATCCAACAGTCTGGAAGTTTCATTTCAAAATATAACGTGTGTGTGTGTGTTTTCTAATTAAAGAGTAATATGTAGTTGAAGATTCAGAACTGCCATCCTGAATGCTCTGGGTTTGGTTAACCCTCGGAAGAACCACTTGCAGCTTCCCCTCTAAGGGGTAGCACTTGTCAGCACCCACTGCCATAGGAAGCCTATCTCTGGGTGAAATCCCAGCCTTGTCCTCTGACCTCACCTTAACCCTTGAGTCCGTACCCTGTTGATTTCAGCCATGACTAATTAACCACCAGCCGGCCGGCTGCGGTTCCTCCTGCAGCCGATTATCCATGGTCCTGCTTTAGCCGCCTGGTCAATCTCTGCCATGACTAGTTCCCTTCACTACCCTAGTTCTTGTTTGTTCTGAACACATATGAGCCAGGCTCCATACCTGTGGACCCAACCAACCCCTCAGCCCTTTTTATGAAACCTTGCTTATCAGCCCAGAGCGCCCCCCCTTGACCCATCAAGAGAATGCAAGAGCCCAGACTGACCCCATCTTCCTTGGTTAGCGTCCCCCTCCCCTGGAAATACTGAGAGGAGTGGCCACCACACAGGATCCTAGCTGGTTTGTTTTTATGTTTCATTGACCTGTTTTACAACATATTAAATTTTGTGAGCCACATCAAATTTTTGTTGGAAGTGTCCAAGGGAATATTAGATATGAGCACAAACAATGTATTTACTGTGCCAGAATTTGGCAGAAGAGACCAAATAATGTGAGATATGAACTACACTCTATAGCTAAAAGTGGGTCCTTTGAGATAAGGGTATTTCTTTCCTTTTTTTTAAAATTTAAATTCAATTAGCCAACATTTTGTACATCTCCAGTTTTTGATGCAGTGTTCAATGATTCATCAGCTGCGTACAACACCCAGTGCCCATCACATCACGTGCCCTCTTTCATGCCCATCACCTGGTTACCCCATCCCCCACCCACCTTCCTTTCCGCAACCCTCAGTTTGTTTCCCGGACTCAAGAGTCTTTCATGGTTTGTCTCCCTCTCTTATTTCTTCGAGATCAGGGTTTTTTTCTTATGTGTAAATCAGACCCTTAAAAGACCTGATTGGAGAGAGAGCTATACAAGAAGTGACTATAGATTTGTGTGTTTTTTGGAGGAGATTGAAATATATGGTGGATGCTCACTATTTTCTTTCTTCCTTCCTTCCTTTTTTTTTTTTTTTTTTTTTTTTTGGCTCTCCATCTCCCTACTCCTCTTTTGGGGGGATTTCCCCACCCCGATGTGTTTTGTGTTGGTAGAACCCAGTGCCCTACCTCCTCCCATAGAAGCTGCAAGAGGGAACTTCTGAGTTCCGGCAGCGTGGGCTCGTAACCTCCCCTTACCCAATCAGATGCTCCTCTGCGGGACATGGAGTCTCTTGATCATGGTGTAGGCTGCAGGGACTCACAGAAATAGGTTTATCAGCAGAAATGACAGCAACAGCAGAAGGAGGCAATGCCTACACCACCACTAGTATCCGCAGCATGTCTTGAACAAATGCTTCCTAAGACCTGATCTTGATGGTGCTTAGTATTCCCTGTATCCCCAGAGCTGCTCTGGTTTCTGCATTTCCCCAAGTCTCACTCTCTTGCCTCCCTGGTTTTTCTGTGAACGTCCCTAAACCCTTCCAACAAATGTCTTTTCTGCCTCAGTTCATCCAGAGTTGATTTCTGTGGCTTATGCTCAGGAATTCTGGATCATACAATATAGGGGAGGTGAATTAACCCTCAATTCTCAATGCACAGTTAAGTCTCTGGGTTTAGAAAAAAAAGAAATAGAAATAAGCAAAAACCAGAGAAGTGCCTATATGATCTATGCTCTCCAAGGGGATGAGAGGAGTTGTGGGCACCGGTGGCTGTTTTCCTCGGATCTGCATGACCACAAAGGTAAAATTAATTGAATGAATGAACGCATGAATGAGTGAAATCATTCTTCAGAACAATTTAACTAATCTTTGAGTTTCCTGCCCAGGTGGAGAACTGGAGTTGGAAATGACTGTTCCTACTACTCTGAATTTTATGATACCATTTACCTAGGGGTCTTCGTTGGCAGCACGAATACTCTTACCTGATCACTGTCTTGAGATGCAGAAGAGAACCAGATTCTACAAGTCCTCATTTCCTTCAGCTCTGCTTCCTTCAAATGTTCCGGAAGAATGGCATCAGAAAAGGGATCTGAGGCAGCAACAGACCCTGTTTGGGAGGCAGATGAAGGCAGAAGAGAGATCAATTTGCCTCTGGTTACTTGAATCACTATGACTGCCTAGCACTGGGCTTATGTCATATTCACAGATCACCCCTGAAACAGGCTTCCGCACTACTGGGAAGCTCCTGAGTTAGATGCTAATTCCCAAATATGACTGAACATGTTGCAGAAGGAACATTAGATCATCTGCAGTGCACCATCTGGAGGCCCTGTGGAATGCAAAGTCTTCTTTGAGACCTGGTGACCAGGTAAGCAGACTCCTTGCAGGAACCCTGTCCCAAAGGCAGCCTCCTCTAGCATCATTTCAGGGGCAACACCCCATTTTATTCATAGGGGACATTTTACACACCCTCCTTTTTGTATGTGTTGGTTTGGTTTGTTCTATTTCAGTGATCTTGTAATGAGCATGCATTTCTAATTGTTCTAGATCACACTTTCTCTAAAATCTCAGCCAAGACAAGCAGGACTTCCAGAGGACAAGAAGGCATTTCCTCTTCTGAAAAATGAAGGTGTGGTGGACTATGGAATTTCTCCATAAATTCCTCCAGGAAGGCCAGAGCAGAGCTGTTCATCAGCTTTGAGGAGTTTTAAAGGCACAGGTTGCTTGCTCCACACGCTGTCCCCTGCTTCCCAAATAAAAAGCAATGCACACCTTGGTACAGGGGAAACCTGAGGGCATGTGGGATCAGTGTTGGAAATCAGTAGGGAACAGGCTTGATCTTGACAGTAAGGATGTGGGGGAGTATCCTTAACTAATTCTGAGTCACCAGGAGACCGATTTTCCAGCAGGAGGAGGATCAAAAGAGGTAAGAACACCCAGTTCAAGCTGCTTCAACTTGGGAATATTTAAGAGGGCAGTCGGATGGATTTTGCTGCATAGCATCGTTCTCTTTGTGAACATGCACCCTTCAGATCAGTGTCTTCAAGGAGCTGCCTTGCATGGATCTGATCAAGGGATAAATATACTTGTATTTAACATAAAAATCTGAGAACTTTCATCTTCAACTACTCACATTTAAATCTCTTGCTATTTCTCACGGGGCTGGGAGAACAAGAGTCAAATTCACATAGTTACCCACTTCAGAGAAAATCATGGCTCATTTTTAGGTTATACAGTTCCTGCCCAGGTGGTGACGCTAAGATGGAACTTACTGAGGGTACCGTCTTGTCTTCACAGTCCCATATTCTCGGAGAATCTCTGAGTCTTATTTTAATAGCAGAAGCGTGTTTTCCTCTGTGGACCAAAAGTCTGAGAGGCAGAGAAGAATGGATCCTGAAGGGTCCTAGTTCCTTAAGCTCTGCTTTCTTCAGACTTTTGGGAGGGTAGTCATCAGAGGAGGGATGGGGAGTGAGAGGGTATTGGGAAGATGAGAAGGGAATCCCCCATCATGATTCTGTTTACGTATGTGGTGGCCCAGACTCACAGAGATCTGGGTAGAGACAAGGGTGAAATAAGACTGTGTTTTGGAAACTGTGGTAAGCAGGAGGCAATGAGTCAGTGCTTACTATCCCCAGAAAGTGATATTGCTCACTGGGGAGGCTTCAGGGCAAAGCCTGTACATGTATCTGGAGGTGGAGTTGGAAAAGCAGATTGGCACCCAGGAATTTGGAGGGAAAGGTGTGGGGAAGAGAGACTGTAAGTGAACAAAACGGGGGTGGGGGGGGAACCACATTGGGGAAATAGTACTGAAAATGGGTCCCCGAGGTGGAAATAGCTGTCAAAACAGAAGCAGAACTGCTGTGTTGTATTGATAGTGAAGGGAGATTTGTAGGTTGTGTGGGAAACCCTCAGGCATTTATTTCATTTTCTTCATGCTTCTAATTTTAATTTCTTTTTAATCCAAAGTGTGTGAATAATTGTGGTTTAGAGCAATGTAGTCTTGGGAACCTTAAGGCTATACTTAATGTCCAAGTTTACGGTTTAGCCAAACATAGCATACCTGGAAACAGTCCTTTATTTATCAGTAGCTAAAATAGAAGCTGAGTCACAGAAGTGACAGAAACACATCTGGGGACTGTCTCATGCCTCCTCAGTCCCCGGGGTGCTGATGAGCCTGGCCTTTGCCTGCTCAGGCCTTGCAGTCTCCTCTCCACTGACATCCAACCCTCTTGGCCAGAGTCGATACCCCTCACACCGGTCCTTCTCTAGTTGTTGTTCCAGCTATGGGTGACGGTGTGTCCATGATTGACTTTCAGAGTCGAGCTACAGGGCTTTCCAGCAACTAATATGTCAGCAGCTCCCCTCACTGTTCTAAACGTGGATGATTGACTAGAGCTCAGTTTTGAAATAGCCACTTTGCTTAAATTGGGTTTCATCTGTGTTCAAAGGGAAGAAGGGGGAAGAATCCATCTGGTTTGGAAGAAAGACATGTCCCCCTTTCCCACCTTGTAGTTATCAACTACAGTCACTATGTACTTTTTCTACCGCCAAGCCCTAGCCCTGGAACAGAGGAAGGAATAGGCTAGGTTGGAGGGTACCACTCACTATCTCAGTGGCTCAGAGGCCATTAAAAATGGTGGGGTGGATTCACATCTGTAAGCAGTGGCGGGTCATCTCCTCATTTCCCACACATTCTTGCTATCATAGACAAGACTGTGAGAATGCTCCAGTGTAAGGTGTGCCTGCGTCAGGGGAAATAAAGAGGACCCCTTGGGGGCAAGAAGGAAAATATTAGAGCCTCTATTATATTTATTTTAAATTTTCTACTTGTGTGTGTCTGGTACAAAGTGCATTATATATTCGTATATTGGTAAATTTATTCTATCTATCATCTATCTATGTCATCTGTCATCCAGCTATCCATCCTATCAGGAGGTACCTTGAGCAGCATTTTGGAAGTACACATTCCTGGGAGGTTCTATTTCAGTAGGTTTCAGGGGAGGCCGAGGAAACTGTAGTTATCTGACTCATTTATTTTCATTAAGGAACCTTTCCTTAAATGTCACCCTACACGAAATCCTAACAGGTACAACAGATAAAGATGGCACCCCTCTTCTGAAGGAGACTGGAGGCAAGGACGGGGGATGGCCCAACCTTCCTTTTATTCCACCTGCCGTCTGCTCTCCTTGGTCTGCATAAACTCTCACTTGGAAAGCACCATGATAGCTTCTGAAAGATGAATCTTTGGAGGTCAAGTGTTCCATGTTTGAAACTGGACTAATAGAACATGGCCCCACATTCTCAGGTTTGATGTGGTAGCTGGGTCCCTCTCAGTCTCTTCTTCATGCCACGTGCTAAACACTCCCGCCGAGCCCAGGCTTAAGTAAAGGGACAGACACTTAGAATAGACTCCTTCCTGAGGTGACTTCCCCAGGCCGCTTTCCACCATCCCATGACTGCTTTGTCTTTCTTAGCACAGGGACTTCCCTCAGTACTCACAGACTCACGAGTGTTCACGGTCATCGCAGAGGATGACCAGCTTGCTGCAGCAAGCATTTCTCTGATCTTTCAGATTTGCAATGCACTCCCTCTGCAGAAGGAGATTCTGCTTAAATAAAACACAGTCCCACATCCTAGGGGCACCTCACCTTTCAGCTGATTCAATTATGCTTATGTATGGTGATAATTTCCTTTCTAATTTTGCTGGTGTAGAGATGGCCTATTTCCCAAGGGCAATTCACACTGTCATTTATAGAGTTATGTTGTCTTCATGAATAACCATAAGAGGCAAAATTGCCTCACAGAATTAGGGGGAAAGGTGCGGTATGGCAGATACAGATACACTACCCAGATCCGCCTTCAAGAAAGGGCTCACTGCCCAGCTACTGGGAGGGTAGCTAGCTCACAGCCTCCTCTGTGAACAACCTTTGAGCCAAAGCCACACTCTGTCCTGAGTGGCCCCAGCCAATAAATGAACAGGGCCGTAGAACAGAGACTTGGCCATTTCTACCTGATGATGACTTGCATCCAACAGTTGATCTTGCTCTGGAGCAACATTTTGGGCCAACAGAGACAGTATCCTGATCAGGTGGCTTCCTCATGACCATTCCTGTTTCCTCACATTTTCTCATGGGTGCTACTCCCCCCCAAACCTTATGCACTCCTAATTCTGTCTTAGCATTTTCTTCCCAGAGAATCAGGGGCTGGGGGGTGGGGGAAGGAAGAGGCAATGAGAAGCAAATACAGATTGCAACGTTCTCTTAGATTCCTTAAGTCTACAGCTCCCATCCCCTGGGTGTGAATAGCCCCTGGGGAGGTTCAGAGTTATTGCCAGGGGTTGGCAAATATACACACATGCTTGTGGCATGAATACATCATATGTTTAAATATTTTGAATAATATATGTGTTATTTTTCAAATATATGAATAACAATTCACCAAAACTTACTTTCTTAAATAGTGCATTTTTAGATCACTGGACACCAAAAGTTACACACACACAAATCAAGGGAAAGTTTTTGCACTGCAGAGGAGTCCTCGTGCAAAGGGCTGAGAAATACTGTTTTAGATGATGTGGCCCATCTTAACTGGGAATTTCTCATATAACTTCTAAGTAAACTTTGAGAAATCTGCCTGATGCTCCAGTCGAGCAGCTCTAGTTTGACAAATATTGATAGCTGAGGGGTGCGAGAATGGCCGATTTTAAAAGGGAACGGGATGTCGTGTGGCCTTTTGTACAATCTCAAGCCTCCTAAAAATGTGCTTATGTACTGTCAACCTGGGATCTTGATCCTCCTGTTTACAGAGACAACCAAGCAAAAAGTGTCTGGCTTGGGTTAAACATTTCTGTTTGTTTGGGGACAAATCACCATGCCTTTACACACAGTAGTTATCTTTAGAGAACAGGTACCATGCAACTAGGGATTGCCGTTTGGGTAAGATCTTACATCTGCAAAAGACCAGCCATCCCGTCCTACACAGACTACGGAGACTCACTCTGTCAAAGGAGAACAGCTTGTCCGAAGTCACACAGGTAAGTGACACGCATCTTTCTTTCTTTCTTTTCTTTCTTTCTTTCTTTCTTTCTTTCTTTCTTTCTTTCTTTCTTTCTTTCTTTCTTTCTTTCTTTCTTTCAAGATTTATTTATTTTAGAGAGAGAGCATGCATGCACAAGCAAGCAGGGGGAGGGGAAGAGGAAGAGAGAGAATCCTGAAGCAGACTCCCTGCTGACTGTGGAGCCTGATGTGGGGCTCAATCCCAGGACCCCGAGATCATGACCTGAGCCGAAATCAAGAGTTAGCCACTTAACCGACTAAGCCACCCAGGTGCCTCAACACCTCTCTTAATGGTAAATAGGAACAGAACTATGGATTATGCTTTGAAAGTGGTCAAGAGTTACCAGCTGTAACAGTAAGGATATGCTGGATTATGTTGCTATAACAAATATCACAAAGATATTAGTAGATTAACATGAAGGAAGTTTATTACTTTCACCCAAAATCCATTGTAGGTCTGGATGGTTCTCTGGGACATCACATGGTGCCTCGGGTATCCAGTCTGCTTTACTCTCATGACACTTCCATTTCAACAAATGACTCACAGTTCCCACAACAGAGGGAGAGCATGCTGGAAGGTCTCTCACTGAGAATTAAATGCCTTAGTCCATATATGACACATAGGCTATTGTCATATGACCCTGTCTGAAAGGACAGGAGAGCTGCATAAAAGCAAGCACCAAACAGCCCTACCACACCAGCCTCCCAGAATACCAGAAAATTCCATCAGTGATTGTTAGGGTAAATTTCAAAAGTTCCCTGAATTAGCTTATCAGCTTTGGTTTAATCACTAGTACTTTGAAGGAATGAACAACGATGCAGGAAACACACTTTAAGATCCCTTCTTATAACAACCAGCCCAGGGGCTGGCCAGGCAGGACAGAATTGTGTGGAAGACACTGGAGAGGCCCTGGTTCTGGGGAGGAATGGTATTTGAAAGAAGTGAGTGTCCGAAGAAGAGTTTCCAAGAGAAAAAGGGGCACCGAGAGACCGTAGAGCTGCTGATGCCCAACTTCCTTGCACTCTCCAGTTTGCCCCGGGTTGCCTAGGTGAGCAAAACACCTTTCCAGTGTCTGTGGGTGTCATCTGAATGATACCAAGTCTTCTCAAACCTTTGATCTTATTTTACTCATAAGATCTTGTCCGACCTGCCCTTCTTCCCTCCCCTCTGAACACCACTTTGAAAAGAACATGTTGCTAGCCTAGGCTATTGGGTTCCCTGTCACATTTGGGTGTCTGCCGGACTGTGCAGACCGACATGGCAGAGACACACACTGCAGAAGGAAGTCAAGTTTGGTTTCAGCATGAACTGATTAGATCCTTGACATTTTCCAGGCTACTACTTCTGTTGTCCTGGCACACACAGGCTGAGGTAAACAGCCAAGACTGGGAACTTTGTTAGCATTTTTGAGCTGAGTGTTTACCCAAGTCCTATAAGCCATCTGGGTCTAGGGGATGGACTTGGACATCTTCTCCTTTGATTTCTTGCACCTTTTCACTCTGAGCTGAAAATATTTGTGAAGAGCCACTTCTGCCCGTAGTGGGTATGGGATGTTTACTCTCAGACTAACAAGTGTTACAAATGGGGGTCAGATTAGAACAGAACAAAGCCTAAGGGTCTGACCAATTGACTCTAATGGATTTTTTCTTTTTCTTTAAAATGGACTAAAAGGCATGTGACTTTCTAGTCTGGGACGTGACTTTGGAGTCAGACTGCTTGAGTCCCTAGGCTGACTCAACCACTTACTGATTATGTGATTTTAGGCAGATTACTTAATCTTCCTGAGCCCCGGTTCCTTTATCTTAAAAATAAGGACAATTGCAAATTGCATCTACTTCAATAAATTTGAAGCCCATAGGGAGCACTCGGTAAATATGAACTGCTCTTGTTTCTGTTGTGCTGTAAAAAGATTCTGGGAAAGAGGTCTGGTAACTTGACAACTACGCCCACCGTTGTTACTGTCAGTAATAATCCTACAAGATTGAATATGACGTACTAGCATGTACTTCAGTTTCTGCATCCGTAAAATGGGACCAAGGTTGCTGGCTTTTTCTACCTTAGGGGATTTTGAGATGCATCCAGTGAAGTAAGAGATGCCTTGAAACGTGAATATATCCTATGGGGATGGGAGATCTTGTCCAGGCTGGGCAAAGAATAGCAGCAGTGGCCATGGCGGTGGGAGGGGGTCATTGCCCATCCCGTGCCACTTATGCTGATGTTGCCTCTGCATGTACTGTGATGGAGGAGCCAGATTCTGTTGGGATGGGCACGGCTAGTTCTTTCCACACTTCCTGTGACAGAACCCCGTGTTGTTGAGAGCACTACTTTTTGATGTCCCACACCTCTCTCATGGAGTCCGAGGTGCTTCTGCTAGAGGTGGTCAATCTCTGAGGTCAATACCAGAGCCTGCTTTCCAGCTCAAGGACCACAGGATGAGCAAAGCCAGGTCCTACAGCAGCAATCCGAGAGACTCAGGGGGTGGGCAGACCCTCACACCCTCTCCTATCTGAAGGGTCCTTTTGAGATGAGTTGCTGGGCTGCCCCTGGTTAGGAAATAGTTAGAAGCTTGCATTCATAGAAGAAGGAAGGTGGGGCGGGGAGGGGGGGGAATCACCGATGCTTTCATAAAACCCAGCATGTCACAGCTCCTGTTTAAGGGGGAAGACTCATTTTTCCCTAAGTTGAGAGTATTTGGGCTGGGATGTTGGGGTGGAGGAAGTGGAGGGAGAAATTGACCTTCTGTCCAGAGCCAGACAGAGATTTACATATACAGTAAAATATTTGAGGTTCTCAGTTGAGGGAGAGTTCTTTTGTTCTGAGCATAGAAAAACCAACTTTGGCTAATTTAATCAAAAAATAAATTAAAAAATATACACACACATACATATCATACCACAGACACATACATATTAGAAAGCCACAGAGTAGCTCATAGAGTCAAATAAAAAGCTAAGGACTCTGGCTTCGTACAGGACAGGAAGCTGGGAAAATTAGGGTCGGAGAAATGAATGGACTCCCCATTAGGCAGAGGTCCCTTATGTCACTTTACTCAGGATTTGTCTTCCCCGGGGAGAGTTAATTGACCTTGCTTGGTGCCATGCTAACTACTTGACCTGCAGGAGGTGAGACACCTTGCTTTGGGCTTTGTTAGGAGGGTGAACAGAATGCTGAGCAGGCCACAGAACAGATGTCTACTACAGTCTCTGCTTTTTGTCATTAGCCTCATCACTATAATTAGTTCCCCGAGGCTGCCTGGATTTGCATTCGTCCCAGTGGAGTCAAATGCTTCTGTTTCATAGCATCCTTGATAAAATTCACCTATGCAAAAAGTGGATGACAGTCTTCTCACCCAAGACAAGATCTCTGCCTGGTCCCCCTGGCCCACCTAGAGAGCCGGTACTCAGGCCTTCCTGAAGAGTGCTATCCGCCTCGCCCTGCTTTCTCTTTAATAGCTCCACGCTCTGGATCGTAGAAGTTTGGGCCTTGAGGCCCCCGGTTGCTCGGCCTAACCGCTGTTTAAAACAGCAAACTAAAAATAAGTGTCCCCAGGACCGTTCATGTTGGCAATGACGGTTGGCCTGCCACCTCACCACAAAGACACTTGTCATTTGGGGGTTTGGAAAAGGGAAACACTTAAGTGCTAGTTTATCAGCCAAAAGAAGCTACAACCAAAAAAACACAACACCCGTCCCACCCGCAGACTTCTGGTCAGAGTATCAGCTTACGGGGGAAAGTTTAGCTTGTTATAAGTTGAAGACATAGAGATGGTGCTTTATTTACACATTGGCGGGGGGTGGGCAGGGAGAGAGGGGATGATGTGCGACCACAGCAGCTGCCTTTTGGAAGTTTCCAGGGAAACTTTAAAGAGAACAAAAAAAAATTTTTTTTTTTAAGTCTTAGAACATTTGCAGAGGAACAAAGAAGAAAATGTCTGCAATGATGTGTTATATTAATATTTCGGTGGGTCTCCAATCCTGGCTTTTAGATCAGGAGGAAGAGCTTAGGGGTGGATGGCATGGTATTGACCTTAACTCCTTTCCTGTCCCATCTGCTTGCATGTGGGGACGATGCCCCAAATGAAGTAAAAGTGTCACAGACACAGCTGACAAAGCGACAGGTCTTCACGCACGCCATTCACAGGCCTCCTTTATGCACTTAATTGTAAAGTGAGGCGTTCCCCATGTTTTGGAATTTCTTTGCCAATGTCATTGTAATGGCTTTATAACATTTCATCAAATGGCTGATCCATAACCTTGGAAGCAGGCCCCAACATTAGACATGAAGTATGACAAGGAATGCTGTGACGGACATCTTTGTGCATAAACCAGAGCACCATCTGTCAAAGGAGAGTCCAGCCTAGCCACCTGTCAGGTGGGAGGTCTCTGCACTGTCCCCTGCTCGCTCTGGTAAAAAGCTGTTCTTAATTGAACAAAGTGTAATGATCCATTTCATAGGTTATTTCAATCCAATTTTTCTTCCCTCTTTCCCCTCTTCTCATGTCTCTGGAAGTTATTTCTTGGACTGTTAGCAAGCATACTGGAAAATTAAAGAGGACAAACTTTGTTTTAGGGTACTTTTTGCTAAGTAATAGAAAAACATGTGATGTGGGACTTTAAGAGCCAGGGCGAGATTTATGTAAGAAAATCAGACAAGTCTAGATATTGCTTTTAACAATACACCACGCACTCTTGTATTTTCTCAAAATACAGTTTATGTTGCTATTGTTTTACATGTCTCCGTTAGGCGCAAAGTTAACTGTGTGCATGGCAATAGCAGTAATAACTCGTATTTTAAGGCAGAGAAAAGAATTTACAAGGCCACATTCTTTTTCCTCTAAAAACATCTAACCGTCCTCTTTTAGGAGCTCCTGGGGGCCCAGATAGTGATGTTATTCCTCTTTCCTACTTCATTTACCTAATCACCTATGCCTGCATTTTTAGAGTATCTACTAGAACAATGATCAAAGTGGTAACAAGAACGAACGTTAACTGAGTGCACTGTATGCCAGGTGCTGGTCTGAGTCTTAGCGTGGATAGATTGACACATTTAATCTTAGCAGAGGGAGGATGTCTAATGCAGATTCCGTGGGACCTTCTGAGGAGGTGGCAGCCACAGGAAGAGTGGGAGGAGACCATTCTGGCATGGGTGGAGGGCCCCAAGTATGGAGGAGCATGGCCTCTTCTGCTGTGGCTGGGGGTTAGTTAGAGAGCAGGAACAGGGCATCAAATCCACTTGAAAGCATATTAAGCAAGAGAGGGACAAGAACAAATTCTTATCTTAAGAAGACCATACACATTTTCCACTTGGAGGTAAATTGCAGGTGAAGGGGGGTGTGCTCAGAAGGCGTTGCTGAGGCAATGGATGGTGGTAGCCTGGACTCACGGGCTGCTGGTGGATATGGACAGAAGTAGATGGGCTCAGGATGCATTTTGGGGATAGGATTGACAGAACTTGCTGGTAAATTGCAGAAAAGAGGTAGGATAAAGGAGTAACAAAGGCCAAGTGCTGGGCTTCTTAGCTGAGTACCTAGGCTAATGGTGGTGCCATAATCTGTGACATGAAAACCTGGGGGAGTAACCGACTCCTGGGTAGGGAAATGGAAGGTTTTATTCTTACCTTCATTTGCCAAAATTGACACACTGACCAAAAATAAAGAACACAAAACTAGAAGCTTTAACTCTTTAGTCGTTCCTGTGTAGCAAGAAGAGACCAGACAGAACTAGGACTGGGTTCAGACAGACCTAGCTAGGACTGCCCTTTGCAAGTTGTGTGGTTTCAGTCAAATTCCTTGGCCAGTCACCACTCGATGCTTCAATTTTCTCATCTCTAAAAGCGACTGAATATCCCGGGTCCCACACAGCTATTGATACAATGTACACAGAGCTCATAGCCCAGTTTCTGGCACATAGTAACAACACTTAAACCTTAGTTGTAGTTCTTTGACATAACCTCCACAAGATAATGCTGTTTTATGCAGTAAATTATTCCTTCTGGGGGTTCCAGTACATGCCTTAGCCTGGGTGACAGGTTCTGATCTGGATAAAAAGCACAGAAAGGCAGTGGTGCCCCCACATGTCTTTTTACTCGCTGTCTGAAGTCCCACATCTAAATGTCTCATTCCTTTGGTAGAAGGCTTTTTTCCTTACTGATATACCCACCTAATTTTTTATTATTTACTATTATTATTATTTTTTAATCTTTATTTTAAGTAGGCTCCATGCCCAATGTGGGACTTGAACTCATGACCCTGAGATCAAGAGTCACGTGCTCTATGGACTGAGCCTACCAGGCGCCCCAACCTTTACTAAATACTTAAAAAAGAGAATCATTTAAAGCATATTTGTCAATAATAGACAGTCATCATAATATAGTGATTAAGAACATGGATTCTGGAACCAGGCTGCCTGGGTTCGAATCTCACTTTTGTCACTTTCGAGCTTTGTGACCTTGGGCAAGTTACCTGACTTCTTTGTATCTAAGTTCCCTCATCTGTGAAATTGGGACATTAATGATTCCTACCTTATGGAGTCGCTAAGAGTTTTAAAGGAGCTAATACATATAAAACGATGCCTGAAAAATAGGAAGCACTATGTAAGTATGCGCTGAATAAAATACAAAGAGTTCAGGTATTAGAAACAGATGACCTTGAGAAGGCAAGAGAAAGGCAAGGGAGGACTAAGGAGTGCTGGGTCTCTGAGAGAACCAGAGTACGACACCGTGGGCCATCATGACAGGAGCAGACAGCAGACTTTTGTGCTTCTCAGTTTTGTCTTGTCAAGCCCCCAAAGAGAAAACCCCAGCATGACCCCAGTCCCAACTAGGAGAGCACAGTTTTCCCTTCCTTAGAAGCAGCCTTAATCTGGGGTGGGCTCAGGCAAGGTACCATGCATTTCTTCTGTTGCTGCGGGCTGTCCGCAGAGCTCTCTCCCTGGGATCTGTACAGGACTTGGCAAGGTGTCCTCTACTCACTGGATTTGGCTTGAGTGTGTGATTTCCTATTGCTTATCAAGGTCTTGATGGAAATCTGGCCCCAAGAGTATTCCTCCAAAGCCTCAAGCGATGGTCATCATTTCTGATGTTATTTAAGATGGACTGGAGAGGCCAGGAAATGTGTAAGTTTCCTTTCTTGTCATCCTCTCTTAAAAGAAAATGTTTGGTGGGCTGTTCTATCTAGATGACAGTTGGCTTTTATCATTAATCTCCAACTGATCCAAACTAGGGACAGAACCTTTTTAGAAAAATAGGGCAGGAAAAAAGTTGGTTAGTGAATCCCTAAACTCTAGCAAAATCTAAGGAATACCCCCTGGATTTTCCCAAGTGCAATGAGAATGTGGAGACTACACTCATATACTGCTGGTGGAGTGTAAAATGGTTTGGCCACTCTGGAAAGCAGCTTGGCAAATTCTTAAGAAATAAATACACAACTGCCATACCACCCAGCAATTGCACTCTTGCCCATTTATCCCCATGAAATGACAAATTAACTTTCACACAAAACCTGTACTCCAACGTTTATAGCAGTTGCGTTGGTAATATCCCCCAACTGGAAACAACCCAGATGTACTTCAGCGGGTGAATGGTTAAACAAACTGTGGCATAACCACATCACGGAACATTACTTAGCACTAAAAAGGGAACGAACTGCAGGCATGCCTCAAAGTGAGTCAAATGAATATTTTGGCTTCCTAGCGCATATAAAAGTTATGTTTATAGTACACTATAGTCTATTAAAAGTGCAGTAGCATTATGTCTGAAAAAAACAATCTATCTACCTTGATTACAAGATAATGTATTGCTAAAAAAGTGCTAATTATCATCTGAGCTTTCAGCAAGTCATAGTCTTTTTGCTGGTGGAGGATGCCTTGCTGGTGACTGATCAAGATGGGGGATGCTGAAGGTTGGGGGGGCCGTGGCAATTTCTTTAAGAAAATAACAAAGAATTTTACTGCATCCATTGACTCGTCCTTTCACAAATGATTTCTCTATAGTATGTGATGCTGTCTGAGAGCATTTTACCCACGGTTGAACTTCTTTCAAACTCTGCCATTGCCTTATCAACATTCTACATTCTGTGTTGTCATTTCAACTATCTCCACAGCATCTTCCCTAGGAGTAGGTTCCATCTTGAGACCACTTTCTTGTTCATCCACAAGCAGTAACTCCTCATCCATTCAAGTTTTATCCTGAGATTGCAGCAATTCAATATAACAATAATCAAAAAGATTGAAATATTGTGAGGATTATCACAATGTGACACAGAGACATGAGGTGAGGAAATGCTATTGGAACAATGGCACTGATAGACTTGCTCAAGGCAGGGTTGTCACAAGCCTTCAATCTGTAATAATAATAATAACAACAACAACAACAACAATAATAAATGAGAAATGCCTATGTTGACACAAGCAACAACCTGGATGAATCTCCAAAGAAGCATGTTGAGTGAAAAAATCCAATCCCAAAAGGTTATATCCTGTGTGATTCTACTTATGTAGTATTCTTGAAATAAAAGAATAGTGGAAATGGAGAATAGGTTAGGAGCTGCCAGGGGTTAAAGAAGTGGTTGGGGCAGGAGAAAAGTAGCTGTGGCTATAAAAATATAATACAAAGAACCCTTACAGTGATGGAAATTTTCTGTATCTTGACTGGATCAGTGTCACTATCCTGGTTGTGATACTATGCCATAGTTTTTGCGAGGTGTGCCACTGGAAGAAACTGTGAGTGTAAGGGAATGCTCTGAATCCTTTCTTAAAACTGGATGTGAATCTACGACTATCTCCAGATAAAAGTTTAATTTAAAACAAAAGGAGACAGGAGAAAGACTGTTAACTACCCCCAGACTCACCTTGAATTCTAGCAAGACCTAAATAATGCTCTTCAATTTTCCTATATTCCCTGCTCAAAGGAATTTCTAGTCGTAAAAAGACTTGACCAGATAAGAAGTCAGGCAAACGGATGTGTTCCTTGCCACACAGTGAGGTCTTCGGTTCACCTACTGTTTATTAGGTCACTCATTCATTCAGTGAACATTTATGGTGCCCCTCCTATGTACCCAGGACTGTACTAGGTGCTGTGGATACAAGAAGACAGATAATGGACTCTGTCTGACCTGAATGGAGCTATGTTATAATGACAGCATTTCATGGAGTGGTAAGTGCTAAGGATACAGTAGAACAGAGTAATGCAGACAGTGTTAGGGAAGGGAGACTCTTTTGATAGGAAAGTCAGGAAAAGTCTTTCCTAGTAAGTGTTTTGATCTGAGAGCTAGAAGATAGAACAGAACCCTAGAGCTGGGAAGAAGAGCATTGCTGTATTACCTCTAGAAAGGTCACTCTTGCAGTATAAAGAATATATTGAAAGGAAGCAAGAATAGAAGTGAGGCAACCACTTCACAGGCTATTTCGGTTATGGTTTCCTCAACTAAGGTTTAGCAATGGACACAATGGCGCCACTTTCTGAAATGAGAAAGCCTGTGAGGAAGAAGGGAAAAGGTTTAGTTGGAAGAAAGAAATCAAGAGTTCGATTTGGGTATGTTCATTTTGATATGTCTTATGTGGTACATTGGGCCACAAACATTGTGCAGCCTCCTTCTTTTCCTCAATCCCAGCCGGTGCTCCATCAGCTCTGTGTCACTCCCCCACATCCAGACTTGAATGGTGGATCATCCTGCGAGGCCTCTTCCTGCTGGCCAGCAAGGGTCTAAGTTATGCCTATAGGAAGTACGGAGTTAGCAACCTGAAGGTGAGCCACGAACAAGGGGAAATGGGAACTAAAAAGGAACCAGTCAAAGTCTTCATTTTTCCCTCTCCTATGGACTACTCAATGGTACAATATCTTCAGACACCTCTTCCAGAGAAGTCCCATATGCTGAATGAGCACAAATTCTGAGTGACCTGCTGGGTCCCTTGGCAGCGTTCTGAGGTGGAAGCCAGGATTGTAATGCAGCTCATCACATCATATCACACCTTCGCCTCTTTTCCTTTTTTCTTCTACACCCAGTACCTAAGGACTTGCACCTCTCGATTAAACTGTCAGAATCTTAATCCTTCCCTTGGGCTCTGTTTTATGAAGGACTCAATTAAGACAACATCCAAATGAAGATGTTAATTAAGAAGTTAAAAGTCTAGAACTCAGGAAGGAAGTTAGGATTAGAACTACTAATTCGAGAAACATCAGAAGGTGCACAGCATTTGGGACCAGAGGATCATGCAGTCACATTGAGAGAGTGTGTGGATAGAAATATGGGTCAAAGAGCAAACCTGAGGCACTCTGAAGCCTAATGTTCAGGGGAAGGGGTGGGTCCAGCTGAGGAGAATTGAGAAAGAATAGTCAGTGAGGTAGAAGAAAATCTGAAGAGGTATAGTGAATCAAGGCAAAATAAGGGGAGACAATGGAAACAATCGGGTGGTCAAAACTAGCTGAGAGGTCTAGTAATGTGTGTGAGAGAGGAGGCCATTGGGTTAGGGCCATAGAAGTGGCAGATGGCTTGATGAGAGCAGTTTCCATGAGGAAGTAGGATTGGAGTGGGTCGAGGAGACAGAGGGAGATGAGGAAGTGGAAATAGCTAATATCACAGACAAGTCTTTGAAGAAATTTAAATGGAAAGAAGAAGTAGTAAAGTGGGGAACAGCCTGGCAGTCTGCTTGCTGGACGCTGTAGCTGGTATACGTGTGTGTGTGGGACAAGCATCGTGACTGGGATGCCAGAGACCTAAGTTCTAGTCCTTTTACTGCCATTAACCAGCTAAGGAGGCCCTAGGTAAATCAGTTCCCGGCCTGGGCATTAATTTCCTCATTTGTCAAGTCAAATATCTCTTGGATTCCTTCTAGCTCAGGAAAACTATGTCCTGTGGAGACATTGAAGCAGACAGAGAAGGAACAGTGAGTGGGGGAAGCAGGATCCTTGAGATGACGATGAGAGGAAGGATTAACTAAGATGATGCATGCAAAGCACTTAGCACAGTGCCTGACATAAAAGGAAGAACATTTATTATTAGAAGAAATAGAGTAGTATTAATAGCAGAAACTCGTAGAACATTGTGGTGCACTGCGCTACTATACACACAAGAAAGTGCCATTTGGATAAAAAAGGAAAGAGGAGACATTAGGATGGACCAGACCATGCCTGGCATGGCAGTGAAGACCACACTAGAAGCAACTTGCAGAATGAAGTGTGTGACAGATTTTAGGATGGCAGCTCAGAGCTGGTAACTTGAGCGATGGGAGGCTCCACCAAAATGGAAAGACATTTTACTTTAAGAAATGCTTTCTATCCCATGTAAAAGTAAGGTAGGGATACAAAGAGCCAAGAATAGCCAAGACCATCTCAAAGAAGAACAAAGTTGGAGGACTTAGCTAGATATCAAGATTTTTTATAAAGTGATAGCGCTGAAGACAGTATGGCATTGGCACAATAGACAAGTGGGCAGAACAGAGTCTAAAAACATAGCCATGTATGTACAGGCACTTGATTTATGAAAAAGGCAGTACCTCAGAACAGTGGAGAGAGGACAGTCTTATCAATAAATGGTCCTGCATCAAATGGATATCCAAATGGAGAAATGAGAATAAAACTCAACTCCTGCCTCATGCTGGGGAAAAAAATCAATCCTCTGTGGTCTGTAGACTGTAGATGAAATCTTCTAGTGGATAACATAGGAGAATAGCTCTTAAATACCCATAAATAGGACACAAAAAAGTACTAACCATAAAGAAGAATATTTATATACTGAATTTTATTAAAGTTAAAAATCTTAGTTCATCCAAAGATGCTATTAAGAAGGTAAGAAAAATTAAAAAGTCAAGTTACAGAGTGAGAAAGATATTCTGATAACTGATAAAAGGCTCAAATTTAGAGTATATAAAGAACACTTACAAAGGAAAAGAAAGATACCTCATTTGAAAATAAACAAACAAAAGACCTGAGTAGGTTCCTCCCAAAAATAGAATAGCCAATGAACAGGTGAAATGGTGCTCAACTAGTCATCAGGGAAATACAAATGAAAATTATATTGAGATATCATTAAACACCCACAAGAGTGAAAATAATTAAAATGATGAACAATGCCAAGTGTTGGTGAGGATGTGGGGCAACTAGAAAACAAACTTTGCCAGTGGGAATTTAAAATGATACAGCCGTTTAAGGAAAAGTTTTACATATCTGCTACATGTAAACATAACATGTCCAAAACCTGTCAAATCTATTCCCAGATATTTATCTGGCAGCAATGAGAGTTTATCGAAGACCTGTAAGAAAATGTTCTTTGTAACATTATTCATAATACCCTCAAGATAGAAACAACCCAGATATCCATCAAGAGTGCAACAAATAAGGACACTGTAGTGTATTCATAGAATGGAATACATACACAATGAAACAGCTTAACAACGAAGATAAGTTAACCACTGCTACACTCGACGTTGACGAATCTCACACATACAGTGTGGAATGAAAAGAAGCTATTTACAGAAGACTACATATTGTCTGATTCCATTTATATAAACTTCAAAACCTAGCAGAATTCATCTATGGTGTTACCAGTTAGAATAGTGATCTTTTTAAAGAAGGCAGTAGTGGGAAGGGGTGTGAGGTGAACTCTGGGTGCTGGAAATGTTTTATTTCTTGACCTGGAAGGTGGGTACATGGGTGTGTTCTATTCGCAATAACTCAATAACTCACTTAAGATTGTGTACCTTTCTGTATGGATGCCCTACTTAAAACAGAGGGTTTATTTAAAGAAATGAAATTCGAGGGGGAACACTCATTTTAATAAATGACAAAATGTTCCTCCCCTCCTTGTTTCCGACATCACTCCCCCATTCCCCACTGCGTGGACTTCTTGTTCTCACCAAATGAGTCAGTCACAATGGAAAAAATTGAATGGATTTTCACAGATTCTTTTTTAAGTGTAATGTCTTTGTGAGGTCTTTAAAAAACACTACCTTCAGATAAAATCACCAAACCTTGCCCTCCCTCACTTTGTGGGTAAGAATGCTAAAATGTTGGGTCGAGGAACAATACTCATCCTGTGATCAGAGGGTGGATGTGGATCAGAAATTCATGCATTCATTCACTTGACAATATTTATGAAGCACCTACTGCAACTCAGATATTATTCTAGGCACTGCAGATGCAGCAGTGAACAAAAGAGAAAAGGTCCTGTCCTGGTAGCGATAGAAAATACACACAAAAACGAGCAAATGCCATGCAGAACATAAGGCAGGGGATGTGGGATTGTGGGTGCCAGGGGTAAGGTTTTACTGCGTGTAGAGGGTGGTCAGGGAAGTTCTCACCCAAAGGTGAGAGACCCGAAGGAGAGGACCAGTGGCTATGTGGCTGTGTGGGAGAGAGGTGCCCTGTGCAGACGGAGCCTGAGATAGGAGGCACAGCTGGGCGACCAGTAGGGCAGGAGGGGAGTGGGCAAAGACCAGAGCAGAGAGTGGAGCCGAAGATCGCGAGGCCTCCTAGGCTAGTCTTAGGGCTTCGGGCTTCTCCTCGGAGTGAGATGGGAGCTCCTGAAGGGTTCTGAGTGGAAAGAATGACCTGATCTGACTTAAATTTTAAGAGTCACTCAGGATGCTGGGAGGGAATAGACAGATGACAGTGCAGGGCAAAACAAGTCATCACAGTGGGACACAGGTGACAGGCGATGGTGCCTTGGACCAGCAATGAAGACAGTGAGAACTGGATATACTTTATGGTAGAGATCAAAAGGGTTTACCGTTTGGGTTGTGAGACAGAGAGGAGTTGGGGTTTTTGGCCTGAGCAGCTGGAAGAACAGAATTCTTGTCACCCGACATGTGGGTGGGACAGGTGTGAGTAGAAGGTTCCGAAATGCTGTTTGCACGTGCTTAGTTTGAGGTGTCTACCCGACATCCAAGGGGAGATTATAAGGATGCAATTTGAGATAACAAGGCTGGAACTCAAAGAAGTTGGGACTGAAGATGGAACTTTGGGTGTTGGTGTCTAAAGCTGTGAGGCTGAATGAGATCACCTAGGGAGAGGATATGGGCAGAAAAGAGAAGTTGTCCAAGGAATGGCCCTCTGAGATCAGCCCTGCCCTAAATTCTTCCTTCAGCTGCAGGAAGGGGATATCTTTTTTTTTTAAAAGATTTTATTTATTTATTTGACAGAGACACAGCGAGAGCAGGAACACAAGCAGGGGGAGTGGGAGAGGGAGAAGCAGGCCTCCCGCCGAGCAGGGAGCCCGATGCGGGGCTCGATCCCAGGACCCCGAGATCATGACCTGAGCTGAAGGCAAATGCTCAACGACTGAGCCACCCAGGTGCCCCAGGAAGGGGATATCTTCATGCTGGAGGGATTGGCCCCATTTTGCCTGGTGCCAGATGGTTGATTCATTACTGGTGTGAGTGTCCTGGCAATTGGAACTCAGTGGAAACTGACCTTCTCCAGTTAACATTCCTCCTCTCCCTGTCCCCAGTTCAGCTGAGGTTTGAACTAGCAACCTAGAGGCAAGCTTCTCCACCCTAGTACAGGTTTGCCAGCACCTGTGGCCTTCTCCTCTGGTCTTCTCTTTGCCTGTCTACAGGTCCAACCTCGGGTATTCTGCTCTTCCAGAAGAGTGCTTAGTCCTTGGACAAGCAAGACATCCTTTCACACTGAGCTAGAGACTGAGGGCTGGAGGAAGGGGCCCTTCAAGGCAGCAAAGGCTTGGATAGGAGCCGTCCTACACATTTTACCCATTAACTGAAAATCCTTTCATAATGTTTTCCATTCCCCTTATAATGAGTCATCATCTGAGCAGGGCCGCTGCTAGAAAGTTCATAAGAACCTTAGAGGATTTGATGGTTTGAGCAAAGAGAAGAAATGACTGACAGGAGCCTTGGAAGGCTGCAGTCAGAACCTCTTGCCATGGTTGCTCTTTATTTCTAAGACTAGATGACAAGGGAAATGAAGAAGAGTTTGGGGAAGAAGCTTTCGAGTGCCTCCCAGTTTTCTCCCTTCCTCAGCTTTACTCTCACCTCTCAGGCTCCCTAGGACTTGTTTCAAGGAGCCTCAGCCAAGAAAAGCACCCACAGGAGGGAAGTTGGAGAAACAATAGCAGCAGAGATGGGGTTTATTGATGTAAACTTTCCAGTGCCCTGTCTCACTTTCCAGAGACACCATCATTCTCCCACCTTAGCTGCCATTCTTTTAAATGATTCTAACATATACTTGGTTTCTCTACCCACTCCTTCCCACTCTCAGTTGATTCTTTTTTCCTTCTCTCTTCCTCTTTGTGGTAAAGGAACAGTGGACAGACATAGCTAATCCATGGCCTTTGAAGTCCCAGTTGGCGGGTGCCTGTCTCAAGGCCTCCCATTCTCCCTTACTCTCAAATTCACTAGAGACTCTACTCTTTGCCTTTCTACCCAAGAGGGAAAGTGGTCCAAATAACCCACCACGTGGAAGCAGAAGTGGTGCTTATGCAGCTGGTGCCCACCTGTTTCAAGATGGGGTTCCCTCGAGTCAGCTCTGGGAACCCAGCACACAGCAATACAAACTCAGGAGTTTGAGATCCCTTTTCCTCTTATCTTCACCCAGGGTCCTAGAACAGAAAAGTAATTACAGTTCACTCTCTGATTCTTATAACTGGTAAGAAAGCAACTGTTTCTGCTGTGTCCAAACTCCACCTGCAAACACTTATGGAAGTCAATGGAAAGGGTGACTTTGTTAGTCCTTCTCCTCATAGTGTTCCCTACTCGGTATCAGGGCACTCCTCAGCAGAACCCACAGAGGCAAGAATTAAAAACAATCTTTTGTGCTAAGCAAAATTTGCTAAAGACATTGACAGTATTAGGTACATTTTCTACTCCAAAGAGCTACCTCATAGTTTATGCATCCAAGATTTTCATTCACTCATTTATTCATTTGACATCTTTTTATTGAATGACTACCCAGGTTTGGTGCTGTGTGCACCAAAGAACGGAGAGAATGGAGAATGGAAAGAATGGAGAAAAAGCAGATGTGTCTTACAGTAAAAGTATGGGAGAGGCAAAGAAATAAACAAATACATCCAAATTATTATACACTTTAGTAAGTGCTATGAGATATCTGTGGGCTCACAGCCCAGAGGGTGAGGTTTGATTCACTACAGGCTAAACATAGAAATAAAAGCAAGTTGCATGTTTTAATGACTTGCTTTTACATGTAACCTAGGAAATATTCTTTTTTAGAGAATCGCAGCTGGATTTTAAAATGGACTTGCTTGCCCCTGAATTAGAACATCAGCATTATCCATGATCTCATGAATGCAGATCATGTCTCCTGAAATGCCTTTCAAATGTTGTGGTTTTGCCTCTATGAGGGAAATAAATTGAAGAAATGGCACAGTTGCCCCAACAACAGCCTCTACTGGTTGTCTACCCAATAGCCTCTACTGGTTGTCTCACCGGCCCCCTTTTCCATGATCTCGTGTAATGTCTGGGGAGGTCTTTGTGACATTGTCCCTGAGAGAATGGTCTAAAACTCACTATCGGGAACTTGTTTGGATAAAAAAAGGGGGATAATGTCATCTTCTTACGAGAGATGATGTTATGAAGGTCCAAAGAAAGCAATGTAGGTTGACACTTTCTCTTTTTATATTACTTTCCTGGACTTAGAGAATGAAATCTATACCGTAGTCCTTTGCTTGCCCTTATTTTAGCTCTGTTTTAGTTCTAGGGAAAGCTCTATATTTGACCCAGCTTGACACAAATCTCATCAGCACAGGCCTTGCTGACCTGCTTCAGCTCTTCGCCTTTCTTCTATATCACTGCTGACAAATGTAGACTCTTATGGGTGGTGCTTTCCCTAACAACACACATCAAGCTGAGCATAAGAGAGATGCCACAGTGACTGGATCATGTTTTTAAGATTAGTTCCTGAACTGGTTTTCAGTCTTTCCATGTCCACTGTCATATTGATGGTGTCCTTACCACCTTTGCTACCTACGAGTTCCGTCCTGGGAAAACTTTCTATCAACTGATTTGATCTTCAACCTGCCTGCTCTGCATCTCAGCCTTGGACTAACACTCTCCCTTGTGAGCTAGTGTGATGGTCTTTTGTGCTGAGCTGCTCAGCATCTTTTGTTAGGGAGAAGCCATTCTTCTCTGTTCTCTTCTCTTCTCTTCTCTTCTCTTCTCTTCTCTTCTCTTCTCTTCCCTTCCCTTCCCTTCCCTTCCCTTCCTTCCCTTTCCTACCCCTCCCCTCCCTTCCCCTCTCCTCTCCTCTCCTCTCCTCCCCTCTCCTCCTCCTCCTCTCTCTCTCTCTCTCTTCCTATAGGTGCTAAGCCACAGGGTCTAGTATACATCCAGCTGCAAGAGTGGGAGTGAGAAAAATCACACAATTCTAATTTGAATCTATCTGACTCTAAAGTTTAACCAGTACATAATCCTATTGGTGAAAACTGGGTGGAAATAGTTAGAACATGTCTGGGCTGATAAGCTCTGTGGTTGAAAGAAATGAGGAAAGAACCAACTGACCATTGTAGGTAACATAGCAGCCAGTGGCCAATCCACCTAGAAAGGCCAATGAGGATGGTTCTCCACTGTAGAGTAATGTGTCTTGATACAATCATCTCTTTTGTATTTCCTGATCAACTATAATTGCATCTAGAACCTGCTGCTGAATTCAGCACTTCTGGGGATGAGCCCATGTCTGAACAATAGCTGTCATCTAAAGAATCTTTTGGGGGAGTGATTATGCCACTAGTTGCCTAGTAGGATATATTGTCGTCAAAGGAACTCTTTCTGGACAGGCACGTAACACTTTAAGAAAACCCAATGTGAAAGGTTTAGTAAACTGGAAAGTGACTATCTGCTTTCAAACAGGAGTACCATGTAGCTTTTTTAAACCTAGAACAAAAATATTACCTGCTGGAACACATTATTTTTCACAAAAAAATTAAGAATAACTCCAAAATAAACAAACAAAACCAAAAGAGTGACTCCACTTATGGGAAGGTGGATAGATATATTTTTCCCTGGAGGAACAAGTGAAAAATACAACAAAAAAACCCTGGACAACAAATATCAAAAATGTTTAAGAAGACTTTAAAATGCGAGAGAAGAAGGCAGATTGTCTAGGAACATTGGGACCCATGGAACAAAACATTGGTGAGTTTTCATCTCATATATTCCAGACTTGGAGCCGAAAAGTTGGCGACCTGGAAATGCCAACAGGCACAGACAAAAAAAGCCACAACAAAAGTCTGCTCCCTCTGGCCAAAGTTGTAGGAAATGAATAGCCTAGGAAGATAGAAAACTTTTAGATAATAACAGCTCTACTCTAGCCAAACACCACAAAAAAATAAAAACTATGACCCAACTCCCACTCATACCAGCAAAGATCTAGTGGAAAGCTTAGACTCTACCTTCACCAGGCTGCAGCAAGGCCCCCTAACACTATACCCCTACCTCCCCAACTCCCTCTCAGGGTGGTGTTAGCAAAAGCTAAGTAGGGAACCAGGACTTTCATCCAGCCAGGTGGTAATCAGAACCCTATTACAGTATCAGTGGAGACCAGTGGGAAGCCTAGCTCTGCCTCCCCACTCAGCAGTAATGAGGTGCCACCACTGGTCCCCCAAACAGGAGTGGTGTTAGAGGAGGCCTAGCGAAGAATCAGCCCTTCCACTGTGGCAGTGTGGGGCCACTCTTCCTATGGTACCACTGGAGGCTACCTGGGAAACATCAATGAGACACTCCTACTCCTCCTAACCAGGGAGATATAGGTGAACACTAGTAGGGAGTTGGAACACTCACTTTTGGCCAGCAATAATGAGGAGACCCCCTTGGATATCAGCAGAGGTCAAGTGGGAAACATGGCAGTAATGAGACAGTGACCCTACCCTCTTCTTCTGCCAGAAAGATGTCAGCAGAAGCCAGCCAAGACAGAAGGCTTCAGTAAGATCCAGAGTCTTAGAATATTCAAACATCTAGGTTTCGATACAAATCACTCATCACACCAGGAACCAGGAAATCTCAAACTGAATGAAAAAAAGAAAATCAATAAATACCCTCACCCAGATGACAGAAATATAAGAATTATCTGACAAAGATTGTATGGCAATCCTCATAAAAGTGCTTCAAGGAGCAATTAGGAACATATTTGAAACAAATGAGAGTATGTAATGTCTCAGCAAAGCAATAGGAAGTCTCAGCAAATAAATAAAAATATAAAGAATCAAATGGAAATTTTAGAACTGGAAAAATATGATACCTGAAATAGCAACTCAGTGGATGAGCTTGACAGAAGAATGGGGAGGACAAAAGAATCAGTAAACTGGAGGATGGAGCAAGAGAAATTACCCAACCTGAACAACAGAGAGATATATCCTGGGAAATGCAAAACCAAAAATGAACAGAGCCTCGGGGTCAGTGAGACTGTAACAAAAGATTTAGCATTCATGTCATCAGAGTCCCAGAAGAAAAGAAAGAGAACAGAGCTAAAAAAAAAAAAAAAAAAAAGTACTAAAGCCTGGAAACCTCCCAAATTTGGCACAAGATACAAATCCACGGATTCAAGAAGCTGAGAAAACTCCCAAGTAAGATAACTCAAATAAATCCACTCTAAGATACACCACAGTCAAACTTCTGAAAACTGAAGACAAAGAATCTTGCAAATAAGAGAGAAGCAGTGCCTTACCTACAAAGGGAAAACAATTCAAATGACAGTGGATTTCTCATCAGAAACCATGGAGGACAAAATGAAGTAACACATTTTCCAAGTGCTGAAAGAAAAGAATTGTCAACACAAAATCTTATATTCTACAAAGATATCCTTTAGTAACAAAGAGGAAATCAAAACATTCTCAGATAAAGAAAAACAAGAGAATTTCTCACCAGTCTTACCCTGAAAGAATGGCTAAAGGAATTTCTGTAAACAGAAAAGAAATGATAAAAGAAGGAATCTTGGAACACCAGGAAAGAAGAATGGACATGGAAGCACACATATGAGTAAATACAATAGACTTTCCCTCTCCTTTAGAGATTTCTAAATTATGTTTGATAGTTGAAGCAAAAATTATAACATTGTTTGGTAAGATTCTAAATGTATGTAAAGGAGGGACACCTGGTGGCTCACTTGGTTAGGCATCTGACTTTGGCTCAGGTCTTGATCTCAGGGTCCTATCGAGCCTCAAGTGGGACTCTGCACTCAGCTGGGAGTCTTCTTCTCTCTTTCTCTTTCTCTCTTTCTCTCTCCCACCGCCCCGTTCGTGTGCTGTCTCTCCCACTCACTCTCTTAAACAAATAAATAAAATCTTTTAAAAATAAATAAATAAAATTAGAAGTGGGGAAATACTTGAACAGACAATTTACCACATAAAATATCAGATACCAAGTAAGCACATGAAAAATTTCTCAATATTCTCAGTCATTAGGGAAATGCAAATTACATTATATTGAAATATCACTACGCACGTATTAGAATGGCTAAAATGAAAAGTGTCTGGCCATACCAAGGGTTGATGAGGATATAGAGAAACTAGAACCCTCACAGAGGACTGGTGGGAATTCAAAGTTGTATAAACACTTTGGGAAACAGTTCAACTGTTTGTTAAAAAGTTAAACACACGCCTAGTGTGTGATCCAGCCATTCTATTCCCGGATATTTGCCCAAGATAAATGAAAGCATATAACCATATAAAGACCTAGCAGTTTTATTTTTAATAACCCCAAGATGGAAACCATTCAAATGTCCATCAACAGGTGTGTGGGTGAACAGTTATCAAATGATTACACAGCAACAAAAGGGAGTGAATTATTGATGCACACTTCAAATGGATTGATATCAAAATAATTTTACTGAATGAAATAAGCCAGACAAGCAAGAATCCATAATGTTTGGTTCTATTTACATAAAATCCTAGAAAATGCAGAAGGCAGAATAGTGGTTGTGTGGGGATAGGGTTGAAGGACAGATGGGGAGAGATGGGAAGGAGGGATTTTAAAGGAACATGAGTAAATTTTGGCAGGTGATGAATGTGTTCTTTATCTTGATGGTAGTGATGGTTTCATGGGCCTATACATATGTTAAAATGTATCAAACTGTATGCTTTAAATGTGTGCAGTTCATTGTAGGACAATTATCAAAAATGCACTATTTAAAAAAGTCTATGATAATAAAGTTTTGACCATCGATTACAATTATTACAGAACTCTACCTCAAGTTGTATTTGTTGAGCATCTGTCTGATGCTATCAGCTATAATCAAACCACAGAATAACAGTAATGTAAAAATCTGATAGTTTTAGATTTCTTCCAAAGCCATCAAAATTAATTGTAACACTTGACTGGTTTGAAGGAGTTCAGATAATTATCAAAAAGATAATTCAAAGATACTCTTTCCTGAGAAAGTATAGAGACTTTTAATTTGGGGATATAACGGTTATTGGAAATTTGTTATAATGAAATCAAAGAAATAGAAACAACTTTTTAATGAGGGAAGGAAGGCTCCAAAATTAGAACTCTCTATTTAAAATAGTATTTGGCTGGGAGGAGCAGGAGACCTGAAATTTGTCTGGTCCCAGGAATTCAGCTATTGAATAGGGATCAAACCATTCTGAACACCTACGAACTCAACAGGAGATCGAAGAAAAGAATAGCAACAACTCTCTGAACAGAAAAGCGACCACTTACTGGAAGGTAGGACGTGCGGAGAAGTGAATCCCAGGCGATATTCGGGAGGATAGATGGCGGGGGAGGGGGACTCTGTGGGCCGCTACCAGCAAGTGATAGAGCCATGGAGCACAAAATCGGAACTTTTAGAAGTCGGCTCCGCTGAGGGACGTCGCTCCAGTGGCTAAGCTGAGGGTGGAACCCTCGCGGGACAGTGTGGTCTCAGGACCCTCGGGGTCACAGAAAGACCGGGGGTGCCTGAGTACGGCAGAGCTCCCAGGTATCGGAGCAGGGAAGTGGGCTGCAGAGACGGAGCCAAGGTGCAGGCTCTCAGCTCGGGGTGGCCATAAACTGTGATCCGCGGCCCAGTCGGGCCACTGCTCCTCCAGCAGGGACCCAACAAGCGACAAAGCTGAGGAGACTCCCCTTCCTCCCCCGGGAGGAGCAGTGCGGGAGCACACCGCAGGGATCTGCTGGGTTTGGAGACTCCACACGGGGTCGGGTGCCAGAGATAGAAATGCTTGTTCACAGGCCGGGTGAGCACAGAGTGCGGCCGGAGACGAGAATGACTGACTGCTTTTCTCTGGGGGTGCACTGAGGAGGGGGCCCCGAGTTCTCGGCTCCTCTGGGCAGAGATTGGGAGGCCACCATTTTCACTCTCGTCCTCCAAGGCTGTACCGAGAGCAGAGAACAAAAGCTCCCGGGAGCAAACCTGAGCAGATTACAGATTATTTAGCCCGGACTGGCAAGGGCGGGGCAATTCTGCCTCCAGCAAAGACATTTGGGAACCACAGCAACAGGCCCCTCCCCCAGAAGATCAGCACGAACAGCCAGCAAGCCAAGACCAAGTTTACCGATCAATGAGAACGGTAGAACTCCAGTGCTAGGGGAATACTGCACATAGAATTCATGGCTTTTTTACCATGATTCATTAATCTTTCAAAGTTAATTTTTTTAACTGTTTTTTTTTTGAATTTTTGAATTTTTCTTTTTCCCTTTTTCCTTTTTTCAACCAACATCTTATCAATTCCTTTTTTAAAAAAAAAATTTATTTTTCATTTTAGAGTCATATTCTATCCCTTCATAGTAGTTACCCTTATTTTTGGCATATATATAGAAGTTGTTCTCTCTTTAAAATTTTGAGATACAGTTTCTTCTAACAGATCAAAATATACCCTAAATCACTAGTGTATGGCTTTGTTCTAGTCTCCTGCCTGATCACATTCTCTCCCTTTTTTTTCCTTTTTTTTTTAAATCTTCTTTCTTTTTTCAAACAACTTCTTATCTTATCAATTCCTTTTATAAAATCTTTTATAATTTTCATCTTTACAATCATCTTCCATCCCTTCATTGTATCAACCCTTATTTTGTACATATATGTCTTTCTTTCTTTAAAATTTCAGGAGGCACTTTCTTCTAACAGACCAAAATAAACCCAAAATCTAGTGTGTGGCACTGATCTATGCACTAGCCTGATCATATTAGATCATATTCTATTTTTTTGTTTTGTTATTGTTTGTTTCTGTCTTTATCTTTTTCTTTCTTTTTTTTGTCCCCCTCTTTCTTTCCCTTTCTTTCCCCCTGGTTTCAGGTCTTTTCTGATTTGTTTAGAGTATATTTTCTGGGGAAGTTAACCTATTAGCATTTTGTTCTCTCATTCATCTATTTTCCTCTGGACAAAATGACAAGATGAAAAAAAATCACCACAGCAAAAAGAACAAGAGGTAGTACCATCTGCCAGGGACCTACTCAATACGGACATTAGTACGATGTTGGACCTAGAGTTCAGAATCATGATTTTAAAGATACTAGTTGGGCTTGAAAAAAGCATGGAAGTTATTGGAGAAACCCTTTCTGGAGAAATAAAGAACTAAGATCTAACCAAGTCGAAATCAAAAAGGCTATTAATGAGGTGCAATCAAAAATGGGGGCACTAACTGCTAGGATAAATGAGGCAGAAGAGGGAATTAGCAATATAGAAGACCAAATGATGGAAAATAAAGAGGCTGAGAAAAAGAGAGATAAACAACTACTGGATCACAAGGGCAGAATTCGAGAGATAAGTGATACCATAAGATGAATCAATATTAGAAAAATTGGAATCCCAGAAGAAGAAGAAAGAGAGAGGGGGGCAGAAGGTATATTGGAGCAAATAATAGCAGAGAACTTCCCTAATGTGGGGAAGGAAACAGGCATCAAAATCCAGGAGGCACAGAGAACCCCTCTCAAAATCAATAAAAATAGGTCAACACCCCGACATCTAATGGTAAAACTTACGAGTCTCAGAGACAAAGAGAAAATCCTGAAAGCAGCTCGGGAGAAGAGATATGTAACCTATAATGGTAGAAACATTAGACTGGCAACAGACCTATCCACAGAGACCTGGCAGGCCAGAAAGGACTGGCATGGTATCTTCAGAGCACTAAACGAGAAAAATATGCAGCCAAGAATACTATATCCAGCTAGGCTGTCATTGAAAATAGAAGGAGAGATAAAAAGCTTCCAGGACAAACAAAAACTAAAGGAATTTGCAAACACGAAACGAGCCCTCCAAGAAATATTCAAAGGGGTCCTCTAAGCAAAGAGAGAGCCTAAAAGCAGCATAGACCAGAAAGGAACACAGACAATATACAGTACCAGTCACCTTACAGGCAATACAATGGCACTAAATTTATATCTTTAAATAGTTACCCTGAATGTAACTGGACTAAATGCCCCAATCAAAAGACACAGGCTATCAGATTGGATTCAAAAACAAGACCCATCGATATGCTGTCTGCAAGAGACTCATTTTAGACCCAAAGACCCATATTGAAAGTGAGGGGGTGGAAAACCATTTACCATCCTAATGGACACCAAAAGAAAGCTGGGGTGGCAATCCTTATATCAGACAAATTAGATTTCAAAACAAAAACTGTAGTAAGGGATGAGGAAGGACACTATATCCTACTTAAAGGGTCCATCCAACAAGAAGATCTAACAATTGTAAATATCTATGCCCCTAACAGGCGAGCAGCCAATTATATAAGGCAATTAATAACAAAAGCAAGGAAACACATTGACAACAATACAATAATACTGGGGGACTTTAACACCCCCCTGACTGAAATGGACAGATCAACTAAGCAAAAGATCAACAAGGAAATAAAGACTTTAAATGACACACTGGACCAAATGGACTTCACAGACATATTCAGAACATTCCATCCCAAAGCAACGGAATACACATTCTTCTCTAGTGCCCATGGAACATTCTCCAGAATTGATCACATCCTAGGTCACAAATCAGGTCTCAACCGGTACCAAATATTGGGATTATTCCCGGCATATTTTCAGACCACAATGCTTTGAAACTAGAACTCAATCACAAGAGGAAAGTCCAAATACATGGAGGCTAAAGAGCATCCTACTAAAGAATGAATGGGTCAACCAGGAAGTTAAAGAAGAATTAAAAAAATTCATGGAAACCAATGAAAATGAAAACACAAATGGTCAAAATCTTTGGGATACAGCAAAGGCAGTCCTGAGAGGAAAGTATATAGCAATACAAGCCTTTCTCAAGAAACAAGAAAGGTCTCAAATACACAACCTAACCCTACACCTAAAGCAGCTGGAGAAAGAACAGCAAATAAAGCCTAAACCCAGCAGGAGAAGAGAAATAATAAAGACCAGAACAGAAATCAATGAACTAGAAACCAAAAGAACAGTAGAACAGATCCACGAAACTAGGAGCTGGTTCTTTGAAAGAATTAACAAGATTGATAAACCCCTGGCCAGACTTATCCAAAAGAAAAGAGAAATGACCCAAATCAACAAAATCATGAATGAAAGAGGAGAGATCACAACCAACACCAAAGAAATACAATTATAAGAACATATTATGAGCAACTCTAAGCCAGCAAATTAGATAACCTGGAAGAAATGGTGCATTCCTAGAGATGTATCAACTACCAAAATTGAACCAGGAAGAAATAGAAAACCTGAACAGATCTAGAACCACTAAGGAAATTGAAGCAGTCATCAAAAATCTCCCAACAAACAAAAGCCCAGGACCAGATGGCTTCCCAGGGGAATTCTACAAAACATTTCAAGAAGAATTAATACGTATTCTCCTGAAACTGTTCCAAAAAATAGAAATGGAAGGAAAACTTCCAAACTTATTTTATGAGGCCACCATTACCTTGATCCCAAAACCAGACAAAGACTCCATCAAAAAGGAGAATTACAGACCAATATCCTTGATGAACATGGATGCAAAAATTCTCACCAAAATACTAGCCAATAGGATCCAACAGTACACTAAAAGGATTATTCACCATGACCAAGTGGGATTTATCCCTGGGGTTCAAGGCTGGTTCAACATCTGCAAATCAATCAATGTGATACAATACGTTAACAAAAGAAAGAACAAGAATCATATGATCCTCTCAATAGATGCAGAAAAAGCATTTGACAAAGTACAGCATCCTTCTTGATCAAAACTCTTCAGAGTATATAGAGGGTACCTACCTCAATATCATAAAAGCCATCTATGAAAAACCTACAGCGAATATCATTCTCAATGGGGAAAAGCTGAGAGCTTTTCCCCTAAGGTCACGAACGCGGTAGGGATGTCCACTATCACCACTGCTATTCAACATAGTATTAGAAGTCCTAGCCACAGCAATCAGACAACGAAAAGAAATCAAAGGCATCCAAATCGGCAAAGAGGAAGTCAAACTCTAACTCTTTGCAGATGATATGATACTGTATGTGGAAAACCCAAAAGACTCCACCCCAAAACTGCTAGAACTCATACAGGAATTCAGTAAAGTACCAAGATATAAAATCAACGCACAGAAATCAGCAGCATTCCTATACACCGACAACAAGACAGAAGAGAGACAAATCAAGGAGTCAATCCCACTTACAATTGCACCCACAACCATAAGATACCTAGGAATAAATCTAACCAAAGAGGCAAAGGATCTGTACTCAGAAAACTATAAAATACTCAGGAAAGAAATTGAAGAAGACACAAAGAAATGGAAAAACGTTCCGTGCTCATGGATTGGAAGAACAAACATTGTGAAGATGTCAGCGCTACCTAGAGCAATCTACACATTCAATGCAATCCCCATCAAAATACCATCCACTTTTTTCAAAGAAATGGAACAAATAATCCTCAAATCTGTATGGAACCAGAAGAGACCCCGAATAGCCAGAGGAATGTTGAAAAAGACAAGCAAAGCTGGCGGCATCACAATTCCGGACTTCCAGCTCTATTACAAAGCTGTCATCATCAGGACAGTATGGTACTGGCACAAAAACAGACACATAGATCAATGGGACACAACAGAGAGCCCAGAAACGGACGCTCAACTGTATGGTCAACTCGTCTTTGACAAAGCAGGAAGGAAGGTCCAATGGAAAAAAGACAGTCTCTTCAACAAATGGTGTTGGGAAAATTGGACAACCACATGCAGAAGAATGAAACTGGACCATTTCCTTACACCACACACAAAAATAGACTCCAAATGGTTGAAAGACCTAAACGTGAGACAGGAGTCCATCAAAATCCTAAAGGAGAACACAGGGAGCAACCTCTTCGACCTCAGCCGCAGCAACTTCTTCCTAGAAACATCACCAAAGGCAAGGGAAGCAAGGGCAAAAAGGAACTATTGGGATTTCATCACGATAAAAAGCTTTTGCACAGCAAAAGAAACAGTCCACAAAACCAAAAGACAACCGACAGAATGGGAGAAAATATTTGCAAACGACATATGAGATAAAGGGCTAGTATCCAAAATCTATAAAGAACTTATCAAACTCAACACCCAAAGAACAAATAATCCAATCAAGAAATAGGCAGAAGACATGAACAGACATTTTTCCAAAGAAGACATCCAAATGGCCAACAAACACATGAAAAAGTGCTCAACATCATTCGGCATCAGGGAAATCCAAATCAAAACCTCAATGAGATACCACCTCACACCAGTCAGAATGGCTAAAATTAACAAGTCAGGAAACGACAGATGTTGGCGGGGAGGTGGAGAAAGGGGAACCCTCCTAGACTGTTAGTGGGAATGCAAGCTGGTGCAACCACTCTGGAAAACAGTATGGAGGTTCCTCAAACAGTTGAAAATAGAGCTACCATACGATCCAGCAATTGCACTACTGGGTATTTACCCCAAAGATACAAATATAGGGATCCGAAGGGGTACGTGCACCCCAATGTTTATAGCAGCAATGTCCACCATAGCCAAACTGTGGAAAGAGCCAAGATGTCCATCGACAGATGAATGGATAAAGAAGAGATGGTATATATACACAATGGAATATTATGCAGCCATGAAAAGGAATGAGATCTTGCCATTTGCAACGACGTGGATGGAACTGGAGGGTGTTATGCTGAGTGAAATAAGTCAATCAGAGGAAGATATGTATCATATGACCTCAGTGGTATGAGGATTCCTTAATCTCAGGAAACAAACTAAGGGTTGCTGGAGTGGTGGGGGGTGGGAGGGATGGGGTGGCTGGGTGATAGACATTGGGGAGGGTATGTGCTATGATGAGCGCTGTGAATTGTGCAAGACTGTTGAATCACAGATCTGTACCTCTGAAACAAATAATGCAATATATGTTAAGAAAAAAAAAAGAAGAAGAAGATAGCAGGAGGAGAAGAATGAAGGGGGGGAAATCGGAGGGGGAGACCAACCACTAGAGACAATGGACTCTGAAAAACAAACTGAGGGTTCTAGAGGGGAGGGCGTTGGGGGGATGGGTTAGCCTGGTGATGGGTATTAAAGAGGACACGTTCTGCGTGGAGCACTGGGTGTTATGCACAAACAATGAATCATGGAACACTACATCAAAAACTAATGATGTAATGTATGGTGGTTAACATAACAATAAAAAAATTTATAGATAAAAAAACTAAAAAAATAGTATTTGCTTACAAAACCTTTAATTGCACTCAACTTTTTTTTTAAGATTTTATTTATTCAATCATGACAGACAGAGGGATAGAGAGAGAGAGATAGAGAGAAGCAGAGGGAGAAGCAGGCTCCCAAGGAGCAGGGAGCCTGATGTGGGACTCGATCCCAGGACCCTGGGATCATGACCTGAGCCGAAGGCAGACGCTTAACCATCTGAGCCACCCAGGTGCCCTGCACTCAACTTTTGAGAGAAACACTTATCCCATAAAGTAAAAGGACATGTAGAACAAGGGGGTCAGACTGACCCAGAGCAGGAACAAGCGTCAATCAACATTATTGACAAGGTTTGGGCAGAGTTTTTTCAAACTTGTTGTCCTTTTCTTATTTAAAACATTATTTTTAACATTCATTCATTAGGTCCCAAAGTGTCCTTGTGAATAGGTGGATTTATTCATGCATGTATTGAGTTGCTTGTGAAATCTGCCTTGCATTTTCACACAATAATGTCTTTCCAAGGTCGTATTATGACTTCTAATAGGAGCATCAATACAATTGATGTTGATTTTTCTTCATGCTGAAGCACTATGTGGGTAGCCCTGAAACTGTGCACTGGCTGCTTTTACCTGCTTCTGCCAGGGTTTTTTAATTATCTAAGAGAGGAAGGCTTTCTCTAAATCCATAGCTATTATAAGGCAAACCATGCCTAGCTCTTGTTGGTAGTTTCGTTGACTTATTATGCAGCAGTGATAGAAAGATAAAGCTTCCTCAGGTAGAAGAGCAAGGAGGAGACAGAACCAGTCCAAAGCACAGGCAACTAAGTCTTTAAGATAGTGTTTATGGAAAGAAAGAGGGTGGATCCTGGTTGTAGCATGGAAACAAAAGCAGAAGTTGACTCACTTGAGTGTGCTCATCCTCTAGACATGCTGGGACCTCAGAGGCTGGTGGAGGAAAAAAGAAGAAAGCTGGGAACTGCCAGGTCCAAGACTAGGGCACCAAGATTGTAAAATAGGACTGACCCCCTAATAAGGGTATGAAGCAGCCATCAACATAACAAGTAAAAAAGATGTGGTTCCCATGAGCTCCTAGGCCAGCATTGATATCAAGGTGGAAACTTTTGGGCAAAAAGAGCAAGATCACAAGATTTTCTAGATATTATGGTCTGTGGTATCTGGCTCATGATCTGTTTTTGTAAAAGTTTTATTGGAACACACATCTGCTCAGGCTACAGTGGTAGAATTGACAGAGACTGTAGGGTTTACAAAGCCCCAAATTTTTCTATCTGACCTTTTAACACAAAATGTTTGGCAACCACTGTTCTACAAGATGATGAGGGTTGGAGTCAGCATTGCGGTGCCAGTTGATGTGTTTGGTTCAAAGACACACCCTAGGCATGGGTTGAGGGAGAAGAGTCAAATGGTAAGGTATAGACTGGATGTCAAAACCACCACTGACTGCTTTAGAGTTCAGTACCTCAGGCATAGGCAAAATCTCTCCTATTGACAGGACAAACATGGTGGGAATTCAATCAAGAATGAGGCTCAGCAGAATTGTGGAATTCAAGCTTACCTTAGTTAGGGAAGATGCCAAGTCTAGGGCAGTGAGTCCAATTTCAGTGACCTGCTGGGAGATTTGAACCAATGGTCAGTTTCAAGTGCTTAGGGCTCCACAGCATTAGAAGCTAGAAGGCAGAGGCTGACCCAGAAAGAACTATCAAGTCCAAGTAATTTGGATCTTTCTTCTAAAAAATAGGCGCTATCGTCTCTATTTCCTCTTCAATATGGTAGCTTATCACCCTCATCAACCCAAGGTAATGAGATGGAAATTTCTCCTGGGTAGGTTTGCCAGATTTAGCAAATAATAGTACAGGACATTGAGTTTAATTTGAATTTCAGATAAACAATGAAAAAAACACTACAGATAAAGGGCTGGTATCCAAGATCTATAAAGAACTTCTCAAACTCAACACCCAAAAAACAAATAAGTCAAAAAATGGGCAGAAGACATGAACAGACACATCTCCAAAGAAGACACACAAATGGCTAACAGACACATTAAAAAATGTTCATCATCACTAGCCATCAGGGAAATTCAAATCAAAACCACACTGAGATATCACCTTACACCAGTTAGAATGGCAAAAATTGTCAAGGCAAGAAACAACAAATGTTGGAGAGGTTGTGGAGAAAGGGGAACCCTCTTGCACTGTTGGTGGGAATGCAAGTTGGTACAGCCACTTTGGAAAACAGTGTGGAGGTGCCTCAGAAAATTAAAAATAGAGCTTTACCCTATGACCCAGCAATTGCACTAGTGGGTATTTACCCCAAAGAAACAGATGTGGTGAAAAGAAAGGCCATAAGCACCCCAGTGTTCATAGCAGCAATGTCCACAATAGCCAAACTATGGAAAGAGCTGAGATGCCCTTCAACAGATGAATGGGGTAAAGAAGATGTGGTCCATATGTACAATGGAATATTACTCAGCCATCAGAAAGGATGAATACCCAACCTTTATATCAACATGGATGGGACTGGAGGAGATTATGCTAAGTGAAGTAAGTCAAGCAGAGAAAGTCAATTATCATATGGTTTCACTTATTTGTGGAACATAAGGAACAGCATGGAGGACATGAGGAGAAGGAAGGGAAAAATGAAGGTGGGGACATCGGAGGGAGAGATGAACCATGAGAGACTATGGACACTGATAAACAAACTGAGGGTTCTAGAGGGGAGGGGGGAGGAGGGATGGGTTAGCCCGGTGATGGGTATTAAGGAGGGCACGTACCGCATGGATCACTGGGTATTATACAAAAACAATGAATAGTGAATCACTACATCAAAAACTAATGATGTATTGTATGGTGACTAACATAAAATAAAATTTAAAAAAAGCAATGAAAAAATCTTAATATAAGTATGTTTGAAATATTGCATTGGACCTTTTTATAATAAAAATTATTTATTGGAATTCAAATTTAACTGGAATCCTTCGTTTCTTCTGGCAACATCATTCCTAAGAAACTGGCCACCAATTTGTGATAAATCATGACTAAACTAAATATTTTGACTTCTAGGGCAGTGAGAAATTTCTAGTCCTTTGGTTTCTCCTCTAGTCTTTTTTCTGCTTCTCCCTCCATCCACATACAGACTTCTTCCTCACCTCTTTCTAGTTCCTCTACACCACTTCCTTTCCAAGGGCTGTCTGGGAGAGAGGACCAATCGCATCTATCAGCACTTCCAAGAATTATAATACGGTTTCAACTGCCATTGATTGACCCAGAAAAGGGCTGAAAACTGAGAAAGAAGACGTCAAGCTTCTTAACGTGACTCACAGGAAGGAAACCTGGTGAACAGACAGTTGGATGATAGGCTTCTGACTCACAAAGTTTTTTTTGGCTAAAGATTTTTAGGCATCCATCACCGTTAGTTTGCTATTGAGAAACCGCTGAGGTTTCCCTGGCAGTGCACAGAATGCTGTCTTGGTGCAAAAAAACCCAAAACAAACCAACCAAACAAAAAACATGTGGCTTTAAATTAACTTCTGGGCACTTGATGGTTCCACACATTGAATTAAAATGGGCATTTGGGGAATTTGTCTTTATCTGAAAGCCTCAGATAAAAAGCAGAAGGCTCTCTGAGGGCCATTATGCCAAAATTGTGTTCTGGGTAGACGTTCTTAGGAGAGGCTCAGGAGAAGTCAAATCTGTGTGACTTGCTCTATGCTGCAGTCAGTGGATAAACCTCACCTGCAGTGAAGACGATGTGGGTGAAGATTATGCTCAGTGAGACTTTAGGAGCTTGCGTAATATGTAAGATGGAGAAAATATTAAACTGATGTGATTTTACCCTTCCCCCCATCGAGCATATCTTTAGCAACCTTTCCACAATGGTGGCAGTGTTGGAGGCCATTTGGGTCTCCCTTCAAGAATTTGCTGGTCAGCTGTAAGGTGTGTAGTTAGCTTACAGCCTCCAGATATTAGCACCTTAAGATCTGCTTCACCTTTTGAGCTGTGGCCGTGGTCTTCCTGGGGCATCCCGCAACCAATGGCTGAGCAATAGCTGGGTGCTAGGCCTGGCCATTTCTTTTCAATATGGGCTTCCTCTAATGAGTGATCTGTGTTCTGGAATTCCCCGTTGAGATGGCCAAAACTTAAGAGTGGTCTGAGGCTCTCCCTGTCCAGTCTTGCTTTCTCAATCTTTTATCTTCACAGTGTCACTACCCAATAAACGTCCTACCTTCTTAATTCTGTCCCAGTGTCCTCTTCTCTGGGGACACACTTGATACAACCATCACGGCCCCGAGGAAGTGGGCAGGCCAGGTGGCAATCTAAGAAAGGAAAAGATATTTTGAGGGGAACATTCTTACCAGAAAGGAAGGCGGGGTAAGGCATACTCTTTCCTGCCAAGGAGAGTACAGAAATAAGAAGAGACATGGGAGCAGGGTCAGACCTTTCCATCTTAGGGTGCCTCGCCTCCTCCTTGGAGTCAAGCCTCATTGGAGAGGGAACCATGGATGCATTCAGAAAGGTAGGGGGAGACTAACAGTATTGGGGTAAGTAACCTACTTTCCCCCATATAACCTGGAGGAGTCTGAAAGCACTTAGGAGAAGCCCCACATTTGTCTTGGCACCATAGCTTGAGTGGGACAGGGCAGCATTAGCAGACGGAGGGACCTTGGTATCTCTTTATTCCCACATGCTCTGCTGAGGGTCAGGGATCACTGGCAATGCAGAAGCCTGAGGTTTGGAAATGGAGGCCAGTGAGATCAGATGGTTTGATTTCTAGGGGCAAGGGCAGCGTCGATGTCCCATGCCATTGCATGCCAATAAACAAACTCGACCAGAGGCAACTGGGGATACTAGCACAGACTAAATAGGCCCAGAAACTCAGCAGGGGAGCCCACCAACACCAGAGTTCACCATGCTATTTCCCACACCCATAGCCACGTAGTAATGACACCTCCACCAATCAGAGACCCAGGTGCTATGTTGGGAGACCTGGGGATAGTGGAGGAGTCCGAGATATGCTGACTGAGCGTGCAAGTCTAGCCTTTTCCTCTAAATTCTATAGGGTTGTTTTTTATTTTTTAAACAAAACAAAGAAGATGCATATTTTTGCATGTCTGAGTGTGTGTGAATTAATTGGTGACCCCGTTGCACTTGAATAAAACATTTCACATTTTGAATTTTTGCCCAAGCAACGGAGTTAAGGAGAGGTCAGGCTTAGCATCTCCTAAGTCATATCTGGACAGCAACTTCCTGCAGAGAACCTCCACGGACTGGATAAATTACAGATCCATGTACGGTGAATATTTGGCTGCTCTCTTGACCACATTTTCCAAGGGATGGGAGATAAACCACTGGTGATAGCCAAGAGGATTTTAGGTTGTGTGTGAACACCAGCAATTAGCACTGAATCACACCCAAAGTATCTTATTTCCAGTTTCTCAGCCCTTCTGATCACGTAAGAGCAAGTTTTGGTGGTGTTCTTGTCTCTGACCTCTTGAGCGCTTTCCAGTTCCCCTCCTTAACAAAGTGAGAGCAGACTTCAGACTGAGTAGAAGAGCATGAGCGGCCTTCCAGTCTCAGGTTATTTCCCAGGAGACAGCCACTGGGACCCTTCAACAGAAGTCAAATCATGCCCCTTCTCTTCTTAAGACCTTCCCATGTCTCCTCATCTCACTCACAGGGAAAGCCCAAATCCCTTCAGTGGTGCCAAGGCCCTACTTGCACGGACACTTACCGTCTCTCCTCCACGCATCCTCTTTCTTTCACTGCACCAACCTCTGGTTGGTCTCGAATATTCTTGCCCCAGATACCGGCACAGCTCACATCTTTATCTGTCAGGACTTGATTCAGATGCCCCGTTGGCACTGAGGACCCCCCGGCGATGTTATCTGAGATTGCAAATCTTGCAAATCTCTTGTCTCCTTCTGCTTTTTGCATGTGTGCATGCGCAATATATTTTACTTACTCGGAATTTTTTTTTCTTAATTTTGTCCTTTTTTTAGAAATTTGTCATTCTTATTTCCTGCCTCTCTCACTTGAACGTGAGCTCCATGAGAGCTTCTGTCTGTTTTGTGTACTGCTGTATCCTCAATTCCTAAAACAGGGCCTGGGATATATTGAATGCTCATGCTGTATTTACTAGTTGAATAAATGAGTTCTCAGCTTGCTCCTACTTGTTATTGTATCAGGTCTTCCTTCTCCCAATGTCTCGCTTTTTAATTCTCTTCCTTTCCTGGCAAAGTGAATGCAAATGGAACAACAAAAAAATCCCCACAAGATGCTATAATTCCCCCTTCTCAACTTCATGGAAATTCTGATACATATATATATTATGTATATATGTATTTATATTATAGATCTTCCTAGGCTTGCAATGAGAACATGTGCTAATAAACCCATTATAAATTGAAAATACTGTAAGTCGAAAAAAAAATGCATGTCACACCCCTAACCTACCAAACATCATAGCTTAGCCTAGCCTAAGTTAAACATGCTCAGAATATGTACCTTAGCCTACAGCAAAATCATCTAATACAAACCCATTTTATAATAAAATGTTGGCCGTCTCATGTAATTTATGGAAACTGAAAGTGTCAAGCCGAATGGTTGGGTGGGTCCTGGGTGGCTGTAATTGTATCACTGCCCACCCTCGGGATCGCGTGGCTGACTGGGCGCTCTGGCCACCTTCCTGTCCAGGAGCACCAGAGAGGATCATCTTGTGTATCCTTAGCCCAGGAAAAGATCAAAATTCAGAATTCCAGACAGGGTTTCTACTGAATGTGCATCATTTTCGCACCATTGTGAAGTCGAAAATCATTCAGTCAAACTATCATAAATCAGGACTCTGTATTTTTTTTTCCTTCCAGATGGGAGATTTGGGCTCTACAGTGTCTAGGGAAGAGAACGTGGGAAATTCTTTGCCTAGCCGGTTTCTCTTCTCCCCCCAGCTCCCATTCATTCTTCTTCCCTCCCTCCTTGCTGCCCCTGCTCTTCTCCCAATTTGTGTGGTGAGCTCTTGGCGTCAGCAGATTGCACCTCCGGGCAGGGAGGGCTGAGCCCCAGGCTTGGTGTCCCAGCACAAGGACCATCTGCCAGGCTCCTGCTTCTGAGGGCTGCAATTCAGGGTCACCGCGACGCTAGACTAAATCACAAACCCAAACCTAGAACCCTGAAACTGAGAGTACCATGGAAGGCCCTGCAGGCCCAGCTCCGCCCAGTAGGCCCAGCTCCGCCCAGTAGGCCCAGCTCCGCCCAGCTGGTTGACTTGTTTGCTGTTTCCTCTTGTCACCGCAGCAACGTGTCGGGTTGTCAAGGAGATAGGAGGGAACATTCTGGTGAGAAAGAAGCTCTCCAGAGCGTGGGTGGCAGCAGACAGTCAGTCATCGAGGACAACACCCTACTCCTTGGCTCCGCCTCTCCGCCCACACCCCAAAAAAGCCACACAAGGAGCTGGAATTCAAGGGGCCGACTTTGGAATTCCAACCAGACCTTGCCCACATATACACTCTGGTCCTTGGTGCCCTTAGAGGGAGAGGTTCTTGCTGCTGGATCTGTGGACTTCTCGAAGCCTTGGGGGTGTATTTGTGGTATAAGAAGGCACCTGGTGTTTTTCAAGGGTCAGAAGAGACTAGTGGCTGAGCTCTTCTGCTCTCCTGTGGATGTAAGGCTGTGATAGGGCCCTTGATCACCATGGAGGACCCGGGAAATCGGAAGGAGAAAGGCCAGGGCAAAGCCCTGGGACCTAGGGATTCCTCCTGTGAGTTTGCCTGCCTTCAGTTGAACAAGGTGCACCGTGGAGACATCCACCCCAAACTCCAAGAAGGAACACTGCTGCCCAACCCCTAACTCTCATGAACACCGAAATAACAGGACCCGATCTGACAAGCCTTTGGGAGTACACAGTACTGACATCAGAATGCTGCTAAGCACACCTTCATCTTCACAAAGCTTGTGTCTTTCCTCGTAATCGTCTCCACATTAAAAGGGCTTCATGTTCCCTATTTTACAGATGAGAAGATGGTCGTGGAGCCACCTTCTGCTACCAAAAAGTGGCAGGAAAGCCTTGAAAGCCTGGGTCTCATGATCTAAATGTGGGGTGTTTCCCGGCCCCTCCCGGCAGATGAGTTCCTTAAAAACGAGCTGCCCGAGTCTGAGGCCTGAAACCACAGGGCCTACTGATGTGGCTGTGAACTGCTGCTCTCCGGCCAGAAAGACAGAAGCCAAGTGGAAGAGGAACCACACTGCCCTGGAGGACCTTAGCATGTCTCACACATGCTGAATATTTACATGTGTTCCCTGCATGGTCTCTATGGCAACTGGCTGAGGTGCAAAAATGCTTGGTTGGTATTTTTAAGAGGACAAGAAGAGAGTGCTCCAAGATCCTCTTTTCTCCCAGCGAGCCAGGCTATTTCCATCCCCTGGCTTCGTGATGTTGCTCCCAGCAGACATCTGGCATGAAGACCTCCAACAGCAGGGAACCAGTGCATTAGTCCAATAGGCGTTGGAGCCTCACAGGATGGAAGGATCTCATCTCCTGCTCCCTCTTCCAGGCAATTATGTGCAGAGTCAGGAAGGGATTTTGTTATTAAGAAGTCTCAATGGTAAGGAGCTGAGAGATTGTGGTTTCCAGCTTTTAACCACAACATTTAAGGCGTGTCTCCATTTTTCTTATGGTTTCCAGGGCACGTCATTATCTAATTCTCCCTGAAGAGTCAGCATTGCTTTATGATGCATGTATATCAATGATGTGCGCTGAGGCGCTGAGCCAGCGAACAACATCTTTGTCAGAAACCTCCCTCTTCCATCCGTTTTCTGGCACTGTGTCTTGAAATTGCCCCTCACCCCCTTTCTAACTCAAATGCTGCATGGGAATCTGTGGGCAGGAATGAAGTCTACGTTGCCATGATGAAAACTATAATTCAACACCATGTATGTGCGACAGAATATTTTAACTCTCAGCACCCCAGTTTGTGACTTATATGACTTAGGTGGTGTCTGTTAGTGCCTCGTGTGTCAAAAAACACCATTCTACGTGCTTTGGGAGGAACAAGAATAAAGGTGACTCCCCAAGGTCTTACAAGCTAGTTTAGCTAGTTTAGCTAAGCTCTTTTATAGCATTGAAGAAAGCATTACACGCTCAAGGTGGGACACGTCTATTAAAGCCCATATGAAAAAGAAAGCACCTTTGCAAATGTCCCAGGTGGGGCTGGGTTCACGGGCAGTCATTGGCGCAGTTGTCTGAGACTCATGCTTGGGGGCCTTGCTTGAGTTTCACACAAGACACTGCTGGTGGTCTTGCATTTCCTAACTGATCTCTGACTTTGTGTTTTGTCAGTGAAGTCTGATGGGACAATGGAACTCAGCTCACTGGTGGTCCTGCCCCCCACCCCAGCTGCTCATAACCCAGACCTCACCTGACTTCCTTTTCCCCACCCCATTCCAAGCCACCCAGTGTGGCTTACCAGGTCTTATCAGCAGGCAGGAGACCCCATTCTCCCTTCTGCTCCCCATAGGAGACCTGGGAGCAGATGCAGGGAGGGATGGGGTGGGACACGCACCCCATGGCATCTTGGAGAAGAGCCTGGCAGTGCCGCGGTGCATTCCACCTGCAGGGGTCCTCTCATCTACCCCCAGCCGTGTAGCCAGTGTGTGCTGGAGGGTGAAATCTCCTTGGGGGCACTGTGGGTTGAGGGGACAGGCAGTGTGTACCCTGCTCTTGAGCCCCACAATTCTGTAGCCAGACCAAAGACACTCCAGCGACTCCCTGCTATACAGTCTAAGCAGGTCTTGAGTAGCTGTCATAAATCAAACCAATCCTGACTTCCTACCAGTTCAATTATGGCAAATTAGATTCTGTTCCTCGGAACCCATTTAAACCATAAAAACACCAAAACTAATTATGAAAGTGAAATGCGAGTCCTATGAGGTCACCTCATAAGTGCATTTAATATATTTGAGATTTGTAATATATTAATATAATCATGATATTACTATATGTATAGGTATAAAATGAGTTCCACATCCTAAGCCCTTACAAGCCCTTGCTTATTATGGAAAATCAAGCGCAATGTACAATTGACATCATACGTGTGCCTTGTGGGAGATTTTCCTGCAGAGACTGGACTGACTGAAGCTGTGTTCTCTAAACTTGGGCAGACATTTTAGGTGTTGAAAAGTGTCATTTTGATGACGATTTCTTTCAACACTCTTCTAGCTTTGGAAAGGAAGAGTTACAAATAACAAGGCATAAGATTCCCCTCAAAGGTATATTTTTAGCAAAATAACACCTTGTAAATTTTCCTCTTGTGCTCAACAGCTAGGCGGCTGCATAGAAGGTCTGTCCAAGCCGACACACACTAACTGGTAATCTGCCATGATAGGAGACCAACCCCGGGCTGTGGGCAACAAGGTGGGTGTAGAAATAAGTAAGAAGGCCCTTGCCTCTAAGAAAGAAGCATATCACATAAATTTGTGGCTGCAGAAGGGAGCTGGCCTAGATCTTATGGGTGGTTGGCAGGTCCTTCTTAGCGGCTTATTCCAACCCGAGCACCATATTGTCAGCAGAAGGCTGCTGGCCCAGGCTGACCGTGGACAGGGCTTGATCACTTACAGGCCATTGGGAGTTGCTGTCCACAGCCTGACACATTGGAGCCTTGCTTCCTGTTCTCTCTCCAACATCCACATTGCTTTTGGAAAAGCGCCATTTCTTGGGTCAACATGAAGATTACCCTGTGGAAGACCCTGGAAATATTAGCTATAAGTAACCAATATTATCGAGGGCTTGCTACATGTGAGGCACCATGCCACAGTCCAAGAATACAGTCCTTCCTTTCAAGGTTTCATGGTAAACAAGAGAAGGTGTATATGTAAGCAAATGACAAAATAAAATATGCATTGAAATCAGGCATGGGAAAGTGACAGTCAAAAGACCTAACCTTAAATCTCAGCCTTGACTAGCTGGCTCAGTGGCTCTAGTTAAGCCCCATAACTTCCCTGGGCTTTGGTTTCTTTATTTGTAAATAGATTTATGGCTGAGGGGAGAGAGGTTGTCTATTTGGTTTCCTGTTTTAAAATTGCCTGTCTCGGGCGCCTGGGTGGCTCAGTTGGTTGAGCGTCTGCCTTTCAGCTCAGGTCATGATCCTGGAGTTCTGGGATCAAGTCCCGCATCGGGCTCCCCACTCAGCAGGGAGTCTGCTTCTCCCCCTGAACCTCCCCCCTCTCATGCTCTCTCTTTCTCTATCTCATTCTCTCTCTCAAATAAATAAATAAATAAAATCTTTAAAAAAAAAAATAAAATAAAATTGTCTGTCTCTTTGAACCTCCTAGAAATAATCTGGGTCCATAAGCAAGATTCTCTTTGACCTGTGTATGGGTTTTCAAGGGCTGCCGTGACAAAGTACCACAAAATGAGTGGCCTACACAACAGAAATGTATTGTCTCACAGTTCTAGAAGCTAGTAGTCTGAGATCAAGGTGTTGGCAGGTTGGTTCCTTCTGAGGGCTGTGATAGAGTCTGCTCCATGCTTCTTCTCTTGTTTCTGGTGATTTGCTGGCAATCTTTGACCTTACTTGGCTTATACAGCTCTGTCTTCAAGTTCATATGGTGTTTTCCTGGGTGCCTCTATGTGCAAATTTCTATTTTTTATAAGGTTACTAGTGTTATTGGAGTAGGTCATATACTTCAGTATAACCTCATCATAACTGTATAACCTCATCTTAACTAGTTGTATTTGCAATAAGCTTATTTTCAAATAAAGTCACATTCTGAGGGCTAGGACTTCAACCTATAAATTTTTAGGGGAGACGATTCAAACCATAATAATAACCTGTTTTACCCTTTTTTTTACCTTAGAATCCTTGGTCCACCCTTATTCAAAACAATAAATCTTTTCATTTCAGTTGCCAGCTCTAATCAATTGGAGTGATTAGCTGGAGTGTTGCACAGAAAAGGGTTGTGAACTAACATCCAAGATTAATGGGAAAGGTGATTGGAATTGGTTCCGATTTTTTTTTAAAGGGTACAGGATATAAGAAATAGGGGCTTGCCATTTGTCTGCTCACCCAAGGAGCAGAAGACTTTAAAATCCTACTGCTCATTCCTAAAGGAGGGACGTCACCAAAGAATGAGGAACCTGCAAACCTGCTTTTTTCAGATCTCTCTAATTGAGATGATCCCCAAAAGGTGGTTGCCAGCTTGCAATCTTGACACATCCAATAATTCTTATAGGGCATTTTAGTCTGGCCTATGAGAATAATCAAATCTGCAGTAGGACTCAGCTAGTTGAAGATGGGAGCAAAGGGAATTAAACTTTCAGAAAGGCTTCATCAATCAGTCTGGGCTTTCTGAATGTTTTCCCTGTTGAGATTGAGAACTTGCTTTGGCTAAAGAGTTGCCACTGGAACCAGATAGGAAATGAGCTTCTGGAAGCACCAAAAATGAATCCTCACTCCCACTCTTGACACCGACTACATCCAAATCACCAGATGATGACAGCTGCTGTAGAAATCTAAGCAAGTGGAAGGATGCCCATCTTGGTACAAGAGCCAAGAGATGGGGAGCAACAGGAAGCTGGTTATCTGTGTCATTGTGGATATAAAGAAAGTATTTTCAGGACACAGAGGGGAAGTGGCTGGGGACCCTAAAGCCAACTTTGACTCTCCAGGGAAGTTCTTCATTTTTACTTCATCTTCTGAGGTCCTTGAGGAAAACCTAGCAGACCAATCAAGGCCAAAGCCTGCTCAGCACCAGAGAGTGTTTTAATTGAGGCCTTTGTTTCTAAGATATTCATCTAAAGTATGACTATCACTGATTTGAAACTTTTCCCAACATGCTAGGGAATCAGGATCACATCCAGGCACTATTTCACATGTTTCCCACTGGTGAAGGCTACATCCTCTTCAATGGTGTGGTAGGATTGACTGCATTCATGGCCCATTTTCATGCCTCCCTGCATCTCCCCCTTTAGTAGTGTCCTTTCACACTGATTCTTGGTTTGGTCATGTAATCAACTTTGACCCCAACAGAGTCTTGAAAAACACAGCCAAGCCATCCAGCCAAGGCCATCCTAGACCAGCTACCCACAGTCACCTAACAAACTAACCACAGGCACATGAGTGAGCCCAGACCACACCAGCCAAGACCAACCCAGACCAGTAGAACCACCCAGCTGAACTGTAGACTTGTGAGAAGTAAGAAATGGTTGTTATTTGAAACCACTCAATTTGGGGGTGATTTGTTACATAGCAATAACTAACTGCTACATATTATCTCCCACATGTGGGCTAAAGAGGGTCAGAAAAAGATTAGGTGTAAGCTGCTGGAATTCAATTGTGACTAGGAAACTCTGATGAACTGACAGGGCAGGTCTGTTACAAAGTTATTTGCATGAGGTGCCTCCCAGGAGAGAACTCATCCCAAGGGAAGAACAAGTCAAGCAGAGAAGCTTGGCCCAGGAACACAGACTTAGTCATCAGAGGCTGAGAAAATCCACCCTAGTGTCTATTATTCTAATGGGTCTTCTGGCTTAAGCTCAATGGAGTCTTGTCTGACTTATATGTTGGAGGGTATAGGTAAGGTATAGGCAAAGGATTATTTCACAAACACATGTCTAGGACACAAATACAAGCTCTCCAGCTTTGGGCTCAGTGTGGAAAATTGTAGAGCTAAAGCAGCAAGAGAGGGTCTACATGAACAAAGCACAAGTTTGGTACCCAGAAGACTCCAGCACCTCTGTCAAAGATAGAGGACCCAGAAGAAGACTAAGTCACATCTGTCTAAATTGCTATCTTAATTCACTATTTCATTCATTTATGCATTCAACAAGCACTGAGGGCTATTCAGACTATACCAATTAGGTTACATTGAGGGGAGACAAATGCATTCATAAAGTAGGGTCCCTCCCCATAAGGAGCACACAGACCGGTTTACATTTAAAACTAGGCCTGACCTCGTGCACTCTAATTGATTTGTAATGGCTGCTGAGAGCATTCTCTTGAGCATTTGAGAGGTCACATCCTGATTCCAAGGAGTGCTGTGATTGACTAGCAATGTCTGCTTTGGCCACATACTTGTCATTCCGGTGGCTGAGTTTTATGTCTTGGCTCCATAGTAGCAGTTAGCTGTAGACTCATGAATTAGGCCTCTCACATGTATTATATGTAAAATCCATCTGTCACTGCCTGTTCTTGCCTTAGCTGGGTGACAGGGGCCGAACAGATACTGAGGAAGGTGGTTCTGAGTCAGCATTCTTCTTTTATAACAAATGGACATGATATTTTCTCTCTTATCTATTTCTGCTCCTCCCCTGCAAGTCAGAGATGTAATCCACAAAATGGGAATGAGGTGGAGTGGAGTATGAAGTGGGCATCTATGCACGGTGACAGAAATTACTCCACTTTCCTCCAGCAGAGTGATAAAGAGTTTGAGGATGTCAGAGACTGTGACCTAGCCTTGAAAATAAGCACTGAAATATTACCAGCCCATACTGACTTGGCGTCATATGGGCAACAAAATAAAGAAAATCCTACCAGTCAAGTTTCTTGTATTTACTCAGTATGAACGTGGTTAATCTCTTGACAGACTTGGCAAGCTGCAGGAACAGGAGAGTGCCAGGCAGAGCTCCCCGTGGGCATTTAATGAACACCATGGATGAGTCCCAGTAGCTCAACTGAGGATCTCAGCCTGGATTTGGACGTACAATCCTTGGACAACTGTAGGGGAGACAAAAGGTGTTTAAAGTCACTGTACTAAATTCATTGTTGCTACAAGTCTGTTTGTTTTGTGAACCATCTAGAACTCAAAAGGCCAAGTACTTAATAAGTATGTAACCGAATATGGCTTTCATAGTCAGCAAGACTTGCTCTCAAATCTCTGTTCTGCCTTTCTCTAATGGTGTGACTTTGGGGAAGTGCCTTAACCCATTTTTGTCTGAAAAACAGGGATAATAACAGTACCTATCTCAGGGTTTTTGTTCAGATAGAATGAGTATGGGAAGGGCTCAACAGAATGGCTGGCATATACTAGGTACTCAATAAATGATAGCCATAATTATTAGCGATGACGTTCTGGACTCTTTTGGGTATCTTCCACACACCCCCTTTATGCCTTCTCCTTTCCACTCACAAGTGGGATCAGGCTCCAAATCCATGTGGCCAGAAGCTCTGGGCAGAGGCCCTCTGTGGGCCCCATCTCCTCCTTCTCAGCTTCGCCTCAAGCCATCCTGCCAACACAGGGCCATAGGGCAGTGCCCATGTTTCCAGGAGATGCTGTCTCTCAGTGGCCTGGTTCCCATTTCCAGGCCTCTTTTGGCCATGTGTCACACCAGACAAAGCCTCGTGTCAGCGAGGCCCAGGCCATTGTGACACTGAATAATGAGAGGGACAGCAGGGGAGGAAGAAACAGAGCTCCTACTCCAGTCTAGGCCAACAGCACCCCGGAAGCCACAGGGACTGTTGCCACTCGCCGAGGACAGTGCCTGCTGCCCAGAGCGGGCCTCCAGCACTGGAAGCCACAAGGCCCAAGCAGAGCCACACCCGCCAGGCTGCATTGCTGGGCCACCATGATCGGATCAACTGGCACGGACAGGGTGTTGGGGGACACATTTTAGAGAGAAGGTCATGGGAGAGGGAGGTAGGAAAGATGCCTTCTGGTTCTTACTCTCTGGGCTTCAGTTTCCTTTACTGTTGAGGAAAACAAGACAAAGAAACAGAGTATCTGGCCCATTGTGTGGCTGAGCGGGAAAAGCATAGGATTTGATGGACAAGTCTCTCCTTCAACACTTGCCTCTACTGCCTTCTGCCTAATATTCTTGGGCAAGTCCCATCGTCTCTCTGCGTAGCCTCAACTTCCATATCTGTAACACGGGGACCATCACGAGGTTGATGGGCGGAACATATGGGATAGCGTATGTCTCGGTCTTTATAAGGCAGGCAATTATATACACAAATATTTCTTTTGCTTATTTGTCTTTCTGTGCCTCCTTTTTCCTCTGTGCTGCCTCATTCCCACTTCTCATTTATTTCCTTTTTTTCCATACTTTACCTTAGGCTAGGGATTTTCAAGACATATCCACCAAAATGCCTCTAACAGGCAAAAAGTATAAAAAGGATGTAGTCTAAAATGCTCCGTGCAAGTGTGAGATTTCATTGGCATTGGCTGGTGAATCTTGTGCTCGCCTCCACGATCTGTCCATGTGTAGCAGTGACTGTTCTTGGTTGAAAACAGCAGAGTCCATTCCTGCTAGCGCCAGCAGAATAAGACATTGAGGGCAACTGTGGATTTGAAAGGTGAATCAGAAAGTCATGCTCTCCACACTCAGGAAACCTGCCCAACCCCCGTGGCAGGGGCTGCCCCAGTGAATCCCCAGTGGCATCAGCCTTGAACACAAACACCACAGCTCATTCCAGATGGGGCTTCTTTCTCTGATCGCACTGGAGAAGACACTGAAGATCCAGCACTACCTATGTGGGAAACGACACCCCTGCCACCATGCTGCCTCAAGGTCCCCTTCCTTGGATGACTTTCTGCCAAGTTGGAGTCTTGTGTGAGTGTGAGGGCCTAAGACACGGCCCATAGCCTCGCTACAAGGGAAGATGGAAGAGTGAATTCCAGCAGGACTCTCAGTAGAGGACATTGTTCCAATAGAGCAAGACTGTCAGAACCTAGGAAATGGTCATCAATGGGCCTCATTGATACATTATATACTTTAACATTATTTTTTAGCTACCAATCTGTAAGTGAAAAGAATGTTCCAGAAACATATGCCCTGTTTTCCTAAACTTCGTGTACCTGTCATTGTCCATGTAATCCCAGGGAACATGTACTCCAGTTAGAGAAGCCAGGCCCGGGGCCCTCCCAGAGGCATTGCCCAGCCTCATTAAGTGTACTTTCAGTTAAAAATGAGTCATCACACCCAGAAAGAGAGCCCAGTTTCCATCTCCTAAAAGTGGAAGCACGTTTTGAAACATTTTGAATAATGCCAGCTATGTAACTGTCATATTGGGCCAATGGAGCTGACTTCCCTTGACCATCCCAGTCCCACTATGAAGATCATCTAATGTTTCAGTTGATGTTGGTTTCCATGGCTTCCTCCCATCCACCCTTTCCTGGGCAGGCTGAGACCCTCTCTAGTGAAGGCCATTCAAGCCCATGCAGCACATCTTATGTTCAGTGTTGTTTCTAGTAAAGCATGAAATCCCTCCTCTGTCACAGTCCGCCATTCCTCCCGGAAACGGAACCCACTGGGAGAAAGTCACAAAAGGGCTGGCATTCTTCTTGGATCTCTGACTTTGCCGGCTTCTGCATTCTAAAGTTGCATCATCTTCATTAGCAGAAAGCCCCAGGGCCATAGTTGAATCTCTGCGAGAAACAAAACACAGATTCAAACTTCCCTGTGGCTAAAGGTAGTAGTGTTGGCGCCATGAAGGTTAACATCTTCTGTGCAAAATACAGACTGACATTCTAAAAGCATGGTCCCGTCATTGTTTGGAACTGATTCTCTCTTGCAAACTCCCTCCAGGGAGTGGACTCTGAAACCACTGGCCAGATTTCAAATATGTACATGCAGAATGAGAGGGATTTTTCCAGTTGGTCACTAGAAATAGAGCACAGGCAAGAGCCCTAAAATTGGAAAGTACATTTCATTGCAGTTTTTCCCCTAAAAATAGATAGTTAGCTTTGCCATGCAAGAGGCAGAACTTGGGGCCCTAGCCTGGGGATAACAGGAAAGCTACCCCAGCTGTCAGGCCATCAGGGTCTGAAACTGGGAGACCTGTTTCCCTGTTTGTGGGGGAGCCCCATCTCCTGAGAGCTGACTCCAAGACCCTGAGCATGGCCCTCCTGCTGCCCAGCCCTGCTGTATTCCACACAAAAGACATGACCCTCTGTCTCTCATAGTCCTGCCCAGACCAGTGTGCTAGGTTGCCAAAGCTTGCTGTTGGCACAGGTCTGGGGTCATTAATACTACGTGGACTAGCTCCAAGACAAACCAATGTTTTGGAAGAGGCAATAGGTAGAGACTTAAGGTGGTGCCGGTGTATTTGCTGAACAGATAAGCGTATGGGCATGTGTATTCTCAGCCGAATTTGAAATGTGATGCGTGTTTCCTGAGTGCACACCAGACGGGGTGGCAAAGAAGGGATGCAGTTGACAGCAATAAATCACGTTTCACTGGCCTCACCTGCTAATACACAATTCCGCTCTTCTCAGAGTGTCAGTGAGGTATCTCTGAGCTTTCTTAGTGTTTTATTAAAGGGTCTCATAACCAAGCCCTCGTCACTTCCATTTGGTGCCTGCTACTGTCCTCTTGTCTGCCTCTGGCCCCATCCACTAGAGTCCCATGTCCATGACTCTTCAGCCAGCAGGCACTGGAAGAACGAACGTGCCCAAGGCCACGTCCGTGTAATCAAGACCACCATTTGACTCCACAGCACCGAGCAATCTTTGCTGCTCATAGCTTATCTCTCCCCAGAGCTTTTACATTAAAGTCCATATGGGGTTGGGCTCGCTAATACAGCCAAGTGACATCACCATCCTGGATCCAGAATCATCCTGCCCTTCCCACAACGAATGCTTTGTTATCAGGCCAGGCTTCTCTGCTGACATTCTCTCTCCTTAGGATGCCTGGCCCAGCTCTGCTGCTAACTTGCTGAGTGATCTTGGGCAAAGCGTTTAACCTCTCTGGGTTCCAGTTCACTTGTCTCTCAAATATGGGAGATGTGTTAGCTGGGTTCCTGTGGTCCCATCCATTCCTGAATTGGATGGCTTTTGGAGGCACAATGCCTTATCAACCAACACACAAGAAGGCATTACAGACCTCCATGCGCTAAACACTGTCTAGCTGCTCTGTAAGGAGTTACTATTCTCTTTCTTCTCTCTGACAAGAAACAGACCTCTCTGATCATCACTGTGCATAAAACCCTCCAATGGATTCCCGTCATACTTGGAGAAACTCCAGACTCAGTGGCATCCTACCTTGGTGACATCACCTCATTCTTCTTTGTCTCTGGTTTAATACATTCCAGACACACCAGCCTTCATTCTGTCCCTGGAACATGCTACACCCTTTACCCCTGGGCTTTTGCAGGTGCTCATTGTCATATCTGGACTGCTTTTCTCCCAGACCATCCAGGGTTGGCCCTTTTTATTATTATTATTTTTTGAGGATTTTATTTATTTACTTGACAGAGAGAAAGAAGGAGAGAGAGAGAGCACAAGTAGGAGGAGGGGCAGAGGGAGAGGGAGAAGCAGGCTCCCCGCTGAGCAGGGAGCCCAATGCGGGGCTGGATCCCAGGACCCTGGGAACATGACCTGAGCTGAAGGCAGACGCTTAACCGACTGAGCCACCCAGGCATCCCCATTATTATTATTATTATTATTATTATTATTATTACTATTCAGGTCCCCAGGTGCTTTGTTTAACATCCTTCCCACTCCTCCCAGCTGGTCCTATCCCAGGGCTTAGCAAATTATGGTCGGAGGGTCAGATCTGTTCACACTCATTTACGTACATACTGCCTGCCTGCCTGTATGTGCTACAACAGTGGGGGGGGTGAGTACTATGTACGAGAAGTAGCAACAGAAACCAGATGGCCTGCAAAGCTGAAACTACCATCTGACCCTTCATGGGAAGTTCGCCAGCCCCTACACAACCCCTAGCCTCATTTATTCACAGCGTATGTCAGTATCTGAATTGATGAATCAGTCAGCTTCCTTGTTTCCCGTTCTTCTCCCTGCACTAGATAGACGTAAGTGCCATGTAGGCCAATAGATTCCTCTGTCTTGATCTGGGTGCTGCCCTCATCCCTTTGATAGCTCAGCTGTTAGAGCGGAGGACTGCAGTTGACTCCCTGGGTGCTGTCCTTAATTCTTAGCACACAGCCTGACTCAGAGCCAATAAATAACGGCAGCCCAGATGGATATAGGTCTATTTCCTTTTGCTTTATTGCAGCAACAATGAAGTTTAGCACGAGTCCTGAGATAAGTCCGACCACCTCCACGGTCACATCCATACTGCCAGTGCCGACTGCCGAGCTCCTCTCTGCTGTCACCTCTTACCCCCCTTGTCCCTTTGTTATTCTGCTGTGTCACTCAGGGCTGCCAGTATCTGCTTACCTTTCCTCCTGCATTTTTTTTTTTTTTTTTAAACTCAGCTCTTGCTGTCAGTGAAGCCAGCAGCCCTCCAGGAGCAGCTCATTGCTAAGAGGTCAATCCAAGGGCAGCCGATTGCATTCCACTCAGATATTTCGGGGTGGGGTTGAGGTGTGATGGGCTCACAAACTCAGATACATTTTTGAGAGAGCTTCATGCCTTCTCATACCTGAGCTTTTCCATTTGGGGCTATTTGAAAAATGAATCCAGGCTCTAAAGGAGTGGAACTCAGGGGCTGGGAGAAGTCTGAATCTAAGGAGCTTTGGAGGTCAGATAGGGAGACCCTCACGAGAATCATTTAGTGCTTCCTGAATGTCTCCCCCAAAGCCCACCTGGTGGCAGGTGAGAACGATGCCTTTCCTCAAGAGCGAAACCTCACCTTCCTAAATTCACTTCATTTCAACAATGCATTAAACACACTGTGCTCTATGTCATAATACATTTTTGAAGAAATAATGATTTGTTTTTCCAACCTTCGAGCAAAAAATCATATGAGCCACGTGCCCTCCTAGTTTTAGCCACCTCCACCTCTGCCCCACCTCCCCTGGTACCGAGCCAGCTTGGCAAGTGTGGGAACTCCTGCGCCTTGAACAGGTGGGAACACCGAAGAATTGACAGAGACAGTCATAGAAGGGGAGCCTCCTGACATTTAGGCCAACTCCATTCTTACCTTCTTGGGAGGATGGACCACTCTGCAGTGGGATGAGGCGTGTCCTCAGTGGTCTCTGGCTGCCCCTCCGGATCCACCTGCCACCCCTGCCCACGTGCTCAGTGGTTCCGGAGGCTCACCTGTATGTACAGCTTCAGCAGTGTCTCTTGCTCCCTGACTTGTGGTCCATGGCCGATGGCGGACAAGGCCAGGGGAATGGAAAGCCAGATGAGAGACTGTTTATTCTCCAGCTCCCTGCCAACCAGGCCTTGACAACAGCTGTGGTCCTCTGTGGAAGCCAGCTCTCCCTTCCAGCTAGAGGCCCCACTAGGTTCCGGGAGCCACTCCATTCTTCTCCGCCTGAGATGGAGGAGTGGTGGTGGCTTCCTCATTCGTACCCCCAGAGTGCTTCACTTCCCCAGCCACACATTTGTGAATAGTGCCCTCGTTGAATTCTCCCCAATCCCTTTGTCAGAGCGCCATTTGTTTTGTGCCAGGACCCTGGTCAGAAATGGGACCAGAAGCAGCCCAAGGAAACAGCCCCTCGAAATGGGATTCTGGGATTGGGTGGCTAACACATTTATTAAACACACATACAACTATCTTGTGGGAGGAAGGGCACTGTTTATTGGTTTGCTGTGGCCTTATAAATACATCATTTCCACTGTGGCAGGGGATGCAATGGAATGCGGGTGGAGGGTATTGTTTTGAGATCAATGGCTGTGGTTCTTAGTCACTTAGGGGACAACGACGATTATAAAGATTATGGCGCAGGCTGGCTAACGTTGGAGACCCTAAAAGAGTATTCACAAGGTAAAGAACAAGTTAAAATCTTTGAATATCTGACTGAGAATGCAGATAGAAAATCAGCAAGCCTGTGTGATCTGGAAGGCACAAGGGCTCTGCAAATGGAAGTAGCTCAGACCCCCATGGCACTTACTCCTTCTCCTTGCAACCGTACGTATGATTTCATGGAAATTTATCATGGCTAGTTAAAGAAGAAAAGACAATGACAGACCAAGTTTGTGGATGGGTCTACATGGGATCCTGGCACCAATAGAAGTGGATGGTCCTTATTACAGACATACTCAGGGGTGGCCCTAAGAGACAGTGGTGATGAGCAATGCCCTGAGTAGAACTTTTGACAGGTCAGGGGCTTAGAAAGAGCAGGACTGGAAGATTGATTACAAGGAGGTTGGGGAGAAGTATGTGGATGGATCTCTGGGAACAGGCACACTGTGAGAGGATATCTGTGTCCCATATGTACTCACCGAGGGCATTTACTGCAGATGAGGCTCCCAATAATCAAATGGACAAAAGGATCTGTCTGAGGGATGTCAGTCTTTCTTCCAGATGACCCTGTGCTTCCTGCATGTGAGAAGGGGTCATGGCAGCAGGAGCGGGTGACATACATGGGCCCAACAACATAAATGTCCCCTCACTGAGGCTGATATAGCTACCACCATTGCCAAGACCACTCTGCCCCCAAAAGAAACTATTATAAGCCTGTAATGTGGTTCCATTCTCCAGGGACCAGCCTGATAGCAGGATGATTATATTGGGTCCCTTTTACTAGGGAGAAGGTAGGGTTCTGTCCTCATAGGAAAAGATACCTATTTCATTTACAGAATTTTCTTTCCTTACCCTCAATACCTTGCCAGCACTATCTTTGGGGTTGTGTAGAGAGCTTTCTTTATGAGAGTGGTGTTCCATATACCATTGGATCCCAGCAAGGGAATCATTTTAGAGCAAAAGTACAGCATGGGGTTCATGACTATAGAATTTACTGGTGTTTCCACATACCCCAATATCCAGAACGAGCTGGCTGGATGTATTAGTTATCTATTGCTGCTTAACAAATTACCTCAAAACTTAGCATCTTAAAGCAACAAATGTTATCTCCCAGTTCCCATCGGTCAGGAATATGGGCATGGTTTAGTTGGGTACTTAGGGTTCCTCACAAAGCTAGAAGCAAGTTATTGGCCAAGACTGTAATCATCTAAAGACTTGACTAGGGGAGGAGTCACTCACCCACATGGCTGTTGCCAGGCTGCAGGTCCTGGCTGGCTATTGGCTGGAGATACCAGTTTCTTGCCATGCAGACCTCCCCAGAGTGCAGTTCACAACAGAGCAGCTGGATTCCATCAGAAGAAGCAAACAGGAAAGCAAGAGAGAGCGAGGAAGACAGAAGCCAGAGTCTTTGTGTAACCTGATCTTAGAAGAGACATCCCAACACTTTTGCTATATTCTATTTATTAGAAGCAAGTCACCAGGTCCAGCCCACATTCAAGGGGAAGGGAATACACAAGGGTCATGAATACCTGGAAGCAAGGATTATTGGGAGCCACTTTAGAGGCTGTCTCTCACACTGGAAATAATAGTAAGATAGCCTGCTGACGCCTCAGTTATGGATCTACCTGGCAGGCAATATGCTGTGAGGTTAGGGGTGCTATCCCACAGTCTGCAACATATGACTAATAGCCAATATGTGGTACCACCTCCCCCACCTGGAGAATGCACAGATCTGGAAACCCAGGGGTGGAGGTAAAATTGTCCCCTCTCACTATTTACAAGAAATAACCTACTTAGAGAAACTGTTGCCTCCCTTCCCTGTGTCCTTGAGCCTAATAGGATTGGAGGTCCTAGTGCCCAAGGGTAGAATGCTTCTCCCAGGGACCACGGTTATGGTTCTAATAAATTATAAGCTTGAGTTTGCTGCTGGCCATTATGGGAACCTCATATACCTGAACCAAAAGAGAAGAGAATCACTGTATCAGTAAGGAAAATCGGGCTGATGCTACACAAGGCGGTTAAGAATGACTATGCTTGGAACTTGGGGGATTCCAAACACAGAAGACCAGGGGCATCTCCTGGCACTCTCTGTCTTTTAGTCCTGATCATTGAATAACTATGGCATCCAAATGAAGAGAACCCCCCCCCGGGTTGTGGCAACAAATGTTTGGGTCACAAAAGTAAAGGACTTCATGCAAACATGGTGCTGGAAGAGGGCATGGAAAGCATCGAATGGTGGTAGAAGGAAACTATAATCATTACCTTAGACTTAATGGCTAGGTATAGAATTGGGGTCTGTAGAAGCTAGTTTTATATGAATTGTGTCTTTTGCCTCTACTTTCCTCCATTACCTTATAAGAAAAACTCTGGTTGGGGCTAAACTTTTAGATCTCAGGTGACAGTGTGACAGAATTCATCACCTGAAATGACACAATCATTGAGGGACTTGGAAAATGCTAGGGGACAACAGGGCTGAGTTGAATAGTTTTGATTTATTTCTATAATCACCTCTACCATTCTCCATCTACCTGTCTCTGTGCCCTGTGAGACTGATCTCTACAGAACACATCAACTTGGTTTTCTCACCTCTGGCTTCCAAGGGGCCCCGGCAGGACCTGGTAGCGGGGGGAGAGAAATCAATATCCTTATTTCTTCCCCGAGTTCTCTTCATGTTAGGTTGCAGATTGGTAGTGATTGTGCTTTCCACCCAAGATTGGCTTTGTGTCTTAGTTTGGGTTCCCTTGAAAGAACACCTGAGAAAAGAACTTGAGTGTTGGTGGTTTACTTGGGAGTTGGTCCCAGAGAGCAGAAGGAAGGGAGAAAAGCCAGTAGAGGGTTTATTCATAATCTGGTTATTGCCATGGACAACTGGGGCTCAGTCACTGTGGGGACTCTCTGAGGAACTGCTAGCATGTGCCTCGAAATAATTTCCACAGAGGCCAAGGAGTTTGGCCATTTATCCATTGAATCCTATTCATTACTGATTGAAATTGCTCCTAAAACACAAACTCCATGAATTTCTGTGTTTCCACCTACCTGTGTTGACTAAGTGACATTTTGCACCTTGGAGAAAGCCAAAAACAGCGAAGCAGAGAAAGTCTTTGAATAGTTTCTCTTTGCTCTTGATGTGGGACCCTGGTAAAGTACATGGAACCGCCCAGCACGTGGTGCTAAAGCCTGGTGGATTGAGTGTCTAGGGAATAGTATGTCGCTTCTCACTCTCGCAGCTACAGGACCCCACCCCAGGCTGGCTTCTTCCCTTTCCTCCTTCAGACCTAATCATCCTCACACCTTCTTGCCCTTATAGTTCCCGGGGTGCTTCATTATCCCTTGTGTGTTTCCTTTCTAAATAGCCCTTCCTGAAACTCTCTTCAATCATCCTTTTGAGTGGCCATCTGTTTTGTGCCAAAACTCTAGCAGGTAGAATGAATGAGTCTCCAGAAGTGAACATATATGAGCCAAAATCCAGACAACTAGTCTAGACTAGTATTTCTGCAACCACCCACCGTGCACATATTAGTTCCTTATTGAAATGTTCAGAGCCACAGAATCCATTTTTTGGATCCTTAAAATCCAGAGACCTTGGGAAAGCATTTTTCATAACAAGAAAACACATGCTTTTTTTCAGAACTAGCATGCAAATTCATTATTCAAAAATTTTTTTCTGTATGATTTTGAAATATATCTGAAGAGTAGAATTTTTAAGGAAATGAGTTATATAATGTTCAACATCCTAAAACTAGCTAAGTGGACATCTATCACTCTGTTTGACTACCCAGCATCTCAACCTCTTTGCTGTGTTTGGAGAATTTCCCATCTTGTGACTCTTGATGGAAGGGAGAGACTACTTCCCAAGCTCCTCTGCAGCAGAAGCATTTGCATGTGACCTGGGCTCTGCCCAGCAGACACACCCGTACCACGCTTTGACCAGAGACAGGGCCAGTGAGGCCAACAAATAGAAATCCTTGTGGCAACAAGGGAGGGAATAGGAGCAGCTTCATCAGTCTCCTCAAAGTAGCAGTGCCCCAATTAGCAGCAATGCCCATGCCCAGCAATGGAGGCAGAAGCGCCCAAGGGCCCAGCACTGGTAGGGAAGGTGTCTGGTTGAGACCAGTCTGGGCATGATTTTGTGTGTTGTCCTTGGCTGTGTAGACTTTAATCCTAGTTTATTGGCACTTGGAGAGTTTTGTGAGCTAATCAATGCTTTTTAAACCACACCCCTCTTTTTTTTTCTGTTTCTTTTTCTTTTCCTTTTCCTTTTCTTTCTTTCCTTTTTTCTTTCTTTCTTTTTCTTTCTTCCTTTTCTTTTCTTTCTTTCCTTTTCTTTCTTTCTTTCTTTCTTTCTTTCTTTCTTTCTTTCTTTCTTTCTTTCTTTCTTTCTTTCTTTCTTTCTTCCTTCCTTTCTTTCTTCCTTCCTTCCTTCCTTCCTTCCTTCCTTCATTTCTTTCTTTCTTTCCCATACTAGCCAGAATCAATGTCTGTATTTTGCAAATAAGTACCATCAAGTAAGAAGGAGGTTTTCACTGATAGCTCTTTGCAGGTATATAATGTCTTATAAAAGTAATTATTAGATTGAGTAGTGGAGCTAATAAGGGTAAAACAAATAGTGGTAGCCATGCTAAGTGCAAAGTTGTCCGTTCTACTCAGTTTAAAAAGCTTTATTACCATGAGGATCATTTTATTATATATGTGCCTGTGTGTATATATATGTATGTATATGTGTATGTATATATATCATAACCAGGGAATTATTGGTTAATGAGGTCTGTCTGTGTGGAAGACTGTAGGCTATGGCATGTGTTCTACGTAGACCACTGCTAGGGGTTCTGTTTTCCTTTTTGGGGAAAAGGAGGAGCTCCAGATGGTTGAGGAGTTACAAAAAGTCATCAGACTCCTTACTTCATTTATTCTGTGCCTCCTTGAGATACCAAATTGGATTCTCCCACTTCCCCTATAAATTCAATATGTGTGTGTGTGAGGTGGGGAGCAAGCCCAGAAAGCCATGTTTGCACAAGTCTCTCACATGTTCTGACACATACTCAAGTTTGAGAACCCCTACCCTAGAACTGTGGGTCTTAACTCTGGCTGTCCTTTAGAATCAGCTGGGATGCTCTTTCAAAATAGCAAAGGTTGAGTCCTTCCACCAACAATTTGAATCACAACCTCTTTGGGGGAGGCCCAAGTGCTGGGAGACTTCAAAAGCCTCCCCAGTTACTTCTATTGAGAACCATTGATCTAAACACTTACATTCAGTAGTCATGAATTGTAAGTAGCTCTAGTACAAAGTAAATTGCGACAGCATTCTAGCACACAGACACACAAAAAAAGGGTTACCGATAAGTAAAGAGGAATATATAAATAGTGCTGGCTGTTATCAGAGATACGTTTCCAAAGTACTGGTTTGGTACCATTAAATTTATTTCGTGTCTGTGACAGCCTAGTGCGGATCTGCAGCTCTCTGTTTCATGTTGCCACTCAAGAAGCCCAGGTTTCTTCCATCTGTGCCTCCAACCTCCTCCAAGTCTTTGGAGCTCTTCCCATTCAGCTGACTGATGAAGAAGAGGGAGGATGGCAGGTTATGTGGCTCCCTGGACTTTCTGGGAGGGTGTGAACCCAGAAAGAAGAAACCAAGAGGTCACTGGCAAGCAGCCCTGTTGCATCATCTGTGATTTTCTTCAAGTGACTGTCAGCAAACATCTTGAACAGATGAACTCCAGTTTGAAATAGATGGACTTTGCCTTCTCATTATGAATATATGGACTTCCCATGCTTTTCAAAAAGAAGGAAGATGCAGAAGTTATACAGTTGGATATTTAAGTTGGATAACTTGGATACAGAAAAAGTGTGAGTGTTTTGGAGACATAATAAAAATAGCAGGTTTTGAAGAGAGAGTCTTAATAAAGGAAAGAGGAAGAGACTGTCAGAACCTTCTGGAAGTCATGGAGAAAGTAACTGTACAAGTCTAGAAATAACTGAGATGTTTAAGATAGGAAAGCAGCCTGACAAATATGTCTGTGAAGGTTTCCATATACACATTTATGTACATTCAGGCAAGCCCTCTGTTTGTGGCGGGATGTGCTGTCTCTCAACTGTGATAATCACTTAGCCTTGGCATCTGCCAGAGCATTTGTGTGAGTTGCCTTCTGGGTCATATAATGGCAAGTTGGGGGCAGCTACGAGGGGCTGTGGGTGGTTAGGAAAAGCAATGGTTCTGTGGGAGGCTGGGAGTTTTTTATGAACTTTTGGTATTTTAGGCAAACCATTTTAAGAGCTGACTTTTTCAAAGATGTGTCAACAGAGGTTTCAAAATTGGCCAGACGTAATGGTTCCTAGGTCTAAGGCAAGTTAGCTACATCTCCTGGAATCAGAATTACAGTGTTCTTGCATTCACTGATTCAAGAAAACCATATAAAGAAGCTAACATTTGCCAGGAATTGTCATGCTCAGGGGATGAACTCGTGATCAACACAGAATGGTGGGAGACCCTGCCTTCCCTGAGCTTGCAGTGTGGTGGGGATTGTATATGAGTAACTGGGTCTCACAGTGCAGTGTGTTAAGTTCTTTGTGGAGTCTTAGAGGATGCCCAAGGTGGCACTGACCTAGTCTTTGGAAGGAAGGGTGTATTGGTTATAATTGTGCTTGTCTACAAATAGGAGACTCCACTCCCCCACCCTAACCTCTTTTCAGGGGGAAGAAAACAGCAGTTTTAATAACTGGGAAGGTTATATTTCCAGATGTAGGTGGTCTGGGGTTATATGGTGGCTCTAAGATGCCACCAGGGCCTTACTCAGTCATTCTTAGCATATGGATCATGTCCTCGTGGTTCCAAAATGGTTCTTAAAATTCCAACATCAATTCTACATTCCAGGCAGTGAGAAGCTGAAGGGCACATGGCAAAACACCAACTAAACCTGTTGAATGTTTTCCAGAATCTCAATCCAACACATTCTTATCTTTTTGGCCATGACTGTGTCCCATGGCTATTCTAGATACAGCGGTGGTAAGAAATGTAGCTTTTGGCTTCACCAACTCAGACTAACTGGACTTCTGTCAATCCAGAAGAAGGCAAAGCGACTATAGGGAGTCAATTACATCAGTTGGTCCGGGGGGGCAGATACACAGAGGAAGAGGGCACATGTTCCTTGTCACTGCGTTGTTGCCCCAGGGATTCCTCTGATAGTTTTTGCAGTTACAGGTGACCACAAGGCTGGAGCAGGTTAGGGGGAGGACTGAAATCACTTCCCCCTCAGTCCTGTCATTCCAGGCAGAACCACACCTAAACATGTTAAGTGCACTCAGTGTTGGGATGCAACAGTGAACCAGAAAAATTCCTCACCCCCAGGGACTTCACAACTCAGGGAAGAAGTCAGAAAACACCATCATTCACAGTTAAAGCACTTCAGTGTGTTTTCACAACATTCTTCCCAGCAAACTCTAAGGGAAAGCAAGTGTGTGGTTTCATGATTTGGATACAGAAACAGAAGGCCAGAGAGGGTAGACGTTTGCCCAGGGCCAGACTGCTGGTTAAGGGCAAAGATTGGATGAGGGGCCAGGGCTTCTGCTTCCCAGGAGAGACCTCTCTCCTCTCCGGAGCCAGTCCTGCCCTGGGTGTGGAGACCTGCTGGCTGCGGGGGCGAGTGAGCAGCACTGAGCTGAAGCCTCACCCAGGCGGGAGGGAGGAGAGGAGAGGAGGACGTGCTGGATGGCAGGCATCGGGGCAACCATACATGTTACATGAGGCCCACCACCTGTTCTCTCCAGCTCTTACAAGAGCAAACAGTGGTGTTTTCCCCCATGATCAGAGGCTTCAGGAAGGAATTCCCAGGCCAAGACCTGCAGGGATGACATCTCCCTGGACTAGTTCTCCTTTTTTCTCCATCAAGCCAGCTGGTTCCTTTCCCTCTGTGAGGAGTTTGAGAAGATTGGCTTTATCACTAAAAGGCTGGCCTTTTAGCTCTCCCGGGGCCTCCTGGGCCGTCAGTAGCCTGTCCGCTGGGTTTGGGGTGGAGTCGCTCTGAAGCATCCCTTGGGGAAGTGAGGCCTGGCCTCGCCCCATCCCCACCCCCACTTTCACTTTCCCTTCTTCCCTTCCAGCTGGGGCATTTGCAGGGTTTCCCTCTTCCTGCCCAGTCCTGGCAGCCATGGCTTCAATGTTAGATGCTAAAAGGAACTTTCATGCTTCCCCCATGGACCAACACCTAGGTACTGCTTGGCACCATAGCGGGTCTTTAAGGAGGCTCATGAAGGTGGCTTCTGGGCTGTGTCTTTCCACCAGAGTTTCTGCTGCCTGCCATGGTCTTCCTGCTCCTCCTCAGGCCTATGTAAGACTCAGGACCTGGTTCAAGTTTATCTCCTTCGGTGGGTTCTCCTTGCCCCTTGCTTGCCCCCTCCGCCACTACGCATCATAGAGTGGGAGGATCCCTCTAATGGCCCATGGGTCTCAAAGCACTCAGGCGCTGGCTCGGTACAGCGCATGGATCTGTTTATATGTCTGTCTACTGGTCAGACTCCCCCTGACTGTGAGATCCTTGCATTCTCCAGGGCTAAACCAGTGCCCGGCACTTCGTAGGCCCTCAAGTTTATCCCATAGGTTAAATCAAGGACACATATGGTGCAGATGATATAGAAGCATGGGGCAAAGGCCTTTGCCATGCTCTTGAGGTACCTTAAGCTAAAGTAACTGCCAGGTGGGAGAGAAATAATAATGACCCATTGATAATACATGCTGAGCACTTAATAGATGCCAGGCACTGTTGCAGGCTTTTTGCATGTAACACCCCACTGAATGCTCACAATAACCCTATGACCTATGTGCTCTCCCCAGTTTGCTCTTGAGGTAAGAGAGGCACAGAAAAGCTGAGTGACTTGCTCAAGGCCACACAGCCAGGAAGTGGTGGAGGATTTTGGCCATGGAGCTCCGGCCATTGACCCTTTACCACGCAAACCGCATCTTTAGGTGCCGGCTCCCCACCCTCCCTGCCGCTCGAGAGCCTGTATGTAACATGGGCAAGATATGCTCATGTGGATCACAAAAAGGCAAGACACAGCCTGTCTCAACCCTTAACGTTCAATCCTTGTCCAAATCGAATGTGGGAGTGAGAGGCGGGAAGGAGCGCTGAGGACGGGAGAGGAGGGCGGGTGTGGAAAGCCTTCCACAGAAAAGGTGTGTCCTCATCCAGCCTGGAAGGGCAGAGGGGCAGGCCCAGCACTCCTGGCTGATGGATCGGCTGTCCCTCAGCGATCTGCCCAAGGTGGGAGACTTGTCACCAGCTTCCGACCCCCGAAGGAGCAAGGCGACTCCTGTTTCTCAATCACGGGTCCACTGAGGTCGGATCTGAATAAGACATCGCTTTGGCCTTTGGAGCAAGGTGGTCCTTTCTCTCCATTTCTGAGAGAGCTAGGAAACACGAGCCATCTGGGAAGGGCTTGCTGTCACCCACAAATGTCTCCCCCCCCATTCTGGCGCTGCCACGCTCTCTGCCACCATCAGGGAGAGATTTGGAAATGTTATCCCTTTCCTCTTCAAGATGAAAAGAGTTTACATAGTGATAAAACCCTAAAAGCATCAGGTTCCTTATCTCAGTGGAGTTTCCCCAGAACAATGTCTGGCCTGCAGCAAGTGCTGTATAAACATTGTTACTAGGATCCCATTTTACAGGTGAGGGAAACTGAGGCTCAGAGACAGGACGTGGTCTTACCCAGGTCACACAGCCAGTTGGTGGCAGAATGAAGATCCGATCTCTGTGACATGGTCTTCCAGCTTCGGGGAGCCTGATGATCCCCAGTGAGGAGGGATCCCCCCTCCTTTCCCGTCTTCCCCAAACGCTGATACTCCTTATCCTTTGGACAGGACAAACAGGTACCTGGCTGAGAGGAGTGAGAAGATGATGAGAAAGGAGGGTCCCACTTGCTAGCATTCTGCCATGCACCAGACCATCAGGTCGGGGCTCAGCAAACTTGTTTCTATAAAGAGCCAGCTAGTAACTGTTTGAGGCTTTGGGGGCCATCTGGTCTCTGTTTCGACTACTCACCTCCAAGGCTTACAGCACAGGGCAGCCGCAGGAATACGTAAATAAAAAGGCATGGCTGCGTTCCAATAAACTTTATTTCTGGACTCTGAAATTTGCATTTCATATACTTTTCCTGTATTGTGAAATATTACTCTTCTTTTTATTTTTTGCAGCCATTTAGAAATGTAAAAAATCCTTTCTTACCATACAAAAACAAGCGGCAGGCCAGGTACCTGAGGGCAGTAACGTGCTGACCCCGGATGCAGAGGTTAGAGTCAATTCATCCTGGCTGCACCTCTGAGACGCATTAGACACACGAGGCAACTGAGGCTTGGCGGGGGGTGGGGGTGCGGGGCGGCGGGGGTGGGGGGTGGTCCATAACCAGCCCAGGTGACAGCAGATGGGAGAGCAGAGCTGGGATTCAGGTCCTCTGCTCTGCCCATCTGCTCCATGATGCCCTCAGAGCTGGTGGCTTGGGTTCTCTCTGCATTTGTCGCCACCACACGAAGACAGTGTAAGACCCACCCTTATGGGACAGGAGACACTGTCCTAATAGAGGTGCCCCTTCAACATGTGATGGCCCTCTGGGGAAGCAGCATCTACCAGCCAATAGTCAGACAGGTTCCAGCCAGGACAACAGGCAGGCACCATAGTCCTGACTTGGTATGTGGCGTGGAGCCACGGTTCTATCTAAACAAACCCTCACTGAGCAACGTGGCACTGGTGACGAGGCTCCCCATTCCCAGGGCTGTACTCCACAAGAAGCTTGGGAGATTCACATGGTGTCACGGAATGATCCAGAAAAGGGGTTTGGTCTTGAGGACATCATAGCTGGCAAGTGGCAGAAACCGAGAGTGAGAGGTGCATGCCTGCAAGGTGAAACTGGACCACAAGGTTTCTTGGAGGGTGTGGCCCGGGACCGGGAGAGTTCCTCAGAGGGCCCTCTGGCCTTCATCATGCCCTTCCCCATTCTCCGTACGTCAGACTGCAGGCCGGCCTCTGCCTCAGCCCGCCAGCCACGCTCAGCTGAGCCAGCTGTGAGGCTGGGGTCGGGCGTCTGGCCCTTCCTCGCCAGGGCACCCCGGAGACTCAGGGGTGCCCTGACCCTGAGCTGCGGTTCCCACAGTGCCACAGAACTGCAGCTGGGGCTGCCTGTCCTCAGGTCTGAGCTTGTTCAGAATTCACCAGAAAGGAAAGCACCACACCTTGTGCAATGGGCGCAGTCTGTTCTGGGAGCTTCTGCGAGCCTGCCCAAGGGAGGGTGACTGGGGACCCGGGCGTTTGTCTGTTTAGTTTGTGTCTTTTTAAAACAGTTGTTACAGAAATAAACACTCTCAAAGTAGAAAACTTAGGAACTATGGGTAAGACAAAAGAAGGGACACATGAAAAACCACCCATAAGCCTGCCTCCCAGAAGTAAGTTTGTTTTGCTCGTCCTTCCGGTCTTTTTTCTGTGTGTGCGCACATGGGTGTGCGAGCTCCTTACCCAAAGGGGATTGAGGATCAGTTCTGCTTGGGGAACTCTCTTTCTTCATTTCACACTCTAGGGTGAGCATGTTTCCTTGTCAAAATACATTTTTCTTTGCTATCATTTTTGCCCAACATCCGTTTTTGGCAAGTCCTCTTTCAAAGGTGTGTAGCCCGTAGATTGGGGCTCAGTTCCCAACCGGATCTCAGGATCCAGCCCTTTTTAGGTAAGAATGCTGGGGCGGGCTCTGTGGTTTGGAGTAATGGAAATGCCCCAGGCTCGCAGCCCTTTGCAGCAAGAGTTCCTGCCCCAGCCCCACCCTACCTCTTGGAGCCGTCTTAGACTAGTCACTTCACCCCTCTGGGCCTCAGTTTCTTTACCTATAAAACGGGATTGTCAGATTAAGGGCTTTACCAGCCCTAATGCTCCATGACTAAGTACTTAAGAACTCACAGGATTCTAGAAGCCTCTGAAAAATGCTAGCTGCTGAGAGGAAGTTGCTTCTCCCCTAGCTCTAGGCTCGCCAGGCTGAGGGTCATGGTCCAGAAGATCTGAAAACCCCTCTGGGGTAGCCAGTGCCTGTGCCATGGGTCCCAGGGCCTCCAGGGGCTGCTGGGTTCTCTCCACCCTCCTGCTCCCCATCGGTGCCGAGAGGGAAGCACCTGCTGCAGGGCCCTCGGTTGTGGCAGTACAACCGGAACCAGTGGCCACCGGCTGTCAGCTACATTTTGAAACACAAACGAAGTGTCTGGGCAGAAAGCACAGTCTGGGCCAGGCCTGGGGCCACACTCGGGAGCTGGTGGGATCTGGGAAGGGCCTAGGAGAAGCCTCCTTGGGTGGACAGGTCTTCTCCACCCCCTCATCTCAGCACCCCGCCGCCACCCGCCCGCCTGCTCCTTGTCCTCCTTTGCACCTGATGGGAAATGTGGTCCGGTTTGGAGAGATCCTGCCATGAAACTTGGAAGTTAAGGCAGCTGCTGTGTGGAGGCTTCAAAGGGGCAGGAACGCCGTGAAGTAGAAGCAACAGAATTCCTCCCCCAGAGGCTCCGACTGTTGGCCTTCCACCTTCGCTTGCAGAAATCACCATCACAACAACAATCACAGCAACATCGCTGCCTGCCTCGTAATCCGCATTTGCTCTGTGCTCCGCAACGAGCCCCATGTTTCCCTCGCTTCATCTGCAGTCCCCGTTAGACAGCTCCCCAGGGTGAGGTCCAGCTATTATTAGCCCCATTTTACAGATGAGGACATTGGAGCTCAGAGGTGGAGCACTTTGCCCAAGGCTCCCCCGCCCACTGAGTTACAGGACTGCAATTAGGCTCATGACCCATCTGCGCCCGAGCTTGCGCTGTTAACAGTCCACCTTTCCAGCTCCTCGAATTCCGTGCCTCATTTGGTTGGGATTCTCCCGCTGCAGTTGCAGCTTTTTCCTGAGTACACACATTCTCAGAGACCTCACAATTCTCTTGGCTCCAGGCAGTCATGTGCCAGGTCCCCACCAGCTGTGTGCCCCAAATGTGTAAGGCTTGGTCCCCCAGCTGGAAGTATAAAATTTCATCGATGAGACCAGGGATGTAGATCCTGTGGTCCTAGGATGCATTTCTTTCTCATGGTATCGTAGAAAGAGTGCATGTTTTTGAGCTCTGCCTATTGCAGTTTGAATGCCACCTTTGCCATTTACTAGCTGTGCGACTCAGGGCAAGTCTCTTACCCTTTCCGTGTTTCAAGTTGCACATCTGTACAACAGGGATAATACTATCCTTTTTAATTGTTGACTTTTAAGGACTAAAGAGAATGTATATAAAGTACTATCGCAAAGTAGATGCTTAATAAATGTTAGCTATTGGGGCGCCTGGGTGGCTCAATTGGTTAAGCATCTGCCTTCACCTCAGGTCATGATCCCAGAGTCCCGGGATCGAGCCCTGTGTCGGGTGGGGAGTCTGCTTCTCCCTCTCCCTCTGCTTGTTCTCTCTCTCTCTCTCTCAAATAAATAAATAAAATCTTTAAAAAAATAAAGAAATGTTAGCTATTGTTATCATGACTGAAAGAATAGGGTCCCAAGTCAGATGGCCTGGGTTTGATTCCACCTTATCTACTTCCCAGTTACATGACCTTGGATTGTTTACCACTCCAAGCCTGTTCCCTCCTCTGCAAAGTGGGGATAACTATGGGATTGTTGTAAGGAATAAATGAATACACACGTATATCAGAGGAACAAATACTCACTAAATATCTACTAGATGCCTGACATATATGAATTGCTCGAGAATACTGATTTTATTATGAATTAGCATCATTTTTTCATGATCAGCATCATTTTATCACCATTAACATTGCTATTAGTCCTGCATCTGATTTGTGGACTCAAAATCACCTCACCGCCTCTCCTAGATGATCACATTTCTATTCATGGAACTACATGTTTAAGTCATCAATTCACAACCTCGGAATCATTTTTAATTTTTCCTTCCCTATCCACAATCATCCCGTCCTGTCTGGAATGTTTCTTCCGTTAAAATTCTCTTTTCCATTCCCACTGATTTTGTACCTTCTCAGTCATTTATACCTGATGTGAATGAGTGTAGCAGCTCCTTTCCTGGGAGCTGTTGTTGATGTGGAGAGAAAGAAAAGACAAGATGGCAGTAGACACATACTCTTCCACATTGGCCCTCCTCTGCTTTGTTATTTCTGGTAGAAACATCCAAAATTTCACCTTGAACTTGGTTCTGTCTCCTCTCCTACTGAAAAACAATCAATAGCTCCCAGGCCTGTTATTTTACACACAGATTTTTGAGGCTGAGATTCAAGACTTTCACAGTCTGGCCCAAGCCTACTTGGGAGAAGGAGTCGCTGGGACTGACATTCTACCTTGCATTTTGCCTAAGCAGTTATTTTATCCCGTTCATGGTAGCTCCCCCGTCATTGACTGGTTCAGGAACAGGAAGTCCTAAGCCATTTTCATCAGTGGGATCTGAGGAGAGGTTTGCTCAGGTCTTCTGGGAAAGAAAAACTATTCTTTTCTTTCTCCCTTTGAACATGAATCACCTAACCCTGGATATAGTTGGCAGCCATCTTGCAGCCATCGACTGTTTCTGCCTGTGAGTACTAGAACATTCCATTTTACAGTCTGCTCATTTGCCTCCTTCACTGGATGGCATATATTCCATTGAGGCTGTTTCCCTTTTATTATCTTTGAATCCCTTAGTCTGGAACCTGGTATGTTTAGTAGATACTTGTTGCATGATGATGTGGAATTCAGTACAAATGATAACCCATTCTCCAATGATGATAACAAAAATAATCATTGTTTCGTAAGGCAGAAAGGGATAAGATCTCTATGGGCTGAATAGTAAGGGAAGGATCCTTGGGTCCTGAGATGTGTGTGCCCCCACTGGATGGGTAGAATTTAGACAGGCGGGGCTGGTGGGAATTCCTCCATGGAAAGGGCCAGGCAGGAGCAAGGGACCTGTTTCTCAGTTCCTCTGGCCACTGCAATATTGTTTGACTGGTTCTCTGCACCTGATGGGAAATGTGGTCTCAGTAATTAAATTCCTGTAGGTGGAAGAGGAGCAAAATAGGTTTTGTCCGAGTAGAAATGACATCTTCACTTTTTTGTGTGTGATTAAAAGTGGCAGTTGGGGACGGCGTGGAAGTTTCTTGAGATGGTTCTCTATAAGCCCAACCAAGTATGGGGGGTGCTGGGGGCAGCAAAGGGATATCTCACTTATCACCATTCTCCCTTTAGGTATCCCAGGCACCACCTCTGATTCAGTGGGCTTAAGGGTTCTAGGTTGTTATAAAGGAGTTTGTCCTCATAAGGTCCTGTGACAGACACACTGGGATATATTCACCAACGATCTCGTTTTCTTTATGGTCACACAAGAAAAGTCCCTTTCTTGGATAACTTGCATCCAAGTGCTGCCACATGACCACGTCTTGCTAGTAGGATGTGGGTGGTGGTGATGGATGCCACTGCCAAGCCTGGCTCCTAAAACAGCCCATGCAATTCTCCCTGCTCTCTCCTGGCTTGCTGTCTGGCTGAATGCAGAGCTCTGCTCCAGGAGAAGACTCTGAGGAGGGTTTAGGGCACGGCAAAGCCACCAGGTGGAAGAAACCTGCATCCCTAGCTTGGAGGAGATCGGCTCGACCAAAAAAATCTGCATTGAACTTTGTATGAAAACGAAATAAAGCTCGACTGTGTTAAGCCACTAAAATGTTGAGGGTTTTTTTGCTAGTTAGCCAACCCTGCCTAATATGGGTGGTAAAGAGAGGGCTCAGCAAAATCTCTGGGCCTAGGTAGATGGCAGTTCTACCCAGATGACCAGTAAGTGACAGGAAAGAGACCTCTACCTGATGGCCAGGAGAAAGACAGCGAATAGAGGCCCTCACCACTGGCAAGGTTCAGTGTGCCCTCGACTGGCAAGGGGCAGTTTTGCCCAATTTCCTAATGTTGGCTGCAGACAGTCCTCGCTGGGCAGAGCCTGGGCAGTCTCTGGAAGTTGACTCTGCTCCTACTTTTAGGGTCCTATTATATTCTGATCCTCCATTCAGTCCTCATGGACCTCCTCCCTGACAATCCCCCCTCCCCTCCCTCCTCTGCCTTTCATTGTGGTGGATGATGCCAAACCACCATCCACAAAAAGTCAACTTGTTGAAAGTCCCATCGACTGTTTATAGGGTGGGGACAAGTGCCTATTTCTCTATGTACTATCCAGCACTGCGTATTATCAAACTGTAATGTAAAAAATTTTTTATTGTGGTAAAAAACATGTAACATAAATATTGCCATCTCAACCATTTCTAAGTGTTCAGGCCAAGGGCATTAAGCACATACACGTTGTGGTGCAACCAATCTCCAGAATTTTCCATCTTGCAAAGCTTAAACTCTTCACCCACCGAACAACTCCTCGTTTTCCCCTCCCTGGAAACCACTACTTTACTTTCTGTTTCTATGAATGTGACTACTCTAGAGACCTCACATAAGTGGAACCATACAGTATTTGTCTTCCTGTGACTGGCTTATTTCACTTAGCATGATGTCCTCCAGGTTCATCCATGTTGTAGCCTGTGTCGGCTCCTTTCTTCTAAGACTGAATAATGTTCCGCTGTATATGTGTGTGTATGTGTATATATATATATATATTGTACATATATATATATATCACATTTGGCCTGTATTCATTTATTTGTCATTGAACATTTGTGTTGCTTCCACCTTTTAGCGATTTTTACCGTGCTGCTATGAACATGGGTGTGCAAATATCTCTTCAAGATTCTGCTTTCAATTCATTGCCTTTACACCTACAGGTGGAATGGCTAGAACAGATGGTAATTCTATTTGGAATTTTTTGAGGAACCACCATACTGTTTTACATAATGGCTGCACCATTTTACCTTCCCACCAATGGTGTCACAAAGGTTGCAGTGTCTTCACAGCCTTGCCAATATTTGTGATGGTAGCCATCCTAACGGGTGTGAGGCGACATCGCCCTGTAGCTTTAATTTGCATTTCCCTAAGGATGAGTGAGTGGCACTGAGCGTCTTCTCCCGTTTGTTGGTTTAATACCCTCAGGTTCATATTCACATTGTTTCATTATATTTAGAGGTCAAAGAGGAATTTTAAAGCAGTGGTGAGATGTTTCTACTCTCCAGTCTTACAAGGACTCCCCCAGCTTTGCGAACAACTGTTCAAGTCTGGAAGGAGTTACACCTCAGGGATGGGAGGAAAGGCTCACGTTCTGATGGTCACGCTCATGGGATACCAGGATTACACAGTCCTCTGTAGTCATACACGCTATCTCAACCAACATAGCAGCCTTGCGCAGTGCAGAAGGCAGAGGAGATGGAGGTTCAGAGCTGAGAACACAGAAATAGGAGACTGTGTCTTTAAAATCACAACCACTGAAACAAATACCTAGTGATGCATGAGAGACATGGCTGGCTGCCCACCCAACATCCGTTCTCCCCTTTCCCTTGGGTCAGAGCCCCAGTTTTCTTAGTGTCCACCCCACCTAACTATGAACAGGTCAGAGACAATAATGGGGGCTCCATCCTCTTGCTTAGAGAGTGGTTTAGTAATGGCCAACCCAAGCAGGACCAGTGTTAGGATGAAGGCAACGGGCACTTGACAGAGCAGAAAAAGAGAAAGACCCTGAGTTCAATACCACTGAGTAATAGTGATAATACCACCCTCTTGTCATGTGAAATAATAAATCTCCATTGCTTGAGCAGGGATTTGAACAGGGATTTTTGGGTTTTGTTTGGGGATTTTTGTCGTTGTTGTGATTACTGACGTAATCCTATTGCATGATGGATGGAATTATAAATTGACAGGAAAGCAGTGTGAGAACATGATGTAGGGGTCACCAATGTCAGAGCTGCATCCCCATCTTGGGGGTGCCAGCTGTGGGCAACACCGTGCCGGGTACGGAGACTGTGCCGGGGGGTCCTGGGGAAGGCCAAGAGAGCAGGAGCGAGAGAGTGGGTCCAACCACAGCTATGAGACAGCAGTACGGGTCCAAATGCTGAGACTAAACCTGTTGTCATCGCGCCCAGCAGGTCAGTATGGGATCGAATATCAGGTCCAAAAAGAAACCCATTTTCCCCTTGCCTGATATTCCCATGCCGAGGAACTGCAGCTGAAAACACTCCTGGCCTCTCTGACCACCCTTTGTGTCCTCCTTTCTGACAGTGAGTTTGGAGAAAGACCGAATGTTCTCCACACAGCTCCTCCCACATCTCCTCCCTCTCCTCCCTTCCCGATGTGCCCGCTTGCAGCAGGGTCCCCTCCAGCCTCCCAAGGACTCCCCGGCAAGTGGGGGAAGCCTGAGGGTGTTTTGGGGGGTTGCTGCAAGTTCATCCCAGGGGCAGTGTTCGAAAGTCCCCTGTGGCTGCATATTGAAGCTATATTCTTTCCTTCTGCTGCTTGCTCCTGTGAATAAAGCCAGTATCTTCACTTACGTCTACCTGACTCCTGAGTATACTTCCGGTTCAGTTCTGAACTCAGGAAGGAAGGCAAAAGGCACACTTCATTAGACCCCTGTACCTTGACCCAAACCACAAAATTAGTAAGTAGTTAATTTTTTTAAAAGGATTTTATTTATTTATGGGGGAGGGGGCAGAGGGAGAAGGAGAGCCACATGGTGTTGAGTCAGCTTAGTCTAAAGGAACAGAAAAATAGTGTGGGTGCAAGAAGAGTCATAGCAGCCGTGGGATGCACCCTTGTAATAGCTAAAATATATGGAATATATGGTATTTTATTTAATTCTGTCCTCACTACAACCATTTAGATTAAAGATTATGTTTGCCTTGTTTTACATCTGAGAAAACTGAGACTTAGAAAGATAGTTTGTCCAACGTTACTCAGCTAGCAAGGGCCAAACCTAGGTTTTTAACCCTATGGGGACTCCACTTTTAATACTAACTCCATATTGCAATCGAACTGTTCCAACCATTTTCATTCCTGATAACTTTTTAAAGGAAGAATTCAATGGAAGCAAAAAGTTACCTGCATAAAAGTTTCCATTAGAATGTTCTATATAATTGTGACCAAAGAAAGCTACTTAAGTGTACATCAGCAGGGAAATATTTTAATACATTAAACTGTATCCAAACAATGAAATGCTGGACATAATTTTAAAATGGTAACTCTGGAGGCGCCTGGGTGGCACAGTTGGCTAAGTGTCCAACTCTTTGTTTGGGCTCAGGTCGTGATCTCAGGGTTGTGAGATCCAGCCCCACGTCGGGCTCCATGCTCAGTGTGGAGTTTGCTTGAGACTCTCTCTCTCCCTCTCCCTCTACCACCAATCAAATAAATAAATCTTAAAAAAATAATAAAATAGTAATTCTGAAATGTATGCTGAAAAATGAGCACTACAGAATAAATGCCAGGGGGAAAAAAGCAGGAGGGAGAATGGTGTGTACACCACGATGGCAATAGTTAGAAAAAACCTCAATCTGCCCATATGTGATCCAAAACCAAAAGGAAAATACGCAAGAGCAAAATAAGTTTTAATAACAAGTGAAATCTAGGTGATATTTTTCTTCTTCCCAAAAGTATTTTCAACATTGCAGAGGTACTACCTTGTCAATAAAAGCAGAACAGATCTGCATGGGGCACCGCAGTAGAATCACACTGGTGGGGAGAGGGGTCACTCGGCATATTTGGGGGAACTTAATGTGGCTCAGCCTCCATCCGACCTGCAGTTATTAGCCTGCCCTTGAGAAGGTCAGTTGCACTGGTCTCCTCTCCTGCCCCCAGGTCTCCTTTACCTTGAGGCAGACACTTAAGTCACATGTGCAGGTTGCTATAAGCATCCCACAAGGACAGGAAACTTTGGCCCCAACTCCAGAGAGCTTGAATCCTGAAGCTCCACACTGTGGAGAGTTTCTCTGGTGACGTCACCGAGCCGTGGGCAGAGAAGCGGGCAGGACAGGACAGGGGAGGAAGTGGAGACATAGACACCGTAAACTTTTCTAGAGGAAGTGAGATACAAATTAGTAAAGGGCAGGAAAGAGAAAAACAAATGCTGAGGTGCTGGATGATGGTAAGAGACTTTCTCAGATGGTTCGGAGAGGAAAAAGCCGTCCATCAGCAGGGTTCCACAGTCCATAGCGGCCCTTGGTGCAGTAGAATGAACAAGGGCTTTGACATGAGGCCAGGTTCCAGTGTGACCACAGGCAAGTCACTTAACCTCTCTAATTCTCAGATTTTCTAACTTTCCATGACAACTGTCATTCCTACAACACAGAGTTCAGTGAGATGTCCTGAAGAAGCCCTTCTCCTGATAACTGGGACTTCTCTTGTTCTCTAAGTCTCTCCCGTGGAGAGGGGGCTCTGTAACCATTGAGACAGCAAAGCGTTCCCTGTGCCCTCCATGCCCATCCTATGCAATAACTTCCTGTCATTCTGCCTTTCTCTCTAACAAGGGACCAGAGAAGCCCGTCGCTGCTTCTTAGAGGAAGAGAGAGGAGTGAAGCAGAGCGGGGCGGGGGGCTGCCCTCCAGAGCCATCCTTCTGCTCTGAGGGTGAGTTTCCAGATTGCGTGTGATGAGACTGGAAACACATGAGAAGTCTAAGTCGGGCCACCAGGGACTGACACTCCGTGGGTGGGGAAGAGAAAGGGACAAACCCTGGCTGAAGGTGGGCAGATCACGGTGAGGGGAGAGAGAGTGAAGTTTTAAGGAAGAGAATGTACATGGGAGGGGAAGCCGGTCAAGACACAGGAATGAAGGGAGGCGGGGGAGAGGTCAGGCAGGAGGAAAGGGAAGTTAAAAGGAGGTAGAGAGAATGGGGGCTGAGAAAGACAAAATAGCATCTGAGAAGCTGATAGGATTCCCATCAGCCCCCTCTGCATCCTGCCCACACCATCTCCCCATGCCCAGCGCTGGTGATTATGAATGCAGCTTTAAGGGGAGCATGCACCGGCCGCTGGACATGGGCCCGTTTCCCCACGAGATGAGGCAGCCAAGTACCATTGCTGGTGGATTTATCTGTGGAGATACATGCCCCTTGTCCTGGGGTCCCCCTGCTCCCCCCACTAGCCCTGGCCAGAATAAATAAACGTTTCCATCCTTGAACAAGGGCAAGCCACGGCTTGAACAGTGCCAACCGTCCTTGGTGTCACCCCATCTGGATGGGGAAAGGGGACAGTGGTTGCTTCTGAGAAGTCCAGATTAGGTACGATGAGGACCAAAGCCAAATACGTCTTCAGCCCATCCTCTCTTTCTGGGGTTTCCCTCTGGCTTTTCCTGAGTGCTCAGAGTTCCCGTGCCTTTGCCCCACCGACCATAACTGGGCCAAACCCACTGGCGAGGCATGGTCTTCAAAATGTACTGACCCAGAGGCTAAAGTGATCGAGAAGGCTGTAGAAGTTCAGACGGTAGACACTGGAGCATCAGCTGGCTGGCAGAAGAGGGGCTGATAGAAACTTCTCTGAACAATGTCATATGGTGGCCCTGCCTGCTGCTGCCCAGATTTTGTCAGCCTTCCCCATGTCACTTTTCAGAGGCCACCTGACAGGCCCTCTTACAGCACTTGTAAGAAGGGACCACATCCTCTTCAGCCCGCATTTCCCATAGGACTGGTGTCCGTGAGGATGGGCGGCACTTCCTTCCTAGTTCTACTGCAGGCAGAACGGGTCCACCCAGTGTGTGGTGGAGACTGCCCTCAGGACTAGGGTGTATCCCCAGAGATGATGTCACAGCTACTCAGGGTGTGCGTGTGTGTGTGTGTGTGTGTGTGTGTGTGTGACTGCGCACGCCCATGTGCACACGCGCCCACACACCCACGCACCTCAATACGCCGGTTATGTGGATTGCATCTTAATTTATTTTTCAAATATTACATATACAAACCTCTAGTGGAGAAAATCTGAAATCACCAATAACGTAATAACAGTATTGTAGTTATGTTATTTCAAAGGAGCCCTTATCTTTTAGAGATACATACTAAAATATTTACTTATAAATAAGATACGATGTCTGGGATTTGTTTCAAAATAATCAGGTGGTGAGGAAGGAAGTGGGAGGTGCAGATAGATAAAATGGGCCATGAGTTGGTAATTGTTGAAACTGGGTGATGAGTGTGTGGGAATTTATTATACCACTTTTCTAAAAAGAAAAAAAAAGAGTTGTCCATGGTCAAATAATTTTGGGTAAAACTGCATACCATGGTCCCCTCTCGGAAACTTACAGTGTGTATTAGTGCTGGAATTTATGTTGCTAGAGAATAGGGTTACGAGGGTGTGTTGACCACAGATCCACAGTGCCTAGCATGGTGCCCAATGCTAGCAAACCCTCAAGAAATGGGTGATGTGTGAATAAACGAGGAAAAGCACTTAGAGTAAGGGAACCTATTCACCTGTTTTAACCTAGTGTTTCCCAAACATATTTGCTTATGAAAAGCCTTTTATTGAGGAGCACCCTTATATTAAAATCTCTTGAAATTAGTATTTTGGGAAATGGTCTCAGAGCAGTTTATAAATAGTATTAAAACCAGTCTTACAAGGTCCCAGCGAGTTGGCAGAGAAAGCCACAGGGTTTATAGTCTAGGACTACATGGACCATTTCCTGCCTATAAACTGTGCTCAAGGTCCCACCCAGATGGCTGGGTTTGGAATCAAGATAGTCCATGTTGGCAGCCCTTTTTCTTTCTTTTTGCCCCAAAGCTTCTCCTAATGTCTGCAGTTGGCCTTACCCAATATTCAAGTGGAAGACAGGAAGAAAAGTGAGCAGGACTCTTGGAAGGTGGTGGCATGTTCAGTGAGTGAGGTCAGCCTGGTGTCTCCTTTCTCATGGCTGTGGCATCGTAGGTGAAGTAAGTCTCAGGAAAAAGCGAAGAAGCAGATACAAACCTGGGTGTCTACTTGAGGAAGTCTACATCAGGAGAAGGAATGCAGGAAAGAACTCAGAGGAAGAGCCAGGGAGGAATTCAACTCCACTTTCTCCCCCTTGCCCTGCCATCTACAGCGGGACTCCATTTCCCAGCTTCCCTTGCAGTTAGGTGTGGCTAGAACCCAGTTCAATGAGTCCTGAATGAAAGTGATGGTCCCATACCAAGCCTGGCTCATAAAACCCCCACAAACAGTGCTCCTACATTCCCTTTTTTCTTCCACTGACTGAATGAGGAATGACCCTAGCAGCTTTGGAAGTCATGTGTCAAGAATTACAGAGCTTCCATCAGCCTGAATCACCCCACCATCCTATATATCCAGAAACCCTTATCTTATGAGTATTCGAAGATTCAAAAATCAGTTTCTATGTATTTGAGCCATTATATATTTCTGAGTTAATTTGTCAGTAGCTAAAATTAGACCACAAGATACAGAAAGAGAAATCTATCTGAAAGGTAGAATGAAAAATGGGCGAGGGCAGTATCTATAAAACCAAGAAAGGATAGAATTTAAAGGAAGGGGAGTAAAAATAATAGTAACTACATCTGGGTTTGAATACCTAGAACTTGAGACATGAAGAATTTGGCTGGGGGACAGTGAGTTTTTGAGGATAATTTTTCTCTTTGATTAAAAGAGAGAACCTATGATGAAAGATCCTTTTCTTCTTGACTACCTCCTTTCTTCAGCTTTGGACATTGTCAAGTGAGGATTTAATGCCAGGATCTGCAGCAACTGTTTTGTGACATGAGGCAAAAATCATTGAGAAAGGGAGCTCACATGTTAAGAGTGGTACAGAAAAATGAACAGATTTTGTGTCTACAATACTATCATTGAGCTACTGAACCAACCCTGGAACTACTTTATTTTTGTACTTTTTGTTAATAAAAAAATATAGACTTTCTTTTTAAAAAATAATAGTAACTACAATTTTTTGGACCTGCTCTATTCCAAACCCTATGTTAAGATAAACAGATACATCATTACATTGTATACTTTAATTTTCACAATAATTTCAAAATAATTATAGAAAGCATTAAATGAGTAACTTAAGCTCTAGGAGGAGTGAATTGTTCAAGGTTACATAACAAATGAATAACACTCTTTAGCACCCAAAGTAATAAGTTTAAAGAGCCAGGTAAGTGCAAAGACCCTATTGTAGACTACTGGGTGGGGTTGGACTAAGAAGAGGGAAGGATTTAACAGGTTTGGAGTGGGGAAGAGGGAGCTGGAGGGTGACCTTCTAATAAGACTATCTAGCAAGATCTCACTCAGGTACCCCTTCTCTATAGAACCTTTCTGAACCAAACCTGGTCAATCTCACTACTGTTTGAACTCTTTTTTTACTGACTGCTCCTCAGCCAGTTCATTACAAACTGCATGGGAGGGTTACTGGACACTCTTTAAAGTTGACTTACATGCTAGGTTTTTACTGCTTGCTTATACTCAGTTCTTCTGCACATTTAGGCTCATGGGAGGATTACCCTCCCTCAGCTCCCTTGCAATTAGATGGGGTCATGTCACTGGTTTTAGCCAATGGCGTGTGAGCAGAAATGGCACGTACTATTTCTGTGCCAGAGCGTTTAATTGCTGGCATAAGATCCTCTACTGTTCTCTTTCCCTGATGCAGCAATTCTGTTAACATGGAGATGCCGTAAAATCAAACCGCTCAGAATCACTGAGTTACTGCTTGGAAGACAGCTGCCTTGAAGAACTGCCTGGACCCACAGGAGACTTAGCATGACAAGAAGTCACTTGGAGGATTGCTTTGAGTCACTGAGATTTTAGTGATGTTGTTACTGCAGCATAACCTGGGACTAACCTGACTAATACAACTTAATATTCCATTCCGATCAGAGATGGCAGATATTGATCACGAACCTTACCCTTGCCTCATCTTGCAGATGTGACATATATTCTTAACCATCATTGAATTCTTACCTCCTTACTGAGCTGTAAAACTTCAGAATCTTCCTCATCAGAGTGACCTGAGCAGTCACTACTAGTTAATCAGCACTGGAAAGTGAAGGAAAACCCACCAGAATCATACCACTGAAATCAGCACAGAATCCGAATTCTTACTGTGGCCTGCAAGGCCACACAAGAGTGAAAGCTTACCCTCTTTTACAATCCCCTTTCCAACCACTTAACTTCCTCGCTCACTCGCTCACTTAGCTCCAGCCCCACTGGTCTTTTCTCTTCTTCAAACATTCCAAGAATATTCTCATCTCAAAACTTTACATTTGCTATGTCTTCTTTTTTGAAGGTGTTTCTCTAATGTTTTTATATGGCTCAAATGTTACCTCCTCAGACTTTCTTGTCCACCTTATTAAATGCGCCTTGCACCCTCCCCCGACTTCAGTGACAATAAAACACTGTGGGATTTTTTTGGTTTGTTTTTGTTTGTTTGTTTTTATTTTTGTTTTGTTTTGTTTTGTTTTGCTGTTGGATTCCTACCACCTAGAGTAGTACGTGGGGCAAAGAAGTAACTGGCCAGCCCCGATCTAGACCTTAATCATTTTGAGGAGAGAGGGCGGGTCCCGTTCCTCTCTGGTTTTTTCTCGGGGCTTAGTCCATGTAATGTATATGGTAGAGGTCCATTAAATTCCTGGTGGATGATTAGAAGACTTATTTCCCTTCATATCATGGTGAGTTCATGTCTATGTCTTTTGTCCTTCCTCCACCACTCACACACTCAAGATGTCTCTTCTTTCTCCTTTCCCTTCCCTCACCACATCCTCTCCCAATTAAGTTCAAGTTTCTTTCTCACCCACGCCATGCCTTCTAAAGCCGCAGTCTACTGTGGCTGAGTTACAGGATCCAACAATAAAATGGGGTTTGGCCTGGCCTCACATCCAAGTTCAGTACCTATAACCTTTTCTGCAGGAGTTAACACTGAGCGCCATCCAGACTTGGCTAGAGCATTATGCCCGTACATCGGAGCCCAGAAGTTTTACCCTTTGGGTGTTTTGAAGAGAAGCAGCTGTTACCATTTGCTGGCTGGACGGTTTTGCTTTTGAAATAGTCTATGAGGCATGTTCAGGCAGAAAGGGGTTTTCTGGAGAAGGCCTGGGAAGACCCACCGCTCATTTGAATTGCCATGCAACTGTGGGCAAATCATGAGGGATGCCTAGTTTCTGTAACAGTGAAGGAGAAATAGTTGCATTCTTTGGGTATAATTGGATGATAAGGGGGAGGGTTTGTAGGTGAGGTCAGGTAGTAAAAAGAGCATGGAACTTAGAATCAGAAGATCGGAGATTTAGAGTCAGAAGTCCTGAGTTCAAGACCCAATGGTAGGCACAACCCCCAGCCATCTGAGCTTCTCCTTACTCTCTTGTAAACCTGAGTGATGCCCTCCTACATTCATCAAGGCTCTTTGGTGGCAACCAGCTTAAGCTAACACAAGGAAATAAAAGGGGTATATTATGAAGAAATCAGGGTAGATCACAGAAGTGGCAGGCAAGAATGCAGTCAAGTGTCAAAAATGGACGAGGTTTCTACATAAAGTCACATACCACTGATTCAAATTTCATCTTCAAAAATTTACATTTCTAAATTAACTACCACCAAATTGTGGGACTTGACCTATTGGCATACTATCTTACCTTCCAAAGCTCTGTAGAAGACATCTTGCGCCTGACATGGACGCATCTAGAATCCAGAGGCACCTTGGCCCCCTTGGCATTTCTAGGGTGAGCCAGCCACACAGGCCCCCTTATTTGCCATAATTTGAAAGCCTTAGTAATGAAAAAGCCTCAGCTCTGTAATCACACTTGGTTAGCTCGAGACTAATTAGTCACTCAATGTCATTTATGTGTCATGAAGATTGCTTCCCAAATTGCCAGTTTATTTAGACTTCACTAATAATTATTTCACAGGAGTTTTTTTAACCACTGTTCATTTGCATGTGTAGAACTCACTTGTTGAGAGTGAACTAAGAATGGATTTTTTTTTTTTTTTGAGTTAAAGTTGAACTGGAATGGCACTTTATTGTACCTTGCCAGATCGCTCCTTCTACGGTAAGCAACCCCATGCAAGAACTGAATGTTGTCCCTTTAAAAGCGTCTGGTGGCCTGCTGTGTTTATAATCCTCAAGTCCCATGATTCGGTCCCACCTCCCAGCCTTTCTCCACACACTCCTGCTCACCTTTGGTTTAGATTTGACTTTTCTTTGCTTAAGAAGAACAAGATTTATTACTAGCCAGAAGCCAGCAAGCCCCCACATTTAGGAAAAATAAATAAATGAATCCTAGTCTGCCAGAGTGAACCATGCTCAGGTTCCACTGGGTCTTCTGAAAATGGTCACACAGATCAGATCCTGCTGCTTTGCATGTATCTAGAAAGTGTCAGCTTGTCCAAATGCTTCTATCCTTTGGCTCATGTGATCCCTGAAGTCACCTTCTGAAGTGTTTTGGGAGGAAAAGGAACAGGTCATTCATGTATTATTTAATGCTTTTTTATTGAGAAGGTGTATCTGCCAGAGACAGGGGATTGTCAGGAACTGAGAGCTGGTATTCACAGTGTCTAAGACAAACAAGTCCCTGTCCTCAGGTAGCTTAGAGATTGAGGGGTCATTGAGCCCTCCCGTGATGAGGCCTTCTTTCACTTACTACTCACAGCAGACTGTAAGAGAGGTCTTATTAACCTCATTTTGTAGATAAGATAACCAAAACTCCCAGAAGGTCAAGTGACCTAAGTAAGGTCACCCAGCTGATCAGGGACTCAGCCATAGCTCAGCTCCGGGCTTCTTCAATCCACGGGCTGCCAGTTGTGTCCTGGATTCTTATCCAATAGTATGACCTCATGTCAACTCGGATCGATTCAAGGTCTCTTTTCCAGTTTCCCACATCCCTGGTTTGGGCTTAAAAAGGTAACTGGTGCAACACACAACAGATACTGAGCCTCTCAACTTGGTAACTTTAAGGATTTAAACTTTATAGAGGCTCTAAGAGGAGCAAGGAATGTCTTTGTGAGGTGGCGGGGTCTTGGCGGCGGGGCTGGCGGTGGCATCTGGGGTGGGAAGAGGGTGACCCGGTTCTTTCAGAGAGGTGGTCCAGGAATTCCCAAAGGTTGGCCTTGACTCAGTCAGTCGCTAGGTCAGTTTGAAATGAGTCACTTGTAGCGTGGGGGCAAACAACCTCAGTCCCTCACTAAACTATCGGGAAGCAGGCCCGCAGAGTATTTCCTCCTGGGAGAATAATCCTAATTACAACCCCTAGAATTTGCATGGCTCTCTAGAGTTTGTAAAACATGTTCACATCTGTTACCTCATCTGCTGATTGTTAACTGCACAGAGGCCAAAGGGACCAGGGTTTGAGAAGACAGAGTCAAGTGGTCTTTATGTATTTTTTCCAAAGTCAACTCCTTTGTCAGAATGAAATCTCACACAATAGTCTAGTGTATAAAACTGATGAGATTGGAAGTCATCATTGGGATGGGGACGGGGTGGCGGGGAGGCACAGCCCACGCTGAAGCCTTTGCTTGGACCCCTGCGTCTGTTCCTGAGGGATCTCCCAGGAACCTGCAACTTCCACGAAACCCAGTGAGAAACAGTGTTGCAGTGAACACCCATCCCATTTCACTCGCCTCCTCCGAAAAAAGAGAGCTGAAGGCCGGGGAGCTAACCAGACAAGTCCAAGGTCACTCCTGAGCCAGTGCCCTCCCCTTGCAACTCTCCAGGGCTGCTTTCTCAGGTGGGTAGAGTCTGAAGATCTTCCTGGGGGCCAGTGTGCACCCAGGTGTCTCAGGAAGGTGTCCTCTTGGTAACAGACATCTCTGCCACTACTTACCCGCTTTTCAGGTGGGGCTCGGGGTCACCCCGGGAATCATGGGGCTGGTGGCATAGTGGTTGGCGAGTAGGGCCAGTAATTTGTCAGCCCCAAACACTCTCCCTGGGAATGCAAGAAGAGCAGCCTGTAGTCAGGCAGGCTCTCCCCAACTCAAAACCTTACGCAGAACTGGACAGTGGTTATTATTGGCTGAACGTTTGTTTCCCCCAAATTTACATTTTGGATTCTTAACCCCCAGTGTGATGGTACTTGGGGGTAGGGACTTTGAGAGATAATTAGGTCTGGGGGATGGAGCCCTTATGAATGGGATTAGCGCCTTTATGAGAAGGACCCGGGATCAAGCTTGCCCCCTTCCCTGCCCGGGCTCAGTCTCAGTCTCTGTCTCTCCCTTCCTCTCTCACTGTCTCCACCCCCCTCTCTGTCTCCCTCCCTCTCGGTCTCTGGCTCTCCCCATCATGTGAGGATGGAAGACAGCCATCTGCAAACCAGGAAGAGTGTTGTCAGCAGAATCCAGCCTTGCTGGCCCCCTGATCTGGGACTTCCCAGCCTCCCGAACCGTGAGAAATAACTATGTGTTGTTTAAACCCCCCGTCTGTGGTATTCAGCTATGGCAGCCAGAGCGGGCCAAGCCCGGGTGATGGCTGCGCGATTCTGTGAATGTCCTGAGAGCTACAAAATGGTTGAAAGGCTAACTCTTACTTTCGGTGTATCTTAGCACAATAATAAAAGTAGTAACAATAACAACAGCAGCAGCAACAACAACAATAATTAAACTTATATTGGCTCCCTATTTCCTAAGGGTCAAGTTCAAACTCCCCGGTACAGTCAATGACCTGAGCCGGGGCCACCTGTTTGCTGTCCCCCTCTCAACATCTTCATCTATTTGAATATTCAAGCCACTGTAAATGGCTCTCCATTGCCTGGACAAGTCATATGCTTTTACTTTTCTGCGCTCACTCACAATTTTGCTTTTAGTCGTAATAACAAACACATCTATGGTGCTTACTATATGCATATACATACATATATCTAGGGCTTAATAAGTGCAGGACTTTTGAGTCATTTAATCCTCCCCAAGTCTATGAAGTAGATACTGTTATTTAACCCCATGTTAGACGTGAGAAAACTGAGGCACAGAGAGGCTAATTTACTTGTTTGAGGTCACCAAGGCAAGGTACGAAGCCAGGCGTTCTGGCTCCTGAATCCTTGCTATTAGTCGCTGCAGAGTACTGCCGGTGGATGGTGGATGCCTTGTCCTTGCAGTTTTTCTGAAGAATTCCTCCTCCTCCTTTAAGACCTGGCTCAAATATCACCTCCACTGTGAAGCTCCCTGGTGTTCTCCCAGGAAAGGGTGGGACTCTCTTCTCTAGGATGGCTAGTACTCTGCTCATGGGTATTTTGCAGTGCATCTCCTATTGTGTGCTAACAGCCGGCTTGTGAGTCTGATTCTCTACCAAACTGTGGGGCCCCTGAAGATAGGGCAGATCTTACTTATCTTGATACCCCTGAGCACTCACTACATGTTTGATGAATAAGGGATGGCTACATGCACTTTCTCTCAGTTTTTCAACTTCTTCCCATAAATAACAAAATCAAAAGGGAATTGTTCTGGCTCAAAAATTCTCTAATGGCTCCTTCAGGATCTTGCCACGGTCACTGACAACATTACCTTTTTCGGTGTACCCCTCCAGGCAAGAAGGCCATTCAGCTACACTTTCGGTGGTCCACATCAACAAGAAATACTGCTTTTTGATTTTCAAATATGAAATCACTGTATGTTATAGGTAGATATGAAATTATAATGCAAAGAATGATTTTTCTAACTCAAAATGCCTCTTCTGAAGAATAGGACAATCTTCCTTCCCTTTCTGAGATGTATTGGTTAGGACGAAGGAGGGAAAATGGATTAATGTTTGCATAGATAGGAGTCTAAACAGGAGCAAGAGAGGATGGGTGGATGTGTGGTGGATGTGAGGATGGGGAAAATGGTGAATGGATATGTGGATGATGGGTGGACAGACGGTGGATAGATCCGCTGATGAACCGATGTGGCTGGCTGGCTGGAGAAGAGGACAGTACATAGATGGCTGGTTGTAGGTCTGTGAAGACACATGGGAAAGGATGTATGGGAAGGTGGAGGAGCAGTCGTGTGGGAGGGTGACTGGATGGCTGGTTGGATGGATGGGTGGAAGGGAGGAAGAAAGGATGTGTGGCTGGATAAGTGGGTGGAAGGGAGGATGGGTAGACAGGTGAATAGGAAGGTGGAAGGATGTTTGGGAAGATGAATGAGTATGGGTGACTGGATGAACGGGTGGATGGACCCACGTGCCAGCCTGGGACTGGAAGATGACACATGGGTTGGAGGAGGGAACTAGCAGCCCCAAGGCTGGTCATCCTTAGCTTTCTCTGAGCAGCCCTGATAAAAAGCAAAACTTCACCAGAACCAGGAGAACTTCTCTTCTCTTTCCGGCGAAGAAGGAGCTTGTCCTCTCCCCCTTGGGAGGAACCACAAACTCCTGACGCCTCCTGCCCACCGTGAGCACGGGAGCACCCCTATCCATGCAGGACCTCCTCGCCAGGAGGCCATCTCCTCTCCCAGAATATCCAACTGCCTCTGAAACCCAGAGACATCACTCCCCAGCCCGATTCACAGAGAAACTCAGCAGAGAGGAGGGGTCGGAGGCTGAACCTGAGGCGGCTAGGTTTCGGGACCCACTCATCCCCCTTGTGGGTCCTGAGGCCTCCCTCCCAGCGGGCCGGGAGCAGACACCGGTGCGTCCCGGGGCGCACGGGCACCCCGGCCCTCCCGGCGCCCGCCCAGGCCGCCCGGATTTACGGTCTCGGCCGAGCTCGGGGCGGGGGCGGAAGGGCCAGCGCGGGGGAGAGCTGCTACGTCTTTAAACCTCTGCCGGCTGCTTAGTCACAGCCCCCTCGCTTGGGTGTGTCCTGCGCTCGCTCCCTCCTCCCTCTTAGGTCACTCTTTCAGCCCTTGAATAAAAACAGCACCCAACTTCCCAGGCGCCCTCATTGCCCAGCCGGACCCCAGCCCCTGATAGGTTCGGTCCGGCCCGCTCGCCCCGTGTTCCGCCGGCCCCCGCCCAGCGCACCGGACCCTCCGGCGCCCCGCGCTCGCTCTCTCGGTTTGCTCGCACCATGGACAAGTTTTGGGGGCGCTTAGCCTGGGGACTGTGCCTCCTGCAGCTGAGCCTGGCGCAGATCGGTGAGTGCCGCGGGGGGCAGCGGGAGGGAGTGGCCGGGGCGCCCCGGAAGGACCCAGCAGCCACCTGGCTGAATTGGCCCCGGGGACCGGGGACCGGGGATCGGAGGCGAGCCGCGTGGATTTGGTTCAGGACAGCGGGGTTAGGTTTTGCGCTAAGCCCTTGGAGAGTGTGCTGGTGGGAAGCACGGTTTTGTTGAAAGGAAAAGAGAAAGAAAAGAGAAAGAGCGAGGAAAAGTTGGTTGGGCAGGCTGCCGGCGCGCCGTTTTGGGTGAGGTCGCTGGGGCTGGAGCACAAGGCAGAAAGTAACTGTACTCCTGGGTGTGCGCAACCGGTGTCTGGACGAACAGGCTCGTGCGCCCAAGGGCGCTGGGAGCCTGGCTGGGCTGTGGCTGGGCAGGGCCGAGCTAGGCGGGGCAGGGGCTGCTCGCCAGGTGGCCGAGAGATGGTGGTGGGACGGCTGGTGGCAATGAGCTTTCCAGAAAGGGGTGCGGGCGCCCTGCAGCTCCCCACTGCGCCTGGGTTCCAAAGCTCTTACAGTTGGCTCCAGTCACTGCTTGTGGGAACTTGAACCAGCTCTGTGAGGTTCTGGGTTTCCACGAGGTGCCAGCCTGGGGCAGGGAGTGTGAGGAGGAAAGGCAGTGACTGAGCCAGCTACTCAGTCCTTGCAAACCTCCTGCTTCTGCCAATCAGTTAGGGGAAATCCAGACAGTAATGTGGCTCACATTCCCTGCCTGGCAGCCTCAGAGCAAGGAACAGAGCCTGGACATCGGGGTGGTGTTAGGGACCCTGGAGCTGGGGCTAACAGTACCCCAACCAAACAGGGTCTGTATCTTCAGTGGCTTTGGAGTGGGTGGCCGCGTGTGAGGTATTCTGGTGAGACTAAACTCCAAGTGTTCCTTCCCTTTGTCTATATATGTACAGATAATTACATGGCTGATTTGCTTATTGCTAGCAAAATTAGTTTTTCTTTTAAGAAGTGCCAGCTGGGTCATTAAGACAGCTCAGCCTATGGTTAATTCTCCTCAGCAAGTATTTATTAAACCCCACTCTGGGGGTACCAAGAAAGAAAAGACACAGTCTTACCTGGGTACTTTAGGCTGGGGCCAAGTGAGGATCGAAGATTTAGATTCGGGAAACAGAAATAAAAATGATGATAATAATACTAATAGAAGAAATGCCAACACCAGCCCCCGTTTGCTGCACACTTTCACGGTGCCAGGCGCTGTGCTGAATCTTTACAAGCATTAACCTTATTTTACGCTCACAGTGAACCAGTGAGAAGTGTCCTGTTACTAGCCTTGTTTTACAGGAGGGAAACAAACCAAGGCTCAGAGAAGTTAAGTAACTTGTCAGTTTTCACACAGCCAGAAGGATTGGTGCACATGTGAACTCAGGTCCATGAGCCTATGCTTAGTGGGAATATGTTAGACCGTACGTATGGCCCAGACATACTTGGAAAGAGTTTGGGGACGGAGGGTTGAGGTGGCTTCCAAGGCGAACTGAGCTCCAACAAGCCCTTGAAAGGCAAAAACGCTCGGGATGCCAGAGAAGAGAAAATCTGGAGTGCAGGGAGAACCCTGGGCCCGGCCTTCTCGGGAGCTCCAGGGAAGTTTCTTTGTGTATTACCTTCCAGTGATGTCTTCTGTTTTGTTTCTGAGGATCCTGATTTCTGACTCCTTGCAACCGGTTTCCCTGATTCTTCTGAAGGTCCCCATCCCCAAATATTTGACGCTGTCCTGACCCTTGAGGTTCTCCCAGAGACCGGAAGGCTCACTCCTGCCCCACGTTTTCATGGTCTTTTCGGGCAGCATCATTTGGAGGAAGCATGAAAAAGTGCCAGGGGCTTGGCTTTTATGTGCTTGTAACATTGTTTGGAGGGAACTGAGACTTGGAAGGGAGACGTGACTTAGTAGCTCCGCTGGGCAGGCAGAGAGGGGAAGGAGGAAGAGGAGCTGGGGTGGGGTGTGGGCAGTACCTTTGCCCTAGTCCCCCAGTGTGGGGGGTTAGTAAGGAGGGAGGCCTCCAAAAAACAAGGAACCTTTGGAAAGGAGCAAAATTTGGGGAGGAAGAAGGGCTCCATCCTCCATTCAGAAAGCAAAAAATCAAGAAATGACCAACATTGGACCCAGAAACTAAGTTGGAGAACAGACACTTTGAATTTGGTGTCATGTGCAGGGGGAAGAAAGTGGCCTTGGGTACCCTGGGGGGAGGGCAAGGGGATGAGCCCTCCCACATCTCCCCTCCTCTTCTCCTCACTGCTTGGGAATTGCGCCCCTGGTGTTGAGAAAGAGGGGTGCATCTGAGAGCTCCGGAGCTTGGGGGTGGCTGGGGGCGCTTCTGCTCCCTGTGAGCATGAGAGACCCCTCTTCCTGGGAGTTAGGTCTTGGGCTTTGTCTTCCCAGGTGGAGAAGCAAGAAATCCATCACTGCTGGGGTTAACATCAATTAATTCAGTTGTTCCCCAGATAGACATTGGGCATCTTATTTCCTGCCAAGGCGCAGGGCCAAGTAGGTGTGCCTGAGGCTGGCAGCCAGTAGGAAAAGGTTCCATTTTCTTCCAAATTGCCCCACGCAGGAGCACCATAGGCAGCATGAAATTCTTAACTTATGACAGATCCCCTTCTATTCATTCAAGAAATATTTCTTGACTCATTGCCGTAGACTCAGCAATGGCGACTCCAAGGACCATTTAGAAACCCTCCTTTTTCCCATGGAGGAAACAGATCCTGAAAAAGAGCTAGGGGTGACTTTCCCTCTTGCAGACAGACTGAGGGCCAGACATTTTCCATCCACGGGTCTCTGAAACACCCCTATCATCCAGGACGGTAATGAGCGCCCCCTCCCTCCCCCACCCCTGCAGTGGGCAAAACACTAGTTTCACACCTTAAATGCTACATTAAACATTCACTACATTTTTTATTTTACCCTACAATATATCCAGTTTGAGTTTAATAAAAGAATAATGATATATACTTCTTACCACAAAGCCAAGTTGCTTCTCGAAGCCTCACACTGCTACAGCAAGGAAGAGTGGTAAGTCCCAGGAAATGCCATTTATGGAGCACCAGCTCTGTGCTAGGCATTCAGCCAGGCGGGTTGAATAGGTTATTCTATATAAGCCTCATGACAGTCCTGTATATGGTTAGCGCTTTCTTAACCCCATTTTCTAGATGAAGAAATGGAGGCTCAGGGAGGCAGCATGACAAGGACACACAGCTAGTAAATGGTGGAGTTGGGGTTTCCCGTTGTCTAACGTTGGAGTGTTAGACTCCAATGCTTATGCTCCTTTGATTCATTACTTGGGAAGTTGTGTGTGTATGTGATTCCTTCCCTGTCCCATGTGAGCAGCTAACGTGAAGCCTGGTGTGAATGACTTCTCGCTCCCCCACCTGGCAGGCTGTGGACTCTTGGCTGCCCTCCCCTGCCCTACCCTGGACTGTGTCTCCCCAGGCTTGGCCACAGCTGTCAAGAGATGCCAACCTAGTTATTTGTTACTAAAATAAGTCAATCGCCTTATCAGAGTTCAGCTGCCCTTCTAGACATGCTCTCATTTGCAGGCTTGGGAAAAAAGGGAGAGGCTGCTCCTCATCTAAGAGACAAGTTAGGGCAATGCCCTCTGCCTGAAAATTAAGGAAGAGCCCCTGCAGAGTTCCTCACCCTACCTGCAAGCATTTTAGATGCATTAACCCAGCAGGACCCTCATCACATGCTCCGTGGAGGCCCCTGGTGTTTGTCAGGTTGTACGTGGCCCAGCGAGGGAAAGTCTTGAGGACCCAAGTGGTGGGCTGACATGATCCTTGACTTTCTCCAAAAGTCAAGGATCTTGAACGGAAACCCAGTATGGAGCTCGAGGTGATAGGCAGCCAGCCACCCAAGTGAGATTTCAGATCAGTCTACGGCATCCAGGTTGATGGTTCTAAGCTGGGGTTCCCTGACACAGTGGAGGTGGTGGGAGGTAAGCTGGGCTTCCCCAGCAGGGGGTCCTGGCTAAGGGGCTGGGGCTGGGCTCTGCCAGGGCTGTCCCGGGGCTGTGGCTGGGCTGTGTTGGGCTGGGGCTCGGACCACTCTGGGCTGGGGCTGGGGCTCAGCTAGGGCTGAGACAGAGGCTGCAGTCGCCCCAGCACCTCAGTTCAGCCAGCTCAACCCAGAGCCTGAAAAGGAAGTGACTCTTGTGCAGAGCGAGCGGAAGCATGGCAGATGCTGTCAGACAAAGCATGGTTCTCAAAGGGGATCTTTTCTGCTTCAGAAAGAAATTCTGGGGGATTGCACAGCAAGAAGCTGATGACTCAATTTCCTTTGTGTCTCTGCTATTCAATAGGAAGCACACCAGTGTTCTTTAGAATGATCAGGGTAGGCTAGTGCCTCCTACCTTAAATTCGAACCCCACTTTTCACTCCCTCGGTAAGTTGAAGTTTTTCTTAAATTGCGTCCTCCCCCCAAAGCTGGCCATCAAGGGTTTGGGAAGCCAGACCAATCTGACAGAGTTAAGAAAGCGTGTTTTCTAGTTTGTGGTTGTGGAATCTGGCTTGGCATGGATAAAGTGATTGTGCATGCCAAATTTCCCAGGAGAGTCAGGATTTCCAATGTGCAAACACTCTACCAATTGACGCATAGTATATATTTTAACTAGGGGTCTTTATATTTTTCTACTAAGGAATGTATGGCTTCGTGTGATTAGGAGTCAAAAACTTTGCAAGATGTTTTGCATAAATGAATTCACATTTATGTGATTCATCACATCACATCACGCGCCTTCATCAGTCTAGGGTCTGATTAAACTGACGTTTGGTTCAGAAAACATGGAGAAATACTGGGGAGAAATATTTCATATTCCTCTGCTCCCCACTTCCTGATCACCCCACTATGTGAAGTACCAAGACAAGCTACATATTTGATTCTTGCTGGCTGGATGTAGGCATACACACATTGTGGGTGTGCTTGTAAGTCTTTATGTGTCTGAGCCCATGCATCTACCCCTAATTGCTGGTCAATCCTTAAGCATGTATCAGGTATCTTCTGTGGGTCCCACACTGTGCTGGGTACTACAGGGGAATTGCATGGGTGAGATTGGCACCTCTGGCCAAAAACCTTGTGGTACTATGTGTAGAACACAGTGCACCTGACTTGTCAGGCATTGTTGAGCTGATACACTGCAAGGAAGGCTGGAGGAATCAAGGGAGAGGAGGTGGCAGTAGGAACAAGATAGGATTTGAATCTATGAAGAAGCAGGAATGAAAACAGAGTGTGTCTCTTTCTTTACCCTGCTATTTATCTACCCACTCTCGAATACGTTAGTTAACCAGCCCAGAGAGTCAACAAACATTTTCGCAGTGCCCCCTCGCTGCGCCAGCTAGCTAGGCACTGGGGGGCTCACTGTCAGAAGGCCACAGCCCTCGCCCCTGAGTAGCTAGCACGCGGTGTGCTATATGGTTTCCTGGGTACTGGCTGGCCGTGTACCTCTGGCTTCCACATACTAGATTCGGGTTGTGCACTGCCCCCCTCAAGTTGTGACAACCCCAAATGCCTCCAGATATTGCCAAATTGGTGGTGGTGGTGGGTAAAGTCACCTCATGTTGAGAATCTGAGGTCATAGGATGGCAGCCACTCTAGTAAGCTCACCTCTGACAATGTGGTATCTGCTTCTCATAGGGCCCCATCAGGCGAGTAGAGGCCCCCTAGCCTCACAGGGCTAAAATTAATTAGCCTTGAAGCTTCGCAGTAAAATCATGCAGGGAGGCCTCTTTCACTTTGGGGCCCAAGGGGTGCTAATGACTTTCTTGCTTCTCAAAGGGGGAGAACCCAAAACCCGACACGCTTTCTCTTATCTGTCTTCTAGCACTGTGGGAGCCCCCTGACATCAGGGATTATGTCACATTCATTTCGTGCGTGTGTGGTCCCAGATCCAAGGGTTGGCCCTACTTGCCAGTAACTGTTGAACTCAAGTGAATATCCAGAATACAGAAATAACCTGATCCTATATATGGAGGCATGCTGGACCACATATGTAAGACAGCAAATAGGTCTCTGTGTATATATAGTAACAGTGGTGGTGGCTGTTTTGCTCAGGGCAGGGGTGAGAAGGATGCTGGGCTGGTCAGCTGCTCACCACAGGGCTCATGTTCGGTCTGCCCAAACAGGGAGATCACCCATCTATTTGTGGTTTTGGTGGCTGCTTGCTGTGGCTGGGGACGTCTGTCTCAGGACAGGGTTACCAGCTTCTGGGACCAAGAAGGGAGTGGGAGCCAGGCAGGATGATGACACCAAGCCCCAAATTTAAGCCTCAAAATAAAACCCTCCCCAGCAACGGCCCACTTGGAGGTCTGGTTATTTTGGAGATGCTGACCTGAGGTTGGACTCCTTGAACACCCCTCTGATCACCCCCCCTCCCCCACCATGCCTGCTTCTGGAAGGTGGTAGCAGCTGGGAGAGAAGCAGAAGAGCTTCACAGAGGATTCTCACCTTCTCTGTGGGTCTCCTGCTGCTCAGGAAGGGGCAAGGCTGCAGGGAGTCTGCTGTCTGCTGGGGAGCCACACTGGCAACAGCAAACCATGTCTCCTCTCTGTAGAAGCTTGCCAGGTCTGGAGTTGCCCACAACTGGGGCAGGTCCTGCCTCCCTGCCCCAGGGATCGTCTGTCCAGTGATATTCGGACACAGGGAGTCAAACGGAGAATGAAGGGACGGGTGTTGCGGGGGAAAAGACCATCCCGAAGCCAGATCTTCCTGAGCATGGTGTGCTCTGGCCGCCTGGGTGTGTCCACCCAAGGCAGGTGGCCCTCCTGAGTACAAGTGTGGGCAGACAGGTCCTGGGGGTGGGGTGGGGAGGGCTGAGTCACCGAGGAGGTGATTTGCAAAATTCAGGCCCCAGAAACCTTCGAGTCTTTAGCTTTTGAGAGTCAAGGTTAATTGCAAAACTCCAGCAGGGAGAGATTATTCACGTTTGCTCTGGTGTCACAGCGAGTCTCCTCTGGAGGTGCCTGTTAGTTCATCTCCCTTCCCCACAACCTTTCTTGACAGTTAGAGAGCTCTTGTACCCTTTGCACTTGTTTCTTTGCAGTTAGTTGTATATTTTTGAGATTACGATCGGCACAATTAGTAACGACAGTAAATACTTAGGGGGCGCTAACCCCTCTGTTTCCTAGATACTAACTTGTTTAATCCATACACCAACCTTCTGAAGTAGTGCATTTATTATCCCTGTTTTACATATGAGAACACTGAGCCATAGAGAATTTGAGTAACTTGTCCAAGGCCACAGAGCTGGTAAGTGATGGAGCTGAGATTCCAACGGAGGTGGTTCAGCTACTGGGTCCAAGCTCTTAGTCACTGCATTACTGGGCTTCTCTTAGTATGTGAAGATGTCACAGCGCCCCCCCCCCCCCCCCCCCCGCCACCAGAAACCCGAGTGGTGATGCCTGGTAGTCCTCTGGTTGTTTTCAGAAACTCCATTTGGAAATCAGGTGTGGGTTGAGTCAAAAGGTCCACAGAGCTAGCCTTGCCCTCCCTTTCTCCACATGATGCCAGAGGAAGGGGATGGAATTGCAGATATGAAGGAGAAAGAAGTTGTCATGGAAACTTCTCCCCATTCATACTCTGAGCAGCTTGTTCATTCCAATTCCTGGATAGCAGTTTTGTTCTCTTCTATGTCATGGGAAGTTGGGGAAGGGGGTAGGATTGAAAAGGTTGGTGGATCGAGTTGTTTGTTCATTATCACTTCATTACTTGTCCCTTGGTACAAGAGGTGGAAGTTGCTGGTGGGGGTTTCTCCACCATCTAGGACTTTGGCTCGTGAATGGGCAAAGCTGGAAAAGGGGTTAGTCAAATAGCAGGAACATGTTTGCCCTCAGGGCAAGGATCCTTGGCCCCAGGGCCTTCTCTCTACCAGCTAGGATTGATGAGGGAGGGAGGGAACTGAAAGAGGAGGCTGTCAGGAATCAGGCTACACTCACCCTGGCATAAGGAACTGAGCAAATACTAGAAGTGGGCCCTTCTTCCCAGCCCTAGCTTAAACCTAAAGGTGGCCTGGCCTCTATGTGGCCCAGCAGATGACTCGTGCATGGGGAGGTGGGGGAGATGGGCAGGTTTTCCTCTGGGTGCTTTGCCTGAGAAACAAGCCACCCGGGAAGGATGGAGGCAGAGCCCCCTGGGGACGTCTGCCTTGTCTATGTGCGTTTGGCCTGGGCTCAGAGACTCATCACAGATTCCTTACCCATTTGAATTTCACTTGAGCAGGTCTGCAGGGCCTTCTAGGACCCACACACCAGTCACGGATCTAGGCAGCATCTTTTACTACTTCTTCTCTCAAAGAGAACCTGCCGAGGTATTAGGGTGATGACAGTGAAGCCTAGCAGGTGTTCGTCATTATGCAAGTTGAGATGCCAAGGAGAAATTAACAATGCCATGCAACCAACACCTGGTCTCCTGCCTCGGGTCTAGAAGGCGGTTTCTGCACAGGCCCCTGGCCCCAGTCTTCACACACCCCAAAAGTACTAAATGAGGATCTCCTATCTGCCTGTCACAAATGATGGCATGGCTGAGTGTATCTGGCTCAGGAAGCAGAGTCTAGCAGAGCTAGGAGCTAGCTGCACACTGTCTTACAGCCTGCAGGAGACCGGGTGATGTCACTGAGCTAGCCCCAGAGCCACCAGTTGGTTGCACGGTCACATTTTCCTGCAAAGGGAAGACAAGGGTTCAGGTACCGACAAGAGTGCTGGTCACACAGAGGTAGACCAAACATTGGAGAGGGAAGTGATGCTGCCATAGAAATCTCTTGCCCTGAAGTTCATCTTGGCTGTGGATCTTCTTGTGGCCAGACAAGTTGTCTTCCCAATGTCAGCCTTAGAGGGCAGGTACATCCCTCTGGGCTCACCAGAGTGACTCTTACTCGCCTCTATTGTCTTGTTTCTCACTGATAATTCATAAAACCCCCACGAGCATATCTCCATCTAAAAGAATGAAATTTAAGGGATGCCTCTGGGCTGTGTATGGCCATCTGTTCTCTTTCGCTGGTGAGCAGCGGAGCTCCTTAGGAAAAAGCTCATGCTTTATGTACATAATATATTTTTGTATTGCGGCAGCCCCCAATTGTCAGTTCCCCAATTATAGTAGATGCTCAATAAATACTGGATGACTGACTGAATGGATGAAATTTCTAGATTTGGCAAAGCAATCTTTATCATTTGCCTTTTGTGATTTTTATAGATTCTGGCTAATTCTTTTTCATCCTTTTTTTTTTCTTTTTAGTCTATAGAAACCTTTTAATTTTATTTTTTCTAGTGTCTCTTTTAGTGATCCTCAAACCTCCTTGAAACTGCTTTTCTCGGCATTCTCCCTAATGTGAATACGTATATCTTTCTTGAAGTTTGACATGTCAGGTAAGGTGGGGGAGGTTCAGAGCTCATTAGGTTTTGTCCAGTAGAACAGGGATCTTGATTTCCTCTAAGTCAGTCTGCCTCTATGCCCCAGCACTTCCTTCCAAATCTGGTCTCCTATATAAAAAACCCCAAGCCTCAAAATCATATTCTCAATGACACTTAGAGAAAAGACATTGGCTTTGGGTCACTCTGTTAAAAGAAAAAAAGAGGAAGTTGTTTCTTTCAATGGTTTAAAAACCTTCCATTCCAAAGATCACTTGTGAGGAATCAGAGATTTCGCATGGTGCAGTGGTAATGAGGATGTTTGGCTTTGGAGGAGGGCTGTGAGAAGGAGTAAGGGCTGTGGAAAGAGCCAGACCTGAGGTTGATTCCCTTCTCTGCTGCTTCAGAGTGGTGTAAGCTCAGACAGTGTGCACACATTAAATGTCTAGAACAATGTTTAGCATGTGGTGTCTCATGCTAAGTGTCTAGCACTTAGAGGTGACTCAAGAATAGAAATGACTATTATATTATTCTATTTTACTTTGCTGAACAAACATTTCACCCTTATTTACCTCCAATTTTCCATGTATAAAATGAGAGGGTTGGATTCTAGTTGATCTGTAAAATCCTTTCCAGGCCTCACGTTCTATAAATCCACCACTCTGTGGGCCACGAACACCTAAGCCTCATAAAATTTAATGGAAAGAATAACACGACCATAATGCAGTGCCAAAAAAAAAAAAAAAAAGCGATACCTGGTTTGTATTAAATGTCAGAAGTGAATTATTAATCCATGCCAGAAACAAGTTTATTGACCCAGTTGTACTCTAAACCCCAATGGGGAAGCATGATTCTTAGGAACAAGGTGCTTTGTTCAGAGGATTCAACTGAATCCTCTCAACCACTTGGAAATGGGCAGGTGAAGAAGCTTGGGCCAGAGAAGTTAGAAACATGTCTCAGTCACACAGCTAAAACTGCAGGAAGCCAGTCCTGGGATTACCTGCAGGGTCTGAATGCAATACCCTTTTCCATAAACTATGCTTTAAAAAAACATTCCTTCAAGTGATCAGAAAAGCCAACCTGTGAAGAGGAGAAAAGATTATGTCCTTTACTCTCAAAGCTCCATGAGTAATGTGGATTTCTCAGCTTCCCTTAAGGAAATGCTGTAGCATGTTGGTGCAAAATGAACCACACTATTCAGCCAGAGCAGTGTATAGAGGGTGAGCTGTAGTATCTTATGGAAAATAACTAGGGTGGCCATGAGAACCTAAAAAAAAAAGGCAAACAAAACAAACAAATATATTTTATATATATATATATATATATATATATATATACACACACACCAAGGCATTGGGCATGGCAGACCTTTGAGATGGCAAGTTGCTGCTTCTACTGAGAACATTCCAGATTCCTGCTAAAATATTTATTTCTTTTTCATAAACCCAGAGAGGCTCTTTTCGCTCAGGAAAAGGAAAGAAGGAGGACGGGAGGGAGAGAGAGAGAGAGAGAGAAAAGGAAAAAAGGAAGTCCTAAAGATAGCACTACTTAGGAGTTTGCCAAAGTGGGTCAGGGACTAAATGCCTTGTCAGGGTTCTGACCTTCTGTCAGTCCCTGAAAGTCCTTACTGAGATCACATCCATCCTGGGTGTGCCCATTTCATATCCATTTGGGATCCGCCAACCAGAAACCGAAATAAAATACCAGATGGGCTCTGTTCTCTTGTTGTACGCAATGCCCTCAATTATCACTTGGTCATTGTGCCTCCAGCCCGTCCCGTAGACACCGCTTCTAGGAGAAGTGACAACTGCGTACAGCCCACAGGGGTTTGCCATTTCTCCCACTTAGTCACAGAAGGACTGTGGGCAAAATTTATCCCTTACGGTTTGCCTGTTTCCCCAGTTGTAACGTGGTGATGAACTCACTAATACGGCTCACTGAAAAGTGTAGTGTGACTGGCACGGTGAAAAGAAGTGAAGGAAGTGGAAGATCTAGTTTCTGTCCTCAGAGAGCTTATGGTTTGGTGGGAGAAAAGTCCAACAGGGAAGGAACCCTACAAGATGACGTATCATCAAGTGCCGGAAGGTGAGGAAAGGCAGACAGCTCTGTGAGCAGCAACTGTGGGAGCTTCATGCAATGAGTGGGACTTGAGGATGAGGTGGATGAGTGTGGGAGAGAAGACGGATGGAGAGGGGGAGAGGAGAGGTCAACCCACGGAAGTGCAGAGCTTGAGCTGAAAGTTTCAAGTGACTGGGAGGCCCAGCTGAGGAACAGTGAGGGATGACGTCAGGCAGAGTCCAGGTGATCAAGTGTCAGTGGCACTGTCGGCAAGATCCAATTCTGCTCTTGAGAAGTTCCCACAACACCCTCTTCGGAGCTGCTAGACGGAGTTCAGAAGTGGGGTACCTGTGGGAACCTGCTCCCGCACTGCTTGGGATAAAACTCGGGCAGCTCTGGCTGGGTTGGGGAGTGGCAATTGAAGAGACTCCCAAACAAGCCCTGCAGCCCCAATAGCAAATAGATTTCAGCTTACATACCATTTCCCATCAATTGCTAGAGGCTGTCTGGAGGGCTGTGCTAAGAAGCCAAACCTTGGCTCGGCTGCAGAGGGTGCCGTGATCCATTAGTGATGTCTGCCACGGGCATGGGCTGGAGGAGTCAACGCTACAGTACAGCAGCAGGCTTTTCTGGTTTTCCTTACTGGTAGCTGCCTGTAACTGGGATGTTAGCCACTCAAATCTAGTGAGCAAGTCATTCTGTAGACTCCACCTCCTTCCAGAAGCGTATAAATTCAGTCTCTTACCCAGAGGAATTTGGTGGCTTGAGCCTTCTCCTAGGATTCATTTGCACTGTTTTCCCATTCACCCCAAGTGAAGTTAGATGCTGGGAGCTGGGAATCTCCTCTGTTTGAACCAGAGCCAGGCTCCTTGGCAGGAAGCCCCTTCTCCACATCAGCTTCTCCATCTGCAAACTGAGAAGACAAAAATGATGCCTCACCCATGGGGGTGACAGAGAGAATAACTAGCTAATGTGAGTAAAGCCTTTGAAGATGAAAGGGGTGTATGTGCACGTTAATTACAACTTTTATCAGCCCTGGAGCCTCTGCATTCTCAGCTGCTACTCAGGGCTCTTCAGGGCCTCCCAAGTGCAAAGAGCACCAGCATTCCACAGATTGGCCCCTCTGGGTCCAGCTTGCAGCATCCAAGTCAAGTAGGCTGGATTCTGAGCTCAGGCTGGTAAGCCCATCCTGGGACGCTCAAGTTTCCCACTACTCATGCCCAAGAGAAAAAGCCAGCTCTCTACCTGGGCAGGTAAGATAAGATAGAACCAAGGTATAAACAAAAGGCTCCACCAGGAGTCTACTAGAAATGGCCCCCAAGTGAGATTAGGATACTGTGCTCTAATTCCCACCCTGTCAAAGCCTAATTGTGTGACCTTGGGCTACTGGCTTTATCTGTCTAATGCTTCAATACGCTGTGTGAACCACCTGGGGATAATAATCCTTCTGCCTCCCCTGGACCTCTCCACCTTTGCCTGCTGGTGTGAAAGTGTTTTGTGCTGTGAGGCAAAAGCACGTGATTTGGAACCACAAGGTCCTATTATTACCGGAGGTAACTTTTGCCTTTATCTCTGTCTCCCGTTGCTGGTTGACCTCAATCACTGAAATTGTATTCTTCGGAATGTTCACCAGTCTCTTCTGAGCTCCCATCCCCTGCTGGGCAGTGCTTATCTAGGAAGACCTGCTATGTGCTCAGGCTTCCTGGTTTTGCCATGTCCCGAGGCGTGGAGATGCAGTCAGGCTGGCAGGGGCCTGGGGTGCCCTGTCAAGTTGAATCACAGTGCCCTTGCTAGGGTAACTCAGTAAAAGCCCTGGAGGAAGGGGTGGGAGGGTTTTTAGAGGCTTTGCTAGGGCCGGCTGGCCTGGGTCCCTACAGTAGCACCAAAGTATGGATCCAAGGAGGAAGGAGAGGAGAAAGGGAGGGAGGACCCTAAATGAGAACTTATCATGGGCTGGTGACTCGAAGCCAAAGACGATGGCATGTCAGAATGGGAAAGGATGCTAGAAATTCTGTAGAGCACTTGTTTATTGGACAGATGAGGGAAGGGCATCTCAAAGACTGTAAGTGACTTGCCCCAGGTCTATGTGACTAGCTAGAATCAAAACCCTGGTCTTCTGATTCTTGGTCCCGTACCCTTTCCATTTCATGCTTTGAGATGAGAGAGGGAAGGCACTAAAGGTGACAAGGCTGGCAAGAAGACAGGGGGGACAAAGAGAGGAAGCTAAAAGGGTACCGCGTTTTGTGGCGCAATGGGAAATGGTGTAGGTGTTTACACGCTGTTGGCGCCTTTATGGTACTTGGACCTGGTTTCCTGTGCCATACCTTGTATATCCATATTTGGTGTTCATCTCGATCCTTTTTGACTTAATGAGCATTTGGAAACCAGAAAGCCCAGTGCAACCCAGCCTGGCTTTTGCCCAGCCTCTCTGAGCAGTTCTGTGAGCTGAGTCAATAATCAGTGGTTTTCAAATGATTCATTTGTTCACACAACACGTGTTTATTGAACCGTAACATGTGCCTCATGTTCTGCCATGCACTGGGGACACAGTTTCTACTCTCATGGAACTTCTAATCTAGCTGGGAAGACGGAGAGTAAACAAGTGGCTACGCCCTTAGGGAATGACAGGGGTGTATGTTGCTAGAGGAAGCAGAGGGTCTTTGAGAGCCTGTCATAGGGAGACCTCATCTGATCGGGAGCATCAAGGGAGCCCGGGGGGATGAAGAGCAGCAACTGTATTTACAGGATGTCCCCAGCTCCTTGGGGGCCCTTGCTGTTGAACTTCTCCACCCCACCAGTGCTCGGAACCAAGAAACTGTCTGGTGGGTGGGCTCAAAGCCTATCAGCAACTCCAGCCAGGGCTGCCCCTCTTCGGGCTGCCTCACACTTGGCTCACTGAGTAAGACAGCAAGAACAGAAAGTTCTACTCCTCAAAATTCTGAAAGCAGCTGGTTTATCATGTCTGCCCTGAAATAGACAGTGGTGAAAAGGAAGCCATGAGACCCTCCAAGCTGGCTGAGACTTTTATTTATTTATTTTACTGAACGAGACTCTTAGAAGTATGTGTTGGGGGAGCAAAGGAACCCAAATTCTGGGAAACAAAAAGTGTCATTTGATGTCAGAGTTATTTTAAGCCATGGGAAAAATTCATAATTTACTTAGGAATCTTGGATTAAGCCTGGGTTTAGGGTCAGATCTCACTGATTTTATTGGAAATTTCTTGGTTTTTTTGGGGGGAACACTTTGTTGATTGGAGCTTGGGCTCCGGGTTTGATCAGTGTAGTGTGTAGGGAGCGATTTGCAGGATGACTTCCAGCAGTCATGCAGGTGTGTCTGTTGGGTCTGGGCAGCAGGAACGGGCAAGAACCCTGGGATACGGATGTCCAAACGTCTGGCTACAAGGGCCTCACTCATTTATCTGCTTTGTTGCCGGTAACTACTTGGAGATGACCTGATGATGTGTCCCCCATGTAATTGCTATCTGTCACATGTTTCTTGGTGTACCCATATCAGCACATGCCACCTGTATATGTCTGGAAGTAACAGAACAATGAAAGAGAAACCCTCACAAAATGCCGTCTCCCATAACAAGAAGTCTTGGAGGTAGGACAATTTTAGGAGCTCAATGATGTTATCAAAGACCCAGTTTTCTTCTAACTTTCTACTCTGCCATGCTCATCATCTTCCTACAGGTTAGCCTGCTTCGTAGTCTGACATTGACTCCCAGAGCTCCAGGCATCCTATGAAAAAAACAACAGTATCCAGCAGCAGAAGGAGGAACGTTTATTTACAATTTTCTTCTAGAAAATTGGAGGAATGACTTTTCCAGAAGTCCTCAATTAACTTCCCTTCACTTTTCATTGGAAGAATGGGGTCACATTCCACGAAGTGCTCACACAGAGCCAATCATTCTAGGAGAACTCTGACCACAGTGCTTGATTTAGACCAGTCATGATTCACCCACTGGAGCTGGGACTTGGGGCCTCACACCCCCTGAAGCACAAGTTCAGGATTTCGAACAAAATCAAGATTCAGTTAGGAGAAGTTTGTTGCATTAATAACAATGTCTGTTAACAATGAGTAAGGCCCCAGAGGGTGTCCACCCACCTGGTAGAGTTGTGGTTTGAGACTCTATGTAGAGTAAAGAAAAAACGCAAAGCTAAGTTCTTGTGTTCCTAAGCCACACCCTCAGCCTTTTCGTGAGAAGACACACCTCATGGATGGAGTTCACATGGGGGACACACTGCATTTTGAGACTTAGATGACTGTGATTTACACTCACTCATAATAGCTGTAACTTTATCCTTTTCTCTCTCCCCCAAAAAGCAGATGGGGGAATAACCTTAAAACTGTTCTAATTTATAAGAAATAATCAACTGTTTGCATACTTGAGCACTTTATTATTAGAAACTCATTACTGCAACCCATCTCGGCACTGCTGGAGCTACACCATGCATGAGGACCACTAATCTCTAGTGATCCATTTTAAAAGAATGACTATGACCTTGAATGAGTGTCTCTTCCGGTAAATTATGAGATGATCACCCTCAAGGGAGACTGCTAGCTTCCCTTGTCTATAACTACACTCCTAGAGTGTTTTAATGTGTTTCGTGAAGTGTTTTCAGCTCCATTATATAACCCAGCCCTCAAATTAACTTCATGGTTAGCATTATTATCCTCCTGTATAGGAGACAAGTTTAATGGCTTTCTTAAGGTCAGATAGCTAATTAATGCAGATTTGGGATTTGAACCCTAGTTTTCTACTCCCGGAGCTGACGTCTATGTCACCACATGGTGTTGGCTTCCAATGGACCTGACTTCCTTTCAAGGAGTCTGAAATTGACTCTTGAATTTTATGTTAATAATTGCTCTTTCGTAAGCAGGAAAATGCCTTCCTAATAGTTTCTTTGAGTCTGAAGTTCAAGGGTCTAACAACTTAACATTTTAATAAGCCCAAAGATGAACGGGAGGGTTTTCTGGGACAGTACTCTGCCTCCATGCAGCTAGCTCATGAATCTAATGGTATGGGAAGGAAACTTTGGGATTTTGTTTGATTGTTTGTTTTCCATTCTTTTTTTTTTTCACCCAGTATCATTAAAGGATTCATGATGACTACATCCAGGGAAGAGAAGCCCAAGGGATGTTTAATGTGGACCTCAAGGATATGGTCCTTTCTTACACGGGAAGGGGACTGCTTGTTTTTGGTATCTAATGATGAAAGAGCTACAGTAAATGGATTCTATTAAACCAAATGATTTATGGCTTATTCTGAGGGTGAATGTCCTGACCATGAGGCTTGCTGAGCATGAGACTCGCTGGCTAGTTCCCAATCCACCTTCAGTTCTCAGCTGAAATGTCATTTCCTTGGAGAGATATCCCTTGGGGATAGCAAAGGTCTTGGAGAAGAAAGGCTTCCCTTTGGACAAATCACTCAGCACCCTGTACTTATGTTACAACATTTATTGTGTCATGTTGTTAACTTGTTTAATGTCTGTCTTCTCCTCTGGGCCATAACGTCCACTGGGACAGTGACCTTGCCTACCTTGCTCAGTGCCCTGGTCCACGTGCCCAGCACATGGGGGCTGAATGAAACCTTGTTGAATGAATGAAGTTGGCTGGAATTCTCTTTTCTGAAGGCCTGTATCTCCTTCAGTGTTGGGGTGGTTTTGTGGGATTGTGGTTTACCATCATGAATTCAAGCTGTAATCTCTAAATTTGACTTAAAAAAACAACACTCTGTCTGTCTGTCTGTCTGTATCTATCATCTGTATACCTACCTATCTGTGTATCTGTCTGTCTACTTACCTACCTGTGTATCTATCTATCCATTTATGTATCTGTCACTTATCTATTTGTGTCTCTATCATCTATTGAAAAATCTTTCTATTGAAATAGGAGACAAGCGCTTAAAAGCAAAGGAGGGTCAGCAAGCATGCCACATTTCTCATTCTCTCCTTCCTCTTCATTCATGGTGCACACACCCCCAAATTCCCACCTCCCCTCCTTGGCTGGCATCATCCAGTCTCGCCCATGATTTCCTGCAAGGGCACCAAAGGGAAGCTGAATGTGTGGGATGTCTGGCCACTCAAGGTGGATGTGAAAGATGAGGGGGAAGCATCTTCCATTTAAGCATAGGAAAAATAAGTCAGGGCTTGGGGGAAGCAAGGCTTCGGTCCTCTCAACTCTTCTCCCTGTGGCTCCCTCTGGGACATATCTGGGGAGGCTCTCTCTCCTTTCAAACAAGTGTCACCAGATGAGCCCCAGCCTTCTTCCTAAAGGATTGTTTCTCAGTCATCAGGAAGTGTACCCTATTATCTGTTTGAGCTTCCTGTCCTTTATATTGTTTGGGAGGCAGAAGTCAACAACCACGTTTACATTCTGCATTGTTTGCATTGTTAAAAACTGGAAAATTAATTTGGTTTCTTCTCCAAATGAGCTTCCCATTCCTTCTGGAAGACATTCAGAAACAGACTTCACTTCAAACAGGCTGACAGGAAACAGTGTCTCTTAAAGCCAGGTTTCTGACCTGCTTCTAAAGGCTGGCTTTGAGGATGTCCACTCCAGTTCCCAGGGTTCAGGGCCCGGGGCAAGCGCAGGCTGTCAGGGATGACCGGCGGAAGTTGAGTCTGGTGTCCTGCCGCGTAGAAAGCAGTGTGGGTGCTAGAGGTTGGCCTCGGTTGGAGTCCTGCTGCTTATCAATTATGTGGCCTTAAGCAATTTACATAATGTCTCTAAGCCTCAGTCTTCTAATCTTTACGATGGAGTAACAATACCTGCTTGTCGGGCGGTGTAAGGACGAATGCGATCATTTGCGTGAAGCCCTTGACAGAAGGACTGGCATGGAGAGAGCGTTCCTCAGTAATCCTTGTGATCATTGTTATGATTAGACCTGGGACCTCTCCACCACGCAACCCTCACTTCATTCCTGCGGCCCTGCTTCAGAAATGCTTCCTGCTGCCTTTGGAAGGTTTTCATTCCATTTCTGGGCAAAACATCAGCCAGGGGACTCACATTTACTTTGGGGAGGAGGGCACACCAGAGAGCTGACCCCCTTGTGTGCTGACTGGAATGGGCCATGGCTGAGCCAATCCAGCAGGATGGGATGTTCCGGGAACCTTGGCTAGTGCGGGAGCTGGTGAAAGCGAATGGGGAAATGTACTGCAGGTCTGGTCTTGCCTCGCAAAATGACAGTCAGCCTTCCAGGCTGCTTGTCTCAGCAGGATCAGCCTCTTCCTGCCTTCAGTCCTGGGAGCTGGTGGGTAGGGCCGTTGGAGGAGGTGGTATTTTCCTCCCTCTCAGGTCGAAGCGTCTTGCAGTGCTGTTCTCCAGCCTCACAGTATGGAAGGGCTCTTAGGGGCAGTTTAATGCAGTAGCTTCCTTCTCATTCTGGAAATTTGGGAGTTTCCCAGAGCCCACTTCCTCCCCAGAAACCCAAGCTTGGAATTTCCTCGTTGTGGATGAGGGGAAAATTCAAATGCATGGAGAGAAATTTCTGAGTGCATAGAGTGTCTGGCCATCAGTCACTGGGCGGGGGGGGGGGGGGGGGGGGCAGGGGGTTGCTTCTCTCATCTCCAAAAAGACCTTTAATTGCCTTTAACTGCTTAATTCTGCCATCCTCTAAAGAAAGGAAGATCTGGACACTCCCAGCCACACCTGAGAAGTGACTAAGGCTCTTGCACCCTTTAATGGGAGCATTTGCATTTTTGTTGGATTCTCATTTTGCTTTTAATTTCATGAGAGTGTGGCTGTGGACTGTTGTTCGGGCTGAAACAGAAGATTATCAAAGCACAGATGGTTTTTCATGGTGTAAGGACATCATAAGTTAGAACCTAGGGATGTCCACGATGTCGGGGAGAGCTGGGGCCAATTGTCCAAGATTTATGCCCCTGTGGGAGAAGGAAAAAGACTCACGTGTACTAAGCACCTGTTAGGAACCAAACCCAATGCTGCTGCCTCATGTATATTTATTATGTAACTCCCACAGACTCCTCTTTGAGGTGTACACATAGCAGATATCCACTGAGTAAATGATTGACTGAATTTTCATCAGAGCCATTTTACAGGCTGAGAAACTGAGGCTCGTAAAAGTGAAGGAACTTGCCTAAGATGGCTCAGCTCTTATGTGGTGGGGCTGGAATTCAATCCAGAGCTCCCTCTCCCTTTCAACATTATACCACGAGCTTCCACTCAGCTTTATGGGGAGTTAATCCTGTTCTTCCATCCCCAGAAGTGGAGGTCTTGAAGACTCAAAGCATCTCCTTTTCCCAGGAGTCTGGATTTTTCTGTCTCCTTGAAAATGAAGGGTCTTGAAACAATTTAGAACTACTGGGAGCTCTCTTCAGGAAAGGAGGTGGTGGGGACTTCGTTCTCTTCCCTTTTGGCCGGGGCAGTGGGCCCTCCAAGACCACCAAAGATCGGGGAGCGCCTCGCCTCCCAACTTGTGCAGGTGGGGGCTGCTGAGAGTGCCTTGCTTGAGGATTGTCTCACAACTGAAGAATGGTTTGAATTGGCCCGTGACACTGAAATTCACTGTAGGGAGCACTTGGGCTGTTTGTAGTAATTTGGGAGGAGTGTCTCTACGGAAATCAGTAATTCTGCTGTGTTTCTCTTAATTGAAACCATTCTTTCCCTCCAGCTTTGATAGGGTAGGCTCTAACCTCTGTGCGCTGGAAGGCGTTTATTTGGTGTAATCTGAGAGCAGGATGCTGGTGACACTCTCTTGTGTTGTCTATTGTCTCTGCTGGCCATGCACCCTGCCTGACACATCACGGTCACACCACTGCTGCCTGGATTCCAGAATGCAGTGCCACCGTCCAACAGGCAAGAGGGAGCCACTCAAGTTCCTGAGGAGTTCAGGGGAGCAAGTTAGAAAGAAGCATAGACTTCTCCTAGAGACGGGACTAGGTCGGCTGGGAACTTAGGGGGTCACCAGATCCAAACTCTTCCCTGTCTGATAAAGAAACTGAGGCCCAGGGAGATAAAGTGACTTCTCCCAGGACTGACAGCCTATCAGGAAGAAGCCTAGCTCTAGACTCCAGGTCACTGGACTCTTGGCCCTAATGCTTCTCCCACTAAAACCAAAGGGACATTTATGGGACGCCACACTATATATCAGACAGTGGGGATATAAAGATGAATTGGGTGTCATTCCAATGGACCCCACTTTGATATTATGGCTTAGCCTCACTTGAGCAGTCTCCTTCCTAGGATGATGCTTTACAAATAGACTATCTGTCGGACAGCACACAGTTATGTAGAGGAAGAGCCACGTCTCTGGATAATTAGGCTCCTGGCTCCTGCTTAGCTGGAAGTCCCGAGCAGTTGTCACCAAGGATACAGTGGGCGGCTGACCAGTTAATCAAGAATGAAGTCAGAGTAAGAGGCACTTTATATTTGAGCTACACTAAATACACTTTAATCTTTGTGATGATTGGATAATATTGACCAAGTACCGGGCACTCGGCTAGGTATCAGTTCCGTTGCAAAGTGTTTGGTGATTTCCTCATTTAATCCTTAAAAGCACCTCATGAGATAGGCATTACCTTCACTTTACTAGCAAAGAAACTGAGGTTTAAAGATTAAGAAAACGTGGGGAACCTGGGTGGCTCAGTCAGTTGAGCGTCTGCCTTTGGCTGAGGTCATGATCCCAGGGTGCTGGGATCAAGACCGACATTGGCATCGGGCTCCCGGCTCAGAGGGAAGCCTGCGTTCCCTCTCCTTCTGCCCTTTCCCCCACCCCGCTCGTGTTCTCGGTTGGCTCTCTCTGTCTCTCTGTCTCTCTCAAATAAATAAATAAAATCTTTAAAAAAATAAAAATAATAAAGGTTAAGAAAACGTGGTGAGCCTAACATTCCATGAGAGCCCACGCTGGGACTTGGAGCCAGGTCTTTCTAAGATGAAAGACTGCAAGCACACCCACTATGCCATCCTCCAGTACCACGGGGTAAGTCGCACCAGTGCTAGGTACCAGTAACTATAAAATAAGGGAGGCCGGAGAAGCTGGGTGGCCGAGAGTTCCTCGTAAGCATCAGAGGGCTTGAGAGCAGACCCATCACAGTTGCACTCTGATGGCTGTTCCGTCACTGTGTTTGCTTTCCCTCCTTGAAGTTGAGGCCAAGCGTCGGAAGGGACAGGTGCACCCCACTTCCGCCAGTTCTGTCCCCAGCTTAGGACCCCAATGGAACTCTCATCTCAGAAACCAGATCATTCAGTTGACACAGACTGTGCCTTCCAAGCTTCTCTTGTCTACCTTACTAAGTCCAAATCCTAGGGACATCTCTTATGGACCCTAGAAGGCAAAGATGAATTCCAAATCCGATTTTATCTGTGTGTGTGTTGGGGGGGGAGGGGGGAGTAGTATTTCCTTTGGCTGGGTATCTGATCACACCCAAATCCCCATAAAAAATGAGTAAAATACATCCATAAGTTTATAGAAATGCCAGACCAGACTGCCTAAGCAGCCCCCGTCACGCTCTATTTAAGAACCCCCTTTTATTTTTTATGAGGCACTATTAGTACCCAAAATTGCCTTATTTATATATTAATCATTTACCTGTATACTGTCTGTCTCCCCACATTAGAAGGTAAGCTCTTTGGATGGCATGGACCCTTGTATGTCTCCCTAGCTCCCAGGGGTCATATCTGGTACAGAACACTTGTACCTTCTAGAAGGTGTCTTGAATTCACACCTTGCGCCATGCCCTGGGGATACTAATGGTGATTTGGGAGGCCGCGATCTCATAGGAAGAGGCTCAGTTGTCCTCACCCTGATGTTTCTAGAGCACTTCTTAAATATCCGTCGTGAAAGGAGCTTCGGCCTTCATCAGGTATGATCTCTTGCCATGTCTGATGGCCATTTATTTTAAAGAAAATCAAGTCTTATTTCCTTTGGTAACTTCACAGAAGGGTCATTTGTTACTTCCTCCACTTTCAAGGCTCCTGGATCTGTGCATGGGCCCTGTTTCTTAAAAGCAGGAAGTTGTCTTTGGCCCACCACAGCTGAAACACGAAATGGTGAAGATTTTGGTCCAGACCCGGTGGCTTGAGTGAGATTTAAAAGCTTGTCAGAAATAAGTTCTCTGGAGCCTAGCCTTCAAGACTGGCATTTGTTGTTACAGATGAGATTTCACAGATTGAAAGCCCAGGAAGTGGTGTGAATTACAAGTTATTAGCTCATGGGGCAATTGCAACTGTATTGATCCTGGAAATCTGTTTGGCCCAAATTTTTAAAAAATATCCCCACAATCCCGCCTCTCCCCCGATAGGGCTTCTGCTTTGAAACATTTGTGTTACTCTCAAAAGCATCTGAAGAATAAACTGGAGTAGGGTTCCTGGACTGGGAAGGAGAGCCTGCCTCCTGTGTGTGCACGTGCATGCACACAAACATGCACACACCTTCTCGTTTTAGCATCTTGAGACAGAGACAGAACCAGCGAGAATGAGAGAAGAGAGAGAGGGTTGTTAAAATGGTTAGGTTAAAGCCCATCAAACTAAGGGGTATGTGAACTGTCATGGGAAGAGCAGAGCTAGTGACCTACTACTGCAGCCAGGCGGAAATCGAGTCCGTTCATCAAGCCTGTCCTCTGCCTGTGGTCCTGGCATGGTCAGCTCTGTCTGGCGCACAGGCTTCCTAAGTCCCGGGGCAGGACTGATTTTTCTGTGAAATTTTTCCCAGCTCACTGGGTCCATGAGTTACCCCCTTTGGAGGAGCCAGTAGTAAGAGCCCCCGTCCACCAGCTCTATCTGCATGGAGCTAGCAGATATTAGCCCAGTGGCGAGCAAACTCTCTGGCAAGAGGTGTTATCTGGAAATTGGTCTGGAACCTCCTCAAGTTAATCAGTGCGGTGGCTAAGAGACAAGGGGCCAGGCTGCCGGGTCCGCCGCCCGTACAAACGTGGACGGGTTTCTTAACCCCTTTAAAACTCGGTTTTCTTATCTGCAGTATGGTTCGATGCTAATAATAGCATGCATCTCATACCTTTATTGTGGGGATTCAATGAGACAATCAGTGTGAAGCCCCTGCACAGATCCCAGCCCCGCAGTAGGTGCTAACTTAGCGTTAATGTTACTGGGGAGGCTAGCCAGAGGCTCAGCAGGAGGATTTGTAGGCACTTGAGTGTCCCAACCACACCCTACAGCACGCATGCGTTTCAGGCTCCCCCCAATGTGACCGTCTTTGTGTCCCAAGAAAAGTGACTCATGTCAGAGACCGGGTGTCATCCCCAGGCTTGACTCCTGCCCTTGCCACTTCCACGGTGGGAATTTGGGTCAGTTGTGCTCCAAATCTCACTTATTTCGTCAGCAAAATGGAGACGATAACTTGACCTCTCAAAGGTGCTCTGGGGATCACGTGTAAAATCTCTTACGGCTCCTGGACTAAGGTCTGACTCAGACTCACAGCTCTATAAACTCCAGAACCTTTCCTTTATCACTTGTGAAGATGCTCAAAGAGGTAGGCCAGAGGAAAGAAAATCAAAGTTGGAGAGGCACTGGGCCGTGTGCTAAGGTTGGGTTCCGAGGGACTGGTGGCAGTCTTGTTCCCCTCCGCCTGGATGGCTCTATCTTGAAGCACAACAGCCTCACCTTCGTGTCTGACTCTATAAATCTTGTCGGGCACACTGTTGACCAATCCCATCCTTGGAGAACAGGACTGGAAATTCATACTGTGCTGTCTCCTCTCTATAGGGGGCTTGGGACAGCCTTCATGGAACTTCACATCGCGAGGTAAATTTATTCTTGAGACTGAGAGGGGGAGGAAAACAAAAATAGTCATACTAAGCCTGTATCACTTATAAAGCAGTTTTCCACAATTGTGTTTCACTTGGACTGCAGCCTTTGAGCTGTGAGCCTGGGCTAATTACTTAATGCCCCGACTCTCTGTTTCCATAGCTAATCACGAGGAGTGACTAACCCTCTTAGGGCTCCAAATGCTTTGGAGCCCCTGGCACATTGCAGGCCTTGCTGAGTGGTTATCATTGCTGCGACTGGCCTCTACTGCCGTAGTTTCCAGAGCATTCCAGAGTGAGCCTCCTAGAGCTTTGTGGAGGGCGTCGGGGCCATTGATGGGGTGGCGTGGGGGCTGGGCAAGAATGAGCAACTGGTGGATCGAGGGTCTGGGGTCTGACCCTCTGCCTTCACTCCCGCTCCCCTACCCCCCGGAACAGCTCTGCTTTGACCCATCTTAAATACTGAGGCTCTGCCTAAGGCATCCATCGTGGTGGGGCGGGGGGCAGTCTGAAAACGATCGCTCTTCTCTGAGCGTGCACCTTTCGCCTTTGCTTGTTGACAATCCAAGATGGAAAGGTCAGTACTGCAGAGAATGGGGGGAAACCAGAAGAGCTTGACAATCTGAGTTGAGGTCTGGGTGTTATTCAAGTTCTGTAGAACTTTGAGTCTCTGGATCTCTTGTTCGTTAGTTTCTTCATCTGTAAAATGGATCCTGCTGGGCCTCACAGAGCTGCTTTGGGATGTGGAATTGGAGAAGGAAGCCACCCACATGGCAAGATCACTGAGGCTGGCTTACACTTCCATCTGCTTCTTCCCCAGGGCTTGGACCCCAAATGTGTCTTAAACTAATACTGGATTTTTGAGAAGCTATCTGAGATTTTAATAACGTCCCTGGTGTGCGTATCACTCCTCCCCCTTTTATCCCACAAGTGCCAAGTGTCCCCTAAGTCCTTATTTCATCCTGGGAGGTAGGAAGGCAAGGTGTGAACCTGGGAGCTAGCATGAGTTACTCAAGGTCATGCAGCTTATAATTAATAGGACTTAGGCTAGAACCCATTCCTCCTCCCAGGTGGGGGCCCCGGGCTCAGCAGGCTGTCAGCGGCCCACTAACCCCCTGAAATGCAGCTCCCAACTGTGCGTGACAACCTCGGTCCACCTTGGAGTTCATGAGGCGCTTCCCTTGAACTCAATAAAGCCAGTTCCTCAAAGTACAGGCAGCAGTCCTGAGCAAAAGCTGAACAAGAAATGAGGTGATGTAGCCGGAATTGTAACTACACCAGGAAGAGCAAATCTAGTTACCAGAGCGGGACCCCTTTTCTTCCCTCCTTGCAACAGGAAAAACCCCATGTGGGCCCCGATGATGCTTTCTCATTTCATTTTACCACATCCTGGCTTTGTGTTAGTCAATCTGCTAAAACTGATATGATCAGAAAAAGAAGAAAACAAAGGTTTCAAGGCCAGACCTGAGTGTTTCCTGATCGTCATGGCAACACGCAGGTGTACACACTGTGGTTTCTCTCCCTCTCTCTTCCTGGAGACTGGCTCACCAAAGACCACTTGACCTTACAGAGTTGTGTACTGAGATGACAGTGCTGGGACACACACTCTCCTTTGCTGGAAAGATTCTGTTGGATCCAGGATCAGGGGTGGGAACGTAGACAGGCTTTCTCCACCCTGTCCCCTCCCCTTGTTCCCGTCACCTTACAAGGAGACAGGGGTGGGGTCTTCTTCAGACTGTGAAAACAACCCAAGAGCTCCACTGGGTCAGTCCTGTGGAGGCCTTGATGGAAGGCCAGGATAGTGACTGAGAAATCCCTTTGGACTCTCCTCTGAGAGAGCGGATGGAATGGGCCCCTGTTGGTTTGGTGTTGGCGGCCATGACAGGCTCTATGGTTATGGACAAGAGGCTGAAAGGTCAGGGGGTACAGCCAGGCGCTAAGAAGTTGGGGTGCATTTCCTTTCTAAGTGCCAAGAGATGAATAGCTTAGTTGAAAGCAACCCAGGACAGAGTCTGGAGGAAATACTCTGGGTATGATAGTGTATGACTATTTTCTCTGCTCATTAAACCCTCACCCACCTCCGGGGGCAATTCCGGGAGAGACTGAGTCACCCAGGACTCATGGTCTGCACTGGGCAGCCAAAGGCAATTCGGCCACTGAGTGTGATTTTGGCCTCATTCAGAAGTGGATGCTGAACAATAGATCCTTTCACCAGGCGCCCATCACATGGATGTCAGGGGATGGGGGCGAGTGACGTGGGGGCAGCAGGAAGACTGCCAGCCTTCTGGCCTAGCGGGCTTGGGTGGCAGCAGGGGCTCTAAGAGCGAGGAAGACTACCAGATGGGAACTTGGGGGCTTTGAAAACATCAATCAAAGAAATGAAGAATAGAATGGTTTCTTCAGGGCCCGTTAAGACAGTGGATTGTGGCTTTATTGGGAACAGCTTGCTTAGGCCTCTTATAAAAGCAGTTCAGGAGTAAGAGCACTGGACGAGGAGTCAGGAATCTAGCAGTTATGGACCCCTGAGGCCCTGCTTTTCTCACAATGGGCTGGGGGACCATGCTCAGTCATTCTGGATTTTGTTTTCTCTCTGTCTCAAGAGAATTTGGTTAGAAACTGTCGGTTGGCCCCACCTGGCTTTAAACATAGATGATCCAATTAGCCATCATGCTCGGGAAAAGGAAAAAAATGGCCTTTTCTTTCCCTGCTTCTAATCAGAATCAGTTCAGTTAGGTTTGTGAGTTATGTAATCTTTTTTTAGACATGAGCTCAGCAAATCAGAAGACAGAAACAGAATCCTGGCTACTTCAAGATAAACACTATGAAAATGAAAAAATGTGGGGAACCCACCAGTGCTTCCAGCTGCCACTGCCTGAGAAGCTTGCCTGCCACCTCCAATGGGGTTGGATGAAGTTAGCCTGGAGGGCCATGCTCCAGCTTGATTGGCCTGGCATTTTAGCTTGGTCTGTTGAGATTTCCGGGCTGGGCAAAAAACATCTCAAAATGTCACAAGGACAGCCTGCGGTCTGGTGTCCCAGCCCTGGGCCGAGGCTGAGTCCCAAGATCCTCTCTTCATTTGTCCTGCTTGATGGGCCAGAGGCTATAAAGGGCAAGGGAAGCCTGAGGCTGTAGCTTGGGTTGGGTCTCAGCTCCCAAGGGAATCATGTGACCAGCACAGGTAGAATCAGAAAGAGGTAGGCAGCTCCCTGTTGGGGCAAGCCCGTGAACACAGGCACCTCCGAATCTTCTCCCCAGGGAGAGGGTGGACGTTCCATGGGGGGCTGGGGTGGGGAGCAAAGGCCCTGACCTCTTGAGTTTTATGGCCCAGAACAAGGGACCTCTGCTCTTAAAATAATATTCAGGAAGTTCAAATTCCTCTTCCCAGAGCTCTCTTGTAGAGCTCACTGCTCTGCCCTTGAGAAACCCCATGGAGGATAAGTGACTTCCCAAAGTTCTAGCATCTTCCCCACACACACTGTGATCAGCTAGACTGCCCAGTCTGAAACCCAGCCCCTGCTTACGAGTTCCAGTCTCTCCTGTCTTCTCCGTGAATCACTTACCTCCTGCCTAAAAGGGGAATAATGAAGGTGCCGGCCACATGGTGGCATGGTGGCAAGAATGAAATGAATTCTGAGGTGCAGATACTGAAAAGCTCGCATGGCCCCACGTCATCACTGGGTGAGCCCTGGCAGTGGTCTCCATGGCCGTGGGAACTGTACCAGGCCCTGGGTCCCAGGAGCTGGCCCTATTCCCAACTTCAAGAAAAAGCAACTTCCCCCAGACACATAGCTGACTCTGGGACCAAATCAGTAGGAAAAAAAAAAAAATCCTATTCTGCCTGATCTCCCTTGGGGAGATGACAAATACGGACCAGGCACATCTGGGTGACCCGTGATGGAGAAGCAATGAATTCATTTGGGACCATCTGGAGAAGTCTGGTTTGGAGAACCAAGAGGCTCTTGGGCACAGGATGACAATACGTCATCTGCCGGCCTCCACCTGGCACACAGCATGGCTATCATCCTCTCTCAGGAGACCTGAGCTGAGAAATGGTCCTATGACAGGACGACAGCCAGAATTCAGACCGACAAAGCCACTTCCAACACTGAAAGTGGCTCTCTGAGACAGTCACTTCCAATGAAAACAGCAAAGGTTCTCAGAAGCAGTTGCTTCCGGTGAAGGACATTTTAAGCGTCCGACAGGGAATTCTCAACAAGGCCCAGCTGGTGATTCTTTAGCTGTCATGCGGGGAACGGACCTGAGAGGTGTTCTCTTTGCACCTCACAGGTCTGCTTGTCCTGAGTTTTGGGGGGCAGGCTAGAGTAGCCACTCATTCATTCGTTCATTTAGTCATTCATTTGTTCAACCTGTGCCTACTCTGGACAGTACTGTGCTGGGGATACAGCGGGGAGGGAGACATGCAGTCCCTGTTGTCAGAAGGCCACAGAAGTTCCAAAATTCCAGAATCCTGGAATCTGTCATTACTGAAGAGACCCTGGTGATGATAATTCCTTGTAAGTCTTTACCTGTTCATGTCACAGACTTCTTTGAGAAACCACTGAAACCTGGGAGGCTGTCCCAACCAAACCCCTCCACACACATACACGTGCACACACAGATACATATACACACATAGGCTTACACACAACGTCACAGGCTTATGGACCCTCCCTGAAGACCAGCTGGTGGATTCGGGGTGGAAAACCTCTTGTCACTCAGCTCCATCGCTAGTCAGCTGTGTGACCACCCCACCCCCACTCACCTCTCCAGAGAGTTTGCAGACACGTGGATAATGGCGAGTTGGGGAAAAATTACACGGTGCTCTATTCTCAGCAGATGGTGTGATTTTCTGCCCCTTGGGGGGAGTGACCGGGGCAAACCATTCCTCTCTGGCCTTGCAATCTCGCTTGGCAAGGTTCTGAAATGTGCTGGGCAGATCTTACTAGAGAGACCTACTTTCCTTGATCTGTGGCTTAGTGGAAAATATAGGTAAGATTAACAGTGTTATATGGGTCAGCTAGGATTTATCCAAGTAAGAATGAATTTACCCCAGAACACTGCATAGTTAATTGGCAGCCCAGCACAGAGGTTAGATCCCCGCCTCTCCCACCTGGATGATGGGGGCAAGTTATTGAACCTATTTGTGCCTGTGTTCCCTTGTCTCTAAAATGGGTTTGGCAATGGTGCCTCCTTCATAGCACTTTTTGTAGGAATTAAATTAGCTGATGGATATAAGCCGCCTAATAGCTATGCAACGCTATGGACTCTAATTAAGTGCCAAACACCTATCAAACTCTGACCGGTTGGTATCGTCATCCCATGGAGAAGACTGAGTGTCAGAGAGGGGAAGGAACTAACTAGCTCTGTAAACTGGAACGAGTGGGCAAGTGAGTGGCTGTGTCAGGATTCGAACCCAGCTGTGGAAGTGTTCTCAATACGCTGAGCTATCAACCTGCATGTGAGTCTGGTGCCAGGGAGTATGGTTAGACAAGAAGGGCACTCTCGGAGAGCACCTTTTTCTAGACTTCCTGACGGGTTCACTGGCAGACCTCTTCCCCTGTGGGTGACGAGACCCCTGGGCGCTGGACCCCATGATCCCGCTGTCCCTCCTATAATCACGAGCACTCCAAAGGCTCGGGTGGCATTTCTCCCCCCCAGAGAGACTCCTCCCTGAGTGTGAAAGTGGCCTTGAACAGTTAATGTTGCCTGTTGGGTCTCTCAGAGGGAGGGACTTGGGACAGTTTCCTTGTTACACGACACAGGAGATTTATTGGAGACCAGAGGGCTCAACGGAAAACATTCTTGACTTACTTTCAGTTGGAAACCCTTGTTTGAGAGATGCAACTGGCCATTCAGTATTAGCCTCTTGAGTCACCACAGATCCCGAATCACAGAAGCCTCTCTTTCTCAGGAGAGAGGCACACACATGTGGGAAGTCCTGCTTCTCTGGAAGGAGTTCATGGTGTGGCAAATGCCATGGCCAGCGATGCTGGTGCCCTGTCCAGTCATCTGTGGTCCTCAGCTACTCACGCCTCGACCTTGCTCTAACTTTCCCTGAACCTCGGGAATATTCCCGAGAAGCTATGCGCTGGGGAAGTTGGGAGGTCATAAAAAGTTACTTCAGTCAGGGTTGGCTGTAGTAGCCCAGTGGGTAAGTCTGATGGACGCATGGCATTAGACTGGCTGGATTTGAATCCTGGCTTCATCATTACTAGCTCTGTGAACCTGGGCATGTTTCTTCCCTGCTCTGTACCTCGGCTTCTGTATCTGGAAAGTGGGGATAATAATATCACCTACCTCATAGGGTTGTTTTAAGGATAAAATGAGTACTTGTGAAGTGTTTAGAGGGATGTCTGGCATATATATATGTATGCACGGTCTGTATCTGCTACTATTATTGCTGCTGGTATTACTAGTATCCTTTGGAGTCATAATTGGGGTTTGCATCAGTGTGAAGGAAGCCTGTTGGAAAGTTTTCATAAAGTATTAAAGGCTACACAGCCCTGAAGGCTTGGTCCCTTTTAAGGCAAGAGGGAGCCAGAGGGGAGGAACTAAGAAGGCTCACGGGGATGGCTGACCTGAAACGAAGTTCCGGGAAGCATCTTTGCAACGCCCGGGTGGCTAAATTCCATCCGGGTTAGGAGCTGGACCTTGTTCGCTGGAGGAAGATAGACGGAAGCCGTGGAGCTTCGCCTCTGCGTAGAGCCGCTCACCCCCTCGGCAGCCCCTGGCCGCTACCTGCTACGTGGCAGGCCCCAGGCCAGCGTCCCGCGGCGCGGAGGCCGAAGGTTGAGTTCACCCGGTCCTGGCGCTCGGGGCTGACGGCAGGCGCGCTCACTGCGGACGGGCACACTCACACGGGCGGGCACACTCACATGGGCGGGCACACTCACACGGCGCGTGCGCCTTTGGTCTCTGAAGCCCCGCGGCCTGCTGCTGTGGAACTCAAGGCATTTTATTCAAAAGTCTCAGTTCCTTTTGCATTTGCATGTCCTGGGGGCCAGGTGGTAAACGAGAATGAATTTTCATACGACAGAAACTGCCGTTCAGCTCCAAACCACCGTCTAGGCCTCAGACTTCATTTATTTATTTTATTTGACAGAGAGAGAGACACAGCAAGAGCAGGAACACAAGCAGGGGGAGTGGGAGAGGGAGAAGCAGGCTTCCCGCCGAGCAGGGAGCCCGATGTGGGGCTCGATCCCAGGACCCTGGGATCATGACCTGAGCCGAAGGCAGACGCTTAACGACTGAGCCACCCAGGCGCCCTCAGACTTTATTTTTAAACCCGGGAGGGACAGCGGCCCCCTGGCCACGCACTGACAGGCCGTCGGCCCCTCTCCTGGCCTCTGCTGCCGCCTCCCCCGAGCAGCCTCCCCTCCGAGAAGCGGACTGCGAGGCTGTGTTTTCCTTTTGTAGGCCTGGGAAGGAAAGCCGCGGGAAGGGCTGTCCCCGCCTCCTGACAGCTTTCCCTGCGTGAAGACCGGCTGACAGAGGCCAAAGCTGAAAATGTCAGTGACAACAAACAATATTTCCAAAGGGCCTTGTGCATTTCCCTCCCCGCTGTCCTCCTGCCTCATCAGGCAAGCCTTGTGTGAGTGGCTGAAGAAGGACACCCGAAGGCCCCCAAAGGAATGAATCACACGTGCTCTCCAGGCCTCGCAGTTCTGATGCGTTCAAAAAGCACCTACGTGCTAATGATACAAAAAGAGAGAAGCAACCGATGTGGGCTTCTGTCTTCTCGAAGCTCCATTTCTTGCTGCTGGCTTAGTATTTTCAGAGTCAAGGAAGATCATACAGAAGTTTCACGGTTCTCTCATCATCTTATTTTGCAAATCGTTAGACACTGTTTCCTGGTGGTTAGAACGTGCTTCCTGCTCGGAAGGGAGAAAGCAGTTTTTGTCCATCGAGCTCAGCAATACCGACCCTGTCTTCGTCCTTATGTGGCTGTTGTCTAGGAGCACCTGTCCCCTTTAGAGGTGACGCTCGCACTAATGACATGGAAGGATCCTAGGTACACAGCAAAGTGGTTTGGAGGGTGAGTTTTGGTGCTACTTGGACCCGAGATGGAGTTCCAGCTCTGCCACTGGCTGACTTGAGGAAGTTGCTTAATTTTTCTGAGCTTCAGTTTCTTTACCTATAAATAATACGTGTACACTTGCATACAACTCACTTGGCGTTCGTGGAAGATGATGTAACACAGAACCCCAGAGGTGCTGGGGACCCAGGGAAACTGCAGTAACAGGCCTTCCCTCCCCTGGCTCTCAGCTCAGAGCTGAAGATCAAAGCAACTGAGAGTCAAGAAGTCAACCACAGGCTCTATATAGAAGTGATCACTTCCTGGAGCAACTCATTTCTTTGAGCCTCAGTTTTCTCACTGATACATAAGCAAAATCTTCTGACTCCCCCTGGACCCGCCCAAGGGAGGGATGGAGTCTGAGTTAAAGCCAGTTCTGTCTGAATCCAGAGCTGGCTTCTAACTAACAACATGGCGCCTGGCCTGGCATGCAGGCCACCCCGTGGTAGGCCCAGAGGAAATGCCGGTGAGCTTTTTCCTCGGCCAAGGACTGCACTTGAGGCTCTAGGACATGCTCAGGAGGAATCGCACTCCACCAGGACGGTTTCAATGACGTCACCTTTCTGTGTTGGCGTTTGCTGGAGTGCGAACTGGGGATGATAATACAGTCCCAGAAAAATAAGGAGTTTTCTATTAAAGGTTTAGAAGCCTTGTGAAATGGTTTCACAGGATCGGGTAGATAATTCTTCAGCTCCTTATTGAGATTTTGGATTAATGTCTGCAAAATTCACAGGAGCCCTTGGATTAAATCATCCTTTAACCAGTTGATAGCCATTAGGCTTCATTTTGAATGCCATTAACTCTTGGGAGCCAACAACTGGTCTTGGCTCTATCTGTCAATATGTTGAAGGTGTACTTTGTAAGAAATTTTAAGGAGCCATTTATTCATTCAGTAAATATTGGTTGAGCATCTACTCTCTGTCACACGCTTGTGAGAATTAGAGAAACACAATACACAGGTAAAAGGTCCTTGCTTTTCTTGGAGCTTCTATCACAGGAAGGGTGGATGGATAATAATTAAATGCACAAATAAATAAACAAGTTGCTGTGGAGACACCAAAGTAGGGTGAGCGAGGGAGACACGTGGGTTGCATAACAGTGCTCAGGAAAGGCCTCTAAGAGGGGGTGACGTGCAGCCAAAACACAAAATACAATGATCTGAGGACAGAACATTCCAGACAGAGGGCACGGCAGATATGTGTTCTAAGGTGGCCAAGAACTCAGAATGGCCAAAGGAACTGAAGGCAAGTTTTATGCCTGGAGCAGAGTGAGCTGCTAAAGTTTCGAGAGGGAGACAGAAGCCAGCTCCTCCTGTAGGTCTTGTCAGCCCGGAAGAGGACATTTATTCCGGGTGCAGCCAGAAGCCATTAGAGGTTACAAGTAACACCACATGGTTGTGGGAAAATGCTCATGGTATAAGCTTAAGTAGGAAAAAAGACGCCCAAATCTAAAACTGTATATTTAGTACTGCGTTAATATGTAAGTACATAAGTATACACACACACACACACACACACACGCAGATTCAGAAAATTGAAAGAAGATACAAAATGTTTAAAGCGTTGGCAGTAGCAGTAACCTAGCTTTTCCTTCATTATTTCCCTGAATTTTGTCGGTTTTCTACAAGTTGTATTACTTTAATAGCCAGAAATAGGTCATATGCTTTTTAAAAACTCATTTGTAAGGGCGCCTGGGTGGCTCAGTCGATTAAGCGTCTGCCTTTGGCTCAGGTCATGATCCTGGGGTCCTGGGATCCAGCCCCACATCGGGCTCCCTGCTCAACGGGAAGCCTGCTTCTCCCTCTCCCTCTGGCTGCAGCTCCCCCTGCTTGTGCTCTCTCTCTCATGTCAAATAAATAAATAAAATCTTAAAAAAAAAAAAAAGCTTGTTTGTAGAGCAATCGACGGAGACAACGCCAGAGTGATGCTCCTTTACTGTGTCTTAGCTCCGAGGTGAGATTAATGTGTGGTGCTTTGGAATGCTGGACTGCATGTTGAAGCCTCTGGCCAGTGGAGAAGTTTTGTTTTGTTTTGTTTTTAATGAATCTACCCTCAAACAGACTTCTTACCCTTCCCAAATAAGTTATGCAAAAGCATGTACCATTTCTGTTTCATCCCACAGATTTGAATATAACCTGCCGATACGCAGGTGTGTTCCACGTGGAGAAAAATGGTCGCTACAGCATCTCCAGGACAGAGGCCGCTGACCTCTGCAAGGCTTTCAACAGCACCCTGCCCACCATGGCCCAGATGGAGAAAGCCCTGAGCATGGGGTTTGAGACCTGCAGGTAAGAGGAGGAAAGTCGGGGGCGGGGCCTAGGGGGCGGGGCTTAGAGCTCGGAGGCTCCTCCCTGACAGCTGATGGATGGTTGCCTGAAGGGTCGGCCCCACCTATTAATTTGGCCAAGTCAACCTGGAACCTGTACGACAAGTGGAATTTAAAGCCGGCTCGAGACACCTTTGTGAATCATAGTGGGGTTGCCCAGAGGAGGCCATTAAGGGTCAACGGTCGGAACCCTCTTGCCTGAAGTGCTTCCACAGCGCTCTCCCAGCTTTGAAGCAGCATGCAATATCATTGTCGGAACCACAAGAAAACGTAAACCAAATAACAGTGTTTAAAATAAATATGTGCCTGGTGGAGTCTTGGCTCTGCAGACTTGGCTCAAAGCAGCATTTTCAAACAACTCCCTCTCTCTATCTCTCTGTCTCCCATGTGTTGGTTTCTCTTCTGTGTTGCTCTGGTTTGAGCCTGGAAATAAAAGGACATGAAAATTATTAAGATGTATTATTACAATGAGGGGAAGTGGTCCAAGGGACCCAGGAGACCTCCTGAGAGACTTTGTGCAGGACATCACGGTGTTCCCTGGACCCTTGCTCACGCCATTCTGCTCAGGGCGCTCACAGCAGGCAGCAGCCGCATGTGTTTAAATCTCTGATGAGCCTGTGGTGAGTGGTGCTCATGAAGAGCTAGCAGTGATGACACCCACGGTGGGGTGGTTTGGTTTGGTTTGTTTTCACTAGAAGAGCTCCAGGTAATCTGAGCAACTGCTCTGAAGTTTCCAGCCAGCCGCAGCTTCCCCCCCTGTTTTTGCAACGTGAGATAACGTGGTTCCCCTACCTCTTAAACACACACACACACATGCAAACACAGGCTGCTTTTTTAAAAGTCAAGCAGCAGGAGCCTTTATCCAAACCATGAAATGTAAGTTCAATACGCCCATCCCGGCCCTTGGTCGCAGAGGCACGCACCCTACATTAGGAATGGCAGCGGAGACTCTTCGGCTGAAAAGGAAAAGAAGAATCTTTACTCAGGCACTGCACCGAGAAGGTAGCCACCAGCCCCATGTGGCAGTTTACACTGAATTACAGCAAAAGAAAATTCCACTTTGGTTCTTCGTGGCACTGTTGACATTCCAGTGCTCAGCGAGCTCCAAATGGCGAGCACCTGCAGGATTTGAGGACGTAGATTCCAGATAGAACATTTTCATTATTGCAGAACGTTCTACTCAGCAGTACTGCTCTGAAAGAAAGGCCAGATGTGCACAGACGTCTTTGTGTGTTCAGAGCTAGGTCTGGGAGAACCCAAGAGGAGCAGAGGGAGAAGGCTGCGCCGAAGGCGGGCCCATGAGCAGATCCATGTATCCCGTTCCCAAGGCTCATTATTTAAATACGGCCCTGACTCGGCCAGTAGCCTAAGAAAGTAGACTTACTAGACTGAATCTGGATTGTGAAATACAGACAAGACCAACTTAGGAAACACAGAAATGTGCCCATCTGCTGAAAGCGAGGGGAGTTCTTTCGACTCCCACTGGCTAACCTTCGCCGCACTTAGAGGTGGGGCGCACCCTGCTGCCCACTCGCCCACGTCCCCTTGATCCTCAGACTGCACCTGGGGTTGATCATATTCCTCCACTTTATGTATGAAGCAACTGAGGCTTGCAGAAGTGTCACACTCACCCAGGGCCACATCGCTTGCCTGAGGAGGAGTCTAGATGCCAGTCCTGCTCCGTCTGAGCCCAGAGCAAGAATTTCATGACCCTCCAGAAGGACTGAGAACGAGAGGGAGACAGAAACATGGTGCTTAGATTTGCTGAGCATTTCTTTCCAGCCCATGAATAGCAACCTGCTGGGACAGTATATACACAGATAAATTTTAATATCCCAACTCATGTATGGTGGGACACATATAAGGGGCAATTGGCTTGTTGTAGCAACAGCTCAGGCATAACTTACAAAGGGAATGTAGATTCTAGAATGTCAGTGTGACACAGATCTCCCGAATGTGATGGAGGCGGAGTGGGAGTAGGCTCACCAAGGAGTGTTGTCATTAAAAAAAAAAAAGAAAGAAAGAAAGAAAAACGGTGCGAAAGGAACCTATCCTTCCACCCATAGCGGGTATTAAGTGTTGCAAAACACATTTCCATAATTTCACTCAGGCGGCTGTGAATCAGATCTCCGCCATTGGACAGGTGGCAGAGGCTCATAGGCTCAGATAAAACCTTGGCAGCCACTCTCTTCTGTCTGCTCCACCCTGATTAGTAGCATTTCCCAGATAGATGGAAACTTATTAACATTTAATTGCCCTCTTTCTCCCCACCAAGCTGCGGAGTCTTTGGAGAAACCAGTCTGTCCTTTCAGATGAGGAATTAGTCATGCTGGCTATAGTTGCAACATAGACCTAAGGAGTTCTGTGTGCTTAGAAATTTCAAACTCACAGCCATTTCCATGGGTCTTACAGGGCGATGCACTATGCACTGTTGACTCTGGCAGCAAAGATTACAAAGGCTCTCCGCTGTGCATTTTAGCCAGCATTGCATTTTCAGAAACTTGCTGGATTTAGCTTTGTCCTCTCTGCCCTACCCCTGCCACCAACCCCTTCTCCGCCCACTTCTAAATTTCGGAGGCATTTTATATTCGGGAAGGATTGTGCAGTGAGTGAGCACTTAGTGTCCGTGATGCGGATTGAAGAGGCTGGGTGCTGTCTGTTCCGGCTCCATCATGCTCCCAGAAACATCTTGGTGAGGGACAGAGGGGGCTTACACAATTCTCTGACTGAGCTGCCTCTGGAAAATTCCTGAGCTAAATGAGGCACCACTATCTACTTACTTAATCACTATTACTCCCATTTTAATGACAGTCAGTTTACTTCCACTGGCAATGAAATTATGCCTGGGATGCTCATGGAGAAAATGTACTGTGTTTCTATCATATAAACAAACAAGGCTTTGTGTTTACAGTAATGGAGTCTGGAGCAAGGGAATCACAGAAAAACGTGAGGCAAAGAAGGACGAGTAGGGGATGGGAAATAGGCGGCTCTGACCTGTGTGAACTGAAACGAAGAGCCACCTAGCCCTGTCTTCTGGGAGCTGGTCATCTCATGCATTTTCTGGAAAATATGAAGGTGATGGAGAGCCAGAGTGGATCTCACCTCATAAAGTGGTTGTTCTTCCCTCTTAAGTGATTCAGGCTTCCCTCCATGTGTTCAAACTGACTTGACACTGCTGCCCACATATTTTATTTGGGAAACCAGTTTTTCTCTTTTTGGAGCGCCTGGCTGGCTCAGTCGGTAGGGCGTGCAACTCTTGATCTCGGGGTTGTGAGTTCAAGCCCCACGTTGGGTGTAGAGATTACTTAAGTAAATAAAACTTTTTTAAAGAAGAAAGCCAGTTTTTTCTTTCATGAATCTTTTTTTTTCTTCTAAAGCTCTTTATAAGAGCTCTAAATACAATCACCTTGTCTCCCTCAGCCTTGTTGGTCCCCTTCCTTCTCTCTCGGTTGTTCTTCCTGGATTTCACATAACCCACTCGTTGAAACCTCTAAGATCCCCAGAGGTGAAGTGAATGACGCAGTGCACTGTGTGAGATGTCATCTGATGGCGTGTTATGAAATCCCCATCACAGCCCTGCCGGTGGATAACCTCTCGCTTTTCTTCTGCAGGTACGGGTTCATAGAAGGGCATGTGGTCATCCCCCGTATCCACCCCAACTCCATCTGTGCTGCAAACAACACAGGGGTGTACATCCTCACATCCAACACCTCCCAGTACGACACGTACTGCTTCAATGCCTCAGGTTGGTCCCAAGTGGATGGTTTTTGCGTTTGGGGTGGCTTTTGGCTTGTGAGCCTCTGTCAGCATGGCTGACGGCCCTTTCGGTCTTGGCTTCAGTGGGGAGTCATGGAGCTTCCATTCACGTAACAGATGCTCACTGAACATCTCCACCGCAAGAGACAAGCGTCCTCTCTCCAGGGTGCTGACTTGCTAGGCAGGGAGGCCGGCAGGAAACAGAGAAATAGTCAAATCCTCATATGAAGTCAGAGAGTGATGAGTGCTATAAAAAAGAAAACAAAGAAAGAGGCTTCCTAGTGTTTGGGAAGCTTTCGTCTGGGAAGGTGGCCGGGGAGGGGGCCTGTGAGAAGGGGCGTTTGAGAGAGAGCCCCAGCTGGTGTCAGGGAGGAAAACCATGGGCAGAGAGGACAGCAGTGCCAAGCCAGGCGTGGGGGAACATTGTGGCTTATTCTGAGGACACCGAGGAGGCCAGGGTGGATAAAGTCTGGCAATCAGAAGGGGGGAATGCCACGGAATGAAGTCAGAGAGGTAAGCAGGGGCCCGGTCCCGTAGGGCCTTGTAGGCCATGGTGGAGAGTGTGGATTTTATTCTCAGTGTGATGGGAAGTCACTGCAGGCTTTTGAATAGGGAAGTGACATGAACCCAATGATAGTATTGGGGTACAAGCCAAATGGCTTGGCTTGGAGGTATTTAGTCTATGTTGGGCCTGGAGAGAAGGCTGGGAGGATATAAGGTAGGACTTTGACCTTCTTGATTTTCCTTTCCCAACAATTGAGAGCCTTGACAACTAGAGAACAAGAAAGCCAAGTTCAGATGTGTGTGCTGGGCTGCAGGCCAGGACCCTCTGCCTGCAGAAGGGACTTGCTTCACAACCACTGCCCTAGTCTAATTAGTCTAATTCAGGCTCCAGCAGAATTCAAGAATTCTATGCATCCTGTATCTTCAGGGTCTTTTGAGAAGGGTCAAACACACAAATGTCAAGCTTTTGAATGCCAACAGTCAGATGTTGTTTGACTACTCGCTTCTTCTCAAACTGGACCTTCTCTTCCTCAGGAAGGTCTGAGGTTGTGTGGAGGAAAGATGGAACCACGAGGTAAACTTGACACGTCTTCCTGGCACATCCATTTTCCTTAGAGATGGGAAGGCGGGTGTTAAATTAGCTGGAAAGTGATTAAAGGCATTGTAGGAGACAAACACAGGTGTTATTCTATGATGACGTAAGGCATTGTTTGCATGAGACAAACACAGATATCACACATATGGTGGTAGAATATAAAATCTGCACGGGATTTTTCAATGCAAGTAGAGGCATCAAAGTAATTGCGAGATTACGTCAGTAGCTTTCGGCTGTGCCGGCCACCCACTGTGGCGTGAGCAGTAGGGATGGGAGTGGGAATTCAGAAGAGAAATCTAGAGATAAGGAGAAAGAGAAAGTTCAGGTTGATTAGTTGAAATGGTGTGTGTGAAGCCAATACATTATGTCAAATATAGGCAAGTTGCTAAACCTCTGGGGGGACACTCACAACAAGGAGAAGAAAACTATATAGAGTATTTCTTCTTCCCTGGTATATAAGTGAGGAATGCAAATGGAGTTTAACCAAAAAGAGGAGAGTCCCCATGAGGCTAAACGATACATGACCCCTACCCAGTTCCCATACCCATACCCAGAACGTCCGTTCTAATGACACGATAATGAGAAAAACCGCATGCAAACAAAAGAGAAGTAGACACAGAGCAACATGTGGTCACAATAGCTTATCTTAGTGCCGAAGGTCAGAGGGGGACCTGGGAAGACTTCGTGTTTTAGATGAAGGGGCTGATCGTGTGGGACTGAGCTAGTGTGGGACCGCATACTCAAGAGTGTCTGGGTACTACCCCTTTTGTCCCCCACTGAACCTTGCGAGCACATGGATGCAATAAATTACGTTGTTGCGAATCCACATTGTCTCACCTGTTTTACAAGTTAGTCTCACCTCCTGGAAAGAACTTTATCTCAAAAAGGTAGAAGCTCACATTGTTTTATAGCCGGGAATGGCAGCCATCTGGACAAGTTACTACTGAGACTTGTCTCCCTGCCCCTTAGTTATCCTATAAGGTTGGGTCTAGCCTCAGAGAGGAAGTGAACCCTCCTGATTAACTTTCCTCTTCTTTGCGGGGGACGTGTTAATCCAGCTGAAAAGCTGGAGAAGTTCTGGGGGTGTATTCATACCCAAATGGCTGTCTTAAAGTAGTAAAGTTTAAGGAGAAGATTTTTCCTTTTCTTTTATCCAAATTTACTTAATGGGAATAGACTGCTTTTGTAATTTTTTCTTTAAGTTTTAAAAAGAGGATTTATGGACCAACTATATGCAGTCAGGACTCTGCTGGGTAAGTAGGGTGAGAAAGAACCAGTGGCCGTATTTCTTGTCTTGGGAGGTAATCTCGTTGAAATGATGAAACCAAAAAATAAAGAAGCTGGAGAAGAATGTTTATCTGAGGTTAAATAAATTCCAAATGTCTTAGTTTAGAGTCAGATAATAGAGGTGCTAAGTGAACTATGAATCTTGATAACCTTCTGCTCTAGGCAGACAATCTCATTGGAAAGGTCCTTGAGTTCAACTTAGCTTGAGAGTTGCAGGCAGGTGGTGAAGACCCAGTGATGTGACCTCCTACAAACCCTTTTGGTCTACAAGGACCAAAGCCAGCTCAGTCTTAGCAGATAGCTTCCATATGCTTACAGTTTCCGCAGTATTTTTGTAAAACATGGCCTGTGGTTTACAGATGAAAATATGGCAGACCCTGGAAAGGCCCCATGATTCTGATTTTGATTGCCTCATGTCTCAGTAAGGCCCAGCACAAGCCTGGTGACTTCTGTGTTAAGAGCCCAGAGAACTGGCTTGAATGTGTTCATTTCTTGAGTTTGCCTCCAGTAAAATGCTCTATTCTCTGTTGAAGGAGGAATTTAGGAGATGTTACATTCATTTGTCTATCCATTTGCTCATTTATTCAACAAATATTTATTGGACTCCTAGAATATATCAGGCATTGAGGAAGATGTCTTCCTATCGGGCACTGAGTAATTGGCTAGACTGAATAATTAACATTGTTCTTGGCTATTTGGGGGCAGTGGAGACACAGTTTAGAGATGCAGCCCACCAGGAAGCCCACCCCAGAGTCTTTCTAACAAATCCTTAGGTTCAGGAAAAGCTCACCAGGCCCGATGCTCCTAGCAGTGCAGTGCTCATTAAACAGAATAAGAGACTGTCAGTGAGGCCCTGCTATCTGACATAGGAGCGTGAATGTATTAATTGCACATTTGGGTCACCATTCATCATAGTGTGCTTGCCAGATTTGGTGTTCTTTATAAAAGTTAAGGGGAACTGGAGCATGAAGAGGCTCCATTTGAACAAATGCTGTAATGATTTCCAAAACTGTCTTAGTGTTTTTTACATGGTGCCCCATTCTGTTACAACCTAACCCTTAGAAATTCCTTCCCAGGGCACTACTATTGCCTGAATTTGGGGATTCCATCCCTGCCACGAAGAAGTCATAATCCAAGACCTGTTTCTGGGTCTGTGCAACATATAGTATCAGAAGCTTCTCATGGGTCAGGCCGGTTGCTGGTGGTGTTACCAGAACAGACAGGGTAGATACTCTTCAAGATCTCCCAGGGTGGCCATTTGCCCTGCTTTTCAAATGAGGAAATAATTGGGAACATTTTTTTGAAAACTGTAAAAGTCTAAAGAAATATTAATTGTTATTGTCGCCCATGACCTTGTGAATTCCTTAAAAGCAGGGACAGGAACATGTTCATCTTTTTGCTCCTTTTTTTTATCTGTCACATGAGTAATGCTTAAAATGCATAAATAAACTGATATATCTTAAACTTTTTAAAAAGAATTTCTTATGGCATTGCCATTCATGGTTTATCTAAACATTTCTTGACCAGTTTATCACTGCAGACCATTTGCGGGGGGCGGTTAACATGGAAGCATAGGCCTGTGGGAATTATACTGATACTTTCTCTTTCATTCATTCAACAAGTATTTATCGAGTGCGTCTCTGACCCCATCACACATAAATGTTCTGGCCAAGATAGATGAGATCACTACTCATCACTACTCCACTTATATAGTTCTTCAGAGGTGGGTGGGTAGCAGGGGTTAGGGGTTGGGAGATGGGCCATGAACAGCCATCAGGTAAAATGAACAAGATGATCTGATACAGCAGTAAGCCAGAAGGAGAACTGCAAGCAAAGATGTGATGGTGATATATGGGGGGAATTGGTAAGGGGCTGGTTGAGATTGGTTGGTGAGGAATGGCCTTACTGAGGAGATGACTTTCTCTGAGATTCTCTTCCGGGATGTCTTTTACTTAGCCTTTGCAAGACTGACTTTTCCTAAAACCTACTTTTCTCCAGTGACTATATAAATGTCAGTTTCACGATGAGGCCAAAGAAACAGGCAGGTAAAGGGACATGCCCTTTACCTGTAGGAAAGATGCTTCTGGGACCTGGGAAGCAACTAAGCCCTGTTTTGTTGAACTTGTGTTTCTGTCCAATGTTATAAGTACCTAGTGATTTATGGCAGAACACTTAAAATACTTGTGGGAACAGCCTTCCTTGTGATAGCAGTCTGCCTACCGGCCTCCATCCATCCCTCCATCCCACCCTTTCTTCCTTCCTCTTTGTCAAGAAGCGACACTGAGAGAAACCAACCTAACAAATAAGTGGCCATTTTGTGCACAGACAGTTAGGCACATGTGCACATACACACACGCACACACAGTATAAAAGCTATCATACACAAATGGATCCATTCTTCCTGCAACAGCAAAACCAGTTTAAAGCTCTCTGAGTTTTTAAGGTCTAGTTACCAAGTAGAACTTTAATAAAGCCCCATCCTGACCAATGGAAATGAGCATCAGTTTTGCTCCCATTTTTTTTAAAGTTCTCATGCTTTTTCTCTTTGCTACTCCACAGCTCCACCCAAAGAAGATTGCACATCGGTCACACACCTGCCCAATGCCTTTGAAGGACCAATTACCATAAGTACGTATCTCTTCTGACTTTGATGGAATGTCCCCATTCTTGGGAAAGGGCTCAGGTCAACTTTCTGTCTGTGCTTCAAAACTGAGCAGGAGAGCAGTCATTTCCCCAAGGCTGGGGACATTGGCTGTGATGCACTGTCCCTTCCCCTTTTCCTGCAGTGGCTTGAAACTGCGATTCGGTTGACTCCAATACATTGTTCCTCAAACTGCAGTCTTTTGAAAACCACTTTCACTTTTTTGGACACCTCTGTGTACACAGCATAATCATTTACTTGCTATTTTTCACTTAGTTGGCCCATTCTTTCCTAGTTAAAATATGTTTATTTAAAAAAAAAAAAACCTTTAAGGGTGCCTGGGTGGCACAGTTGGTTTGAGTGTCCGACTCTTGATTTCGGCTCAGGTCTTGATCTCAGTGTTGTGAGATGGAGCCCCGCGTCAGGCTCTGTGCTCAGCGGGGAGTCTGCTTGAGATTCTCTCTCCTTCTCTGCCCCTACCACTCATGCACACTCTCTCTCAAATAAATAAATCTTAAATAAATAAACAAACAAACAAACCCCTGCGAATGGAATCCCTGGTCATAAGCAGAGGGTATCCTTAAAAATACACTTAAGTGTAGGACAAATTAAATAGTCTTCTTAAATTCTAGCTGCTGAAGGTTCTGAGTCTGAGGCGTGTTCCCTCTCATGGGGGAGATTAATTAGTGTTAGGGGGAGATGCATTCCAGCCCCCTAAATTTTCTGTTTGATTATTTGTGTATTGGAAGATAATTCTAAAGGGCATAAGCTTCGTGGTAGGGATTTCAACATTATTTATACCACATCCACCTAAAATCATCTTGATGATCCCAAGACGTAGGCATCTGGCACTGTATGAAACAAAAAAGCTCAACCAAAATTTTCAAAGAGGTCAACTTATTAACCCTGATCTTCTGGCCTCTGAACCTCACTTTTTTTTGAGAAGTGTCATAGTGTTGAAGAGGCCTGACTTCTGCCTCCTAAGAGCCAGACCCCTCAGTGTGCAAGGGAACAGTGGTGTCGGGTGGCAGAGAGATAAGAATCATCCTGGCCACGTAAATCCAGCCCCCCACCGTTAGGCCAAAAATTGTCCCTGACCCGTGCCACATGGAAAGGGAGGCCCACAAGGTGAGATGTGCTGTCTCAGACAGGCTTGGTTGGAAATCTTAGTTCCTTACCACCTGGGTGATCTCAAAGGAATCACTTACTCTGAGCCTCAGTTTTCTCATCTGGATAAAGGAACAACATGTGAGATTTGAAATGAAAATGAAGAAAGAGAATATGTCTAATGCATGCCAGGACCATAGTCATGTTCAATAAATGTCCCATTTCCTTGGTCCCCACCAATGCCTTTTAAAGGCCAGACCTGTACAAGTTGGTCATATTTTTTTTATCAGATCTTCATCTGCAGAGATTATTAGGGTGTTTGAGACTTCACAATATTTTTTAAAAGATCTATTTATTTATTTATTTATTTATTTATTTATTTGAGAGGAAGACAGCAAGCGAAGGCAGGGGCAGAGGGAAAAAATCTCAAGCAGACCCCGGGCTGAGTGCGGAGCCCGTGCTAGGCTCGATCTCATGACCCTGAGATCATGACCTGAGCCGAAATCAAGAGTTGGACGCTTAACCGACGGAGCCACCCAGGCGCCCCTGCAATATTTTTTAATTTATGTTTTACTAATAGTTCCACTTGGGCAAGCTAGATAGGTGGACAAAAGGAACACTTAGTCCAGTGCAATATAGCAGAAAATAATTTTAGCTAAATGCACACTTAAGCAGTGAGTGGCCCAGGCTTAAAGGCAGCAAATCCTTTCAGGGAGGACCAATGAATGAATTCGGTCTTGCTTTTCCCTCTCCTGTCCATTCTAGATATTTGCTTGTTTAAATCAAAGATTTTGACCTTTACATATCTCTGTGCCTCTTGAATTCAAGGTTGAATCTCACGGAGGATGGGCAAAGTCTCTGTCAGCATTTAGGCATGCTGATTTCTTAGCCAGAGTAGGCGTTATCTTAGACTGACAAAATTTGCCCCTTAGAAAAAAAGCCTCGGGTGCCTGGGTGGCTCAGATGGTTAGGCATCTGCCTTCGGCTCAGGTCACGATCCCGGGGTCCTGGGATCGAGTCCCGCATCGGGCTCCATGCTCCTTGGGAGCCTGCTTCTTCCTCTGCTTCTCTCTCTCTCTCTCTCCCTCTGTCTCTCATGAATAAATAAATAAAATCTTAAAAAAAATATTTAAAAAAGCCTCATTCTTCACAATGTGCAAATATATATTCCCTGTTGAGACCGCTGACCTCTTTGTTTCCTACTTCAAATTCTTTCTAGAAGTAGATGGAATTAATAGCAACAGATTTTACATATACTTGAGAAGGGAGAATAGGAACCAGTGGGAGAATTATCATTTACTGAGACCACCTCAATCTGAAATCCTATGCTAAGCACTTTACAAACCATGTATCATATAGTGCTCATAGCAAAAGGTAGTAGCATCCCCTTTTCATCAAGGACAAAACTGAAGCTCCGTACCAGCTTTGTCTAGGGGCACATAAAGCTGGGATTCAAACATGGGGACTTCCAAACACACCCTCGTCCCTCCTCCCCATTTCCAGGGTGTGCGGGTGGGCGGGGGAGGGCAGACTTTCTTAGTGCATCACCTACTCCCCGCCCCTGTCCACTAGACGGATAGTTAGGTGTTGTTTTGCTTAATAACGAAGAAAAATAGCTTTGAAGTCACTGTCTTATATGATAATCCATAGTCTTTCCTATACTCAGAAAATGTCAGGGTGCCTTGGTGGCTCAGTCGATTAAACGTCTGCCTTTGGCTTGGGTCATGATCCCAGGGTTCTGGGATCGAGTCCTGCATCGGGCTCCTTGCTCAGCCTGGAGTCTGCTTCTCCCTCTCCCACTCTGCCTGCTTGTGCTTTCTCTCTGTGTCAAATAAATAAATAAAATATTTTTTTAAAAAAAGAAAGAAAGAAAGAAAATGTCAGCTGTCAGGTTCTGAAAGTGCCTTCCCTTTCTCCCCAGCCATTGTCAACCGCGATGGCACCCGCTACAGCCAGACAGGTGAATACAGAACGAACCCTGAAGACATCAACCCCAGCAGCCCCACTGACGATGATGTGAGCAGCGGATCCTCCAGCGAGAGGAGCACTTCTGGAGGCTACAACATCTTCCACACCCACCTTCCAACTGTGTACCCGACCCCGGACCAAGACAGTACCGCGGTGTCTGACAACCCAGAGCATACCCCCATTACCAGTAAGGAGAATGAATCACTGAGCTTTCCAATGGCGATTTGTTTACAAAACCGTCTCTGATCTTCCTGGGTGATCTGCACTCCCTTGTGTATTGATTGTCTCCTGTCTCGAGAAGTTGGGGACCTCCATTGTTTGGGGAGGGAGGCTATTATGGGAGCCCGTGCCCTGTATGCATAGCCTGCTATTGCCTACAATTTTTTTTTTTTCCACCTACGCCTCTGTTTTGCTTCCCTGGGGATAAGAAGTTGCCATACTGAAAGTCTTGTCCCAGGGATGTGGTGACAATTCAAGCACGTTACAGAAGGGATTTTTACTTTTACATGTTTCCTTCTTGTTCTTATCCACCTTTGGATAAGATTGTCTTCATAAAGTTGGGATCCTAATGGATGCATACCATCACATCTGTTTTTTTCAACTTTATGTTTTTATGTTTTAACTTGATTTAGGCGATATTATTGATGGTGCAATATTCAGTCCTATTCATCACCCCTGGTTTACTAAACAATTCCTTTGTTTTTGGTCTAAGGAAGCATATCTGAAGGAGTTATCTGATCAAATCCAATCTGCTTAAAAGTTGTCTATCCCAGCCTGGAGGGGAAGGCTGTTAATACTTGCTTGGTAACATGGATAATTCATGACTTGAGGACTCCGAGAGCGGAAATATGTCAACATTGCTTTCGATTTCTTTGGGGTTTTGCCCTTTGTGCTCCACTTTTCGTTGGAAAGTGTTTGCCTCTCCCTCTGGCCTCCTTCTTCACTTCCCGCTTTGCTTTTTTCCCTATGGTTTGTTTTAAAACAGGTTTCCAGATTGGCTGCATTCCTTCTGTGGAGGATTATTCAAACCGAAGTAGGGCATCTGCCTCTTGAGCAGCTTTCCTAGTATGGTGTGGATTTTCTTTTGTCCTGGCTCTGGCTCTTAGGGGGTGGGACTCTAGTCTTCAAAAAGTGTGGCAGACATTCACTGGTTTGGGAATGCTCAACATAGGGCTTTTCTCTGTGTCTTGTCACCCAGAAGGCAGGGCAGCCTTCAGAGCACTATGATTTAACCTAAGGTTACTTGCTCAACAGTGTTTTAAATTTCTATGAGCAGCTTGCTAAGCGGGGGAGGGGGGCTGGTACAAAGGGGCCCGAAGTCTGGTCATTCTCTGCAGATCCTTTGAAGCATTTTCAGGAAGCAGATGTTTTCAAACTGCTCAGGCTTTCCCAGATTACTGGCTCTCTAGAGATTGTGTCACCTCGTCTGTCATCCCACGGATGACCCTTCTGGAGAGGAGCTTCTGCAAACCCAGCAGGCTGTCCTGTCGGCTGCTGGTTGCTCCTGAGTCCCTTGCCTTGCTAAAGTAACCATGTGGAAGGCGCCTATCATCAGGGCATGCAATTTTGTCAGATGTCGGCAAACGTAGCAATTAGTGGTCTCAGCGAGAGGCAGATCAAGTCTACTCCAAAGTACTATTTCCTACCAAAGAAGAAAATCGTGGCAAAATATATCTTTTAGGAACTAAGTGAAATTCACATTGAAGCCATTATTAGCCTATATCAAATAGTGAGTATTGCACATGTACTTTAGAAAGGCAACAAGGACAGTTAATGAACAGTCAGCACATCTTTTAGGGATTGCACATTTCCTGCACAAGTTAGGTAGTCAGCATACAGATTTTGAGGACCTAGAATGTACCAAGCCTATTCTAATGCTGGGGATCCAGTGGTAAGTACCAGGAGTACTGAAGGGAAATAAGGATTTGTAAGCTAGTAACCAATATTTGAGGTCTTCTCTGTGCTGGTGCTCTAGTTACTGGGCACTCAGAGTTGGACTGACCTTCATGGACATGCCCATCTGCTGTTCAGAAACCAAGGAGAAGGAATGCTTTGAGATTTCACTAAAACATAGTTCAGGATTTGGGTTGAGGAAAGAATTGTGCTTTTCTCTTTCCAAAGCACTTAGCTAAGTTTCTCTTAGTAGCTTGGGAAGAGACTCAGTGGTCCAACAGGGTGAGTCCAGGGCTAACCTGAGAGTCATTGAAGTGCCATAGCTTCCAAAATGGCCAATGGTAGCTCCAGATAAATCCATTCATGCAAAGAAGAGTGTCAGAGAAAAAAAAAAATCGGGTGGAAACTTGAAAGCAGCCCCTGGCATATTAGAAAAAATGACTACTGGTAAGTTCCTGAATAGACCCCAGTTTCTGAGCCCAGTGAGGAGATTCCCAAAGCTTCATGACTATCGGACTGAAAGGTGGGTCTTGGTGGGGATAAGTGATTGCAAATCCTCCCTAATGCATGCAGAAGAACAGATGTCAAGAGGAGGTCTGGCTGAGGACAGAGAAGTGCATCTTAGGTTGGCTGGCTCATTCCTTCCTTAAGGGTCCTTAGTGGGTGGCAATAGGGAAAGGCAGTAAGAGCAACCATCTGGGTAGGTTTTGACTTCCAGCAGGCTTTTTATTATAAATGTTATTTTTGGAAGAGGCTTCCTGGAGGCATGTCGTCAGCCTCTCTTCTATTGGTGATCTGGTATTCTCTGGAATCCAGAAACCTAAACTAATTCAGGAAGCAGAGACTCCTACCTTGGAACGCTCTATTTCCTTGTCTTCTGGGTGTCAAAGAAATATATACATATATATTTTTGGTCTGGCATTGCCTACTTGGGTGGGGACAATTGGAAACTCTGCTGGCTAGACAGTAGCTCCTTCCATTTTCCCCAAATCTCATATGACTCTTTTCGGGAAAATAGAAATAATTCCTATTTCTATCTTGCTCTTGTATGTTTACTTCCTGTTGGTCTCTTCTTGGTCTTCTATAGGGTGAAGGTGGCAGGAGCTCTGTGTCTTTAATAAAGTTTCTGAGGGCAGAATGGGGTGCCTGAGAATTTTTCGGGGGGATGCTTGGGTTTATCTGGGGGCATCATTGGTGAAATTGGCTCCCATGTCTCTATTTTCTATTCTTTGCCAATGTGTCCTTTGTAACACGGAGCATAGTGCACAGGTTGTTGACATTTGGTGTATCTAGAGTCAAAGTTTTTAACCTGGTGTTCATGGACCTTCAATAGTTTCAATGATGGGCCATAAGGCATTCAAGAGCCTGAAATAATATATAAAATTTTGAGAATGTGTATGCGTCAGATCACTTTTTTGAGGACAGAAGTCATAACTTATATCAGATTTTCAAAGGGGCCTATAACTCAAAATGGCTTTTAAAAATCTCAACTGGGCGCCTGGGTGGCTCAGATGGTTAAGCGTCTGCCTTCGGCTCAGGTCATGATCCCAGGGTCCTGGGATCGAGTCCCGCATTGGGCTCCCTGCTCCTTGGGAGCCTGCTTCTCCCTCTGCTTCTTTCTCTCTCTCTCTCTCCCTCTCTCTCTCTCCCTCTGTCTCTCATGAATAAATAAATAAAATCTTTAAAAAAAATAAAAGTAAAAATCTCAACTGGTATAGATGTTTATCCTGACGATTTTGCTATTCTTCTTCCACAGGGAAACATTCTGGCCTCAAGTCCTACTTGAGAGTCAAATGGGAGATTTCAAATCGCAAAATATCCCTGATTATCCTTTCTCTAATTTGAATAGCATCCAGAATTTCTCTAACTTGGGCAGTTTTGTTTCTTTTCTGAAAACACATTCTGAATTAGAATTACAAGTGACAGACGGTGATAGATGGAGACTTGACAAAGCTTTATCTGATTTCAACATTTTGAACACACACCCTTTGCAAGGTTCCTGCTCAAGCATAAAGCTTGACTTGAAGTTCGTGAGTGTGGGTGGAGCTTTGAAATGCCAGTTGTCATCATAAGCTACCGGCATGAAGTGATAGGCCCAAAAGATACGAGTAAGAACCTCTAAAGACACTCCAAAAACAAAAGAATAAAAGCAACTTTATGAAACGTTGCATCAAAGACCTTCAGTCCATGGCTGGGTCACCTCATCAAGTGAACACAAAATCTCTTTTCCTTTACAGGTTGTTAAGTAGCTACTTGATTTTGCTCTGAGCCTGTGTCCAGAGGGTTCTGTTTGAAGAATGAGTAGCTCTGAATTGATACCCATACAGAATTTGCATTTCTCATGTGAGACTTTAAGAGACTGGAAAGATAAAACCAGGCCTCAATCTTTCTTTTCTAATCTTTGCTCTATTAATAGAGACAGACATTATATATACATAGAGCTGAGAGTAAGGGTTTTGTAGAAAGATCTCACTGAATGGTATTTTCGTAATTGATCCAGTTACTTCAACTGTGCACTCAAACAGCCACGCAGCAGTTCAGGAGCAAAATCATTGGATGTGGTCCTGGTTTGGTAACTCACAGCCTAAGACTCAGGATCACACAGCAACAGCAACAACAGGTAAACTGCTATGTCTTCTGCTTATCCATTGTCCTGAATGCCAAGTTTTTCAGTGTAAGGAGAAGAGCATCCATGATCATGTCGAAGTTTCACACTGATGTCCTGTTCATCCTTAGGGAATTGGGATCTGGTACCATTTTTTTATCAGAGAGGCCTATGGATTTGGGGATACAACTGGATACTCCTCTGTGTTCTACTTGTTTTCCTTTTGGCAGCAGGCACATAGAATCAGAATTAGTTTTCCTTCAGGAGCTTTAATTAGGAGATCCCTTTAGAACAAATCCTCTTGAAAGAAGCCTATTAGAAAATGGGTACTCCTACTTTCTGCTGATCTAATTATCACAGTCAATAATAATAGAGGGAAATACTGACTTATGAATGGAAAGTGTAGGCCTTGTGTACTTGTTTGGACTTCTCAATCCTCAGCTGTAAAGTGGAGGAGTGACCTGTTGTTTTCCATCAGAATCTAGGATGCCTGGATGTTTGACGATTAACTCTAAATCCCTGCAAAGTATTCTGGACTGCGAGCTTATGTGGGAAGAGTTTCCAGGCCTATAACAATGGGAGATTACAGGCATATCTTCATTTATTAACTTTTGTTGATGGAGGATATGGCCATATTTCAAAATAATTGGCCATTCTTTCTGCAGAAGGAGAGTAATAAAAATGGTCCTTAACACTTGCTTAGTCAAATAAAGTATATTTTATTTTAACAAATATTTGTGTAAGGAAAATAGTACTGATGTTATGTTGTGATTTCATATCATGGTGCTAAAGGTCATGCTGGAGGGGGGATGCAGAATAAAGAATATGCTATTTTTAAATGTTAAATTACAATGCTTATCTTCATAGAACAAATATTGTGAAGGAAAAAGTCTTCTTGTCAGTGCTTCATCCTGGGCCATTTCTGGGCTTTCTTGATAGCTGAAAAAAAAGAAATCTAATCACAAATACTTTTGTATTTGGGGATTTAATGATGGCTTCAGCCTCTCTGCTTCAACTTTTTTTTTCAGTTTTTTTAATCCACTATTTAATATTCTTCTGGTGCACATCATGGTGGCAGAAATGGCGGTCTTGGGACGTTTTCAAACCAGGGCTCTTATTTTCTGATCTTATTTGTGAGATCCTTGGGTCACTTCATTTCTGTCCATCTTTCCTGATTGATTACCACCTTTTCAAAATGGACTCAAAATGTCCTGTTCTGCTTTGCAAAATATAGTTTTGGTATAAAAAAGTGACCATGGGTAAAATTGCTGGGGGATCTGGACACTAAATGGGAAAAGGTGAAAAGGCATCTTTTTCTGTCTTCCCCTCCGTGTGGCATTCCTCTGTGTGTTGGGGACTGCTGGGATTATGTGTGTGGGATTGCTGGCAGAAATATCATACCCTAAATCCCTGGAGAATGATATTGGTTGGCCAAGATAGAGTGTGTAAAACACGAAGGGCTAGGACGCTGGAGAGCTTGGTTTCAGAATCATAGACTCTCAGATTTGGAGAGGATCTTCAATAGCCTAGCTCAGTCAACATTTCTAGTCATTTGACCTACACAATTTTCCTGCTAAGTGATCTTTCTGATGGTGGGGAACACAATACTTTATGAAGAAGTTCATCATTGGATAGTCCAGATTATAACCTTTTAAATCCAACATTTGGGAGAATATTTGTTCCCCTTACAATGATCACCACAGGTCCTTGGTTTGGCCTTTTGGGAACACAGACAAAAATTTAATCCCTCTTCTACATTATAGTTTTTCAAAATTCAAAGACTGCTGTCATGCTCTCTGTCATTCAGCCTTTCTGACTGCAGACAAGGCAAGTTCCATCTAGCACAGTTTTTTCCTCTTTAGGATAAGAATCATGAACCAGATGATATTTAAGAACTTTCCATTTCTGACATTCTATGACCTGCAGTATGGGCCTCAAAAATAAAGTGGGACTTCTGCACTTTTTCTGTTTCTTCCCACCATCTATATGAAGTATAGATGACTCTCTTGAGTGGCAAAAGAGTAGAAGCATATACAGTGCTGTTTCTTAGGGACTGATAATTAACCTTCCAACCATCGATTCAATTATGGTTACAACAGCTTTGATGAGCTCTAGTGGTACAACTCCCAAAACAGCAACCAAGAGGAGAGAAGCCCAGGATTGGATTTCATGGTGGTTTCAACCATCAGAGTCCAAGAATCATCTTCACACAACAACGATAATGGCTGGTAATGAGTTATTATTATCTTATTTCATAAGATCTCTTGACAGTTTTCAATAGTTCATTGACCTCAAGGATACTAAGCCTGAAGTCCATTCTAGTTTCACAAATATTTTTGATGATTTTTGAAGGATCATGAGCTCGGAGACCCATGTGTTTGATTTGATAGCATTAATAAGCAGATTTCTTCTTTCTATTCTGTAGAATTGATACAGGCCTGGAGGAGGCTATTAAAAGAGCACTGTGAAAGGAAACCAATCTTTCTTGATGGCAGAACAAAATTTTGGCTCTGAAAGATATTCCAAAGTGACAAAAGTCATTAAAAATTCTTGACTTTCCAAGAGAAAATAAAATAGCATAGCTAGAGATAGAAAAATATAGAAACTTTCCATCAGTGGAACTATTCTTGGGGCAGGCACTGAAAGTAAGAAAAGACCAATGGTCGCTCCAAAAGATAGCATGACTCGCATTCAAAGTATAGGAAACCTCTTTTCAGGAAAGAGACTGCTTCTACAGCAACCATTGAGAAGAGGCAGAGGGTCTCCGTCTTCTTTTTTTCCGATGTGTCCAGAAGGGAAAATGTGAGAATTTCTCAGAATCTTGGCTCCAGTCCACTTTAGTTGACACTTTTGGTTGACTAAGAAATGCCAGGCATGATTTCTCTGTGAACTGACTAACGTCATTATGGCTGGGTGCTGCACTGTTATTGGGATGGTAGCTCAGCTTGTGCTCAGAGCTCCTGTGATGTGATGCTGGAGAAGGTCAACAAATGAATTAACAAATCATGAATACACCCATGGGATTTTAAAAATGACAGACATGTGTTTAGATTGTGAAGGTTTTCTGCAGGTGGCTGACAAAAAAAAAAATAGGCACGTGTGAAACCTTTCCATTCTATTCTTGACACCCTCGCCTTAAGGGCACATGCTTAATAAATTAATAATACGAAAGCATGGGGGGGAGTGTTTATTGGCCTGTTTTTCTTTTGTTTCTCTGGTTGGATTTTGTCCACATTTGCTCTTTTTACTTCTTAAAGAGATTGTTCAGTTGTGAAGGTCACAGCCAAGTGTCTTTAGATCTATGCATTAGCTTTCAGAGACCAGGATCTAAGAATCTGGGGGTACACAAGTCAGATGTCTCATTCTCTTCTTGAAATATTGGGAATTCCATTATACATTCTGTGCCTGATTTTCTTCCTTTGTCAAATGGGTTGCTTGGCATCCAGTTCAGCCACTAACATAAGTCACCACAACAGGTACGGATTCAAATATCATCTCAGCAGGCTGGGAACCAACTGAAGAAAATGAAGATGAAAGAGACAAACACCCCAGTTATTCTGGATCAGGCATTGATGATGATGAAGATTTTATCTCCAGCACCAGTAAGAATAATCAATTACAGTAGAACCATTTATGCAAGGCTTACTGATTAATCTGAGTGATGCCCAATAGTGTCTACCTTGGGAAATAGTTAATGTGGAAAATGAGCATATACCTATGACTGATCACACTTTAGTTATATCTTGGTAAGATAATGAAGGAAGAAAAATGACTTTAAAAAAAAATGGAAGCCAAAATGTTTTTGGAGGAGAAATGGGGAAAATATTTATAAAACTCCTAATGCCTTAGGTTCTTTCTGTTTCGTTTACCTATGTGGTCTGCTGCTGCAGATTCTCCTTGAATTATTGAGCTTTGTCAGACAATAGCATAGTAAAACATTACAACAAGTATTTATTGTGTACCTACTGTGCTTGGTGCTGGGAACACAAAGATGAAAAAAGCCAGAGGTCTTGCCTTCAAACTCTGGTTTATTGAAGCAATAAAATGTGAGCGGGAGGATATTAATTAAAAGTTGTGGATGATTCTACATTGAAGACTTAGATGGCCCTAGAACAGATTAAAGTTGGGAACCAGAATTCAAGAATCATCGTCATCAAAACTTGGTTGAAATCAAGGAAACAAATCTAGTTTTAAAAAATGAGTAGGGCACCAATATAACAGAAAGACATTGAAGGGAAGGACAACGTCAGCTGAGCCTTAATTAAAACAGTGCCAATTATTAAAAACAAATAGCGAAAATACTGCATAATAGTATACAAATTTGTGACAGTTATAAAACTTTGAGAACAGAGATGGCAGTCGCTGAAAAACATCCCTTAAAAAACCTGCAAAGGTCAGTCTAATATTTAGCCAGATGACTGGGATTCCTAGACCTATCTGTAATGATCTGAGATGTTGCTGAACAGAGATGAGAATTCCGAACTGACTCCACCATATCACTCCATCACTCCTGTCCTTAGAGAAGGTGGACCTTTGCAGTGTGACTGTACTCTCTCAGGTCACTGAAGTTCTGACTGTCTTCCTGAAACCTGAGAGGACTGTCCCCAAATGGACAGCACCCAGGAAGGGAGGAGTCCAAAAATACAGCTTGGGCTTTGAGGCATCTGAGTATATGGCATCCATAGCACAATACTCAAGATGAACTAGATGCTTTATATCTAAGCTTTTAAATGGCGTATTTTTTAGCCCAGACACCACTGCAGAGCTTAGTCTATAAAACAAGGAAACTCTTTTTAATAACTTCAGAAGGAAAACCAAATAACCAAGAACACTGGAGCTTTACTGTCACACTGTCTTCTGGGTTCAGGATGTGGTCCCATCTTCCAGGTGGGGCCATGAGTAAAGATGTGGTCTTGATACTTGAGAAACTCAGTTTTCTTGGGCGGCAACCCCAACAGATCAACCTGAAAATAAATTGTGTGATCAAGTTCCCTGGGGGAAAACGTCCCTTGGTGTTTTTCATCTCTGTGGCATACTTTCCAATTTCAGTTCACTTTTCTGCTTGGCACCTGTGCACGTAATTCAGCAGAGTACCTTCTCTCTTCTGTAGGGGTAAAGACAACTGCCGCTTTTTCATGCTTTTTAAGAATGTGGATGATGATTCTAAACCCGACGTGCTTCATTTGTGAAGTCGAGCTGATAGTATTACAGTTCCGAAAAGAATTTTGTGTTAGTTGGGTATCAAAATTAAGTTTGAGAGAATTAGGATGGGTTTGCACGTAATATTTTCACAAGAGCAACCTCTCCCAATTTTGTCATGATCCTTCTGTCAGGTGTGTCTCCTACTCCAGCTCTATCATTTTGGGTGACAGTATCAGGCCTCTGGTGGATGTATGCCTCTCTTATTTTTTTTCCAGGGAGCTGCCGTATTGGTGGTTGGTGACCTATGGTGCTTTTCTACTGAATGTATGAATCTTGTTTTTCTCTCATTGGCTATGAATGGCTTGCTCATAAAATGCTTTGTATTTGATGAGAATACCATAGGTGTTTGCTAAATATTCAGAAATGTACAGCTAAATCATATGGCTGTTACAGGTAGCTGTTCTTTCCTACAATCATCTATAGGAAATCCATGGTTGCTCAGGGTATGCCTTTCCCCACCAAAACTACTAATGAAATAAAGTGATCATATCATCATGGTATAATGTTCAGGTATCTACCTCTTTAGCCTAAGGATCTTGCTCTAACACACTTGCCAGTGATACCAATTCCTTGGGCTTTCAAGCACACAGAGCCATTACAGACTGCATGGATGGGCAAAATCTCTGATGTTCTTCGTTCTCCTCGGTGGAGGGCTGGTGTTTGCAAAGCTGTTCTTCCTTCTGCTGCAGCTCCTTTGGCTGCTTTCTCTGGAAAATCTCATGTTCTGACCCCAGTGTATTCTGTGACAGAATGCAGAGGACACTGAGGTGCTTAACAATATGGCTGAATCAAGCTGAAATCCTCTCTGCTTTCCCTCCATTTCTACTCAACCATCTATATGAGCTGGTATAGATGATTCACTGTGTAGACCAAAGAAGGGAGAGATGTGCAAAACAAGTGGTGAAGGCTCAAGAGCTAACATTTTCCTAATTGCTTCAATCATCATTATCACAGTTCCAACCACACCACGGCTTTTTAACCACCCAAAACAGAACCAGGATTGGACCTCGCGGAGCCCCGGCGAATCGAATCCAGGAATATTACTTCAGACTACTACAAGGATGACTGGTAATGGGTTATGCATACTTCATTAAAAAAAAATTTTTCCCCCTCAAAGTCTATGATGCTGCAAAGGTCAGTCATCAGGACATGCTGGGAAATGTAGTTCATGTCTCATCACAAATTCTTAACTTTCATGAGGATACTCAGTTCGACCTAGGAGTCATTTATCAATCATACCATCTGGGCACAAGATACTTTATGTTGCTTCATTATAAAAATGAACACATTAACATGGTTTATGGTGCTGCCCTTGACAAAGTGATTATAGTAGAACAACAGGTGATCATTAAGAAATTTCCTGCCCATTGATTTTTCTCTTGGGAGAGATGAGTGGAGTCACTCAAAAGTATTGAGCGTAGATGCTCGGAGGTCCTATTTAGGCATGGCACTGTTAAATAGCATGCATTTTAATGGAAGAACACAACACCAAAGGTTGGTTGATAAAAAAGTCACACTGTATATAACCATCATCATGGCAGATGTGGACCAAAGTGGCACCAGTACTAAGGGAGAGGCCTGGCCCCGCGAACCACACTCTCCTCTCATTCACCATGAGCATCATGACGAAGAGGAGGCTCAGCATCCTGCAAGCACAAGTAAGGAGGCTGATGGTCAGCAGTGCTGGTGTCCATGACTTAGTGAAGTCCTTCTGAAGAATAGGGAAGACTTTGTTTAAGACATTAGCCACATCTTCTATTTCTATACAGTCATCTTTTTTATCCACAGAGCATGCAGAGCTGCCAAATCTACACACCAGTTTTAGAAATTGGGAGAAAAATGCTAACTGGTCAGCTTGCCCAAAAGGTCAAAATGGTGGAAAGGTTAAAATGTTTTTAAAAGATCTGAGATATGTTTGTTTTTTGTGTTAGAGATTCCTCGAGGTTCCATTTGGGTGATTTGTGTATGTTTATGGAAATGTGTGAGGAAGCTGTATCTTTTGGTGCTGAGCAGTGGGTCCTGGAAAGAGAGCTTGACAAGTGTGATCTTTGGAATCCTTCTCTTCTGTGAAGATCTCTGATGAATCAGTTTCTTTTTTTACATTCTGTACCTCACTGCATTGTAGAAAGGCATCCCTTGTATTCTTTGGAGGAAGGTCAGTAGCTCATAGAGACTATATCTGAATTTCTGTGACTGTTTTTTTTCTGCTTTTAAGCCCAGAGTAACTTGGGGAAGACTTTGATGCTGTTATTTCTACTTATGTGCCAACATCTCAGGTTTTCCAAAACAATCTCAAGTCTCACTACTGGTCTGTGAGGCTAGGACAAAAAAAAAAAGTAAGAAGTATATACTCTTCTTCTTTCATCTCTCTCTTGGCGATATGCCTATCATGTTTGGAATAAAAGAAGCTTTAATTTAGGGTAACACCTTGTAGCATCTTTAAAACTATGGTTCAACTATTATTCTGTTAGCCTTGGATACTCCTAAAGCAAGAATGTAAGAAGCAGCCACTTAGAAACCAAAGGGAGACGTGAGAGTTTGAGGGATGCCTTCAGACAACAAAAGAACATTTCAGACATCAACTAGGACATAGGTTTTAAGTCCTGGGCATTGTACCGAATACGCCCAACAGGCCTGCATCTCATTACTTCTCCCAGTAGATTTTATTTTTGTGTGAGGACTCTGGGCATAGTTAACAGGAGTCTTCTGATAGAAGAAGGCCATGAGAAGCAGAAGTCTCTTCAGAATGGGATTCCGTACCAATCCCCTTTGGAACCTAAAAGTGTATCTTAGAATTTAAGGCCGTTTGTACTTAAAAAGGAGCCAGCTACATGAGAGGCTTGGAATTAATGAGCCCATTGTCAGAAGGTGGTGTGTGGGTGGGGGGGCATCATTCCTGGAGGGTAGTTGAAAAGCCAGATGTGACAGAACCTCACGGAGGCCGCTACAACAATTCTCTTATCAGTACTTGCAAACATAAAGAGATTCTGGTTGGTGACCTCTGGGCTTTATCAAAGAACATTACAACTCCTAGAAGAGAGTCAACTTTCTTATTTTACAACGGAAATCCTATACTCTGCTAATCCGTATGTTGAAAACATCAAAGGTTACTGGGTATTTAAAGGATCGTTACGTTTATAAAAACAGTGTTGTGTATGCCCATGCGTGCATTTCTGTCTCTTTTTTTTTTTCCTTTCTTTTCTAAAAAATTTTGAAGAAGCAGTTTATGTTTGGGTTCATTTCCCCTTTTTTGTAATTAGGCTTATAGTTTTTCTAACTTCATTATTTGTCAGGAAGTAGTGATTTAGTCAGTGGGAGGTAAAACTGAAGATTTGGGACTTTTTCCTCCCTCTGGATAACCACTTAACCCCAGGAATGTTTTGGCCAGTGCAAGGGTAAAATGAGGACACAAGTTTTATTTTTTAAAGATTTTTCTTATTATCAAATCACACATATCTTCTTCTAAAGTTATGAAATACAACCCAGTTTTACCAGTTGCAAAATATACTTTGGCTTGGCAAGTTTATAGGCTCTCATTGAACTAAAAATTTGCTATTAGTTGCTATAAATGAAAATGACACTGACTTTCTGATTTTCCCAAAGGTACCCTGATACAGTTTTATTCCATTCATTTTATTCTTTTTGAAACTGGACAATTACAACACCGAGGGGTTGACATTTTTAGCTCATCACACGTTCCTATTGTTTATATAATGCCAAACACTGGCTAGAATAGTTTTCTTCCATTGACTTAATTTTGTTAAAAAGTAATTTTGGCAATTTTGGATGCCACGTAGACATAACCTCGTAATGTGCCAGTCATTGTCAACATCTTTCATGCTGGGCAAATCCACTGCTGGTGCATTTCCAGTGCATGCGATCGTGGATTATGTGACCACCATTTGAGAAGGCCTCCCACCATGCTGGTTTTGTCATCAATTGGTATATATAATACAGTCCTCCCCCCAAATCACAGCAGCAAAGAGGTTAATTCTTTGAACACACAATTCTTTCAGACAAGGATATATGAGGCCATAGAGTATGGTAAACTAAGAATCTAAGAATCAGACTGGGAATTCATAGACTGTGGTCCAGTCCTAACTTTGTGCCAATCTGAGCAAAACTACTTTAGGTCCCAGTTTTCCTATCCGAAAGATTGAAGAATTGGGCCACTGATTTCTAATATCTCTTTCAGAATATCAATAATCTCTCTCCTTGCTGCTTTCCTTTTCTACCTTTTCTCCCATGTGTATATGGCCTTAAAGTATTAAGATATGTGTTGGTAAGGAAGTTGGACAATCATGGTTCACAATTGACATTCTTCTCACAGCTCAGGCAATCCTTAGTAGTACAATGGAAGAAACAGCTACTGAGAAAGAGCAGTGGGTTGAGAATGGATGGCCTGGGAAATATCCCCAAACACCAAAAGAAGACTCTCATTCAACAGCAGGGACAGCTGGTAATGGATTGTTTAACAAGCAAACTTGGGTGGAAGCTTCCTCTTGGGTTAAATGCTGAGCATTGAGGACACGGAACAGAAAGACATTGAAGGAATTGTCACAAGATATTAAGTTTCCTTAATAAATTATGATGTGGCCAACACAGAGCCAACCCTTAGATGCTCATAACAAATCACGAAAACAGGAATGATATAGCATACAAAGGAGACACAGAGAATGTGTCTCTTGCCTGTCTCACTTTCAGATCTAGTTTTGGGCATCCCCCAGTGAGATTGCAGCAGAGACTCTGATCTGACCAAATACTCCCTCTTGTTTTATAAAGGAATCTACAGCATGGCTTTATGAAATACTGGGCACATTAGAAAGCATTTGGTCAGAATCCTAATGTTGGAAGAAATGGAGCCAGATAGTTAAAAAATACCTGCGTGATGTCATTTAGCCCTTTGGTCATGTCTATTTGGAGATTTCTCTTTGGATGATTGGTGCTTTTTTTCTTACATTTACAAAAACACACTTTCTCTATTCTTGAGTTGTGGGATTGTGGAACTTGGACTCGAGTTCTGTCATCTCTAAGTGATGCCAGATAACTTCAGCTCTGCAAACTGCTGTGCATGATTCTTTTGTCCGTGTGGCAGAAACACGGAAATGCATCCTGTCTTGTAAAAGAATGTGAATTCCGTATTCTCACTTGGTATCAGAATAGTCCCCTGTTTCCATTTGCAACATAGAAGACAATGCAGAATGTCCTTTGGGTGTGTGGCAGCTTCTGAATGCCTACCTGCCAGAGCAGTGGATTCAGTGACTGGCTGCGTGGTGTGATTAGTGCTAAAGGGCTACTACTGGAATCTTCTCTACCTATATATATCCACTGGCTCAGAATGATGCAAAAGCAAAAGTGTTGAATTCTTATATGTCCCTTGAGCTGTGAATCCCATTGTTAGAAGGTAATGCTTCTAATGGATTCCATTCATGCTTTTGAGATGAATGGCACTTATTTCAGGTTTATCTTGTGGGAAGCCTGATTCCTTCTCTAAATCACTGCCAGCCCAATGTGCATTTCACCGGGATGTGGTTGTCTCGGAATGACATCATGTGCTTAGATACTTCCTCCTTTAGGGGATGGTGGCCACATGGTGTGTAGTTCAAGAACCACTTCTTTATCTTCACATGATGACTATAACTCATCCTTTATTCATGCAGGGGTCATTAATGCTTTTGTGGCCTCTACTTCCCATGCTGATTGCTAAGTAAATGAGCATGAACAAACCCATACCTGCTAAAACATTCTGTGTTTACACATCTTCTTGGCCCTCTCTACCAGGAAGATGCTTTCATTGTCTTGTCTAGAGAATAAAGTCTTTTTAAAAGTATCAGTGTATGTATCCCTGGCCAGATGTCAACTAACACTTTGACATTTGCTTGAACTACATGGTCACAACAGCCCCAGCCCAAGAAGGCCATCCAGACCAAAGAATGACAACGCAGAGCCAAGAGGACAGCTCCTGGACTTATTTCTTTGACCCAATCTCACATCCAATGGGACGAGATCATCAAACAGAAAGATGGATGGGTAATAGCCTCTGAGCTTTTTTTATATATTCTGTTTTTGACAGCCACCCAATGGCTATTTACTTAGAAATGTGCCCTTGATTTTAGACTGCTTCTTAAGGCACCTGAAGTTTCTTTAGAAATTAGTTTTCTAAGTAGGGGTGATATGGACATTCATCTGAATATGAAATCCTGGGCTGAGACTGAAGAATTCAGCCAAAGGGGTAAAGAAGAATTAGTCCTAAGATGGTGGGAGTGGAAGTTATTTTCTCTGAAGAAGGAGCAATCTCAAGGTTTCTTTTCCACCTACTTTTAAGTACAGGGTTTTAAAAAGAGTGAAGTGACTGAATTCAGTTACTATTGTCACTGTAGACCCAAAAATATAACTTGTCTTTGGGAGAGAAACCTTAGAGGTAAAAAATTGGTGAGTACTCATTTTAAACAAGTAACTAAAAAGCTCAGAGAACGTTATTCACTCTTGCCACATTGAGAGAGAAATACAGTACCCAGTGACAGGATTTAGACCACTCTTTGCCCTCAATAAATGTTTGCAAATTTAATGAATGGACAACTTTTATACAGGATGGAATCCTTGTTTTCTTAAATACCCATTCTTACTTACCTATTAGCAATTAAAAACAGAAATGAAAGAGTAAAAAAGATACTAGCTGTAGTTCTGCAAGAATGGAAGATTGTGATTCTATCTGACCAATTTTTATATTCAAAAGGAATTCTTTATCAGAGAGAATCTGTAGGAGTTGGCAGCAGGTGGTGTCATCCCTTTTCTCAGTCTTTACTAAGGTGAAGAATCCATGCTCCTTACTCTATCCATGAATTGAGTTACTCAAGTTGTTTTTTTTTTTTAATTATTCAACAAGGTGTCTTGATGGCACAAATGTCACATTCCAAAAAGGGAGATAAACCAAAAGAGTCAATAGAAGGACGTGAATTTTCAGTCATAGCATTGAATATATTATCTGGATCCAAACTGCCAAGGGTATGCATAACATAAACTGTATTGAAATGGGTTCTAAGAGCACAATGATGATGTCTCTCGATATTGAATTGAACAAAATTATCTTCAAAAGGAATCCCACAGTTTCTATGGCTTCATTTCTTTAAAACATCCTATGCTGTACCCCAATGTTAATGATTAGATATCCCTTAAGCTACAATTGTATTAAATGTCTTCTAATGTGCAATGCATTATGGCTACACAATGTTCCATGACCTTAGCTGATTTAAAATTTAGCTAGGAAAAGAAAACATTTATCATCAATGATAAATCAAAATGTATCTAACAATACTAGACAATAGGTAATAGATGTCAAATGAATGTTGCCAACAATAAACACAAAAATACAGAGGACCCTCCAGAGAGTGTCAGAGAAAGATGCATCTGATTCTGGTTTTTTTCAAAAATGGAAAAGAAACATGGATAGTCAGAGAAAGGAAGTCAGGGAAAGTTTTTCTAGGAAGGTGACTCATGTAAGGAGAGGCATAAAGGAAGGGAAACCAAGGAATCAATTTTTCAGAGCAACTGGGTCCATGTGTCATAAAGGAAGATGAGTTTGAATGGCTGTGTTGTGGCCATTAGGTTGTGGGGTTGAAGTGCCACATGCAAACCCAACACACATGTTCATGTACATGACTGCTGGAGGCTCTGGTATATCCATGGTGGAAAACCAAGCCAGTAAAAAACCTTCTGGATCAATATTAAGTTTCCATACTGATGAACAGAAAGAGAGCCCATTACATTGAACATGTCAAGGGCAACACAAATGGCTTCAACCATAGAATGGTGCAAAATGTCTTGAAGGAGTCTACTTATAAAAGGGAAGATGAGCAAGAGTATCTAGACACTTTCAACAGACAGGACGTTTCTGGGAGAATACCCATTTGGGGTTTTGATTTGGGTTGGCCTTTCCTCCTTTTTGAAACCTGGGATAATACAATCAGCCACGTTTTGTCCTACAGAGATCTTGATTCTCTTTTCTTGTATGTAAAGGCTTCAGTGTAGATGCAAGTGCCCAATATTCCAGTGTTTCCTTCTGGAGTCATCTGGACCTGATTAAATCTGTCTGGATGCAGCAGTGTGGGTGAACTTTGAGCTAGAGAGCCAGCAACAGCAATGGGGCTCTTGGATTTTTGGTCACTGTTTCCCTCAGGACTTGTTATTCCAGCAGCATGGATTTGTGGTATTTACTAGAAACAGCACATTTAAATGTTTCAGTGACACTTCTGTATCACTCAGCATTGGACATGGTAATTCCAGAGACACCTCATACTTATGTTTATGGGGAGAATGATTCGCTGACCTCTACTGCTTATTTCTTGCCCCCGAATACTTTCCGTGACTTCCATGTAGGTAGTACTGGATGATAATTTTATGTGTTATATGCACGTTCACTTTGGGAAGCAGAAAGGACCAAAAGAGAGAAGAGGGTTGTAAAAAAAAAAAAAAAAAAAATCTTTTGCCAAGTGAGGGAGATGAGAACAAATGGTGTCCGAACCAGTACATTTTGTCTTTTCTCCATGATCCAGAACACATGTGTCTATAAGGGAAGCAAGCTGTATGGCATGGGACAAGTCACACGCGGGCTGTGTTTCTGTCTTTTTGCAAGGCTTGAGAGGCATGTCATGTGCTCATTTAGTGTTCTTGGAGACTCAGCAAAAATAAACAAAAATTGCACCTTTCATACACTTAGCCTTTAAATGAAAGCCAGTTACTTCTTGTGATACTTTTTGAAGAAGTCATAATTTGTTCCAGTTCTGGAGACATAATCAGTATGTACTTTTTTTCCCTCTAGTCCAGGTTTGCATATGAAAATAGTTTGTCTAGAGACCATAAACCACCCTCAGGGAGTGGCTTAGTAAGTCAAGCATTAACACCAGTTTGATTCCTTCAGATATGGACTCCAGCCATAGTACAACACGTCAGCCTTCTGCAGATCCAAACACACATTTGGTGGAAGACCTGGACAAGACAGGACCTTTTTCAGTGACAACTCGTAAGGATAGAACAGCCCCTCGGCTGGCCTGTAGTCCCGCTTTAGCTCCTGCTCACCCTGGCCCGGATGCAGAGCTTGGTGGTAGAATGGTGCGGTTAGGGCTACGTGGCTCAGCTCAGCCCGGAGTATGAAAGCATCTTCATTGTCTATATTTTCTTGGTGGGTTCTTTAAATCTGATTTTGCCTTCATTCTTGGTGATTTCCAGATGCAAGGACTTTATGTTAAGGAAACTAAAAGGGTTGTGGGATTCTGCCCAACCTGATTTTCCTTCCCAAAATAGTTATGTGAGTGAAACCCAAGACCACAGCTAAGACAGTGTTTTCTCTCTGTTTTAACCATCTCCTTTTGGTTCCCATCTTTCCTCCACTCAAGGCAGGAGAGGAGTAGGGTTGCTTTCATGGTTGTGAAAAGACATTTTGGGTCCAGATAATCATAGAGAATGGGGAAATTACAGCAGCCCACAGAAGAGGGGCAAGACGTACTGTTGACCATTCACAAAGGTGCCGGGGCCTGGGAACAAAAGAAGAACATTTGCCAATATCTCTTCCGATTACTAAACATCTGAGAGAATCAATGCTAAATTGCCACTGTATGGACAGGGCTATCCCAGAGATCAGACTGAAGTCATCTGCAATTTCTTCACAGAATATGAAAGAAATCCAGAATTAAGAGGGCTTCATTTCACTGCTTGCTACGTATACTGGGCAGAGTCCTTCATGTGAACCCTTCTAGGCAGAGGAAAAATCAGCAAGCATGTATTGATCACCAAGAATGTATGTAGCACAGTGTTACGCATCAAAGGAGATGGAGAGAAGCCTAAGACGGTCCCCTCCAAGGGACGGTCTTGTGTTTCCACTTAATGTCCCTGCTGACTTTTATTCTGACACTGGGACTGGGATTTGGTGAATGTCTTTCTCCTGGTTGTCATGTTTACTTGGTGGTGGACAGGGCTCACTGATGTGCTTTATGGAATGCTTGCACCTGTAACTCAGAGGTCGGTACCTTTCTTAGAAGAACACAGAAGAAATCAAATCAAAACAGTCAAAGTGATTTCAGATATGGGCAGTGGTTCAACCTCAAATTGGTATATGTCACTGAGGGCCTTGTGTTTGCCCAGGCAAGCGTTTCCTGACGTTTCGGTGCAGTGATGAGAATCCTCATTCACAGACAAGATCAAAAACCTAATAATAGAGTGAAATGGTAACTTTAATTTAATATTCTTTAGAAGGGACTTAAGATTTCTTTGTGCAAATTTGATCTGAGTTACTTGAGCAGGTTGTTCTAGATTCTAGATCTTCTTCCTCTTTCGTCGTGAGAATTGTGCTACCTGCTACCCTGGTGTTCATTTCCCTACAGTCCCACTTCTCGACCCACAGCTGGGTGCTCTTGATCGTGTATAGGAGCACCAGAATTCAACCATTCCTTTTTCCCTGTCTCTGTGTTCCCCGGTTTTCCTAAGTGACAAGAAGCGGTGCTACAATTGGGCCAGGATGATCCAGGGTGGACAAAAGTTTTGGTTCAGGCTTCACCTTGGCACTTTACCTTTGTTGATTGTACTGAAAAAGAGGTTCTTAGGAGCCAATTAGGGACAAAACAGAATTCTGTTGTACCTTTCTATCAATCAGAGGAGAATGGTAGACCCAAACTTCGGTCTTCCTAGGCACCTACCTGTCTGACACTACCAGAGCTAGATCCTTCCTGTCAGCAGATAACAGAGGATTTGTTTCATGGCTCCAAATTAACGCTGGATTCCTCCCTCATTGAAACAGAGCAGAGTCATACTCAGAGCTTCTCTACATCACATGGAGGCTTGGAAGAAGATAAAGACCATCCAATGACTTCTACTCCAACATCTAGCAGTAAGGACTGTAAAGCCCAGCTGGCTTCAACTCTTGATAAAGATCCATGAATCATGGATGTTTGTACCGTGTCTTTGGTGGAGGTACATCACTTGGCTGCTATTATGCTGTTATTTCTGATCAGAAGGTGCGGCTGGTGATGGTTCTTGGATTTTTCTGCTTTGTAGGCCTCTTAGAAGCTGTTGTACATTAAGTGCAAACTGTATTTCTTAATCTTAAAGGTCAGCTTTCTTAAACTCTAAAGTTAGTGGCATGGTTTTAAAATCGCTTACATATGATTTATAATTGGTGTAAAGGTCTGAATTCTATCACTCTCTGTTTTCCTTTCATCAACATATTATTTTGCCATTCATCCTCTGGACATACATCCATAGTGCTGGTGACTAAGAAGCAGTGCCCCTATGGCAAAGGAAAAAGTAACAAAAGCCTCACGGCTTTGAAACCTGGCATTTACCGTTCCATTTGCAGGCAGCATAATTTTACTTTTCAGTTCAATGATGTGTTTTCTCCACTTCATCAAAGGCGGGTCCAATTGAGTAAGCGCTCAAGATTGTCTAGTACCTGAGTTGACTTCAAGGTCACAGTCATAGTGGCATAAACCTAACTTTAACAATCCAGGCAGATGTTGCGACAAATCCCTTTCTTGGCTATTGGGATCACCAGAATCTCTTCCACTGAATCATGTCCAGGTGGTGCCGATTGCAAAATATCACTTTGGTTCAGTAACAGTAGGAACGAACTGCACTGTCTTTTGCTCCATACTCATGAATAACAAGTGGAAAGCTTTTGCAGCACTGGCACGTTCCGAAGACAAGCACCCGATGGGTGGTGGCCTCACAACTGTGGGCTTACCACTGATCCCACCTCCACACAGATAGAACTGATGGCAGAGGTGGAAGAAGAGGTGTACATCTTCCTGAAGACTCAGCTACTTCAGTGGAAGGTTCTACTTCTCACTCACCAGCCACGGGGGAATACAGGACCCTCATCCCTGTCACCCCTGCTAACACGGGGTCCCCTGGAGTTACTGAAGTCAATATTGCTGGAGATTCCAACTCTAACGTTATTCATTTCTTTTCAGGTAACTTGGCCATTTGTTATCTGGTTGGATTTCTCTACAGAGAGAAACAACACCTAATTTCATACTATAGGGGGACATTTTCTGTGTGGGCTATGATTAGACCGATTTGTGATATGGGAATGGCCTTTATCCCAGGTCATCATTCTAGTGCGAATAAAGTTAGATTTATTTTAGATAAATAATGCTTTTATTTGCCAGTTTAGTCTCCGTTTATTTTTGTGGTTGTTAGGGTTGTTAGGGTTGTTAGGGTAGAATTTCTTTGTTCCTAATCTTGTGGTATATTAATTTGAGCCATATGAAATCAATGCTTTTGTAGGTCAAAGTAGTCAAATATTAGCAACTTCATTTGATTCAACTCAGATATGCTACCTGTTTCGTAAGGTTTTACCCAACATGTGAATCATTTCCATGTGCTTATATCTTTGTTCTGAAATTATTTTCTTTACTGGTGGTGGATTGATTAATTTTACTTTCGGTGAAGGGCTCGTGGCTAAACCTACTTATGATTCACACCTCAAACTTTATGATTTAATCTACTAATAATGAATAGGCATGACTTCTCCTGTTGCGATGGCAAAGAGATGACTAAAGATGACTTATTCAATTAAGTTGGACACGGACCTAAAAGGAGAGCGAGACTTCTTTTCTCAAATAAGCAGTCTCCTCCCCTACTTCTCCCTTTCTTTGTTCTTTCATTTGCATTAAGAAACTTACATTGAAGAAAAAAGAACTGGAAATACCTACTCTGGATAAGAAATGAGAATTGGAATCTCTCCTCCCCGTGCCAGTGATTCAAGTGTTTCTTGCCACTCAACCATTGAATTATATTAAAGATTTGTGATTTTAAATATATATGGATTTGTAGCAAGGTCTGCCTCTCCTCCCCTGCGAAAAGAATAAGTCTTATGAGAACCCAGTATATAAAACAGATGACATCTGTGATGCTCTAATTGATATGAGGACAGAAGACTCAGAATGCCAAGTGCTTGGATTCTTTCCTCTGGGCTGCTCACCCAGAGCTTCCAGAAAAGCAGTTTTTAAAAATACTAACTTTGGTGATATTGGCAAGACGAAGCTCCTCACACCCTTTGATTCATTATTCATCATGGTTCTGCCCTCAGTTATTAAACATCTTGAGTAGCATTGTCCATTTTCTTCCAAAGAAATGAATCTTAGAGCACTGCCTCTTTTCTCTTGGCAGAATAAGGACTGTGGTGCAATCGAATGAATTTAAATTTTAAATGGCAATTTTAAAAGTAATAGTATTGTGGAAGGGTTACATAGCCCATTTGTTAGTAAATAAAATGCTTTCTACAAAATCGATACTCACAGATGCTGATTCCTTCTATAATTCCATGATCAAACAGATTTTCTGTGGTTCTTCATGGATTAAATGGTTAGTAAGTGATTCATCTGCCATCCTTGGTTTTCTTCCAAGCCACTCAGATAAAGCTTATTTCTTCCCATATGTTTTTCTCTGTCTTCATGCTTCATGTTAGGAACTAAAATATTCGCCATTGTGGTGGTGGTGACAATGGTGGTGGTGGTATTGGGGGTACTGGTGTTGGCATTTCAGCAAATGCTGTTTTCGAGTATTCTAACTAAGGAACCAAGCAATCTGTCTCCCCTGTACAATTACACAAGAGATGACAGGACGCCTACCTCCGCCTTCTCTAATCAAGGAAATGGTGATGATCAGATTACTATATTTTCCTTACAGGTCTTCATAATGGGTGACTGTAGCCATTTTATGAAACCATTATCCCTTTCTGTTGTTATTGATGTCTGTCTTGTTGTTGTCTTGTTGTTTTGTTTTGTTTTTTTAAGATTCCAGCACATTGGAAAGTGTGTGGGGAAGAGGGAGAAGAGCAGGGGTTTCCACAGGCTGAATCTGAGATTTGACCTGTGGACCCAGATTTGAGCAGTTCATGAGCTTGTCTCAATCTAAAGCCCTTTGGTGATCGATATTTGGGAAGATGGGATTATTTTAACTCTTGGTGTTGAAAATACAGATTTGAATTTTGAAAAATGTTATTTTTTAAAATATATTCTAATAACCAGGTCCACATTTTTTACATGTTAACTCTCATCTTCTTATTCCTTTTTCACTTATCTTTAAGCTCTTTTTCTCCAAAGAAGCATTTGACCTTTCCTTTTGAATTTTTTACATAATTCAACACCAAGATCCTTTACTGCACACCAAAACCATTTTCTATTTCCTGCCCCAGAGAAATCTCTTTAAGTGGCTCCTGCTCTGAGTCAGAGAGTACACACACTCCCAGCGATCCCATTTGTGTAATTCAAAACATAAAGTCTTTATTTCAAAGACGCAGTATCAAGTTCCAACCTCAGATCTGCGAAGATCATCATAATATTTTTGTGAGAGTGTTATGTTCTTAGATTCCTACCAAAACCACACTTCCTGTGGTCATCCTGGACGGTCTTTGCTGTCCCAGTTTCCTTTATTGTGATTAAAGCCCTAACCTACTCACCAGTGGATCCAGCAATGAACAGTAATTAGTACCATGGAGCCATTCAAGGTTCCTTGCCATTGATTTTTTGGTGACCTTTAACACATTAAACACATTAAACTCAGGATGTCTGAAATTGCAAAAGTGAGGAAATGCAGATTGCAGTGGAACACCCAGTAATGAAGCTTTCTGATTACTCCTTACAGAAGACCAAGACTCATCAGTTCACCCCAGTGGAACATCCCATACCACTCATGGATCAGAATCAGCTGGTGAGTTCGAGCTACTGTAGTCATTTACTGTTATCATCATTGAGCCTGCTGATGATTAATAAAGCATGAGTCAGTGTCTCAAGAAGAGTGGTTCTCAGACTTTCTTAGCATGTGTCACAATCTTGGAGAGTGCTTATTAAATCACACTGGTGGGCCCCATTCTTAAGGTTTCTGATGCGGTAGGTCTGAGGTGAAGCTTGAGCATATTTATTTCTAGTAAGTTCCCTGGTGATGCTGATGCTGCAGGGACGGGGACCACACTTTGAGAACTACCGTGTTGGAGAGAGAAGTCTTCCATGTGGAAGGATCAGGAAGAATTCAGGCAGGATCTCAAGTTAGCATTGTACTACACCAGCCTGATTAAGAACATGGGTCTTGGAGTAAGAATGGCCTGGGCTTGATCCCAGCTCCTCCATATACTAACTGAGGATGTTGCTTAAGGGATTTGAGACTCAGTTTCCTGATGATTAAAATTGGGATAATAATAATTGTTGCAGGGCATTGTTTTAAAGACTAAATGATGCAACAGGTGTAAAGGTGTAAAGCACATGGCACTGTAGCTAGCATTTACTGAGAATTCACTGTGTGCTTGTGGTGTTGTATTAAACACTTTCCCTGTAGTAGGGTAGACCAGATGAAGCTGCTATTTTTGTAGGTCAACAGTCGAATATCCACAATTCCATATGGTTCATCTAATATTACTTTATGTAATCATCCTACAAACCCTGTGACCTATGAAAGTATGGTTAGCATCCCTGTATTCCAGACAAGGACACTAAGACTCTGAAAGGGCGAGTACCTTGGCTGGGTTGACATGACTGGTAAGTTGAGTGGTAGAGCCAGCCAGGTTTCAAGCCCCGAGGTCTCATATTGCCTCTATAAGTATGTTCTGAAGAAAACACTCCGTAATGACCATAATTACTGCCAGGCATGTATTATTAAATGGATACATGTTTGCTGGGACTCAGATCACACCCCTGGAAACATTACTGCAGGCACCAAAGTCTGACATGAGGCAGGTTTACTTGTGACCAGTAACGCTGGAACCACTGAAAGGTCCTGCCAATACCGGTGGCCCTGATATCCTCAGTCCAGGTGACCCCATGAAAACCAGGGAATCCATCTGGACCATGGTCTTCCCCCCCATGCCCAAGTCAGTGCTGCAGTTGCCTCCAGGCCTAAAGAGTCACACACTTAAAGCAAATATGAAGACGGATATTTACATGGTGGCTCAGTAATAAGCTTTCATTGCAAGAGCACAGGATAGAGGGGTTCATTAGAAATGCTTCTAAAGTAAAGACAGAAGTCCCAAGCTCTTTAGATTCCTTGGATGGGACATTTAGCCTTTCCCAAACTCAGTTTCCTTTTTAGTAAAAGAAGGGGGTCAGGACACCGGCCTCTGTTACCTCCCAGAGTTTTGTGAAGAACGGGAGGGAGCTATCAGGAAAATGAAAAATTTGGGGAAATGATAGGGAGTTATTATTTCAACCATGTTCTCTAAAATTAAGAGACCCTAGCTACTCCAAGTGTGGTCCTTGGACCAGCCACTGGGACATCTCCTAGGAGCTGGCTGGAAATGCAGAATCCCCAGCCATCCCAGACCTACTGAATCAAGTTCTGCATTTTAACTAGACTTCCCCCCACACTGGGTGTTTTGTATGTGCACTGAAGTTTGAGAAGCTCTGTCCTAGACTGTTTTTCTCACAGTCAAGCCCAGTTGAATTATCTCTGTGCACACGTCTCAGGTTGGATCTCATCTCCAAATTACAGTGTCAAGTGTCCGTCTTTGCAAAGCTTGCTTTCCCAGCCAGCCCTACCCGGCTGGATTTGCAGACCTCTGGAGTGCAAGGTGAGGCCTGCTGTATCTCGTCCATCTTCTCTGGCTTTTGCTTGAAGTGAGAATCAGGTGGGCGGGAGCGGTCTCTTTTGTTTGACTCCTGTGCAGGTGTGTATTGTTCAAGTGGGAGGTTTCATCTTGTTGTACACACACCCAGATCTTTCCTTGCTGGGAGCGCTTTTTTTGAAAACCAAAATAAAGAGATTATGATCCATTAGTGGCCTCCTTTTCAAATATCAAAGGCTTCTATGAGTCAGAGAAAGACCAGGGAGAGTGCCTCTACTGCTTAGATGGCTTTCAAGCCTGAAGATCTCCAGTGTAGATGGCCAGCATCCCATGACCCATGCAGGTGAAGACGTGCCAATGACCAAGGACCCCGGGGGGCAGCTAGGAAAAGCACCTTGGACTCCCAAGATTTACAAAGTACAAGGCCACTGTCAAAGTGGCATAAGATGTGTTGAATGGCCCGAGGTCTGGTAAGAATTTGTTTTGTTCCATTTCAAGTTTAACGAAAACATCAGATTGCATTAACAGGAGTCAGCCTATCCAAAACAACCATCATCATCAAAATTGCACTGTCCACTGTCTAAAGTTTGACTCTCCGCTGACATCTTCCTTTAATTCAACCCTGGCCATCTTCATCCATTGCTTAGCCAGACAGACTACCCTGATTTGCTTTTTCTTCCCTTGGTAGACTTCAGAATTTTGCAGTGGGTTCCCCATGGGTAGGAGGGAACAAGTTCATTTTTGTGGGATATTTTCAAATTTTGTTTTGAAACAGAGGAGGAAGCATAAAAAACACAAGCAAAATATGAAGCTTTAACTTAGGTGAGTCTCTTCACGAGATGTCTTAGAAGTTTCTTTTAAAACACGATGCCCCCTTCATTTTGATGAGTCTCCCATGCGGCGTTATGGAGTCTTTTTTATTTTATTATGTTCACTTAGCCAACAGATAGTACATCATTAGTTTTTGACATAGTGTTCAAACGATCAGATTTGTGGATTCTTAGTCTTGTTACGTCTCCTTCCAGTTTGAGATGCTTTGCTTGTTTCCTTATTTTGTTTTGTAGTGGTAGAAAATATTCATTCTTCTGAAAACAAGGCATGTTTCAATAACATATTAGCAGGGACTCCAATAGGGTGATTTTCTCTGGACAGAAAGGACCATTGCCCCCCTAAACCCTTATTTTTTAATGTTTATTTTTGTGTCTGTGAAGACACTGGATGCGATTGTTAGATTTGCTTTGGACTTTCCAGAGCATTTGAATCCTCTAGGGATCTTGTTAAAATGAAGATTCTGACTCAGTAGGTTTGCGGTGAGGCCTGATATTCTGTATTCCTAGCAGGCTCCCCCATGATGCTGATGCTGCTGATCCAGGGACCACACTTTGGGTAGCAAGGTCTTAAATCAGAAACGGTACAGAGCAACTACACACAATTCCCATTCTTGTGCACTTCTTTAAACTTCTGTAAAATTATGGTGAAGTGGATTTTATTCTTATCCCCATTTTCTGAATGAGAAAACTGAGACCTGGAGAGGGTAGCTTGACTCAGCAGACGTCACTAGCAAGAGGCGGAGGGGGGCTGCCTGGCTCTGGAGCCCAAGGTCTTAAACACTGCACAGTACGACTGGTGAGAATTCTCATGTTCTTGATGAACAATGACATTTCCAGATGTTGGCCTTAATCAAACCAACTTTTCTGGGGAGATATCTTTCGTGTAACACTTTATAAACGTCTGTGGCTTGAATCTATAGCTTCTCAGTGATGCAGAGCATAGAGAGGTTGGCCCTGCGTGCTGCTCTGTAAGGAACTGGTCGTTAGGCATTCCAAACTTTGGTTGAGAGATATTGTTTTTTTCCCTTAGGCCACTCAAGTGGGAGTCAAGAAGGTGGGGCAAACACGACCTCGGAATTTCCTATGCGGAAACCTCAAATTCCAGGTAAGTTTCAAGCTGTGCAGCCAAAAAAAAAAAAAAAGATACTAAAAAAGCACATTCTTTGCAAGCTAAAGGGTGAGTGAGAGCACTTGGTAGGAAAGAATGGAACTTTTTTTTTTTCTGGGTCCCATACATTGAATGTCTATCCCTGGCCTGCCCCCAAGAATTGGCATGTTAGGTTCTAAAGCGTCCTTCCCAGATGAATGATCCGTCACCCAGGGGACTCTGTCCCATACCCATGTCCTTCCTATCCTGGTCCAGTTTCTTTTCTGTCGGGGTTGGGGCATGTAAGTTTCTTCTCACACTGCGGACAGTGAGGAGATATAAGGGCCTTTGCGGGGGGAGTAAAAACATTCTTCTGGTCCCCAAACAACTGTTTCTCAAGGGACAGTCTTTCCTGATCCAGACAGAAGAAAAGTGTCCGAATGAGTCACATCGTGTGGTAGGAGGGCTGGGACACCTGGCTCTCCTGAGCATCAAGATTTAAGGCACTTGAGGCAAATTCTTTATTTGACTTGGGCTCAAAATGGAGCATTTCAAGGGGGGAGATTACAAAGAAGAAAGGGTTTTCCCAAGGTTGTAAATTCTCTTTTTAACTTTCCCCTCTTCAGAGGCCTTGGAGCTGAGCCTCCCTCGGGAAAAGGGAAGAATGTAGGGTGCACCTCGCCCCCTTGCCTCAGCTTGCCTGAGCACAGCTGGGTTAGGAGCAAGTGGAGAGAGGGAGTGGGCTGCCAGGGAAGGGGGGCGGCGCAGAGATGCAATATGCAACATTCTTCCGGCTCTAGTGAGAGTGAACAGGAGAGACCAGAGAAAAGAACAGAAATGGGACCACCTGTTGGCTTCCCCACCTCCTGACTCCACCTCCCTCCCCACACTCACCTAACTAGGTGGAGGCCAGGCAGAGGCGGTCCTGAGCAGGAAGTGGGAGGAAATCCAAGACTCCCAAGGGGGAATGGTCAATCGATGACTTCCTATCCTTCTTCATTCTTGAGCTCTAGCTCGTGGCACAGATACACAACCCACATGGCAAGAGAATGGATTCAAGTTGGCAAATCATATTTTTATCCTATTAAAGCTTGATTGTAAAACCTGTATATAACATCTTATTCATAAGTGATACATGATAATTGGAGACATTTGAGAAAATACAAACCGAAGGACAAAAATGTAAATCATTTATTAGCTACCCCACCATCTGGAAATGGCATGGTTACCATTTTCATAGATGTCTTTCCCATCATTTTAAAATGTAATTTATATACAAAAATGTAATTGCAGCATGCATGCTGTTTAGTTAACCACCATCACTCTCAACTGGTTGCCCACAGCTTTCCAATGTCAGTAAATATTCTTCTCCTGTTTTCACCATGCAGAATGCAGTGGGTATGCCCTAATTTATGTAACTGATCCCTTACTCTTATATTAGATTGTTTCCAACTTTTACTATTAGAAATAGCACAGCAATGAACATCTTCGAAATGAATTCTGAGGTCCTCTAAATTCTCAGAAGGGGGAATCAAAAGCTGAATCAAAAGCATGCACATTTTGAAGGATAAGTTTTTTTTTAAACTGGTTTTTTGTTTTTTTGTTTTTGTTTTTTTTTTGTTTTTTTTGTTTTTTTTTAAGATTTTTTATTTATTTATTCGAGAGAGAGAGAATGAGAGATAGAGAGCATGAGAGGGGGGAGGGTTGGAGGGAGAAGCAGACTCCCTGCTGAGCAGGGAGCCCGATGTGGGACTCGATCCCGGGACTCCAGGATCATGACCTGAGCCGAAGGCAGTCGCTTAACCAACTGAGCCACCCAGGCGCCCTTTGTTTTTGTTTTTTTAAGATTTTATTTATTTGACAGAGAGAGACACAGCGAGAGAGGGAACACAAGCGGGGGAGTGGGAGAGGGAGAAGCAGGCTTCCCACTGAGCAGGGAGCCTGATGCGGGGTTCGATCCCAGGACCCTGGGATCATGACCTGAGCTGAAGGCAGACGCTTAACGACTGAGCCACCCAGGCGCCCCTTGAAGGATAAGTTTTGCCAAATGACCCCCCCCCCCGGCCTGGGCCCCGGTTGAATGTGCAGCCCTCCACAGGGGTGTCCTTTTCCCACCCACTAATGCATGGCCCCCATTTGTGTTTCTTAATAAAATGTAAGGTGGATGCTCTTATATAGGAGAGGAAAGTTCCTTTCAAGGGAAACATAAATTTCCTTTAGTCTCCTTAATAATACTGCGCCAAAGGCATTTACAAGTTTCTACAGGTCATTCTACGCTTTTTTGGAGACATGCTTCTCCTGGAGGAACTTGAAAATTCTGACTGGTGATAAGAGTTTAAAATAAGAGGCCTGTTGGGCAGACGCCTATAGCAGAGTTGTTCTGGTATTATCGGCCAGTTGGCAGGGCCATTTGGCTGGACTTATCCATGATGCTGAGTATAGTTCTTGTTTGGACCAGGTCAATTTATAAAGTGCATTTTTGTTTTTACAACGTGTGTTTCCCAAGCTCACGGGTGTCTTTTGGTTCACTCTCACCAGAATGGCTCATCATCTTGGCCTCCCTCCTGGCCTTGGCTTTGATTCTTGCCGTTTGCATTGCTGTCAATAGTCGAAGAAGGTAAGGGGATGCACCTCGGGGCCTTTGCTTTGAAAGGACATCACTTAAATGTGGGCTTCATGAACTTTCAGAGTGTAGCCCCTGGAACCAGCAGCCTCGACATGCTGGGAACTTGTTAAAAATGCAGAATCTCAGGCCCTACCCAGATCTCTTATATCAGAGTCTGTGTTTTGACAAGATTCCCGGGGACTCGTGTGCGTAGTACAGCTGAAGAATCCCTGCTCTGGCACATTCTTTAGATAAAAGAGACACTGGGATTATTTGGACCATCACTTTTAGGTAGTGTTGAATCTTTCAAGGTTCTTAAATTTGTCAGGGTTAAACCCATGGAGACGCTATCTGATGAAAGTTACAAAATATTTCACCCAGAAGGCATAAAATTATGTACTCATTCATTGACTGATCAAATAGTATTTAGTAAGTACACTCACAATGCACAAAAACACTGTATAAAAATCTAGGAATTGGTCATCCCCTTTAGCCTGTCGTGGCCTATGGAACCTTCTAGAACCCTTACCTAAAGTAGGCCTTGGGTTTCTCTGGGGGTTTTTTGTAATGATACTATTTTGTATTTTCTGGAAACTGTAGTTGAAAGGATTCAGGTTATTGCTTAGGAAGAGCTCCCCGACAGTAAGGCCTATGAAATGATGAAGAATTTTCCTTGCAAAAGTCTGAATAAAGACAAACAGCGTATGGGCTGTTTTCATATCCTCAGGGGTCCCTCTCTCTCCTCACCTCAACCAAGGCCTGCCACGTCGGAAGTTATTTAAATAGTACATGTACCTGCCTGATCTGTGACCAGGCTCCAGACATAATATACCACCTAAGTGAAAGGAAGGAAAAACCTCTTTCTAGCAACATGAATTTTGACAGGGCACTCCAAAGTGTGAGTCTAAATTTCCTGTTCAAGATGCTCTAAAGGTGCACTGTTTTCCTCTGAGCCCATGCAGAGGAACACTCCACCGTTTATAAATGTCCCTGGAGCTTGCTTCCAACAAGATAAAAGAATCGTATTTCCAAGGAGGGCTCCCTTTATTGTATCACTAGATCATCTAACAGGCCAGATGAGGCCCCTCGGTTGGGGAGAGGACCCGGAGAACACGCTAGAATCTTTCTTGTTGGCTTCTGGAAAGCAACGGCTAATTCTATGGCCACGTGCAGTGCATATGCAGTATCTCTGGTTATCTGAGGAAACTAGATAATATCACTTTACGCTGGTACAAGTTAATAAAAGTGCCATATTAAAGCCAAATAGGTGTTGTTACCTGTACCTTTGAGAGAATAAAAAAAAAAAAAAACTACTCATGATAGCCAACTGTATAAGGAACAAAAACTAGGAAAAGGAATCAGAAAGACCTTCTAGGAGGTTCCTATGACTAAACGGAAAGAGATTTTGTTTGCCGAATTTAAATGACGTGACTTCGTCTTTATACTTTCCCTCAGCCTTCTTGTTTTCTCTTAGATTACTTTTGCTCAATTAAAGATGAATTTGCTATTGTTGGAAATGAGTCCTTTTGTTCCCGGGCCTAGCCTGCACCCCTTCTGCTCACATATACAGTCCATAAGCCTTGCACACGTCGCCATAGAAACGTTGGCCCCGGATGCTGGCCGTGGGGCCGATTCCTCTGAGAAGCCTCTTAGCGGTCCCCCAGAGCAGCTGGAGTCTGCACCGCGGGGCTGGTTAGCTCACACGGCGCTCCCCAGCCTGTCAGCCGAAGAAAGGGGCCCCTCGTCCCAAGACCAGCTGTCACCCTAGCAACAGGCAAACAGGGACACGCGGGATCCGGCACAGCGAGTATCTCACCGGGAAAGTAGCTGCTTGGACGCCGTAAATTACTATGTCCTGATCTGATAATCTAAAACAGATTTGCCACGCAGCTAACGGGGGTGGTTAACGGCTCCACGGGCCCCTTAATGTGCCCTGCGTTTCTAAAGCCGCAAGCCCATTTCCAATCCTCTTAAAGGGCTGGGGCCTTTTTGCTTTGAACATTACATTTTAGAGAGATCCAGAATCCTATTTGCATCAAAGAAAGTTTGGTGGAAAATAAGGACCCATGGCAGGCTTCCGTTCCTCCAGCAAACATCTTTTGAGTGGCAAGGAAGAAAAGATTAAACATGGAAAGGGTGCCATCCCAGCCCAGGAGAACCTTGAGGTTTAGCAGCAACATTGACTTGCTGGATTTGAGTCAGATGATCTTTATTGAGAACATACTCTGTGCCAGGCACTGGTGTATGAACTTTGGTTAAAAGACGAAAGGGAAAAGCAGTCACTGAAGTTGACATGCAAGGCTTGACCATGGGCTTCCAGGACAAAGTGACCCATGCGTCATGCATCATAAAGATGCCGATGGAGCGGTCCTATTATTTCTTTAGCTTTTCCCATCCCCGTCATGCCGCATTGTCATCTTATCTTGCTGTTTGTAACCAGAGTCCTTGAATTTCAGCTTTCCAGTGGAAATCCTACTTCATTCCATTTCCTTAAGAGCAGACAATTGTCTTAGGAGTCAGTTGGGTGGGTAGGTATTGGATGAGGCCCAAGAGGGGCTAGGTGCCCTTCCCCTAAAGAATTGATCTGATTTGTATGAAGAGGAGGAAAAAAAATGTGAGGACCTTATGAGAGAAGGTTTCCCAAAGCTGGAATGATTCAAGGATGTCACTCTACTGGCTATGCAGAAAAGGCCTTCACCAGCTGTCAGTCTCATGGGAATAATCTTCTTCCTACATCACGTGGTCACTGCTCAGCTGATTGATGGCCTGAGATTTAAGGAGAAAGGAGGTGAAGACGGGATGCAGTTTGCTGGAGATCTCTGACCTTTGGAGTCAGAAAGTCTCAGTTGCAGATACTCTGTTTATTGCCATAACTAGTCGTGTAGCCTCAGATGATACCCTTGACTTCTTGGACTGTCTCTGGTTTTACATAATGAAGAGGTTGGCTGGGCGACCTCTGAAGTCCCCTTGCTCTCGTGTTCTCTCGTGTTCTGAAAGTTTTGTAACTAAAAAGAATGAAAAAAAATTAGAACTTGTCTTTTAAAAGTACTTATTAAGGCTTCTGAGTTGGTGATCACGGGGAGGTTCGGGGAGATTGGTGCTCTCACAGAGGCAGGGGATCTCCACACCCTTTCCTCGGCCCTTGCCCTGTGCATCTCTTCCATTGGGCTGTTCCTGGGTTATGTCTTTTTGTAATAAACCGGTGATGTAGTATGTAAAAAAAAAAAGTACTTATTAATGCCTGGAGCAACAAATATTGGACTTGTTGTTTATGAGAATCATCCTGTCCTCCTGAAGAAACTCAGATAGCAGAGACACAGAAATCCAAAGGGAAATGGGGCCAGGACAAACCCAAGCACCATACTTCTGAGCCCTACGGATTCAACGTTATCCACTTTTTAAATCTGCTTTTTTTAGAATAAATAACATGAGTCCCTAGCCCCCACCCATGCACCAACATTTTTTATGATTATTGATCACTTTCCTACAGTGTTCCATTCGACTTCTAAGCCATCCATTAGATCGGCAAATGGGAATTGCTTTAATAAGACTCCTCCCCTCCAAAGAACACCTGAGATACCCATTTGAGAATTTGAAAAAATACAAGCAGACTTCCACCTTCAGCCTTCTGGGCCATCTTCATAGTAAATATAATGACTAGGTGGAAGCAGCCAGAAGATAGGCAAATCCCAAACTCATATGGCTCTGGTTCTATGAACAACTAGAGCCAGTGTTTCTCGAACATTTACTGTGTTCTGGATTGTGTCCTAGGTGCTTTTCCAAGGCCTTGGCTGCCCCATCCCATTGAGTAAGAGCAACAAATAATAACAATAATAGACTCATGTGTCAGTGCTGGGCTGTGTTCCAAGGGCTTTCCACAATCCTGTAGGATTGGTACTCTTACTGGCTTGATTTTATGGATAAGAAACCTGAGAGTCGGAGAGGTTAAATGAGTTGCCCCATGCCACACAGCAATAAGTTCTCAAAACCAAGCCTTCGCAGCCCCTACCCTTGTCTATGTGGACTGCGCCCATTGTCCCAGCCCCACAGACTTGCTCCAAAGTTCAAGCAACCTTCCCTCCGCCCCTCCTCAAGCATCATGCCAGAGGAGACAGGACCTACCTCCTGTTGAGGAGGTATAATTTCTGTTTCCCCAAATAAGAGATTAAAGTTTATGGCCTTGGCAATTCTAGAGGGAATGGCCCATAATCATGAATAATAGAGGCTTTGTCTCTACAACTCCAAATACCCAGCGGCAAAGTGCACAATTCCGACTTCACACTGTTTCCAAATCTCCAGATGGTTGGCAGCATGAATAGAGCTGGGCAGAGCCCAGGCTTCTGGTCATAAAGGCATAGATTTGAATATTGTCTCTGTCTGTCTTACTAGCTATGTGACCTCAAGCTAGTTATTAAACGTCCCCGGACCCCAGTTTCCACTGCTGTATAACTAGAATAACAGCTGCATCGCAGGGTTGTTGTGCAGATTTCATGAAATTATACGTAAAGTGCCTGGCATTCAGGAGGTGTCCAATAAATGCTAGCCCATTTCCCCTCTTCCCCCGCCCCCTTTGTTGCCATGAGGCTCTGCAGCTTTGCTTCCGTTAAGCAATCTGACTTCTAGATGTGCGGCAGTAGGCTTGTGACCAGACAGAGAAAGCATTGCATCAGGCTGGGTGGGGAGAGGCAGGGACACCATCAAGGTCATGCTCTTCCATAGAAGACCTCCTGTGTTCGAATCTTGAGCAATGTTACTGAGAACCCTTGTGGTATCAGTGAATAGCTTTCCTTATGTAGTTAAGCCTCCTATGTCCAGAGTTATATGGAAGTTACCCAATGTTAACTAATGAAAATCAATACAGCCTTACACGTCTAGAATAATGTTTTATTTTTCTCCGACCATGCAATCAGAACCCTGATAAGGCCAACAAAGTATCCACTGGTGGAGGAAGTAATGGGACTTGGTTGATTACACAAATCAGAATGATTTATAGTCATCATGTTCACGGTTTATCTAAGTCTGCAGGAACTGCGAAAGTGCCTAAAAAAGGCAAACATTGCCATCTCGTAGGATGAGGAAGGAGAATTAGAACTTAGGAGTCAGACACCGAAGGGCTTGAATCCCAATTCTTTTATTACTCGCTGAATAACTGGGGCAACGTACTGAATTTTCGGAGCGTAAGGCTCTCTTTACCTGCAATAGGGGGACAATGCTGGTCCTGGCATCCTGGAGTTGTGACCACGGATTCTCAAACTCGGCTGTGCATCAGAACCCCCTTGAGGGCTTATTAAACCACAGATATTAAACCCACTACTAGACTTCTCCGACTCGGTACATCTGGGGTCAGGCTGAGAATGTGCATTTCTAACAAGTTCATAGGTGATGCTTTTGCTGCTGGTTCAGGGACTCACTTTGGATGGTTAACCGTCAGTCAGATGAAACATGCTCAGTCAGACCATCCAAATCTGTTGTGGTGATGTTGACGGGGGTGACAACAATGATGATGATTTGAGTCATCAGAGCACCTTCTCATGTGCTTTTTTTAAATCATTAGGTGTGGGCAGAAGAAGAAGCTGGTGATCAACAATGGCAACGGAGCAGTGGGGGACCGGAAGCCAAGCGGAATCAACGGAGAGGCCAGCAAGTCTCAGGAGATGGTGCACTTGGTGAACAAGGAGCCCTCAGAGACTCCAGATCAGTATATGACAGCCGACGAGACGCGGAACCTGCAGAATGTGGACATGAAGATTGGGGTGTAACACCCACGCCGTGGTGACCTTGGAGAGAAACGGCAGTTGGAGACATAACCATGATAAGGAGCTGGGACACTTCACAGATGCAATGTGCTACTGATTGTTTCATTGGGGATCTTTTTTTAGTATAAAATTTTCTACTCCTTTTTGTTTTTTGCGTTTTATTTTTTAAAGTCAGGTCCAGTTTATAAAAACAGCATTGCTTTCTGAAATGAGGGCCCAAATGATAACCTGCAAGAATTTGACTGCTCCAGTTCCCACCTAGAAGCCTCCACCCCTGAGGGCATGCTCTGGATGGCTTCTAACAAAAGCCACAAATACATCTTCCTGATCCCCAACCTTCCCTCCACTCCTCCTCCCAGGCAACAGCAGCCAGCTAAGGACATCCCCCAGGGCTAAGAGGGATTGGTCCCTGGGAAGATATTTGAATGGGTCCACATCCCTCCCCTCCTCCTGCAGCCTAGTCCCTGGGCATTTCTTTCCAGTGGGGTAGGGGATCAGAATGTACTGGTTACACATCCCCTTCTACAGAGCCCCTGGAAATTTTTCACATGCTTCTGGGAAATACCCAAAAGGTGAAGCTATTTATCTGTAGGAAGCTATTTATCTGTGTTTTTGAAATATTAAACCCTGGAGGTCCTTTGATCAGTATGATTTTTTTTTTTTTTTTGGTTACTTTGTCAGAGGCATAAAGGGTTTAAGCTGATTCATAATAAACATCTGTACTTCTTCCACTTTAACCCTCTGTGCTGTGATCCTTCAGTTTTTTTCACCAGCAAGGTCTGGTTCCCAAAAACCCATCAGGAAGATGTGAGAAAGCCCTCCTTGAAAGTCTTCATCTCAGAGCCACTAAGCCCCCCATTCAGGCTCACTCAACCAAATCTCAAAGAGAATCAAGGAAGATAGTGCTGTGTTATCTCTGGGGCTCCAGAGCTTTCTTCTGTTCTAGCACCAGAGTTGTGAGGGGAGGAACCTCAGCTGCTTTTATGTGAGAATGGCCACCAGTTCTCTGCCCTGAAAGGCTGTGAAAAGTCACATTACATTGCATGACCTACCATTTGTGGCACCCCATTTCATAGACACTGACCCTGTGACATGATGTCCAAAAACAATATGGAAGTACCTTTTGACCTCTTGTAATGAAAAGAGAAGCCAATGGAAATGAAAGAGAGCATAGACAGTAGCCAACTGATTGCCACAGGTTGGGGAAGGGGGAGGCAGCTGTGTAGATCCTGTCTGAATATTTTTATAACTGTATTTGTTTATACTTTAGCAAGCCAGCTGTCCCCGACATAGTTGCTACTCAGGGTACGTTAAGTGCCTGGGAAGTCCCTCAGAAGGTTACAGGGCTTCCCACCATTGGACTCTTAGCACCAGATAGGCAGGTTTATGACCAAATAAGAGAATAATGGCTTTATCCCTTGCTTGGCAAGTCCTTGGTCTTTAGTCATTGGTTCAGAAGTCCCATTGGTCCTGGAACTTCCAAAGATGCTTTGTAATAGAAGAAATTGAATCTATAAGCCAAGGACTCCTATTAAATGAGACTGCTCTCCTTATGCCCCCATAAAAAGTCATCTGTTGCCTAAACTGATAGGTTTAACTGGTGATGTTGCTAAGACCAGAGAGAGAGAGAGAGAGAGAGAGAAAGAAGACGAAGGAAGAGGAGGAAGAAGAGGAAAAGAAGGAGGAGGAGAAGAAAATAGGTCCCACATTAGTCAGGGCTGGGCTTATACCTGGGGCGATTATGAAGGGTCTATTTTTAAAACGGAGGCCCACTTTCTGCACTCATTTCCAACTTCTGTTCTCCCCTCTCCACCTTCATAACCTCCTCCCAATCATGATCTTTGAAAACTTCCTTCTCTTCTGTGAACTTCATTGGCCAGTTCCATACCCAACTGTCTGGTTTTCCTTTTATTTTCAAGTGGAAAGAAAAGACATGGACATCTAGCCCCTCCGTTTCACAGTCACCATGTCCAAGTGCTCCCTGCTTTCCAAGAGCTTTCCTGGTCTGCTGCAGACACGCTCATTCCAGCTCTTTAGCCACTCCAGGATCCGGTTCAGGAGGGCTATGCCAGGTTCTATCTGTCCCGAGATTTTCTTCAGGGTCATGGATAGTCTTACAAGTCTCACAGCTAGGGATGGTTTTCCTTTTCTAGAGATTTCCAATAAATAGGCTGAGAGAGGTGATTGTTTTCTATTTTTAGAATTTAGTACCATCTTTCCTTTTATTACTGTTGTAGTCCCTCACTTGGATATGCCTCTGTGTTCTCAAATAAGAATGGGAGAGGTCCAGAGCTTCCAGCCCTTGGATGCAATACCCCTCCAATACTGCCCAGAGTTCATGGAATAGGATGTATTCTCTCCCATTTGAAACAATGGCATAGAGAGCTTAAGATGCAATTTTTCCTAAAATTTCCTAAATCTTTTGTGTCTCCTGAGGGCTGTCTTTAACTTAGCACTGGGTGAAAATAAAATGGGACAAGAGACTCCTTCATATCAATATTTTGTAGATTCTAGCCTGGCAGAATGGAATTCTCAAGCAGAACCTCTCAAAGTTTTATATTGAGATCATGAGGCCAAGAATTGATTTCATAGCCAATGTTCATTCAATACTGGTACAGCAGAGGAGTGGGAGAAAGGAATCTCTGACTTCTCTAGAAATGTCAAGTGTACTTAAGAATAAGAATAACGTGGTCCATTTACCTTTATGTATTGGTATGCCTTTCTATAAATCACTTATGTTGAGTTCTCAAAGAATAGCTCATTGTTCATGCATGTACAGTAACCATTGTTACTTTGATTTGTCACAGCACACCCTTCCTCTGATTTTTGTATATTTATTGATGGACCAGTAGTAATGAGGAAAGCATGATATGTATATTGCCCAGTTGAAAGCACTTATTGGAAAACACCAAAAGGCTACTATTAAAAGTCTAAAGGAAACAGACTCAGGAGTCTCTGAATTAAAGGGAATGGAAGTCTGGGAGGGGCCGAGCTGCGATGATCTGGAGGGCTGAGTAACTTAGAACCACAAGGTTAAAGTTTGTGAAGTGACTGAAACTTTACACTCATTTTTTCTAAAAAAAAAAAAAAAAAAAAAAAAATCACATGGACTTCTACCACTTGAGGGTCTTCTTTGGGAGAAAGTTTAATTTTCTGTGGTAAGTGGTCCACATAGCTCAAACTAAGTAAGGTATCTTGAAGTGTTAGTTCTTTAAAAGCCGAGTACTACTCCCGGACTTCCAGGCAAAGAGAGAAGAGTGAACATACCTCACCTCCATTCTTTCATGCAGGCCTCTGAAAAGACAATAAAGAGATATTCCAAAAAGGTGTAAACCAGGGGGATCAAAGAGAACGGAAGAAGAGACAATAGGAACAAAAATTTGAAGCTGGAGAGTGACAGTTCATTGGTAACTGAGCAAATCTGGAGAAGCTGAATCTTAAGCCAGCAATGGGGAAGTTGAGACAGGTCAGTTGCATTTGTGAAGCAGAACCCCCACCAAAGGCTCAGAAATTGGTAGCATTAGCTACCTCTGGGATGTGCTGGAGAAGATGGGGCTAAAATTAGGAGGATGGCTTTGAAGTCTATTTAAGATGCCGTTAGAACCCCAGATCTCCCTCTTCACTCCAAGTAGCTGAGTGACTGTTCTTTCCCAATCCCAACCAATGGCCATTCTCTGAAGAGGGCAAAACAGAGAGTTTCTGAGGGGCAACAAGGCATATCCGGTTGGCATTAGAAATATCATACTGAGAAGTGAAAACATACATAAGGAAAGTTGAGACTCCCTTGCCTTCTCCCCCCAGCTTGGTTTCCAGAATGCCAGTAGCCAAGCATGTATCCGTCAGGCAGAAGTCCAGTCTTTCTGGGGAATCTGATAAGCCTGAGAGAAAACTCTGAAGATACATGAGCGTTCCCCCAAGGAAATGGCCCAGCAAAGCAAGCTGCAGTGAAGATCACATCTCAAGACCTGCCAGGCACACAGGGCTCTTAGCTTACATCAGAAGTAGAGATGATTCACAGAGAAGAAAACTTTTAAAAACATCATTAATAACCTCCTTAAGATAAGAGGAGATCATATATCAGTGAAACAAGAACACAATGCTAGCATTAAAAGGAACATTGAGGGAACGCCTACAAAAAAGGAACTCTTTAAAATTCAAACTCTAGGGGTGCCTGAGTGGCTCAGTCAGTGAAACGTCTATCTTCAGGGTCCTGGAATAGAGCCCTGAGTCAGGCTCCCTGCTCAGTGGGGAGTCTGCTTCTCCCTCTCCCTCTCTCCCTCCCTGCTCATGCTCTCTCTCTCTCAAATAAATAAAATCTTTAAAATAAATAAATAAAAAATAAAATTTAAACTCGAAAGCACAAAGCAAAAAATAAACTCAATAGAAGGTTTGGAAAATAATGTTGAAGAAATACCCCAGAAAAGAGAGAAAAAACAAAGCAAAGGAAACAGAGGAGAAAAGATAAAAGTAGGGAACTGTTCTAGGAAATCTAACATGCAGATAATAGGAGTTTCAGAAAGAGAAAACAGAAAATGAAAAGGAAGGATTCATTCAAGAATAAATCAAGAAGATCTCCCAGAATTGAAGAACACAAATATCTAGACTAAAAGGACCAAGTGAGTGCTTGGTACAATGGGTGAAAACAGACTCAGACTAAAGCACATCATCTTAAAAATTTATCACAATTGAGGCAAAGAGATTATTCGATAAGCCTCTGGAGAGGGAAGATTGATTATACAGAGGATTAAGAATCAGAATAGAATCAGACTTCTCAACAGCCACATAGAATACCATGAAATGGTGCCCTCAAAATTCTGAGAGAAATATTTCCTAGCTAGAACTCGAATTTAGCTAAACCACAAATTAAGAGAAACGGTAGCATGAAGGTGTTTAAATACGCATTGTCTCCAAAACTATCCATCCATTTTCAGAAAACTCCCATAGGATGTACTCCATCAAAACAAGGAAGTTACCGAGAAAGAGGAAGGCATGGGACTGAGAGAGCAAAGTAAAGGGAATTCCTGCAATGATGACAAAGGGAGATCCCGGGACGACAGAAACACAGTGCTAGGGATCAATCTGTCCAAACTGAAGTACTGACAATAAAGGAATGGACCTCTAATTAAGAAGAAAATTACATTTTTGGTTCTAGCAATTAGCTATCGGTGCATTAAAAACCACTCCAAAAATGCAGTAACTTAAAACACAAACATTTATTATTTCTTGGGAGTCTGCCCATTGACTGGGTGCTGCTGCTGATCCAGGCAGAGCTCAGGGGGACATGATTATACTCACACATGTGTCTGTGGTTAACAACAGGTCAACGAGAATCTATGATGGCTTCATCAGGCATGGCTGGGAAGACGGGGGGTGGTCTCCTCCTATGTATCCGTCACATGCCCCCAGCTGCCTGATCTAGCCTTGGCGGGGATCCAAGTGATGGTAGATGCCCACAAGGCTTCTTGGGGCCTAGACCCAGAATTGGTTCTCTATCATTCCACCATATACTACTGACCAGACAGATCGTAAGGGCAGCCCGGACTTAAAGGGTGGGAAACAGATTTTACCCCTGAATGGGAGGAGCTGTAAAGTCACATTGTCAAAAGTGTGGTTACAAGGAGGCCAGTGATCAGGGTCATTAGTGTAATCAATCTGTGACTTGTTGGTTAAAAGATGCTTGTGCTTGAGGGCACCTCTCATGTTTACGCTTAAGTATACACACCATCTTGGCCATGTTGGCAAGAGCGTTAACTTAGGAAACCGTAAACAACTTCATTAATGCCACGTTTATTGGAAAAGGAAGGAGCAGGGTCCTGTGTGAATCTATGTTCCAGAGATTACCCGATACAGTAGGAAGAGCATGAGCTTCAGAATCAGACAAACCTGGGTTTGAAGGCTGACTCTATCACCTAACTGTGCAACCCTGTTCACACATCTTAAATACTTGGAGTCTTAGTTTTCTTATCTGTAAAAAGAAGGACCATGAAAACTCCACGGCGCCACTCTGAGGATTAAATGAGGTAATAGTACCTGACAGGGTCTGGTCTACATCAGGTCCTCGAAAATACTAATTCCTAGGTGAATATCAATTCATCTCCCTTATGCACACAGTAGGCACTTAACTTCTCTCTTCACCATCCCCTCCGGTTTCCAGAACTCTAATCAGCTTTTAAGCTCTTAACTTAGGATGCCTGGAAGCAGAATATTTTGGACTCCAAAGCTCTTCGATTTTCACAGAAAGGTTTTTTGCTTCCAAAGCCAGACTAAAGAGCAAGGAGTCCCGGAGGCCTATTAGCTTGCATCCCTTGATGAAATCTTGGCCATTCAAGCTGTGGCTGTGGATTAACCAAAGTTAACAGCTCCACCCACAGCTTTGATCATGATTTCCAGAAAGTTGCCTCACCACCCCCCTCCCCAGGCCAAGCCCCTTCCCCTCCCAGTGCCACCCCTTTACCTTGTCCAGGTGTCATCGACACAGGTCTTACTCTGCCGCCTAATTAATTGGCCCATGGGCCTGTCTTTTCCACAAGACGGCAAGCTTGAGGGCAGTATCCAGCTCTGGATCTCCAATGCACAGCAGAAAGCCAAGATCAATAATGGCTTCAACAGTTACCCTCTACGGAGCGCTTACAGATTCCTGGATTTCACCTTTGAGTCATTCCTATAACCCATGAAGGAGAATTCGTGTCCTGTTTTTAACAGGTGAGGCACCTGGGGATGCAGAGAAGTTAATTATTGCCCCTAAGATACACAAGTAGAAAGTGGTAGAACCTGGAATGGAGCTCAGCTCTGTCCAGAGCCTCTGACCTCACATGCTTTGTTGCCTGTAGTCAGAAGTTTGGTAAATTGAACTTGTCCAAGTTAAGAGGTCATCTCGGAATGCTGTAAACCAGGTCAGCATGCCCTCATTCTCTGGGCCTAGTGGGGATGAAGGAGGCTTCCAGAAACCACAGGAAGGGCTTGGGAATGAGTAGGTGAAGGTACACTCACCATTTAAGCCATACTGGTGATAGAATTAAATTTAGGAAACTGTAAACAACCTCATAGTTGCTGTGTTTATTGGGGGGGGAAGAAGCAGGTCCTATGTCTATATGATTTTTGCCATGCTGCCTGGACAAAGGGTCAGGGGAGCAGGAAGTCTGGCCGAGCCATCCTTCTTTCTCAATAACCAGCATCCCAGCCTCCAGCCCCATTCCTTGCCTGTGTTGACATCTGGGCTTCAACACCGATAGTTTGCCCGTCAGGGCTCCCCATAACCCGCCCCCTCAACCCACTCCCTCAGGCTTCCAGACTGTTTGCCTCATCATGTGATGACTACTGTTTTCCAGAAGTCTAGTCCAAACCACTTCCTCTTTCCTCACTCCCTACCGAAGAATGGCAAGAACCTCAGGAAAGGCAGCTAAAGTTGAGTTAGAAAATGGCTGTCTTTAAAAGAAAATTCTGAGTACAAATCTAACCCTACCCCTTACTCCCTATATGACCTTACGTAAGTTTTTGAATGTCTCTGGGCCTCGGTTTCCTCGTCTGTAAAATGGGAGCTGTCATTATTACCAGAAAGACAGATGAGCGATTAAATGAGATAATATATGTAAAAATGTGTGAGATATAGCAGATGTACACAGGGTTTTTTCCCTCTTTCCTGCCATCTTCAACATTTTTCTCATGGGAACACATAGTAGGGACCTAGATAGAATATGAACCATGGTGTGGGGGAAGGCAAGGATGTTCTAAGAATTTCTGAGCCCTTCCCACCCTTCCGAGAATTGGGGTTCTAAAAACCCTCCCACTCTGAGATTCCCAAACACCCATTAGAAAGGAAAAGAGGTTCTCCCTCCTGTTTTCTGAGGAAAGGTGGAGCATTCAAGCTTATTACTGTCAACATCTTACTACATGAAGACCCCCCCCCAAAGCAGGGCTTCAGGGTGGCTTTTAAATGAGGAGAGAGAGGAGATGGGGTTGAAATTCTAGCGGCCTGGCTCCAGAGAGCCCAGCCCACACCTTGGGAAGATTTCCGTGAAGAAGTGGAGAGACAGGTTTTCAGCGGTAAAGGCTTACGGGCAATTCAAACTTCAGGCGAGGTTACTAGAGTTCAAAAAGAACTGTACCTTTTATTTTCTCCTCCTCCAAGGATACTTTAAATCTCATTAAGATATGTCAGGAAAAGCTGTCAGAAGGATAAAAATAGAATTAAGAAGAATGCAAAGAAGAGCAAGACTTGAACAAAGGTAGTGAAAGCAAGTTAGTACATATTTAATAAGGCCTTTCTGCATATGGCAGAGAGAGAAATCCTAAGACGTATGAAGTCATCCCCAAAGAGTCCCAATAAGGACAGTGTCTCTCTTCTAATTCCCAGTGAGGCTGGCTGGCAGCACTTCCAGGGCAGATTGGGTTGGCCACACTCGGTCTCTCTGCTATTCCGCCCTCTGAAGCCAGTCTCCCTGGGTGCTGGGACCCAGCACCTGCAGCACCACGGGGTCTGGCCTAGGGGGCAGAGTCATTGGCAATGCTGGGCTCCATCTAAGGGCAACACCAGGCTGGGCTATCTCTCAACAGGACATCTCTCAACTCCCTGACCCTCTGTGGTGGATCACTTTCTCCTTCAGCAAAATTTCGAGCTTTGTGTAAAATCTAATCAAGAAAAGTCCTATGTGTTCATCTGGCAAGCCAAAAATGGGATCAATGGGAATCTTCCCATCTGGGTTCACATCCTTTGAGATATTGTTACTTTTCCTGCTATTTAACCAACTTGTTGGCCTTCTCTGGCCTGTTGATAATGCACCCCCTAGTGGACGTTCCAGAACATTCCTCCGGTCCCTGGGGGAAATTGGGTCCTGCTACCTGACTTCGGTACTTGACTCCTCAAAGTAAAGCCAGCAAGAAGAGGGTGAAGGTGGATGTGCTTGCACCAAAGTCTTAGTGTAGAGTGGGAGTGAAACTGGATCGCCTTTATGGTGGGAAAGGATCAGGGTACAACTGATGGTCCACATTTTCTTTTTAATCAATATGTTGTTTTGAAAAGGATTCAAAGATCATAAAGAGAAGGAAATATTAATTAGTTGCCATTTTATCATGGTACCAAATACCTTCTATGTGCTGAGCACCGTGCTGTGTGCTGGGCTCTACATCCTCGTCTGAGAGACACAAACAAGTGAGTAGAGTACCTTCCATGTCAGGGGATGCGGAGGAGGGTATCTACCTGCATGGCTAACATTGACGAGGTGCTTGTTATCTTCCAGACGCTGTTTAAAACCTGCTGTGCACAGTAACCCAGTTAAGTGATTTAACCTCTCTGTGGTTAAATAGATCATAGAACATAGCCCATAGAGTTATCAAAACTAAGCAAATCAGTATCGTAAGGCTTTAGAGCAGTGCCTGACACAGAGCCCTACATAAGCATGTGCTACAGTAGGAAAACTAAAACAAGACTCAGGAGATCCACATGGAATAAAGTACTTTATTATCTTTATTTTACAGATGGGGAAACTAAGGCACAGGGAGTATAGTCCCTCAGTAGGTGGCAGAGACATGATGCCAACATGAGCAGTGTAGAGCCGGGGACTGCTCTCTGAACACCTACACCATACTGCTTCTGCTCCGACATACCGATCCTTTTAATGGGAATGATTTTCAGTACAGCTCCCGAAGAGGGCTAGCACCAGTGTTGATGAGCTATTAAATGAGTCTCAAAATCATCTGGGACTTTAAAACGGTTTATGCCCATTAGTTGGTTCTAAATGCAGCACATATTGTCTCTTCAGTGTTTGGGGAAAAGTTCAATTCTATACCAAATTTTGGCTCTATTTGATTTGGAATTATTCCTTTGGCTACATGGATTTGTTGAAAGAATCTAGGGCTACTCAAAGAAGAGATTGGCTTATTTGGTGTCTTTTTTTGTTCCGTAAAAAGAATTTAACATTAAAAATACAAAATTAGGGGCGCCTGGGTGGCTCAGTCAGTTGAGCGCCAGGTCTTGATTTTGGCTCAGGTCATGGTCTCAGAGTCCTGGGATTGAGCCCCGAGTTGGGCTCTGTGCTGGGCATGGAATCTGCTTGAAGATTCTCCCTCTCCCTCTGCCCCTCCCCCTGTTTGAGCTCACTCTCTCTCTTCCTCTCTTCTCTAAGATAAATAAATAAATCTTTTAAAAAATACAAAATAAATGATCTACTCCATTTCTAGAAAAAGGTAAATAGACAACCAAACATCTGTTTTCTGCAGAATTCTTTATTCCCCAAAGTTTTAAGCTGGAAATCTTTTCTCTTCCAAAAAATATCCTCTAAGTTTGGTAACCAGCTACACAAATGAGCTGGATTTCAAATTACATCAGTCTGACTGGATAAACTGATTTCCTCCTGCTTCCAGAATTTAGAGAAACATGATTTGAATAAGATGTTCTTTGTTGTCCGGTAAGAGTAAGGTGTCTGGTAAATTACCTTAGCGGTAAGGCAGGTGCAAATGCTCTTCAGGCATATTGAGTCCAGCGTATTCATTCTGCTAGGAGAACTGTCAAGATGAGTGGAGAAAATAGTATTTGTTATTTAGGTCAGGATGGGGGTTCTGAAGGAAATTAATCCCGGAAGTGATGAGGTATGTTTGATTTTAGGTAATCGTGGGGAAACCCAGCCACCACCTAGGGTGGCAATTTCTCACCAAGTTTTTCCTCCCATCCCTCCAGTTCTCAGAGACAAGGGCTCACTTCTGGGGAATCCAGAGGACATGGAGACAGAGCCCATCATTCTCTGTGGCTCAACTGTAACTTGAAGAAGGAGAAAATCAAACAACATCCAACAGGGAAGGTTGGGAACACTGAGGAAAGTAGAAAGAGCCAAAAGGGGCAGAGATTTGATTATTTCTGTGGGCAGGGCTGGAGGGTACTGGGAGAAAGGACGGTGGTGATATCAGAAATAGATGGGGTTCATGGAGGAGAAATAAGGAACAGGAATGAAAAGAAGATAGAGAAAATCCTAGAAATGTGCATCTCACATTGCCTACCCCAGAAGGAAAGGAAACTCTCTCTCTCTCTCTCTCTCTCTCACACACACACACACACACACACACACACCAGCTTGTATGGTATGGGGGTAAGAAGTTAGATCAGTTCTACTCCTGAAATAAATTATTACACTATATGTTAACTAACTAGAATTTAAATAAAAATTTGAAACAAACCAAAAAAAAGAAGGTAGATCAAGTCCACGATATCTCATCTCCCTCTCCCCACTCCATTCTTACAATTGTGTAAGACTTTCAAATAATCAGTAGTTGGATATATAACCTTCATAATAAGCATCGTGTTTCCTGCAGTGTCTTCTGCACCTAGAGGAATGCCCTGGCACATAGGTGTGCAGTGATACATGCTGAGTAAAGGCCCACATGAATCATAGAAAGAGGCATGTCTTATATGGCAGAAAAAGGAATCTGATTCACTGGTTATATTTTGGGCCTTTCCAGAGTATCTGAATGAGGAAATGATGTCTGGTTACTTCCAATCCAAGTCATAACCTAGCATTAAGCTGGGAATGTATCCCCCAGGCCAGCTGCTAAAGATTTAACACAATGTCACCAAGATGTCGAAGGGGAGCTGGCCAGCTAGCAGGCGATGGTGCATATTAGAGTTTCTTACACGATGGTTGATCCAAGCAAGGGATGTATGCCAGGCAGCTTAGTGCAGACTTGGCACTGCCCACTGGAAGGGGGTGCAGCATGCACGATTGCTCCATTCGAGAATGGATCTTCCATCTCAGACTTTCGGGTTAAGTGAACAGGTTGAATATACTCATTTACGGATTTTCCTTCCTAAGACTTGCTCAAATAATAGCAAATGTATCAAAAGAGTATAGACCTACAAATACAAAAAGCGTGGAAGAAGAAAGCACATTAACAGAAAATGAGAGCTCAACAGATTTTGGAAGACAGAACGTAAATGGTGGAGGGATTCCTGGTCTTGCCGGTGTAGAAAGCTCTAAGCCAGCAGGAGGGCTGAGTGAGCATCTCTGAGAGGAGCTCCGGCAGAACCCATCTCCCATAGGAGATGCCTGTGTCCTGACTCAGCAAGTGGACGGAGTGGTGCTGAGGAGCACAAAAGCATGACTTCAGCTTGAGCTAGACAAGCTTGGTCCGAAGGACCCCCAAGACTTCGGATCTTGAGCACATGGCACACAGACAAGTGAGAAGTGGAGACAGGTTCACAGCTGTGGGAACGTCTGGTGGCGGAGCTGGTCAATGGAAGCTGCTGATGGCAGTGTCCTTGCAAAATTAATCCGCCTCCTAGCCTCCAAATATCCAAGAGAAAAATAGAGGCAGGATATCCTTCCCTTCCTGATTACTGATAGCTGAATAGACATTACGCCTGAGGGCATCTTATTTAACATATTTGGGCCTCAGTCTCTTCATCTGTGAAATGGGGTCAATGCACCCCACTAAGCAGCGAACACTTCCCCTCAGCAAAACTGCGGCTGGACCAAGGAAAGTCCATATTCCTGACCCATCTCTTCGGAGGACAGCTAGAGACCCATTCCGTGGGGTCAGAAATAAAGATAATATATCAGTTTGGGTTATTTTTTTTTCATCATTTGGCTTTCAATAACACAGCTGTTTAGAAACAAAACCCTCACCTCTAATTTGAAGTTGGTGCAGAAAAGAATAATTTCTAAACTCTCCAAGGCTCGATCTTAGAAAAATGATACTCTTACATTGTATCAGCCGAGACTACTTTGATCTGTGCTGTCTTTTCCTCCAGCCTGCCTTCAGAAGCCTCTCTGGTGACTGAGTTCCCTTTTCCCAGGACAGGCAAACATAAATCATTTCCATAGGCATCATCGGATAGCTACTGGCTCACAAGGAGTGTTTAATTTTGCTTCCAAATGAGGCTACCACAAAGAGAAAACATTTAAGCCAAAACCCCAGAGTAGGAGATACATTTCCCTAAAGTACCAGGTGATTGTTTGCAGTACAAACAACTGCAAGTTCTCTGTGGCCCCAAATAACAAAGTTGATTGCTCACTCCTGCTATATGCCCATCGTGGGTCCTGATAGGCTCCATCATCATGGACCCTGAGACCCTGAGTGGTCAGGGTGCAGTCACCATCTCAAATATTTTCATTACTTTGAGATTCTAGAAATGTAAACATTTGTAGAGCTGGAGGAGGCAACTACTTCTCAACCCCAAACAATAGAAGATAAAACAGAGATGTGCTATGCACTAACTCAGTCTCAGAAGCAAAATCAGTTTGAGTACATGGTCATCCTATCTATTGCTAAAACCTCTGCAGGAACTAATGTGGCATCCAGAATGTTCTTTCATTCTAAAAAATGGCTCAGAGAAAAAGAAATCTAAGGATATGGCTCTCTGCCTCAAGCCTGATTGGCTCAAGGTCCCCACAATTATGAGAAAGGGATGTGTTTCTAGAAGGACTAAGGGTGTGGCTATTGGCATACGAGGCTGAGTAGAAGCAAATTTATAAAGCCAGTGAAGATTTTAAGAGTCACGATGCCCAAGAAACTGTGGACCTCAAGTAGAAAACTCTGCACCTGATGAAGAATTAAAAGGAGCCCTGAACCCTAACTTTCTATGAGCAGAAAGCAGAGGCTGCTGTTGCAGGAGAGATTGTTCCTATATGCTTGTTTCACACGCAGCAACAGAGTATAATGGAGAAGATGGGGCTTCTGAGGAGGTGGAATGACAGTCACTGGGGGGAAATGGGCTGGGGAAGCCCTCCCAGGGAACCAGATTAGGACCTAATTGAGAAATGTCCCTTATTCGAAGTCAAGGGGGCCCTCTAATGTCTGCCCACCAGGATTTCTGAAATGCTATGGCTCAGTGACTCAAGTCTTCCATTTGTCCCCTTTCCAGATGGGACTATGTATGGTGATTAAACTGTCCCTATTCTGCCACTGGAGCATGTGTGCGTGAAGGGGGGAGGGAAGGACGGGGGGGAGGGGGGCGCTGCAGGGAACTTGCATTTTGTTTTCACCAATTTCTGGGCCAACAGGAGCCACATCTGAACTATATATAGAAACTTCCACACGGCACTCTGAGATCCTGGACTTTGAGCTTGATGCCATGAGTGAATGAGACTTTGGGCAGGCCCCCATGGGGAGGAGATCTAAGTAATTTTGCATTTGTAAAACTGTGTGCACCAAATTTTGGGTGACCAGAGAGGTGGACTATGGCAATTTATTGGCGCACATATTTCTGGATCTCCTCCATCCTGAGAATGGAGGTAGGATTGCATTTCGTTCTCCCTGGAAGCTGCATGGAACCATGTGGCTAATTCGGGCCAATGAGTTGTGAGCTGAGGTGGCAGTGAACTGCTTGTGCGAGGACCTCCCCAGAGCTCTCTTTGCCTCTGGCATGGCAACAAACTTGTTTAAGGTCGTAGCTGGCTTATCATCTAGGGTTCCTGGGGAAGTACAAGGAGGAGAATGACCTCTGCAAACCTGTGGTAGAACTATGCTATGAGCCAATAATAAGCTAATCTTCCTGATACCACTGCACTACAACTCATCCTGACCGATACAGTTAAGAATGGCAGACAGAAGACAAACAGGAATCCGTCCCTCTTCCCGGTTTCTTTGCAGTCATTGATAATCAGCGGTGATTCTTGCCTAGCAAGCACAGATAGTGCCTGAGAGTCTCCCTCACTCTCGGTTGATCTGAGTTAACACTCAAGATGACACTCATTGTCCCGCTGACTTAGCAAACACTTTAAGGAAGAGAATAATCTGTTCTGACAAGATGCACCAGCTCTTATAGGTGCATCTTGGGGCTCCGGGCACGCTTGGAAATCTCCTCTTTACCAAATGTGGGTTTCAGGACTCCAGAGGGCAACTAATTAGGTGATGCAGGACCATATGGGATGACAAACATGACCAATTTCATTTGAATGCATAATTGGGCTTCAAGATTAGACATCAAGGAGTATTATGTGAAGCACAGAGGTTCAAATACCATAAAACATTGGTAACAGAGCAATAGACTCTGTTGGATTATTTGGGAAAACAGAGCCAGTATATGGAAGCATTGAAACTAGAAAGACCTCCAGGACAGCTTCTTCTTTGGGTGTATGTTTCTGAACATCAATTGCATTATCTGTAAAACTGGAAGGGGTGTGTTGATAACACCTACCTCACGGAATTGTGAGAATGATACGAGCCAAGGTAAACAAGAACCTGCCACGTAGTAGGCGTGCGTGGAATGAAAGCTTTAGCTGATGCTGTTGGTTCTCTGCTCAGATCCCCTTCTCAGGTTGGTGCATCCATCCCCTAACTGCTGTGTTGGCAACTAACAACTCACAGCAGCACCCCCTCTCTAGATAATGGATCTCAGCAGATGGGAGCTGCCTTACCCTAGAGACCATTCTCCCCTCCCACAGCCCACAGCCAATTACTGACGGATATGGTTGCTCAAAGACAGGTCTCCTTTCTTCAAGGACAACTAGGAATTTCCCTGAGACTGTCTTCTTGCTCAGCTCTTTCTCTTCCCTCTCCTGTTTCCCTCAATTCTTTATAAGGTTTTGTGAAAAGTACTCCCTCAAAAAAATCACGTGAATTTGAATCCTGTCTCAGGTTGTTCTTCTAAGGATCCCACCTAAGACAATAACTACTATTAATCATAAATAGCAGGCTCTTGAGATGTGGTCATGCCTTGACGCTGCTGAAAAGTGTCGAGGGGCACCATTTTGAGATGATTCTAGCATGGTGATGGATGAGCTCCCCAAACTAAAAGCTCCAAAAAGTTTCTCCCAAGTTGTGTTCTTGTTAACTGTTGGGGGAGAAAGTAAATGCCATTTGTGAAAGAAGACAAGGCAAAGGAGAAAATGGTGATGAAAGGAAAATTGCTGAGAATAGACCAGGCCAAGGGAGTTCTGTAGGGTCCTGCTGGGTTAGGCACATTCCACAGAAATGGCCTTTCTCATGACACTAGGCTCTAATAGTACATGCAATACTGTGAGCTAGGGACTCCCTGAGGGGCTTTTCTAGCAAAGAAAGAATTGATTCCTTCCTGGATGTCCTGTTTCCCATTGGAAGATCCAACTCAGGCTCCCATCCTAGTGAGAGGCCTCTTTAGCCAGGCTAAGACTCACTTCCTTTTCCTGAAAAAAATCTAGTGTGTTTCCTAGAAATCTCAGCTTTGGAAAGTAATAAAAGAAAGTATTAGAGGGCCATCTGGAACATCAGGTAGTATAGTCTCATGATGTCCGTGAAGCTTCTCTAGAAGTAAAAGAATGATTATCCTCGAGAAAAGGCTGAGCGAAGGAATAAAGGCTGGGTCAAGAGAGGTCATGGTGTATCAACAAATCTCAGATTTTTGGAAGGTCAGCTCTGAGTTCTGGGTTAAACGCTTATGTCCATGGTTGAAAAGAGGCCAAACTGGGAAAGAGGAACCACAGCTTCCTACAGCTTAGTCACTAAGAAGTTGTTATTGATAGTGCTAAGTGTGGCAATAGTGACGGTGATGATGATGATGATGGTGATGATGGTGATGATGGTGATGATGATAATGATGGTGATGGTGATGGTGATGGTGATGATGATGATGATGATGGTGATGGTGATGACTATGGTAATGGTGATGATGGTGATGGTGATGGTGATGGTGATGATGGTGATGATGGTGATAGCTATCATTGGTGTGTCAAGTACTATGTTAACTACTTTGTGGATGTCCTGTCATCAGATACCCTATTTCATGGACATGACTAGCCCCATTCCATAGATGAAGAAGGGGAAGCTAAATAAACAATCCATTGCTCGTCGCTAGAAGAGGTACAAAACCGGGGTTTAACCTTGGGTTGCCATTGCATTACCTCTTGTTCATTTTAAATGAGGGGTCATTTTCCTCATCTGCAAAAGGCATGGCTATCCTTCAAATATTTGCCCTCTGAGGTCCTTTCTGGCCTTACAGTCTGGCATGATCTCTGTCTTCTTCACCAAGATGAGAGGAAAGTTTGGGATGAGGAGAGAAGCAACTGGAGAAGGGACACTGCATTCCAGCTGAACTTTTCATTCAGATGAAGGCAATTTGGAAATTCCAGGGCCCCTCCCTCCATGAGCAGTATGTTATCCAGGCCTGGAAACCATCTGAGAAGCGACATAGGCTGTTGGAGAATTCCAGGAGAACCAAGTCATGCAACAAAAGGAGTCCACTACAAATGACTGTAGTTCTATATTTGTCCTTTTTTCCTTCACTGGAGACCACTAGATATTTCCAGACAATATTTGGAAGGCTAACATCGGATTACCCCAAATCACTGACCAAAATAGATGTTGGGGTTTTGTGCATTCATTCTGACCTGATAAAGAGAGAGCAGGGGCAGGGGTAGGGGGGAGGGGACACAGTAACGGTTTATTTGTCTGATTTATGGAATTCATAAGCATTTAAAGTTGTTGCTTTTAAATGTTTGCAAGAACGGTATTTACGTTGGATGGTTTTATGCTCTTTATGCTCTTTTTGGACAAGCAACACGGACCCAGCCAACACTCCTGAATTGAAGCCCGCCTCTGTGGCTCAGTTTTTCTTACAGTGACACAGGAATTAACTCTTGCCTCTCACTGCCTCAGTGGGAGGATGAATGAACTGAACTTTAAAAACTACCGGGAAGAAAAGTATCAAGCTAAAAGATTTGCATTTTTTCCAGGGACTCCACATTCCGCTGTTCTTGCACAGCCCACATCAAGCGCGTGGGCATCTCCACCCATGCCTTCCTGTCCTCATGAAAGCTTTCCTGGAGGTGCCTGAACCTTCTGTCACCTGTGGCTCTTTGAAGAACAAAGTCCTGGCTTCCTGTTTATGTCACTGTGCCCGGAAGAAGAGGTGTCCAGAAGGTTCAGTGCCTCAAGGTGGCAGCCTCACAGCTGCCCTTTTCAGACACACTGCCCTTTACAGTTCTGCAGTCCGCCATTGTGGGACCAGAGCATGCCACTACAGGGGCTCCTAGGGCTTTGGGGAGTAGGTGAAGAGTTTTCTTGTGACTTCCTGTAACTTCTCTCAAACAACAGTTCACAGCATAGCAAACAGCCTGCTTACATCAGGCGGAGCTTGCCGGGCCCATTGCATTATGCATAAAGAAGAGAGGAAAGATCTAGTGGGTCCTATCTAGCTGTCATCGGAGCTGTTTAAAGACCAGACCATGGGAGTCTGAGGAAAGAACGCTTCAGCTTTAATCTTTTTTTAGAGATTTTATTTATTTATTTGAGAGAGAGAGAGAGAGCATGAGCAGGCGGAGGTGCAGAGGGAGAAGCAGACTCTCCACTGAGCAGGGAGCTGAGGCGGGGCTCCATCCCAGGATCCTGGGATCATGACCTGAGCCAAAGGCAGACGCTTAACCAACTGAGCCACCCAGGTGCCCCGCTTCAGCTTTAAATTTAAATTCCCCTCCTAAAAATGTTCTGGTTTCACTTGCCTTGGTATTCCCGCTAACAACATGGGCTTCATTAATCAGCCAGCAATGTGTGGATTATCGGGGGGGTCCAGTGGTAGTCCACACATGGGCCCACTGAAGGAGCCATGGACATATAAAAGATTTGAATACTTTCCAGTCACACACACACACACACCCAACATATACTCTCTCTCTCTCTCTCTCTCTCTCACACACACACACACACACTCACACGTGCGCACGCACACACATTTTTTTTTATTGTATCTAAGAGCACATATGTCAAAGTTTCCTAGGTTATACACTGAGGAGCTATATACAAGAATGTTCATAGCAGCACTGTCTGAAACACACAAACAACTAGGAAATGAGGCAAATCTCCACTGACAGGATAACGAATACCAAAAATGTGGCATATTTTCCACACTGTATCATGATACAGCAGTGACAATGAATGAACCCCAGCTACTTGTAACAACATGGATGAACTCGGAAACCCAACATTAGGTAACGAAGAGACATGTCCAAAAAGACTGCATGTAGTCTTTTTTATAAGGCTTAAAATAAGCAAAGCTTGTGTAGGCACGCATACCTGTGAGATAAAGCTATTTTTTAAAAGCAGGGGAATGATAAACACAATTCCTAGGAGCAGTTTCCTCTGGGGAGTGAAACAGATTACCAGGATAGGGAGGAGAACCAAGGTCAAGGGAAATCATTGGTGATGCTGCAGTGCTGTGCTTCTGTGTCATGTGGCATTATCACTTCGATCTAAGCGTGTCTACATACGTACATGATGTATATACATACATGATGACTTCCCTGGCTGAACAGGTAAATTTCAGAGTTCAAATGCTTAGAAGTGATCTCATCCAAACCCCTAATTTTACATGTGCCAAAATAACTTCCAAATTGCAAAGGGACTTGCCCACATTTACTCAACTCTGCAGTGACTATATGGAGATCAGAACTCATGTCTTGTAACCCTGAGTCTATTTTTCCTCCTTCTATTCTCACCCCCAAAATAATAAGTAATAATTCTATTATTAATTACAATAATTACATATAATAGGCAACATGTATATAATATATAATAATTATGTACATATATGTTTTGCAGTGGTAAGTAAAAGCAACATTACACTGTCACGATGACAATGGATGGATTAAACACTTCTGCTCCAGAAGAGAGGGTAAGAAATTAGAACATGGGGATCATACTCCCTGAGCAAGCAAAGTCAAGTCTCTCTCTGCCTGTGTCCTATTTCGAAGGACCGAACAAATCCTATCCATACTAAAGTGTTATGTTTACCTCAGCTGTGATTTGTGGCTCTTTGCTATCTTAAAACAAAATGGCAGCCCGGAAACTTACTGACAAGCATATTTTCTGTAAATAAGATTTTAATAACATTTTGAAGATGGATGTGATGTGATACATACTTGACTCCCAGGGAAGAAGGAAAAATGTGTTTTAAAAGGAAATGTCCATTTTCACCAGCAGTTTAAAGAAATTGCTGACATTCATAAAAAGAATTGGGGTGTATCATGTCTATCTATTTCACTTACTTAAAATATTTGCTTCCTTTCACCCCCAAAAAAGAATGAGAGAGAATAATTCAATTAATCTAAACCATTCTATTCAGTAGGCAGGTGCCCCGCGTGTCAAAAAAACCTGCCATTTTCTTGGTGGGCCTCCATTCCTATACATACACCTTTCACTGTGTGAGAATCTCATTATGCTGAGCCCGGTCCTACCTTTGAAGACCATGCATTTTATTTCTACAACATGACTGCCAAATGCTTGCTACTTACCGCCATAGCAATGATTTTTCCAGTACTAGAGAAAAACGTGCAGTTAGACTTATTGAAAGATGATTTGTTCACATATTAGCCTTTATGAATGATTTAAGGACTCTTTATGGTCCGATAGTCACCAGAGCTATTCACCAACTCTTTCCAGTTTTCTTCCTGGGCCCCTGGTATGGTTGCACTTCCCTGCCCCTTTGAGGTTAGGTAGAACCCTGTGACTTGCTCTGGTCACTGAACTATGAACAGGAGTGAGGTCCATGACATTTGGGAGGAAGCTTCAAGACTCTGTAACATCTGCCATGTTCCCTTCCTCCTGGATTTGGCACCTGCAGAAACGTGGATATGAAGTCTCTCCCAGACTCCCTCAGTGAAGATGGCTCACAGCAGAGTCCTTCAAAGGCAACTTGTGATGAGCTTTCCACGTGACTGAGAAGTAAACCTTGTATCAAGCCCCGAGATTTGGGAGATAGCCCACATTAAGTGATTCACAAGGGAAAATTTAGATTACATCCCATTTTTGTCCACCTCACTAACTTTAGGGAAGATGTGACTCCGCTACATATCTACACATTCTGGAAAGTATTCATTTGGACACTGTACTTTTCAGTCCACAGTTTTTCCAAAAGGAACACTGGAGACCCTCACTATGGAAGCAACACTAGTTTAAAATGGGAACTGAAGGAGACGCAATGACCAAGAGAAATCAGAATCCACATTTATTGATGAGAGATATATACACAAAAGTTAAAACACTTAGTGAAATATTGGATTCACAGATTGCTTCCAGTATATAAAGAATATCCAGTTATTTTACACATGAAATGTTACAGTAATCAGTCCACATGGTAAGAAAGCTCAAGGTGAAAACGAAAGATCTCAACTACCCCAAATGTGCTTTGCCAACAAGGCATCTCCTAGTACCATACTGAAGAAATAACCCCAAAATTAGTTGAAGTTTTTTTATCTTTTTTCATTCATTAGTCTTTAAATGCCTGTGTGCTATCAATGCTCTGGGCTACATGACTTTAGACCAGTGGGGATTGTGAAGTTGAGGGAAACAATTATTCTTATCTTTCATTCTGGACACACAAGCATCTCCAGAGGAAACCCCGCCTAAAGGCTAGCTTTCTTTCAGTGGGGTTTCCATCCAGAATCTGACAGGAGTTGAAGAGGCCACATTTTCCAAGAAAAATGTGCCTGTTCCACCATCTGTATCCCCTCACTCCAATCATTGGAGAAGCCACCGAAAATTAATATGCTCTGTGCCCTCACAGGATCATGCAGGCGTCACGCCTTTTTGTGAGAAGAGAGGGGCACTCGGTGTCCCCAGCTGCACGTGGCCATTTTTCTCTGTCCTTGCGGAGGAGGAAAGGAGTTACAGGAACTTTCAATGCTACGGCATTCCACGTAGTGGTAATTAGACAGAATGTGTGTTTTAGGAAGCAAGTGTATATTTGCATTAGTTAGTCTCGTCGTCAATCACTCAAAACATGCACACAGAGCCTATTAGGTAGAGGTCATACTCCTTCACATCTGTGGGATCTGTGCTTCATCAGTTGCCTTTCTGCAACCCCAAAGCTATATACTGACCATTCCTGGGCCTCTAGTGCTCTTTCTATGGACACCTGTGCAGTTTACTACCAGAACTGTGCTTCTGTGGGGTTTTGCCTACATGGCAGTTAGTTAACCTGACTCAAGAAACCAAGGGGGACAAGGTTCTTCAGAACCTCTAAGTCATGAGAATCATGATCAGTATTTGGCAACCAGAGAGGCAGACCTTTACCTAAGGACAGGATGCTAGCTAGCATGCACATAAGCAGACTAACCTTTTGTCTCTCTGAGTCCAATACACCAAGCAAAGGAGGGCTGTAGATAAATGTCCTCATTCTAAACCTACTTAAGCCTAGATCATCAAAAGCTCCACAGCTGCAATCACCATGCATTAGACAGACGTCAGATGACCTTTCACTAAGAATCATGACACACGTCCAACCCTCCCTTGCTCTGAACTGCGTATTTACAAAGATGCTAGACACCCAGACTTTCACACAGTCATTGGTACAAAGGATTCATAGAGAAGTTCTTCACTGATACATACCCCTAAATCACATTTAAAAAGAGGAGAAGCGATTCACTAGTTATCTAAGAGGGAAAAGAAGGGTTTTCAAAACACCAATCAACATGTCTACTGCATTTAGATGAATAGCCAAAAATAACATTTAAATTAAATTAAAATACATCTATACACCAATTTCACTGAAATTACACATAGATACCTACATTATAGCTACACAAAGTGCATAGGCACTGTTCTTCATGCGCGAACCAAGTGTTACTGTATACACACAAGAACTTCATGCTTTGAACAGCTATCTTGTACTTGAAAATCACAGATACAATCATTGCCAGTTGAGGGCACTTCTAATCTGTTTGCTTATTGAGGAACAGCTTCAAATATATACCAGTACACTTTCTATGGAGTTGACTATCTTTTTAAAACGTGGCAAAAATACTAGCCCTACAACCATATCAGAAAGTGTGTTTGGCAGAAGGAAGACCCCCTTGTCTTTGCAGTGGCTACCGATTTGCCTTTTGGGGAAAATTACATAGATTGTTATTCACCTGAGGACAGAATCTACCTGGGCTTCTTTTAAACAATTGCAGTGTGACTCTAAGCTCCCACCTCCAGCCCCGGTGATTAAGAGTATTGCTTCATAGCTGGTACTAATAACCTTTTTCTTAAAAATATGTGCTCAATTCACATAACAATGTGACATTTACTACCAATTTGCTTGGCAAGAAGGAACTGCAACAAATCTGTCGTGATTTGCTTCCTAGCACTCACTCGCAAGCTCTGCTATTCAAGGTTTTCCTAAGCCCATTTTGACATAAATTATTGGGAAGGCAGGGGAAGTTCTGATATAGAAATGATCCCACTCTTATCACCTTATTTTTCATCTTCTTACTTTTGTGAAATTTGAACGCTTAGCTGGAAAAACAAGGCTTGGTGTCAGGAATAAGGAATTAGCACCATTCCTCAAGTTTAAAAGACTAATTGTTTAAATGCGTATCTTAACCAGCTAAGGGATTGAAGTGATTCCTTGTTCTTTATGGTCATTTTGTTCATTGCATTGCGAAGGACTGGATTCTTAAATTTTTCAAATGCGGTTATATGCTCAGGAAATAACTGATAGCTCTAAGTTGCTGTAGAAATGTCTTGTGCTCTAATTAGTTACAATTCTACATATGTGGTTATATAGAAAATACTGTAAGAAAATATCTGTCTGCAAAATTACAGATACTAAATAGATTAATTCAGTCTACACTGAGTTCTTTGTGATTTATGAAGAATAGATACAAACCTATAACATTATTAAAGGCTAAATCAATATTAAACATATAATATCCAGGACTATAAAAACATTTCCTCATGCTCTTTATAAATAATAACAAAGAAGCCCAGCGATTTGTTTAAAAAAGAACGTAAGATTGGGCTGGAGGAATTCGTGAGTGGGGTGCAATATTGATCACAGGGCAATGGAAAGACAATGAATTGTCCCCGGTAATATCGGTTCTTACCAGGAAGCCAAAATATATCTGCTGGCAGCAAGATCAAATTAGATTCACAGTTTGCCAGTTCTCTCCTTAAGCCGTAGAAAACAAATAGAAAAACAATATACAAAAATCTTCACAAAAGTAGTCTTTTATATACAAATCTCTAGAGCGACCAGATAATCTGATCTGTGTTGTGCAACATGGGAATGCAATGCTGAGGTTCCCCAGGGGGAGGAGGAAGAAGGGAGAAGTTAAGGTGATTTATGGAAAGATCTCGATGCCCAAGGTTGAGTTCCTAGTAAGGAAAATTACTCTCCTGGAGTAGTAAGTAAGCAACCAGCGGATTGCTTCCTGATCACACATCTCAGAGGACTTCCTGATCACACATCTCAAGAGGACTCGCTGCGCGGAGGAGAAACCTCAGAGCTGTGCTAGATCAGCTTCCTTGGCTAATGTGTGTATTTCTCTCCTACCAGAGGCAACAGCCATTTTTAGGCAGGCTGAATGGTTGCCATGGAAAGAAAGAGAGCCCCAGAAGGAGCAAGGCTCTGATGGCATCATCCCCGTCTCCACAGGGAATGACGACAAGGGTCACAGTTGGCTGTTAGGTTCCAACACTCACCCAGGGATTGGGGGTGTCTCCAGAGAGACTGGAGACCTGTGATGACCCATGCTCTAGATCATGCGTTGACTCTGCAAAGCAGTGGGATCTGTTTCAGTAGCCAGGTTTAGTCTCAGCACAAGAAGGCCCTGTATGACAATCAGAAGAACTTTAAAAATCTCAAAATGGATACTTGGTCTGGCGGTAGGAAGGTGAAGCCAGGCTGGACATAGAAAAAAAAAAAAAACCCATCAGTAATTATTTAGGATATAATTTGAGTGAATGAAGTAAGAATTTGTGGGCTTCTCTTGCTTGTCTATAGGTTTTTCTATGGGTCAGTGGAGAACTAGCCTTTGTCTTGCTGTCCTTGCTTCGGGTCTTCTGCACCCAAAAAACAAACAAACAAACAAACAAACAAAAAACAACGAAGACCCTAACCCAGTCCTTTCCATCCTACATTTATGTCTTGCTTCCCCAAACCTAAAAAGCGGGGCTTCTCTGGCAATCAAGTAAATACCAAACCTATTCCATATTTAGCAGGAGTTTGGGCTCAGAGCAAGGATGAAAGCAGGGGCCCATTGCAGCAGTACCAGAAAGTGCAAGAAGGTGTTCAAAAGCCATGCTGGTGGCATGCACCTTGCAGACAGACCATGCATTTTATCTGCCCTAGAAACCCCTCAGGCATGGAAGGGCACAATGATAACCAGCACAACTCCACTCTTGTAAGATAGAGCTTCTCTAGCTTTGATGGGAGGCCCATGATAAAAACCAACCAAGACGACCATTTGAAAATGAATTCAAATATCCCTGCAGAGAAAGGACTTGGCCCAGGCTCAGCCTGTGCTGGGCTGTGCATGTCTGCGTACAGGCAGGGAGGGAAGGTATTGACAGACAGTTGCTGTTACTGTATAAGTCTTGCACCAAATTTCCTAAGGGTGTTCAAGTTTATTTGCCAAAGGCTCCCAGATTCCCGTACTGGGTTGGCAATTAGGACGGTGTGCAGAAAACTGTGTGTTTTGGGTTCGGAGTGGGCTCTGTTGCTATAGTGGGAATGATCTAAGGCCCTGCGTGAGGCTCTGGACTCGCCCTACCCCTGTGGCAGCAGTTTGCTTTGGGCTGAATCACTACTTCTACTAAGACAGTGAGTTAGGCAAAAGGGCAGTTTTGTCAAAGGATGTCTGTTTGTATCCCAAAACACCAAACTATGGATTAACGTGGCCAACTTCCGAGCTTGTTGTAAAACATCAAATGAAGAGAGAGGCTTGAATTTAGTATTGCCCCAAGGGGATGAAAAACGATCCAAATTGATTATTCCTTATTGTGGGCCACTCTGACTTAAAATATAAGCAAGTCATACTTTCTAGCAGTAAGCCTCTTGAAAAAAAGAAATTAAAGCAGAGATCATCATATCATGGATTCTTAGGGCTTGAAGAGAGTTTTAATCACTTAATCCAACCCCCTCACTTTACGTATGGGAAGGAATGAGGCTTGGGCATGAGGCGACTTGTCTAAGTTACACAGCTAAAAGCTGGCAGAGTCTAAGTCAAATGTTTCTTGTACCCAACGGCATTATTTCTCAGCCTCCCTACGTCATTATGTGAATTCACCGTGCTAGGCTATGAAACGAGATAGTATTCAATTAAGATTCCTTGTCATCTTTTCTAGAACCAACTCTTGCACTAACATGTGGTGTGTTACCAAATTGTCTCTTAAGCAGCAACGATGCCTGCTAAAGAGAGGAATGAGAAAGAAGGAAGAGCGGGAAGTTGGGTTTTCCTTTTGGGAAAACCATAAGCAACTATAGCATGAGCAGCTTTGGACTCGCTTCACCTAAGGAGAACAGTCCGCCTATAGGGCCTGCCCAGGTTGGCACTCGGTGGCCCTTATTCTAGATTTCAGCCAGAAAGTACCAGAGAGCCTGAGGCTGTGAATCTCTGACAGGTAGATGTACAAAACTCTCACTTCAGAATTCCTTCAGGCTCTTTGCTTAAACTTAATCTTTAGAGGGGATGTAAAGCTAAGTGAAGTAAGCCTGTCAGAGAGAGACAAATACCAGATGCTTTCACTCATATGTGGAATTTAAGAAACAAAACAAAGGAACAAAGATAAGAAGAGGCAAATGAAAAAGCCAGACTCTTGAATATAGAGAACAAACTGCTGGTTGCCAGAGGAGAGGTGAGTGGGGGGATGGGCAAAATAGGTGAAGGGGACAAAGAGTACACTTAGCGTGACCCTAAAAGTCCAAGAGTGTGTATGACAATAACCGGAAAAAAAATCTCATTGGTACTTTTTCTTGCCTTGGAATGAATTTATTTGGAGAATAAGGAAAGCAATACCAGCAACCTAGACAACTGTATGGCCCCAAGACTCAAAAAGCAAGGAAGAAGAGCCACCTCCACTGGGTGTAACTGCTGAGCCCTTTTGGCCATCAAGTCAAGCAAGAGCTGCAAAGACCTTCTCATCAAGAGTCTGAACCATGGAAAAATTCTCTCTGAGCATGTGCGTACTGATTTGGACTTACTGCCGTATTTCATGGGAAACTATAGCACAGACAGATTCCTTGATTCTGACAAAAGTACAATATTGTACCATAACATTTGCTCTTGAGAAGCAAAGGAAGTGTGGTATTTGCAAAAACATGGCAGGATTGGGTTTCCCTTCAGGGAGCCAGTACATGAGTTACCCAACTCCGGAAGGGTTTCTTGACTAGACACGCTTGCAAGTGCCATACTTCCCCATGCAAGGTTGGAAATGACCTGAGGCCCACTACTCAGTCATTGGGATTCCTGATATTTCCTACCAGGAATACATCTCCCCATAAATTGAATTTCCCCTAAGCCCTTCTCAGTTTCCACCAGTCTAAATCCAGGAGTGAGGCGTTTGGCACCCTTTCTTTCGGCTGACCAACAGTTGCAGAGGAGAAGCTAATACTTTTCTTTTACGGGACAAGGTAACTTCAGGCAATGAGACTACGGGCTGTGTTTCCACACCCAATAGGAAATAAAGAATTGAATCTGGCATCTACTTGGTTCAGATTTTATTACCTGAAGACCTTTATTGAGGATCTATGCGATCTAGATGATTGCCTTGATTCTTTGATGCTCTGCACGGGAGGCACATCCTCAAAGACCTAAGGTAAAGCCTCAGCTTGAGAGATAAGCCATTCTTCCTGCTGACTGGATTTAGCTCATTGAACTGTAGTTGGTAATCAAATGGTAATTCTACTTGGGTTTCCCAGTGGGCAAAAATTAAAAAGGGGAGGATGAAAGTCTGTTCAGTTGATTTTCTCTCAAAATGATTCGGATTCCTAAAAAGAGTGAATGAGTCTGTAACAAAATGGTGTTGCCAAAGCCCTGACTTACAGACCTTATGGGTTGCAGTGTATGGATCTGGCCTGTTGTGTCTGTATATAACTTATGCATCATCAAATATTAATAACTGTTACAAGCATCTATATCTGTGTTGAACCTATTAATATAAATCTGTGCATATAACGGAAAGATTATACGTATCTTACTTAGAAAAAGGTTCTTAGAGGTATACTCTGGATCTGTTTGTTCTGTTTATGGCACTCATGCTGGCCAAGGGAAGCCCAAATGGGCATGGCATAAGAAGAATGAATGAGACCTAAAAAAATAGAGAACACAGTCATACGTCAGCTCTACATACATCCTGGATTTTCGGGTTAGTCCTGAATTTGACAGATTATTCAGTTTAAATATGATGTGAATTTCCAGATGAAAGTGATTTCCTAAGTATGTTCTTGTGAAACTTATTACAGGTAGTCTAAAACCAGAAAAACCTGTTTTGTTAAGCTGTACACCTTGTTTCTTCTGAACACATTGTCCCCTTATATATTTATAGGATAACTAGGAAGACAAAGCAAAGCAGGAAGACATTGAGCGGAGTCTTGGGAAGACGATCCCAAGACCACTCTTTTGAGAAACATGTCAACATGTACAAGTGCTAAGCTGGCCTTAAACAGCAAAACCCACAAACTCCTCAGTGCCTTGCCTAGATCCTTCTCTTCACCATCAAAAAGCTCTTGGGAGCACCACTTAAAGACAATCCATAACAGTTTCACAGCTAAATCCAGGAACTGTCCCCTTGACCCACAATATCTGCTGTAAAGGATGCACTGTCCACTACTACGTTTCAGCACGTCCTTGGCGACCCAATTAACTGTCCATCTAATGAAAATGAAGACCAATAACATTAAAAAGAAAAAAAAGGCATAAAGCTGCTTAATACTGCTCAAACAATGATCCTTATCTAAAAACAACAAGGGTTTGAGAGACAAAAGCAATTGGAATCTTACGTCTCTTGCAAGTTCCAAAGGTGTCTGGTTTGGAAGAGAAAAGTCACCAGGAATAGGTAATAAAGGGTATGTGATGTCTATATACACGACCTCTTCTCAGAGCATTTGCACCCTACGACTATTAGTGTGTACCCCAGCACCCATCTGCTGGTCTCTGATGACCACCTGACTCCTACGTGTGGACCAAGATTCTACACGCTCCTCGCAGTCAGTCAAATGTACTTATTTCTCGGTGATTCATGTTCAAGTTACCAGCAAACTCCCAAAGCCTGCAACCTTAGGAAAATACTGTGAGTTATTCAACAGAAAATGATAGTAGAGAAACTGACAAGTTTAGTTTGCACGATCCATCATCAGGATTCACTGGGTGCCAATGGCATACAAGGCACGGTGCTAATCCACTTATGTTATTTACTCCCTCAAACCGTGACAGCCTTGAAGACGCCATCTGTGAAATTGTGAGGAGCCATCATTTGCTCCCATTTCATGGCTCAAGGCTGCCTTGACTTTGCCATGGGAATGCCACCTTTATAGGATTTTGCACATGTTTGTTTTCTGTTCCTTACTACAGAGAAGACTGGGAAGCAGATTGGCTCTGCTTTCAACTGTGCCCTGTAACTAGTTTTATTGTGCTTTGAGAGAATACAACAGAAAGCTTTCTACATGTTAGATCAATGACGATGTTTTGTTTTTTATCGAGAGATGGTATTAAGAGGCGCAGCCAACGTAACCGTCCTCCACGTGTGAGGCGAGTCGAATGATTCAGCCTTCTAGGTTAATGAGACTGTAACTAAAATAATTTGCCGATTAAAAAAAATGTCCTTTTTTTTTTGTTAGAAATCCAAAGAAGAATTTTACGGCTGAAACAAAGAAAGTAAAGCATCAATCAAATCATCTCACTTGATTTCACTCTGCCAGGTGAATGCAAACCAAACACAAACGAATTTGAATATTGGAATCTGGTTAAAGTTTACGGTGGCTGTGTTCTCTTACTTTCGTCAATATGTACAGCGGCCATATGCAAATTACATCCTAATCCATTATCAAATTGAGAGCAAATTATGAAACCTACTTTGAAATTTCAGTGATTATTTCCCCAGACCGGATAGGGCAGAGCAGAAACTCAGTGGGTTCCATAATCAGCTGCCTTGAAGAACACGGTTCCCACTACCATTCTCTTTGAAATATTTAGTTGAAAGAGTACACAGAAGATAGATTCTGAGAGTTCCTGAAGACAGGGATTTGCTTTTAATCAACACATGGGCAAACTCTACGAGACATTTCAAGAGAATTATGTCTAGAGGCTTCTAACAGAATCTCTTGTGCATAACAAAGCAGAAGCACGGAGAACACTTGAAGGAATCACACTCTGGGTGTCTGCTCTTTATCCCAAGTCCCCGGAGTGTACCACATCACTTTAGTCATGTCCCCTGGGAAAAGAGCTTCCGAGACTCTGCATTTAGAGAGCAAAGGGAAGCTGGCAAGTATGTGTCTTCAATTCAAACTGATTCCTCCAGCACTCTCCGTTCAGACAATAATACAAGTGAGAAAATGAGGCAGTTACAAAGCATCACTTGGCAAAGACACAGCACCGCGCCTATCACTGACTCACAACAGATCCTCGAAGCCTTGGCTAGCAGATTAAGTAAACACAGAAATAGGTGCATTTTTTTTTTTCTTTTTAAAGACAGCTTGTTTATATTCTCTTTTTACCATAAGATACGCTGGGGAGTTTGTTCAAAAATTTGCTGAGAGTCACATCCTTATTTTTCACGTTTCCACGGTTCTTCCTCGACTCCGCAGTCGGCGGACTTTCCGTTGGCTGCCAGAGTCACCTGAAAATAATTATCATCAGCATCCAGCTAATAATAGGCCACTAACCAGAAAACCACCCCACGGGTTATGCGGAGGAGCACCAGATCCAAGTTACGCTACATGACTTCCATATTAGTTTTAAATGTCGTTCTTTCCCAACGGATTTGGAGCCCATCTTGCTTTTCAACACGGATTTGTAAATATTGAAAAGTCCACATTTGCCTGGGGGAGTATGGAGGAGCTAGAGACAGTTTGCTGTTTGGGGGATAATGTCTACTATGCTTTTAGGGTTGTGGGCGTGTCAAACTACACACAGACCCATCATGTAAGAATGCAGTCCTTAACAAAACAGTGTCCTTGTGCTACTCCATACAACCAGAGAAAACTCCCCCAGAACTCGACAGCTAGTTCTACACATGCGTGTGGAAGGTTCAGTTCCAAGGAGGCCAGGTCGGCTTTATACATGCCCAGTTGCAAAATCAGAAAACGTGAGGGTCTGGATACCAAATAAGCTATCCAGGCTTTAAACATGAAAAAGAAAAGAAAGGATTAAAAGCCAGTGGTCAGTGACAAGCACACCTAAATGATTTCAGTGCAGACATTTCCTAATCAGGTATCACCACCAGCCTGTCTATATTAGGGCTTCCCTGGCTCTAAGCGAACTGAACCCTTACACCGAACGGGAGGTGTACCCCTCCACTTCTAAATTGTTTCCTAGCTTACCTTCCATCTGTCTGTCCTCAACGTCATGTGCAAACTTAAACCCACGACTGATATTCCACATAATGCAGAGACTGGATTTATGGAAGCATTAGGATATGGAGACATGACAAATGCAGCAACGTTTGAAAGAAATCTGACCTTCTTCTTACCCGAGTGGAAGTGAAACGCATGCATTAGGAACACATACAACATGCTAGGGACAGACAACTGAACCAGGCGCGTGTAAATAAAAGCTACTCATTCCTCCCCCAATTGCCGGCAGCCCCCATATTTTTCTAGAAAGACCATGCGACAAGCCATGACCACCCCACGTGCAGTTACTCTGATTAAAAATAAAAAGTTCAAGCATAACGTCAAACTACAATGACAAAGGAAAGAGTTTGCAAACGGAAGAGGCCAACGCGGTGCCACGATGCTTGAAGTGGTTAACATTTTGACCAGAGCTGCAGCAAATTGGTTTCCCCTTCGGTGAACTGTCAGGAAAGACCGCCAGGAACAAACTGTCTGCCCGGAGAAAGCTGCCTGTTCACTCCAACCCTGAATGTGCCTGTTTGGCTTTGAGTGATGAACCAGATCAATAGCTGTGCAAAATTATAAATCACGTTGAAGTGCCTCTGGAACACCAGACAGCACTTGGGGGTGGTGCCCTGTGTTGTCATCATGGTTGAATACTGGGGCCTGTGTTTCCAAAGTGGCCAGGACAGCAGCTTGCTTGCTTGTTTTTTTTTTTTTTTTTTTTTTAGCATTTCTTTCTTTTTTCTGGCTGGGTTCAGGGAAGCTGGGGCTCCACTCCCCAGTCCATCCCATCTCTCTCTCCTCCAAACACCTAGAAAAGCAAGAAGGAGAGGGGGCCTAGGAGGAAGCACTGATGTCTCCCATCTTGGTGTTTAAAAACAGTGAGATAGCGAATGGACCAGACGGAGGTTTAAGCCTTATCTTTACTACAAAATTAGACATTCGCTTTGCTGTCCTCCCATGCCCATTTCAGGGCTTTGCAGATCATGAGCACTCAATAAACATTTGATGAATGATCAAAATATAGGAGGTCATAGGAATGAGATGGCCGTGCTCAACTAAACCCCACAAGGCACACAATAAATACTTGTTAAATAGAGCATAAAGCCATTCCACGGGAATGTGGACCCTTGTTGACCCAAACTAACATTTTGATGGGGAATAATCCAGCACATTCGTTTAGACGTGGGAAACACTGACTTTCCAGGAGAGTGGAATATGGGCTTTAGGTACATCTGAATTTCTAATAATTCGAAACATTTTCACTGAGTCAATTAATTTTTGCAGTTGTCTCTTGATGGGTGAGTCCTTCCTTAATTTGTACCAGAGCCTTGGCTCATCCACACATGTACCTGATAGAGAGGGGATGAGCAGAAGACTTGCTGGTCCATTAGACTTCTGGATCTATGTTACAGTCCAGTAAAGAAAATCACTTCTACGTTACCCTCAATTGTCTGGCAGAAGCCATGGTGTATATTTGGAATGACCCAGAAGTAACCCAGGAAGAAATTAACTATTAAATGAGATCTTGTCAACAGGAGTCAAAAAGGTATCAGAAATCTGTATCGGGTACAGCTTGCCCTCAGCTGCTGCCTGGAACCATATTAGTAACCCAACCCCCGGAGTTGACTCTGCTCACCTGCCAGGGTTTCTCCAAGTTTGCTTCACTCTGGTCATGAACTCTGTCTTTGACAATGTCAAGTTAGTTACAATGAAGGCTAGACAGAGCGCATCAAGCTTGAAGACTTAGCACCCAGCAGCCTGTGAAAGAGTCCAGAACACCCATGCTTCAGGAACGATGGTGCTGCCACTGTGGGAAATGTAGTGTCTATGGATAATTGTCCTGAAGGATAGTTATCCTTTACTTGAAATAGCTTCCCCATTCTTGGAGCAAAGTGACTGCCAATTCAAAACTCACCTCCTCACAAAAATAATGAAGAGAAAGATAGTTGCGCAAAGTTGGGCGGGCATATTTTTGACCAATATGTAATACACAGCAAGAAGGAATAGTTATGCTATGTAAATGAAGTGATTCTGGGTATTTCTCTTGGTGTTTCATTCAAGGAATAGAATATTTGAAATCCAGCAAAGCCTTAGAAACCAAATTCTTCGGAAAAATGTTCAAGAAAACCAATCAAATTTGTGGAGTGGTTGGATGGGGGGATCAGAATGACTGTTTTACCTCACGTGGACGAACCAAGCAACTGATTGGCTCTCTCACTGTTAGACCTGATGATTTCCTGCCATGTTAGACACAGAGTTAGATGATCTGGGACTCACAGAAGCTTGGGTTACACGATCTTTCAGAGAAATAAATGTGACAATAATACATGCAGGGGTTTTTGTGCTTGTCTTAGGAAATGGAGCATGCACTATTATATGCAGGTCTCAATATCCATGAATGGGAAAGGTACCTTGCACTCATCTACTATGACAGAGTTGTGTGCGGCATAGACACATTGATTAGAGTTGCTTTCCCTATGGTTCTTCACATCATCATAAACGGACTGAGTCTTGGTCATTTCAATATCTTCATGCACTCGATGCTGGGAGTCAATGGTATCCAGCTCAGACTTGGAGAGGTGATAGACAATCCCAGCCCCAAAAGAGTCCCCCACAACATTGACTGAAGTTCTCATCCTGTCCCTGGGAACAAAGAACAGAAAACGTTTAGTGAAGAAGCAGTGACATGGTGGTCGAGAGGTCAAGGTCTAGAGCCAGAGAAACCTGGGATTGAGTTCTGGCTCTACTTTTCCCTCTCCCTGATCTGGGGCAAGTTACTTAATCTTTACGAGCCTTGATTTCCTTGTTGGTCAGTTGGAGATAACAATCATACTTCTCTCATCAGCTTGTGTGAAAATTAAATGAGATCATGTACATAAAGGCTTAGCAGAATGTCTGACAGATGATAAAAGCCCAATAAAAAACAACAAAGAAAAAGGAGAGAAGGAAGAATTGGAGGGAAATCGTTCTCAGCTCTCAGAATTAGCACCCAGGCTCCAGACACTGGCAGCTGTGTCCAGCAATTCCTCTTGATTTAAACCATTCTTCAAAGACTCCCGATTACCTCCACTCACGTTACTTATTAATTCTACCTGTGAATTCTCCTGTAATAGAGAATTCATCTCTTCATAAGGATTGACACTGACACTGCATTTCCCTCTGCACCTCACTCTTCCCCCAACACCTACATATACATGGACACGGCCGAGGGATGAGACACACAGCCACAATTTTCTTCCCTGACCAATATGTGCAGTGACTGTGTGTCCTGGAAAAACCAGAACACTCTGTCAGGCTCTCTCCGGTAACCTAAAAAAATTAAATCTTCCAGAGTCCCTCTTGAATCAGCAAGTGTCAGGAAAAACCCTTCCTCAAATCTTGTTTCCCAAGTTCTGATTTGAAAAAACCGGATGGTCCAGAACTCTCCTTAGAAAGTCAGCACTGGGAAAACTAAGTTGTTAGGAGTAAGTTGTGTTCTCTTGTCCATTAGTACGAATCGGTGTGAAGAGTCCTTTTAACCATGTGTATGGGATACTCGAAGTCTGACAGAGAAGGATGCTGGAAAATCAAAATCTTTTTTCTAAAAAAGGAAGAATTTAGGCAAAAATATTGCTAAGACATCTTAGTCCAGGACACTCTAGCCCTTAATTCAAAAAAAATATATAAGGATATTAGAATTAGTTCAAGGCAAAGTGGAAGTCTTAATTGGTTCTTAGAACAAAGGCCTAAAATAAATTCTAGCTGCTACTATTAAATCTATTTCTCATTAGAGAAATGAAGCTGCACCAGGAGGAGTCTGGCCTGTGCGCTTGTGAGCCAGCTAGCCTCTGGTTTCAAGTGTGAAGATGTTCCCCATGCAAAAATAAAGATCAGAACCCTTCAACTCTCAGGGGCATATCTCCATCTAAGAATGCTCCTCTCCTCCCTTCTGCTCTGGCGAATCTGCCTCAGGGTGATAGAGTCTGTACATGAATGAAGACTGGCTCTTGAGGTCCTTCACACAATTAGGCACCTGAAGCCGAGATTGGTAAGAAGCCCCAGTGGGAGGGGATGATGATGGTTAAGAAAAAATATGGACTCTGGAGACAGCGTGACTTGGATTCAAATGCTAGCTTTTTCTTCTACTTGTTGGACAACGCTGATCATACTTAACATTTAATTGTGAGCCTTAGTGGCCTCATCTGTAAGATCAAAATAATAAAAATGTCCACGACACTGGGTTATTGCAAAGATTAAATAAGATAGCAAAGTGCTTAGCACAGAATTCTCTGAGACATTTAGCAAGAGCTCCCAAAACATTAGTCATTACATGAAGTGTACTTTATTACTATAAATCTTATCAAGTCAATTTAAGTATGTTTTTGGCAGCAACTAGCTAGAATGCCCAAACATGCCAAGTTAAGCTACCATCTCCCCTGAAAACATTAACCCTAGTTGCAGGACAATTCCTAGGGTAGCACTCCCAGCTAACCAGCTGATTTACTTGTCCATCACATAGCTGTGGTCTCCTTTGTTGTGTTTCAACTATACTTTCAATCCCTCCTGCCATGTGTCCTGAGCCATGCACCTAACATCCTTGACCAACTGTTAAATTCCAAAGAGCGCTCGAGTCTTCAAGAGGAATTCTGAGTACCCACTTATATCATGGCCCAGAAGGATCTACCTTATTGGCAAGTAGATGGGCTGAAGGCAGTGGTGGTGGAGAGGATGATGATGATGGAGATGACGATGATGATGATGGGAGCTGATACATCACATTTAATATGTATAGGAATATGCTTTACAGATATTACCTTGTTTAATCCTCTCCGCAACCTATAAGAAGTATTATGATCCCACACTTAAGAAATGAAAACTCTGAAGTCTGGAGAGATTAAGTGGCTTCGCAAAGTTACACATCCTAATGAAGTCATAGAACCAAATCTGAGCAGAGGCAGCGTGCCTCCAGAACCCACTGTCTGCCACATGATGCTAAGTGCCTGGGAGCCAGGCAGCTCTGATTCTGAAACTAGCTCAGCCACTTACTAACGGTATAACCTCGGTCACTTCCTCTACCAGAATTTTTCTCATGCAGGCAAAATACCTATTTTATAGGACTTCAAGAAGATAAAACCAGTTCCTGACCCATAGTGAATATTCACTATATGCTGGCTCCTTCCCTTTCGGGAAGAGCTATCACTCATACCCCCATCATGTGGGTGAAAGCACAAGATACTATGCTCAAGGGTTAATGACGTTTTCAGTTTAATAAATCCATTGCCACCCGAATGGGTGATATAAGTTTACAAACTCTTGTTTCCTCCACCCTTGACCTCTTCTGACATCAACTCCCAACTCTCCAGAGCAGCCACTGAACCAAGTTTTTGGAATAGAATATCTCTTCCATACCCTCAGACTTCCTTGAATTTGAAAATGAACTCTGACCAGAGGAAATAGATATCAGGCCAGAAATGAATGGAAGACGGAAATGGGCAGAATCAAAGCATACTGACGTTTGACACCAAAATCAAGATGGGAAGGGCCCTGGACTTAGGACTAGAATCCTAACCCAGATCTTCTGACTCTCTTACCTAGAGCAAATCATCTCTCACCTGAGCATGAAATATGGAATGGGGCTAATCCTGACCTCACAGCATATTGTGAGGGTTAAATAAAATGAGAGAGATATTCGTCACGCCTTAAGTACTCATTAAAGATTGCAGGAGCTCAGGAGCATCCAAATGGCTATGCGGAAATAAGAAGAGAACACAGACTCTAATACTTGCTGAGTTCTTTGTCAGTTCATTCATTCATACAATGAGCATCTTAGTGTGTGCAGGGCAGTATGTCCAGTGCCCTGTGAACAAAGAACAAGAAAAGGCCCTTCCTATGCTCCCTCTTCCCCCTAGAACCCACACTCTCTTTACTTGTCTGTGTCCCCCATAGAGTGAGACCAATGTTCTAATAGGAATAAGTGCTTGGTGTTATGGGATTTTGAAGGTAGGACATTTTCTCTACACTTGGGCCCCAGGAAAGACTTGAGTAGAAGTGTCTCAAGTTAGGTCCCAAAGATAAGTCTGAGATGATGAGCTACAGAGAAGAAATAAATCATGTGAAATTGAGGGGGTAAAAGCACCTAAGAGCATTCAGGAGGCAAATGAGTGTAATGAGAGGCAGAAGGTAAGAACCGACCAAATCACGTATGGCTTTATCAGCCCAGTTCGGAAGTCAGAGCATTATCCCAAGGGTGATGAGGAGCCACTGAAGAGCAAGACCATGCTTGTTCTGGTATGAAGGATGGTCTGAAGAAGGATAAGGCTGAAAGAGCAAAATCCACTTAGTGAAGATGTGGTGGAAGGTTATGAGACAGAATTACAGGATTTGAGCACTGATGGGTTATAGAGAATAAATGAGAAAAGAGGCAAGGGTTCCTCTCAGGCTTCTGGTTTTGGGCAATCAGTGGACAGTGCCACCATACGTATGGGATACGACAGGTCGGAATGAGAAAGGTTCTCGTGTCAGCTTGAACATACTGGGTCTGAGATTTGGGAGCCAGCAAAATAGAGATGTCCACAAGTGCTTGGGAATATGGACTAAAGATCAGGAGCGACGACTGGGCTGCACATAGTGAGTTAGGAGTCGACACCTAAAGCGGCGATGGGTGGATGGCACAGGTGTGTTTGGTTCATCCTTGGAGGGAATGGAGAGTGAAAAGAGGAGACAGTCTTGTCTAGGACCCCGAGGGTGACCACCATTTAAGGAATGGCCACAGGCATAAGAGTCTGCAAAGGTGGGAGGAAAATGGAAGAGTTTGGAGGAAGCATGTTTCAAAATTAAGGGTGTGGTGGACAATGCCAATTACTGCCTAGAGGTCAGGTAAGAAAAGAAAAAGTGCCCCTGGTTTTAGCGACAGAGGGGCCATTACTGATCCAGCCAGGGCAGTTACAAGCCAGGGGCAGAGAGAGAAGCTGGCTCACCAGGGGTAGAAAACTGAAGGAGAAAAAGTAAGTGGCGACATTATTTGTTATCAACTTATTCAAGACAACTGACTGAGAAGGTGAAGGGAGGGAAGGGAAGATGGGGGGAGACGGGAGACAGAATATTTGGTTTGCTGCTGAGGCCACCAGGGGAATGTCTGACCAACTCTGGGGAAGTCCAAGTCTGGCCAAAAGCAGGATAGGGGAGTTTATGGTTCACATGTGGAAATTTCTCCACCGGCAAATACTTTCATTTTGTCTCACAACCAGCCCTGACTGTTCAGGAAACCCTGCTGACCTCAAGTACTTCAAGGCTACTTGGTAAAAAGCATTTTACAGTGCTTGGTGCTATCCTTGAGTCTGGACACTGTGTGTGAGAACTGTGAAAAGGAGACAGAGGGGAGGTTAGAATCTTTCACTGAACGGGATCCACCACGGATGCCATAGTTCTGGGGCCACCAGGAACCAAAGATGAGAGAGGGTCTTGCCTTAGTTATTCACCCTGAGGCACCTGGTCTGGTTCCCTGGGAGAAAGGCAATTGCCAAGGTCCTCTCTCTCTCTTCTCTATGTCTTGATCTAAATCTTCTGGCAGGAGGGTGTTAGAATTGTCTGAAAGTCCCGATTCTCACGAAATAACAGAGCCAAGGGAGCAGGGTCACCCAAAATTGATCTGGTTCCTTGTATTGGGCTGAACCATATGAAATTGCCATTTCAGTGACTCCCTAAGGCCAAATATTGGCAATTTCATGTTATTCAACTTCGCATTCATAGACACAAACCGTCATGTCTGCCTCTTAGAATGCAGGGCGCACAGTGTGGCAGAGGGATCACCCGAGGCCCCAGGCCTAAGAAGGCTGGCACAACCCGAAGCATCCAAGGGCTAAAGCCACATGGGGTTGAGAAGGGAAGGAGGGCCCACCAAAGCACTGGTGAAGAGTGTGAACCTTGGATGGGAGCCTGGATTGCGATCCGGGCTCCATCAGGGCAAGGTATGTAGCTTTTCCTGCTCAGCTTTCTCATTTGTAAACTATGGAAAGTAATCCCTCCATCCAAGCATTTTGAAAAGGAAGTAACTGCTAATGTGTCCTGAGTGCCTGTCATTAAGAGGTCCTCTGCCAAACTCTGCATATAAAAGGCCTGACTGAGTGCCAGACTGAAACCCAGTTGGCTCTTCCGCCTCCGCCTCCCCATCATCATCATCAGGAGTCCAAGTGAAAAGGGGAGTAGACCACTTCCTCTTGTTCCTCCACCAAGTCTGGTGCATTCCTCTTTTTGCACTTAAGCACAACTCAGCTGGGAGTTTTGACCACATCTGTCCCCATTACTAGACTATCAGCTCTCTGAGTGCTGATGCCATGTAGTACTGGTTCATGACATGGGCAGTGTTGGGGGAGGTGGGTGGGCAGGCATGGGAGGGAGGAGGGGCAGGGATGGATTGTTAAAGAGGGCAGATAAACTCTAGAAAGACAACTGTCTTTTGTTCAGCAGATGTCTGGCTGGCTGTCCTGGTGGTGAAAGGTTCGGGCCAGGGCAAGATGTAGAGGGAGAAGGAAGGAGAGAAAAGAGAGCCCAAATTACCTTGCCTGCAAAAACCAGAGAGGTGTCCTGATTGCTGGGGGTGAGCACAGAGATGGAGGGAAGGGGGCCCAGCAAGGCACAGAGAGACGGGGACTGAAGGGCAAAACAGAGCATAGAGAGGAGCCTAGAAGGGGGATGGTGGGCACTAAGGGATTTTTTTTTTTTTAAAGAAAAGGGGTGCCTCGTATTAAATTGTTTCCATGCTACCTGAAATTATTAACAGTGATTACTTCAGTGAAACAAAACTCAAGATTCAGTGGTAGATAGAGGGACATTTTCTCTTTTTCATCTTACCACTCTCTTGAGCTTGCTTTACCCCTCCCCTTGTTTCTCCGTATTGCTTTTGTGATACTTTAAAAAATGATTTTGCTGTGCAGAACCGTAGCCCCACGCCCACCCCACCCCGATCTGTAATTTCACCACCTTGAGTCAGGGACACTTTGTCAAGGGAGGGAAGGACTTAGGGGAAAAGGGTCACATCCCATGCTGAGGTCGACACAGACTGGGCAACATAGAAAGAATTCTCTGGGACTGGAAAATCAAAGAAAAAGATTTAAACGTAAACCCCCAGAATCTTCAGAGCTATGGCAGGTGTAGGAATCGGTTTCCTCTTCCACCAGACACGGAGTAAGCCTTCAGTCAGTTTTGTGCGTATATATGCATGCCCGAATAAGAGAACGAGAACCCAGCCTGAATAAGAGAACGAGAACCCAGGGTGGTGGGCCCGGACCCCCAAGGAATAGCCGGACCGTCTGGGTTTGAATCCCAGGTCAGCCATTCAACATCCACTAAATCAGGATAAGCTGCTTTTCCGTGGGCCTCAGTTTCCTCAACTGTTAAATGGGGATAATACCATTAGCTGCCTCATAATTTGGGGCAACTTTTAAAGAGGTCCATGTAAAGTGCTTAGAACACTGTCTAATAATTAGGGCGCACTTGCTGAGTATGAGCTATCAGTATCCTGAGTCCTTTCCATTGTTTTTATTGACTGGATGCATCAACTGCCAACTGGTGTTCAGAAAAGAACCGAGGGGCGCCTGGGTGGCTCAGTCGGTTAAGCATCCGACTCTTGATTTCAGCTCAGGTCTTGATCTCAGGGTTGTGAGTTCAAGCCCTGCTTGAAAAAGAATCGAGGTGCTGATATACCCACAACCAGGGACTCCTATTCCCCCTTCCCTATCTCTAATCCATGGTTTCTGGAAGCGAGGTTCCTGGCATGCATCCTCAGCATCACTGGTGAATGTCAATTCTTGGTCCCCATCCCAGACCCACTGAATCTCCAGGAGATTTTGGCGCATGCTCAAGCTTGAGAATCACTGGGCTCTATTCCCTCCAAGGAGGGAGGCTAACAGGGAGCTTCAGAGCTCCCCCCGCAGGAAGGAGGCCGTAAAGTCTTCCTAGTAAGTTCCCATTTCAGCTCTATCCCCCAGCTAGTAAATGTATCCCCAGAAACGATCTTACCAGCAGTCTTATATAATAAATGGGTCACAGATCCACTTGGGTTTCACTGTATTTTGGCTTTCCTTTTGCCACCTGTGGCCAGACCCGGTTATTTATTACCTCTTCCTGGTACTGGCTCCCTGTTTTCACTCCATCCTGCTTCCTTCCAAGAAAGAGGGGTGTCAGAGAGGTCTCATAAATATCTGCCGAGAATTCCTGACACAAAGGGCTTCTTGGGCCCTGGGGAAGGTTCTGGTTTTATCAGCCCCGCCCATCCGGTGTTCGAGGACTCCGGCATTTTTCAGGGCCCAGAATCTTGGTTTTCACCATGACATTTACAGAGTGGCCAAGCCTGCCCATTGAGAAGCATCCAGGGCTTGGCGGGCAGTAATGAGGCTGGCTGGTCTCCAGCAGTTGGCAAACACTGTGGCACGTTAAATGTCACTGCAGGCTTTGTTTGATTTTAAATTGAAAAATTGCTAGAGTTATGAGAGCTTACAAGCTTTGCCTGGAGAGGAAAAAAACAAAAAACAAAACAAAACAAAAAAACCCTCACCTTTTCTTTTTCTCTGCTTTCCCCCAACCGAATATTTTCCTAGGGAATGGCGAGACTCCCCCTGCACCTCTGTGTCAACTCTTCCCCCTAACCCCACTCACACTGTGATGGGTACCCGATGGCCACGGAGCCCATGACCAAGAGCGTGTTTCCAGAGCTCCACTTGCTGGTGAGAAAGAATGTGCCACCATTACTAATTCAAAGCAGATCTGACCTAGCTACAGACCCCTACGCACATTTTCCCAGGATCCTCTACCCTCCCTTTTTCTTCTCCTCTTAAAAGGAACATTCAGGCTTATTTGTATACAAACATCCATCACCAGCAGAATCTTAGTCCAAGTCTTAAAACCAGTAGGGCACTCAAGGGCATGGGGTCTAGACTCTTGCTTTTAAGCTGACAAGTCATTATTCCCAGTGTTCACATGACAGAGCTGAAGTCCAGGGAGTAACTTGCTCAAAGTCCTACAAAGAGTAAGTGCAGAGCTCAGATCCAGGGCTCCTGACTGTTTGCTTTCCTTTCTCTGGGCACACGGGGCCCCCCGCACCTGAGATCCGACCCCAGAACCGGAGGACAGCTCTTCATCTGTTCCTTCCTTTCCAGGGCCAGCCTGGGATTGAGTTTTCTCATATACAGTTTCATCAATATAGTTAATCCAAATGTATCATCCTCTTTGGGTTCAGCCAACTCCCTTCTGCTGGCACGTTCCCACCCTGGAGTTAGGACACCATGATCTCTGCGCAAATATGAACATGTGAGCGCTGGTGTGGGGTGATGGGGAGGACCCAGCCCTCCTATTCCATTCACTAACATTTAGGTCAGAAGTGGGCAGGGTCTTGGATGTTTCATGAAATGACTCTCATCCAACAGGCTTGGAAGCAAATGACTGCCAAGAAGCCCAGGGCCCACAATGGTTGACCCACTGGAGCTGGAGGGCTTGAATTCTCAGAGCAGCGGAGACCTTGATTGTACCCCATTTGTCCCCATTTAGGCTTTTTCTGTTGTTTTGTTTTAATCTTGGAGGAGGAAAAAAACAGGTCAAACAGAAAATTCCCTGGTTAGTCTGTAGAACCAGGGGTGACCCTAATAGGTCTGTCTTCCCTAAAACCTTTCTGACTGAGCACCTCTCACTGAGCTTCTGCCCACTGCTAGATCTGCTTGGTTGTAAGTAGGAAGCTGTGTCGGGTCGGGTAAAGCATCCTGACCTGACCACCCAAGCTCTCTTGTGCCCACAGGCAAGACACTTAAATTTTCTGATTCCCAGTTTCCTCATCTGGGAAACACTCCTTAGGGCCCTTTGGGGATTAATCATTACCAGATGTAAAGAACATGACGGTATCCACCAAGTACCAGCTCCCTTTTTCATTTCCAAATGATATTAGTGCATTTTTTTTTTCACTCAAAGAGAGGCATTTGCATGATCATGAGGGGAGGCTGTCTCTATAATGATCATTTATAAAAAAGCTTGATCTCGAATGGTGGATTTCAGGCCTCAGAAACAAGCCCAAGAAGAGACGAGGTAATGTAGACACACAGACAAGAGTAGCTCCACAATAACACCGTTTTGGGGGGGGGTTCAAGGAGCCAAGAGGCAGAGGACTCAGGAAGCAAAAGTCACAGGGGAAGCACATTTCATTTCAATAGCTTCCTCTGTCTTTCTTCCTGTGTGGAAAGGCCCCTGGTCATCATACAGCAACCTGTGGTGAAATTTAGCGCACATGTATCGAGCTCCTACTGACCTTGAACTATTGCCAATGCCCTCATTTCCCTTTTGTCCTCTTCCCCACCAAAGCCCACCCCACTCCTTTGTCTCCTTCATCCCATTCCCTCCCAATCCTTCCCCCCCATAAACCACCGCCGAATCTCAGCCGCCATGACTGCCTTGTCGGAACAGACGTCGTGAGAAAGCCTGCCCTGGGGGCCGGCACAGGCTCCCAGAACAACCGAGCTAGCATGGAGGACCCACCACCACCCCCTGAGAGAGACTAGCAGAGACAGAGAAGAGGCTATTTCGCTTACCCTTCACCTTCCCACTAAAGGTATTTTCGGAGCATTTCTCTGGTGATGAAAGAGCCAGTCAGGAAGATCCATGACCTTCCCTGTAGCCCTTCTGAGGAGTAGAGATTATGTCCGGGGAGCCACTTCCATGTTCTAACCTAAACCTTAACAGCAGGCAAGCTCTGTGGAGAGGTCAGTCTTCCTTCTAGCTCACCAGATGTCCTTCCCTTTAGTCATGCGCATGTTTCTCCCTTTGGAAGGGTGAAGGTAAGGGGAGGGAACTGTTGTTTTAGATGCAGGAAACTCAAGGGCATTAAAGATGGCTTCTGGCTCTTAAAATCTATGACGATAGATGTCAGAAATATTGCCACTGCCATGTGGAGCAGTTTTAAAAAATGTGCGGGCACTTTGGCCTTGGACCTCTGTGCCCCTGACACTGAACACCCAATAGCATCTCCTAGCCCCTATTGCTTAGCTCCAAGACTGGACAGGAGGCATCAGTGTATACCCCACAGAATATCAGAGACCGAGTGGGCCCTTAGCAAGGATCGATTCCCATCTCGCTACCGGCGACCATCTGGCTAGACTTGCCCTGTGAATGGGCAAGTGTCCTACATTATGAAAATGCCCTTCACTGGTAAATATACTGGGAAAGGTAGCTGGGCTATGTGGACACAGTCAAGTTCAAACTTCTCTGCATGGCCGTGCAGGCTATCCATTTTGTCCCACTTTTCACCAGTCCCTGCCTCCCACTCTGTGCTCCAGGATTACTAAATCCCACACTGTTTGCTGCCTCAGTGCCTTTGCACAGGTGGGCCTTGTCCTGCCTGGAATGCCCTGTTTCCCCTTCCACCTACGTCTACCTACTGGTTATGATTCAGCTCAGCGATCACTGCCTTCAGAAGCTTGAATATGGCCCTGATGAAGAACGCAGTCGCCTCCCAAACCAAGCCAAACTGGAGTCAAATCTCTCTTCACTCTCAAGTCACCTCAGTTTCCTCATCTATACACCAAAAGCAATAATACCAAACCTTCAGGGTTGTTAGAAAGGGGAAGATGTAAAATGCTTGGTGCAGTGGCTGGCACATGGTGCCCATGCAAATTCAGTTGCCATGTTCATTATTGCCTGATTCCTCCATTCCGCCCTTCTATCCTAGACTGGGACGGGTGCCTCTTTCCATCACTATCTTTTATGTGCATGCTACATTTTTTTTAAGATTTATTTATTTTAGAGCGAGAGCGAGAGAGAGAGAGAAAGAGAGAGAGCCCAGGCATGAGTGAGTAGCTGGAGAGGCAGAGAGAGAGGGAGAGAGAATCTCAAGCAAACTCCCCACTGAGCACAGAGCCTGACATGGGCCTCGATCCCAGGACCCTGAGATCATGATGTGAGCCAAGTGTCAGCCACTCACCTGACTGTGCCACCCAGGTGCCCCTATGCGAGATATTTTTTTTTTTTAGTCTAGTATAATAAACATACAATAAAATGTACCCATGATAAGTGCATGGTTTGATGAGTTTTGACAATGTAGATACCTGTGCATACCTGTGCCTATGAAACATTTCTACCACCCCTAACGATTTCCTTGTGCCCCTTCCCAATGAGTCTTTTCACCCATCCAGGCCCAAGCAACCACTGATCTCTTTCTGTTGCTAAGATTATATTGCCTTTTCCTGCAGCTTCATATAAACGGGATCATACCGCGCACACTCCTTTGTGCTTCGTTCATTCAGCATAATGTCCTGAGATTCCCCCACATGCATCAGCAGTGGGTTCCTTATTGCTATGCTTTTAACTTTGTTTTGTAATTTATCTGATGCCTCCACTAGACTGGGAGGTCCTCAGGATGCCTTTTTTGCCTTCGGTTCCCAATGAGGCGCTCAGTAAATGTTAGAGAGAAGGAGGGAGGGAGGGAAGAAGTTGTCATGGGGATTTGCGAAGACCTTGGCTGCAACCTTGCATCTTGTCCAGCCCAGGGAGGCAGGACTCACGTCCCCAGCAGAGCCCCCTGGGCAAGCACTTACAGCAGCCAGTCCACGGCCACCAGCAGGCTGATGTCCTCCGTCGGCAGGCCCACAGCCGTCAGGATGAGGAGCATGGTGACGAGGCCCGCACTGGGGATACTGGCTGCACCCACGCTCGCCAGCGTGGCCGTGAGGCTGAGCGAACAGAGAAGACCAGGTCAGGGGAAGAGAAAGAGGACTTGGCAAAACCATCCCTGGCAGGCAACTGTAAGCTTCAATTTTCCCAGCAGTCATAAAATTTCTTTTGTTTCTCAAAGAACAGAGAAATCCAGAGTGAAGAGACCCAGGAATTAAGGTCTCTCTGGATTCTACTCAACTGCGGTGGAAGTTTACAAATTCATGGATTAGAGCCTTAGCCTCAGCAGGAGAGCCAATTAGCCTAATATATCACAGGGCTCAACGAAGGTAAGTGTGGCTCTCAAGCAGGCAAGGAAATAATAAAGAAGGAAAACAAATCACCCTAATCCTCCCACGGGAATACCACTGCATTCATTTCTGCTTACGCTTTTATGTCTCTGTGAGCCCCAGAGACATCTGGACTCCGTGGCAAGAGTCTGAGGAAGCCACTGCCAATGTTAACATGAGAACTCAGAATAGCAAATATCCAGACCCGATTGAGTGGACATCAGGGGAACAAATCAACAGATTCCAAATGACATTAAGCTTCAGACGCCTGGACATTTCACCATGGACTGGAAAATACATTATTCAGAAAGAAGGCGCCAGGGAAAGATAATGAAATAACAGGAGGTTTTCTTCCTGAAGCCTCTCATCATTTGCAATGCCAAGGGCACACCCAACACCATTTTGAAGTTGTCTCTGGAAGAGGGTTTAATCTAGGGTTCAAGTGCCCTGTCTAGACACCAGGGGGTCTCTGCGGTCCAGCAGAGGGCTCCCAAACTGGTTTAACTGAGCCCAGATCGTTGTTGTGACCAAGCACAGAATCCTGGGTCTTACCATCTGGAGGGACCTGAATTTACCTAATCTTATGTATGAAGACAGGAAGTCCCTACGAGGTTCTATAGTTTGCACTGGTCTTTCCATACTGCCATCCTTCCACATACAGGCCTGTCACCATCTGGACAGCTCGCCTAGGTGGGATTGACAGAACCCATCTGCACTATTCCCCTGCCCCCATCAACGTAAAGCTGGTGTTAAGGCTTAAAGAACTCCATTTTTCTTGGATCCTTCTGGGTCATAGGAGGTAACAGTATATAGTGGGTATCAGTGAAGATTATGGAATGGAACAACCTGGTTTAGAATCCCAGCTCTGTCGCTTATTAACCACATGACTTTGAGCAACTTACTTAACCTCTTTGTGCCATGATTTCCTTATCTTTAAGAAAGGGTCATCCGGAGCTAATAAATAAAAAGCACATAGAAGAGACCTGGCACCTTGCAACCCCCCAGTAAATGTGAATTGTTATTCTTATCAGGAAATCTGGGCAGGATTAGGCTGCTTTGCAAGAAAAACTTCCCTAAAGTCCCAAGGGTTGGAAGGTGGGAATTCTCAGCCATTTCCCTGACATGGATAGAGCACCAGGAAAGGGGAACTTCCCAAGTTCCAACAGTCATGGCCTCAGCCGTTTTATTTACAACATCAGTTGCTTCTGTTATGAGTCATTCTTACACATCCCTTTGCACTGTGGCCACATGGTCTGGTCCCCCCTGGGCTGTGTGAGACAAAAGCCTATAAAGAGAGTTCTTCTTAGCAGTTGGTCCTCCCACTCTTCCTTCATCCCAATTTATAGCCTCACCCTACCACGGGCGGAGTGTCCGGGTGAGTCTAAATCCTGTAATAGCTTCTGGGGGCAATGATCGCCTCTCCCTCTCTCCATCCCTTTCCACTTTTCCCATCCTTCCGCTCCCTGGCTCACTTCTCTAGCCCGCTTCTGGGATGCTGTACAGAGTATTACACACACACATTGTCATGGCAGAGCCTCACAGTAACCCTGCAAGGTACACGCGGTTGTATCTGCTTTCCATGGGGGAAATCACGAGTTGGACAGACGGAGAAACTTAGGGTCAAACAGCTCGGCCGTTGTCTGCTGGGATCAGAATAGTCATCTGTGTGATTGCCATGCTCTGCGGGCCTGATGCTCCCCGCCCCTGATCCCTCCAACACTGAATTAATCAATCCCGATCATGGGTCCCCGGTCCATCCTCTCGTCTCTTAAGTTTTCATCTAATGGTGTGAACTCAATGGGAAGTGGGGTTGCCATCGAGGCCAAGAATTCAGGGACCAGAAATCACCTTGCTTGGCTTCAAAAGAAGGGGTTTCATCTTTCGTTCATCTCTGAGTTTTAAAGCAAAAGAGGTTGGTAGTCTCACATGCATTCCCTGACGATGTGGCTTAGAAGGTGGGATACCCGGGGTCCGAAGCATGTTTTCCCCTGGGTGACATCATGGCACTCACTACATCACTGTCACATTTTTCCCTCATATTCTAGAAGTACTGAATTTTATTGAGCATCACTAATAGCAATACTACTAGTAGCTAACATTTGTTGACAGGTGATTATGTCCCAGGTACAATACTCCCAACCCCCTAGAATGTCCCCAGTATACCAGTGAGGAAACTGAGGCTCCCCTATAGCACAGCTATGGACTGAGTTGTGTCCTCCCTATCAAATTCATTTGTTGAAGCCCTAATCTCCAATGTGATGGTGTTTGGAGGCAGGGCCTTTCAGGGGGTCGGTGGGGGGGTGGGCAGGTAAGTACACCATGAGTGTGGTGGCCTCATGATGGGATTAGTCCTCTTATCAGAGGAGACCTTCAAGAGCTTGTTCACTCTCTCTGCACACACCGAAGAAAAGGCCAGGCGAGCAAACAGCAAGAAGGGGAACACTAGCCAGGAAGAGGATAGTCACCAGGAACTGAGTTTGCCAGCACGTTCATCTCGCACTTCCCAGCGTCCAGAACTGTGAGAAATCAATACCCCTGGTCTGTGGTATTCTGTTATGGCAGCCTGAGCTAAGACAAGTACATACCTCACGGGGTGGTTGTAAGGATTCGATAAATTAGTATAAGCAAGTAAGTATGATCTTTAAGTTTATGGAGAAACAATGTATTTTTAATGATCTCTTGGGAAAGCGTTCTTCCTAAATTTCTTAAAGGATGAATACATATGGCAAAAATAGGTTTAGTAAAACGTATGGATCTATATTTGTGATTTCATTGTAATAAAATGGTTTGTGTTGTATTGAGAAATCTCTTCCTTCCAGTATTTCATCATTTCTGCCATGACCCTCTGAAATGCTGAAGGGAACATATTTTAATGAAAGGAAAAGTGGATCCAGAGTCAGCCGCTGTCAGCCCCAGCTACAACCCTCCTGGCTCATTAACACGGCAGCCTTGCACAAACTACCCTGCCCCTGGAAGCCTGTGCCTCCTCATCTATTAAATGGGCATAGAAATAACTGCCTTGCAACATCACGGGATTGTTAAAAATCAAATAATACCAAATTTCCAAAGCAATTTCACATGTGCAATACAAACAGCAGGCCTAAGTATGAGCCTGCTTCTTTCCTGTCACAATATTTTCCCCTTGAGACTGCCAATAACTCCTCTTCTGTGTTATTTTCTTCATCATTCTTCCACCAGGGGACCTGAAATTCAAGTGGCCCCATCAAATGGAGTTAGTGTGGAAGGGGGTAGGGCAAAAGGCCATTTCAGTGCCTCCCCAATCCACACTCCACTCACCTCACAGTCACAATCTGGCCTCCATCCAGGATAACACCGTTCATCTGGGCAATAAAGATGGCGGCCACCGCTTCATAAAGGGCCGTACCGTCCATGTTGATGGTTGCTCCAACCGGGAGGACAAATCTGGTCACGCGCTTATCGATTCCCAGATTTTCTTCCAGGCAACGGAAGGTAACAGGCAAAGTTCCGGCACTAGGGAACCAAGAGAGAAAGAGAGACAAGAGTTTATGTCCACTTTAGAGAAGCAGGACAAAACACAAACTGGAATGCCACCACAAAGTGTTTGTTCTTTTGTTCCAATCAAGCAATGTGACATGCAAAAAGCAGTATCTGGAGCCAAATTAAAGACCAGCTGTTTGGAGTTTCAAGTTCAATCTTATTAAGATGCTCATAGGCAGCAAACTCTTTTTGTTGGCTCTGGTTTTTGAGATCTACTTAGAGCTTTAAATCCTTTTTCCTTTGATCAGTGTTTCCCTCTTGCATTAAATATTAAAGACCATTTGATTGCCCACATTAATTGAGCTGCAAAAAAAAAAAAGTGTCAGAAAACAATGAATGTCAACAGTGAAATGGAATGGGGAATTTTTGAATGACCCATAATTTCATGCTAGAAACACTTTCCAACAAGATGACTACAGGGGCTGCATCTAGTCTCTGGGAATTGCCCTGAGCTAATTTTGAGAATGCTGGACAAACATGTTAAACACCATTTAGCCTGAACCTGAGCTTCTAGCAATTCACTAGGGACCCTCACAGACAGTCTAACTCCCTGATACATGGTCACTGGCCAACTGTACTGTCTTTGCAACATAGAGCAAAAAGCACGTGCTCTGTAGCTAATCAAAGACCCAATATGGATAGAGTGTCTCCACCCCAACTCATCCCAAGTCTGGGACAGGAATTCATGACCACATGACCCAGCCTTGAAGGCCAGAACCCCTGACATGTTCGTGTGTCTTCTAAATTAGGAGACCTGTAAGGATAAGTGTTGCTGACAGCCAAAATATTATTTCCATGTGGAGAGAGGCTCATGAGAGAGTAAGTGGATTGGCTTCAAAATTTAAGTAATATGGAAAGAAATGTAGAACACCCAAACTGCCACGTGAGTGCTTTGTGATCCATTCTCTTTGGGGTTTGAATGTTTTGTTTTGTGTTTTGCTTTTGGGGGCTTTTTTCTGTTCAAACCTTAGCAAAGTGAATTGGGTGCAGACATACTTTTTTCTATCATGTGTTGACAGCCTTAGTCATGGTTCCCTCCTTCTACTAGTCAGAATTAGGGCTCCCGCCAAGCTTAACATAGACACTTGCCAGAGGTCTCAGTTTCTCAGAGAGTGGGAGAGAGCCATCAGCTTCAGAGAAGCTACTGAGGATGCAGATTCCAGGGCCTACTCAGAAACAGAAACCAGAAGCTCTAAACTTAGGGTCACCTAAGTTCTGCATCTTCTTAAATCACTGACCCATAGGTTCCTAATAATAACCTTAGAGAAGCCAGAGTCATCTTACGGGAACATTCTTTGTGATTTCAGGTCAGGGGTCTCATGCCTCTTCCTTGGTCTTAGGTAGAGGAAATGAATGTTTGGAGACCTCTTGTACCTTGTACCTGGTTGGCTGTACCAGATGTTTTAATGAGACTCCCCCACGCTACCCTTTCTTTGGACCCCTTTGAAGGGTTGGCAGGACACCGTAACTTGTCTGAAATGGCAGCTGTGGTTGGTGGCTGGGATTCTAAATGGTATGAATCTGAGCACACTTCTGGGAGGACTGGAATATGTTGATTTTTATTATTGCATCCACTTTTCCCACAATGTCATCAAGAGGTCTTCAGACAATTAAATAGACTGGAGAAAATAATTGGTAAATCATGAAAATATTCTCAAAATCATAGATACCCAACCAATCCAACCTGGGACTTAAGAATTTTAACTCTTTCCTGCCTATCCAACATTCTGACATTGTTTCTTTGGCTCCTGCCTCAGCAACCTAATGACAGTTTTCAAATATTGCATAATAACTAGCAGATACTTGACAGTCTTCTTTTTGTCTTTTTCCAGAGTAGTTTCAACAGCATGGACTGATGTCAGCAGGATGCAGAGAGGTGTGTCCCAGGCTAGCCCCTTCCATCAATCCTCCCTGACACCAGCCTGTTGAGAAAAGGGAGTCAGTCCCTTCCACTCCCCCTTCAGTCGGGGTCCAAGGAGGTAGAAAGAATAGTTAGCTGGCTGTACTGGGGCTTTGTGTTTTTTCCCTCTGGTCATAATGGCAGAGTTAGTTCTTAGTATGTGACTCATGCCACAAATTTTTCCTTAAGTGTGTTTTCTTTTAAAAAATGAAATTCCACATCCCGGCAAAAGCCACAGTTTAACCGACGACTAAAGTCGCTTGAAATACAGGGTGAGGAGGAAAAATGGGTCTAGCATTTGGGTTATCTTGGCCAGACAACCCAAGCATTTGTCTGATTTAAATATGAACTTGGGCCATCCATATGCCTTTGGGATCTACCTTGTCTAATTAAAGGTACTAGGATAACTGTCTAGACATTCAAAGGAAAGATAATAATATTTTTGGAAGATTTAAAGATCAAAACCACAAAGGTATTGGAAGAAAATATAAAGTAATATTTTATCATTTTTGGTGGGGATGTTCCTGAGAAAAAAATCAAAATTCCAAATACTAAATGAAAATGCTGACAACTTTGATGATACGCAAATTAAAAACATCTAGGGACAAAAAGCAATGCAAATTTTCAAGATAAGTGTCAGGTGGAAAGGAACATCATTCACAACATGGGACACATGAGTTAATATTTTTATACATGAAGAGAGTTAAAGACAATCAGGAATGGGCAAATTACCCAACAGGAAATGACCATCACAAACAATTCACAGGGTTGGGGAGAGGAGGAGAGGATGGTCAATAAGAAGGCAAAGAGAGGGCGCCTGGGTGGCTCAGATGGTTAAGCGTCTGCCTTCGGCTCAGGTCATGATCACAGAGTCCTGGGATCAAGGCCCCCACTGGACTCCCTGCTCAGTGCAGAGCCTGCTTCTCCCTCTCCCTCTGCCATTCCCTCTGCTTGTGCTCTTCTGTCTATCTCTGTCAAATAAATAAATAAAATCTTAAAAAAAAAAAGGCGGCAAAGAGATGTTTCCCCTCACTAGTAATTAAAGAAATGCAAAATCAAGGAGATCATTTTTCAACAGTAAGATTGGAAAGTATTAAAGTGACTGATAATATCCAGTGCTGGTGAGTAGGTGGGAAAAGGCAGCCTCGCACACCCAGTTAGTGGGGACATAAACTAAAGGACTTTTCTGAGCAGCAAGCTGGTGGTATGTTTTCACACAGTTAGTGTGCTTACCATTGGACTCAGAAATTCCACTTCTATAAATTTATCCTAAGGGGATCATCGGACAAGCTTGTAGAGATGTATTTATAAGGATGCTTGTCACAGTCCTTAGTAAACACGCTTTATACGTACATCACAGGGTGGAGGTGGGGTTGTACTGTAGCACCCACAGTGTATTATTATGCCATTTAAAAACAGTAGGAAGATATAAATTGACAGAACCTTTATAATATGTTGACCAATGAAAAATAGCAGTTTACAACATCTATACATAGTACACATTGGAAAAATATAGAACTATTAAGATTAACTAAAAGGGTTACTATTAATTATCCCTGGGCAACAGAAGAACTGGTGATGTTCATTCACTGTCTGAACTTTTTCACAATGGGCAAACACCACGCTCATAACCAGAAAACAAATATAAAACTAAACATGATTGTTTTGGGGGGAAAAAAAGATTTACTTTTTCTCCAAAGAGAGGGGGATCTTTATGGATAGAGATACTTAACCATATGAAATCTGTAAGACCAAGAAGGAAAAAGGAAATTTCGGGGTGTTTCCTTTCATCTTGGGAAACTAAACGCAGGGTCTAGATCCCCGGGATTATATATATTTTTAGCATCTTCTGAAATCCCACATTCTACTAGTACCAAAATCTCATTGATGTGCAAGATGGAAATACAAATTTGGTTTCTCAGGTGGTCACCCCTATTGGCCTGTTGGGTCACTTAAGGAAAAGCTGACTGCCTGCTCAGTAGCCTTGGGACCGCTGTCTCGCTGTGTCACAGGGTGGGCACCTCACTCACAAAGCATGGTCACAGGCTCAACAACAAGGACCCGCTACCTGTGATTCCAGAGACGATGCTGAGCTAGGGGCTGCAGAGTTTGCTCACCTTCCCGCCATCTGCTTCATGACCTTGGTCTTAGTTTCGTGACCCTTAGTTTTATGCAGAAATACCAATGACTAGGGCAGGCTGAAACAATAAAACTCTTTTAATCTTTGAAATTCTGAATTGCCACGTGTTTCTTATGTACTTGTTTTTGTTTGTTTGTTTTTGCTAAATTCAGTCCAAGAAGATATGCACAAAAAAAATTTTTCCCCCCTCTGCGTATCTCTTCAGTCCTCATTGGCTTCAGATGCCTGGCAACTTAGTTAACGAAGAAGGAATGGACTCTCAGTCAATGTCAAGTTGAATCAGTGCCAACCTGATTTTCTCAAAATCAATGGGGCAGAATGGTCCACTAGAGGTTCATGCAGAGGTCACAGACCTGACTGACTTCTGTTTTTTTTGTTTTTTTGTTTTTTTAATCTTACCTAACACATTTACCATGAAAAATCTCACTTTTTCTACTTTTGAAAAACAACTCCAACAGAGCGGTATTTTGTGATAGCGTTTTTCAAATCACAGGTGGGAGAATTTCTTAAATAGCTTACCATCCTGTCATGTCTTTTTGGGAAACATTTAAAATGAAACGAATGCTAGATATGGCGAATTAGGCATGCAGATTAACAGCATGCATTCATCTGGGAAATATTTCTTTTTAAGATTTTATTTATTTATTTGACAGAGAGATAGAGAGACAGCACAAGTAGGCAGAGTGGCAGGCAGAGGGAGAGGGAGAAGCAGGCTGTCTGCCGAGCAGGGAGCCAGATGTGGGGCTCGATCCCAGGACCCCAGGATCACGACCCCCTCGAGCCAAAGGCGGCCGCTTAACCAACCGAGTCACCCAGGCGCCCCTCGTCTGGGAAATTTAATATGAGGTATTTCCAGGACCGTTACCTATCAGCAAACATGTTCATCAGAAAGCTCTTAAGTTCCTAGGAGCCAAAAATCCAAAGCATTTACCTTTTTCAGAAATACTTTAATAATACATGAAACACATTCTCATTGAACTTTATGGTGAAAGGGTTTTGCAAAGAGGAAGTGGCAGAGAGGGGAAAGGAATGAGCAGAGAGAAAGAAAGGTGATTTCTTGTATTCTCTACCTGGAAGCAGTACCCAGGGCAGTGATCCAAGCTTGGAAAATGCCAGCAAAAAAGGAGAAAGGGTTTTTCCTGGTGACTACAAAGTAAATCAAGGGGAGAAAGATGCCCCCATGGATGATGAGGCCCACAATCACCGTGATCATGTACATCCCCAGTTGCCTAGCAACCACTTCTAAGTCCTTGATTGCAATGATCTTTCCACAAATTAGGCAGGCGATACCCAGGGGAGAGTACCTGAAAAACATAAAAGAAAAACAAAAACAAAAAAACATTGAAGAGATCCTTATAGAATTCACAACTTATATCTGGGCCTTACATGTACCACAACCTGAGGAAAACCCTTCGCATTTCTGTACCAAGAGTTTTGCTGGAGGAAGTCCTCGAGATTCGACAGCTGTTCTTCACTTCAGACTAACCGCACAATCTGAAATCTGTTCAGTGGATCTGGGGGCCTCTGCTCTGATGAAAAATCCAAAGGTGAGCCCTGTTGCTCAGGTGATTTTCAGGAATAGCAGACACTTGCTTTACCATCTCCCAAGTAAGCACCAAGCTTGAGAGGCACAGATGCTTCAAGAATCTTGTTTGGCTTCCCTGTTCCCCCCAACTCCATCCTTGAAAACTGGGAATCCACTTTGAGCTTCCCAGAAAGCTCATTAGCGTTTCACGCAGCTATAAGCTGGTGTTGGTGAATTTGCTTTGTTTTTGCCTTAGACAATAGGAAGTTTATTAAAATATGAGAGAGACAGAGACAGAGACAGAGAGAGACAGAGAGAGACCTACCAAAACAAGAAAACCCTCTGAGCCAGAGAGTCCATTTAGAGAGATGTGGTTTTATTACTTCTACATCTGAAAGAATTTCTTTCCGTACTTACTCTACCAGGAATGCTGGCTACCCTGCCCTGTGTCTCAGGCAATACAGTAAGACCTCTGCATACATCACCTCATTTCATTTTTACCACAACCCTGAAATCAAGGTATCATTATTTTTATTTGGCAAATGAGGAAATTGAGGTTCAGAAAAGTTAAGACCAGTCCAAGACCACAAAGCAAGGAAGTAGGAGAACAGTCTCAGCACCTGTGACTCTCCGAGGGTTGTTTTCCCCTTACCCAGCCAAACCACTTTCCTTTTTTTTTTTTTTAAAAGATTTATTTATTTGACAGAGAGAGACACAGCGAGAGAGGGAACACAAGCAGGGGGAGTGGGAGAGGGAGAAGCAGGCTTCCCGCCGAGCAAGGAGCCCGATGCGGGGCTCGATCCCAGGACCCTGGGATCATGACCTGAGCTGAAGGCAGACGCTTAACGACTGAGCCACCCAGGCGCCCCAAACCACTTTCCTTTAATGAGCAATCGGAGCTCTTTATACATAGGCCGACAGTTTCCCATATACCGATTTATTCTACGTAAACTCCTTTCATGCTTCCATCTTGTTATTGTTTGATCGGGACTTTGGAAACGGTTACTGCTGTCCTCGCTCGTGAGGGCACTAATTGTGCTCTCTCTCCTCTTGAGTGTGTTTTTCCCATGTTGGGCAACATCCTTTTTTTATTGCCCCATCTGGTAGTGTTGGAGCATAAACTTGTTCAGCCTGCGACACCTTCCGACTGAAATGAAAACGTTTGTGGGGAAGTTGATACCTTAGTAAGAATTATGAACTTATTTGAGAAAAAAACTGGGGGAAATGAAGTCCCAAAATAAGGCCCCCAGCTGGGGTAAGGGAGTCAGCAAAGGGAGACAGACACCTAAGCCAGATTTGCTGGTTGTTTTTTGTCTGTTTGTTTTTGTTTTTTGCAATTGTGCCTGAAGCAAGCAAGCCCTTTCCCGGGTAAAGAAAAGATGTGGGTAGAGGTTCCTGGGTGGCTCAGTCGGTTAAGCGTCTGCCTTTGGCTCAGGTCCTGATCCCAGGGTCCTGGGATTGAGCCCTGCGTTGGGCTCCCTGCTCAGCCGGGAGCCTGCTTTTCCCTCTCCTTCTGCCTACAGCTCCCCCTGCTTGTGTTTGTTCTCTCTCTCTCTCTCTCTCACTCTCTCTCTCTCCCCCTCTCTGTCAAATAAATAAATAAAATCTTAAAAAAAAAAAGAGGTGGGTAGAGGAGAGTTATATACACAATTACATAAGACATGGAGCTTGTCCAGCCACTTACCAGCTACATGACCCTGTAGTGACTTAATCCCATTTTATAGATGTGCAAGTCGAGGCTTAGGCTGCCTCCAACTTCATGGGATTGCTGCAAGGATTGCATTTTTGAGCATGCATGTGTATGCACTGTCAAAGTCCCACGCCCGTCCCTGTCAGCACCACTCTGACTGCTGACGAAGGAATCCTGTGGTCACACATGTACACCATGTCCTCTCCCCCACCATGCTTAAAGAGCCAAGTCTGAGTTAATGTGGCTTTCTAAACCAGCTCACAGACTACTGTCACCCAATGGCAGACGTTTTTATGAGCAAAATACTTTGTCAAGAGGAACCTTCTGAAAGAGCTGATTTGTAAATGATAAGACTTAGTGAAAACCTTAGAATAACTCTCTTCCCTGATGAGTATCCAGCCTGTAGCCTCCATGTCTTTGAAGGTTGGCAATGTCTGAGGGCTGTTTCCACAGGCATTAGGGAGTTATGTCCTTAAACCCTTGGCTTTCTCACCATTTTACACTCTCCTGGTGTGCCCATGGTCACATCTCCTAGATCAGTGGGGTTGTCTCAGGGGCCAAGTCTTTGTGGCAGGAGGTTGTAAGCAATGAGTATAATACACCTTCCCATAAAGCCAACAAGCATTTATCTTCATAAACCAAGAGATCAATTCTTTTCCAAGTACCAGCCACCCTTTAAAGATGTCCAGAAAAACACAACTATGAGCTGTTCTGGGCGCCATTCAATTTTCCTGCTCTTCTGGAAACGCAACTTGCAGAATGGAGAAAGAGTATTTTCAAGGCTCTTTGCCAAGCAAGACCAGCTATCCAGTCCCCCTGGAGAACCCATTTGAGCCAGAGCCAAATGAATCAGAGAGAGGAAACATGTTACCTCCAGGACACTCAGCTTGCTGGGAGAAGTATGAGTTCCCACTGTCAGTGGAGAGTGTTACTCAAAGGCCAGAAGGTAGAGTGTCAGGGTAAATAAACATGGCAAGCAGGGACCTTAGTTAACCCAAACATCTTGGTCTCCAGAATGAGAATGAGCATTAATTCAGACAAGGAAAGAGCCTTTATCGTCCATGGTGCCTTTTAGGGCCATTACTTCCCTGAACCTGTTTTCAAAATGAGTAGCTTATGCTTCCTCTCAGGAGCTGGAGCTTCTGAGCTCCTGGGTTTCTATATAATTATCTCATTGAAAATGACACTCCACGGAAACAAAAAGGACAAACGCCCAAGATTCAAGGTTACCACGCAAAGTTTCTGAGTTGAAGCAAACAATAGAAGCCATAAGCCAAAGTGCGTGAAGAGAGGGTTCCAGTAAGCTCCTGAAGCCAAATGGTACCCAGGAATCACTGCACCCATTTCTAAATTAGAAGAGCATGACTGCAGGGCAGGGAGAGAGGATACCTTCTACACTGTCCTTAGGCTACTTGTATCTGCAGCTCCGGGCACTGTGGTCAAAGCCACTGATTAATCGAGGACTGGCCTGTCAAGTCTTTTTCCTCCTGTTGCATCATCCATTCTTGCTTCCATCCACTCGGTACCTCTGTGCTTGTCATCTTCAGGTTCCCTCCCACCAAGCTGCCTTTCCCAAGACTGCTCTCCACTCTACCAACAAAAACTCATACACAGAATTTAACATATCCAGACCTCAGTGTCTCTGTGCATTCATAGACACCAGCTTCAGAATCAATCTGGCCTGCTTGGTAACAACATGGATTCCCCAGACCCACCACATATCTACTGAGTTAGAATTTCCTGGAGCTGACCTAGGGGGCAATTATATTTTAAACAAGTTTCCCAGGTAATTCCTGATGTGTTTGGAAACCAGTGTTTGAAGGGATAAAATCTGCTCTACAACTGATGAAATGCAGATATCACTTGGTTAGCCTTTGGAAACCACTTATGTTAGCTGCAACTGATTCAAGACCTTTAGTCTTCACGCATTAAAGTAATTAATTCAGGACTCTGAGTCACAGGACAGAGGGTGGATCAGACACTTAGGTGGAGATTAGTTGAGGGACTTTCTCAGTCTTGCCATAAAGGCGCTCTGGTTCTATCCCACACTGCTATTGGTTTCCAATAGCAACACTAGCCTGCCAGTTTGGGATAGATCCCAAAAGAACTAAGAAATGGAAGAGTCTGTCATTAAAGAGCTAAACATACATTCCAAGAGTTACCTAAAGGTGTTGTCTGTGTTCAGGCTCAAAAAGTAACACAAATCTCCATTTTTCCCAGTTCACTTAGAGACAGGTGTTCTGGCTATCCAAGGAGTGACTTCACTGAGAGTTACTATGTGTGGATTAGAACTTTTAATCAGGATAGAGTGAAAATCAGTATGTAGAGCCTCCAGGCTTGTAGCCGCCAGGGACTTCCTTTTGCAAGTCAATAAACCCCAACTCATCATGGTAGCCCGCAAGGCCCTATGAGATCTGCCTCTTACCCACCTCTCCAACGTCACAGCTTTCCACTCCCTCACCAGCCAACCACATTGCAGCTACTCCAGATCTTCATTCTGACCCTTGAAAACACTTCACTTGCTGTTTTCTCCCTCTGGAAAATTCTCCTGTCGGTTCTTCGTGGAGCTACCTCATTTCATTCTTCAGGTCTTCCCCAGACAGCCCTCCTGGATCCTCTGGATAGAGTCCAAGCCATACTTCCATCCCCCGTCACTCTCAGTCCCACTGTCCTGGTTACTGACTTTGTAGCACTGATTACCATCTGAATTCTTACTTGCTTCCTTTTGCTCTTTCTCTCTTTTCAATAGAATGTAGGCTCCATGAGGGCAAGAATTTTTCTCTGTCTTATTCACCATTATATCACTAGCACATAAAATCACTATTGGCATAGAAGAGGGACTCAAAAAATGTTTGTGGAGTGAAAGGATGGATGATGGATGGATTATGGATGGATGATTGTATGGATGGACAGTTGGATGGATGGATGGATAATGGATGATGGGATGGATGGATGGATGGATGGATGGATGGATGGATGGTTGGATGGATGGATGGATGGATGGATGGATGGATGGTTGGATGATTGGATGGCTAGATGGCTGGACGGTGGTGGTGTTGGGTTAACAGGCAGAGAAAATTGAAAGAGTGAGCAGAGATCTCACTTCTCACTTTGTGTTTCTATAGTGGTGAGATTATGCAAAGTTTTACTTTCTGTTTAGATTTTCAGATTTTGAAAAAATGTTTTAAAGAAATTTGCAAAAAATGAGGATATGAAAATCATACTGAAATTAAGGGTTTTTCTCTCTCTCTCTCTTTTTTGTGTGTGTGTGAATCAGAGGGCCTCTTAGACTTCTCAAAGAATCCATGAACACAGAGAAACAAAGGCTATGGATTGAATTCATAAGTAATGGTAATCACAAAATAACAACAATGATAATACTGGTTCATAGAAAGTGTTTAGGCAGGTCCCAGCACATGAGTAAAGCTTTGTAACTGTTGGTCACAATTTCATTCAATTCTCACAGCAACCCTAGGCTGTTGATTCTATGATCAATCCATTCAGATCAGAATGTGGGGTTTAGAATGTATCTAACTTGCCTAGAGTCACACAGTTAGTCACCGGAGGAACCTGGATTCACTCCAGTGTGAAGTCAGACAGAAGTTGAATAAGGCACTGTACAATTAATTAATTAGTTAATAAGGCACTGCACAACTCCCATTACTTAGGCTGTGTAACACTGGGCAAGTTAACCTCTGTGCTAAGTTTTCACATCTGGAAAATGGGGCTAACAAAACTACCCATTTCTGCTAGGTATTATCCAGACAAATGAGTCAGTTAATGCATGTAAAGCAACTGGAACAGTATTAAGCATACAGCAGGAATTTGGCAAATCTTAGTTACGATTTAATGATAATTATGATAATACTAATTAGTTCCTCAGTAATAATTAGGTACAGTACAATAAAAGAGGTAGTACTGAGCACATAGCAAGGATTTCCTGACCCTAAGTTATAATTTAGTAATAATCATTATTAGAATAATAGTCATCTCTGCAATTCTATTTAGCTATTCTACTATTCTTACTACCACACAGAGAAGAATCCGAAAGAAGTGATCATTTAAGCTGTGAGGTGGTCAGTTAAAGAGTAATTGACTGTTTTACCCAAAACCTTCCCACACACATCATTATCCAATGCTGACGGGGCAGCTAAAGAATGAAAGAAATGTGTAGAAATGACATCTCATGTCATAGAACACCCTCCTGACTGTCTAGATGAGGTAACTGAACGGCTGTCAGAAATCATTCTATAGGCCTTATCCCTGACTCACAATTGCTCTGTATCTCCTGGGATTTGATGCTAAATCTTTAGGAGTTTTGGTTTCAATGAATAGGAAACCTCGATCCACACCCTTCATCTCTGTGGAAAAGTGAGCACACCCTTCATCCCATGATTCATCTCATCTCCTAGATTCCTTTTCTTCATGGGCTCAGTAGAAATGACATTGCCCACATCATTGGCATAATACAGAAATATGAACTGCATTTTTAGAGCAAGGATGCTCATTCTGCTAAAAATTCTAGGAGTCCAGGGCAGATCCTAATGTATACTACCAATAGGCATATCCTACTTTATGCATTATCATCTATTAAATTCTCAGCAAGCACAGATGGATCTAAAAGACTCTAAACATATTTTTTAGAGCATCACATTGTGTGTGACTTTAAATTTTCATAAAAAAGAAATATTCAGAAACCTAGGATTGCCTTTTACCAGCATCCTATCCATGTTTTAAAAGTACAACAAAGAAATGATCTGAACAAGCCAAGTCTAGTAAATATGGTTCATGAAATCATGAGGGACATCTTCTGGATCTGAGACCCTTCAGCTAGCCTACTCACTCCTGTGGTTTGAGGAAGAATTTCTACCAGCACATCACAATAAAATAAAAATAAAATGGAAATAAAAAATAAGTCAAAAACAGATTTTTGCCCTTGTAAAGTGGGAGTAGGGGCCAAGGAAAGGAAGAAGAGAAAAAGAAGGTAGAATTTTAGTGGAAGGCACCACACAGAAGTAAAAGAAGATCAGAGGACGACTGGGGAAGGTGGGTAGGATGGGAGCACACAGAGACAGGGAATTTGTAGCCCAGAATTCCTGTGACAGATAGGACACAGATGTCGTCTGGTCTAATAATAATGGTTTTCTTTTTTTCTAGGCAGGCATACCAGACCATCATAGAGCTCTGGAACAGACGCATGTAAAATCTTTCCATTTGAGAGATATGGGGCACTGGAAGGTTCTGAAGGTGGTACAGTTTCCTTTATGAAGGAATGGACACTCACGCTCTCCTGGGCTGTCCCAGAGTTCAGAACCACTGACCATAAACACACATGAATTGAAGTAGAGACGGTATTGCTTAGATAATTCAAACAAAAAAGCCACCCACCTATGCATCAAGGATTGCAAAATCAATGGAAACTCCAGCTCTTCTCCCCTCTAGATATATAATCTTAAGCAAATTAATTCAACTCAATACACTTTAGTTGCCTTTTCTGGAAAATGAGAGCACGATGCCATCTTTGCAGGATGACTGGGATTATAATAGATAAGTATTAAGCAATTATCATGGCTCTTCACAGATAAAGGGAAATCAATAATTGATAGCTTTTATTATTATAATGATCACGATATTGTTATAAAATCAAGATTTAGTGACTCTGGACCACAGTCTTCAATTCTATACAACTAGAGGGTGTAGCCCCATTTCTAAGAGTACTTATAATTTTAATGTGTCCTCTGTGATTTCATTTTCACTTGCATGGCCTGAAAACTGCCTCTTTTTGCTTCTGTCTGAGTCATGAGTCTCCGATACATTGCTTTTGGACACGAGAATATTAGAGTAGCGGTCCTTCCACACACCCTGGGTCAGGCCGTATCATTCCTGGGATCTTGGACTTAGCATTTCCTGGTACTGCTCAGCTTCAGTATTACTAGTTGATTTCTCCAGCTTGTCCCTCTTTTTAATTTTTGTTGTTGTTTTTGTGTTCCCACTGGCAGGAATTGGCAAACTTTTTATGTGAAGGGTCAAATAGTAAATACTTCAGTCTTTGCAGGCTACACAGTCTTGGTCAGAACCTCTCAACTCTGCCATTTAGCACAAAGCAACCCTAGACAATATGTGAATGAATGGGAGTGGCTGTGTGCCAATAAAACTTCATCTATGGGCCCTGAATGTGAATTTCATATTATTTTCATGTCTGTGAAATATTATTACTCTTTTGATTTTTTTGTCCAGCAACATAAAAATATAAAACCCATTCTTGTAGGCCACTCAATGAGTAGCAGAAAGGATCTGGTCTGAGGATGGGCCATAGTTTTCCAACCCATTTTCCAGGGGAAGCTCCCAAAAAGAGATTTTCATCCCTTTCTCAAAGTCTTTCTGGAGAGCCCTTTGCTTGGTCCATGGCCACCCACTCTCTCCTGCTAGGAAGGCTCCATTATCTTCCGAGGATCCCCCCTTTGGACCACCCCCCCCAACACACTGAAGTAAGAACAAGACCACTTACCACATGATCATGATCACTAACTTCATTACAATCTCATTCAAAATGTTGAAGAATTCCACCATCAGCTTGGCCTGCTCTCCCATCTTCCCCATGGCGATGCCAAAAGCAATGAAAAACCCTATCAGACCTGTTGGGTGAATCACATTACACAGAAGGACAGATTACAAAATATGTGTTTCTTCCTCTTTCACCATTCCCGACATAGGGAGCCACCTTCTCACTTGCCTGTTGCCCTGTGAATTAGGCATTCGATTTCACATGGAAAATACCTTTCTCCCGGATAACTATGGCATCCCTTAACATTTCCCACAAGAGCAAGTTGAACTGTCAGCGGTGTTAGTGCCTTGAAGAAAATGAATTCCGTTTCATTCCAAACTCAAAAGGACTCTCTTCTCTCTCCTCACTTATGAAGCCTTGGGTAAGCAGATTCCATAGTACATAGATTAACGAAGGAAGGCTTGTTGGGACTTGGGGATTATCGTGCAAACTTTGGAGCCCACATTAGAGCTGCAGAGACCAATGAGCCAATAAAATCTCTGCCAGGGTTATGTCTATGTTAGTTTGGTGTTAACCCAAATTCATGCATAGCTGGTATGTTTCACTGCAGGAAAATCCTGAGCATAAAAGTATTTTTCTACTGTTATATGCCTAACGTGAGAAGGAGGAACAACGTTGAAGTCAAATGGAAAGCAATGAGAAATCCAAAACAGTTGGGAAACCCCAACTGACCCAATTCATTTGGATTTAACCTATTATTTATTAATTCTTCATCATTCTTTTCATGGTCAAAATGGTAAGAATCCTTCCTTTTTTACAGCATTTTTTTTTTTTTTGCAGTATCATAAAGGCAGAATATAGACTTAGTAACTTTCTAGCCCCTCAGCCCCCTTCTCCCTTCACTTGACATCACTGGACTTCCATCTAAATCCAGCCCCACCACAGTCTCTAGGGTCAATCCTATCCCCAGGCTGGAAGGATGTGAGGAGCTCTGTCTCCATCAAACTGCACTCGGTCCTGAACCAGCTCTAACACCCAAACTTGGGTCTTATCTCTGTGTTGTCTTTGCCTCGTTCCCTCCATCTGAGTACCTGTCCTGGAAAGCTGCCATATACTTTGGCTCCTCCAAGCTGGGCCTGGCTTCTCTTTCCCCAGAAGATCCCCTCCCCCTACTATTCCTTCCCATTCTTGTCCTCAGAGTCTCACCCCCAGCCTGAAGTCTCACGAGCCCCACCCAGGGAATGAGCCACTACATGGCTTACAGACATCCCCATTGCTGCCTGTCTGGATTTCTGATTACCAATCACTATGTGCCCCTACCCCACTCCTGACCCATGATTGTCAATCCTGGGACTCCAATTCTGACTACTTGCATGAACTGTCAATCAATGCTACTGTGCCCCTGGCCACAGGACCTTGCTTGCCCATCTGACGTTTTCTCTGAAATGCAGTATGGCCCATCGTCTATACCCTCTCCTTCCTTCCTCTTCCCTACACCTGCCCTACCCCAGTTTGGCAGGCCTAGTTGCCAGTCCTCTCTAGTACATCCGGTTTCCTACTGTGTCTAGTTATCGCTAGAGTCTTGAGTTATTCTGGGCAAATTATAGCATGATGATTTGATTCTTTTAGGGAGAAATTCTTTCTCTCTTAACCTCTAACTTTACCCTTTTCCTAGCTCCCCCAAAACCACTCACTTCCCCACACCAACTCATATTGTTCAACTATCCTTCACTGGATCCTCTCTCTCTTTGGCAAAAAGAACCCAGCACCTGCACTCAGGATTGTTAATCCCTGGTAGTGAATATTTCTCCTTTTCAGCTCTCAGCCAGAAAGACTGGCAAGTGCCTTACAAGTGAATTATTGGCCACAGAGACAGAGGCTTAGTGAAAATTAGTGACCAGGAAAGAGTGGCCTAGCTCTGCCATCATGTATGGAACCAAATTCGGGCTATTCCCAAGCCCTTCTCTCAAGTCCATGGAGAGGAGTTTGCTAGGTGTGTGGTGAGAAATAATCTGTGAACATTCTGGCTGAGAAGAGCTAGTATTACCTAGTTAATTCCATTTGGAGATTTTAAGAGAAAACTCTCAAGGTCTCAAAGTCTCAAAGAGCTGGCATAAAAAAGATCCCCTTGCGGGGTCAGCAGAAACTGGGCCACATCTATCACTACGAGAGAGAGACGCTGGAAGGAGCAAACTCTTCCGGGAATTGATTTAATGGTTGGGGTTACAGTAGAGCTCAGAAGCAGTTTGGAGGTTACTGGGGAGAGAAATGAGTGCTTCAAGAAGAAAGAGGCCAGAGCCAAAGTTTTATCTTCACTTATTGCAATACTTGATCATTGGGACTTTCCAAAGGCGGTGGGGCGGGGGTGGGGGGGGGGAAGTCACCTTCTCCACCCTTAGAAGACCAAGGGATTTGTACATGGGAAGTTTCTCAACACTCTAACTTCCTTTGGCTTTCCAGAGCTCAGTCTGCAGCTGCCCACCCATGTCCAGCTTCCATGTCATTTCCCTCTGTCAATGATGCCTCACTACAATCACTTACTGGAACTGGGGCATTTTGCTTGAACAAAGCCCCCTTATACTTGGTCATTGGGGCTGTGAGAGTAGTGAGCTGTGTTGAAACTCCCAGTGCAGCCCAGGGTCAACATGACTTCCCAGAATCCACTGAGAATCCAGAAACGGACCATGAAAGTCTTCTGAATGATTCACCCCAAAGTTTTGGCCTCATTCTTCATGGCCTTAACCTCCTCCAGAGTATGTAGAAGACTGTGGGTTCACTTTGGCCCTGGGGCTTCGGAGACAGAGTATGGTTGGGAAGGTCCTGAAAGTTCACACATATCTGGGCAGTGGGTGAAGAGGGGCAGATCCGGGGTGGATGCTGAGGATATTTACAAGCTCTCCCCAGAGGAACTGACCCACTTTGTCCTCTCTCCTTCCTCCTGTCGCCTCACACTGACTGTCAACAATATCTATTGATCTTCCATTGCCTGCCAAACCAGTCAGCTTATCTCCTCCCACCCTCTCACTTACTCAACCTGTTTCCTGCCAGGCCAAACTAAGAAGATCCCTCACTGAAGCTGCTGCTTTTCAGTGCCTCGACAATCCTTCTTCTCTGCCTCTTTCTCTCAATCATTCTGCGTAAGGTGTCAGGTTATCAAGTTTAGAACAAACAAACAAACAAACAGGATACCCAGTTAAAATGTGAATTTCAGATAAACAATGAATATATTTCATTTTAGTATAAGTACATCCCGTGCAATATTTGGGACATACCCTACACTAAAAAAAATCATGTTGTTCATCTGGAATTCACCCTTAACTGGGCATCCAGTACTTTATCCGACAACCCTACTAAGGAGACAAGGGCATTTGATCTCCTAGATGGCAAAGTGGAAGGACCACTGAGCTGATCCCCTTCTAACCAGCTCTCCCTCAAGTCCTTAGAAACCTTGCTTGCATGGATCCATCTATTTCTCCTGCCCAGCTTCCTTGTTTCTCCGAGCTTAGGGCCAAATGTCCTTCTTTCTTGTGTAGGGGACATCAGTGTAACAGTGGGTGTGGGGTATGTTGGAGAGTGGCCCCAGGGAGTGGATGGGGAGTAAACTGAGCAAACGGGAGTCACCCACATGATGGGAGTCTGCATCCTCTGCGGGCTGTTTTCTTATTGAGCTCCCCCACTCTCCATCCACCTTGGATAGCGACCGTAGCTTGCACCAACAGAGCACGCAGCATAGGCCACTGTGCCCCACAGGTGCAATCTCATTTAATACTTAGAATGATCTACAAGAGAAATGCAATCCATCCCCACTTTACAAATAAAGCTTGAGAAGTGGAGCAACTTGGCCATGGTCAGGTCACCAGTGAGTGGTCCATAAAGGATCCAAACCTGGTCTACCTGCTGAGCCAAAGACCCAAAACCATGGAAGGCTAGGAAGGCTCCATGCTAGGGGAAAAGGGCTCACTGGAATCCCAAAAAATTAAACAAGGTAATCTCCTTTGGATAAGCTCCTTTTTGGCACCAACACCAACACTTTACACTCCTGATAGCATTGTATTTGTTTAAAGACTGTGAAAGCCAGGGTGGGCTGCCCCTGTGCCGAGCACAGCATTAACACCCAAGGGCAGCTCAAAAATTAAAATAAAATAAAAGCTTAAAAAACGAAAAAATTGGATGTGTAACTTCACGAAATGGACAGAGAAAGAGACTTGCCAACCACACAGAGTCAGGGAATGTGCCCAGTGAATGTTAGTCTGCTCTCTTTTCCCATAACTGACCCCTTGCTGCCATGTCCCCTCGTGGTCCTGCTCACTCTCTCCCTCTTGCTTAATCTCCCAAATACCGGTCTTCGTGACCCTCAGATCGCTCTCTAGAGAGAGCCTCCTGCTCACCTACAGAACAGCAGCGACGGGTTTTCTGAGAAGGGAGGCAGTGCTGCTGAGGCGCTGAGAGGCAGGGAGGGCAGGCCATCATCCCCCCACTGAGGTGTACACCAGGTTGCCTACCTAAGACATTCATGCCGTCCTTGAACTCCAGGCCCTTCTTGATAACCACCTTCGCTTCCTCAGGCGCCTCCATCACAGTCTCGTTCAACAAGGAGATGACAGCGTTGGTGGCATTGCCCTCCTCATCTGACGGAGGTGCCGCCAGGACTTTCTTGGTCACCGTTTGAATCTAATGGAGTGGGGGAAAACAGAAACAGGAGAGGTTTGGTCGCCCAAAGCCCAACCACTTACATGTTTTTAAAAGTTCCCAGTATGTTAACAAAATAATTAAGAAATGTCAAAACAAGGTTACAAAAGTTGGGGAATATTTGATATGTCTGTGTTTAACAAAGTGGTGTTTTATCACATAATACAGTGGGAAACGATTGTCCTCATCACATGATAATTACAGGATTTATAACTCATTTGTAATGAAGTGTGATCCAGTAACGGGACACAAACTTCAAGGTGGGGGACAGACGTCTACTTCTTTTATTCCCATGATGGTAGCCCTGCATCTTGGGAGACAACATCCAGCATCCAACATGGAGGCTCTTCATAATTGCAAAACCAGTTGGACGACCCTTCTTGCCTCTTGGGAAGGGCCCAGGATCTGGTCAAGAGTAAGAGAGTGAGGGTCTTGGCAGGGATCAGGTGATGCTTCATGGTGCACCTGTTTTGCTCCTTTCTGCCTGGTACCTGTCTGGCAGAGTCTTCACAGACTGACTCTCATTTGGGCTCCTTCCAGAGTCATGCTCTGCTGGGCATCTCCATCCGGTCACCAGATGTACTAGATGCCAACAGCTGCCATGACAGGGATGTTGGCTTATACTTCAGAACAAAATGTAAGAAAACCCCACTCCTTCTAGGCAGTGATACCAAGCCTTGCTCAATGTTTCCTCAGCATCTCTGTGCAAATGGCCTCCCAAGAACCTCTCATGCTATTCCTCGACATCTGTGACATCCATTCTATTTTTAAAGGTGCCAGGCACCCTGCAAGCACAGTGCTGTGAAAACTCACATCGGAGCCCAGAGAAACAATACCTCCAAGGGCATTAAAATAGAACTCATGCAGAATCCTAGAATGTCAGTGCTGGTACGTAGTAGGCAACAGATGGCTGAACCCTGAATAGATATGGAAGAGGAGGCATGGGGAACTCAAATGACTTGTCACTCAACACAGAGCTCTTGGCAGAGCTGGGACTTGAACTCAGAGGGCCTGAGTACCACTGAATTCTTCCACTCCCTAAGCCCCATGGATCCAATCCACTGTGCCTGAGCCTAACAGTGAGCAATGCCAAACTGACCAGCTATCCAAAGTGGGAGAGAAGGAGGAGGTGCTCTGTTCTAGCCTGACCACCTGCACCTGTGCAGGGAGGGAGGCAGCTCAGCCTGAGTGTGCAAGGGGAGAACAGGAAGCTCATGGCCCTCTTGGTCTGGGCAACATTGGCATGAAGAAAGAACACAGGAATGATCAGAAGGGAAGCTTCTGTGAGCAACAGAGTCATGCTCCCAGGGGAAATGGGAGGACCAGAAGCCAGCTGTGGACCTGTCCTGGGAATGCTAAAGAAGCCAAGGCTCGAGTTCAAAAGACTAATGGCCATGGTGGTAAATAAATGGTGGCTCTCGGGATCAGGTGGGCAGCCAGGTGCTTCATGTTTGACATCTATCATCTCTTCTGTCAACCGTAGCCCCTCAAGGCTCACAGGGCTAACTAACTGCAGGGCAGACAGCTAGCTAGTTGCTGAAGCAGGATTCAAAAGGAGTAATGTTTGACTCCAAAATCAGCTTCCAAACAGCACGGGCCAGTGGCTTAAGTTGCAGGCAAGTTGATAGGGATACTGGAACACAGGCCTGGTTTCTGCCTGAGCTCTTGATCTGAGCCTATTTGGGTTGGACAACGCCATCTAGGTGCCAACTCCAGTCTACCTGAGTCCAAGCCACCAGGGTCTCTCACCTTAGAACCTACAAACGCCTGCTCACTGCCATTCTCACCCCCCTTCTAGTCTACCTGCAAACACCAGGTATGTCTAGCTACCCAGAGCTTTGTCTACATTCAGAAAATAGAAAAACAGTTGTCTCCCTGCCTAAAACTCTCTTAGAACAAGTACCCGAGTCTGACCGTGGCCTACCAGGTCCTGCCTGAGCTGGACTTTGCTTCCCCCAGCTCACTCTACCTCCCACACATTGGCCTTCCTTCTCTCTGGAGTCACCTCGGCTTGGCAGGCCTCCGCCCCCAGTCCTCCGCCCAGCTCAGCCCGTCCCTCACTGTTTCAGCTCAGGTGTCTCTCCCAGTTACTGCAGAGCCTATCATCCTTCCTGCAGCGCTCAGAGTGCACTTATCTTAATTTTTTAAATAGCTTGTGTATTTACCTGATGTTTGTTCTGGTCTGTGTCCCCCACCCCTGGAATGTAAGTAAGTTCCCCTGGGCAGGGACCCAGACTGTCTCATTGCCTGTGGTGTCCTGTGCACCGTGGAAAGCCTGGCACCCAGGAGGTGCTCAAAAATACGGAATGGACGAGCAAACACAGATCACTGGATTCCCCAGAAGACCCTTGTGGTCCCTATCACTGGGTTTGATGGCATGTGGTCAGGCCACACCTTACCGCCCATTGCTCTCCTGGAAACCTCAGCCTGGTTCACCTCCCTGCTCTGTAAGACACAGGGCCTGCCACCTGGGGAAAGGCAGCCTATGCTCTGGGGACATGCACCTTCCTCCTTCCATCCCTGTGTCTAACTCTGGTCGTGAGGCCCCCCTACCCCCCAGCCAAGACAGGCTTCTTGTTGTCACGTTCAGCTGCATCCCAAGGGCACAGAAGGCATCTCCTGGGCACCCTCTCTCTCTGGTAATGCGATGTCACTGTACAAGGATTCCTTCTCTCTGAGCCGTCTTCAAGGTCCCCCTGAGCCCATGGATTGCTCCTAGTTTAAGACCCCTTTCCTCTAGGCTGCCTGGAGTCCAGCTTAAGGAATCCGCATGCTCCCTTACCCTGAAGTAAATAAAAGATCTACACAGGGGCACCTGAGTGGCACAGACAGTTGAGCATCCGACACTGGGTTTAGGCTCAGGTCATGATCTCACGATCGTGAGATGGAGCCACGTGTCGGTGCCCCCTCTCAGCATGGGAGTCTGCTTGAGATTCCCTTTCCCTCTCCCTCTGCCCCTCCTGCTCCTGTTCTCTATCTCTCGCTCTCTAAAATAAATAAATAAATCTTAAAAAAAAAATAAGATTCTGGGGCACATGGAGGGCTCAGTTGGTTAAGCATCTGCCTTTGGCTCAGGTCATGATCCCAGGGCCCTGGGATCGAGCGCCGCATCGGGCTCCCTGCTCAGCGGGGAGCCTGCTTCTCCCTCTCCCACTCCCCCTGCTTGTGTTCCCTCTCTCGTTGTGTCTCTCTCCATCAAATAAATAAATAAAATCTTTAAAATAAAAAAAATTTTTAAAAAATAAGATTCTGATTGTCCTAACTCAAAGGGACAATGACCCTGGGCTTCGCTGGGGGACTAAGGGTTCACGCCTCATGAATGTTGCCAGCGGAGGGGTGGGTCCGGGGTGGGGGCAGGGCAGGGAATGGCTCAGCCCCCAGTGGCCCTGCCATGGGCAGCTCCATCCGAGACTGCCCTTTGACCAGACAGGTCACCGAGTATGAGCACGGCAACACATGTGTGAGCACGGCTCACCATAGACCAGAGCAACGGCTCCAGGTGCCTGCCTGCTTCAGTCCTGCCTCGCTGACTGGGATGAAGGGGTCTCCTTGTATGGAGCATGGGCACGATGGGGCCCAAGAAGGAGGCCCTGTTCCCCCCCGCTCCCCGGTTCACAGCTATACTTCCAGAGTGCTCTTTTCAAAATATTAACAGTAGACTGGACACCCGGTTGTGTCCATCTCCCCAAAGCAGGCGAATGCATCTTTCAAGTGGGCTAGCAAGGGGGGCAAGCACGCTCTACCGAGGGAGCACCAGGAAGCACCCCTCCCCGGCCTGCTGCTCTTCCCTCCCCAACCAACTTCCCCGGTTGCAATGGTTTCTTTTATTTTTATTATTATTATTTTTTAATGGAGACTTTTTGTTTTGCTCTTTATTGTTTTTTGTTTTATTTTATTTTATTTTTATTTTTTTACTGAAGTATAGCTGACCCACAAGATTACATTAATTTCAGGCATACAACATAGTGATCTGACAAGTCGATACATTATGCCCTGCTCACCCCAAGCTGCCCTCCGTCTCCACCCAACACTGCCACAGTAGCATTGACTATATTCCCTCCGCTGTGCCTTTCTTCCCTGTGACTTGCTCATTCCATCGCTGAAAGCCTGTGTCTCCCACCCCCCTTTGCCTGTTTTGCCTATCCCCCACCCTCTTCCATCTGCCAACCATTGGTTTGTTCTCTGTATTTATAAGACTGCTTCTGCTTTTTGCTTGTTTGTTGTTTATTCATTTGTCCTGGCTTTTAGGTTGCATCTACAAGTGAAATCATATAGTATTTGTCTTTCTCTGACTGACTGATTTCACTTGGCATCATACCCTCTGGGTCCATCCATGTTGTTGTAAATGGCGAGATCTCATTCTTTTTGATGGCTGAGTAATATTCCATTGTGCGTGTGTGTGTGTGTGTGTGTGTGTGTGTGTGTGTGTACACACACACACACACACATCTTCTTTTTCCGTGAAATGCTTTTCTTTAACATGACCCCATGCTATAAGAGCCAGCAAAGTGGCACTGGAAATCAGAGAACACATCCTAACCCAGAGTCATTCGGGCTCAGCAGTGGTGGGCAACAGCATTTTGGGGACAGCTGGGAATGCAAACTTTTCCTCCAGGCAGCCTGTTTCCTAAGTTCATTCTTCTGTGATGCCCTGCAAATGGCTGGAGCAGGTTCTTTGGTTCTAGGTGACTTCCTACGCAGACTAGTGGAAACCGGAGTATATTCTAACCTAACCTGACCTTGGGTCTAGACAACAGGCTGGTAAGTAGGGCCTCGGCAGCTCTCTCAGTGGTTACGCTCATTAGAATCATCCATTTTTTAAAATCATAAGGTTTTATAAAAAATTGATCTGCCTGTATGCAGTTGGTAGGAGTATACATTAATACAAATTTTATAGAGCCATTTTGCAACATCCAGCAAATCTGAAATACAAAACTCTTTGGGAAGACATTAGCGTCCAAGAATTTATTTTTTAGATATACTACACAATCATGAAAAGAGAGAGATGATGCCGGAGCCCTGTTAAATAAAAAACAAGTGCAATGCGGTACATGTAATGCCATACCCCTTGGGTTGAACTTTTTTTTCTTTTTTTAAGATTATGCACACATGTGGGGCAGTTGGTTGAGCATCTGACTCTTGGTTTGGGCTCAGGTCATGATCTCAGGGTTGTGAGACTGAGCCCCACATCGGGCCCCGAGCTGAGCACAGAGTCTGCCGGGGTCTCTCTCCCCCTCTGCCCCGATCCGTGCTCGCACACTCTCTCCTGTTCTCTCTTGCTCTAAAATAAATAAATAAATCTTTAAAAAAAGATTATGCACACATGCATACTATGTATGTGGAAGGAAACAAAATTCCCAACATGACTAGTTCTAGGGAAGGGAAGTGAGGACTTGACTCCTTAGGGGCATCTACACTGTTTAAACTTTTTATAACCCTCATGTATTACTTCCACAATTTGAAAATACCCATTCCCTGGGCCCACACTAGAGATTCTGATTCTGTAGGGCATGTGTATTTTTTAAATCTACCCCATGCGGTTTTGTTATACTACCAATACTGAGACTCCCTGGGCACTCTAGAGGGTTGTGGGCAAAAGCGATAAAAATGTGCCCTTGGACAGCACACAGAGGGGAACCAAAAAACAAGGAAAGAGGTAACAGGAAAAAAAAAAAAAAGGCAAGAAAGGGGAATCCCAGAGCAAAGAGATGCTAAGTGAGCTGGGGAAAAAAAAAAAAGGAAGGTTAATAATGAAAAACAAAAACAAAAACAAAACAAAACAACCCCACGACTTTAATCCCCAAATCCTGCTCCAAATCATCTCATACAAGCTCAAGAGAGAGATAATTAAATATAAGAAAACTGCTCCCCAGGGCTAGTTCACTGAAACACTTCAAGTTATTATCCTGATAACTTAGGAGGTTGGAGGGCAAGAGCATAGGAACTTTGGGTTACCTGTTGAAAACAGGCTTGGACCAGGTTTTCAGGAAAGAGATTCCGAATAAGGTCCAGGAAGGCATCCAGGCTGGACACTTCATCATTCTTCTTCCCGGGCCCCAGCTGCTTCTTGAGTTTGGGGTTCCCCGGGTGGATAGCCAAGACCAAGATGACCCCCAGCACTGCAGCAATGATGGTTGTAGACATGTAATAGACCATGGCTCTCGTGCCCAAGCGCCCACTGGCTTTAGCATCCAGGCCCGACAACCCTGGATTGAAAAGACATTGGAAGGATTAATCCTGTGATGCCTCCGTGAACTCCCCATCCCTGCATACCTAGAACATGGCTTTGTATTACTCAGATGCATTCATGGTTGATTAAACCTCCTCCTACTGAAGATTTCAATCCTGAAGTTTACAGTTCTATTTTTTTTTTTTTTTTTTTTTTAGATTCTAGAGACCTGGGGAGAGTTGATGATCTCTTGTTCAGAGTTTATAAACCTGATCTTGCTTGTTCAGAGTTTATAAACTGATCAGTGACTACTTTTCGTCAGTCCACAATAGTGAGTTCAAGTTGAATATATTCCATTTTTAATTCTGAGATGATGTCCTTCCCACTTATTTGGTATTAAGATATCCTTTCTTTATGAAGTGATGGTGCCAGTACCTGCTGGTTTCTTTCTTTTTTTTTTTTTTTAATGTCCTCACTTAAAAAATGAGAAGCTGGTATAGGGCCTGGTGACTGATATCAAGAGTCTAGCATAGTGATCTAGCACAGCCCTCATTCCTCCAAGGTGAAGCACGGTGGAGACCCACATTTTCCAACCTAGTGCAGGGGCTGGAGAACAAAAAGGTGGGACTTTGTCTATACTGTAGGAGGTCCTGTGATTGTTAGAGGAAATTCCAAGCCAAGTCACAAAAACTCCTACCTTCACTGGGTTTTTTCCCAGTTGTTTCTTCAATTTTTCTACTTCCTGGTTTCAGTTTCTGCTTTTACTAGACAGAGACATTGTAGCACTTGCTGTGGGGGAGGAAGTCATTGGTGTAAGCTTTCCTGAATTGAGCTGACCCATATATGAGCCACTTCTCCTTACAACCTAAAGTCGGATTCTGGCCAACAGATGTTCAGTTTCCTGGCCAGCTTGCCCAGTCTAAGGACTGTTAAGCGGGCATGGAGAACATTGTCTCTGGCTTGCAAATGAGCCTTTAAGGTGAAAGTACAGTGTCGCTCAGTCTGGGGCTGAATGATGAGACCTTGCATTCACCGGGCTCACTGGTCAACCAGAGATGAGACTCTAGAACAACCTGGTTTAGCATCTGAATCTCTTGGTGTTTCCAGAGCCTCACTTCCCTTATAAGGGAGAGAGTCCAGAGGGACAGCTTTCTTAAGGTCATCCCGATGGCACCCAAATATCAATCAAAGCCTAGCTTTCATCCTTAACTCAGAGCTCCAGTCTCTAAACTACAATTTATACCCTATTTGAGCAATATCATTTGGTAAGGAAAAAGCTGCCAGTATAAGCCCATAGAAGCAAACAAATTCTTTCAAATAAAACAATTCTTTCAGCCCAAAACAAGTGAACATGATCTACACATTAAGGGAGCTCTTCTTCCAAAAACCTCGAAGGGTTTCACATCTAGGCTTTATTTTTCATACCCACTTTCCTCTATACCCAGTTAAATAGTTAAGAGAAAATTTCCTTTTCTATCTATTACTTTTATTTATCAGGATCTGAACAAGGTATAATTTGGGAAATGAGAAAAGTATACGTTCAAAATTAAAATCTCTATTGTTTATCATCACTTTTAACATGTGTTTCCTTTTCATCTTTTATTGCTAGACAGACAGATGGTCGGACTGACCAACAGATGGAATACTTTTTTAGGATTGATAATCCCCATCTGAGAGACACGACAACCAAGGCTCTGAAATAAAATGACACAGACAATCACATTCATTCGTTCAACCAGATTGAGATTCGATGGTCAACCCACAAACCAGAGCAAGAGTATGATCCACTGTGGGCCAGGCTCCGGAGAGGTGGTCTTACCTGTGATTAAGCTGGAGATGATGAGAGGGAGGATGAGCATTTTTAGCATCCTCATGAGTATATCCCCTGGGAAGGCTATTAACATGACCACATCAGGGTGGAGAGGAGATGCCAAGCGAAGAAGCCCTCCACACACTGCCCCCAGGATGACACCTAGAAGGGAGAGGGGGAAATATCTGAATTTCTGTTTTGCCTGAGTCAAATGAATAGCTCTAGGGGTTCAGTGACATTGACCTTTCTCATACCTCCCCGTTATATGATGATGAATAACATGTAACGAAAATACCATTGGATAAGTAAAGCTGATTTTAATGACTGGTGAGAGAATATTGGTGTACCTCCGACTAATCTAACAAGCAGCTCTGGGAGGGCCAAGGAGAGCCTTCTCAAGGCTTTATGAGGAGGACATATGGTGACTTGACTAACTTCTTTGAGGATACTGTTCACTTGTACCATCAGAGATTGTCAGCAGAAATAATCCATAGTACCAAGTATTGCTTCCTACCCCCCAGCCTACGCCTGGCAAGTGGCAAGGTGCTTAATGTATTTCTTCTCTTTCTAACTGCATACCAGATAAAAGGAACATTTGATTTACCAAGCTAGTGTGAGTTTCCTTTTTCCTTCTATTTTCTTTGGCTCCCAACAATTTCCCCATGGCTCATTCTCAAAAAGTTTTGTCCTTGACTTCTATGTTCTCTTACATAATCCTGAGACTTGCTTTTGTGGGAGACTTTTATGGGAGATTACAGGACGTCTCTAAAAGTATATAATTTGGGAGGAAACAATTTGGGCAGAGTTGCTGGCAGGAGCCTTTCACTTTGCATACTCGGGGATTCCACAAGACAAACTGGGTATCAGCAAACAGGCAGCCAACATAAAAGATTCTTTTATGAAACCACAAATCAGGTCATAGCACCACTGGCTAAGAGGAAGGGCGGAAGTTCCTGGGTCCATGGGCTATGGTGTTAACTCCAGGGATGTGCAGGGAGGGCTGTGGCCAAAACCCTGATTTTTTTTTACTTCTACAGGAGAAAAACATACTTCTTGATGACCTACGATGAGTGAAATTTCTTTATTCCAAAGTAAGCTTTGGAAACCCCTACCACACCTCTGTCTTCTTTCATTAAGTGAACTGAACTGTGGCAAGCCCGCAGTTCTGACCCCGGTCCACTGATGTCCAAGATGACGGACTCAAAGGAGGAGAAGCCAGGGAGCTGAGTGGGGAAAGGGTTGGAGGTGAGGAGTTGTTCATTGCTTCTGTGCGTTGCCTAAGAGAGAGTTGAAGAACAAGAGGGCTCAAGAAAGGAAATGGTGTGGTTGTCATTACAAGACCCTGCAATTTGCCCCATTTCCAATAAACCCTGGTTGAAAACCTAAGACCAAGATTGTGTCACCAGTCACACCAAAGGACAACCACAGCCTAGGTGAGGTCTGAAGCAAAGGAATCAGACTTTGAAGATGGAACCAGAGCAGATCAAGGCTTCTGAACGAGCCTCTTCCACCCTGACCTCATTAGCTAATGTGCTAAGCTAATCGAAGGTAATGAGGTATTTGTAGGCTAGACCTCTGGAGCCCTCTTAGTGGGGTTTTCAGCACCTGCTGCCTCTATCTTCGGACGCGTATTCCTCTAAATGTGGTATGCCGGCCATCTGCTTAGGAATCACCTAGAAGCTTTGTTATGATGCAGATTCCAAGACCTCACTGCAGATGGCCCAAAGTCTCCATGTGCAGGGCCAGGAATCTGCATGTTAACACACTCACAGGAAGTTGTAAGATCGACTAGAATCCCAAGGAAGAAAATGCATGGCTGGGGCAGGTGAGGGGAAGATTTATCATCAAGGCAGCCATGCCTGGGCAAAGGAGGCCTTAGGGAGGACACGAGGCTTCCTTCCAGTGGGAGGGCTGGCTGTGGGACCCAGCTTCCCCAAAGAGCCCGGAGAGAGCCAGGGAGGAGGGGCGGCACCTGTCACCTACCGAACACAGTCAGTGTGAGCAGGAGATTCTTCCCCAGCTTATCACACAGACGTAAGCCTAGATGCCGCTGCTTCGGTTCCTCTGAGCTGAGATGGCTGTCGTGCATTCGTACCTCCACCTGCTTGGGCATGTTGTTGGCACTGCGATAGGAGCACAAGGAGTGGTTAGAGCCTGCTGGGTGCCGCCCAGATACAGTTGGAGGCGCTCAGGCAAGAGCAGGTGAACAGGCCTCCCCCAGGCACAGCGGGGTATCTGGAACCAATGGTAGGAAAATAAAAACCAGAGCAACTCAGGGTACTCTGAATTCCAGTTTATCTGTAAGCAGGACACCAGGACACACTGAACATCCATGTGCCAGGCACATCTATCCCTACCATCTTGGATCATCACGGTAAAGATCAGGATGCCTCGGTGGCTCAGTCGTTAAGCGTCTGCCTTCGGCTCATGTCATGATCCCAGGGTCCTGGGATGGAGCCCCGCATCGGGCTCCCTGCTCAGCGGGGAGCCTGCTTCTCCCTCTCCCTCTGTCCTGCCTCTTCTCTATCTCTCTGTCTGAAATAAATAAAATCTTAAAAAAAAAAAGGCATACCACAAGAAGTGGTGAGGTTTTTTCCTAAGAGTTGCCTACCATGGTAACTCTGGGAGGCAGGAATCCCTGCCCCATTTTCCAGAAAGTAAACTTGCTCAGGGTCACAAGTCTAAAAGAAATGGAGATATAAACCCAGATATGTCTGCCTCTAAAACCAGAGCTCTTTCATTCTTGTCTCAATGGCAAAAAGGTGACTTCTGAATTACCTAAGATCAGAAGAGTCATGACCTAAGTCATGCTACATTAAAATGCCTCTGAGCTCAAGCTTTCCCCATCCTGGTCATGGAAAAGTCATAAATGTGGGTAGGCCAAGCTTGGCCTCTCTTTTGGCAAGGATGGTTTACCCAGTTTGTTTGTTTGTTTTTTAATTCAATCTACTGTGGTTTTTAAAAGGTCATCTGCATTATCAGGACTCTGTTAAGCTGCCCGAGTCATGCCACTCAGCGTCAAAGAAGGATGGCTTTAAGAAGCACATGATCACCTCCATCCCTCAATACAGCCTAGCCCTTTTCCAGATAAACCCCATGGGAACCCAAGCTGTGGGGAGAGTCTGCAGTGAAACCCTTGTTGGGTAATAAATACACCACCTCTTTTTCCAGCTTTGCCATTTGCCAGGCCAATAAGATTTCCAAATTTAAGCTTGGAGATTGACATAGAAAGGCCTTTTTTTTTTTTTACTTTGACAACTTAAGACACTTTTGTTAGCTGCCATTTCCAATCACCATCATGTGATTACAAATGTTTTGCAGTCTTTAACACCTAGAAAGACAGGTCACAGTCTCCGAATAAACGGCAACGCCTTCAAGATGGGAGGGTGTTAACCTTACCCAGACTTTCTCACCACAGACCGGAAAAGCCTTCTTTGTAACCAATATCAATCCGCAGGCCAGTGGTTTGGAATCACTGGTTATAATAGAAATAGCGTGGGTTTTGGAAAGAGGGAACCTGGGATTCACTTGCTAGCTGCGTGGTATGGAGAAAGAAGGCCTTGATGCTTCGCTTGTGGAAATGAACGTGATAAAGTATGTTAGCGGCCTAGAATGACACCTGTGCAGGTGGTGCCTTCACGCAGGGAGCATGGAGACACATAGTCTTCATCAAGTTTATGACAAGGGTGACATGTAACTCAGGGGACCTACCTATTTGCACCACCATTCCAACAAGACACCAAGCTTAGCTTCCAGAGTCTCAGACTGAAGATCAGGGACCCAAACACAACTACTTTGTCATAACAGGCTGCTTAATATACTTGCTACCAAAATACTATGAAATTAGGAATGATGTTTCATGGTCTGGTTAGAATACCCAACTGAAAATATGAGTCCAAAATATAAGCATCTTGGTCTCCCTTGGTGACCTAATTATCTACTCATCTGGTTCGTTTTGTGGCAACCTCTGATTAGCTGATAATGTGTGTGGCTAACGATCACGCAGACTGTCTGTAAAGAAAGTAGGGCAGGCCTGCTCGCCGCAAGCAGATGAGGGCCAACCTGGTCAGCAAGCAACAAACGCCGCTTCCTCTAATCACCAAGCAAAACAGACAGGAAGGCTCTTTTGACGACACAGCAGGGGAAAATGATCAAAACGATCTTTTTTAACATGGACAGACTACATTTCAATGTTTCCATTGGGATCTTTTGATATTTTTAAACACGTCTCCAGCCAGTCATCTGAAGCTCTAGACCAAGAAATGGCCAAAAAAGAAGGAAGGCCACGTGTGCATGTGTGTCTCTGAATTAGAGAAGGGATCTCTCAGGCAGCCTTTGGTATCACTCGGCATACCCTTAAGATTGTAATCCCCTGCCTTCTGCTTCATTCGAAGCCATTTTGCCACTGAAGTTAGACTCGGGCCCATGGCTGGTATTTAAGTGAGACTAACAAGTATTTACACCAAACGTTCTGGCAATTTCCATAGGATATAATGAAAGTGTCAGGCATCAAAACAGTCATGTCAAAGTGAAAACACACAGATACTAGGTACATGCATATACTCAGTCCAGCAGTGTGCTTGGGGGCCTGTGGAGCACGATCCTTGGTTTGATTTTCAGGTCATGACAAAATGTCCTTGCAACCCCAAATCAAAAGCCACATCAAAGGGGCAGTGCCAAACGGCCATGAATCCACATGTATTTATTGAGAGGCTTTCTATGACTTCCTTAGCCCCCCTTGAAATGAAACAAATGTTCCAGGCCTATAGGAGTCCATGACATCTGCACATAGAGAATGATTTGCAAAGTACATGAGGATCCCAGCCTGCATCTAGGAACCCTAAGAACTCTTGGTAAAGATCCCACACCAGTCTAAATGATCACTGCATCTCCAGAACACAAGGAGAGCCTGAAACGGGGAATATGGCACAAGACAACATTGTATCATATTACAGAACAACACAGAGCTGTTCCTAAGCCTTATATAGCTTCAGAATATTTTAAGTGAGATTACACACCTACACAGCTATATGAATGCTGGTTACTGAATGCACACAGTACCCGCGGTAATCACAAGGATACCTCCTACTTACTGAGTGCTCTATATGTCAGCTGTTCTACTCAGAAAAGAGCAAAGTGCAATCCTTGCTCTTAAGGAGTGCGTAAGGGGAAACAGAAAGCACACTGTACAGTACTTGTCTGCTTTACATGTGGGCCATGGTCAAGCTCTGCAGGGCATGCTATGCAAATGGGAAGAATGGCACCTAACCTTGCTTTGGGGAAGAAGAGTGTTCAAGAAAGGCTCCCAGGAGGGCTGATACCAGAGTTACATCTTAAAGAAGGGATTTAATGCAAATGTCCATCCGCCACCAGTCCGAGAACCCTGGGAGAGCAGGGCTGTGATCTTGCACACCTGGCTCCAAGTGCTTGATGAATGTTTGCTCGAAGAAATTAGGAATTAGAAAGCAACTACAAAGGGCACCTTGCTTTCTCCTGGGAACAAGGCCCTTTTATAGACAGACTGGTAGCCTACCGCTTCAGCAAGCCTCTTTCGCCTTGCATTTATTCCACAGATTTCTACTAGACACATATGACAGTTCCCATGCTGTTCGAGGTGCTAAAGATACCACAGTAAACAGAGTGGGCAAAGCCCTTGCTCTCACAGAGTGCACATTTTGGTGCAAGAACAAATAAATGGACACACGTATTCCAAGTGGAGGTACATCTGGCCAGGAGGAGGACTCATGGGCAAGAGGCGTGCTATTCTGCATCAAGTGGCTGCGGAAGGCTTCTGTGACAAGGGGACACTAGAACAAAAACCTGCAGGGGATGAGGGGTCTCCTAAATTCATGATGCAATTTGCCCGGGTCAACGGAATATATACACTTAGGAAACCTGTCTATCCAAACCAGAGCCTGAAGCTCCCACCAGACACAACTCCAGGCATCTACGAGCTGGGTTTTAGCACAGGCACTGATTCAAATGAATGCCAAACCCGAAATCAGTAACGCTGCACCCTGTTACCATTGCGAATATGACAGGAGTTTCAGCTGGGACAGCTGAAAGCAGAGAGAGGTGAGCTGGACCCCGGAGGAAGGCTAAGGTCACAACAGCCTGCACATTTGCTATCCTGGCAAGACCCGATAGGGGCAAGCTCACTGGATAAACGCAGTAAGTTATCTCCACTGTGTGCCCTTGGCCCCTTATCAATCCTCCCTCCCTACGGCCTGTGGCGGTACACACAGAAACAAGCATGAAGGAATTTAAAAGCCCAGGTGTTTCCTGAGATTAAGAATTCCTCCTACCAGTGAGATCATATGATAACTTGTCTTTCTCTGATTGCTTATTTCGCTCAGCATAATACCCTCTAGTTCTATCCAGGTCGTTGCAAAGGGCAAGATTTCATTTTTTTTGATGGCTGCATAATATTCCTCTGTGTGTGTGTGTGTGTGTGTGTGTGTGTGTGTGTGTGTGTGTGTGTACCACATCTTCTTTATCCATTCATCTGGTGATGGACATTTTGGCTCTTTCCATAGTTTGGCTATTGTGGACATTGCTGCTATAGTAAGATTGATGAATCACAGACCTGTACCTCTGAAACAAATAATACATTGTATGTTAAAAAAAAAAGAAGAAGAAGATAGTAGGAAGGGTAAAATGAAGGGGGGGGAATTGGAGGGGGAGATGAACCATGAGACACTATGGACTCTGAGAAACAAACTGAGGGTTCTAGAGGGGAGGGGGGTGGGGGAATGGGTTAGCCCAGTGATGGGTATTAAGGAGGGCACGTTCTGCATGGAGTGCTGGGTGTTATATGCAAACAATGAATCATGGAACACTTCATCAAAAACTAATATGTTATGTATGGTGATTAACATAACATAATAAATTTTTTTTTAAATAAAATTTAAAAAAAATATAATAAGTAAAAGCCCAGGTGTGCCTTGGTTAGCCCAAATCCACCCAGCCTGATGCTGGCCAACACCGCTGACCACCTCTATTTTTATTCGAGTGCCTTCTGGATGGAAGATTTAGCAAGACAAATCCTTAATATTGGACGTTTCTGTAAACCATCACTGCCGGATCGCTCCCCATGGCCCCACAAAGTAAGGCCATGTGATGGGACAGCTGTTTGGATAACTGGAAACTGGAAGAATGAGCCTGTAATTTCCTTCAGCCTTAACTTCACTGAATGAGGTCAATGGCTGTTCATTTTGCTGTCACTGCCCCGTTGCCTCTCACGCAAATCCACAAGAGCTGTCTCACCAGTGAGCTCAGCTTATCGTGCAAGACTTTCTCTGTGGCCCAAAAGGGAAGATGTAATAGGGCTGGTGCCGAGCTTTAAGCTCTTCTCAGAACCTGCTTTTAATTAGCATTTGATTTCCCGTGCTCTGCCAAGAGCCTCTAAGAATAGGCTCATTAGATGTGGGGTCGGATTCAGATCTCCTGCCTGCACACTTCCATGTTGCTGTATCTGGCACCACACTCTTTCTTCCTCCTCCACTGGCTCGGTAAGGTGACAACAGAACATTCCCCAGGGAACCCAAAAGCAACTGACGTGTTTTGGCCTGGAGGCTGTGAGAGCTACAAGGGGGCATCCCACCATGCAGCCCTCTGCTGCCCAAGGCCAAGGGCCTGAGGGGACAATGCCCAGGAATTGCCCTAATGGGGGATCCTAGGCCAGACCCTCAAAAACAGAAATAGAGCCTGCTGAGGGGCTTTCTCCTCAGGTGGTTGGCATGTTTGGAAAACAACACTGAAAATGCTGGGGCTATCAGCTCTGAGCACGGAGCACCACGATGTGGTGATTACAGCCGTGATTGCCCCACATCTGGGATTTCCCTGGCTCCCTAAAGAACACCAGCTTTGCTATAAATGGGACTGGAATTCTAAGACAGTGGGGGCATTTCCAGCCCGCCAGCTCCTCCACCCTCGCTGGGTCCCGTAAGAACTGCTGGAACGGGGTCAGGGATGCTCACTGACCAAGAAGTCAGACTCTCTCTAACAGCCACTAGGTCCTCAAAGACCCCGTGAATGAAACTAAAGGTTTGCAACTCCCAAACCTCCCTCAGCCCCTTCTTCTGTTGATCTTTGGGCTGCTGTGTCACAAAAATGCTTTCTAGAAAGGTCCTGCCGGTGAACCACTTTAGACTTCACAAACAATATTCCTTTTCTATGGCCTTTTTTCCTGGACATCCAGAGGTCTGGCTAAAGAACATGGTTTATGGTTTTCCCAAATCGTGACAGGACTGGACCTGCAGACAAAATGAAACGGGAAGTCAGGCGGTTTGGGTTCTAATTCCAGGCCTGCTGCTACCTGGTTGTGTTAGAAATAGCATTGGGGATAAAATGGATATAAAGCTACTTGCCTAAGATCAATAGACAGGAGATAAAGTAGTATGGAATAATGAAAACAAACTCAGTGTAAGATACCAATAGGGTTTAGGTATCATTTTTGGCCGATTTTGGGGGGTGTGTGGTCCCAGGCTCTTAATCTGTAAAATAAGAGGGTTGAATTAGAAATTCTTTAATGTTCGAAGATTCTGTGATTCTTTGGGGGGAGGGAGAGGATCTTCACCACCCTCAGTAGCCTCCATTTTTGGTCACTCGGGACTGAATAAGCTTAGAGTTTACCAAGGGATGGATCGTTTCATCGACCAACCATGAGGGGACAGCCTAAATGTTTCATGTCTGTCCCCACAGGGAGGGGCAGACATGTGACTGAGAGACAAGAGACACACCGATGGTAAAAACAGCCACCATTGCTTTATGTTTCCCTTACTTCCGCGTTTCCCTTTCCAAAAACATGTTTTTGTAGGACTACTAATGCTACCACGAATCAGGCATCTTCTTAATCCCCCAGCCCCCCCTCGACCAGGTCTCAGTCTAGATTTCTGAGGTGGGCAGGTCAATGCCACAGGAATGGAGTCAAACAGGTGGACTGGCGTTGGGACCAGCCAATTGCCAAATTCATCCCTAACTCATTGAGAGACCACCCATATCATTCACAGTCAACTCGCATGGAATTGGAGATTCATTCATGCACAGAAACATTCAGGATGAGAAACTGCAGGAAAGGAGTCATTTCTTCATACCATTTCCCTAACTATTAGGCCCCCACTGGCCATGCCATGAATGACAAAAACAGAGCCAACTGGGGCTTTTGGGTATCCTCACACAAGGAGCAAGGAAGAAGTTATAGGAGACAGAATTCTGAAGAGGTAAATTAAAACAACATCCATTTTTCCCAGAAAGAGAAGTTAAAACACCAGCCACCAACTGATTAGCAGCTACCAAAAGGCGACTTGATGGAATACAATTACGTAATTCCATGGCCATGGGGTTCTTGGTTAAAATCTCCTTTCCCTACCATGCCTGGGACAAGGCATTGCTTTCTTGGACAACACCACCCAACTCACTCGTTCAGTGTAGAGCTTCAATGTGGTAACAGGAAAGCACCACAGAGTATATGACATGTAACTGATACTCAATGTTAGTTTCCCTTCTTTGTCTTAAATGCCTAAAATGGTACAAAATGACCATTAAGACGGTTTCTTTACAGTTGAGTTTTAGCAAGTTGAGTTTCGGCGACAAATAGTACTTGTGCTTTTTATGAAAAGGAAGTCCCAGAAGAGCCAGAGTGGGTGGGGGCCTGGAAAGTTCCCACTCTGTAAGCGTCTACACTGTGGAATGACTGCACAACCTCTGAACATCAGGAATACAGTCTTAAGTATAAGACCTCTGGACCTCTGTGATATCCTCTTAAGGTTAGGGACTTAAGCCAGCCTCAACACAACAGATTTGCCCATTTCCAGAGAGGTGCACCACCCAAAACAGACATAAGATGCCAAGGAACAGTGACCCTCCCAGCCTGGGTAGAGAGATTGGGGTGGGGCGTTTAATCATCTCAAATTGGGAACCTCTTCTAAAAATAAAGATTGTGCCATGACCTGGGAGGACACTGGCCAGCCCAGTCTCTAGAGGCACGTCACTCCTGAAGTAATTGCTACTCACCTCCGTTTCATCAAACAACATGAAAATACATTTGAAAACATCGCACAACTCCAGTAAACAGGGAAATTCATGTGGCATGCGTTCTGGGTTTTGAGCCACAGGGAATTTGGCCCTCGTCCCGGTTTGCGTTGAAGCAAACGGTTTCCTCCAGCTAAAATGTCCTCCCCATGCTCCCCTCCAACCCAGCCTTCTTAGACTAACTTCTATTTCTTCTTCAAAACTCAAAATTCAAGTAGGACTTCCCTGAGGAAGTCTTGGTTGACTTTTCTGCAGCTTACTTGTTGGTTGATGCAGCTTACTTGTGCTGACCTGCACTGACCTCTCTCGAGCTATTTATCACAATGATTTGTCTGTTTCCCCACTAGATCATAACCTCTGAGGGCATGGCCTTGTCTTAGTCTCCCTCACACCCAGTATGGTTCCTGGTGTGTGGTAGACGCTCAATTTTTGCATGTTGAATGAATGAAATGAATGAATGAATGGGCAACAAAAAGCACGTTCTAGTCCCAGGGAAGACCTGCATTAGGAAAACCTATAGGTAGCAGGAAGGGGCAGGTCTACACCAGGCAGAGCTGGCTCTTCCCTGCTGGCAGCTCTGATGCATCTGCCCTGCCCAAGGCATGGTGGCCCCAGTGCTCCCAGCATCCTCTGGGGAAGATGAAGCCATGAACCAATCTGGGCTCAGCTAATGAGGCCTTCAGGGGAAACTGACAAGGACACAGGAAGATGCCTTAGGACCCAACTGCCAGAATCAACAGCTCTAAATCTGGACCTTCCAAAACGTCCCTCTACCAAAGAGCATGACCACTCTTTCCTTTGCCAGAAGGACTCTTCTGGAAGCACTCTTAATTAACAGAGCTATGGATCTGGCCTTCAGGCATGGCAAGTTCTTCTTCTAGTCCCCGAAGCTTCCAAGCACAGCCCTCCTAGCCTGCCTGGCAGGGGTGGAGCCTGGATGTTGACTAAGTGGCTTAATTAGCCGCAGAGCCTTCAGGAACCAGGCAGAGACCAGGCACAGCAAGTGGCTGGGACATCCTGGGCAGTTCCGTTACACCTTACAATTGCTTTTCATCAGTGTGGTCCTTCCCCTTCTTGAGCAGAGCAGTCCATGTGCCTTTTCTCTCCTTCTAGACCCTGCAGCCAACCTGGCAATGCAGTGTCAATTCCAAACAAGAAGACAAGTGGTCACCACGACCCTGCAAATAGCGAGATCCCCCCGGGCTGACCCTGGAAACGCCACACTATGCTTTTGTGGGGAGATGTTTTTGAACTTCCTTCTCCGGGGGGCTTCAAAGGTGCCCATTTCTGGCTCGCAGAGGCCTGAAATTCCTCCTTGAGAGTCCCGTCGTTTGCATCTCAGACTGAAGCCAGAAGGCCATGGAAGAAGCAAACCCTGCCCTGACAACCCAGTGTGAAGGAGGTCCTCAGATCTCTCCCTAAAGATAGGATGTCCTGAGGGGGTCACGGGTCCTGGCCAGAACCACACCCAGGAGCCAAGTAAAAGGAGAGGAGCTCAGGACATCGAACATAATCTTTGCCAAGCGCATGCTACTGCCCAGGGTCAGGTCTGAAGTCAACTGTATTTAAAACTCCGTGGCCTCACAGACACATGAAAAAGTGCTCAACATCGCTCGGCATCAGGGAAATCCAAATCAAAACCTCAATGAGCTACCACCTCACACCCGGTCAGAATGGCTAAAATTAACAAGTCAGGAAATGACAGATGCTGGCGAGGATGCCAAGAAAGGGGAACCCTCCCACCCTGTTGGTGGGAATGCAAGTTGGTGCAGCCACTCTGGAAAACAGTATGGAGGTTCCTCAAAAAGTTGAAAATAGAGCTACCATACGATCCAGCAATTGCACTACTGGGCATTTACCCCAAAGATACAAACATAGTGATCTGAAGGGGCACATGCACCCCAATATTTATAGCAGCAATGTCCACAATAGCCAAACTATGGAAAGAGCCTAGATGTCCATCAACAGATGAATGGATAAAGAAGATGTGGTATATATATATATATATACAATGAAATATTATGCATCCATCAAAAAAATGAAATCTTGCCATTTGCAAAGACATGGATGGAACTAGAGGGTATTATGCTAAGCGAAAGAAGTCAATCAGAGAAAGACAATTATCATATGATCTCACTGATACATGGAATTTGAGAAACAAGGCAGAGGATCACAGGAGAAGGGAGTAAAAAATGAAACAAGACGAAACCAGAGAGGGAGACAAACCCAGTAAGAGACTCTTAATCTCAGGAAACAAACCGAGGGTTGCTGGAGTGGTGGGGGGTGGGAGGGATGGGGTGGCTGGGTGATGGACATTGGGGAGGGTATGTGCTCTGGTGAGCGCTGTGAACTGTGTAAGACTGATGAATCACAGACCTGTACCCCTGGAAAAAAATAATACATTATGCGTTAATTAAAAAAAAAAACAAAACAAAAAACAAAAAATCCGTGGCCTCAACAGGGTTTCTGGAATACTAACAATTTCCTTTTTCTTTTTTTTAATCTGGATGCTAGTTTCACATGTGTGTTCAATTTGAGAAACTTAATCAAGCTGGTCCCTTAAGATTTGTGTGCTTTTTCTGTCTGTGTTTTAGACTTGAATCAAAAGTTTAAAATAAACAAGCAAACTAAATTATGTTGCTGGCCCCCAAGTGGCTGATTCCCATAGCAATGGCTTTGCCAGCAAAAGAAAGGGTGCTAACTTTACCCCAAGAACACCTTATACATGGGGGACATGTGAATGTCTCCTTCGGATGAGACAGAAACGGTGGGATTTGGGGTGGCCCGGGTTATAAGAGACGGCTCTCCCTGGCCAAAAAAGATGTTTGTGGTCTTTCTCTTCTTCTGCTTTTCCATGCCCGTAGCTGCCAAGATCCCTCAACACACCACCTTCCCTTCCATATGGAAACTCTTCTCCTTGTGCTCATCTTTTAACTTACAATCACCAACAGCTCCTCAGTTGAATTAAGAAGTCGGTCAATAATAATTTCATGATAAGTTAACATGTGCAGACTTGGCAAAATGATGTCTTATCCATTATCTCATTTTGTCCTCATGGCATCCCTGAGAAGGGAAAAATGATCCCATCTCAGAAACAGAGATCCTGAAACTTGCCCCTGCTCACAAAACTTAGAAGTGGCGGAGCCGGGGTTTGAACCAGGTGGTTGTGCAGCCAGGATTAAATCTGTGCTGCCATCTGCCGTTGAGTCCAGGATTCTTTGGGTCCATCCTTTCTCGGGGCATCTACAGAGCGACAGATACCTTCAAACTCCCGAGTCCCTCAAGGCACTATGAACTTCAGAGACACACCACCGAGCACCCAGACGAGGAAAGCAGAGAGAGGAGCGTGCTGCCAGGTGAGGAAAAGGGTGAAGGAGCTCCAGTAAGCCATCACCTTGTTGCATACCTTAGACGAAGCTTGCTTCTGGCTCCTGGCCTCAGAGGTACCATGTGGGAAAAGGGCACCCATTTAACTGACTTCTCCCCTTGGACAACCAGCATGCACAGGTGTGCATGGGGACTCAAGTCCTGGGGACTCAAGCAGCACATACTGCTGTGGAATAACCCTGGCTCCTCCCCAGAAAGGACTAACCCCCCCCCCCCCCCCGCAGAAGGACTCAACTCTCTGGTAACTGGTAATAAGAAGGATACAAATTCTGATGGCTATGATAGCAAGGAACATAAGCAAAGCTTACTTTTCTAAGCCTTTTATACATAGGAACTCAATTCTCACAGTAACTTCATGAGGTAAATACGATTATCGGCAAACTTTACTGGAGGGGCAACGGAGGCATGAGATGGTTACATTATTGGCCCAATGTCACAGTTCGAGGGTTGTAGAGTCTGGATTTGAACGCAGGCAGTCCTGAACTTGGAAAACCAGGCCAGCTCTCTCCAGTCCTGGAAAAGCTGCTCTTTATATTCGGTAATTTTGTGCTAGCAGTAAACATGGACACTAAACATGGAGGCAAAAGAGGGATTTTGCTTAGGGGGAGCAAAGTCCAGAGGGAGGAAGGAAAATGTCTAGTCCATACCCGAGCTTCCACACTGTACTCATAGAATCCTCACAGAATTTCAGGACTGGAGAGGCTCAGACCTCCATCTACCTCAGGACAAATGATTGTCAGGTCAAGAGGCCCTAAATCTGTCTCTGAATCACTTGTGAAAACCACAGACCTCCAAAATGTGTGTCCATACATGGTTGTTGATAGCAGCTTTGTAATTATGAAATTGTGAAACTGCCAAAACTTGGAAGCAACCAAGATGTCTTTCAGCAGATAAATGGATCAATAAACTGTGGTACATCCAGACAATAGAATATTAGAGCTTAAAAAAGAAAAAAAAAAAAAAAAAGAGCTACCAAGCCATGAAAAGACAATGGAAAAAACTTGGATGCACATTGCTAAGTGAAAGATGCTAATCCAAAAAGGCTACATACTCTACATAGGACATTGTGAAAAAGGCCAAACTGTAGAGTTAGTAAGAGGACCAGTGGTTGCTGGGGTTTGGGGGTGGGAGGGGTGAATAGGTGAAGTACAAAGGATTTTTAGAGCAGCAATACTTTGTATGATACTATAGTAATGGACACATGTTAAACATTTGTCCAAACCCACAGAATGTTCAACACTGACAGTGAACCCTAACATCAACCATGGATCTCAGGTGGTTCCCCAGTTGTAACAAATGTTGCTCTCTGGTGGGGGTTGTTGATAGTCGGGAGATCCTGCATGTGTTTGAGGGCAGGCTTGGGGGGGCAGGGAGGAAATCTCTGTACTTGCTGCTCCATTTTGCTGTGAATCTAAAGCTGCTTTCAGAAAATAAAAGCTACTGGAAAAAAAACAAAAACAGATCTCCAAGCTCCATCACTGAATATCCCAAATGAGCACATCTGGGTGGGGGCCTAGAGCTCTGGGCTTTTGAAAAAGCACCCAGGTGACTTTGTTGCAGTCCACACAGGTGTGAATATCTGGTCAATCACCAAACAGTTGCAGGGAAGAAGGGGACCCGGTACATCACACGCCCCACCATCTTGTCACTGCCTAGCTTCGGTGATTACAAAGCTCTTCCTTCATGAAAAACCTAGATCTGTTTCCCTGGAGCTTCTACCCACTGGTCATTTTTCTGTCCCGCAGAGGTGTCTAAGAACACTGGCGACAGTGACCATCGGGCAATGTATTAGCTGCTTCCTGCCCACTATCTCACTCACTGCCCCCCAACACTCACAACTGGATGAAAAAACTGGAGGTCAGAGATGAAGTCATTTGCCCAATGGCTGGTGAGGGGCTGAGCTGGGACTGGAAGCCGGCTCTACCCGAGAGAAAGGCTCATGCTCTGCTCGTAACACGACACTTAACAATACACGAAGCCTGTCTCCCTCTCCATTCGGGCACATGAAGGTGGCTCTTCTCTCTGCTCAGGGTTTTCTCCTCCTCAAGCTCCTCACCGTCCTGGGTGTAGCACCCCAAACCACTTACATCCCTTTATGATGTGCCTCCCAGACTGGGCACAACCCTCCAGGTGGAGTCTGGCCACATCCCTGCTCCCCTGAGCGAGGCAAGGCAGGCTTTCTAGCCCTCTAGCGAGCAGAACCCCAGAATCTGCCAGAGCCGAGGCTTTGACCCCACATTTGAGGAAGCCCTGGTAATAAGGACCATTGATTGACTTTTTAGTATGTCCCCACAGTAGGCATAATAACACCCCCTCACCGCCCGCAAAATGTCCATGTCCTAATCCCCAGAACCTGTGACTTTGTGAGTGACGTGGTAAAAAGGAATTAAGTTTGCTAACCCTGAGGTGGAGAGTTTATCCTGGATTATCCAGGTGTGCTCAGTGTAACCACAAAGGTCCTTAAAAGTGGAAGGGAGGCAGGACAAGACAGAATTCGAGAGACAGCAGCATGAGAAAGACTCAGCCCCACACTGCTGGCTTTGCAGATTGAGGAAGGGGCCATGAGCCAAGGAATATGTGGGTGGCTTCTAGAAGCTGGCAAAGGCGAGGAAAGGCATTCGTCTTTAGAGCCTCCAGGAAAGAATGCAGCCCGGCTGACACTTTGCTTTCAGCCCCGTGAGACCCATTTTGGACTTTTGACCTCCAGAAGTATAAGACAATAACTCTGTATTGTTTCAAGACACTCAACCTGTGGTAGTTTGTTATAGCAACAATAGAAAACTAACTGTGGTCCCAGGCCCTAGGCTCAGTGTTTCCTACATTATCTCATTTGATGTTTACAATAAGCTCAAGAGGCAAGGTGGCAGACACGGAGATCCCCTCTATACCCACTCCCCACCTTCTAGAGCTCCGTCCAGAGGGGCAGCGTGCTCAGACAGATTCATGCCTCTCAGCCTCCCCAGCTGAGATGCAGGCTGAACCCCTCGGCACCACCCTTCCTCCCTTCACCCAGCTCTGAGGGAAGTGTTAGAAAGACGCAGGCTGAAGCAACAGCTTTCTCTCCTTAGCCAGTCACCAGTTGGTCAACACCAAAGGCTGGTCAACATCATGTCTCTGAGGGCTCCCATCACCCAGGGAAGCACCTCAGAACCTCCCCCGTCGGGGACCTGTGCCTTTCCTTACCTCAGTTCCTTCTAATAAGCCACTAAATTTGTGGCTACTGACCAGTCAGCTAAATATTCAGTCCCCACTGACTCCACCAGTCAACTCAGCTTCCTGACTGCCCAATCATTTCTAAATTAGCTTGATATGCTGATTTTATTAGTGAAAACCTGAGCCATCCCATCACCAGCAGGGAAACCCTCTGATCAGGAAAACTGTTTCCTAAGAGAAGAACATGACTTTCTTACACTGGCCACTGGCTGAGACAGTTGCTTCACAGTGCCCTGCGTGGACGTGGCACAGTCCACAAGTGGACTACTCCTCTGTGGTTACCCACTTCCCCCGTTTTTAATGGACGATGCAGTGCTTGGTGTTTGGGGATTGTAATACTTCTCACATTAGAACCTGAAAGCTTAATGGACTCTTTGATGTTGCTCCTTTGTTTTTTGTTTGTTTGTTTGTTTTTAATGTATTTCAGAGAGAGAGGGAGAGAGAGTGCGAGCAGGGGGAGGGGCAGAGGGAGAAGAAGAGAGAAACTCCAAGCAGACTCCTCGCTGAGCACGGAGCCCAACGCAGGGCTTGATCTCACGACCCTGAGATCATGCTGAGCCGAGATCAAGAGTTGGACACTTAACCAACTGAGCCATCCAGGCGCCCCAGATGTTGCTCCTTTGAATAATCCTTTCCTAGGCCCCAGCTTACTTTTCATGCCTCTACGATACTGCATTTCACATTTCATCACATGCATGTTGTTTCCTTAGTATCTGAATGTCTTCCCCAGAAGACTTTCGATTCTAGGTGGGAAGGGCCTATCTTCACCCCTGGACCCAATACATATTAGATGCCCAACAAGAATCTGTGGAGAGATAATAATGATTTGGAGGTACTAGGGGGACCCAATTCTACAGATCTGGGAAATGCCCTTCGCAGGAAGTGGCAAGAGACTGCCCAGCTCAGGCACTGGGTAAGGGGTTTCCACCCCCAACCCCATGGATATGGATATGGATTTGGAGAGGAGCCAAAGAAAGCATAAGGAAAGGGTGCATGAAACTCCTTAGCCTGGGGTCTCCCAAAGCTCAAACTGACATCCAATGACCTTGCCAAAAGTAACTGCAGCTGACTTTGTATGCACTTCCTGAAGGCATTCCAGCCCCACCTCCCCTCCACACCCCAGGAAGTGGTCCAGTATGTTAGCCGTGAACCGTCAACAGCACTCCATTCCCTGGCAACTGAGGTGAGTGCCCTTCATCCTAGGTGCTTGGGAAGAAAGGCTCAATCTTGCTCAACTTGTAAAATCTTTAATTTATTTCTGAGCATGGTTTCGTCCTGACTGGGTGACTTCTCTAGCTGGCTCTTAAAAATCATGACATCCAAGCAAGATCATGCCCTGTCTCTGCTTGCATCCGCTATATAATGGCCCGTACAATGCCAGGCACCTAAATGTATTCAGTAAAAGCTGGTAGATCAAATTAAGTGCTAGGACAAAATAAGAGACTAGGGGTTGGATAAGATCTGTAGTGTTCCTTGAAATGAGCTCCCTGGACTCCAGCACATCCTAGAGCTTGGAGTTAACACAGAAGTGGCAGGCTCTTTCACCGTGGGCTATCCTGCCTCCTTCCTCTACCCACCTTCTCCCTGTCTACCCTGAGGCTGCATTCAGCTCACATTCAGCCTTTGTGCTTTATTTGAGAACAGATCCAATCCCACAATCCGGTCCTGAGAAATCACTATCATACAGGATGGGAGAAGAGGAAGAGGCTTTACATCACACACCACCCCGCAAACACATAATAAAATTTCACTGTTGGCATTTTTCTTCTTCCTCCTCACACACTCCCAAAGTGTCTCTCCTCATTCTCTACTTCCCTTTGCACTCTCAACTTCCTTAGCCCAATCAGCACAATACAGCCTGATGGACTGTCCAACAGCTGCCCAGCTGTTGCCCCTCATGCATGCTCCCAGGGTGGGTCTCGGTCCCCATCCCTCCCTACTTAGCAAGTGTTCACACAAAGTCTCTTCTGCCACTAAGAAACTATGACCTTGTCCCATACCATTACACCCAAAATTAATGGAGAGAAGTCACCAAATCTACTCCTCCCCTTTACATAAGGATTCTTTTTCTTTATGGCTAAGCTTAATAAGCAGTGACTTTAACAGTGTTAATGATAACAAGTTGGGTATTAATTCTAAAACCTCTTTTAATTTACAGCGATAACTGCCAGTAAATTGTTCATTGTTTGAAATTTTAACTGAACATCAATGCTCTTCATTTTAAGGTTGTATTAAAAGTACTAACAGTGCTTTACCCACTTTCCTGCGTGATAAAACTTGGATGACAAAGTCAAGCTTTTCCACTTGGAGAATGTTGCAATAACTGCCATATACAATTTTTGAGGTGTTGGTCCGCACAACCATTTCTTCCCCTTCAACTTCATTTTTTTCCCCACCAGGTTTCCCTGTGGGTCTGTAGAAGTGCTTATAAACTCAAGGGTAACATAAGATTGTTGTTGTCATTATGGTGGTGGTTTTTTCATTTGAATCATTTCACAACATTAAAAAGCTAGTCGATTTCACAACAAAGTACTGGAATATCTAGATATCCCAGAACCTAGATTCCTGAGTGGCAACAATCAGCTAGAACTGAGAAGTGATTCTCCTGTAGATGAACATGGACTTTCCAGTTGGCCACAGTCCACATCAATCCCTATTGCTTCCCTGACACCAAAGCCAAGCATCAAATACCATTTGTCATTGTGCTTGCACTGTTATTTTTTAAGTGTTAAGAGGAAAGTGAACTGCTCCCTAATTTTGTTCACATACCTTCCTGACTCCTATTCAGTTAGCAGCCCTGTCCCATTTATAGAAGGGAGGTTTCCCTGTGCGTTTCAATAAAATCCCCAAACAAGGAATGAATAATTCTTTGCCAGGCTACAGGGTGGTTCAACAGAGTGAATCACATCGTTACCAAGGATGTCACATAATTTACAACTTGGAGCCAAGTTTCCCAGGGGACAAGTGTGAAAGTATGAAGCCGGGGACCAGCAATCTTACCTTCCCCGAGAGCAGGCAGAGGCCATGCCTGAGAGATAATTCAGGACTGGCTAGAGGATGACAGAGGGTAGAACTGGCTTTCATTGTCTTCTCAGCAGATCTCCTTGTTATCAATGGCTCCAGGATCATAACTCTCTGGAGTAATGACTTAGCATGTGTTAAAATGCTGAGAGTGACTTCAGTCTGTTTTTTACAAGTCTACAGTGGGGTTGGGATGGGTGCAAGTTTGGTCACTTGGACACCAGCCCGTGCAGTCAGGAAGACAGTATCTCTTAAGATGGACATTTGATAGCATGTGAGAAGGGGCTATTAGTCATTTTACAGATGAGGAAGCAAGATTAAGTTGCCTGTTGTCAAAAAGCTAGGAAAGAGCAGAGGTGGAAATCACAGCCCGGTCTGTCTCTACTGAAACTCTAATCCTTTCTCACGACAACATGGTGGTTTGGTTGTGAGAACCTGGGGGAACCTCAGGAGAACGACATTCTTAGATGTTCCTTAGCTCCTGAATCATGGACCTCACCTTGAGTTGTCCCAGGGAAAGTGTGTATGTGTGTGGGTGTGTGTAGAAGGCAGAGGTTGCTGCTTTTCATTGTTTTATTTTGCCATGCTTTTTTTTTTTTTAAGATTTATTTATTTATTTGAGAGAGAGAGAGTGCTAGCAACCAAAGGGGCAGAGGGAGAGAGAATCTCAAGCAGACCCCCCGCTGAGTGTGGAGCCTGATGTGGGGCTCAATCCCAGGACCCTGAGATCATGACCAGAGCCGAAATCAACAGCCAGATGCTCAACAGAATGAGCCACCCAGGCGCCCCTATTTTGCCATTCTTGAGTAAACCTGTCATTCACCAGTCTCACCAACACACCCAACCTCAACTTCATAGTTCATAATTCTTCAAAAATATCTATATTTCTTTATCTATGCCTAAAAAACTTAGTTATTCCCTAAGGATGTTGAACATATATGTGGCTTCAGGCCAAACTCTTTCTTAACGTCAACCTTAGCAACAGGAGTTGCAAAATGACAGGAGGCAATATGATGAAGTCACTGGGAACTAATGAGCCGAGGTCCCGGAGCTCCTGCGGTCTGCAGTCAATCCTTACCACTTGTTCTCAGATGACATTGATGATCCCGACCCAGAGCAGCCATGTGACCTAATTCTACAGCTGAAGAGAATGTTCAGCAAAGGATTTCTAAGTTGAGATTTTCCCCTGTCTGATGTGAGGCCTCATTTTTCAGAGAAGGAAAGATAGTCTGTCATGATTTTGCATGAGCCCTCTTGCAACGATGCAAAGCAAATCTGGTACAGTCCCAGACTTACCCTGCAGAAGATGATGGAAAACGTTTCTTGGCACATCCCACCTTTGAAGGTGACCAGAAAGATCAATTCCTTAATTGTATGCTATTGATTATCTCCTTTCACCCACTGGGCTTGGTTATCAATAACAGTACTGATTGTACTACTGTCTTTAGGCAGCATACCAGCTCTGTGGTAAGTGACTTCCTTTGCTGGTTCCATATGAGTCTATAAAGGGGATTATTACTGTCTCTATTTTATAGACAAGGAGCCCCAGGGAACTAACCTGTCTTAAATCACCCACTAAGCAGCAGAACCACAGGGCTAAACCTTACATCTGTCCAACTCCAAAGCCCAAGTGTTTAAAGACTACATTCAAGTAACTGGGCAACCAATTCAAATACTCCATCTCTTGGTCTGCTCTTTATCACTAACTGGAGAGTTTAGAGCAGGTGTCAGCAAATCACAGCCCACCATATGGTCCAAGAAACCTAAAATATTTACTATCTGATCCTGTGCAGATAAGTTTGCTGACCTTTGGCTTTAAAAAGTGGTAAATCAATCCCAAATGTTCCATTCTGTTTACTGAGGTCTCTGTAGTACGTGAGACCAGAGGATTCCATGACCCAGTTTTGATTCATGAAAATATTTCTTTTCATTGATTTATATAAATGACCCTGAGTAATAACACTTGGAAATAAATTTTGGGGGAAAAAAAGCTAAAGAGCTGTGCTTCCAAAATAGCCACCTTCTAGATCATTGCATCACTGCTGGTTAACCAAAACCCAGTGAGAGTTTTATCCACCATGAAGAATTTGGCCAATGAGTCTGTCCCAAAGAGTGTAGACAAAAGTGTCCATGGGTCCATTTCTCTCTGTCCATGCTGAGGGGGGATTTGAGAGGAAGCCTTTTACAAGTATGCAAATTGAAGACATGCTGTTTTTAGATGGCTGAATGAGCTAAGCCATAGGAAATAGTGACGAAGAGGTAGTAAGTAAGGCAACGAGTTACTATTCATTTTATTCATTGTTTTCAAACGGAGCAAGAGGTGTTTAGTAATCTTTGTGTAAAACAGACATCTGAGTCATCCCGGCAGCAGGGAGTTCTCATGAGTCATAAAACACATGCTGGTCCAGAACCAGGTCTTTCCACTGGCTCAAGAACATGCCTAGAATCATACCGATACTAAGTTACCACACCATGCACTTTGGATGCAAAAATCAACAAATCGTTATGGTCTCATGCTACCTGTGTGCTCAAATGTACTAGGCACACCATGTGTCCATTGGGTAGAGTGGTTCAAGGCTGCAGGAGAAGGGCTGGAGGAAACAGCTGCAAATCCCAAAACTACCACTAGTTTGCTATGTGAACTTGTACCTGTGTCATCTCTTATGTGAGCCTAAGATTCGTCTGTAAAATGAGGTATTAGAATTGGATGCCTCTGTGGTGCTTTCCAGCTCTCTAAGTATATAGAATGGAAGCTCCCCTAATAGTATAGAAACAATCCTTGAAAATTTTGATGACATTACTCATAATTCATTATATCTCATTACGCAATTAGTGTTGTTATAATTATCATTGTTATCACTGTTATTGGCCTTACTTACCGCATAAGTAATAATAATAGCCAGCATTTGTTCAGTATTTTATATGTGCCAGATGTCGTTTGTTGAAGTCTCTGGAGTAAGTGGGAAACGATGATTCTATGCTCTGCATGTACAGTCCATCTTTTAGACCACAGGTCCACAAACTAGAGCCATGGATCAAGTCCAGCCCACTGCCTATTTTTGTAAATAAAGTTTTATTAGAACACTGAAGGAGCCAGGCTCATCATTTCACTACTGCCTATGGTTGCTTTTGCCCTACAAGGGCAAAGTTAAGTAAGTGCAGCAGGAACCCTAAAATATTTGTTATCTGGCCCTTTATAGAAAAAAAAATGTGCTAGCCCACCTCATGTAGCCCCTATACTGCAAGCCTCTTGCCTACCTAGTATCCATTTATTACTCTTTTGGTTCTAGTCTTCTGACTTCCCTCAGGGTACCTCCCCTCCTCTACTCCTGACCCAACGGTTTGAGTGGAGCTGACCCACTGCCCCTCTCAGGCCTGGAGAATCAGGATATTTCATCATCATGACCATGAAGATTAGGGGTGGGAATGTGGGATTCAATCCTAAGACTTTTGCTGGAAATAGTGGCCCCAAAAAGCTTTTTGCTGATACTTCTGAGTTACTAGGATGCAAGTTCAGAGCTGCCAAGGAAGCTTCATGGAAATGACTTGCCTGTGTTTGAAAACAAAGAGAGATGGAGAAAAAAAAAATGCATCATGATGATAAGATTTTAGCCTCTGGATCCAACTATGCCTGAAGCTACTGGTAGACTTTTTAGCTAATAAGCCAATACATTCTCAGATTAAGTTAGGCTTCTATCACCTGCAACTAAAACAAAACAATCCTTTGAAATTGACATAATCATTTTCTCCACTAAGACTTATTTGCCCAAAATTACATAGTCATGAGTGGCAGAGACTAGGACCCAGGTCTACACTGAGCTCTGCAAGATGAAGGAACCAGTATCTAGAGCTCTCCAGAAGATCTGGTTAGGACAGGGACAGAACCAACGGGTTATTTTCCTGTCTTTGAGTAAGGAACATTTCAAACCACATCTCTGTTCTCTAGGGGGCAATTCCTTGGGGATCATCCTGTTTTCTACTTCTGACTATCCCAAGACAGGGCCTAGCAGAGTATTGGCTCCTCGTGTGGTAATTTGGAGGAAGTTATAATGAAAAGTGGTATCATAGCCTTTTCTCAGCCCTTCATTCTTGCCATACTTAACAGGGAAAAAAGGTGCTGTAGAGAAAACTGACCTCCTCCTGTTGAAGCGCTCAGTTGCCCAGCAATCAACATATGTAAACAGGCAGTCTTCATGCAGGGAGCAGGACTCCCAGGTAAGGAATGAATGAGAGCAGCCTTTGAAGAAGCACTGATTCCGTGAAATCTCACCTAACTCGAGCTACCCATCCCACAGGGCATTGTAGGGGAGCAGATTATGCCACCCCAAAATATGCCTCTTTGGCATGAGGATTATTTTCAGATGAAGGCAATCAAGACCTAACGGACTCAGGAAAAGCTTTTTGCCTCCCCCTAAACTGCCTAAAAGAATTTAGAAAGGGGGTCTGCACCAGGAAAAGAACTACTATCAGAGATAACATTTTCATCTGCAAGGCTTATCTGCCCAGCAGGGCAAACATATTTTTTACCAAACATTTGCTCTTCTCTGCCTGGTTATTACCTTTCTCCCCTTTGAAGCCCCATACCCCATCTCTTTCTTTAGTTCAGGATGGTATGTAAGTCTCAATTGCCTGGCTGCCTTTGGGTCTCATAGCTTTGTGGGGTTCCTGGACATACATATATAATTACATTTGTTTCTCTCCTATTAATCTTTTTGTTATTGGGCGGGGGGGGGGTTCTCAGTCAAGAATCTTGAAGGGTAGAGGAAAAAATAGTTTTCCTCCTCTGCTGCATCTTTTTACATTCTGCTTTAAAGAGAAAGGCTCCGGGAGAAGTAGTATAGTGCCGGGTATAGAAACCCAATCTCTCAGAAAGGTCTTTGGTTGGTAGGTGACTCAATGGTACACCTTCACCAGCTGAAGGACTTTATAATAAGGACTAGACCTCAGACAGGCATCCTACGGGACATGCAAGACCTTCTGTCAGGAGTGTAACTGGTCCCAATACACTAAACCAAGAAAGAGGGAACTCGAGAACTTTGAATGATTTTCAACCGTAAGAGTTAAGCATAAGTTGAAAGAGAAGAATGGATGGACAGATGGATGTACAGTTGATGATAGATAGATAGATAGATAGATAAATGATAGATACAGACAAAAATGTACACACTTATAACAAAGATTACAGATAATATTTCTGGAAGGATCACAGGACACTCTTAATAGCAGTAGCCTCTGAGAAGAATGAGTACGTAGGCATCTCAGGAAGAGGGGGATTCATTGATCACTGCATACTCGTTAGCATAGTCTGAGTGTTTTCCCATGTGTGTTTATTACTTTCTCAACGGAAGGATTAAAAATAAGAGGGAATTCCCCCCAAAATATTTAACAACAAACCCCTCGGGGCACCTGGCTGGCTCAGTTGGTTAAGCGTCTGCCTTTGGCTCAGGTCATGATCCCGGGGTCCTGGGATCGAGCCTGGCGTTGGGCTCCCTGCTCAGCGGGGAGTCTGCTTCTCCCTCTCCCCGTCCCCCACTCTTGCTCTCTCTCACTCTCTCTCTCAAACAAATAAATAAAAATCTTAAAAAAAAAAAACCCTCTTTAATCTGTCTTCTAATGTCTCTAAAAGTTAAATGACCAGAAGCCCTTTTCCCTGGGCTGCCTGGATAAGCTTTTTCCTCTGAGGCTTTGTTACATTGGCCAAGCAGATATTCACCCTGGTGTGAGCTCTGCTCACGTGTCACTTCCCTAAGCAGAGAGAAGCAGCAACTGGACCCAGCTTGTGCCAGACAAATACGCTGCCTGAGACCTGTTGCTTTGGGGCCCGCCCTAATTCAGAGGGAAAGGTGAAAGGGTGCCATTAGGGAGTCCAAAGTTCCAGCCACAAAGCCTCCAGTCCATTTGCACACAGCCAGGGACAGGACAGGGTTTCCCTGGCCCAGAGATCAAAGAGCTGGCCTCAGCCTGCCTGGACTCCAAGGTACTCAAAGTTCTTGGAATGGTCTGAGCTCCCCATCGACCTTACTGCAGCCAGCGGGCAAAGTGTAAGACGTGAAGAGAATGGGACACAAAGCAGGCTGTCCAGGATGATTCTGAGTCACTCCATGTCCCCCACCCCAGATACACACACGCACAGGTGCATTCCAGAGGCAGAAGCTGGATGGGCTTTATAGCCCAGTGCTCCTGCTCTCTAGCTGAATGAACCTCAGCAACTCGCTTTGATCCCTCGAGCCCGTTTCCTCATCCATACAAGGAAAGAGGATTGTAGGGAAGATTAAATTAGATGCCAGCATTTCTGCGCAACATGCCTGCCATGTAAGAGCAACACTGTCCTTCTTTCTTTCCCCCGTCCCTTCGGCTACTTCAGAAATAAAGGAATGCTTTTTAAAGAATTCAATTGACTGCAAGACAACATAAACTTCTGTCAGAATGAACCTTTAGAAAACTCTGCAGACGCTCGGGTGAGATTCAGGTCCCCCCAGCTCTTACGTAATACGTTACGTAAGGGTCATCTTATTCCCCCAGCGTGCCCTCTCGGATTACAATGTGCAGGCTAAGGTCAAAAGGAAATTATGTAAGCATAATCCTAGGAAATCGGCATTCAAAGCAGGGCCCAGTTCAAGAAGCAAACCAGCAGGATGTTACCGTGAATCTTGGAGGCCACAAAATGAAAAATGTGTAAGACACAGTTTGAGTACTTTTGGTTGAGAGCCTGGGAGGGACTCATGGACAAATTTTGTAAATGGTGTATCAGGGTGCCATACAATTGGAACAGAGGCTGATATTGCAATAGAGCAGGGTCCTGAAGGTCACCTGCAGGGCTGCATATTAACCTCTTAATTGCTACCTCGCTGGGAGGTCTGGGCAAGGCATCAGAAAGGCAGGGGGAGGAAGCAGGGAACTGAGACTGGGGGCAGGGGCACTTTACCTACAAGTATGAAAGTATTTCAACACACACTTTAACTACCAGCTGCAGATCTGCCCTGGAGGAGAGGCATTTCTGAAACAGTCCTATTAGCGAAAATGTTTGAAACCATGTCAAAATACCACCAACATACAGCAATGTACAAAAAGATCCTCAACCACCTTAGAAATCAGAGCAAAGTAAATTAAAAGCCTGTTTGCACATCAAATTGGTAAAACTTTCTTAAAATCATCACATCTATGATTGGCAGGGACACAGGAAACTAAATGCAGGAGTCTATTTTGGTAAGGCCGGGATGGAAGGAGGGTTGATTTGGTAGTTTCCATCAAAAATAAAAGTCTGCAACACCCTTTGATCCAGCAAAAATAGTTTTCTTAAAATCTGTCCTAGAGAAGTGTGTGTGTGCATACACAAAGATGTATATTCTTTGCAGAACTGTCTGTAACAGTAAAAACTGAGACTTGATTTCCATCAAGTAAGGAGGTGGCTGACTATATTCGGTTACGTTTTGATGCAATGAAAGACTATGTTCCTGTCGAAAAGAATGATGCATTTCTGTATGAACTGACACGGAAAAATGTCCAAAATATAGATAGATAAAAATTCTTCATATACATGCACATTTATAATGCACGGAGAAAAATTCTGGAAGAAGCAAAAAACTGCAGAGGTGACCTCTGGGAATGGGATTGGGGTTTTAGAGTCAGGTATATAAGGGGTCTTTTTATGTTTGTGTAGGGTTTTTTTTTTTTTGTAGGTTTTGACTTTTAAAACAATGTTATGTTCATGTATTATACTGTATAATTAAAATTTCTTTTGATAAATGATGAATCGGCCATCTAAAATGTTTGGAAGAAGACAGTGTTTTGTTTTGGTTTTTAATGCAGGAAAACACTAACTTTTTTAAAAGATGAGACTTAGAAGCTTCCATTTATAAAAGAGGTTACCGAGAAGTAATAGCTCTGTGTGATAAATGTACTTCCAAGCTTACCTGATGCAGATAGTAACAAAAGATAAACTCTGCAAAATGAGCCTGAGGTTTATGCCCAGGAAGAAGCAAAGCAAATAATCTGTCCAAAAGAGACCAGGGTTTATTTCTCTCAGAAGGAATGTACTTCAGGAAGACTGTGGTACCTTTTGTTCTCTCCTTTAAAACGAGAGGAAAATGCAGAACCTCTTTTCCTAGTCTTAAGTCCACTTTGCCGTGATCAGGAGAAAAGGCAGTTGCCTCCCATTCATATAAGAGTTCATGCATCAGACAATCCTAGCCCCAAGCTAGTCCTGGTCATGTAAGTTCAACCGCTGGGACATTTTCTCCAACATGTAATAATAATGATTCTAGGGTGGGACCGCAGGTTGCAAGTAGGACTTCCAACATTGCCCTGCTCTGACATATTGTGAGGCCTCATATGAGTCACTGAAAGCTCACTGATGTGTCAGAAATGGCGGCACTCCATCTGCACATGGGGATAACCCATTATCTGTGCATGGAGGTAATAACAACCATAATAATGAAGATCTGTGCAGCAGGAGCTGACCTCTCCATTTTCTCACACACACACACACACACACACACACACACACACACACACACACCACACACACACACACAGATCTGGTGTCTGGTGTATTCAAAGGTTTGATGAAATGAACGATAGATGTGCCAACATGGTGAAATCTCTAAAAGGCTCCTGCCGAAACATCGATGGCAGTGCCCCGGTGATCATTTCACAGCACTTCAAATGTTTGGGACCCAAGGTACATGGCCGAGAAGTGACCCCACTGAGAACTCAGACCCTTGTCTTTTATCATCAAAAAAAAATTTTTTTTACATCTAAGACCCAAATATGATCAATGTTATAAATTTGCTCATTCACTCATCTGCTCAGTAGATATTTACCAAGCACCTACTTTGAACTTGGCACTATTCTAGATGCAACGGATAGAGCAGTGAACACAACAGAAGCTTACATACACAAGGCAATAGCTAATAAACAAAGAATTAATGTCATATGACAATAAGTTCTACAAAGAACAATGACATGACATGATGGTGAAAAGGATAGAGAGTGATGGGGTACTATTTTATAGAAGGTGGTCAGGAAGGTGACCTTTAATCAGTGACCTGAAGAAAGTGAGGGTGACCACGCAGGAGCTTAGAAAAAAGTATTCTGAGAGAGGGAACAGCAAGTGCAAAGGCCCTGAGGCAGGAGCAAGCTGGTGAATTCTACAAACAGCAAGAAGGATCTCCTCACCATCTGCACACGGGCAAGTGTGCACTTCATGGAATTAAAGGATGATCCCCCGAAAATGCATCTGCAAACAAAATTTCCTTACAACTCAAGACCCCTAAAGCCCTTTATCTGTGGTCCCTGGTTAAGAATCTCTACTCTACTCCAACCATAGAAGATTGTTGCTTCAGACACAGCATGTGGCTCCAAAAGGCTGACTCCTGACTGTCATCCCTCATGGGGAAAAAGGGACAAAAAGAAGACCACACTGCTTCTTTAGACAATCTGCTGATTCTGAATTTCCAAAAGAATGGGAGGCCCTCCCCTCAGTTTGGGAGCCTGAGAAATTAACATGGGGCCATGAGGAGCACATCCTGCTCACTGCCCCTCCCTCAGTACTGGTAAGGGCTTCCTGAGTTCCGAGCACCCTGCTTGGATCAGATTCCTGCACCCCAAATTGGAAGTGACCTAGAAGAACTTTTAGTCCCCAAAAGTAGTAAGATCATCAAACCATTCAATCGTGCTTACCAGCTCTGTTTCAGACAGAGAGCAAGTAACTGACAATTAGTTTTGGTGTGTCTTTAAGTTGAGTTTAGAATGCCTCAAGAATAAAAAAAAAAAAAAAAGTAATAGGAGTTATTTAAAAAAAAAAAAAACAATAAACAGGTCAACTGAAGCAGCCTGCTGAGTCCAAGCAACCCACTCCATGCCGCTTATCTCGCCGACGTCTCCTGCCCTGCCCCCAACTCTCATGTTAAGACAGTCACACCTAATAATTCTTGCTAAGTACCTTCCAAGTGCAGCTTGACCATAAAACACTTCATAAAACATGTGGACTTTGCTCCTGCTTTTGCAAGCGCAGCCTTGCCCTCTCTCCGTTCTACCCTTGGCGAGGCACAGCACCGTCCTGCTCTCAGAGCTCACTGCCCAGGCTCCAGGAACCCCAGCCTGTGCATCTGCTACCGCACTGTCCGCTGATCACATCTTCTCTGGGGAGGAACAGCTGGCTGCTTTCATTCCCTGATGCTCCTGCAGGACTCGCTGGGCGCCAATTATGACACCACCCAGGAAGGTTGGAGCCTCGGCTGTGAGGCTGTTGGGACCCCGAAAGATCAACAGGGACAGGCAGGGGAGAGGGGCACAGAAGCTTACCACCCCCACACCCATGCAACAAGAAGTACACACATGGGAGGGACGCCTGGGTGGCTCAGTGTCTGCCTTGGGCTCAGGTCATGGTCCCAGGGTCCTGGGATCGAGCCCTGCAACAGGATCCTTGCTCAGCAGGGAGCCTGCTTCTCCCTCTGCCTGCCGCTCCCCCTGCTTGTGTTCTCTCTCTCTCCCTGACAAATAAATAAATAAAATATTTGTAAAAGTACACACATGGGGCTAGGGAAAGGGGCTGGCAGGGTCAATTATGACCCCCCCCCTTACCTACCAGACTCTTTCCTTGTCTCTAAGAAAAAAGAGTTTTGTTGTATGTTTTTCAGATTACATAAATCATATGCACTTTATTTACAGAAAGATGTAAAAAAACAAAGTGAGAATCACCAGTTAAAGCCCGGAAAATCTAAATAATACCCAATGCTTGCAGCCAGCACTGTTTTAAAGGGCTTTGCACTCATTTAAACTCATCTACTCATTTAAACCTCATAACCACTGTATAAGGGTGACATTGTTTTAAGACCCATTTTACAGATGAGAAAACTAAGGCACAGAGAAATGAACTTCCCCAGGTCTCACAGTTATTAAGCTGAGGAGCTAAAATTCAAACACCGACCCAGGTTATTAATGCATTTTAACCACGACTACTTTCCATCTGAGGCACCTATTTCTAGCCCAGCTCCTGCTGCCCAAGGTTCTTAGCACAGAGCGGGGAAGGTTCCGTCTCTTAGCCTCTGTGGGGTGTTCCTCCTCCTGCCAGCCCTCCAAGCCTTTGTGAACCTTCCCTCTGGGGACTCCATATTCACCAGACTTGACAGCAAACCGGACAGAGCAAGAAGCCACTTTCCAGCCCATCAAGACGTGTTGAACATCTAGTACATGCACAGGACTATGGGGATACAATGACGGGCCCCCAGCCCTTGACCACCAGAGGTCTGGTCTATTGGCAGAGACAAGACATATAAGCAGGAGCAACTAGTAACAGCAATGTGACCAGACCAGGCTCCTTGGGGAGAGGTTCACATCGTATGCACCGGGGATTCATAGGAAGTGTTGAGTGGTCGTTGAATGACGGAGTATGTGAGATAGTGAGAACGCGAGCTGGTGGCCCGGTTCCCTTCTGAAATCCTGGAGAAGTCAGGAAGGGAATTCCAGGTGAAATGACCATTCGGCGGAGACTCAAAGCCTGGACGAGACCTGCCAAGGCAGAGGGGAGAGGCCAAGGATGAGCCAGGCATGGGGGCAGGACTCCACATGACCGGCCCACAGGCTGGAGGAAGCCCACGTGCCCACAGCAGACACAGCTTCTGCAGGCAAGGAAGGAAGACCACACAGGGGCTCAGAAAGACAACCAGGCTCCGATCTGGTGCTCCGAGGCCAAAGGAAGGAATCCAGACTTGGGAAAAAGATGTATCTGAAGACAGAGACTTGAGGATTAACACTCCACTGAGCTCTCCACCCGACGGAACGGGCAAGAAAAAAAAATCTTAAGGGAGAGGAGAGTTGAATCTTGCCTAACAGCTACTTCTGTGGGGAAGGAGGAAGAAGCAGCCTCAGAAACTCAGGAGAACACTGTGAGGGAGCAAGAGGGGCATGAAGGGGTCCCCCAGGAGCAATGCTAGGGAGCTTCCCCACAGCACTGTTACTTTCAAGCACCCCCATTCAAGGGGTCTCGCAGTCTGCTCTGGCCAGATGCTGCCACTCAAGGCATTGGCTCTCCTGAGCCCCTTTCCCTCTATCTCAGTGGCCTGTCCATGACCATAAAGACAAGAGTGGTTCCAAGCCGCTTGCATCTCATGGGCACAGTCCAATCCACGAATGCTGGCTGCCCTGAGCAATGGGTTAAGATGGATTCTGAAGCTGAATCCAGATTCAAAGTGAATGAGTTCTATGATTAATTAGCAAAATCTGCCATGGACACAAAACTGAGGAATGGCCACACTGGCGCCTGTATTTGCCATCCCTGCTTTCAGTAATTTGCACTGATTTTATTTTGATGCAGACTCACGTGGACTAGAGACGGTCGTATTTATTTCTGTGCCGGCGCCGTGCCAGGTGGTCACTGAGCAAACAGAGATTACGATACTCGGCAAATGTTTGTTAAGCAAATGATCAAACTCATTTGTTCCTGAGAAAAGTGACGACAAAGGAGCTAGATGCCGTGAGCTTTTGGAATGGAGAAGCGGCAGGAAGGGCATCTTCCTTTGAAGCCAGCCCTCCATCCTGACCCTGCCCTGTGCCAAAGTCCTGGTGACAGGTTTGGGCCCCATCTGTGTCCCAGCAGGGCTCCACAGGAGGCGTTGTTACTAACACAGCCCATGGATTCTGGAATGTATGTTCTGAGCCTCGCTAGGAGCAGGCCTGTGAACCCAGGCGGATGCCAAAGCACTCCTCAGACATCTGCTTTTACAAAAAGGAGACGTGGGATACAAAAAAACAGAAGCATGCCTGGCCTGGCCGCTCTTGGGGTTGCTGAAAGAACCATCTAGAATTGGGCTAGGCCAATGGACTCTCACTCTGAGGGTCTCCCCTTGAGTTACTGATGATGAGCAGACCTAAGATTCCTCTTGGTGTCCCTCAAACCTCAGCCAGGTGCTCTGCATGGAGCAGATACTCAGTGGATAAGACAGAAACACTGCATTTTAAAAAGTCTGGAACAGATGGGGAGGAGGGCAACCACGGGAGAAGTTATGATGCTAGAGGTGAATAACGCCCTAAGAGGGCGTGAGAGGAGACACAACACTGCCAAAGGAACCAACATCACTGCTACTGGAGCTATGAGGACCAAGAGATTCAGGGAAAAGTTTGGGACAGAGTCACAAAGGAGAAGCACGTATGCAGAGTCTGAAAACCGGAGGCAGACTTTTAATAGGGAGAGAGAAGGAGAGCAGATTAATCGGGCAGAAGAAATGGAGAACACAGCTCACAGGCAGGAAGGGAAAGGCAAAGTTGAGAAACAGGAGAAGCATCCATGGGAGGCGAGTCTGGGAGCTGCAGGGAGCGAGGTTAGAGCCACGTACACGATGTGGGAGGTAAGCAGGAGACCGGGGGGCCCCTTATGAGGCCTGAACTAAGGGATGGGTCACACAGATGAAAATAAAGGTTAAAAGTCAAGACCAAGGGCGCCTGGGTGGCTCAGTCAGTTAAGCATCTGACTCTTGATTTCAGCTCAGGTCATGATCTCAGGGGTCCTGATATCAGATGGAGCTCCGCGTTGGGCTCCATACTGAGTGTGGAGCCTGCTTAGGAGTCTCTCTCCCTCTGCCCCTCCCCGTCACTTACACACATGTGCGTGCGCACTCTCTCTCTCTCTCTCTAAAAATAAAATAAAAGCCAAGGCCACATGAAAAGGGAGAATTAGGAAGGAATCAAAGGCCCACAGGCCACCAGGAACAAGAAATTAAAGGAAAAGATGGATGAAGCAGCAATTGTCCACAAGTCCTTAGAAACATGGGTTCTTCATGTGGTCTACAGACCACCAGACCTTGTCTGGCAAGTGCCCAGGGCCTGGAAATCAAGTATTCAGGTGACTCTTTCTTGTGAAGCCTGTGGACCAGCCCGCCTCGTGTGAGCTCCTCTTTCTCCCTCTCCTTTGCGGGAAAATAAAGAGGGGCAAGGTCTTTCCCTCCTAGATTTCCAGTGCCCTTCACTCCAGACAGCCACCCAGGGACCGGGGAAGCCCTCATGTCTCCACAGCAAGGAAAGTTCCTAATGCACTTACTCTTCATAGGACATTTGTATTTTAAAGGAGGCCTGACCCAGATGCTTAGATTTCCACAATTTCCTATCTGCTGCCTGCCTAGGAGGAGACAGAGAGGGTAACACACAGTCCTTGGGCTCAGGGGCTCATGGGCTCACAATTTAGCAGCTGAAAAGGCCATTCTAGTCTGTTTTGCACATTAGTTTTTCCAGCAGGAGGCAGAAATCCTCTATAGTTAGAGATCTACATAGCTGGGATGGTCATGAACATGGGCTCTAGAGGCAGAGAGGCCTGGGTTCAAATCCCCAACTCCACCATTTACCAGCTAAGAAACCTGGGGTGAGTTTCCTAATGTCTGAGGCTCAGTTTCTGTCCTCTGGGAGATGAAACCCTGAACGGGATCAGTTCGGTGATGGGCTCCGCACAGGGCCCAGCACAAGGTATCAACTCAACAGCTATCTGCCAAGACGTTCCAAGAGGCTCACTACTGGTTGTTCGGAAATGCACACTGATTCAGATGATAAGAGGACATCTCCCAGAGACTGAGCAGGGCTTTAAGTCTCCCGAACTCTTCTTGTTCCAGTTCCTTATTTGTAGATGAAACCACCAAGAGAGACTCTCTTCTTCCACCTTGCTCTTATCTTGCAGGATGTGGGGGGTGGAAGGTAGTACTGACTTTTCTTGAGCATGCAGTAAGTCCAGCATGGTGCTATCCCCACCATAGACTCCACCTCTTCTAATCCTCATAGCCCCAAAGGTACAAATGTTCATCCCAGATGGAGAGAGAAAGCAAAGAAAGAAAGCCACCCAAGGTCCTACAGGGAATGCAGGGCTGACTCTCCAACAAATCACCTCAGCCACTTCCCAGCTCCTGACCTGAGCCAGGCCTCAACCCCAGCTTGGCTGAAGCAGCAAACCTTTTGATGATTTATTCCCATACTCTTAGCTGCCCTGTCAAGCCTGACTGGGATGATGCCTGGCCAGAGCTGGAGTCTCTCTCTGGTCTGGATCCAGACCTTTGGGTGAGCAACCTCCTACCAGGTTTTGGAGGCCCCCTCAAACTCATGACTTGGAAACTGTAATGGAAGGAGCTTCAAGATTCCATTCTTTTGATCATCCTAGATCTTGAACCTACCACCTCTCTGGGAAACCATACTAAAGCCTGCCAACATTTCTGTTTCCTTTTAGAGATCTATTCTTACTGAGTGAACCTATCTGCCCACGGTCATACAATGGAATCAGCAGATCCGGTCCTCATTTGAGAAATTAATCATAATAATATACAAATGATCGCTAACACTTATTGAGTACCTGACTCGGAGTCAGGCACTGTCTTTCAGTAACCCAGTGAAATAGATGTTAGCATTAGTTCCACTTTATAGATGGGAAAACTGAGGTTTAGAGGGGAGGGGAGGTTAATCAAAGTCAGGCAACCGGTCAGTGGCAGAGACAGAATGCAAACCAGAAACACTATGCTCAGGAGGCCAGGCTCTACTCACTGTGTAAGGCTTTCCCAGGGAAGCTGGGAAAGCACATTTTCCTACCAACGTGGACACATGGGCCAGCCATTCCATCCTATTCGGCCCTGACCACAAGGTGAGTAAGCTAAAAACGGTCTGGTCTGTGAGTAACACTTAGTGACCTCATGAGATACAAGATCATTGTGAGTACTTTGTGTGTACATTTAAAAACCAAGACAGAGGGCGCCGGGTGGCTCAGTTGGTTAAGCGACTGCCTTCGGCTCAGGTCATGATCCTGGAGTCCCGGGATCGAGTCCCACATCGGGCTCCCTGCTCAGTGGGGAGTCTTCTTCTCCCTCTGACCCTCTTCCCTCTCGTGCTCTCTATCTCTCATTCTCTCTCTCTCAAATAAATAAAATCTTAAAAAAAATAAAAATAAAAACGAAGACAGAAACTTTATGAACATTGTCCAATTTTAGAAAAATTGTGCATTGCCTCAAGACGCAAAAAAAAAAAAAAAAAAAGGACACAAAAAGTCCCCAGTGGCTGTTTGTCATGGGGTAGAATGATGGATGGCTTTTATTTCCTTATGGATTCTTTCCTTTATGTTCAAACTTTCTACAACGAACATGAATTAACCTTTATAGTAAGAAATCAGAATAGTTACAAAAATAAGCTGAGAGACCTCCCTCCCTCACCCAAAAAAAGTCTACATGACTCAGAGTAAAGACAAAGAACGACTTCCTCTGTAAGTCACATCATTGGCACAGATCCCCCCCACCTCGCAGCTCACACATCATGCCCTGGTTATGAATTTCCACCTTCGTCTACCACGACTCAGGTTTCAAGCCTGCTTCTGATGCCGAGGGAATGTCAGTGTGGGGAATGAATTACCTTAACCCGTCCATGGCGCCTTTCCAGTCCGAGCATGGCCTTCTGCAGAGGGAAGGTTTAATTACCGAAAGCTCTGTGACGCAGTCAGCCTATTTTTGGCCGGCAGGCGGGACAGGTTAGCTCTTTATCCACTCCTGCCTTGGCCGAGCCTCAGAGGTCACAGAGAGGAGGCATTTTCATCCTGTCCTGGTGCCAAGCCTGTCTTTCTAGAAGCTGCTCCAGTCCTGCCTCCTGAGGGACCAGCCGGGCTCCGGCTCATTTCTCTAAAGGACTGGCACCGTCGCTCCTCCTAGTATTGCCCCCCCCGACCCCCAGCTAGGGCTGTGAAATGTTTTGGCATGTGGGGGACCAGGCAGAGGGAGCGAGCTGCCCTTGTCGTGTAATGCACCTTAATGGACACATTTCACTACACAGATTAGGTGAGGTGGTTGGGGGTGAGCTAATGCGGGAGATAAACTGCACCGCAGGAGAAATAAATGGGAAGTGGAGGGAGGGGACAGAAGCGGAGGGAGGGGTTTGAGCAGGGAGCAAGAGGTCCTATCCGTACAGAGGGGAGTCCATGGAGTGAAATGATGGCCAATGAAGGCTATCCCAGCAGGGAGAGGTGGCCAAGGGAGCTTCAACAATACTAAGAGCAATAATAATAATGTTGATAGTAATGACAGCTCACATTTACAAAGCCCTTACTCCAGGCATCCTTCCAAGTACCGTCCTCTAGACCTTCAACATTCCTGTCGGGTAGGTGCTACTTGTATCCCCATTCAACAGAGGAAGCAACTAAGGCACCAAAAGTGAAGTGATCTGTCCAAAGTGACATAGTAAGTAGCAGAGTTGAGCTTGGAAAATCTCGGCCCGACTGCACAAACTTTGTTCTTAACAGCTTGACTGTGCCGTCTTTCCCCAAGAACAGCAATGCCCCACATTCCATCACACTCCACTGGCTGGTTTGTTCAGCCGTGAGAGCCACCCCTGTTTCTTCGCTGCTGGAACCTTCAGCAACATGGGCCACCTCTGCAGCATCTGCAGCCTTGGGGCCAGGACCCTGGGGAAGGGGGGGATCAAAATGCTCCCGGGGAGCATGGGGACGGGGTGGGTGGTGGAAAGCAGCCCGAACAGAAGGCGATGCTGTAGAGAGCAAGAAGGCAGCAGAGGCGGGTCTCTGCATGGAAGTGCCTTGGAGAAATGCAGGCTGCCAGAGATCCCTGGGAAGGGAAGAGATGCTCTGAGGCTCTCTGAATGTGAGATGGGGCTTCAATCACTTTCACTTAAATCACTAAGGAGGATAGGAGCCTAGCGGCTAAGCTGGAGGATTTGTGAAATTTCCAGACTGACACTTGAATTTAGGTACTTTACTTCCTTGGTTCTAAGATATGCTTTTATTTTTTTAACATTTTTAAATTTCTATGATTGGGATGCATGGTGTTTCTCTTTTCACTTTAAAAACTATTATTAAACGGGCGCCTGGGTGGCTCCGTTGGTTAAGCGACTGCCTTCGGCTCAGGTCATGATCCTGGAGTCCCGGGATCAAGTCCCACATCGGGCTCCCTGCTCAGCAGGGAGTCTGCTTCTCCCTCTGACCCTCTTCCCTCTCGTGCTCTCTCTCATTCTCTCTCTCTCAAATAAATAAATAAAATCTTAAAAAAAATAAAATAAATAAATAAATAAATAAATAGAAACTATTATTAAATTGTTTGGGCAGCTTACAACCGAGGCTGATTTAGGACGGAGGAAAAGCAGCTAAGAACCTTCTGGTGGAACAGATGAAGCTGCACAAACACTGTGTTCACTTGTCTCTTTACTACAGTGGCTTGCACTCCTCCAGTCATGTGTACAAATGCACAGAAGCCACCCACCCCACCCCACCTCACCAACATCTCCTGGTTGGATCTGAGCTCCAACATTGCTTCCTCTGGGAAGCCTCCCTGACCTAAGAGACCAAATCTAATTGCCCTAATCCATCTGTGTGATGGATTAATGTCCACTGTCCCCCACCACACTGCACCCCCAAAGGGGGCAGGATTGGGCCTTTTTTCCCCCTCTCCCCATTAAAAATCACCAGTTAGGAACACAATAAGAATTTCAATAGTTTTGTGCTTCGTGAGTAAATGTGAGTCTTAGACATCAAGTTAGAAGACAAATGACTGGTTCCCATCTCAGAGGATCCAAAGTTCCTTTCAATAATCCTTGGTAAATATCACCCCCGCCACGAGTGGGCATGAGCACCTATATTAGCTTGGATTTAGTAATTCCGGACACAGGTAACAAATATTTTAAACCTTTCTGTTCACAGAACTGGTCAGCCCATTTTGGGAACATGGTGCATGGAACAAGCTCCAAGAAAAATAAATTCAACTCAGACAGAAAGGGTCATTTGCAGCGCTACTATAAAACACAGACAGTGGAAACAACCCAGTTCAATCATTGCAAAAGGTTAAGCAAATGATGCCACAGCGATGGTAAAATAGAACAGAGATATTAAAAGACGTAATTTCTCATCTGTATTCCCATATGGCAACCGAGCGCATATCCATGAAGCTGGGCACGAAGCAGGCCCTACACGATGTAAGAGTGGACCTAAGAAGGAAGTTCAGAACAAGAATTCACAGGAAAGTAATTTAAGTCCCTTTTTCTTTAACAAAAAAGGATTGGCAGTCTCAAAAGGAGATATAAGGGATGAAGGTATATAGCAAGATCTCAAATACATATAGTCATATATTATGACCATCAGGCAACACATTTTAATAGTGACGACCTCTGGTTCATGGAACGATAGGTGATTTTTTTTCCTTACTTATACTTTTAAATATTTTAGCAATTCTCTGCAATGAGCATATAGAACTTACATAATCCCAGTATCAATAGCCTTAAAAAAACTATGAACAAATGAACTTCGAGGAATTAGTTTTAAATAGTGAGGAGACATGGGCCAAAATATGGACAGAATAGGTCATTTATATTATTGTAAAAAAGGAAAACCATGGGGTTTTGCCTAGCTTTTTATCAGCTATAATAGTGCCAAGCACATGCAGAAAGCCCTCCCTCAAAATTCAACTCTCCCACACTTGATCTATTCTTTCTGATTTCCTGAATTCTTGCCATCAGCAGCTTCTACTTCATTTGACTTATTACTTTTTTTTTAATCATCTTTTTGGGCTTCTGAAAACAGAAGTCGACATTTAAAAGGATAGAGTATTTGAATATTGTCTCAATTCTGATAAATCCTAAACCTGTTCCCAAAACCTAGTGAACATTCAATAGATGAGAATGATCGTCAGCCATTTTCTTTCCAATTCTGGAGGAAAACAGGAATAATTTGAAGGGAAGAAACAGCAAGAGGAGCTGGTGGTCTTTGTAACACCTATACTCTGTGCTGCAAGAAGGAGAAACACCAGAACCACAGGGCAGAATGTTGCACCAAATACCTTATGTGTTTAGCAATATCAGAAAGTACCTTCCTGCCACGCAAACCAAGCCTGCTGGCTTTCCCTCCACACCAAGTACCAGTAACAGTGCACAATCGCGTGCACTTTTGCTTTTGAATATTTGGATCCAAGAGCTTTTGTAGCAGGGTTAACCTGTTGACAACACAATCTTAATGAAGTCATTCACATTATTCCGTACTTGCAAGTGGAAATACAGCTTCACAAGTGGAGAAATGGCAGAGTTGGGATTCATGTATTTTTATCTGGACCAGTGTCTTCAGCAGTAATTGCTGAAGACAGGACCATTAGAACCTCTAGAAAGAGTCTGGGGTTGAATGCTGAAGACATACTCATTGAGGACGAGGTCTCCTGGGTGCTGAAGTGCTTCAAGATGCAATCACAGATGATTATTTTGGTAAAAGATACAACTTTTCCCACATCTCATCCATGTGTTATTTAAACACGCGTTTCAAGGGGGGCAATTCTATATGGGAAGATACAGATATCACATATTCATTCATTAATTCATTCAATACATATTCACCGAGAAGCATACTAGCGCCTGGTTCATTACTGGGCACGGGGGTGCGAGGACCTGCGCAATTTATTTACCATTCTGAGTCCTTTCAGAGCCAACTGTTTTTGTGATAAATCAATTCGCTTCCCAATTTTTCCTCCTCCTTTCTCTGAAATGCCATTTCTAGAGAGAAGCTGGTTGGAGAGAGGAAGCTCACATTACTTCAGCCCCTGAGAAAAGCAGGCGTCCTTGCTAAATATCACGCTAAAGGAGGCTCCAGTGAGTGTTTTATAATAACCTGTTGTTCCACCTTTCCATTTCTTTTTTCTCCAGGAATATAGTGATTCCTTCCTTGTCATCTCCCCTCCCTGCCCACCCGCACCCTACCCAAGACTTCTGACCTGACCATCCTCTCTTCTCCAGGAACCCACTGACCACCTAGTGCCACAGCAAGCTCTGTCTTCCATCCCGGTCCCGCTGTACCTCCGAGGAAAACCTGTCAGGTGCTTTATAGTTTACCTAGCCAGCGTTCTGATGTCAAAGAAGTAACACACTGTCCTACTGACTGTTGTCAATTGGCTGGAAAGCTCAAGGTTGCTAAGTGTTTGTTTGAACGTTGTGTAATTATGGGAGACAAAGACCTCATCAGGCTTCTCTTGGCTCTTGGACGTCCCTTTCCTCTCCTTAAGCAAGAACTACAGCGGTTTCCACATGGCTCTCCCAGCTGATCGCCCCGAGGGCCCTGAGCCAGTCACACTCAGTTACTGGACTACCCTCTCTCGGCCCCTATCTCCTCTCCTCCATCTTCCAGCCTTGCATCCACCTGTGATCATTAACCCCTTCATCTCTGGCAGCCTTGCTCCCGGCTGTTTAACCCAGACCCCATCAAAGTACTGTGCCTTTAACTTCTAGTTGCCAATGTAAATGAAAGAAACCCGCTCCTTTTAAGGTCCGGAGATGTTGTTCCTGGCTTCCAATCCTTTCTCTATGCTTAAATTCTAAATGTTCTACAGCTTAATTTATTCATGGGTTTTGTTGAGGGACCTCTGTTTTGTTTTCTAATTAAATGTAAAATGAAAGGTCAACTTCCTGTTTTGAGATAAATTTGAACACCAGTCCCCAAGTCACCTTCAATGGCATCCACAGACAAGAACGCCACTTCTCAATTCCATTTCTACCACTCATGAGCTAGGTGGTGCTGGGCAGATTAGTTAACAACTCTGAGCCTCAAATATGTCATTCATAAAGAGGGATAATAATAATAATAATGTCTCATAGGATTGTTGTGAAAATTAAATCAATCAACATACATGTAACAGCATGTAACACCTGGTAACTATTATTATTTACTATCATCCTTATTGATTCGTCCCACAAATATTTCCTTTTTTTTTTTTATTTTTTTTTAAGTAGGCTCCACACCCAGCATGGAGCCCAACGTAGGGCTTGAACTCACAACCCTGAGATCAAGACCTGAGCCGCGATCAAGAGTCAGCTACTCAACCAACTGAGCCACCCAGGTGCCTTGTCCCACAAATATTTCTTAGGCAAAACAGTTGTTGACTTTATGAGCCTTTACTGTCCTCTGAGCAACTTTGCTATTGAGAGTTACCAGTAGAATCCATGGCACCTCCACAGCCAGATCTCAACTCTCCTCGGTGGCTGGACTACTATGTTGAAGTCCTTCTAGTTGCCATACCTACATCCTCTCTTGGTGACATTTATCGCTGTGGGATATCAATACCAGCTAACCTTCATGGAGGACTCACCATATGCTGGGCCCATTTGAAGGGCTTTACATGTGTTGGGCTTGTTTAAATCCTTCAGCAACTCCAGAGGGCAGGCACTACCATGACTCCCATCTTGAGACTGGAAGGCACAGAGAGGCTGGGTAACTTGCCCAAGTTCACACAGTAGCTCAATGGCAGAGCTGGGATTCACACCCTGAGCCCGTGCCCATGACCACCGTACCACCCTGCCTCTTCCTGGAGGAGTTCACTACCTTTGTAGAGATGGTACACATAAGGCACGAATATGAGAGAAGGGATGAGAAGTAGAGGAGGCAGGGGTGGGTGTGGGTGAGGCATGGCAGGTATAATCGTCTTTGCGGTGTCATGACGAGCAAACAACCAGCCACTCCATTAGTCAGGCACAGCCGACACAGCACTCACATTCTGCCTCGGAACGTTCTGAGGTTGCTGCAGCCCCGTGGATGTCTGAGGGGGAGGCAGGCTGCGGGCTGCTCCCTGGCAGCGAGGAAAAGGACCCAGCTGGAGCCTGGGACACACTCATGAGAGCAAAGCTGCACAGAGGCCTCTTTTTCTGGGTTGCCAAGAGTTTTTGCTATTTGTAAAATAGGGGGCTCATCAGAGAGTTTCAGATAGATTTGGGATCCAGAACCAGAGGGTGCTTTAGGATCGCTTTCAGGCAGTGGGACCCCAGCACGCCAGTCCCCACAGGGGCATCTCCCACAGATCTGGCTCTACCTTAAGGTGACCAACAGAAGAACTCGCCCTCAGGGCACTCCACCGGCCAGTGCTCTAGGCTGAGTGCTTTCAGCAACGCTCTGTACAGAGGTATGATCTCCACCTTCCAGATGAGGCCTCAGTATGATCTCCACCTTCCAGAATGAGGCCTCGAGAGGGAGAGCAAGATGCCCCAGGACACAGGGCCCGAGCCGAAGAGGGGAGAAACCCCAGTCATCGTCTCTGCACTCAGCAGGTGCTTTGAACAAGAGGAGCAACCACACCTTTCATTCCCCAACTCCTAGGATGGGACCAGGAGGCAGAGCTGCGTCCTCCCGGAGTTCTGTGTGCTCCTCCTGCAAAGGGAAGCCGTCAGGGCCGAGGGCTCAGCAAGCACAGGGCACAGGCGGAGAGAGCCTGGCCCTCCGACACTGGGGCCACCGGGCCCTGCGCTATTTTCCCTTGCTGCTGCTCCGTCTATGGAGGCTGGATTGAAAAGCAGCCTTGGCACAGAATCTGCTCCCTCCAACCCCAAGAACACCATATGTGTCCCTGACACAAAGGGAGAGACAAGCCCCCCCACTGTTCTGGAGCTGGTGGCCAGCCTGGCCACCAGCTCCTCGATCGCCAGGGGGTGGGCCACGGGTGGGGGCCGTGGGGGGCGGCAAGCAGCTGAAAGTTCCCTTTGTGTTGCTCTCACAGACATTTCTGGAAGGGGTCAGTTGGGGGTGGTTCATCATTTATCCAAGTAGACTCGCCCTGGGAAGCCAGCTCAGATACCGTGGTTAAAAATAAATCTCTGCTCACCATCTTATTAATATTCTGTGAGTGTGTTAAGGACCTTAGGCCAACAGGGAGAAAAGTTCATTGACCCAGGAATGGCTACCCTGGCTCCAATAATCTGGTAAAAATAACTCGATAGCTAAGCCCTGATTTCTTTTCAAAAAGTGATGGGGAAATGCCAGGTACTAAACAATCCAGCAAGGTAATTACTTGCTTGCTCAGTTTACTGGTATTTGAGTACCACTCACAAACCGTACATATGTCTCTGTGCCTCAGTTTCTCCATATGTAAAATGGAGATAATCACAGTATCCGTAGTACTCATAGGTTAATATATACAGGCAACTATGTCCGATGGTGCCTGGAGCATAACATGCACTTGACAGACGTGAGCTATTCTGCAAATTCAGTCTATTTTATAACATTTATGGTAATGACTGTCATTTATGCTTATTGTGTGCCAGGAGCAGGGCTGAGAGCTTGTAGGCATAGCACGGTTGGGTCCTCCAGACAATCCCATGAGGTGAGTATTACACCCATTTTACAGGTGGGAAAATGAGAAAATGGAGTCAGAGACATCCCCACCCAACGGATGGCACAGCAGGACTGAGACCAGATCCGTCTGAACTCACGAGCAATGCTGTGTAATTTTATTGTCTGGTTAGTGCCAGACTGTGAGGCTGGCAAGAGAGAGAACCTGCTGGTCCCCATGTAACTGGTGCAGAAACTGAGGCAGAGAGATTAAGTAATGAAAGCGTATCCAATTTCTTTGCACGATACTGCGCTGCAAACAGCACAGTGGATGGGACAGGAAATGAAACCGAGGGAGACTAGAAATATCTGGCCTTCTCTCTTGACCGAGATAATAGAGCAAAGGCATTTCTGGTCACTCTGAGAGGGAGCTGCATCCGTGCCATTTGAACACCTCCTCTAAGAGCCCCCAAAGCCCTTGGCATTGCTCCTTGCACACGATCAAGCACATGGTAAGCTGGTTTAACTACAGTGCTGCAGCCCAGTCTTTCCGAGTGTGAGAAGACCCTGCGCTCAGCATTTCCCAGCAGCCGTTAGGCATTCCCAAGTCACTCTGATCATCAGACTGTATTTAACTTCCACATATGGGGATCACTCATCCGGAAAACTCTTCATCCTTTAAAACCTTGCTTAGGAGGTGCCAGGGTGGCTCAGTCAATTGAGCATCTGACTCTTCATTTCTGCTCGGGTCATGATCTCAGGGTCTTGAGATCGAGCCCAGCATCAGGCTCCATGCTCAGCATGGAGTCTGCTTGTCCCTCCCCCTCTGCTCCCCACCCCTCGCACACTCTCTCTTTCCCTCAAATAAATAAAATCTTAAAAAAAAAAAAACCTTGCTTAGCTATCTCTGACTCTATACAGCCTTCCCTGACCATCCCCTCCCCTCAACAGAATAGATGCTTCCCACTCCTGCACAGTTTGTTTTCTTTATGTATTTCAAACTGTTGCAACACAAGGTCCTCCATTAGGCTGTGAGCAACTCCATCCAGGCACCTACAATTTATTTCAATTCTTTGGGAATTAGCAATGCATATATGATCTACATCAGTGGTTCTCCACAGGGACAATTTTGCACCCTAGGGGACATTTGGTAATGTCTAGCGACATTTTTGCTTGTCACAACTAGAGGTGGGAGATGTTCCCAGAATCTTGTGGGCACAGGCCACAATGCTGCTAAATATCCCACAATGCACAGGGCAAAGAATTATCCAGCCCAAGATGTCAATGGTGCTTAAGTCAGGCCACTGGTCTACCCGGTAGCTCTCAGTTAGGCCTCACCCACTCTTCTGACCAAAGAGTTTACTGGCTCAGGATCTACAGCAACTTGTGCTTTGGTCCCCAGATATTTGCAGCACCTCTGAAGGAAGATTATACTTCCCTCATCCCTAAAGACATGCTTTGCCTTGCAGCTACCTTTGGCCAACGGCACGACAGCATGTGGCAGATGCTCTGGGTGGCCCCACCCACCTTTCTCAGTCCAGCATCTTCCACCTGCCAGCCGCTGTGTCTCTGCCTTCGGGCTTTCTAAGAAGTTAGCAGGCTACTCTGCCCCTACACAGGCCAGAAGTGCTGGGCAATTAAAGCCCCCAGGAGTAGCCTTCAGCCAATGATGGGCAGGTTTGGATGTGTAAATATACCAGCTCCCTTGTTCCTCAAGAGGACAGCTTTGAGCATGTGATTTGTCCCGTCTCTGTGAATTTCCCCATGGGATTAAACAGGAGTTAACCACACTGGTAGCAGACTTGATAACCCACCTTCTGCTGGCTGCCTTCCACTTCCCCACTTCCTTACCGATGTCTCCTGCACCTTCCAAATAGAAAATCTAGAATCTTCTACTAGGAACCCGGACCAACACAGAATAGAAGTAACACGTGATCCCTCCCAGAAGCAGCATCGAGAAACTTGCCACAGTCCTGTCATTGCTCTTCTCCCCACTCTGCTACAAGAGAGGCATGACCCAGATGGAGGCTGCTTCTTCCGCCGAGGTCCCACATGGAGGATACAGGGAGGACACCTGCAACAGGTGTCCTGCAACCACATGTAACTCAGAAGCAAGAAACAGATTTTGTGGTTGTAAGCCATAGAGATTTGGGGCTTGCTGTTATAGAAGCATAACCTGGTGAGAGCTGATTGATACAGGACTTGTCACTCCCGGGGGACCTTTTTGACTGACTTTATCATAGGAGACCCAGGCTACATACCTTCCAAATGATACCTGTCTGAGGGCAAAATCATACAGCATAGCCTTGCCTCCTTGAACTTGGAGATGATTATTTACTTTTTTCTCTTTCTCTGTAACTCACGGTGCCTTGTGCCGGGCCAGGAATTGGTGAGGACCTAGAGAATGGCAGACTGGACTCAGAGTTGTCTGGGTTTTACCACAGACCCATTCAGGCCTGGTAGCTACGTGGGGAAAAGAGTGAAGATGAGGATCCTGGCCTGGAGACGGGTGAAAGCACCAGTCACACGGTGGCCGGGCAACCTCGGGGAAATCCCACCTGGAGCCACCCATTTTTAATGCAAGATCCAACCCTGAGAACCGTGCTCCATTCCCAGCACTCAGCCTCTGTGGTTCACTGAGGACCACAGCCAACTTCATTTTCTCCATCCCCAACTTGATCCATCAGCCTTGAGAACAAGCTAAGTCCAGACCCAAACTCTCAAGGGAAAGACTGTCTCATCCACTTTACAAATGGCTCGTTTCTTTTCTCCTATTCGCATATCAGAAGCAAGAGCTGCATTCCCTTCCCTCTATCCTTGACATTTATTGAGTACGTACCACGTGCTATCACGCATCGGGCTGAAAACTACTTACGGTCTGTCGCAGCATTTCTCATGCCCGGGTCACTCACAGAGGCCACACAGAGGCTATTTTTGCCCTATCTGAATACCATCTCGGCTATCCGTTACTTACTAGTGTTTAACACCGACTGATCCTTTCTCCTTAAACACAGGCATCCTGAGAGGGATTTTTACATTACTTCTATCCACAGAAAACCAGTTAGCACTGATGAATAGAAGGGGGGCTATGAAAATGCACATGACCACAAACATTTTTATTGACTTTGAGCTAGGTGCTGCTTGCTGAGTCTTTGGCCGCCCGCCCTCTCTGTTTAAAAGGGAAGTTGAGGGGCGCCTGGGTGGCTCAGTCAGTCATGCGTCCAACTCTCAATCTCAGCTCAGGTCTTGATCTCAGGGTTGTGGGTTCAAGCCCCACGTTGGGCTCCACACTGGGCATGGAGCCTACTTTAAAAAAAATTTTTTTTTAAAGGAAGTTGAACGGTTTCAGGGCAGCAGTTAAACACGGCAGCACATGTTTTAACCTTGTCGTAATCAAACAAGATTGAAGAATTCGAAAAGGAAATGACCGTCTCACCATATGATGGGACGTCACTGAATTTGTCATCAGTGCTCCCCTAGTCGTCTCCTGTGCCCCGTGGAACCAGCTCTCATTTCATCGGACATCCATCTCACACCTGCCGTAAGGCTGTATCATTTGCCTGGATCCTGACCACATGTGGCCAGGATCTGATTAACAGCACAGATCTTGCAGCCGGTCAGACACAGGTTTGAGTCCTGCCACACCACGGCCTTGCTGGGCCTCTCTGGCAAAGTCACCAAACCTCAGCCCTCAGTTACCCGTGGATTGGTCTCTTTCCCTCACCGGCCCTGTTACACGACTTTGGCAGCCAATGGCTACTGAGTAACAGTCTACATCTGCGGAGCAAAGCATAGCAGCCTGGTCCCCTGAGAAGCTGAATTTGAACCAGTGACCTTGTTTTTCTTAGTACCACCAAATTAGAGCATATGCCAATGATGCCTAGAAATCTTTGCGAAGGAAGACTCTGTGACCTCACTCAAGGCCTTTCAGAGAGGCGCCATTACAACGATGCCTGAGGCATCGCCTTTGTAGTGTTAATTCTTTACCAAACGGCTGGAAGTACAGCCAGCTACCTTAACGTGCTCAGCTTCTTGCTAATGAAAGGACACTTAAGCAACTGTCACCTGGGAGACGCAAAGTCTCAGGACCCACTTTGTGAGGTAGGTACCCTTAGAAGCTCCATTATACAGATGAAGAAACTGAGGCAGAGAGGATTTCCGGAACTTGCCTGAGTTCATTTAGCACCTGGGAGTTTGGGTTGAAAGCCCAGGCAGTCTGGCTGGAGCATCTGGACTCTGCTTAGGACACCTCCCTGCCTTACAGCACAGTCAGAGATTCAGGCCTGCGGTGTCTAGAAGCACCAGGTCCCACCGAAGCAGCACCTAAGCCATATCTGGGGCTGGGAGAAGGCCTCCTCCCACAGACGGTGGCTGGCCCAGAGCCCAGGGGAACACAAAGGGCCTCTAGTCACAGAATGAAGGACAGGGCTTCCCGGGACCAGGGAACAAAATGCTGGCCACCTCTTGCCTTGTCCCTCCTGCAGCTATCCTTCTGTACTCTTTTCTCCTTGAACACCTTCTTTCAGCCCTCGAGGCCCACAGCCAAGTGTTGCCATTTCCATAACAGGGGTGAGCCCCTTCTTGAGTTGGGCAGACCCAGCAGGGGTGCCAGTCATGAGGACCTGCCCCAGACAGTGCCACACGACAAATCCCAGGGACCCAGCCTGGGGACAGGAAGCAGCTGGTCCGGGGCAGGCATGAGGCCAGGCTGTGGGGGAGGGGAAGAAGCCCAAAACCAGGGACAGAGAAGCAGAAGCAAAGGTTGGAGATGCAAGGTGAAACTAAGCGGAAGAGAAGTGAAAACACCAGACACTGAGTAGATTAGAAATAGACAGAGGACTGCAGGCTGAGCTGTATCAAGGTAGAGAGCTGTGGGTGACCCCGTCTGCTAGGCTGTAGGACCAATGCAGCATGGGCAGGGGGTACACTGGTCTGGGGACTGGGCCAGGGGCCCACTGCCCAAAGGTGCAGAGTGCCAAGTCCATGAACAAATACTAAGAAGCTGCATCCCAGAATCATGTGAACCACGAGCCACAGGAACAGAAATCAGATCATGGGATTAATAATAGCTAAAGTTTACTGAGCATTAACTCTAAGCCAGCACTTCACTAAGTGCTTTATATAGATGATCTTATTTAACCCCCGCAGAAACCCTCTGAGACCCCTTGTGGCCAAGAGCATAGTGACTAAGAACCTGGGCTCCAAAGCCACATTGGGTTTGAATCCTGACTGCTCTACATCTTAGCTCTGTGATCTAGGGCAAGTCACTTAAACTTGCTGCTTCTCAGTTTCCTCATCTGTAAAATGGGATCATGCTAATAGCTACGTCATACAGGTGTGACGAGGATTAAATAAAAAATAAAGGTAACATTTACAGTGGTGACTCACAGTAAAGCCTCTGTCAACGGTAATAATTATTACTAACATTAGCCTCTTTTAGAGACAATAATAATAATAATAATAAAGAACAGAGAGCAAAGTAAATTTTTAAGTGATGGGGATGAGAATCAAGCCCAGCCAGTCCTTCTAGAGAAGCTGGGTGTGCAACCACCCTGCCTCACTGCCTTGTGTCAATTCAGAGGAACAAGGTGAAGACAGAGCGCCAAGGTGAGGGGGACAGAAAAGCAGAGGACAGAAAGGCGGTTCGGATGCAACAAGCACACAGCCAGGAGGCCCTGGAGACTGAACTTCCATGCGGTCCTGGCAGCCCAGATTCAACCCCCCAGCAAAAACAGGTTTTCTAGATGGGACATGACGACTGTGCCCCCAAACCTCAGGGCTTTGCTGCAAAGTCATCACTGTGGTCAGAGCCATGCCTCAACGTGCAGGCTCAAGAAGTGACATCAGGAGGTCACTGGACCTAAACTTCGTGAGGTGGGGCTGCCGAGGATGCAGCAGTGGTAACAGCTAAGAGATGTTCAGTGATTGCTCTATGCAAGGCACTGCTCTAGGTGCTCTGTGCTTCAACTCAATCTTCACCCACACCCTAAGAAGTCAGTTCTAGATCATTCCCATTCTGTAGGTGAACACATTAAGGCACAGAGAGGTCAGATCACAAGGTCACACAGCAAGCAGGTAAGTCACAGAGCCAGGAATGGAACCCGGGTCCTCTGGCTCCGGAGACCATATTCTTAAATCTCCAGGATCTATAATACCCAGTCAGGCTGGTCTCAGAAATGAGTGGATAATTTCTTAGGCCTTGAAACTTCCATTTTTGTCACTGGATCCCCAGCCTGGACAACAAAGTATATGTAGAACAGTCAACTAAAAGGCTAGGAGTGGAAAAACTATCAGATGATCCCAAATTGACAGGCATGTTACAAAATAACCAATCAGTCCTCCTCAAAAATGTCAAGGTCATGAGAGACAAGGGAAGACCTAAGCAACTGTCATTGGGGAAGGAGACAGAGAACTAAGTGCAATGTGGGATCCTGGATTGGATCCCAGAACAGAGAGAGGACCTTAGTGGGAAAACTGGGGAAATCCAAATGAGTTCTAAGTTAACTATAACGGAGCAGGGTTAATTTCTTGGTTTTAACCAATGTTCTATGGTTGTGTGAGAAGTGACCATTACAGGAAGCCGAGTGAGGGGCATCCGGGAACTTTCTGTCTTATTTCTGCAATTCCTCTTTTAAGTCTAAAATTATCTAAAAAATTTTTTTAAATTCAGTGTTGAAAAAACAAACTAAACATTCAAATGACAGGAGGATCAAAACCACTGACATTCTCAGTTTAGAAACTAATGCGTTGATCTTTGTAATTATATTGTTTCCACCTATGTATGCGAATAAGTATTCATCTTGATTTGACATCAAATCTGTTTTAAATTGTGAATAACAACAACAACCAAAAAAGCTGGCAGCATTTCAACTTAGAAGCCTGGGTCAGCTTCAGAAGAACAGATTACTTCCATGTGCTTTAAGATGTGACTCTATTGTCTTTCCCTCGGACTTCAAATCCTCAGAGATGCTATTCTACAAATCTATTCGACACCCACACGTCGATGGCTGCTGGCCAGGAAAGGCTTGGATCACTTGGAGATTGAAGGAACTACTTTGCAGGCAGGGGTGAGCTTCCAGAAATGCAGCACGTTTGGCACACACACACCAAGTGGCAAGCCAGGGAGACACAAGGGTCTTCATGAGAGTCAGGAGGGCTGGTAGCCAACGGGGTAAAGGAGAAACAAAGGCATCGTTCCCGCTAACTCTGTGCAGGGCAAGGCAGTAAACATTCTGCCTGCATTAGCTCATTTAATCCTCTCCACACTACGGACCAGATGCTCTACGATCAGATGCTCTACATCCATGGCTCCATCTGATCAATACCGAAGGGGCGTGGTTACCAACTCCATATGCAAATGAGGTCGCTCTGGCTCAGAAAGGTTGCCTAGGGGCTCCTGGGTGGCTGAGTCCTTAAGGGTCTACCTTTGGCTCAGGTCATGATCTCAGGGTCCTGGGATCAAGCCCCACATAGGGCTCTCTGCTCCGCGAGAAGCCTGCTTCTCCCTCCCCCTGCTTGTGTTCCTGCTCTCGCTAACTCTGTCAAATAAACAAATAAATAAAAATCTTAAAAAAAAAAAAAAAGAAAGGTTGCCTAACCAGAAGGCTAAGTGGCTGCACCAGAATGGAAGCCCAGATCTTCATCCTGCAACCAAGGAAGACTCATATGGTAAAAAAAAAAAAAAAAATCATCAAGCAGCTAAGAAGACATGAACCTCCTCTCAGGGACCCCTGAAATTAACCCTCAAAGACAGGCCGGAGGGGGCGTATTCATGCAGGTTTCGCCCCTGTCCAGCTGATTTTGCCTGTCACATTTATCAAATCTAGATCATTCAGGCCCCAAACAGGTAGAGTAAGTTTTTGTTTATTGGTCGGTCTTTTTTGTTTTGTTTGTTCCACTGGTTTTCTTTGGTTTTTTACCTCAGTCATCTCTTTTGGAGACCTACATGATCTAAATTATCTAGGAAACTGCAAATATCCCTTCCCTTTTTTCCAATGTGGGTTTTTCTTTAAGAAACCCAGGTTCCCAGGCTGTTTCATGACATGGGCATTTTTAAACGCAAACACCTGTGCAGGGGCCCACGAAAGTTCCCTTAGTAGTTTCAGCCAGAAGAATAAAGCCACATCGAACGAGGCGAGCTCCCCTGAATCCAACCCGAGGCCACTGGTTTCACACTTGGAAACAGAATCAGTAATACCACTGCCTCCCACCCCCAAAACACATTCCAGTCCCAGTTTAGGATTCCACAGTCTGGAAGGAAAAGCAATATGTGAATTTAGGAAAGGACAGAGTCCCCAGATCCTAAAACATAGGCTCGAGTGGAAAGGACCTGATGCTTTTGCACAGTATTACTTCAGGGACTTATTATTCTGAAACACTGTCCGGATGATGACACACCAGACACTCGGGGGATGCTGCCTCCTAGGAAGACCGCAATCTTAAAGCAGCTTGCTGCTGCCCATCACGCATCTTCCATCAAAGGCAGAGGAAAAGCCAAAAAAGGAGGACATTAACGCTGACTGACCCGAAGCAGTCTGAAGTTGTCACACACCTGGTCTGGTTTGTGAAAAATCTTTCTCTCCAAAAGAGCTCCCCCTTCCCATTCACATGGGCCATTTGTGTCTTTATGAGCAACTCTAACAGTCCACTTCTTTTCCATGAAGTTTAACCACTGAGCATAAAATAAGAACCTTTCAAATGTGTTCAAGAAGGCCCGGGGCGGGGGGTGGGCAAAATGGGTCTTTGCCTGTAACGGAATCTCTTCGTGGGACTGATAAATGGTGTGCTTTGGATTTACTGCTCACAAAACCCCCAAAAGCGTAAAAGGCAAGCTTGTGTCCAAACAAATACACAACCTGTGGCTCTCTTCAATCCAACGCTGTTCAAAGTCAGGTCTGATGGGCGCAGTTGACAGCTGGTCTTGGAAAGGGCGCAGAGCCAACCTGGCTAGTTGTAGCCGTGGAAGGAGCAGGGGGGGATGGAGGGATAAATCTGTAGCCCCACTGTTTGTGGATTAAGTGCGTTAGAATCTGTGACACAGAGAACAGCCTGGCACACAGAAAGCGCTATAGAAATGTCAGCTCCTGTTACGGCTGCTATTATTATTACTAGCACCGCAATTACAGCTGCCTAGATTCACAAAACTATTCAAAGCCTCTGCCACATTTAGGCAATCCCACTGAAATAAACAATGCAGGTTTTTTTTAAAGAAGGCAGACACGGAATCCTGGATGAGCAAACTCCCACCCACAAAGAGCAAGGCGCCCCTGCCTCTGACATGTTCCTTGGGACAGACCACCTAGCAATTTGGGAGCTTAGAAGCCTTCACTTAAGGCTTGAGAAGGTGCCAAGGACTTTCTTGGAGAGCCAGTTTAGAGAGAGACATTTGATCGCGTTTTCCAATGAGAAGCATATGTCCAGGGTACATACGCTTCCTCCACTCACGTATGGATGGAAACAATGCTGAGTACATTCTGTCCCAAGAACTTACTCATGCTTACCCTACAAGGCTTAACTTTTTAATTTAAATCCCAGAATCCTGCCATAAAACCAGCCAACTGAAAAGTTGCTTGAGAGCAACTTCTGGGCAATCTATTCATCGCGTGGCAATCCCCAATAGCTAAAACAAATGTTCCCTGTAGTCCACACGTCCATAGAGTTGGTTAAAAAAAAAAAAAAAAAAAAGCTGTGTATTTTTTCTCCTTTCCATGATCATCACGAGGGACATCTACTAGATTCCACTTAAGCACCAACAGCAAAAGACTACTTGCATGCTTAATGACAAGGTTCATTACCTTGTTAAGGAGACATCTGATTTCTGCAGGCAATCTTTAAAAGGTCACATCTGTAATGACTCACATATTTTCATAACCCGTCTACTGTTATCATTTAATCCCTTGGCCAGGTTCCAAAAAACTCAAGTGCTCATGGGTTTGATAAGACAATCAGCGCCAGGCAGGTCCCCATACTGTTAGACACAGGGCAGATGAAGCCAACTCGGCTCCATGAAATGGGACGCCTCCTTGAAACAAGAAAACCTCGATTCCCTGGATGGCTCAACTGCACCTAAGAATTCCACGGAAAGGGCGCTGATTTTTGCTTTGCCTTTGAAAAGCCACCCTGGGTTGTGGCCCTGGGGCTCATTTGTCAGCACTAACCTTCTCCGGATATGGTCCTCAGGCCTCTTCACGGATACATACGTGAGCGTTATTCTAGGTGACCTCCTGTTAAAGGGTTTTATTTTAAATCCCAGCTAATCTTGGCTGCTCCCTGGACTGGTCTGATCTCTTGCCACATCCTAGCTCAGGTCTATGGCAAGCTGCAAAAACACAGTGGGAACAAGTTTGGAGTCTGTCTCCCTCTTTCCCTTTCTTCCGTCAGTTCTGTTCCATCAACAACACTTTCTTTCTCCTCTGCATAAACAGCAGCATAGGTAAGCCACAACGAAAAGTAAAAAATAAAGATCAGAGCCGCAGCGCGAGCCGATGGCTCTCTCCGCAGCAGCGGTGCTAAGGCGGTTCGGAGAGCCGGACGGGATGTGCCCGCGCTTGCGCACACAGCGCCTCGCTGTTTGTTTTGAGTGCCTCTGGGTATTTTTAGAGTCTGCAGGGAGAAGTTGAGCTGCACAGGGTGGCTGATAGGTTACTAATGACCCCCTAAGCTTAAAGAAGCGGGCTTCCCAGCAACTGCTGAAGCTTCAGGTGATGAAAAGCACACCTGACTTAAAAATCACACATATGTGGGGGCAGAGGTGGAAAAGACAAGAAAAAAGTCCTTGATAAACCAAGCTGGAAATGAGCATTGCAGAGCACGGGTGTAAGGCAACTAATTGTAAGATACTTCGGAGTTTGTGGTAGCCCTATAGTTCCCTTCCTTTTTCCTTCCTCCCTCCCTCCCTTCCTTCCTTTGCCCTCTTTTCTTTGCTTTTTGTCTTCCCAGCATCTCTTTGGGGAACCACCCCTTCCAGTGGCTCCGCAGAGGTGAACGCAGGGACCCAGACCTGGCCAATCAAACAAGCCTTTCCTACGGTGGCCAGCCCAGGAATGGGGGTGCGACTCCTGCGAAATCCAGCTCAAGACACGGTTCCCTGGGCCTTTTCCTGGGAGCAGCAGAAAGGAGGTACTTCTTATTGCTGGCATCATTACCTGTGAGGATGCTGTAAGCCTCGAGCTGCAGGACACATTGGTCCCTGAAACAAGGATACCCAGGAAAGCCCAGCCAAGAGGAGGGAAGGGAAAGAGCACCTCAAGGACAACATCTGAGCCCTCTCTCCTGCTCTGCCTGCAGCCACTGAATCCCTAGAAATCCCAGGGACCTGAGCCAATGAAGTTCCCCCCTTCTTTACCTTTGAGGAAAGCACCCAAAAGAATCTTAATACAGAGCGAGCTCTAAATGTGATTTTTTTTAAATGCCAGAGAGATGTTGAAGTAGAAGCCATAAGCCTATCTAGTCATGCCCACCTTGCTGAAGAGGACACCGGCCCCTCAGCAAAGGCCCCCAAACTGCCCTGGTTTGCTTCAGAAAGCAGACGGGCAATTCCAAGATGATCCTCCTTTGTCCTTCAGGAAGATAAAGTGTAACATTCATTCCTCATAAATGTCACATGGCACCCTTTAATTTCTTGTCTTTCCCAAAAAAGCAAAACTTCCCCAGTGGTTTGCAGGGTCCTCCGCAGTGCATGAGCCCTGATCTCTCACCACATGATCCCCTCCCCACAGTCATGTTGATGCTGATAAACATAATGAACACGGAATAGTCCAGTGCCCTGCACAAAGCAGCCATCACACAAGCAGTTAAACTTTTACTTACACAGTCTGAGTAAACCCTCACAACAACTTTGTGAAGCAGGAACTAAAACATGCCCATTTTATAGATGAAGATATTGAGGCTCAGAAAGATTGAGTGCTGTGCTGACACACAGCAAGTCAGAAGGAGAGTCAGGCTTCAGACTCAACTCTATGTAGCTGTGAAGTTGGTGTTCAACCACTGTGAGTGGCTCCCTTTCCATGGAATTGCCCGCTGCTTGACGGACCTTTACCTCCCGTTTACCTCTCACACTGTGTTTTCCCTCCTGGCCTGTCAGCCTCTCTATATTTCCACTTCTGCAAAGTTCCTGCTGAACCTGTTCTGTGTCTTCCTGATCCTCATGTGTTCATTTCTCCATCATCCCAACTGGGTGATTCTTCACGACCAGCTACATCTTGGTTTCATTAACCCTTGCTAGAATCATGAATCCATTTGTCAGGAAGAAGATGCCCTATAATTCCAAAAGCCCAAATCTTAAGTTTTCCCATTTCTCCTAAAAAGCAGAAGATGAATGGCTTGCAGCATGCTTCAGACGCTTACTGTTACTATCTCCAGCTCTTCAGGAGTGAAAAGAACTTAGATGTCCTTTTGAACCTGATTCTGAAATCTGATTCTGCTTTCTCCACCCAAATATGACAAAAGTTAAAAGCCTCCAACCACCTAAGGAAATTATCAAACATATATGAAAAAAATGTATATACAAAGTTGTGCAAGACCATGTGGCTTATGACAGTGAAATGTCAGAAGTAAGTAAATGCCCAGCAAAAAGAGATTGGTGTCAATGTCTGGTTAACTATGATTTTAAAACACTCAAAGCAATTAAGTCATTAGAGTTATGTCAAGAAAGAATAGAGTGGGAAAAAGAAAAAGAAAACCTGACACAATCCTCAATGAAAAGTGCAGACTTTAAAATGTAGATTTCCACAAAAATAACAAATCACATAGATTGAAAGGAAATAAACTAAAATGAGAACCAGAATGGGATTATGAGTGATCTTATTTTTTGTTTAGATTTTTGCCTTGTGCCTTTTGGATTGAAAGGTGTCTGTTGTTTGTTTTGCTTTGAGCAACATTATTTTTCTAACCCTTGTTATGAAAGAGAGCAGCAGCCTGAAGAAAAAGTTGACAAGGATTAAGGAGATGATGTCACTGGGGTCATCAGAGCAAAGGGACCTGTGAGCTGGGGAGGGAGGCCGGACTCTGGAGTCAACTGCCTGGGGCTGGATTCAGGCTCTGCTGCTCACAGGCTGCATACCTGAGCAAGTTACTTAACTTCCCTGTGCCTCAGTTTCCCCATCTAGAACAGGGATGATAATAATCACGCTGCCCTCGTGGGGTCATTCTAAATGTCACATGAACTAACATACATGAAGCATTTATTTTTTTTTAAAGATTTTATGTATTTATTTATTTGAGAGAGAGAGAATGAGAGAGAGAGAGCACACGAGAGGGCGGAGGGTCAGAGGGAGAAGCAGACTCCCTGCCGAGCAGGGAGCCTGATGCGGGACTCGATCCAGGGACTCCAGGATCATGACCTGAGCCGAAGGCAGTCGCTTAACCAACTGAGCCACCCAGGCGCCCTACATGAAGCATTTAAAACAATGCCTGGCAGAGTATGTTCTGTACACACTGTTGCTCTCTTTACGGTATAAACCACTTAAAAGTAAGCACCCTGTCTTATTCCTTTGTCACACCTATCAAAGGGCCTGATGCACAGTGAGCGCTTGATCAATGTCTGTTGAATGTGCCCAGTAAGATTCCAGAGCGCAGTGCTAGTGTTCTGAGAAGCGGCCACCATGATACCCTCTCACGCGTGACATCTCCCTTCACACCGGACCCACGAAGTCTCTTAGGGCTGAAGGGAAGGCAGCCGTCCAGTGGCTTGTTTGGAGCACCACCAGTTAACGGGATAAAAGGGACTGCTGATGGGCGCCTGGGTGGCTCAGTCTTCAGCTCCGGTCATGATCCCACGGTCCTGGGATCGAGTCCCACATCAGGATCCCTGTTCAGCGGGAAGTCTGCTTCTCCCTCTACCCCTCCCCCCTGCTTGTGTGCTCTCTCTCTCTCTCTCTCTCTCTCTCTCATGCTCTCTCTCTCTCTCAAATAAATAAAATCTTAAAAAAAAAGGGGGGGCCGTTGAGAAACTGTATTACCACAACCCAATAAAGTTTAGCAATGATCCACCATCTTCCTCCACTGTCCTACTCAGGAGTTATCTGGTTGCTTAAAAGAAAAAAATGCACTTACACGAAACAAAAAAGGAGAACATGGTATCATGAGGTACAGAAATCTCATGGGATCCAAGAACAAGAAACAAAATAATAATAGAAGCTCTTTTGTCAAATGCAGTTTGGACCAGCGGTTGGATGACCGGTCAGGTCGAGCCAGGAATGATTTTTTGAAAGGATAGCGTAATACTATAAATATTTTAACAGAAATGTATAAAAACATTTATTTGTCAAACCCTGGATGACCTCAGATCCCATGGGGAAGATGATTTTTCTCATCCATGTGGCTTACTCCTGGTTTGGCGGAATTCTGACCTCATCTTAGAATCCTGTGAGTTTTAGAAAAGTATTATATAGATAAGTGAACAGGACCCTCCTCCTTCTCGAATAAGGAAGACCAACCCAGAGGCCATCTGGACAGCATATGGGCATAACTCAAAAAGACAAGTACATGTTGCATCCAAGAACCCTAAACAAGTCTCCGACAGTTTCAGCTTTAGGCCCAGTGGATTAGAGAACACTGATTCGACGCTGAAGCTAGCTCGCTTGCTGAGTTATGTATCCATAGACGCCACTGTGCCATAGTCCTCACTGTCCCAACTTCCGGACGTTCAGATTTACCAACCTGGGGAGAAAAACACCATCACAGAAGTTTGGCCATTTATCTGCTGGTGCTATTAGAAAATTATACAAAGAACTGAGGACTTGAACCACAGAATTGGGGGGATATAAAAGGATTTTTAAAACTTAATCATCAACCTCATATTTTACATATGGAACAAGGGAAAAAAAAGCCTGGAGAGGTCAAGGTGATATGCCATGGCCAGGAAGCCCCCAGCCACAGAGTCTCAGGGCAACACGGCTTTCCCTACTCTCCTGTGAGCCAAACAGCTAACCGTCTGCCTACAGACAGGCGTTCAGTCAAATTTCCCAGAAGTATGTCATTTATACAAGGATAAACTAAAAAAGTATGACAATAAAAATTTACCCACATACTGAGTGGTTGACAAGGTCATACCATATGTGGGCCTCAGAGTAAACGAATGAGAGTGAGATAGAAATATCCAGAAATGAAAGCTCTCCCCTTCACTCGTTTCTAACTTGTAACTTAGGCTAGTAAATCTCCCAGCTCAGACCATCCCTGCCCTCCCCTCTATAAATTAGGAAGCTTGTTCAACAGACAGAAGGAGAATCACACTTGAGGGCCTACAATATGACAAACGTGTCCCAGATTGGTTCTCATTTCAGCCTCATTCAGGGAAAATCCGATTGTCTCTTCTTCCTCAGATGAGCCAACTGAGGCTCAGAGAGGTCAGGCATTTCTCCAAGGTCACACAACTAGTCTGTTGGGTTCGAAAGCCTGCAGTTTCGCAGTGCTGTGCCTCCCATGCTTCCCAGACGGAGGATCCTGCGCAGGGGCATAACGGGCAGTGAAAATGATCTTTTCTCAATACTTTAAAGATGCACCGTTTGGGACCTGTAACTTATCCCGGAAGGCCAGTTCCACAGGGGGCCACAGCCCTTCTGCTTTCCCAGCCGGCTCTTTCCCCAAGGTGCGTTCCTTCCAAGACACAGAGCTTGGTTTCATTCCTCTCTGGTTCCCTGGCTTCTTCTTAGCATCTTCTCACCAAACTCCTATAATTTTTTTTTTTAAATCTTGACCCTAGAGGAATTTATCTCATCAGAATTAGAAGAATTTAGGCAGAGAATACAGAAAGGAAGGCCTAGGGGCACCTGCGAAAACTTTCTCTGGGCCTCAATTATGCTCCTGGCTACGTTACTCTCACACCACCAGGCTTTTCTCTCCATGAATTTTCTCTCTCCAGGCTTTTTCTCTCCCACGCCTCGCTCATTCCCTGTCTCAGATGAGGAACTGTCTCTTCTAAAATATATACGTTTTCTAGATATTTTCAGACATGGACGCCCTCAGCCACCACTGCCACAAAATTCAGGGACGTTCATGTCAGCCAAATCTCAACACGAAAGCGAAGACAGGCATATGTTATTACTTGGATGGCTTCAAGCATTTTCTTGTGGAAGAAAGCAAAAGAAAATCAACATTTGCCTGTGAAAATGAAAATAAAATTAGCTTTAAAAGGTTGTGTTTTGGGGCGCCTGGGTGGCTCAGTTGGTTAAGCGACTGCCTTCGGCTCAGGTCATGATCCTGGAGTCCCGGGATCGAGTCCCACATCGGGCTCCCTGCTCAGCGGGGAGTCTGCTTCTCCCTCTGACCCTCTTCCCTCTCGTGCTTTCTATCTCTCATTCTCTCTCTCAAATAAATAAATAAAATCTTTAAAAAAAAAAAAAAAAAAAGGTTGTGTTTTGAATATCCTAATAGATTTTAGGAGATTTGCCTACATGAGAGAAATATTGATACATGACTTAGATATCAATCATTTTATCACAACAGCTAACACAGGAAGGGGCTACTGCTCCACACACTTTCTATGCATTTATCCTCACAACCACCCCTAAGAGATTTGGTTCTATCATTAAACCCATTTTATATGTGTGGAGACTGAGGCTTGGAAAGTTTAAGTAAGTTGCCTTAAAATTACCCTCTGACAAGCTTATTCAGAGCTAACATGCTGCGCTTCTTATTTTTAAGTAAAAACGAGGGCAGTCATTTATATCTCTGTAAATTCCAAACATACACTTTCTGACTTTCTCCTCTTTCAGCGGCCTCCCCCATTCTCTCACGGAACTGGTATATGAATCTGTTCCTGGTCAACTAATCGTCGTACATGGCTGTCTTCATTTGTGGGCAGGATTATCTGAGCAGGAATGGGTCAAATCTTTCTGGGAATGAAAGAAAGTGCCAATTTAAGCATCCTGCTTCTGGAAAAGTGACACGGGCACCCAGCCTTTTACGTAACCCGAAAAAAAATGCCAGGAGAATTAGGGTCTTTGGCTGCAGAAGAAGATCCCAGGCAAATGGCTGGCTCATCCAGATCTTTCCCCATGGGCGGGATGAGGAGGCAAGCACATCCCTGAGTTCCCAGCACTGTGATTGCTCTTGCTATTAGAGCCCTATTACCTTCCCCTGGAGGATGAGTGTGTTTACTGATGATGTCCTGAACAAAGATCATCAATAATTCATCCCTGGATAGCTGACAGCAGAGTGTTTGGCTGTCATGGCAACAACCAAAAGACCTTTTTTGTTTAAAATAAATAAATAAATAAGCGTCCAAAAAATGTGGCTATTTTTTCACAAATGTTGAACTCCTGACAGCAACAGTCTATGTGTGAGTGAAATATGAATGGGCGGAGAAAAACTATCTTAAAAATGACATCTCCAAGTCATTAACTATCAGGACAAGAAAATAGGGGACAGAAAGTACATTTCTTGGCTTCACACTGCACCCTTCTGGAAGGAGGAGGAAGTGAAAATATGACATCACTTTATACTCAATTTGCTATATTCTGAACACTGATTCCTATCAAAAATCCATCCAGAAAAACATTTTCCCATGCTTTAACTTTTTTTCTCGCTTAACATGTTCCCCCCCCCAATCTTTACCACAACCTCATGAGGCCAAAATCACCCCCATTTTACAGATAAGGAAGCTGAGTCTTTAGAGACCATGGCCAAGTCAAAGCCTAGAAATGGAGCAGGTAGAATTTGGTACCCAAGTCAATTTTACTGCAAAATCTGTGTTGTCCCTCATACCAATCCTGTGGGAAAGGGAGAAAACAGAACCCACTTAGGGGGTGAGACTTACTCAGAATTTATTTCAGGAAAATGGGCCTTAAAAATTTTTCACTATAGGGGCGCCTGGGTGGCTCAGTCGTTAAGCGTCTGCCTTCGGCTCAGGTCATGATCCCAGGGTCCTGGGATCGAGCCCCCCACATCGGGCTCCCTGCTCCGCGGGAAGCCTGCTTCTCCCTCTCCCACTCCCCCTGCTTGTGTTCCCTCTCTCGCTGTGTCTCTCTCTGTCAAATAAATAAATAAAATCTTTAAAAAGTTTTTTTTCCACTATAAAAAATATTTTAAAAGTCTTTCATCACATAGCTCAAGAACAGGAGGGAGAAAGGTGAGTTTTATCAGTTTCCTACTTTCATCTTGAGTGGAATTAAGAGCCAGACACAACAACAAGCTCTTCTCTGCTTCACTCTGAATCATCCTAGATTTGTTTTTACAAAAAGATAACATCCCTCATCCCCACCCCCGCATTGTGAGCTATTTAAGCACAGACTCTGAACCTTCTTCACCTTTGTTTTTGGAGGCTCAGAAAAATCTGTGGAAGAATGAAAAAAATCAAGAAGAGAATGAAACACTTGAAAGCAGTATCTCTTTAATTTTGTTTTATATATTCAAAAATTCCAAGCAAAAATGACTCGTGACACTTGAACCACTGGGTGAATTAACCCAGTTTTCCACTGGTGCCCGGAGATGGAGCACCAGCAGGGGAGGAAGGAGCTGTTCTCAAGCCGGGCTCCTGAGTTTCCTAATTCTCATCCCAAAACACCACTGGGGGTTTGGGTCTGAACTGAGCATTTCACCTCTCTGGGTTTAACTTTGCTCTCTATAAAATGAGGATTCTTTGAAACGAAATATGGAAGTAGTAGAGTTGAAAGTTGGGGATGGTGATTTGTATAGTTTTTAAAAATTTTTTCGGGGGCTTATTCATTTTTTTGTGTGTTATGTTAGTCACCATACCATACATCATTAGTTTTTGATGTAGTGTTCTGTGATTGATGATTTGTACATTTTAAATGGTCAGCGTGACATTCAGTAACTGGTTTGGCTGGTGTCACTCATTCGCTCATTCCATCGCCACCAGCACAGCCTGAGCAAGGAAGAAGCGAAACACCACAGTGAGCCTGATTTAAAAACAAAACCAAAACAAAACGCAAAACACTTGAGTAGGTAAAGCAGTGAATTTCAAACATGTTTGACAACAAGCCCCAGAAAGAAAGACGTCTTCATGTTTCTCCTCACGGTCCAGCACACACACAAGCACGCACACACCAAACTGCAGGAAATAACCCATCTCCTTTCTATAGGCTACAGACTCTGATGGTTTCCGTTCTCCTCTAGTTCATGTTTGTAACTTGACTTTTGTCTAGTAAGTCGGTTTCTCGACCCACTAAATCGTATGACCTGCAGATGGAGAAGTTGTGCTAAGCAACACTTGAACCAGGCGTTCAAGTTAGCAAACACCAGCAATGTGACCGGTATGAAATGAGATTGTGCCGTTAAGTTTAAAATACACCGCAGATGTGTTTAAATAACACCAGAATTTAAAGTAAAATACCGGGGCGCCTGGGTGGCTCAGTCATTAAGCGTCTGCCTTCGGCTCAGGTCATGATCCCATGGTCCTGGAATTGTGCCCCACATCGGGCTCCCTGTCTGTGGGAAGCCCGCTTCTCCCTCTCCCACTCCCCCTGCTTGTGTTCCCTCTCTCGCGGTCCCTCTCTGTCAATTAAATAAATAAAATCTTTAAAAAAATAAATAAAGTAAAATACCTCATTAGTGATTGTTTGTATTGATTCCATGCCGAGACAATCATAGTTGGGATCATTTAAAGTAAATAAAGTCTATTGCTGAAACAAATTTCACCCGTTTTGCTTTATTTCCTGTGGCTAAAAGAAAAATTATTACCGATGAGGCTCACATTCTATTTCTAGGGGACGGCATGGACCCAGCGCAAGGTCAGCAAACCCTTGCCCTTGGGTCCACCCCACCGTGCCATCTGTTTTTGTTAATACACTCTTACTGGAACACATCCGCACACCCTTATTTACCTATTGGTGAGCAGTTGCAACAGAGGCTTTACGGCCTGCAAAGTCTAAAATATTTGTGTCTGGGCCTTTGCAGGAGTTGCTGACCCCTAACAGAGCACTGGGTGCTTATTATCGGCCAGTCATTGTGCCAGGCCATGGATCTATATAAACATGCTACTGACTTGGTACTCATAGCCATCCTGCAAGAGGACTTTTCTTACCACATTTTACAAATAAGGCTCTAAGGGATTAAGTAATTGGCCCAAGGTCACCCAGCTGGGCAACAAGAAACAGCTGGGATTTGAACCTCTGCTCATCTGATAACAAAGCCTGTGCTATCATTTCTACTTCCTGCGCATCTCCCCTACCCCAAACCACCCCTTCCGAGCTAGACACAGTGTTAAATTGCACCTCTGTTGCTGGCAGAACCAGTTGGCCCATCTGAATGCCAACCAGTCCAGAGAGAGACAGGACCATCTTGGCGTGGGGGGGGGGGGGAACCTCCCTCAGGGAATTTCCCGCCCCCCTCAGGGAATTTAAAGGTTGTAACTGCTCTTTTCATTTTAGGAAATGTCGCCTGCCTCCCACCCATCATGCAAATAAAGACTGCTCAGACGCTGCTCCTGGAGAGACCAAAGCATAATCATTTTAAGCCTCTCTTCACTTCAGTTAGAAACTTTCATTTCAGAGGCCCTGTTTTTCATTTTCAATCTTGATACCTTAGGGCTTCAAACCTCAGAATTGATGGCCCCAGATATCTAAACAAAGTCACTCTGGAAAAAAAAATAATAAATGTGGGAAAGACTGAAAAAGTGTCCTGGGGCTATTGTTAAGGAAAAAGCAAAAACGTTTGCAGAGTGATGCCTTATTTTGGTAAATAAGTAAAAATCACTTATAACTGTCCAATTTTGTGTGTGTGTGTGTGTGTGTCTGTGTGTGTGTTGAAGGCTATTCTCAAGGGGTGTATGGAATTACTTTTTGGCCGATATGTACTTTTAAATTTTTGTTACAGTGAAAACATATTTCTTGCAAATTTTTTTAAGTTTCCTGGTTTGAAGAAACCATGCACATTTTCTGGGGTTTTTGTTTGTTTTTTTAGGTCCCCGCGGATTTCCACTTAGGAAGGCACAGAGAATGTGAAATCATGCAAGCACAAAGGAAACCGGGGATCTTTCAAGCCTCAGTCTGGAAACCCCGGGAGGGCCTCCCTCTGTCTTTGCGGAAAAGTGGGGCTGCAGCGCCCTCCTGCGCCCTGGGTGGTGGAAGTCACCAGCCGAGAGCAGAGGAAGCCTGACGCCGCAGCTGCGCCGGCCATCCCACACCAACTATTAGGAATTCCCAGGACCAGAGGGGTTTTTTCCTCCTGAGGTTGTTGCTCTACTTCTGCTTGCCCGGCCAAGCACATCAGAGAGTTTGAGCTCCCAAGTGCCACCTTTTAGCTGCTCAATAAAGGCCCCCTCGGTTCCCCCGAGTCTTCCCCCAGGGGCGATGGAAGGGCTTGGAAAGCCACCTGCCAGGGAAGCCCCGAGTCCTTCCCAGTGTCCATCCAGACTTGGCATCCTCAGGATTTCCTTTTCTGGGAGATTCGGCAACGGCGGGATACACGTGTACTTGAGGGGGGGGGGCGTGCCTAAAGGTAGGACTGACACATTTTGAAGGTTTTATCTATCTCAAGTGTCAGTTTTAGGTGTCCCAGAGGGATAGTAAGCACAATTGTGCTTGAATGATAATACATCTTAAAACAGCCCCCTTTTTCTGAGCACCTACTTGTTCCAGCACTGGTCATATGACAGATGACCTTCATTACAGCCCTGCAGGTTGATGCTATTCATTTCTACTTTCTAGTAGGGACAGAACCTGAGGCTCTGAGGCTAAGTCACTCATCCAGTAAGTAGCTGGTCCTAGATTCAGCCATCCTTAGCTCCTTCTTGGTGCCAAGTGCCTTGTACTAAGGTTTTAGGGCATGAGGATAGCAGGCAGCAGAAGACCAAGGTGCACTAACTCCAGGGTGTCAGGCCTCCAGGCTCCAAGTGGCCGCCAGATGGTGGCTGTATTTGACCCAGCTCACAGAAGGCCACTCTTTAACACTTGGTGGAGGGCCAGACACTCCCAGAGTGTCTGTTAAATCAATGAATGGTACCACATTGTACTGTGACTTGAGCTAGGGGTCGGGGTGGTATTTCAGGAGAGCCTTGATTTCTAAAGCTGCCTGGGTTGAAGACAGAGGCCAGTCCAGCCCCTGATCTTCCTAACACAGGAGTCCCTTCCCTGGTCACTGCAAAGCCAACTGGCTGCAGGTGACCCACAGCGAGGACAGCCCACCCTTCCCTTCTTTCTGCTCCTTACTGTCTAGAGCAGAGACGGCACAAATAATCCCCAAAATGGTATTCATTGCGAAGCTTTTAACCAAATCAGGATTTGGTAACCAGAAAGAAGCATTCAGATAAAATGTAAAGGATGTTTTACAAATCTGAAAAAAAAAAGTCACCAGCCAAGACCCTTTTCCTCTGAATTTTGAACATTCCCTTTAGTAATTTGTGAACCCCTCCACCAAAAACATGAAAATCATGATAAATATGAATAAAACATGCCTCTTAAAATGGCATGTGGATATTTAAAAGACATTATGAAGGTTTGTAGTCTAAAATTTTCTGATCTTGGGGCGCCTGGGTGGCTCAGTCGGTGAAGCGTCTGCCTTTGGCTCAGGTCATGATCCCGGGGTCCTGGGATCGAGCCCCATGTTGGACTCCCTGCTCAGCAGGATCCCTGCTTCTCCCTCTCCTTCTCCCCCGGGAGAGCCCGACACGGGGCTCGATCCCAGGACCCCTGGATCATGACCCGAGCCGAAGGTGGACACTTAACGACTGAGCCACCCAGGCGCCCCTCTTGCTCCCCCAACCCTGCCCCAGCTTTGTTCTCCTGAGAATGCTAGAAGAAGCCCCATGACCCTTGAGACGCAGCGCTCTCCAGCCCACTCAGTGGAGCCCTTCCTCCCTTAGCCATCTGCAAGCTTACTCCCTTTCTATCACCAACTCCTGCCCTAGCCCCTGAACAAATCCCAAGCAAACGCCGAGGTCTAACTTAGTTGGAGAGGTAAACTCCTCTGTCTTGTATAAAGCTCCCAGGATGTGATCCTTCCAGCCACCGCCCAGCTATGCAGTGGTGACAGGGTCGGCTCACCACATTGCAGTGAAGGCCTGAGGTGCACGCTCATCTCCCGAACGCGCCCTCAGCCAGGTGTGGGGCATCAGAGACGCTAGCTGGATCAGGCACCGCTGAGCCCCGCCTCACCCTGACCCCCCATGACGTGAGTGTCCTTGGATGCTGCACATGCAGATCCAGCAGCTTGAGCCCACTGGGGCGAAAGGCCACTTTTCAAATATATGGGAATGCAAATAGCTAATTCAACTCTGCCGGTTAAAATAAAAATTCCTGAACTTCAGTCAAAGGAGCATGAACATTTTTTTTTTTTTTTTGATCTGTAGAAAATGACTGGGTGACTCGGCCGAAAAAGCCAGAACAGTTAAGGTGGGCAGACCCCTTCTCTTTTCCCCAGAGAGTTCATGTCACTGTCACACCTGTATTCCTCTTCATCTGCTGGAAGGCCACCGTCCCACCAGTCAAGAACAGGACAGAATTCCAGGAAAATTCAGGCCTGGAGATTCTGATCTAGTTCGTGGAAATGACCAGGGCCAAACGGCCCCGAGTTCGGTCAGGCACGGTATGGAGTCCTGGCTCAAGTGCACAGTCACGCCGCTGGGCATGACACGGAAGGTGAGGAGAACGTGATGCACAGTAAAGCTAACTCTCTGTGCTCCTTGGAGGACAGAGCTGCAGAGTATGTTGGATTTTGAGCAGAACATTTCTCTTCCCGGTAGGTAGGGAGGGTGAACTGCCTGCGGGGACCGCCGTTGTCCTCAGGAGCCACGGGCCTTGGGTGGTAAGCACAGGCTGTGTTCGATAGGGACAGAAAGGACCCCAGAGATCCTGGAGACCCAGGAGGAGGGGAGCGCCGTCAGGGGCAGAGACAGTGCCCTCCTGGGTGTGCCCTCCACGGTGATTCATGATGACTTCAGGAACATTCCACAGTGAACACTCATGAGCTGTCCTGCAGCAGGGAGGGCAACTGAGATCCCAGGACAACACTCAGTACACTGTGGGCGGGAGCGGGGCTTTCCCAAAGCCAGAGGTGGCCCACCCAGAGGGGAACTGGAAGAGGGGCTCTTCCTCTGGGTTCAGACCTCAAGCTGGCACCGGGGATGAGCTCATCTCTTAGGAGACCTCCTGTCAAATGTTTCAGATTCTTCTTCTCTTAAGCACCGAGACTAGGGATTTTCATGGTTATCTTTTTTTAAATCATTATACCCTCTCATTGTTCCCGAATCTTTGATAAAGTCTGTCCATTCACAGCCCCCGTCTATGTGAGAGGCTCTGGGGCATTAAGGACAGAGAAACTAAGGGAAGTTTGGCTTTCCCCACTTCACCCCTCCACCAAGACTGCAGAGGGAGCAGCATGGTGCCCAGGAACAACAGTCCCAGGGACCCCAGAACAGCGAGCTTCTGGGGGACCGGAGGTCCAAGGTGCAGGGAAGAACACAGTTAAAGTGGGCAACATGCCTTCTAAAGCTCACATACTGCGCAGGAAAAAGAATGAGATATAATAGATAGATTTCTGGTCAGAAGCCAGTGGCAGAGCAAGGACTAAAACCCAGGTCTCCATAACCCACTTTGACTGTGGGCCTCAGCCTAATGAGGGGGCTGCGCCAACTGTTCTGGAACATTCTCAGTCCACAGTGACAGCAAGTAGAAACACTTTGTTTTCCTTGACATCCCATCGAAGCCCATTCGGCATTCATTTCCAGTACAATTTCACCTGCACTGACCACTCTCACTTTTGAAGGGAATGGAACAAAAATATGGTCTGCGTTTGACCAAGGAAACAGAGCCCAGAGTTGAAGTGCTACCCATGGTGAGTAGTGTGAAGGAGCTTAAGCCTACAGCAACCACACATAGCATTAAGTAAAGCCTGATCAAAGAGATATCTGGGGTCCGCGGTTGGTCAGGTAATAAAAAACAATACCACCGCCCGACTATCTCTAAGAGGTGATGTGAGTTAGCTCATCTTAAGAGAGCTAAAAAAAAAAAAAAAAAAAAAGGCAAAGTCTTACCCTAAGCAGCAGAAAGTTTAGCCTCCTCTCAGCTCCACGGAGCTGTGAAACCCACGAGAACAGAGTATGTTGCATTTTTAGAGAGAGCCCATTCAGAACCTTGCCAACAGGAAGGAAGGACGCCACACCAGCCCTGCAGAGCGGGCCCGTGCCTGGGTCACTACCCAGTTCGAGGAGAGACTTTGCGAGCATTTATTTGCAGCCTGCAAGTTACTTCCAAAATAAAAATGTCCAGCCAGTCTGTGCCTACCAGCCTGGAAAGAGCAACCCCATCTACGTTCGTTGACCCTTAGCATGTCTTTTATCACTCCTCTCTTCTTCCCCTACTCCCTGAATCACTGTCCTTCCCTTCAGCCGAAAGGAAGTCAAAAGTTGGTCTTTAAAAGACACTTAGCCCCCTCCAGGCATCTCCCAAGATGGGAAACCAAAGCAAGCACTTTTAATTACTCGGACCCAAAACGCTGAGCTTGACCTACCCAGATAATGAAGCTAAACTGGATGATTCTCCCTGCCTGATTCTTATGTAGGTGTCACTTCCATAAAACTTGGGTACAAAATCCAGATGGCCACAACTGGAGGTAGGGAGGTGGCTGGGGTAAGGGGCAGGGCTGGATCTTGAGACAGGAAGGTTAAGGACGTGAGAGGCAGCCCTTGCATAGCAATGTCTGCACTGCAGAGGACGCCTTTTCCAGCTGCACACGGCTTGTCAGGCCCTCTACTCGTCCTCCAAACTAGAAGGGGTGTTCAGCTCCTTCCAGGGGAAGCAAAAGGATGGCAAAAGGGAAGAAGCCTGCCCCAGTAGAAAGGGCCACATTTTTATTTATTTACTTATTTATTTATTTATATATATATATATATATTTTTTTTTTACACAAAGCACTTGTTGGAGGAAAGCTAACCCCTTAAAAACGCAGTATGAACTCTGCACAGTTATGGAGAAAGAAATCATAAGAGTGTTCTACAATTTGTGCAAAAGCCCTGAAACAAAAAGAATGGGATCATTGCAGTCTAGACTGATAAATGTGAATGAGGATACATAACATATAAAGAGCCAAGACAGGGGAAAAAAAATTTTTTTTAACCAAGTGCAGAGAAAAGACATTTCTTTGTCTACACCTGGCTCAGGTGTTTTGCCAGGAATTAAAGCGAACCCCAGAGCCGTTCTATATTACAACTACAATTAATAGTCACCGCAGGGCGCCTGGGTGGCTCAGTTGGTTAAAGCGACTGCCTTCGGCTCAGGTCATGATCCTGGAGTCCCGGGATCGAGTCCCACATCCGGCTCCCCGCTCGGCGGGGAGTCTGCTTCTCCCTCTGACCCTCCCCGCTCTCATGCTCTCTGTCTCTCATTCTTTCTCTCAAATAAATAAATAAAATCTTTAAAAAAAAAAAACAGTCACTGCAGTGAAGTAGACTCAAAAAGACAACTGCTTGCGGTCATTCCAATCCCCTGGCCCCACCCAGACCCTGCACAGTTGGGAGCTACCGTGGGGAGGACAAACGTGTACACCGTCTGACCCAGCGATTCCATGTCTAGCAATCTACCCCAGGGAAATAATGAGACAGGTTTGCATAGGCATATACACAAGGACTTTTATAACAGTGCAGCATCTGAAACAAGCTAAATATCTGATTGGGGATTGGCTTCAAAAGTGATAATACGTCCACAAAACAGAAACTACAGCAATTAAAAGAGTTTATCGATTTACTTATTAACAGATGTTTGTAACACATTGTCAAGTCAAAAAATTAGTTTATAAGACAATCTGTACGCTATGCTTCCATTTTTATTAAAAATACGCATCTAGTCTGAAGTGAAATATACCAATGTGAAAGATATTTATCGCCGGTTAGTAACAGAACAGGTGTTATTTTTTTTTTTAACCTTGCTCGGGTCGAACCAGTGTGGATTTCCTGCATAATGAATAAATTTGTTATGGATAAACTCTCCACCCTTACAGAACGGTGCCTTCATATGGCTTTACTCCTACCACAAATCATATAGGTTCATCCCTGAAAAATCAGAGTCCCGTGAAAATTTAACAGAGATAACATTTAAAAAAGAAAAAAGAAAAAAACACAGAAGCCTTTCTAACTACTTGATTTCCTTTAAAAATCATACAGAAATCTTTTAGTGCTCAGCTGCTGCACACGATTTTTTTATGTTTTATTTCTTTATGTTTCAGCCCCACCCCTTCACCTCTGGGGAGAGAGGAGCTGGGCACTGGGTTAACCACCGATGGGCAGTGATTTAATCAACCCATGAGGCAAAACCTCTACAGAAAACCCTAAATGACTCTTCAGGAGCTTCTGGGTTGGTGAAGGCATCAAGGTGCTGGGACGGTGGTGCCCCCAGAGAGGGCACCATGTCCCATCCCCAAGTGCTTTTCCTACGCATCTCTTCCATTTGGCCGCTTCTGAGTGGTGTCCTTTATAATAAACTGGGAGACATAAGTAAAGGGTTTCCCTGAGTTGTGTGAGTCATCCTAGTGCATTATCAAACCTGCAAAGGGGGTTGTGGGAACCCCCTGAATGCCCAGCCAGTCGGTCTGAAGTACAACGTGGGCTCCCCCCTGGCATCCAGGTGGGGGCGGTCTGGTGGGACTGAGCCCTCTGCTTATGGGATCTGAAACTAATTTCAGGTAGGTAGGTGCAGGGCACCTGGCTGGTTGTCAGAGAGTTAGAGGCATGCTGTTAAAGCCACCATGCATTTCGAGTCAGAAGTGTTGTGAGTTCAAGGGTTAAAAACACGTAGGAGAAAAACCTTCAAACAAACCTAACGCTAATACAAACACAGCACCCGTAAGATCAAAGAAGTCCAGGACTTATCACCTATGGTGCTTGGAGAAAGAATTAGCAAACATAGCTGTGGGTATGCACTGAGTATTAACAATCTAACGTGCAAAGTCAGGAGGCTGAGCGGATAGCCTCGGCTAACTTCAACGGGCTAAAAGTAATACAGTAATGCTCTTTCAAGAAAAATGACAGTCCCCACTACTGGGGGGTCCTCCACGTCCCAGACACCATCCGGAGTGCTGCACACCCAAACCCCATCGACGGGCTGATATTGTCTCTATGTAACAGACAAATACTCAGAGTCTCAGAGAGGTTAATTAACTTCCCTGAAGTTATACTGCTCGTAAGTGGTGGAACGGGAAATTTCGCGTGGGTCTTTCTGAGTATAAAACATACCCTTATAACACTGGTGCCCAGAAGCTGTTTTATGCAAAGGATCTCATTACTGGAATATTTCAGTGCACTGCAAGAGATGAGATATCCTCAAGGTCACCCTCGCCATCATGTTCATTGCCACCGTTAATAGTATTTCATATAGGCCCGCACGCGTGTGGCTTCCCTGTGGGACTGGCCCCATAACTCGCAAGGCCCAGTGCTAACTGAAAACACGAGGCCCCTTGTTGTTAAGAATTTCAAGATGGTGACTGCAGAGCGTTAAACCAAAGCTCAGGCCCTTCTGAGAGCAGGCCCCGTGCTACTGCCCATTGCAGGCCCGTGAAGCTGGCCCTGAACCTTCCCGGTATTTCTTTGTACTCGATCCCAGATTCTCTTGGAGGAGGAATCAGAAATTATTATCATAAAGAACTCATCCAGGGAGTTTTTTGTACTGCCTTCGTGTGTTCATTCAACAAACACCCTGTGGTTCCATGACGGGAGAAACAAAAGGGTAATGTAAAATGCCCTCTGATTTCGTCACTGAAGTCACAGCTGGATGGAACTGTGATTTCCCTGCTGCCTGAAAACATGGGAACGTCTTGGCCAGCCTCAGCGGCTAGCTCAAAGGTAGAGAGGGAAGCCCTCTGTAGACAAACAGATGGGCCTACGTCCCTGACTCCTCTCTGGCCTCCTCCCAAGGGAGTGCGCCCTGTAACAAACACACCGCATTTTCACGCCTGTCTTAAATTTGTTGCCTGCTTCCAATGAGCTTGGAATACAAGCTGGCCTCCTGGGGTGGCTGGTTAAACCTTTTGAAAAGAGAGATCACTCTTGTCATACTCCCATTCTCGTGCTGCTTATTTGGGGGCTGTTCCAGCCCTTTCAAAATGTACTTTTCAATCCCTTGAGTGTCTTTTGCTCCCTCGTTAAAGACCTCTCCTCTTCCAGATAGTTGCCCCTTCACCTTTAAAAGTCTGTCAACAACCCAGACAAAACCAGTTTGGACATACCGGAACTCTGGAACCAGCGACACTTTTTCCATCGGCACCGATGACTCTCAAGGAGGAGCCAGGTGGCTGATGACGTGGATGAGGACCCAAGACCAGGATGGTAAATGAGACGGATATCAACTCTCGCTCTTAACCTCTCGTCCCAGGGGTAGCCCGGGGGTCCAGGGAGCTCTGGTCCCCTCGGTGACTTAGCAACTCCAGGTCACTTGAAATGTAAATAATCAAAGCAGTAGGGCTTCCTTTCTTAAAAACCAAGACAACAGCTGGTGTTGGCCTGGGAAAGAGGCAATTCGCCCTCTGGCTCTGGCTTCAGGCTGCAGGAAAATTACCATTGCCCTGCAGCGACCCTACGTGGGGCGCCACAGTGCCCCCTTCTGGACAAACTGGTTTGGTCCTGATTGCGGAAGAACAATGGGCAGACTGTGTGGGATCTGGGCTTTACCTTCCTGGAAACCCACTGAGAGTCTACAGAGGGAAAGAGAAAGCAAATAAAGTAAAAACATGATCCGTGTCTGCTTGGTCCTCCCCACTAATAATGACTTCCATGCCTGAGGAAACTAGAAAACATAGTGTCCTGTTTTGATTCTACTTTTACCTCCAACACCGCAGTGTGAATGCCCTGGCCCTGAATCCAGGAGGAATCCAGCATTTGCCATTAGGATGATGAGGGTGGTTTCAACTGAAGACTTTCCCATAAGGCTCAGGAAGGGGGTTTCACAAACTGGCCCTTCCCCCAACTCAGAATTCTCACTGAGAGTCAAGAAGATGCCAGGGGAACCTGGGTGGTTCAGTGGTTAAGCGTCTGCCTTCAGCTCAGGTCATGATCCCAGGGTCCTGGGATCGAGCCCCGCATCGGGCTCCCTGCTCTGCAGGAGGCCTGCTTCTCCCTCTCCCACTCCCCCTGCTTGTGTTCCCTCTCTCACTGTTTCTCTCTCTGTCAAATAAATAAATAATCTTTAAAGAAAGAAAGAAAGAAAGATGCCAGAGTTTTCATTCCCTTATCCCACCAGGGCACAACAAATACCCCTCAACGTATCCCACCACCAGAAAACTCCAGAGAAGAACTTCACTTCAGGAAATAGAGAAACACCAAATGTTTTTATTCAGGCTCCCAGAAAACACATATACCAACTACAAACTGTATTATTTCTAGACTCATGGCTTTTCTTTCCAACCAGAATGGGAAGCCAGAGAGGAGAACGCTATTGGGAATGATTAAATACATACAGAATCTCTTTAAAAGTTAAAAAGCATTAATTTAACAATAACGTTGTTAGCTTTCAGTAACTTCTCTTTTTCTAAATCAGTTCTATAAGCAGTTGAACTATTGAGCCTTGGATTTTATTCACTGATGCAATTTAAACATTATCTTTGACTTAAGAAATCTTTCTTTGTATCTGAATACCATATTCATGCTAGCTTCTCCTTGTTTTCCTTCACAAGGCGCAAGGAAAAGGACCAGAAAGACAGCATTCTGAGAGGAGGCAGGTGGTCCTTGGGAAAGATGGGGGGCTGGGGCTCAAAAGTCTCATCTGATTCAACTTCACTGCGTTTTTAAGATAGCTGCAGTGACAGGAGTTTGTAATTTTTCCCAGACAAGAGCACGGGAACATGACTGGTATGACAAATACATTTGTGGCTTCACCAGATGAGCTGTTGTCCAACTAGCTGTTCTTGTAAACTACCTGAACCCTAGCAACACCCAGCAATCACAAGTCTGGTTACTGATTGCTGGGCAGAACCTTAAAAAGAGGACCTGTCCCAAGAAGCATGTTCTCTCCGCTTTGGCCCAGATGGCCCCTTAAAACCATCCCCTTCTGGGGGCACCTGGGTGGCTCAATGGATTAAGCGCCTGCCTTCGGCTCAGGTCATGGTCCCGGGGTCCTGGGATCGAGTCCCGCATCGGGCTCCCTGCTCAGTGGGGAGCCTGCTTCTCCCTCTGCCTCTGCCACTCCCCCTGCCTGTGCTCTCTCTCTCTCTCTCTCTCTCTCTCTCTCTCTGTGTCTCTGTCAAATAAACAAATAAAATCTTCTAAAAATTAAAAAATAAACCATGCCCTTCTGGCCTCTGTATGCCCTAGCAGGTCTCCTTCCCAAGCTAGACAACTCGATTACACCCACATGCATTGTGATGATGATAATAAACCGAGGCACAAAGAAAAGAATGTAGTCCTGATCCTCAGAGAGACACCAGGATGGTGAGCAGATAGACGAGGCAACAGCACATTCTATTAGCATGAAGCGCTGTAAGAGAGGGCTGAACAAAGTGTAACGGGAACAAACTCCCTGGAAGAGACCCAGCTCAAATGTCTCCTCTTCTGAGAAGCCCTCCCTGCATCCCCAGGCTGGGTGAGGCCAACACGCATTCAATCAATCAATGTTTATTGAGGGAATGGTGTCAGGATCTAGGGGGAAGCGATGATGGACCCGCTGCCAGAGTGCTTCCATGCTGGTGAGGGAAGTAGAGGCAAACCAGAAGGTAAAAAAATATTTAAACACTATTACCTGATGCCGTGAAGGAAACAAAGGGGATGACGTGGGGCTAAGAAAGGGGGACCTGGTTTTTGGAGGGATGGGAGAAGACCTCTCTGGGAAATGGTGTTCGCACGGAGAACTGAAGGATGCTCTAGGATTAAAGGATGCCAACCAACTGAAGAATGGCGGTGGGCAGAGGGTAGGAAGTGGTCCGGACAAAGGGAATGGGCCCTAAGGGGGTGGGCTAGACCAGGGGGGTAGTTGAGGAACTGAAAGTTAGGAGGTTGTGGAGTTTCCAATAGAGCCATGCAGTTGTCTGAGCAGACGTGAGGGTGGTGGCAAAGGTACATTTAGGAGATGGGACAGAAAGAGCTTGTAGGTTGGGGCTGACGGAAGAGAAAAATAAAACAAACAGGGGTAATACCTACACCATTCACTCTGAATGGCCAGAGGGATGCTAGTGCCATTTCCTAAGAAGGGAGAAATTTGGGAGGCCGTAGGGTTACGGCCGCAGGAAGAAATATCAAGAGTTCCATTGTATGCACAGTAATTTGGAGATGTCTCTGCATCGCATAAAGGGAGATGTCAATTAGATGATAGGAGATATGAATCTGGAGCTTGGAGAAGAGGTCTGAGCTAGAAATACACATTTTAGAGTTTTAAATACGCATGTGGTGTGATAAGGCCCAAGAAGTGATCCAAAGAGAACGCAGAGCAGAGCAAATGGGGATCAAGAATGAGTCCAAAGAAATTTCACCAGCTACCCAAGAGTACAAATGAACCCTTGGGGAGAAAGAGAAGAATCCCAGCTAGGGAGACTTAGAAAGGCTTCCAGAAGTTAAATCTTAAAATATAAAGACAATCACTACTAAAATCTATCCGACTCTAGCTGGCTGCCCCATCTATCACTCCGTGGATCACTAGGGTGGAAGGCCCAGATCCGGCAGGCCAGGCAGGTGACCTTTCTCTCCCCCTCTGTCCTGAGTTGTCCTAGCCTACGCCATGGGCTGTGGGACTGGTCAAACAGGAATACTATAGGAACCCATGGCCAAGCACTCACAGAGCCACCCTGCCCTCCTCTGCAGGGACCTCCAGAGCAAGCAGTGAATTACCCTCTAGTTCCAATTCTTTCCTTCATCCGCTTCCACAAAGGGTACCCAAGAAGACATCGCCATCACTAATCAAACCTTTCCCTTAGCACATGAACATGTTTACCTTGTACCCAGCCTAAAACTGAAACAAATAAACCAAACTGTAATCTCTCCTGCATCTACTTTCCTATTCCCATCCTCCCCTTGATTGCCACTCCTGAAAAAAAAAAAAATTGCATTCTGCTTCTCTCCACCCATTCTCAACCCACACCAACAGGGTAACTGTAGCCACCGCTTTTCTGACCCTGTTCTGGCACAGGTCAGTGATTGCCTTGAAATTGATGAATCTGATGATACTTTTCAGTACTTACGTTATTTTACCTCTCTATAGCATGTGGCACTGTCTCCTATTCCAAGACACCTGCTCTCTTCTGAGTTCCCTCCCTATTTCTCAGCATCCTGTGAACCCTGAATAGCGGCCCACCTGCCCATCTATAGATACTAGAGCATCCCACGATTCTTCCCCCAGCACTGCGCCCACCCCCATTTTTCTTTCTAATCTCATGATCTCTCTGGGTGCGTTCATTTACTTCTGTGATCATAAATACCACTCCATCAAGGACCCCAGAATCTCTTATAGCCAACTGCTTGGGGAGCATCCCCACCTGATGTCCCACCAAAAAATTCTAACCCAGTGTGCTGAAATGAATTGATTACCTTCTCCTTCAAACCTGCAATCTCCCTCCGGAATTCCTTTTTGGCACGCTCTCCCACCCCCATTTGCTTCAGCCAGAAACCCAAGAGACTCCCTCCTGCTCACCAACTATGTATGTTTGGTCACTGACTCCTAAATATTCCTGGAACCTGGTAATGCAAATGCATCCCTATGAACTCATTTGGACAATTATCTCCCACCTGAATTGTTGCTGTTACCTGAATCCTAACTGGTCTCAGTGTCCCTGCCTCCTCCGCGGCAATTCACATTCCACCCAACAATGTTATAACAACAAAGACTTGGACATAACCTAAATGTCCATCGGCCAGGGACTGACTGAATCAACCATCATATGGTGATACTGTGGACTATTACCAGATATATATAACACATGCATATATACCTGGAGGTATGAAGTGAAAAGCAAAGCTGTAGAACAGTCTGTATAGGATGGTACGATTTGCATATCAACAACGGGATGTTTGTAGGGCCATAGAAAAATGTCTCAAAGGATAGACCAGAAAATGAGTAATTCTCGAGAGCAGGGTTGAGGCATTCTTCTACTTCTTTACTTTATGCCATTCTGTAATATTTCAGGCTTGGGGGTGGTTTTTGGTTTTGTTTTTGTTTTTTAATAATGCTACTTTTGTTGTTGTTCTTGTCACTGTTATGGGGAAAGAGCCACTGATCCAGAGGACAAAAAGTTAAAAATTTTTGTTAAAAATAATTGGACAGTGAAGACTGAATCCTTCATACCCCTTTATTTGCTGATCGTTAAATTCTATGTACAAAATGGATTTTCTAAATGCTGATTCAGTATTGTCTTTATCCAAATACTGGAAACATGCACGGTATCTTTTTGCTACAGTAAATAATAGATTTGAAACTCTTTAAAACAGGTAAAGAAAAGAAAGGTAATTTTCAGTGTTGGCTTGTTTTACCTTCTACTGTTCTACAAGTAAGCCATTTGAATCAAGTTGCTGTGCTAATAAAAACACAAACACATTGATGATCAATGTCCTGGTCTCAGAGAGCAGAGCCAGCTAGATGAGAGAGTAAGGGGAAATGTCCACAGAAGTATCATCTACAAGCCCTTAGATTATGTATAAAAGTACTCTTTCATGTCTGAACATAATATTTGCCAAGGGAATAGAGCTGAGACATATCAACGTAAAAGCGCCTTTAGCTGCAGGTGGACAGAAGGCATGAGCTCTTGAATCAACAGAACAACGCCGTAGGTGTTCCAGAAAGGGGTTATCCAGTTCGCTGCCCACCTTCGCCCAAGGTAAGGACCCCATGGGAAATACACTAGTAGGAATATGGAAACAGTTGTTGTAAACACTGGGACTATCAATAACAGCTCTACACTGGTTCCCAATATATTTATCTATTGCTCTCTCTGGCCCCTTCCAGTAACAAGAGTTGAGAACCCTTTCCTAGGCAGCAGTTTCAGATAACCATCCTCCTGTTGCACCAGAAACTTCTGGCAGGTCCGGGAGTGAAGAGAAGAGCTTCTGTCATCCGTGTCTGGGGGCTGCATGGGTCACAGCTAAACCTGGGTAAGGTGATGTCTACTCATTCTCCCCATCCTTGCCCACCAGAACGCATCTCCCTCCCCACCCTTTCCCCCCCAATCACATACTCTTTTAAGGTATAGCATTTTATTCCAGATAATAGCTTTGTGGAGGCCTGAATATTCAGATCAAAGGCAACTGTACCCATTATTTTATTGTCGCTCAAATGTTTTAATTTGGAGTCACCAATGGATGCTGTGGTGTGCCACCAAGACTCCCATGCTCCCACCTTCAGGACTGTAAGATTTATTCCCCCAGCGGCTGACAGTGCTGGTAAGTGACGCTTATCGACTATAGGGCCCTCTGAAGCCTAGCCCTGGACTCACCCCGGGCCATGCCCACTGCCCAAGCACAGCCCAGATCCAGTAGCTGGTTGATGCAGGGGTAGAAAGGCCAGACCTCTTTTCTCACTGCAGGCTCATTCTAAAGAAACATCCCTGCACCAGGGCTTCCTGTGGGATGGGCTGAGCCCTTTGATGGGACTGTTTCAATTTCCCCCCCTGCCCACCCTTTCTTCCTTCCCTCTTCCACAGGGATTTATGCCTGCCAGCTCCCCTCAATAAATTTCATGTACACAAGTCTCCACCTCAGAGTGCTTCCCAGACCGACCAGCAACAGTGCCTCAAACCCAATGTAGCAGTGTCTTGAAAAGAATCCAAATTTGAATACTCTCAGACTAATAGGTAAACTTCGACAAATGATTAGCTCTTCATCTGAAATGTTAGCAATTAATCATGATCAAAAAATCGATGATCCCTTCAGAGCTTCTAGCCTAGGATGATTTTACTAATGTCTGCTGATTGATGACTTTGAATCCCAGAGAAACACCAGGGAAACAGACTCAGTCTATAATCCCATTACTCTCTATTCGATTCTTCGAAATAGGTCCCATACTTATTTTTGACTTTTTCCAGACCATAAGTTCCATCTAAATATAAAAAAATAAGAGCTGAGCCCATTCCCCAGGGACCATGAGTCCCCTCCGTGTGTCTGAGATAAGTGTCGTCAGCTGATAACCATCCATTTCACCTCTAGAGAAGTTTATCTAATTGTGCTTTGTTCATGTTGACTTCCATCCACTTTCCTAAGAAAGCTGGTTATCAGATCACAACTGCCCTTTTAAGTACAGACTGAGATCAAAACAAAAATACATTTGGTTTGCAGCAGTTGGCTTTGCCTGATACCTAACAGAAAAGAATGCTTTCCTTGTTTCATCTGTTTTCTTTTACCCTATCCCCCTCCACGCACTGCAACTGCTTCTTCTACTTGAAATTCTCTGGTTTGATGTCTACAAACTGGGGTCTGACCATCGTTCTCAGTTGCCTAAACTTATTCCCTCTTTTTTTTTTTTTTAATGGTGGCATCTTCTTTAACGTCACATCTCCATTCAAAGATAAGTTAACTTCTCTGTAATCACTGACATCTTTCTTGTGCATTGTCTCTTAAATTCTTTATCATCTCTTTCTCCAAAGACACTCGGCTATCTTATTTCCTTTGACCAAAATGATTGAATCTACCTGCTGGCGCTAAAACAAACAAACATAGGGAACACTGTGAAATTTTGAGGAAATGTGAAATAACTGCAAAATGTGCACACTTTGAAACACAGTAGAATTAGACGGAAAAAAAAAGTCCCCAATAACAGCCTAAAATCAAAATTCCTCAAAGCTTCAGATTCTCCATCTGTAAAATGAGCATAATATTCCATAGGAATTTTCCAAGGATTTAATGAAATCATATATGTATAGTCACACAGACTTGGAATAAATTCAAATGAATGGTCCTATTTATATTTTGTTTATGCTGTTTTCTATAAACACTGCTGATATATGACAATTGTCTCACAAATACTAAATGACATATTTGGTGGAGACACTTTTTTCCAATGAAAAAAGAACGGAATGCTGTGGGACTTGGGGGTCCCCAAGAACCCAGGGGCTTCCAAAGGGAGTCAAACCACCAGTCTGGACAAAGTGCTGACATTTACTGCCACCTATTGAGTAATCAGCAAACTGTGCTTAAATACACAACAGTAAGACCTCTGAAAAATTTTTTTCCTCAATTTAAAAGACATCTCTAGTCATCACTGTTTGCATATATTGCAAATATATATATATATATCAGCCCTAAACCTAAAAGGACAGGGTAATAGTTGTTTTAGGAAAGTGGGTAAGTGATGTCACAACCCTAAACCACTATGCTTAAAATCATACAGGAAAGGATAAATTCCAGAGCCACAAAATACTCAGCTACATTTGCCCAAGCGCATGCCCAAGGCTCAGTATTCCGAAGGATGGGACTCATGTGGTCATGCCCTGCCTGGGCTGTTTCAGAGCACTGTATCTGGATAAGACTGTGTTACTGGCATCCTGACAACCAATAATTACAAAAGAACTGATCATCAGGAACAACCCAGACCAAAGTTAAAGGAAATAACAAGGAGGTAGTGGTTAAAGGGTTAACAAGAAAAAGTGGCTGGAATTACCTTTCATGTCCTACAGATGGGTTTTGAAGAATTCCCCCAATTCACAACCACTGGGCAGTGGCAGTCCGGAAGAGGTTTCAGAACCCAGGGTTTCATTCTCTCAAAGGCTGCCTTAGAGAGGTAAGCGGTTGAGCAGGCAACGTGCGCCAGGAGTCTCAGAAAAGACTGTGCCCAACCTGGAAGCCGCATGCCCTATCTCAGGAAAAAGCCACTTGGCCCCAGTGGGACTAAGCAGTGTACTCTAACGGTTAGGGCCCAGGGTACCAGAGCCTGGCTGCCTGGATTTACAGCTTGTCTTTGCCACTCACTAACTGTGAAACCTCGGGCAAGTTCCTTAATCTTTCTATGCCTCGATTTCCATACCTGTAAAACGGGGATGAGAATAGGTCTTGTGCATCACATTGCAGTGGGGACTGAATAAATTAATACATATAAAGTGCTTAAAACAATGCAGGGCTGTAATCACTCAATAAATTGTACCAACACTAAAGGACAGATCCTTTGCCATCAGATTTCCCAATGTTTGCCAGAAGCCACAATCAGGATTCCTTTTTTAGGTGAAAGAGGTTTATAAGCAAATAATTCTAACATTTTCAAAATCCTGAATAAGCCAAGAACATACTTGTCTGGGGGCCACATACAATCTGCAGTGATCCAGTACCTCATGGCTAGTGCTGTGGGAAGAGCAACGCTTAGGATGCAGACGAGCCTCAGACCCACTTCCAACCTTGCCACCAGCCCTGTGATCCTGAGAGCACAGTGCCTGGGAACCCCGGGATGGCAAGAGCACACGAGAGAGAGTCCCGTGCCAGATGACAAAGGGCGAGTAACAGATGGCCCCTCTGACCAAATGTAACAGAAGAAAGTACTCTTGGTGATTTAAATGAAGCCTCTAACACTACAGGGGTGTGTGGGAGAGGAAACATCTCCCTCCTTGTCTCCAGGGACTTCACTCAAGGTCTTTAACGTGAACCATCATGCATCCTAGGAGCCAGGATTGACACAGACCAAGTCCAGCCACTAAAACAGAGTTCATCCCATCTTTAAAGGACAACTCTTGCTCATTGAGTCTATAATCCAAAGTAGCTACCAAGATTGCCAAAACCACCGGCAGTTCAGCCGACAGCCATTGTACCTGCTCATCCACGTGGAAAATTAAATAGATACATCGGTGAAAGATAAGTAAATAAATAGCAACATTGTTGAAAAACAACCATTTTGGGGGGGGAAGCAAAGCACTAAGAAAATGAGTTATCGTTTTTAAAAGTTTGAGGATCTTCCCTTTTCTCCATTTGCCTTTGATTTGGCTGGCCCATTGTCTCTTCTGCCATCACTTGAAGCCAACCAGACAGATTTATAACGAGATGCTAGTCCTTTTCTACTCTGCTCACAAATATGTGGCCCATCTGCCTCCAATCAATGATGGAGCACGTGGAAATGGGAGCAATGAGGTATTTTTAAACACTCCTTTAATGAATTCATCCCAAGGACTTGGCACTTGGTGCGTTAAGGGGTGAGGGGCGGGCAGAGGGAGGAGAGAGCAAGTACAGGATCTGGTAAATAAAGAGATTTGCCGTAATCTGGATTCTAAAACCCTTGCTATGAAACATCCTGCTTGCCCCCAACAAGCTGTTAAGAGCAAATAGACAAGTCTGCAAGCAAGGCGGTATATGTCATTGTTCGATTTTTTTTTTTCAGACTTCAAGGACAAGTTCTTAAAACACAAGCAAAACTAGAATTTTATCTAGAGAGGGATACTGTCTACTATTGCTAGAAGGTTTTAAATTATTTGATTAAAATAATCACCGCAGGTCATTGACGTGAAGAGTAGATTCAGTTAGGTCCAGAGACTAGCCAGTCCCTTGGGGGAAAAATCAGCATGGAAAACAATTTCGTTTGCCTTTAAATGGGGGGGAAACCAGACATCTGGGCATTGGTAATACAGTCTTAAAGGAGGGTGGGGACCGGGGAATTTACATTGAAATCAACCTGTGTTGAGCTTCAAACTGTGAAAAGCTTTGCAATCCTAGATCTCTAGGATTTATGGCACAATGACCCAGAAATTTCACTCGTAGCTGTTAAATATTGCTGGTTTCTGCAGCCAAAGCACTACCTCCTAGGCACTTTTCCTTGTCTAACAATTTCCTTAAATTTGAAGCGAAAGGAGACATCACCTAATCGTGTTGTATAAAAGGGCAAAAGAAGCGGCCATTGATACTGATGGGCAGACCTGTCTTTTGGTTTTTTAACACCCTGGTTCTTCTGCTTCGTTTGGTGGAAATGCAGTTTCGTTTGGATTTAGAAATTGTTTCTTGTTAGAATTGAGCTTCCTTCTAGTCCCTCACAAGAGGCTGTCTTAGTAAACATGAAATGGCTTTTTCATAATTCCATTATTATCTCTTTTACCCAAGGAGGCTGATTTTTATATTCTTCAAAAGGAGAAATGAAAACGGCAGCAAAGCCCGAGGCATGCAATATGCAAACCCCTCTGGGCCCCAAACCCCATGCCCTCCACTCGCTTTCCAATAAGTCCACTCCATGAGCTCTTCCTCCCACTGACCTCAACCTCATTCCCAAGGGGAGGAGGGAGACGGCAATCGTTATGTTTTGCTTTTGTTTGCTTGAAATAATAAATCCAGAGGTCTCCCTTGCCAGGGTTTTTCTGCTGTCAGCAGTTTTCTGTTTCATTTGCTTCCTTAGTCAAACTGAAACTCAAGCCCTTGTGGTTGGCTTTCGCCCTGACCCCTTGGCTCCTGGGAACTGATCAGAAGACAGATCGCTGCGGGTTCCTGACAAACAGGGAGACTTAGCAGTCTTTCACCCCCCAGAACGTATTTCTAAAATGTCCACCTCCACAACATCTAGGCGCTCCAATATAACTCAGTCCAGAATTGACCCTAGCCTGTCTGCCACCAACTACTTATAATCGCTTTCCAATTTGGGTCAGGGACCTAAAACCATAACTCTAGCCGTGTCTGGGGAGCCAGAAAAAAAAGAGTGCTCAACTATCTAATTAGACGTTGCTTTGCAAGAAAATACCTTTTGGGGCCTGGGAACTACCAAAGAGTCCACTGTTGGCTTTTATGGATACTAATAATCCCGGTTGCAAATAATCAGAAACCTCAAATAACCAAACCGTCTTTGAGTATACTCTGTGAAGGCAAAGACCAAGTGCAGAGGCTGATCACAAGAAGATTCCAAAAGGCAGTCTGCAGGGTGTATATGCCAAAGGTTTGAGAGAAAGCCAGTAATCTTCTGCACTAGACACTCTTCAATAATAACTGACATTTCCAGGTGATAACCCCAAAGTTCTGTCAAGTCCTGGAATCTTCCTGGAAAGATGACAGTACCTTTTATACCATTTTATTCTTAAAACCCATTTTCATTGGGCCACCTACTTCACAGACATTGGAAGAATCAAATGTGATGATATACACAAATAAGCTTTACAAGTAGGATGCTAAACAAACATAAGATGTCACTGTTGCTTCTAATTGGAAATCGGCATATGTATTTTGACAGTAACTATATCACCAAAAGAATGGTAACCAGAATGGCCAGTTTACCATACTCTCCCATGTCTCAAACATTCTCAATCAAACAGAGTTGAACTGAAAATACAGGTATTGAAAACATAACTGTATTGCTATTTTTGCTTCCTTCTCAGCAATGTGTTTGTGTTTCAAAGAAACAGCTTCAACACTGGTAGAAAGCAAAAGCCAACAAAGGCAACTGGCCTGAGGAGTCTCCGTGAACTTCTGTTTATAAGGCACATCCATCAAAGATGTCAGAAGAGGCAAGAGAATCTCACCAAACCACAGGAACAATTTACTAATCAAAGTCTTCGACTGGAGCCGATCTTCTAAAAGCTAGCTCTCAGACTATGTATGTGTTTTTATTCCTGTAGAGTGCCTTCTATGTGAGGTCGACCCAAGTACTCGGGTAAATGGTCCTGGAAGAAAAGATGGAAGAACGGAACAGATGGAGCAAGACCAAGGCTTCTGAAAATGTCGCCTGCTTATCAGTTACTGCTCTTACATGATAATGGGTCATAGATCTTGCTATATGCTTCCCAGCCTTTCAATTTTTTTCAGTTCTTTCATCTCCTAAATACAAGGGGGTTTTTTGACCCATCTTTTCTTAACTATGCACAGATACTGCATTAATTGACGGTGAATCTTAAAAATACTGAAAATCACTTCTTCTCTGTATTTAATGTCAAATCATTTCACAGCTCTCATTTAGAGCAGAGGTGAGATACATACCTTTGGGGGTCTTTGTTATTGCCTTAACCTTTCCCTTCCCTCTCTGGCTCTCAAAGTAAGGAGTGAGTTGGGTGCAGGATTTGAAAGACAACCATTATCCACCTCTTTCACAGATGTTTTTGAACCTAGCCTTTACACAGAGGGGTAAGCCTAGAAGGGCCATGAAGGCAGCCAGAAACGCCTTTATATCTTTTCCCGTATGAAAGACTGATTCAGCAGGGAAAGGCTCTGAGATTGAGCCATATGGGCTCTTAATATTTAACTCTAGACCTCTGTTTTAGCACAATGTACCACCTTCTTTGTACACACGTGTCTTTCTGGAGTATCTTTTTTTGAAGGAATAATCATCAAAAAAAAGTCCACACTGCTGAAATGTTAGAATGAAAAGAAAGAAGAAATCTCATGCTACCGCAAGGTGCCAAACTCCTTCAGGACTCCCAGGGAGAGAAAATGGATGAGTTTCTTCTCCTGAACACAGACGGTTTTGGAAATACCTTACTTTTGCTGGAGGTTGGAATCTAAAGATCTGACTTTGGAACAAGTTCTTTACTCCTACTTAGAGAGCCTTTCCCAAAAAACAAGCCTGTGGCGTCGGTAAAATGTCTTAGAAAGAAATTATGCTAAGTGCCGGCACTAAGGATTCTTCACCAGTGCCCAGAGGAACTGCTTTCCACGCAACTTGGATCCAGTGATCTCTCTTTTTTTTTTAAGATTTTATTTATTTATTTATTTGAGAGAGAGAGAGAGAGAGCACATGAGAGGGGAAAGGGTCAGAGGGAGAAGCAGACTCCCTGCTGAGCAGGGAGCCCGATGCGGGACTCGATCCCAGGACTCCAGGATCATGACCTGAGCCAAAAGCAGTCGCTTAACCAACTGAGCCACCCAGGCGCCCGGATCCAGTGATCTCTTGCGAGTGGCCAGTGCAATTTTCTGAATTAACCAAAGAGCTGACCTCCCCAACTAGTCCTTTTATCCCTATTTCGGGTTCTACCAAGCCAGAAAAGTTTCCTGGGAGATACTCATCCAGGGACCTTGTTCTGGACCTTTCCTTTGAGGTGTGAGTATTCAAGGGATTCTTTTGCAGGCCTTGCAGCCCCATCTCCCTCCTGCTAAAGGCAGCCGTCATTTGCCTCTGGGAACATTCTCCCTCCAACTGCTCCTCACGAGGCAGGAGAGGACTCCACGGCCCCAGGCAGAATGGGGAAGCCAGCGCTTCACCCGCTGGCATCGGGGGACTCCTGTCTCTGCCCCAAATCACTTCTTTTCCCGCCTCTTCCCGGGAAGTACCCAAATCTCTTCCACTCGTCCTTAGAGCGGGCCAGGGAGATTCCGCCATCCAAGGGCAAGGTGCGATCTGTGCAGGCCGGGCTTCTCCCCTGAGACTCTGCAAAGGTGACATTCAAGTCCTCGCGCCGCCCCGGTCCCGGTCCCGGCTCATTCATTCCGGGCCGGTCCCCACCTTACAGCCCGCGCCTGGCTCCAATTGTGGCTTCCCCGGGCAATGTCTGCCGCTCACACCGTGCGCAATCTCAAAAAGTAACCGCTAGAGCGTTCTCTCGTCCGACGCTTCTTCACACCTCCACCGTACCCTTTTCATTCAAATAAAACCGTCGTCCGTCCCCCGCATCTTCAAAGGGTTAAGCAGCTAGCTAGCTTCGCCACGGAAAACCAATCCCCTCCCCACCATCCCACACCCCCAGCCGAGCCATCGCTCCGCCACCACCGTCTCCGAGGCCCGGCGCCGACGTCTCCGGGTCCCCATCCCGGATGAGGGGCCACCCCCCCTCCCCCGCGCGCGCCCGCTCCCCCGCGGGTCCGCAGAAAAGCCCCCTCACCCTTCGGTGGATGCCATGGTCTGGGGAACGCCCCCTCCTCTTCGGCGCGATCCGGCGGCGGCGGGCGCGGGGCGAGCGGGCGCGGCGGGAGCGCCCGCGAGTGGCGGAGCGCGCTATTTAAGGGGGAGCGTCTCCCCGCCTCCCACCCCCCTCCCGGGTAAGCCCTTTAGCGCCTCAGCCCGCGCGGGAGGCTCGGGCCGGCGCTAAGCCGCGGCTCGGCTCTCCTCCGCGCGCGTCCCGCCTCGCGGGCGCTCGGCGGGGCGCTCGGTGGGGCGCTCGGGGGGCTGGGGGTGGCTTCCGTCAGCCAGCGCCGCCCCCGGGCCGCCGGGCCGCCGCCGCAGCCACCTGCGCGTACTGCGGGGCTCGAGGCGCGGCGAGGGGCCGAGCGCGGGCTGCAGGCGGGCGGCGGGGGAGGCCGGGGAGGGGGGCGTGCGGTGGGGGTGCAGGGGAGTGTGTGCGTGCGTGCGCGCGTGTGCGGGTGTGTGCGCGCCGAGGGACGCGGTGGCGGGCCGCTGCGCCCTGGCTCGGCGCCGCCGGGGAGGGATTGCGAGGTTTAGCCCCGCCGCAGCTGGGGATTTGCAGGCGATCCCTCTCTATTTTCGTCGAGAGCTGACATCACCCGCGCCGCCGCCTCGGGGGACTCCTTTAACTGCCGCCCCCTCGCCCCCCGTCCCCAGACACGGTCCCTCCTCTGCCGTGCCTCCCCCCCCACCACACACACCCTCCCCGCTCCGGCCTCTCGCCATAAATTAGCCAAATAAGAAAGGAGGCCCCACTGGTCGCCGGGAAGGCCTGGGCAGCCGGTGGCAGGAACCCAGAGGATCTAAGGAGTCGCTATTGTTCCCCCTCAAGCCCGCGTGGCCCCGGGTCACCCCGCGCCGGGCGAAGCGCAGGCCAGGGCCCGGAGACCTGGGATGCCCCTCCGTCCTCGCCTCGCTCAGCAGCCCCCGGCGCTCCCCCTCGCTCCTTGGCACACGCGCTCCGGCGCCGCGCTCACCCGCAGGCTCACCCGCAAGCTCCCCCTCGCGGGCGACACACCCACCCCATCCTCCCGCGTCCCGGGTGCCGGGCCCAGCCGAACCCAGCTGCGCGCCCTCCCCCGCCGAGGCCCGAATAAATCTCTGGCCTTCAATTATTCATCGGGATTAATATTAATGCAGCTCCCGGGGGGCGGCCGGCGGGCGGGGTGCTGGGGAGGCCGTGGGGTTTTTTTAAGCTTTGGGAGGTTGGCCTTGGGGGCGCTGGCTGGCAAGGCGCCGGGAGACTGCCCAGCTAGCGGCGGGGGACGCGTCTCCACCCACTCCCGCTCGCCTTCGGCTTCTGAGCCCCGGGGGCGGTGCACGGAGACAGATGGGCTCGGGCAGGGGAGGGTCGGAGCCTCCCCGCGGGCTTTGCATAATAATGACGAAATCCGCGCAGATTTTATCTTTGGGACGCAGCAGACACCTACAGCTCCAGCACCTGCCGCACGCTGTGACTGTCGGGGAGGGGAAACCTCACTTTTCTTCGTCTGGAAAATGGGACCAAAAATAATCCCCTTTGCGGGGCCGCAGTGAGAATTAAACCGGCTCTCTTGACAGATTTGCAACGTGTAAAAGCTCCCGGGAGATGTCAGCGGTGCTTAGCTTGTCTCTAGGAACCTGTCAGGCTCCTCCGGGCAGGGTCACGGGATCCCATAACCCCAGTAGCGTCCGCGCCTCGATGTCTCCCCAATTTTCTGCCCTGGGGAGGTACTCTTCAGTCCCGCGGCTGTGCGGACCCTTGTCAGACGCCGAGTGCGGCTGGCTAATGGGTGAGGGAATCAGGAAGATGTTATTTAAGGGTACAAACTTGCAACCAGTAGGTAAATAACCTGGAGATCTAATGCACAGTGCGCCGAGAACCTGGAATCTCTAGTTCATCCCGGGGACCTTGCCAGGGGAGCGGAGTCCCACAGGGACCGCTGTGTGGTTGCACGCCAGGCACTGGTACGCCAGAGCTTGGGTCCGTCACCACCTGCCAGTGGAGTGATCGGCAAATTCCTCAACTTTTCCTCATCCCATAGGCTGCATGGGAGTAACATTCCCAACCTCCCAGTGCTAAGAGAAGGAAATGAAATGTAAAAGATAGGCAAAGCGCTTTAAAGTCTGGCACCCTGTAAACCCTCCAAGATTGTTCCGTTAAATCTAAGGGTCTCCAGAGGATGGTTTCATGAGCACAATATCCAAGGATGAATAGGCAGATAAGAGAAATACCACGAAAAGGAGAAAAGAACTAAATAGAAGTGAAATAAATGAATCTCTGTTCACCTCCTCCCTTCAACCCCCTTCCCAATATCTGAGTCCAAACATCTTCCTCCATCCATACCTTGCTCCATGTCTCCCTTTCCCTCTGCTCTCCTCTCTTCCTGTCTGCCCCATCAGATCAACCAGATCTACATCTTCATCAGCCTAGGACCCTTTACTTAACAACCCTTCTAATTTTGCATTTTCTTTTTAAAATTGCAGTTATTAAATTAATGTATTGATCCGTATTCAATTAAGGCAATCTGGTACATGTGTTTAAAAATAATTTGCAGGTGAAAAACTACTTTCTTGTGCCTTCGTGTTGTGATTGACACTGCCTTTCTCTTTAACCCTACCAGGGGGTTTGTATCTAAAATTATCAGGTTTAGGACATTTATAGTCTCGTTTTCTCTTTACAATTTAGGGATTTTATTTCCTTTTTGCTGAGGTGGCAGCTAGACAACAAAGCCATGGGAATCTATCCCAGCCTAGATATTAATGATCCCAGCAGCCCTCCAGCACCCCTCTTAAGATGAGTGTGAATGAACTCCTCCTTTATAATCCCTCAGTATCTGCACACAGGCGTGGGGCCGAGTGGCACCTTTCATTAGCACTCACTGCCAAGAGCAAGGCACCTGGCCGTATATAAACACAGACTAAATAAAAGGACAGAGGAAAGGGGATGGAGTTGTTTTCACTTTTTAAACCATTCAATTAAAAAAATACTCTTAGAGCATTGTGCAAAGTGAGACAAGTCAGACATAGAAAGACAAATACTGTGTGATATAATTTATATGTGGAATCTAAAAAAGCAGAACTCAGGGGCACCTCGGTGGCTCAGTCGGTCAAATGTCTGCCTTCCGCTCAGGTCATGATCCCAGGGTCCTGGGATTGAGCCCCACATCGGGCTCCCTGCTCAGTGGGGAGCCTGCTTCTCCCTCTGCCTGCCGCTCCCCCTGCTTGTGCTCTCTCTCTCTCTGACAAATAAATAAAATCTTTAAAAAAGAAAAAGCAGAACTCATAAAAACAGAGTAGAATGGTGGTTACCAGCAGCTAATGGGTGAGGGAATCAGGAAGATGTTATTTAAGGGTACAAACTTGCAACCAGTAGGGAAATAACCTGGAGATCTAATGCACGGCAAAGTGATGATAGAGAACAATACTGTATTATAAATTCAAAGTTGCTCAGAGACTAAGTATAAATTATTTCCACCACAAAAAAAGAAATGATAATTAGTGCCATGATGGAGGTGTTAGCTAATACTACAGTGGTAATCATTTTGCAATATACAAGTGTATCAAATCAACACGTTGTGCACCTTAAACAGTGTTATATGTCAATTATAGCTCAATAAAAATAAACTTAAAAATCCACTCTCATGTGTTTTCAGTGTTGAGAACCTAAGAGAATGCACGTGAATAATCAAGCATGGCCAGATTACATGGGAAAAGTGGTTCCACCTTCTCTATAAGTGACCATATTTGGGAACCCTGACATCCCACCCTACACTTGAGACACATTTGCATTCAGCTGCTCTTGCAGACAAGACCTACTGAATCATGTGGAATGTATAACAGATAATTCTGGATAATAACCATTAGCTAGGAGGAACAAACCCTCTTTTCTCACACTGGAGAGCCCCTCCCAACATTCCCACCACGTCTTCATTTTTTTAAAGCAAACTGGAGCTGTGCTTTTCAACACTGGCCACTCATTAGAATGCACTGAGAGAGCTCTTTAGAAAATAACCACACCCAGGCCACCTGCCAGAGATTTGGGTTCCATCAGCCTGTGGTGGGGCCTTAATTGGTATTTTTAAAAAAAACTTGCCCAGGTGATCGACTTTACTATAGCCCCTGGACTAGAGATGGTTCAACAAAATGGTGCCCACAAGTAGTTGGAATTAATTGGTGTTTTAGCCTTTGGAAAGACAAAACTAAGGAAGACATGATACAAGGTTGACCCTCCTCTCTTCACATACAGGGAATTAAAAAAATCTATCATCAGGCAAACACAGAGCTCCCTTCTCAGGTTGCACATGCAGGGAATACTGAGGATGAGCCGCTATACCACACAGCCTCAGTGCTAGATGAGAATTCAGCTATGGGTCAGGCAGACCTGCATTAAATACTGCCCTGAACCCATATTAGACTCTTACGTTACCTTAGGCTGGACACTTCAGGTTCTCAGCTTCCCCATCTAAAAACTGGAGAACATAATAATACCCACCTCAGGACTGTCGTGAAATTAAATGGGATAATATGAGGGAAATGCTTCGCACTAAGCTTGGCACATCTTGAGTGCTCAATAAAGGGTCAGCATCCACACATGGGAGCAGCAGTGTGTGCAGTGTACCACTGAGCCCACTTGAAAACCTAGCCTCTGCTAAGCCACCTAAAGTATGATCCCCTAAATTCCTCTATCCTCACAACAAACTGCAAGTCTCCTAGCCATCAGCATGAAGCTGACAGAGACTTGACGGAACAGGAAAAGGTCAACCCTACAAGCCAGCAGGAATGTTTTTGAGTTTTCTAGCATCTCCGTCTCCTCTAGGGACTCCATGCTTATGGCCAAAGCAGAAGGCATGGGAGGCTCTTAGGTTTGCACATAGATTTTTTTTTTTCTTTCTCGGAGCTAGCTTGAGGGTTCTCAAATATAACGTAAATAAGAACTTACTCTGTAGGACTGAACACAAAAAAGATACACTGTACCGTACTCTGATAGGTGACAAAGAGACTTGAAAAGTTAATTTTTACCACAAGCGATTTTGTTTCTTTTGCCTTATCGATTGTTTACTTAAGGTCTAACCCAGCTATGAGAAGTGACTTACCACAGTTGAATCAAGGTAGTGTCCAGGAACTGCATAGTACTCGTGGTATTACCCTAACGCTCACTGAGTCCTTGCTTCATCTTCAATGTACTGTACTATGTATAACCTCATTTGATCCTTTAAATGACCTTCTACAGAAGATATTATTATTATGAACCCCATTTTACAGAGGAGAAAACTGAGGGCAACAGAGATTAAGGAATTTGCCCAATGTTACATAGATAGTGAGTGGTCATATCAGTCAAGGTGCTAGCCAGAAAAAGATGGCATATTCAAATTAAGCAAATTGTGCAGAGTTTACTCAAGGAACTATTTAGAAGGATATGAGAAAGGTGTAGGAGAGCTCCAAGGGATAGTGCAGACCCCCTGGGCTGGTAGCAATAGAGCCCTCTTACCTGCCCTAATCCTGAAGGGAGGTGACTGGAACCTAGAGCAGAGGGCCATATGCAGAACAGGACCAGAGACCTTTGCTGCCACAGCCACCTGCTAGAAGGGGACCTGCGAATAACTAACTTGATCCCACTTCCCTCCTGTTCTTCTCTCCCCTCTGGGGCTCCCTATTGGCCAAAGCTGGAAGCCCGGAAATACCCTGAAGCATCTCAGGCACAGTCCTTGCAGCCTAACCTCCCTGGGGAGGACAGCAGGACGGAGAAAAGTGGAGGATGGAACTCCAGGGTCAATGGATGAAGCCGGGGTAGAGCCAGGATGCGAGTGTGGCAATCTCCCTGCAGAACCTCGCTTTTAACCTCTTGCTGTAGTAACAATGCCATCGTTATTGGAACAGGCTGCCCCCTTGATATGCAGGGACCCCCCCCCACCCAGAGGATCTTCCAGCAAAGAAGACTCAGCTACACCTTTAGCTAGAAAAGTCCCCAGATGGCCTCAAAGGTTCCAGTCCTAACTTTGATAATTTTCAACATTCTTCCGCAATCATTATATCATTATTGGAGCTTAGTTGCACCACAAGGAGGGATAAAGACTCTCCCTTCTCCTATTATGCTCTTCTAAGGGATGCATTTCCTGTCTTGGTTCTCTTTCAGATTGCTTGAGATTGGTTAGTGCATCTCAATGTAGGGTGAGGGGTGGGGGAGATTCCTAATATAGAAAAGAAAAAAAAATGTCCTACACCATTTTCCCATAAAAGGCTGTAAATAAGCCCATTCCCTCTCCTGATGACAACAGAGGAGAAATGTTTCAATGTTCAAAGTTTATCAGAAGAAAGTGACCTAGAGAGAGAAATGGCAGTCAAGTGACCCAGGGGTTGCCCCCTCCAAAAGGGACTGCCATTTAGTAATGTCTGAGAAATCTAAATTCGACTTTTGTCCCCTGTATGCTCTTAAAGATTATTGATGTTCCCTAGAATTCAGGAATGAGAAAACCCCCCACCATCAGCTCATTAGGCGATACATACACTGCTGTGGTTCTTTGCAAAGTCAGAACAACCCAGCGAACAAATTTGGGTTTTCAGGTTCCATGCGGTTTGTTCTTGTGCAGCACGTGTGGCTGCTGAGTCGAGCAGGCCTGTGTGTCAAAGCCCAGCTCCTCCCCACGTGGCACTGAGTGGGCCACCTCATCCCTGGGAGACGAAACTCCCTCATCTATGAAATGGAAACCATTCTTGCAGCTGCAAAAATTATATCTATAAAGCAGATGTCACACACTAAATGAACACACTGTCTGCCCCGTACCTTCCTAGATAGCCAAGGAATCATAAGCGGCACATCTGGATCTGTCTTTTAAAACTTTGGCCTGATAACTGGGGCGCCTGGGTGGCTCAGTCAGTTAAGCGTCTGACTTCGGCTCAGGTCATGATCTCGGGGTCCTGGGATGAAGCTCCGTGTCATGTAGGGCTCCGGGCTCCAGGCTTAGTGGGAAGTTTGCTTGTCCCTCTCCCTCTCCCTCTGCCCCACCCCCTGCTCATGCTCCCCCCCCAAATAAATACTTAAATAAATCTTTGTAAAAAATTAAAAAAAAATAAAGCTTTGGCCTGATAATTAAGACTACAAGACTAGACACCTTTAGGTTAGGTTTTTTTTTTTTTAAGATTTTATTTATTTATTTTAAAGAGAGAGAGAGAGAACGTGAATGTAGCGAAAAGGCGGCAGAGGAGAAGGGAGAGGGAAAGTGTGAGGATCCTAAGCAGGCTCCACACTCAGCACAAAGCCCAACACCGGGCTCGGTCTCACAACCCTGAGATCATGACCTGAGCCAAACCAAGAGTCAGAGAAATCAAGAGTCAGACTGGCCACCCAGGTGCCCCAAAGGTTAGGTTTGTTTGTTTTTTTAAATATATATAAACTAGAGGGGCTATTGGGGCCTTTCATCCAGACAATTAATGTGGGTATGCTAATTTTTCAAATATGTGAGCTATTTTTAGGATGAATGAAAATTATTGTGTTATGTTCCTATTTTAGAAGAATGATAGTATCCTCAACAGCGTTGTCCCTGAAGCCAAGAGCATTAGAGAGAGAAACTGGAGAAGCCTGACACGACATTGAAAATGAGAAGTTTTGGAAAGAGAGCGGGGCTTAGAGGGGTAACTGGTAGGAGGAGAATTTTCACATGGCAGAGAATGCCCCGGGTCAGTGTTAAGAATGCTGAGGTGGGGGCTCCTGAGTGGCTGAGTCTGTTAAGTGTCTGACTCTTGATGTGTCGACGCAGGTCATGATCTCGGGGTCATGAGATTGAGCCCCGTGTCAGGCTTTGCACTGAACTCGGAGCCCGCTTAAGATTCTCGCTCTCCTTCTTCTGCCCCTCCCCCTGCTTGCTCTCTCTCTTTCTCTAAAACAAAATGGGCTGAGGGGTCACAGCAGGAGCTAGGGCATAGGCTTCAGAATTAGACTGACCTGGGAACCACTCATCTGTATTTGGAGCAGTGAGTTTCAAGTTGAGCTCATCAATTCTCTTGCCATCTTGAATGACTTTGAGTAGGTCACTTAACCCTCCGGACATCAGTGGGGTGGTAATGAACCCCCCCTGCCGCCCACTGGGCTTGGATGAGAACCCAGTGAGGTAACCTCACATAAAGCACTTCGCACCATTCCTGGCACACGGTGAAGCCACTATCATCTTTATGATGTCAGCCTCCTGGTTGCGGCCGCTCTCATCACTCCAAGGTGGTGAATAGTGGTGACCCTTCGGATCCAGCGACACAGTACAGCAACAGATGAGCCTTGCCGGCGGTTCTGTTTGTCCCACTCTGGTCACTGAGGAGAGAATAAAGGAAATCATCCATCTCCCCGGCATTTGGAGCAGTAAGACACACGTTGAGTTCATTCACTCTTTTCTTGTTAACACACATTAGCAGAAGAGGAGGGAGTTCTATTTTTACTCGCTCTCTATGCTGATGAGAAAGAGATGTTACTTCATAGAAATCTCAATTCAGACTGAGAATTTGGTCTAAATATAATCCATTCTTGAGGCAGAAGCCATCTCATTAAGTAGAAAGCTCGGGAAGACGAAAACGTTTGTTAGCTACACTTATTTCCTGATGAATTCTAATGGGAAGAGTGTGACTTCATTGCATGTTCTTAATACAGATGAAAGAGGAAAGGAGACAATGGGGAAAAATGAACTGTGAGTTCTTGGTATATCATTCCTGTATGTCAGCATCTTCTACTACGTACTACGTACGACATGGCTTGAGGCTAAATGTCAGGGTTGTCACAAATTCTTTATGCCCACCATAAAAACTATAAAAATCTGAATTAGAATGACTGTCTCTTTTTTAGTAGCTTGATCCTATATAAAGTCGGAAGTATTTTTTGAGAGTGATTGCTGGTGTTTTAATTTCTACCCCCCCCCCATTTCTTCTAATCATGGCAAAGAATGCCAGTTACGAATCTTTCCCTTTGTTCTGCTGGGATATTTTACAATATTCCGTAGTGACATCTTTCTGCTGGGCAAAGGGTGGAGAGAAAACTGTTTAACTTCGGGGTGATTTGTCCACTTGACACCAGCTCACTGTGGTTAAATGCAAAATGATTTGGCTAAAGGACTCAATCAAGGACCCAAGTCAGGCTCTCGTCACCTCAGAAAATCCAATGATGGGATTTGTTCTCTCTTCTGTATTCGCTTCTTTATGAAATTATATGATTATTCTAAGAGAGGCTTGTACCAAATCCCAAAAGTATCTTTCTTAGAAAGTTATTTTCCTTATTAAGAGAACGAGAGTTAGCAACCAGGTAATTTACTTCTAAATTTAGATTATAGATTCAGAGATTTTTTTTTAATCAAAGGCTGAATTATGCCTTTGCATAAGATGCATACATTAGAAGCATGTCAATTCACTTGGAGGTTTCGTTTATTAGCACGTGGATGTTGTTTTATTTCCAACACCCTGTTTCCCTTTGCAGATAGGGATTAATGGCGTCCTTTCTTTCTTTTTTGTTTGGAGTTACCTTTTCCTAGAAACCATAAATGCAGGAACACAACCCTGGTTTTTTTTTTCCCCTCTCTGAGATGTCAATTTCTAATGTTATTCTTCACCTGAGAAAGCTATTCCCTAATTTTATCTACTGACTTTTTTTTCTTTGTTGACAACACTTTCCCTCGAACCTAGTCCACAAGTCTCAGCATAAACACTCAGTGAATTGGAATACAAACGTGAAGTGAGCCCTAAAAAACTCAGCCATTGAGACAGTCTTCTTCAAATGCTGGGCCTCCACCGCACATCCGGGCAGGGCCCTGCCAGGGAAAGCAAGCCCTACTGCCAAGAAAAGCAAAGAGAAACCACAAATTGCTACCAAACCACTCCAAAATGTTCTTGTCTTTCCAACAGCCCTGAAAAGATAAACTTCCCCAAGCCCTAAGGGATCCAAACTATTTCACTCAAAATTTTCATAGGATACTAAAGAAGGAGAAAAATATGTGGCAGGCAGGAGCAAAATCCCAAAGCTAAGTGTCTCCCTTCTTTGCATCTTGCAATGTCTGTCAGCCTTCTTTTATCTCCTCTCCATTTACGATCGTTCTCTATTAGAACAATATGTGATTGTGTCAGAGCAATGCCACTCAAGGTCTTCCTGTCCAGGTTAGAAGTGCAGTGGAAAAACCCCAAGTCAAAGCCAAAGACTACACTGGACGGGTTGATGACCTCACTAATAATTCTTAGTGCACATGTAGGAATTCACGGGGTTTGGTAGAGGCAGGGGGATCCCGGACGTGCCCGCTCACCTCGTCCCCCGAGCCTCCCAGGTGGCCAGGGACCATGGGACTCCATCTCCAGCTTCACACCACACCGTGGTCCTCCTCATGCTTTCCAATCTGCAGCCTTTCTGGCTTCTAGAAGTGCCTCGAACCTGCCAGGAGGCCTGCTTCTCAACACCTTTGCACATGCTCTTCTCCCTATCTGGAATGCTCTTCTCAATGGCCCCACCCCCCACCTGGTAGCTAACTCAGGGAAGCAAGCTTTGACCCGACCCTCTAGATTAGATCAGCTACCCTTGCTACACAGTCTCACAGCACGCTGTGTTTTTCTTCCTAGTCCTTACCATGATTTCTCATTTCTGAAATCACATGACTGAGGGCAAACCCTGAGCCCGTTTTGTCCGCCTTTAGTATCTCGGTCCTTCGCACATAGGAAGCACTCTACTGATTTTTGTGGATGGATGAATGAATGACAGGCAGGTAGAAAATCAATGAGCTCACAATTTTTTATTGAATTCAGGATGGAAGAGATTGTATTGACTAATATTCGATATAGGATGTAAATGTGGAAGGCCCATTAAGTTTTCAGTAGGTGGTGAATTTGACAGCATGAAAATTCTGAAATCCCAAAGAACCATAAAGATTCATATTCAAACCCCATACCCATAACGTCAGAGGGTGTCAATCATGTATGATGCTGGAAGCGGGTGGGTGGGAGAGCTGCACATTTCCTACCTGTCCAGCAGATCCCGGTCCCTTTTAATAAATCCAGCCCCCCATCCCACTCTGCCCCCCCCCCCCACATACATACATGCAGATGGGAAATGTAGGAGAAAACCACTGTAAGACCTAGCACTTCGTCTCAGAAATGTATCCGGACACCTCCCACTTACACAATCCCATTGCTCCTTGCTCTCAGCCTTTCCGTTCTTCTAACCCGTGGCCTGGTTTATTTCTGTCCACCCTTTCCTGCAATCAACCCCACTCCGCAGATTATCAAACTTATTTCTGCATGCTGGGATTCTAAGACTTTTCTTCTCCTCTTGGACCCTTGTAAGTTTTCTCCTAACTGGTTCCTAGATCTCCAATCTCCTGCTCTTGAAGAACAACAAAACGACAACCATAACATCGGCCGATATTGACAGAGTGCAATGGGTCAGACACCGTCTTACATGCTGAATTCATGTACGCATTATCCTCATATCATGTCACTCCCATGTACAGAGGAGGCAACTGCAGGAGAGAGGTGGAGCGTCACGCTCAAAGTCACAGTGTGCAACTTGATAAAGCTGGAGTTTGAGTTCAGGCTGCGTCTTCTAACCACCGCCTCTCTCTGTACAACCAGCCTGATGGGACTTTCTAGGATTCCACTTCTATCCCTTCCCTTCTGGAGACATCCTGTGAGCTTGATATTTGCCAATGGGCAATAAGAAGCCAAATTATTAACACTAGCATTTGCGATCCACCACCAGCTGACTTCGCCTTGACTGCCCTTGCCTTGGCTGGCCAACCTCACCCATCTTTGTAATAAAGGGCTCGTGTTGGGAAATAATTGGCCCTTCTCCAGGCCATCCCTCTCCATGCTTGAACTTAGGTACTTGCCAAGTTCTTTCTGTACTTATAATCCTACTTCCTTCCCATCCACCACTCCAAAGACTCAGCTGAAGTGCTAACTACCCGGTGGAACACAAGTTACCTGGAAATGTTGGCCTGCGTGGATTGCCCCTTCGTCCCAATCCCCACTGGAGTTTATGTGAGAGAATACAGTGTGACTTGACTAGTCAGTTGACTAATCAGTTACTAGTCAGTCCGCTTGATGTGTAAGCCTGGCCACTCCTAGGGAAGGTGAGAGCCTTGCCTAAGTCATACAGACTTTACTTACATTTTATATATCAGGTAAATGTCATCATAGGGTATATAAAATGTAAGTAAGATCTATATGACTTAGGCAAGACTCTTACTTATATACATAGAAGTATATATATGTGTATATACATCTTTTTTTCAATGACTTCCGGCCAAAGATTGCCAGAAACACACCAACAGTTAAGCAAGTCAGACTTAATTACTCTTTGAAATACAAGAGAATGTATTTCAAAGAGTCATGTTCATAGGGAACTGTGGAGTATATTACCAAAATAGAATTAGAAAGAATGTGTAGGATTTGAGCTTCTATTAGGTGATTCGGGGGAGGTTTCAAGGAAGCAGGGCTTTGTTCTGGATTGGGTCCTATCAGTAAGGGGAGGCAAATTTTATAACAGCTACCTTAATAAATCTTATCTAAAAGGAAAGAAGACCAGCTCAAGGCTAAACTGTAATTGGTAGAAGCGGTGGTCACACGTATTAACTGGAGGGAATATTTGGTATTTTTGTGGTTTGTATGGTGACCTTGCTTTTGTCTGTTCGTAGACAAGATGATGTGGTCTTGTTGGTGTCTTGATCCATCACAGTCACAGTCACCGATGATCTTGACCAATATTGGCATTTTGTGAAATTAGTGACCTTCAGTATGAGAACACCACAGCCTAGCTATGAGTGCCTGGACAGCTCCTCAAGAATGCTCGGTGTTGGGGGCTGCACGTGCATAAAAGACTAAAGAACTACTGTAAAAGGAATTAGAACCAAACTCTTCTGGCTGAAGCAGGAGTCTTCTCAGGCTTCCCCCAGACGCATTCTGAGTTGGCAAACATTGGTCTGGCATTCATATTCCGTGACTTGTGATGGCTTTTGTTCTAGGTCAACTTAGGGGAAGCTGGAACTCTGCAGAGTTCCCTTCCTTGTATGATTGCAGGGGAGAGCGGGCACAAGAGAAACTTACATGAGATTTGAAGAGGAGAATGGAGCAGCTACCTCCATGATCTGAAAGTTGGTAGCACGCCAGTCACTGTGACAGTTCATATACATTGTCACTGATCTCCCAGCTCACCTTGCTGGGGAGGGGCAGCACCCGGGCCCACAGCTCCTCTAGCACCTGCTGGAAATCCTCTTCTGGCTTCTCTGAGTGTCCTGGATCAGGTGTGCGTACAGCTACATGCAAGGGGTGTCAGCTTCTCCCGAAGGTCATTGAGATTGGGGACAGCAAGGGAACACGTGGGCTTCCCTTCGTCCTCGGAGGTCTCAGCTTGTCCTTGGCTCTGCCAACTTCCCATCCAGCTTTCTGGCCCTATTGACTTCAGGTTCAACACCAGATGCAAAGGCAACAGCCTCCCACAGGCTTCCCTACCACTGCCTACAATTGTATCTGGCCATTATAATCCCTTATTCTATAGGACTCATAGAAGTTCTGATTCTCGGAATGAACCCTGACTGGTGGACCACTCCAGATTCCCAGCTGAGAAAGAGATCTCTCATCCTTAGAGCTCCATCCTAGGATGTCAGGGCCATGTCATAAAGAGATGGATAATGCTTCTATGGCACCAGATATGGCCAAGGGACAAGCTGCTGTCTGACTCTATTGTCCTGACCTGGAGTTTCAGGTCAGCATGGCTGGGTGCTTGTAGCCCATGAGAACAGTGCCCGGATGGGAAGATCTGGGGGTGGGGTGAAAATGACCATGGAGCTATTAACCAAGTACCCTGAGGCAGGATCGCCAGGATTTGGGGCCCGATTCAGCTTCTGAAGGGATCAAAGTCATAGCTGAGATGACATAAATGTGAACCAAATCTGAGTGGTAGGGCAAGGATGGAAAGTGACACTGAGTAGGGATGCCAAGAAAGTAGGGAACTGATGGTCCAGGTGGGGGGGTCAGGACAGAGTTAGAGAATAAGGTGTGCATGTGCGTGCACCCACGCAGGATGTGCCCACAGAGGCCCACGTGCAGGCTCTATGGATCTGTGCCCAGCTGGACAGCCCTGTCTCTGCCAGGTACTGTACGCATCAGCTATAAGCCATGTGCTATGCTCAGCGCTTTACATGATATTTCACTAGGTCATCACAAAGGCAGATTTTATTATGTCAACCTAACAGTGAAACTGAGGTAGAGACGTGAGGTGACTTGCCCAAGGTCACTTAGAAAAAGAAGTTGAAAAGCAGAAATTTAGGGGCACCTGGGTGGCTCAGTTGGGTAAGCGTCTGCCATTGGCTCAGGTCATGATCCCAGGGTCCTGGGATCAAGCCCCACATCAGGCTCCTTGCTCAGTGGGGAGTCGGCTTCTCCCTCTCCCTCTGCCTGCCACTCCCCCTGCTTGTGCTCTCTCTCTCTCTCTCCGTCAAAATAAATAAATAAAATCTTTCAAAAAAAAAAAAGAAAGAAAAGCAAAAATTTGAATCTAGATCTCTTTGCTCAGATTTCCACTGTACCTCTCAAGATCCAAGTTTTCTAGGCTTAAAAAATAGACGGAAAAAACCTTTGAGCAGCCTGGTCGAACCCAGTTATTTGTTGAACCCGATGCTCCAGCCCCAGTTAAGGCCTCAGATGACTACAACACCATGCCAACCTCAGTTCCCTAATTCCTGACCCACTGGAGCTAGGGGAAAATAAATACTGCCTGTTCTAACCCACAAGCATTAGATGTTTGTTACTCAGAAGTCGATAACTAATACATTGCTCTTAGATTAAGCCATGAGAAAGGAGGTAGGTACGGATTATGGAAAGCCCCAAGAAAGCCTGACAAAAAAATAAAGTACCAGAAACTGTCTTCTGGCCCTGGGGACAATGTAAAGACACAGAGTTGGTAAGGCAGTTTGGAAGACAAATGTATCCTAACCTCCTGTGTCGGGGTTAAAGACCCAGAGATCAAAATTCTCTCCAATAGGTTGAGAAGGAGTAATGTTCCTGTTTGGGTGTATAGGAGGTGAATGTCTTCCAGGGTTCCCTGTCCCAACCCTGGGCTCTCAGCCCTCATGAAGTACAGAAAAGCCCCCGCTGTAGGAAGGGAGAGTCTGGCTGGATGGCTGGCCGAGAAGGCTCTCACTGGGGCAGTGAGACCCAAACCAGGGTCTCAAAGGGGGTCACCCCCACATCTCAGGAGTACCAGTGTCAGCCAGGGGTGAGGAGGAGCCACACCAGCAAGGAGGACTGCCGGGCCCCAGGGAAGCAGAGAGAACACAGCCCAAGTTTCAGTGGTTACAGTCATAGCACCTGGGGTCAATGTCAGCAGAATGGCCAGGAATGGGAAAGACCCACCACACACACCCGAGAAGCCAGCAGGCCCTAGGGAGTCCTAGTGTGTCCCCATGCCTGAAGTCCCCAGCCTCCCCAGCACCATCTGGGAGGGCAGGAGACTGGCCAAGAGAGTAAGCACAAAAAGATAAGAGAGTGAGTAACTCCCCCCACCCCCCGAAAGTGAACGTTACTGAAAAGATCGCTTCAGGGACTGGATTGAATTCATTTTTTTCCCTCCACTGTCCAGTGGGAGCCAGGTGGCGCTTGAAAGGAAAATCCCATCAGTTACAGAAAACAGGGAAGCATATCTCAATCTAGTGTGAGTAAAGCGGTGATGACAATTCAGAAGCTATGAAAACATGTCATCAAGATTGATGGAGGTTCAAAGCTGAGTTTTGTGCTAGATCGAGGACATGAGAACCAGAGGGGACACTGGAAATCAACTAATCCTTGGTATTTTCCTCTGTTTGTGCCTTATCTGATGGCCCCCCATGTTGCTCCTCCTCCAGCCCATAACCCAGCACATTCAGGGGCTGGTATTGAAAAGATGGCATCAACTTTGCCGTACTCATTGTTTGGAAATGAGAACTTGAGGAGCTATCCTAAAGGGCTGTCACCAAGCCATGGCCCTGAGAAGCAGCATGCAGAAATCAGAACCACAGCCCATTTGTTCTGTGGGTCAAAAGCCAACCCTCGTTTTATTAAAATATGTACAGGGGATTGAGAAGGAAAAGGACCACACTTTACTGTGGCAATGTGTACAAACGCCGGGGCCACATCCGAGCCCGACTGTCCTGGGCTGTCCCACAGGCAGCTGTTTGGAACGTGGTCCGGCCAGAGTCTTGGAAGAGACCTCATGCATCTCAGACTTCTTGGCCAAGCCACTCTCGGCTAGAGCTGGCCATGACATTGACTGCAGGGCAGGTAGGCAAGGCCACCGGGCTTGTGGAATGGGGACCAAAGCTTTGCTATTCGCACGGCCTCTTTGGCGCAAGCAGCCCTGGTATCTACCACATGGCCTCCACACCCAGGGAGGCAGTGGCCTACCCGAAGGTGAGCTCTACTCACTCTCCACTGAGTTTCAATCCTGAAGTCAGAAGTCCTGGGCCAGCCAAATTCACAGGCAGAGTCAAGCTTCAGGCCCACACAACCTCGTGCAACACACATACAGATGGGATGGGCGCCCGAACAGCGTCTCAACGGGCCTGAGGCTCACTTCATGTTTCTCTCGATCCAGTCTTTAAAAGGCAGGACCCTGCTGAAGGCCGTGGAGAGGCTGTGGCTGCAGGTCTTGTCATAGCTCCAGCTGACCAGCCCCACCAGATGCCAGCGCGGCTCGGGGGACGCCCGTCCTGGGAACGACATGGCAGCGATGCCTCCCGTCTCTGCCGGGCAGATATCAGAGGGGGCGGTGGGGTCCCAGCTGGCACAGAACATGTTGTCCGTGACACTCACAGGGATGCCGTGCTCTTCGTGCTGCTCCTCACACAGCAGCGAGTCCACCACCCTGACCCCCCCGGAGTGCAGCGTGTCGTTCTTGAAGCCAGGGCTTCTCGCGTCTGCCAGCACGTTCCAGCCAGCCACAGTGATGCGGGACTCTTGGAAGGAGGCGCTCAGGTCCCGCGGCGCTGCGAGGCAGATGGGCTGGACGCGGGTGCTGACGCGAGCCTTGTCCAGGAGCTTCAGGATGGCGATGTCTGTGTCCAGCAGGATGGGGTCATAGTTGGGATGCAGAATGATGGCAGAAATCTGCAAATGCAAGAGACGGTCAGCAGTGCTGAGCCATGACTGCACAGGGAATAAGAACAGGCAAGCCCCAGGGCTAAATTACCAGGGGAAAATGTCTTGGAGACGGCTGCAGTGGTTTGGAGAGACTGCTTCAGGGGTCCTAGAAAACAACTGCTTTCTTTGGGGGCTTGCGAAGTGAAATGCCCACTGCTGCCCAGCAGGTGTTGTTAACTAAGTGGGTGGCAGATGGGGCTGCAGAGGACGGTGGTGCCTACCCCATTCTAAAGTGGGGAGTGGCCCCTCTGCTCCAGTGACCACTGCCAGGCCAAGAGGGGGCCAGCTTTCTAACTTTGTCAGAGAACAGACTCCAGATCTGCATCTGAACCTCCTGATTTTTAAATGTTAGCAAATTACTGGTTAAACAAATGTATGTTAGCACTATGCAGACACAAACCCCTAAAAGGCTACCAGACTGCAGCCTCTGGCTTGCTGTAAACATCTCATTCATCTGGAAGCCAGTAAGACAGAGCCACACCCAGAATGTTCCACAAGACTTTTCCACACTCTTTGCTGATTGTCCCAACCCTTGCTGATCACTCTCTTTGATGGGGGCCTCTAGGAGCTTACATGTGTGATACATTCTAACATTTTTATGTACACGTTCTATTACTTCAACTATATTTGGGCACATTTCCTCAGGGCTTCTCTTGTGTCAAACTAATCATGATATGCTGGTCTGTCTCTTCCACTAGCCTGTGGATTCTTCAGGGCAAAGACCATGCCTTATTCAGTTCTGTATCTCTTCCCTGTGGATGGCATACTGTGGGAGCTCAACAGTGAATGGGTAGAAGGACAGATGGATGGACAGATGGACAGATAGCGAGGTGGGTGGGTAGGTGGATGGAAGAGAGGGAGGGAGGGAGATAGACAGAAGAATATTATAGATTGATTAGGAGTATCCTGGATAAAACCTTTCTAAGTCCTCGAAGCCTACTTCATACAATGCCCTAAATATAATAGGTGATTAACTTTTGATGACCACAGTGATAGATGATATTTATTATAATCTTATTTTGAAAACATCTATGTGAAATACTGGGTGCCTGCCCCCTGACAGGCTCTGCCAGGCTCTGGGCTGGGTGCTAACATGCCAAGGTGTCGGGAGTGACGCAGCCACTGCCCTCCTGGTGCCTGGAGTTTGCTGAGCCAACACTTGGTTTCCAGGTTACAGCCCTCTCTCACCCGCAAGCTCTGGATGGTCTTTTCATCTCGGTCATCATCCCGGTAGAATTTCCCCAGGACAACTTTGAGGTCTGCTGTCTTGATCATGGTGACCTTCCCCAGGTCAGTTACGCAGTGGGCAGCCACCACGACGGTGCGCTCATTCACCAGGGCACCGCTGCAGACCAGGAACCACGTGTCCTTGTGCAGGCTGCCGCCATGCACCCCGCTGGCCCTCCTGTAGATGGCCGCCTGCCACGGCCAGCGCAGCCCCTGGCTCTTTGGAGAAGTGACGTTCTCAGTTTTCCCACAGACTGTGGAGAAAGCACCAGCTCAGTCAGATAAACTCAGACTTTCCCATACAAAGGGGAATGTGTGGCTCAACCAAGAGAACACACATCTGGAAAGGTGGGCCCCATGGGTGTGATGACCACTAAGCATCTGTTTTCCTTTTCCCATTAAATAGTAATCAACCCTCTTGACATGGTTGGCTATAAAGTCTGGGGTTAAGATGGAAGGCTTGGGATCCCAGGCACTTACTATCAATAGGACTTTGGACAAATTGCCAAATCTCTTAAAGCCTCAGTCTTCTCGCCTGCAAAATGGGTCTAGTAATCACATTTGTCTCATAGGGTTCTTAAGGAGACTGGATGATGATCTATGTAAACAGTCAGACTCAAAATATCATTGACTATCGTTATAAACTTGACCACAAAGAATTAAGCCATACTATTCTCCTTTGACAAAGAGGATGGGGAAGGTAGAATTTAGCATGTGCCAGCCTCTTTTTCAGATACTTCCACATATTACCTCAGTAATCATCACCATAATCTTATGGCTATTTAATACCTCATCACCTCATCAATAACTACCTATTCGATACCATGGGATGATAAGCATGAAAACGGGCTCAGACAGGGTACCCGAGATGGCATAAGTAGAAGCCTTCTGGTATCATTAATCCCTCCCCTACTTGGTGCTTAATGATGGTTCTCTCCCTTTCCTCCAAGTGAACATGACAAGAGTTATCCACAAGGAGGGGTGCCTGGCTGGCTCAGTCAGTTAAATGTTAAATGCCTTCAGCTCAGGTCATGATCTTGGGGTCCTGGGATCGAGCCCCACGACGTCTCCCTGCTCAGCAAGGAGGCTGCTTCTCCCTCTGCCTCTCCCCTGCATGTGTGCGTGCTCTCTCTCTCTCTCAAATAAATACATAAAATCTTTTAAAAATAAATAAAAAACAAAGAATTATCCACAAGGAAGTATGCCCCCCTCCAAAAAAATTCATCGAAGACCTGATGAGTTAGTTTCTCCCGAGTTAGAAGTTTAAGCCAAAGGAAGGAATCTCCAACTGTGGAATATGAGACAGAACCAAGCTAGGGAATTAGCCGGAGGCCCACCGGACAAGGACCCTTTCTCAAAAAGTCTTCAACTAGGTCGATGGCTTTTCACAAGCAGCCATGGAAGACGGACGCCACGCCCGGCCCCAGGACAAGGCCTGACTCACTGGGGACGCAGGACGGGGCTCGCCCACTCCACTTTCCCGTCCGCAGGCACGTCCTGCGGCTGCTGCCCAGGCGGCGGTAGAAAGGCGAGATGCACTCGTACTGGAGCTGGGTGTGCAGATGCTGGAACCCGGGGGGCAGGTCTCCAAAGGGAAGGGCTGGCTTCTTGGTGGGGCCACCCTGCAGCTTCTGCTTGCTCAAGGAGGCCGAGTAGAGCTGGTGTAACGGCGTCTCCCTGCATGGGGGCCCAGAGACGGTCATTGTGGCCGTTGTAGTCTACGTGCCCACCCCCACGTAGACATTTGGTCACAGCAGAAAAAAACATGGCTCTCTCATTCTCTGTGTGTCTCCCTCCCTCCTGCCCCTTCCCACCCCCCCCAACCACACACATGCACACGCGCACACGTGCACACACACACACACACACACACACTCTTCCCCTCTACCACCGAGCAAATTCTCTTGCAAGCCTCAACCTTCATTCCGTTCCTCCATTTCCATTTCTGGCATGCCTCCGGCTGCCTACGATTTTAACCAGAGGATAATATCTGGCATAATAGAGGCTATCCAAGGGTACCCCATACATGCGCACAGAGAAAAATTAAAGTAAAATTAAACAGGAAAGGAAGTTCCTCTGAAGCCCGGCATCTTTTTTTCCTCCAAACATTATCATAATGGGGCAATATCAGGAACTGACTTGAACTAAATTGTGTGGATACAGTAGCTGGATTTCACAATCAGCGTCTGTAATTAGCACACCTCAGAGAATAGGACCTTCTCAGGGCACACTGATTGGCAGAAACACAGAGCAGTGTGTGTAAATGTGAAAAGGCCTTTTAAATGAGCCCTCGAAGCTGAAGCCCCCCAGAGACCACTTGGGGATTCTTGGGGGAAGGTGTACACACGGTGGACAAACTGCATTCATTTTAATCAGCACATAACAACCACTAACTGAGAAGTCAGAATTCCTCTAGGAAGTAGTGTGTTCGTCTCTGTTTAATGAATGGGAAAAGGAAGGCCGGAGGGGAAGTGGGAGTGGAGAAGGGCACACAGGAGGCTAAGATGGTACCCAAAGCAGCACTTAGCAATTATGATTCCCAACCTGGTGTCTCTACTGTGCCGTCTGATGTCATCCTAAGAATCTATTTCATGTGTCTGTATAGCACTTCCCTCAAAGCAAATGTTCCATCCGCATTGATTTCATTCAGTGAATCTTTAGCTCATGTTTAGAACAAGGTCTGCCGTTCAAGGAGCTTCCGAACTGGCAAACCAGCTCATCTTTTGGTCCATCTGTTGAAAGACTACACTGCCTTTTGGGGTCCTTGGGTGACTGGGCTGCTGGAGATAGGTATATCCATATTCCAGCAGCCTATCTTCCAGAAAGATCCTTAAAACCAAGTGTTAGGCTTGTTTTTTTCATCCACATGAGCCACATGGCACCTTGTCACCTAACCTCCCATTATAATTGCCTTAAAAATGCAAAGCCCGGGGGTCTTTTTTAGTAGTTCAGGGGCTCCTCTACAAGATGTTTCGCTGGAAGGAACAGGTTCATCCCACTTAGTGGAGAGTCCAGCTCCAGGCAAATCATAAAGATCAGGAAAAGATGGAATTTGTACTTCACTGTCACTGTTCCCAAGGCAATGCCTTGCCTAAAACGGGAAAGACAGAGATAGAAGGAAATATCCAGAGGAAAGGTGAGAGACTGATGGCTCTCCTGCTTTCTGAGTATTTCAGGTCACTTGGCTGGGGTCAGTTCTACCTAATCACTGGGATTCATTGTTACCAGTCCCGAAGGTGATAGCTGCCATTAACCGCTGCTCATTTGCGTGAGTGGTCGGCTAAAGCCTTTACATCGGGCTAGGCTGCAGCTTAGTGCATACGGGAGCCGGGAACTGACCCTGAAGACGCTGAAGACTCTGAAGATCCTGGATTTGCATCCTGGATCCACATTTTGCAATGTGACCTGGGGCGAGTTAATTAATTTCTCTGAGCCTCACTTTACCTATCCGTAATAAAACTGGTAATAGAACCGACCAGAAAACGCTAATAATAGTAATACCTACCTCAGAGGTTGTAGGAAAGATTAAACGAGCTAACAACGTGGAAAGCACTCAGAAGAGTAACTGGCACATAGCGAACACTCAATAAATGCTAGCTAGCTCTGTGTGCTACATCTAATCCGTACAGCAATCCCCAGAGACTGGCGTTTTTAGGATTGCCCTTAGTTTTCCAAAGAGGAGACTAAAAGGCTTAGCAAGTTTAGCGACCTGCCCAAGAATACTAAATACAGTGCTTAAGAAAGACTGAACTCCGTCTCGAGCCATTATTTGTCAATCCTGTTCATTCATTCATTCCCTGTTTGGGATGGTTATTTTGGGTGGGGGGGGTGCCTCCTCTGTGGCAAGCATTGCTCTTGGTCCCAGAACTCGAGCATGAACAAAACAGAAAATGTTCCTGCACCTGTAACTTTTATTTTTGTGGGGTTAGGTAGAGACAGAAATTGAACAGCAACAACAAAAAAAAATGTAAGTAAGATGACAGGTAGGGCTGGGAGCTAAACTGAGACCCGAGGCACAGAAAATGCAGGAGAGCAAAGAAGGCAGCTCTGCAGTCAGGGTTGAGGTGCGGTTATTATTCTTCTTTTAATTGACCGACTCTTTGAGGTTGATGATGGCTTTGTTTTTATGTAAAGCATAAAAGGAGGAAACTGGTTCATAAATGAACCAGTACTATAACATTTGGGGGGTTCTTTTTTTTATGTTCAGCTAGCCAACATATAGTACATCGTTAGTTTTTTATTTTTAAGATTTTATTTATTTGACAGAGAGAGCCAACGAGCCCAAGCAGGGGGAGTGGCAGAGGGAGAGAGAGAAGCAGGCACCCCGCTGAGCAGGGAGCCTGACGCGGGGCTCGATCCCAGGACCCTGGGATCATGACCAGAGCTGAAGGCAGATGCTTAACCGACTGAGCCTCCCAGGTGCCCCTAGTACATCGTCAGTTTTGGATGTAGTGTTCAATGATTCATCAGTTGCCTCCTTCAACAGATGAATGGATAAAGAAGATGGGGGGGTGGTTCTTATTTTCCAAAGGACGGTCAGGGAAGGTCTCTCTGCCAGGTAAAAACTGAGCAGGGAGCGGACAGAAGCACGGCTTTAAACCTCACGGAAATGCAGCAGAAGCAGGGTCCAGACAGAAGGGCCAAGGCTCTGATGCAGCACTGCGGGGCGAGGGGGAGTGGACAAGCTGGGCGGCCCGTGGGCCGGAGTGGAGGGTGAAGAGGAGAATAGTAGGAGATGAAGTGAGAACGGTTTCTCCTACAAAATGAGGAGAGAAGAAGTAGAACCTGGCCGATTCTCTGCCCACTGGTGGTCCCCACCTCTGTCTTCCCAGGAGGAAGACCGGGCAGGCGTATCTGAGGGCTCCCATCCCTCGCCGGGGCTGGTCATTTATCTCTAGTTCCTGGGTGCCAGTGGCCTGCCTCATCTGGTTGATTACCACCAAGAACATCTTGGTTGCATGGTTGCCATAGCTGGTTGCATGTGGCAGGAAGGCCACCTCCCTAGAAGCCGCCCTAGTCAACACACAGCAATTTCAGGAAGACTCAAGTATTAAAATCCAGTTCCTCAAAGGTCATCTTCAAGTCTCAAGATCCACCAACCACCTACTTTCCTATGATCCCATGAACCGTGTCCATGTTCCGCCAGTTGCTACCTCTTGGCCAAAGGCAGCTGGCTCATCAGCCTCCCTCTAATAGGCCCTATTCTTTCACGAGCAGTCAGCATTGAGTGTCCCTAAAAAACCACAGACTGTCTTTGGCCAAACACAAGTGGGGAAAAGGGGCGGGAGGGGACACACATTCCCCTTGAAAGCAGAGCTCAGGTGTTTCGACCTCACCTTGACTGAACCTGCATGGGAAGAACTCTGCGTCTCACCAGGTCTGAGATCTTTGGTTCTCGGCAGGCTAGAATGAAGGAGAAAAGAGGGCATCAGCTTTTCCCATATTAACTGCTCACGTTCATTCAGTTCAGATTCATCCCTGACCACCCTTTCTGGACACCCCGCAGAGGTCTCAGAGAGGAGGTGTGCCAGCCAAGTTTGGACAGCTCCCGAGCAAAAGACCATGCTGCTCTGCATCGAAATTGACAACCCCCTCTGAAGAACCCCCATGGAGGACACACCTCTGAAAAGCCACTCCACCCGGGTGATGTGAAACCCTGGCGGTCATTAGACTGGGACTCTCTGTTCCCACAAATATCATCAGTGAACTTGATGGAACGTGGAGTCACAGTCAAAAATGAAGGTTCTAAAATACATCCCAACACAGGGAACTCCAAGGCTCTCATTTAAGACCAGATGGCAGTGTCAACCATGGGTAAGTCTTGGGTAGCTGCTTCCTCTAGTTCCTTCCTCTGAAACCGAGGCTCTTAATGATCATTTGAAGGCACCTCAAAGCCCAGGCTTAATTTTGCTGAAGTGTCTTTTTCTTCACTTTCCCAATCAAGCAGCCAACATTCATCTAATTAGCAAACTAGAGAACTTTGGTTGTTATTAATTTGTAAGAGAAGAGTTGACAAAAATCTCCAAGGACATATGAAACACCGTTTCCATACTTAATGAAATCAAGAATCAGAGTCTATGCTGGTGGGGATGAAGGTCGCTTCTGGCTAAAGTCTAAAGTGATTTATTCCTTTCACAAACCGTTCTCTTTTATTTCTTTTCCCATGAGCTGGGTTGTTGACAAACACCCAGAAGGGAAAGTGGAGGATTAAGGCAATTATCTGGGTAATCTAGGCCAAGGACATGCTTTTCTTGCTAGGAAACAGCCAGATAATTGTGACCTGCCCCTAAAATACAGGGGCTGTTGACCTGGTTCGGTAAAAAACTACACATCCCCACTGCCAAGGGGTAAGTTTCAAGCTTCTCTATACAACGTTCCATGTTTCCTGGTCCCAAACCCACCTTTTCAATCTACTTTCCAGATTCCCAGTTGGCCCCACTTTGAGTTTACCATGATCCTTTCACTTCTGCCTAACTCCTTGTCTTGTTTTCCTTTGTCTTATGATGGGAATATCGTCCCAACTGCTCTGCACCTCTTGCAAACCCTTCCCAGCTTCCCAGATTGGCTCGGCTCCTACCTGCTGCCTACAACTGTCCCTATTTCAAGCAATATTGATCGTTCCTTTCTCTCAACATACACTGCTCAGCCATTTCCTCTAACTCTGCCTTGAACACTGGAGGTCTTGCTATCTTATTAAGATGTTTTCCATTATGTTAACATCTTAAACCTCCCACCACACAGGCTGGCAGGGACAGTGGGTCTATTTGGTTCTTTTATTTCCTGCACCAACTTCCTATTTCATAGAGAGTAGACACCTGTAGCTATATTGGAGCCCACGGATTGCCTCAATTTTGTTCTTGGGTTTACATATATAAAACCCAGCCCTGTCATCTCCCCTAAACTGATCTGATAACTTTGTAACTCTTCTTGATCACAGTGAGAAGATGTGATTCGGATAAGCAGGTCCTCTGGAGGTCCAAAAAAGAAGCATATGTTTCCAGGGATGGCTTTCCACCTAGGAGTGATAGATGGTTCCGGTGAGAACCTAAGAGCGAAAGGCGTTTTTTCAGGGGCTCACACACATGTAGGGAGCTACCCAAAAGTCCAGCCACTCCATCTATTTCTGTGGAAATAGACTTCACAAATACTCGTCAGCTACCTTTTAAGCAGATGGGCTGTTTCCCGGACCACTCTCCATTCTGCTGGCAAGTTCTCTTCTCATTGCCACTAAGAACGTATGAGTTATTACAAAAGAAGGACACGATGGTGCCAATTTTTGCATAGCGCCCGTTGATAAGCCCCGGGCCTCCTGTTACCTTCTTGTACCCATTGACTGGGCCCCCAGGGTCTGAGCAGTTACTTTCTTCAAGAACTAAAAGAGAAAATAAAAGGGGGGAGAAAAGAGCGATTAAAAGTGTGAAGCATTCCATTTTAGAACTGGATCTTTTCATGTTTCACTGAATTAAAAATGCAGCAATGTGGAGCCTGCTAACAATGGTGCCCACAGGACTCAGCAAGAGAAAACTCGTAACAGAAAATGCATGTGTGAGACATGTCCTCCCCTTGTTTTAACGATCTGTTCTTAAATTGGGAAGTATTTCATTCCCCATATAAATAAATTTGACAGCACAACTGGCTCTCCTGTGATCTTGTTCATTTCTTTCTCAAGCTGGGGGAGCTCGGCAGGCCTGGGCAACATGAGCATTGCACCTAGATGTTATGATCAGTACACAGGGATGATTGTTTCCCAGTGTCGTTGTACTATCTCCTTCATTCCCTAAAGCTTGGGCAATTAAACAAGGGTCTTCAGTTTCCTATTTGTGCTATACCCAGAAAGCAGAACTTACTAGAAACAAGGCTGCATATATGAAATGAATTTAAGATTTTATATTTCATCTGCAGGGACACAAGTGTGCTGAGATGTATAGTTCGAAAATACTAGAAGATGATAGAAATTCAGAGATACAAAGAAGTTCCCCTGATCTCCAAAAACATGCTTTCCATCTAAACATTTAACAATATCCATTATAAAGGCATTTCTTTTTTAGAAAGAAAGAAAGATTTATTTGAGAGAGAGAGCGCGCGCGCACACGCATACAAGTGGAGAGGGCAGAGGGAGAGGGAGAATCTCAAGCAAACCCCCTGTTGAGCAGGGAGCCTGATTCAGGGCTTGATCCCACGACCCTGAGGTCATGACCTGAGATCATGACCTGAGCTGAAATCAAGACTCGGATGCTTAACCAACTGAGCCACCCAGGGGCCCCACCCCCAAGGCATTTCTATTCTCTAACTCATGTCGAACAGCTATGCAAAGTAAAAGTGGCAACACCAGCTATTCTGAGCACTGAACAGATATTAGACAAATCCTGGAGAGATTCTATCAGATAACATATTTTTCTCAAATGGATTACAGCACAATGGTGAATATTACTCGCCTAAGGACACAGAGTAGGACCCCTGAGGAATTCAACCTTTAATGACTGCGTTTGGGTACAAATTGCTCTATAAGCCTTCCTGGTCTCTTTTTAATCATTTCTTCTAAGATACAATCTCATCCCTATGAAACAGTCCCCAAGCAATGTGATCATGCATCTGACACGCTTTTCTTTCTGTTTCCAATTACCTTTTAAGCAACTTGTGGGCTTGCCTCCAGGCAAGAAAAGAACCTCCATTCATATAACACTTCTAAAATATTTGAGAACCTACAATTAGTAAATTTCCCTATGTGCAATTTGGCAAGGTTGCTAATATTAGCCAAATTACTCGTTTGTCTACTCTAAGATTGCCCATAGACCATGTGGCAGATGATTTCAATGATATTCTGTGTGCTTTTGGGCTACTTACTATAAGCAGTTTCCATGACGGGGGACTCCAAAACCCCATTTTAGTTGTAAAAAAATGGACCTCACTGAGGGAGTCTTTCAAAATACCAACATGGCATAGGGAGGGCAATGCACCTTTTGAAACATCAAGTGTCCTGAGAAAGCTCCCTGGAAAGTGCTTGTATTTCCAGGAATGCCTCTATGATGGCGGGGCGGGGGGGGGGGGGCAGGCAGAGAAAGCATTCCATATTGCTTCAGTGATGGGATACGCTTCTTTTTTTTTTTTAAGATTTATTTATTTTAGAGAGAGATAAAATGAGTGCATGAGCAGGAGGAGGGGCAGAAGGAGAAGGAGAGAGAGAGACCCTCAAACAGACTCCATGCTGATCCCAGAGCCCAATACGGGGCTTGATCTCATGAACCTGAGATCATGACTTGTCGTAAAACCAAGAGTTGGTTGCTTAACTAACTGAGCCATCCAGGTGCCCCAGGACTACCTTCTTATAGTAGAGGCTCACTTAATGCTAAACTTGTAACCCAGAAACAACCAGCAGGAGCCCACAGCTGCAATTATCTCAAAAACATGGTGTGTCATACCTGCAAATTTTAGAAAATGGAATTCACTGCCAACATAAAAATCAGGAGATTGCTCACAAAAATCTGTTTTACCAGCTTCTGACAGAATTCAGATCTGGAAACCCTGGGCTGTATTACCACACGGCAACAATCAACTAGTATTGTGAAGCGGCTGTCTGCTTCGGGGGGGTGCTGCATGCTTCCCTTGGCCACAGCCCCTGCCTGCTGCCTGGCCCTGGTAGGGCTAGACTCTGTGGTCAGTTAGCCTATCGAAGAACTATGCTTTGTGCAATGCAAGCACAGTTCCTCCTTCGTTTTGAGTTTTGCTTGATAGAGCTCATGGCCAAAAAAATTCTGGTGAGACTTAAGACCAGTCCTAGAATATTAAAAGAAAATGAACAACACTCCAGCCACATCAGCTTCAGCAAAAGGTAAGCAATCCCTTCTACTGTGAGCCTGAGAGGTGGGTTTTCCTCCTTTTGGAGGTAAGGACTTCCGTGGTTCACCAGGCTCCTGCCCCATGATTTCCTAAGTGTGGGATTCTCGTGGATCCTATTTCTAACTACACTTAATGTGGGTATAATCAGCAGGAATGCTGGAGAGTTCTTGAGCCTTTGGAGGTAACAAAGCCTCAGGACAATTCAGGTTATCTGTGTTTCTCCCCGAGGAGGCTTTAAAAGGAAACTTAAAGAGAAACTGAGTCAGGATGTATAAACAAATCTGCCCAAGGCTGGGGAATTCTGCCATATTTCTAGAATTCTTAGATGCCTACTCTTTTACGATGAGACATGTCTGAAATCAGGTCATACGTGTATGTTTCATCAGAGAAGTTATAATTAAATCAACAGTACACCTTAAACTTGATGAGATCTTAGAATGGAGAACTGTTATTTGATTTTAAGTTATTGTTCATGGATGGTCACCAGGATAGAGCTTCCTAGTGCCGAATGATGCTTACGACTTAGGGTCTAATGGAACTTAAGACTATATGGCTGGGGGTGCCTGGCTGGCTCAATGGGACTCTTAAGCTCGGGGTTGTAAATTCGAGCCCCACATTAAGTGTAGAGATTACTTAAAAACAAAATCTTAAAAAAAAAAAACAACAACCATATGGCTAAAATTCAAGAGAAATACAGGCAATAGAAACAGATTTAAGAAGGATTCAGATGCTGTAGTTGTCAGACACTACTTGAAAATAAATATGGCGAGCATGCTCAAGGAAATAAAACAGAAAACTGAGAACTTCAGTAGAAGACTGGAAACCTTAGAAACTAACCAAAGGAGCAATCTAGAACTAAAAAGTGACAATGGCAGAAACGTAAAGCTCAGTGGGTGAGTTTAATAGCAAATCAGATACAGCTCACGTGTATTAATAAACTGAAACATAACTTACAAGAAAGAATTCAGAATGAAGCCCAAGAGTCAAAAAAGTGGGAAATGTAAAGAAACAGTGAGAAGCTTAATAAAGGCATGAACCTGACGTCCCAGGAGAAAAGAAAGGGAGTAAAATTAGCATATAGAGATAATGGCTGAAAAAGTCCCCAAAACTGATAAAAGACATCCACCTACAGATTCACAAAGTCCCAAGACAGATAAATATGAAGAAAACCACACACAGACCTAGAACATAAAACTGCTAAAAGCCAAAATCAGAGAAAAAAAATTTAAGCAGCCAAAGCGGAAAAAATGGACGGGAGAAACATACTCTAAGATAATTATAGTCATTATCTCCAGCTTGTAACATCAAAAATGATTTTTGTCTCTATATACTTTTTTCCCCATGTTTGATAATCAGAAAATGTAACCATAAAATCTTTTGTTGTTTATTCTTTTTGTGGTTGTTCGTTATTTTCATTTTTTAAAGTAGCAGGCAAAATGGTTTGGGTCCTCCCTGCTCAGCCTATAAAGCTAGCATTCAGTCTGCCATGACCTGTTTAATGCTCCCATACCCTCCACTCCGTGTACATCTCATTACCGACTTGCATAATCATAGAGTAATCCAACTTCCCTCGAGCTCAGATTGAAATGATCTTTGTCACTAGACTTTGGGGGAGAAAGAACAGCCTTCAGAATCAGAAGATACAGGTTCAAATAATTATTTGGTTCCCCAGTGTCCAGAGTAAGTACACAGTAGATTCTCAATAAATATTTGTTAGTAGATGGAAGGCATAAAGCGTAAAATTTATTCATTCTTCCACTTAATGAACCGGAGCGTGGGAAAATTATATAATTCTCCAAACCCTGCTTTTCTGGTCTGTAAAATGGGATAACAGCACTTATCTGGCTGGGTTGGATTTGAGGAATAATTTACATAACACACAGTCTCCTTTTCCCCTGTTTGCCTTTATTTACAAAGCACCCAACTTATTTTAAAAACCAATTTCTCGGGGCGCCTGGGTGGCTCAGTGTGAGTTGTCCAACTCTTAATTTCGGCTCAGGTCACGATCTTGGGATCCTGGGATCGAGCCCCGCATTGGGCTCCCCACTCAGCACTGAGTCTGCTTGAGGATTCTCTTTCCCTCTCCCTCTGCCCGCCCTTCCTCCCCACCCCCCGCCGGGCTTGCTCTCTCTCTAAAATAAAAATAAATAAACCTTAAAAAAAATCAATTCCCCAAATTCATACACCTTAAAAAAAACCCACAAGGAAATCTAAAGTCTTATTATTGGGTCTATTTGGATCTAAAACAACTATTGCACTTTCTATTTTCTAGCCCCTTGGTAATGTCTATGCATGATGGGCCTCCAGACTGGGATTCAGTGTGTTGACTCAGACTTCTGAGTATCAGCCATGGTCTCTCTACGCTCATCTCTTTTAATACTGCAAAATAAAGCCTTCAGATTGTATTCTTGTATCAAACATCCACTGGGCATCATTCCCTCTTCCCTCTCATTTATTTCCCGTACTTGCCAAAGCTGTACACTCTCCTAGCATGCTTTTGAATAGAATTCTAAGACTTCCTCCACCCGCTTCTTTCTCTCCCAGTTTAGACATCGACCTGTTGGGTCCATAGACCATCTGCATCTCATCAGAGCGTGTTCCCCAGGGTTACATTTCAAAAACTACCTCTTTATTTCCCCTGTGGTTTCTCTTTTTAGAATCCTTTGTGTCTCCCCATTGAACAGATCCTTGATTCGTTTCTATTTGATTTTTCAAGGGCTTCATGCTTCCTTTCTCCTCAGTGGGATGGATGTTTTCACACAAAGCCAAGTGAGAATGTAAAACATCTGCATCCCTGGCTGAAGGAGCATCAGGCTCCTGCTTTGCTAAGTAAAATATTCCAGGATTAATAATAAATAGCACATTGCCCTGGTCCTTTGGGGACTCAGCCTGGGGACATAAACACACTAAGTTTAGCATGCCCTTACGTGCCATTTCACAAACAGAAACAGTACTTGGGGGTGCATTCCTGCTTCAGATAAACATTTAAAGAAAGGCTCGCTAGCCTTGTCTTCTTTTTTTCTCAAGGCAACAGGATGAGGTGGTTCCCTGTGATGCCACTTTACTGAAGGACAGATGGTGGCTTTGAGACAGCCCTTGTAGTGAATGTTATTCGTGCCCCACCCAGCTCCCCTCATATCCTTTTACCAGATCAGCTTCTACACATGAAGCTGGCACCTGCCACCTTCAGAGGACTGCCCTTGGGCATGGGCACCACCTTGCCCATATGAAGAGCTGAAAAAGGCCAACATTTTTGTCCCTTTGTGCCCACTCCAGGGTTGCCTATAGACAATGACTGCAAGGTGTATAAATAGCTCAACCCCTATTCCTCAAGGCATCATTTACGCTCCCCAGCACCCCACAGGATCGGGCTGAGTCTGGGAGTTGAGTTGAAATCACTCTTGCTTGGTTTCCTCCTTTTTCGCATCTTGCTTCCCCAACTCCCTTACTGGGTGATCTTGGGAGTACCTTCTTTAATAAATCATTTGAGCTCAAATGCTTGGCTCAGTGACTGCTTTGGGGGAAAAACTAACTAAGGACAGCTCTATTTTCTTAGCCCTGGGCTTCAGGGCCCCTCCTGCCTCCCCATGGCGGCACACCTGGGAGGTGACAAGATGCCAAAGGGGCGGCCTTCTCAGCCCTGGGCATGAAGCCTTGCATGCCTTTCAGCTCCTGGCAGATCTTGGGGAGGATGACTGGCAGGGCATCTAGAGAGGTCGGATCTCATCCGAAGGACCTCCAGCCTCCACAGATGCTCTGGCTGCAGGGCAGCCCCATACCGGCAGAGCTGTTTTACCTTAAGGGATCAGGAGCTCTGCGACAATGGGCTTCTCCACGCTAACCAGTGTGGACCCAGAATCTACCATGTGAAGAGTTGGTGCTGTGTGTGTAAAGCCAGCAACCGTTTCACAACCTGAAGGTACAGAGGGGGCCCCAACAAGGACAGACTGAACTTCTCTCACAAATCCGAAGTATGGGTCTTAGACTTGGATTGGAACTGACTTAAAGCAAGTAAAGTTATATCTTTCTCTCCCCTGATTGGTACACTAAGATCCATGCTGGACAGAAGGTAGGTGAGGTGACCAGGTCCAGAAGGTCTACAGGAAATGGACATGATGATGGAGACATCAGAGAGTATGTCAAGATAACGTGGAGACATTTCTAGGAAACGTGGTTATTCAGTGCACACAAATAACACCATTTTTTTTTTTTTTGTGCCCTCTGGTCAGTCAATTATATTGACTATGACAAAAGGAAGTCCACACTCTTCATTCCTAATTTAGGAAGCAGACCCACCTCCCTCTCCCCTTAATAATCACAAAACTCAGGAGGGGGGGGCAGATCCCAGCTGTGACAAGTAAACAGACCCCTTCTTCCATCACATTACTATCCACCAGCATATCCTTGCTCACAGAAATATCTTTTTATGGATAAATATAGAATTTCAATATGATACACCAAACACCCATGAATACCTGTCTTTTCCTTTTGCTTTGGTCTCGAAGCTACAAGTTCAAATTTGAATACAAGATTTATAAAAAACCCCTAGGAGGTGGAGCATCCCGTCACTGCTTTGCCTACTGGAAGTCCAGCATGCCTCTCTGTACAGAAAGACTGGGGGAGGGCAGTGCACTACTGATTTCATGGCCCGATTTTCCTGCACTGTATACTAAGTGAGTGCTTCCTCAACAGAATAAGGCACCGGGAGATGTTTCCCTGCAGCTTTAACATAGCAATGTTTTTATTTAAACCCAGAAACAGAAGTGATGTCAGTTAAGGCTTAGTGTACTAAAGTACTTGAGATACCTCAAGGCTCCCCCGAGCCTTGCTAAAGCACTTATTTAAAAAAAAAAATGGTTTGGAGACTTCCTTCCAAGTACCTATTCCCCAGGTCAGATTTTTACCAAAAACAAAATTCAGAGGAGTGTATATCCACATTATATATATTGTTGTTATATATATATATTTTTTCTTACTAGCATCAATTTATCCTAAGTGACTAGTGTCTTTCTTAACTTTGCTTCTAAAATTACATCAGAACATAGGACCCTAACCAAGGAATAAAAGCAAAGGTAGTCATGGGGGCCTTGAATGAATCTGAAAGGGGAGTGGGGTCTCCACACACACTAGCCAACCCCAGCAACAAAGACCTCATCAGGCACAGCTGATTGAACTGGGTCGCTACCACCTAGCCTGCTGTGTTACCTGAAAGAAAACGTGCTGTCTGGAGGGGGGAAGCTGCGTGAAATGGAACCAGGTACTAATTTAGATGCTTCTGCTAAGAATCACCAGTGGGCATTTGCTGGGATGTCTTATCACATTTGTGTTCTCCTTGTGGTACTTTAACCAGGACCCATGTTGAAATTAATGCCGTATGACCAGTCCATCAAGGGCACAGTTACAAAAGATGAGACCATTAGTGAAGGCCTAGGGATATTTCCTTAGGTTGGGACCAGCCACTTTCTAACCCCTGTCAGAAAAATGTTAGGTGGCAGAGTTTGCTCAAATCCTTTAGAAGATTCCAAGTCTTTTAGGAAATACTACAGGCTCTCTTCACAAACACCACTGGGGTGTTTCCACCGCCCCACTCAATAAAGAGCTGGGCTGGTTCTCATGCACACACACTTGTGTGTGTATGTGAGAGAGAGAGAGAGAGAGAGAGAAAGATATCAATTCTTAGGTCTAACACTGGATCTTTTAAAATCAACAGTACAATCATATTTTGAGCATCCTTCAGACAATGCAATCCTGAAATATGTTATTCAGCATTGATCAAAGGCTTACCTAATATTGTAAAGAAACAACCAAATGCTGATCTAGCTGACCTGAGCTCCAGCCCTCTATTAAGTTAGCCTCTCAAAGAAATATTTTCATGAGGTATCTCAAGCTGAGTTCTCCCAGAAGCAGGCTGTGAGACAGAGATTTGAATGCGAGTAGTTTATTTAGGTGGTGGTCCCAGGAAGGACAAACCGTAGTGAGACAGGGAAGTTCCCATTATCAAGACAGTCACCACTGGGGGCCACTGAGGCTCAATGCCATTGGGAAAACTCTGAGAGTGCAGAACCTGCCTCCGACTTATCCTACCCTAAGGATCAAGGGGTATGATGAATGCAACCAATCATTTGTTGAAGGATGATGGGATTAACATTAATTTCTCAGCACCTCCTGTCTGCCCATATATATGAACCAGTGGGCTTTGGGAGCCCAAGAAAACCCTTAAGCAGAGTTGCAGGAGTATGGGTTGGAAGCCAGTGGGTCAGCATACATATTAATGGTGTAAGCTTAATAAAGCCCAGCTACCTTTTTTTTCCAGGGGAGGTGGAAGGATCTAGTTTTTAGAAATATTTGGTATAAAAAGAGATTAAATCCGTCATTTACAAGACCGAAGTGGAATACATTTTCCCAGTACCCATCTTTAGATAAGGAGGAAAAAAGGAGTAGGGGATGTAATAAAATGGGTAATATTTGCACCTCCAAATGAACTTGTGTTCACTTTCACTTAATATACAATTAGGACCACGCCATCTAAGGCATTTCTCTGTTTGCCTTTGCTGCCAGAGAACTCAGAATCAGAGACAGTTGAGGCTGATCATTTCACCAGACACAAACGTGGACGCTCCATTTCACTCTCTCGTCCCCTCTCAATGTTCCCTTTCATTCATTCTTACCCTGCTTCTAAATCATTTTGATTCCTTGTAATTACTATTATTTATACCCTGCTTGCTTTCAGAAATGGTTTGATATAATTTACAAAACTGCACATCAAAAAAAACATACATTTCTTTTCTCGAAATGCATATGAATGAAATATATTTGTAGTAGCTAGACAGCCCCGGTTAAAAAAACTAAACCAGGGTACTGCTTTGTCTCTTTAATAAGAGCTGAATTTCAGAGGTGTAAGATTATCTGAGAATGTAGGCAAAGAAAACAGATCCAAGGTCAACACAATTCGTGACCCCCTTACCTAGCTGGTCTTGGGGGTTGGGGGATGGAGGCATGTTGGTCTCAATTCTTAGCATACTCTTGGTATCCACCCATTCTCACTTGTCACCAAAATCAAGGAAACAGTTTGTGACAGAATTTCAATTCTGTTTGGAAAAGGCTTGAACTTTCCCACTGGGCCTTTGTTCATTCTGGAAACCTGAATGAACATGAGAGCAACACCCATAGGCAAGCACTGGATGGGCCCTCCTCTCTTCTTCATTTCTCCTGTTCAGCTTATATTTGAGTGTAGTGCCTTTGGGTCAAACCCATTATCTTTTACCTCCACAAAGGTCTCCCCCAACCAGGCATAATGACACCAACTGGATTCCCCACCACAAACCCTTTTTATCTCTTTCCAGCCAATGGAACTCTGTCCCCGTGAAGTTTTCCAGCCCTCTGTGGGTGCGAATGAGACAGTATCCATGCAAAATTATGCTTGGATGGCACACACTGCTATTTATTCATCCGGCAGCAATTTGGAGGCTGAGGCTTACAATTAGCTATTTGATCTTAATCAGTATTGTCCTTGGCTCCTGGTACACTGTGTCTTTCGGATACCACTTTTCCGGTGTTTGGATGGCCTACTTAGACAGCAGAGAGTGCCTGTGTCTAAGAGACAGGTCAACTTTGAAAAATGTTCAGAAAGTACTGGCCATTTTACTTTTGTTCAAAATCAACCTGACACGTCCTTACTTGGTGGAGTAAATGAGTAACCTACATAAGGGGTAGAAACTTAGCTACCCTCCACCTGGTGGACCTGCTGGGTGACAGTCTTCTCGAAGCTTCCCCAAATCTCAGATTTCTGAGTCAGCTCCTGGGATGAGGTGGGAGGTGGATAACAGTGCTAACCTACTGGGGAAAATGTCCCCGAGCAGTGTTTATAGTCAATTTTTCAAAATATAAGAAATACTCAGCATGGAAATCGCCCAAACTAGGCAGTTCTGTTCTATTTAGCCTTGGGGTTGAAGAGAATGAGCTGCTGAGCACGTCTGAGTCCCAGAAGACTGTGCCCACTTAGTAATGCTCATTGCCACCATCACCATGACCAAAGGCTTTCCTAGAGGAAGTTGTGGCCAGGAACCCTGTGGTATGTGACACTCTCCTCTGCACTTGAGAAAGGCTAAGACTGGAGTTGTTTTATGGTTCTGCCAAACAGAAGGGAAAAAATATACCGTATGGCCCTGCCTTATTTCCCCAGTTCCTTGTACCTAACAGACACTCAAAAATGTTTGGCTATATGGATCTGTAAAGTGGTGAGGATCACAGTACCTACCCCACGGGGATGCTGAGACAGCGAAATAAGACAAGGTCAAGTAAAGCACATAGCCTGGCCCATACTGAGAACAGAGATGGTAGAAACTACTGTTGTGGTTTTTAATACCTGGATGCCAGTGGAAAGGTCTTATGTTTTGTAGAGAGGAAGATTTTATCATCTTCCTCTCTACAAAGGGTGAGGGACAGGTAGTGAATGCCCCACAAGGCAGAAGCCTTTAGAGAAGAGTGAGGGGGGCCTCTAGCTTCTGTCAAGGGGCTGGTGACGGTCTCTGGGCCCATGAAGGCAGGGATGTTTGTTCCCACCAGAAGTTAATTCGGCCTTGCTCTCACGTTCTCCCACACTTTGCATCCTCCAGTCTCTTCCCTCGGTGACAGGCAGCCCACCCCCCTCTAATGGATTACCTCTTAACCCAGAACCAAAATAAAATCTGCCTCCTGCATTAAGGCCTGCCTCAGTGACCTCATCTGCCAAAGCAAGAGCCAAGAGGGCCCTGTCAGGGGCAGGCAAGGGGAAGGAATTCTCAGTAAAACGATGGTGGGTCTGGCCCCCTCCACCCTGATGGGTGCTCCATCCTGAGCTCTTGGAGACAGGCTGGAAAGTTGACCGTGTGTCCTCACCTGTCCTCTTATTATCTACTGGAATGACGTCCATAATGAAAAGGATTGCTGACTCGCAAAACGCACCCCTAATATGCCAGCCACCAAGCATCTGACCCTGAATGGGGTATAGCAATGCTTTGGTTAAGAGGCCAGAGGCCAACACTTTGGTTAAGAAGCCCATGGAGCCCATCAGGGTTAATGCTAAAATGTGACTTCATCTACGCAGACTCAGGTTCATCCAACAAGGAATGAATCAAATGAAAAGGAAATGTTTCCCCTGAATTATAAAACAAACAAACAAATACTTTGATAACTATATAAAGGCAGCTTTTCCTGTGTTCAGTAATAGTTTTTGCTTTTCAGATATTAATCTAAAGGGGATGGCATTCCTCTAAATACACCAAAAAGGACATTAGAGATTCATTTCCATGTCAGGGAGGGAAATAGAGGGGAGACTCAGGTGTAAGGATGTGTATGAGAAGGCAGCAGTCCATTAGCTCATGGTCTTCTTTGGGGCTCCTCCAATTTCTGAAGGCTCTGGGCTATCAAGTACTTGTGGGTACCAACTATGGATTCCCCAGGACTCTTTCCATGGAATTATCCCTCTACCATCCTCTCAAGCCGTCTCAAGCCAGACTGCTCATTCTCTTTATTGCCATGTCCCTCTAATAAAACATCTAAATGATGGTCTGGAGCACCAGTCTCCTACATGACCCCCCGGGGACTGACATACAGCCTACCCCATGTTAAATGAGTGACTTCTGAAAAACCCCATGAGAAAAAGGGAGGCTGACCCCTAACACGATGCTTGGATAACCTGCCCTGGAGCTTCCAAATCCAGTTCCTCCCGGGCATTACTCCATTCATCATTTCTCACAGCCTCGTCTCTGGGCTGCCCTGGTTAAAAGGCTCCCCATCCATCATGCCCAATGTGGGTGTCTTCTCCTGGGATTTAGGATTCCTCTATGACAATGACATTGGCAGTGACTGCTTGTCCTGTTAAAACCAGATCCTTCTTGCCTGTACCTAAGTGCAGCAGTAAGCAATACTTAGTATCGGCAGTGATTTGCAAAAAGCAGTTGACAGAGGAAACTTAGAAAGTTGAAGGAATAATTTTCCTAAACCCTGGAACCCCAAGACAGGTGTGTCATAATCATCTAGTTTGTAGAAACTGGTGCTGTTCTCCTAGCCCCTTATCTGGAAAATCCCCTACTTTCTGCCAAGCTTTTAAATGGCCATAGCAGGGGAGGCAAAAGAGGGTATTACGCGAAGCGAAATAAGACCGAGCAAGACGAATGACCACATGGTATACACTCATATGTGGAATCTAAAAAACAAAACAAATGACTAAACAACAACAACAACAACAAAAAAAAAACCAAAAAGCAGAAATAGACCTATAAACACAGAGAACAAACAGGTGGTGGCCAAAGGGAAGGAGGTGGGGGATGGGCTAAATGGGCAAAGGGGAGTGGGAGATGGAGACACAGGCTTCGGGGATGGCTAAGTCACTGGGATGAAAGGCCCAGCATAGGGAACACAGCCAATGATACCGTAGTAGCCTTGTACAGAGACAGACGGCAGCTACAGTGGGGATGAGCCTCCCATAACCTACAGAGAAAATGAATCACTATGTCGCACACCTGAAACTAACGTAACATTGGGTGTCAACTATGCTCAAATAAGAAAATTAAAAAAAAAAAAACCCAATGGCTCCTATGATTCAATTCAGCGCCTTATGTGGATTATTTCGTTCCAATCCCCACAAACGCTCTGAGAAATATGTGGTATTATTTTTCTGAACTTTATAAATGGGGAAACTGAGGCTCATTGGAGTGAAATGAGCTGCTGAAGGTCATCCGGCTGGTAAATGGTAGATTAAGAGTCAAACCAAGGTCGTTCTGCCCAGAGAGCCCAAGCTCTTCACCTCAGGATGTACCATCGTCACTACGGACAAAGAGGGCCCTGTCTTCCATAAGTTAAGGCTAAGCCCCACCCTTGGAACTGGGTAAAAGCCAGTCCACAATTCCATGTTTACGATGCCTTCCTCCCCTGAGAGATCTTGGGACAATCTGCACGCATCCCACCACAGCCCAGCATCTTCCGTCTGCGACGGGAGAGGTGAGCATGACCCACTGGCAGGCTCAGCACATTCCCACTGCATCAGTGTTACTGCTTCCATGAAAACCCCAAAGTTCCTAATCACTTATTCTGATGAGAAATGCGGTTGCCCCTTTGAAGCTAAAATATAAAGTGTGCCTCTCATCTGGGGCTCTTTCTTCCCAGTCCTTGGGACAGACTAGTGGGAAACCTTCTGGTGCTCCAAACCCCAAACGAATCCGGATTCCCCAGTGTTCTTTAATTGGTGGAAGCCGATTTGTTTTGTTCAAAGCGCGTCAGAGCCCGCAGTGTGAGCATTGTGCCCCCAGATTTAGCCTGTTTCATCGTCCTTCATTAGGATGCAGGGGAAAGCCCGGGCATCGATAACTGGGCCAGGGAAACAAAGGCAACATGGAAACTGGAGCGAGGCGATGAATCCCTTGCTCTCCACTTGTACAAAACAAGATTCCCACCATTTACTCAAGAACTTATTTTGTCCTTGTGTCCTATACAAAGAAACAGGAAACTTCAGAGGAGGAAAAAAAAAGTGGGTGGGGGGACCCGTGGTTTCTTACACGGTGGCCCAGGGAGGTTGGGGCCACTGAGGATGCTGGCAGGAGGCAAGCTTGACCCCAGAGCTGAGGGGGGGCCACTCCCCATGTTTTGCTCTCAGAGGAGGTCACCTGGGAGCAGGGGAAAGTTGCTCCTCCTTGGGAAACGGCAGGAGGAGAGATCTGGGGTAGTAGCAATACGGACTGCACCGGGGACCTTCAGCCTCTTGAAGACCGAAGGAGCCCAACCTGTGTGGGTCACTTCTTCCTCTTCCTTTGCTACCCCAGGGAGTCCGGGAGCCAGACCTTCCCTCAGAAAACGGAAAACAAATCCATTTTCAACTTGACAAGAAGAGACCCTAGTCTCTCAAATGTGAGTTCTGATACTTATTTTGAGGACTGGTGATTATAACAGCTCATCTTGTAAACTGGTGAAACATTTTGGGGACCATTTTGCCAATACCTCTCCAAAGTTTAAATCTAGGATGCTCTGAACTAACAGTTCAACATCTAGGAACTTCTCTTACGAAAGTACCCCTAACATATGAATCAAGAAATCAGTGTTAGGATATTCATCTCTGCCTTCTTTATAATAATAAATTAAGTATGGTATCAAGTCCATCTTAAGGGATTAGATGAACATATATGATGGTATATGCATCCCTACAAGGGAATACTCAGAAAATCACTTGTTTTTAATGAGGTAAACCAACATGAACTGGCCTGGGGAAAACGTCCATGATGCAGGCACTGAAAACCACAAGTTAAAAAATTGCATGTATACTTTAATCCACTTTTGTTTGAAACACGGTTTCTCAACTTGGGCATGGCTGACAGTTGGGCCAGATCACTCTCTGGTCAGAGTCAGCCTGGTGCCTTGCACAATGTTGAGCAGCATCTCGGGCCTCCACCCACTAGATGCCAATGACAGCCTCCCCCCTGCAAGGAGGACAATTAACAATGTTTCCAGATGTTTCCAAAGGCCCCTGAGAGCGGGAGTGGGGGCCAAAATCACCCTCAACTGAGAATCACTGGTTTAAAATACTGATTTATCAGGGCGCCTGGGTGGCTCAGTCATTAAGCGTCTGCCTTCAGCTCAGGTCATGATCCCGGAGTCCTGGAATCAAACCCCACATCGGGCTCCCTGCCCAGCGGGAAGCCTGCTTCTCCCTCTCCCACTCCCCCTGCTTGTGTTCCCTCTCTCGCTGTCTCTCTGTCAAACAAATATTTTAAAAAAATAAGAAAATACTGATTTATCAACAACTTAGGTTTGCACATCATAGGAAAAAAGTCCAGAAGGACTACGGTAACAGTGATTCCACTGGGAACCAGCATGGGTCAGGGAAAATAATGTTCTCTTTTTATTTGATACACTGCTGGACAATTTGATTATTTTTACAAGTATATCTTTCTTCTGTAAGTAAGCAGAAAATCTATTCCTATTCCAGTCCCACTCACATTCTTACATATATACCAAGAAAAGAATGAGAATAGTTTATATCAAGAGACAGGGAATCGGGATTCTCTTTGGAAAAGAGTGACAGGCAGACTTTACCTGGGAAGGAAGGTCCTTTGAGAGGACTACATAATAGGACATGATGACATGACCAGAGCTTGTCAATTGTTCATCTGTCGAGAACTGTGTCTGGGAAACTGAATAATATGGGAACTGTGGAATTCTAGCCTTGAATTTTGAAGCTGATGGAGACCAGTGCCTTGTGCTCTCTGCTTCAAATCCTTTATCTGCTAAAAGAAACATCCATCCACATTCTCACAAAGACTTCGGGAGGACAGACCACTAAAGCAGCATCTGTGAAGTGGTTTCCCCTCATCAGATTTGGTACAATTTAAATAAAAGATGGAATTCTCATTCATATTTGATTTGGTGCTTTTAAAGCGATTTTGTAAAACAAATGCCTAGTTCAATTTGGACATTTCAAGGTTTAGAGAATCCCAGAATACTTGAGCTTCTTGTTCATTTTGAAGCAATTTTCTCCAGGGATATTTTTCCAGTTCAGTGGTATACTCATGAGGAAAACAATAAAGTAAATCGTTTTTCCCCCCTTTTTGTTTTTCTAGCTAATAGACTACTCTAGAAAACCACTAAGGTTTGTTCGGAAATTACAAGGTAAACTGTCACAGCCAATTTTTGTAATGCTTCCCTCATTGAGTTAGTTGGAACTCCTGCTGAATTTCCTACAAGAAAAAACAAATCTAAATCTTACAAAAAATAATAAAACATTTGGTCCCCCACATGAATGCCAACAAATGATGTATCAGATATCCACCACCAATACTTTCACCTAGTTATAACAACAGGACACTAAGAAAATTTTGGGTTTTGAATGACGTTTTAAAAAGTGGCTAGAGAAAATTCTCTTGTCCGTCTATGCCGGTGTTCTGAGACCAGAAGTGGTTTGAGACGGTTCGTGACTCAAGTTATGAATCAATTCATAATGACACATTTTACGTTCTTTTTCATTATATATATTTGTTTTGTTTTGCTTTGTTTTCTAGATAGAATGACAATGCTGGAAAGTCCATGTTTGGCTTGTAAGCAACTCATTAATATTCTAGTCACAACTTTCGATCAATTTCTCTCCCTCCCAGACCTCCCATCCCTACCCCTGCCCTGATTTGACCCAGCTTCTTAAAGCATTTTGGCTTATTTGGTGATATTTTACTTCTCTCCAATTTCACCTTGTTTTTCAAAGCTCTAGTTATTGTGCAATCAGTTAGTTCATCGAGAAATTAAGCTTCCCCCCTCCCTTTTTTCTCCCTCTGAATTTAAAGGGTAAAGCTTAGGATTTGCCATTGTTAAGATTCCAGATTCACTCTATACACATATTTTTTAAAACAAAGAAAAAGCAGCATTTCTCTTCTCTGCCTTGCACACAATACAGCAGGTTCAAACGAAACAGGAACCGTGAAGCAGAACATCTTATTCTAAGCACCCAGCATAACCACGCTCAGGTCACCTGTGCCAAGCCAAAGCAAGGGATGCTTTCAGCAGAATGCAGTGTCATACTCGAGGACACCCTGTTGACACCATGGGTTCTGTCTGCCTTGTTTACAAGGAAAACTCATGAAATTGATTGAAAAATGGACGAACTTTATAGAATGCTATCAGACCAGGGCTCCTTATAGGATGACCCCAAAGTACCTACACCTGATAGTTACAAGTGGTTGTAGCAGATGCTGCTAGTGATCTGCCCTCAGATGACTTTTCACCGCTTCTGTGGGTCCCTTCCCCATCCCCCAGTCTAAGTTGTTTTGCCTCTATTGGCTTGCACCTGAGATCTCTTTGACTGTTCAAGGGCTACTGGAACCACTTGGCCCACACGCATAGAAAATCAGGCATGTTCTCCTACTTACCGAGGGCAGCCCCTGGCCAATGGCTGATTGCAGGGGGGCCATGAAAGCCCAGCTGCCTTGCTATAAAGCCAGGACCCACCCAGAGATGTAATTCACATGCCAGATTCCACTGATGCTGGATTTTGCCTGAAATCACACCTTTGATTGGCTTCCCTCCCTTCCCAGCCCAGCTCCCTCACTCCCTTGCAGCTTCTCTGGGACCATGTCCTAATACATCACCTGCACCCACACTCGCCGCTCAGGATCTGCTGGGCAGAAACCCTACCTAGGCTCTTATCTGCCCTCCTTTGCCTTTTCCCGAAATTTTGAATCTGCCCGTTCTTTTGTACATCTCATTCCGTGCTGATAGCTGTACTTGTAGTCCATGACACCTGTTTCCGGTCTCAAATTTCTGTTAGGACACATGTCACACACAAGCCTTGGTTACCAGACACCCCTGAGAAATGACTTCTGGTCACGGTGTTGAGTTCCTCTGGGCCAAACGCTTCAGACCATACAACAACATCCTGGAGTCTATGAATGCTACCCTGGAGCAGAACTCCAAAATTCAGATCTTACCATGGACAGGGAGTTCAGACTGAGAGCCATGGGAGGCTCTATGATGGTAGCTTTCTACTGTTGGCCCTTCTTCCGTGTTTTTGAGCTCTGAATTTGAGGCCATCAAAGGCATATCTTTTTGAGGGGTATTTGCAGCAGGTGAGGTCTGGAAATGTCAACGGGAAGACCTGGGTGGTTCCAGATATCCTGACTCAGAGGCTGCCCAGCCCCAAGAACCACTTGATGGGATTGTCCACATTGCATGCCACCCTGGACAGATCATCCTAAACATCAAGAAACAACAGACTTCACAAATTCCCAGAGCCCTCTCCACGCCAGCCCCACGGACACCCTGACTCCCACTCCAGAGGCATACTCACGATTTTCACAGCGCGGCCCGGTGTAGCCTGCCAGGCAGGCGCATTTGTAAGATCCGGTTTTGTCAAGGAGGCAAGTGCCATCATGGAAACAGGGAGAAGAGGAACACGCTGTAAGAGAAAAGGCAATTTCCCTCAGTGTCACTGCACGGTGAGTCAATCTCTTCAAGCCTGGAGCCTTGATCAGAGTCTTGCTTGCCTCTTAAAGTCTTCTTCTTACAGTATTTTTACTTCTTTTATTGGATTCCTGCAACCATTCTTTGAGAATGCCTAAAACAGGTACGTATCTGATGTTATGTGATATTTTCAAAGGCCCCATAAGTATGCTCCTATGGTCTGAAGAGTCTAAGCCAACACAAATAGGTATGCCACGTGATTAGAGCAGAAGCATGCCTTTACCCCTCCTATAGGAACTCCAAGGGAGGGAGGCAGCCTCCGGGAGCTTTCGATCATCTTTTTTCAAGAAAGCATCCTGGGTATGGAGGGAAAGGAACTGGAAGATCTTCATGACACCGTTGAAAATGTACTTGAGAATTTCCCAACATGCATTCTGTAAACATTAGTCCCTGGAGATGTTGAACCAGATTTCTTTACTGCAGGACTTCTCAGAATGTTCCACGTCATAATTTGCACTGCATATTCCTCAGAACGCATATTAATGTCTGGCCTTTCCCAAGCCCATCTGACCTCAGAGCCTGCATCTTTACAGAAGACTGTTTTTCTACAGAGAACAACTTTGGGAAACAGTGGTCTGCGTGCTAACCCCTAACCCTACATTCATTTACCCTGATGTGGAAATATACCGCGGGCCCAGGTCCACAAGCCCATACTGAGTGCTTGTCCTGTGTGAGGCACCGGAGTCGGACATTCTGCTTACCAAATCAGAGCTTTCTGACAAAAAATATACAAGGACTATTGCCTGAAGCATAAAGATTTAGTGTTAGGAAAGAGGAGAAAGTGTCCTAAGATGCTCCAACGGGTCAAAGTCACAACCCACTGGAATAAGAGAAAAGGTTCAGCAGAGGACGATGAATGGGGTACAAACCCTGAGGGCTCGGATTGGATGGGCAGGTGCGGAGGAGCTCACCTTAGCCTGAGGAAAAAACCTGAGTACAAGCACACAACCAGGGTGTCTGCGGAACGGGAAGGCTGCTATCTACCTGACAACACCCACCAGCATTTGCCAGAGTTCTCCGGCAGGGGTCAAGGAGCCCCCTTCCGAGGAGGAAGAGGCCCTCCTGGTCCTCCCCTCGGTCCCAGGGTCACGGGCTGGTGAGCCACTGCTGCTTCTCCCGGGCTTCCCTGACAGCCAGCCCTGCTGACTGCCATGAAGACCCCCACACGCGTCTCAAGTGTGACCCTACCCAGCCTTGGCTGGCCCTAGATGCCCAAGGGCAAGGGCCAGCCACAGGCTGATCACACCACAGCACAGCAACCCAGCCCCCCACATCCTCGGAAGGGAGCGGGCACACAGATGAGCAGTAACTGCGGAGAGCTCCCGTGAGACAGTCTACGGGAAGGGCAGGGGCGGCGGGGGGCGGGGAGTGTGTGTGTGCCAGTCTTGCCGCAAGGGCAAGGCTGCCGAAGGATGACCCCCCACCCCTGCCACCACCACCACCTTTCCTGAGGCTTTTGTATCATACCTTTCCATAGGAAGCCGTAGTGATCAAAACGCCACCACAACGCTTACTTGGGTATTTTTTTAAAAAAACCGAACTTGAAGCCTGAGCTTGGCTGGGAAAGCCAGATGCAGTGCAATCTCAGAGCAGCAAGAGCTGGGGGTTCTTCCCTAGGATCGCGCGTTTTGCTCATTTTGGTCCCATCCTACTTCCCGGTATGAACAGGGCAGGAATTCAAGTCAGGCTTAGAGTTACTCACAAAGTAAGTGGCATTTACCACTGAGTGAAACACTTCTAGTGCCCGTTTTGCAGATGCCAGAAGGAGGCCCAGGGCACACCTGTGGCTGGGCAGCTACTGAGTGCGTGCTATGTACCAGACACGGTGCTAAGTTCATCTGTTTCGTCTCCCAGAACCTCCTTAGTGGAGCAGGATCTAGGCTTTTTTCCTTATTCACCGATTAGGAAACTGAGGCCCAGAGAAGTAGGAGAATTTACCCCAGGTCACACGGCTTCATCTGCCCGAGCTCCAAAGCTAATGCTCTTAACCATTAGAGGCCCCCTGGGGGTGAGCCGTAGAGCCAACTGCTTTGTGACCTTGGGCAAAGGACTCGGCCTCCCTCTGCTCCAGCATCTGTACAAGGGCATCCATCATAGCTAAGCTTCTGGTGAACATTTCTGAAATATACCTTGCCATCTCTTTCTTCCTTCTCAATGTGCAGCTTGCTTCCAAGAACCCAGCTCAGCGGGTTTTAATCAGGCTGAGCAGGGAGAAGGGGAGGAGCACAGAAAGGAGAGGCCTGCCGGGAGTACAGCCATAAAACGCTACATTTGTCTCCGTGGCTGTTACCTGTGATCTCCTCAAAGATGGCATGGAAGCCATCGAAATTCTTGGAGCCATCTGAATGGAAGAGGATGTGGAGTGAAGAGTCCGTGCTCCGGATGGGAGCTGGCCGCTCATTGCCGCAGAAGCGCTTGATGATCTGGTCACTGCTGCTGTCCCCGTCACGGACCTCCACATAGTCATACTGGCACATGTAGTCAAACTCCAGGCTCAGCATGATGAACCTGTGGGTAGAGAGGGGGACAGCGGGCAACAGGTGGGCCCCGGACCCTCGTGCGATCCCTGAGCACGTTCAAGGCCAGATGATGAACAGGTCTCGGAAGAGCGGTGCCACTGGCCTGATCTGACAGAAAAAGTGTCCTGGACAATGTGAGGTCAGAAGGATTTCTTTTAGCCGAGGGATATGTGTGTGCTTGCGTGCCCAGGCGGAGGGAGTCCCTATTCCTTCAGAGCATCTCTGCACATGCTGGCCTCTCATCCAGGGGCATTTTCCTCCCAGACAGCATGGCTGGCTCCTTCCTATCCTCAGGCCTCACCTGAAACATTCTCTCCTCAAAGAGGTTTCCTTGACAACTCTTTCTAAAGGAGAACCCCTGTTCTCTTCATAATGGGTATATACATTTTAATTTATCTTATTTATCTTCTTGATTTTGTGAGAGAGAGAGAGAGAGAGTGTGTGTGTGTGTGTGTGTGTGTAGGCACATGCATACATGCCTATCTCCTTCACTAGGTAAATTTCTTGCGTGTAGGAGAGCACATCTGTCTTCCTCCACCATTGTTTGCATAGTGCCTAGCACAGTGCCTGGCATACAAAGATGCCAAGCAAATACTGGTGAATAGATGGTTGAATGGATACAACAGTAAAATTTTACAATTGGAGGATGGAAAAAGGACATATTGTCTTGCAAAACTCAATAAAAGAACAAAATCTCTGCACATTCCTCTGTTTGATGGAAGGATGAGAAGGCAATGATCTCCTGGGTAGCACCAATTCTTGCCCTAAAGAGTAGAAAAGGTAGCACTATATCAGAATTTCAGAACTAGGGGAGACCTGATAAATCTGTGATTGCCTAAAAGGGTCTTGGGTTTGGAAATATGTGAATACATCAGATCCAAAAAGCAGAAGATGACCCCGAGCGTCCAATTCCAAGGGACAGGGTAGGAAGCAGCCACATCCCAGACAAAGAGAGGAAAAGCCACTTTTCAGGTAATTTCAAAGGGAATGCCTGGGTGTCAAGGTCACAGAATGTACATCTGTATCTTCTCCCTCATGTTCTGGAGAAGAATTAGGGAATAGACAGAAGAGCTCACAGCTGCCACCTGAAATGCTGGGACAAGGGCCTATTTCTACCATTTTGGGTAAAAAGTTCAAGTGCCAGGATTAAACACTAGACCATAGTGACAATCAATATATTTTGAATACACTTAAAGGTCTTCCTAAAAAGAAACCTTTTAACTAGTATTTTACAAAACATTTATCACAAAACCTTTTGTAAGGGAGTATAAGTCCCACTAATCATGCTTCGTGAAATGTGGTCTAACATCTAAGGACCGGACTTCTCATCTGGATGATGCCACTGCTAGCTCACTCTGGGCTTTCACAGATCCGTTCTTTCTCTGGATGTTAGTATGTCTGTCTGCAAAGGGAAGGAGCGGGGACAAGGCCACCAGCCAACAGAGACCACAGCTTTCTTCTGAAACCAAAATATGAGATATTGCAAGTTGTATTTATATCCGTACCTTCATTTGTTCATGTACTTAACATAGATCATGGCAGGCCTGTTCTGTGGCGGGCACTGTTCTAGGTGCTGAAAGCACAGCAGTGACCCAACTCAATCCAGCCAAGTAGTGCCAGCCCTAACAGGGAGGAGTTCTGATCTGGGGGATGAACAATAAGCAAGGAAACCAGAAAACAAGGTAATTTCATAGAGTATTAAGTGCTGTGAAGAAAATAAACCACATAAGAGCATAAAAAATGACTGGGGAGGATAAGGTTTTTATACAACGTAGTCAAGGAAGACCTCTCTGTGTACTTGATATCTGGGCAGACACTCACATGATGAAATAGAGCTAGCCATGTGAAGGTCATGAGGAAGAGAGGTCCAGGCAGGGGGCTCTGTGAGTGCAAAGGCCCTGAGGCAGGAATGAGTTTGGCGTATTTGAAGACCTGAAAGAAGAGCAGGGATGCTGCAAAATGGAGTGTAAAGGGGAGAGTGGTATGAACTGGTGAGGGGTCTAGATTTTATTCCAAGCCTGATAGGAATGAGCAGGAAGGTTTTGACAACAGAATCATGATTGGATTTAGGATTTTAAAGGATCACTCTTGTCACAGAGGAGAGAAGACAGCAGAACTGGCAAGAGTGGAAACATGGAAGCCAGTTAGGAGGCCATGAGAGAATCAAGGTGAGAGATGATGGTGGTAAAAGGAGAGTAGTGGCATCAGAGTCAGAAGTGGATGGACTTGAGATTATTTTACACGTGAGAAGATAGATTTTGTGGGAGATAGAAAGATAGAAGGGGGGGCACCAGGAATGACCACTCACGTTTTGGTCTGAACATTGTACATGTGCATTAGTGTTTCTGTTATTATTATTATTATAACTGGCCAGCAGGTCCTGGTTTGACTGGAGGAAAAGAAATCTATATCTTTCCAAGCCTCCCTAGGGGCCTCTCCTAGGCATGTGTTGTGCTTGTCCAATCACTCCACCGTTTTGGGAGAGATTTCCTTTGCATCCTGGATCTAGGAGAAGCTCCTCAGAGGACGCTAAGGGGACCACTGGCCTGGTTCCTAAGGTGCTGAAATAATATGTGGCATTTAACACCTGCCCTTATCATCCCTGGCAGACACCACCCGAAGCCCCTTAAGCAGAATGGTGTGGCCCATCAGGTGTTCCTTATGTTAACCTCCTTCTAGAAAAGTCCAATTAATGAGCCTCACTCCCAACCCCAGATCCTCAAGGAATGAGGAGATCAGTCACTGAGGGCCAGCTTTGGTGAGGAGAACTGAGAAGGGGATCTGTTTTACTGGATCCTTCCAAGGCAGAGTGCCATATGTTGCCCCTCCTGGAGGACAAGAGAGCCATCTGAGGAGCCAACTGGAATGTGGAAACCTCCATTAATCCATCCAGAAAATACTTACTGAAAACCTGTACCCTCGAAGATTAGAGATTTCCATCACTGCCAACCTGCTTACTGGGCAGAAAGGAAAGAACTAAGTGGACAATGTCCCTAGAAATCCCAGAGGTGAGTGGGCCACACCGCTTCCCTAGAGAGGAAAAGGAGAGGTATTTGCCAGGAGAGAGGAGATATACTGGAGGCAGGGAGAAGTTCTTTCAACATTTATTCATGCAACCAAGTATCTATCAAGCTCCTATGGTGTGTGCTGCACCATCAAACATCTCAGCATGATGACATTTCGGCTGTTCCGGCACTAAGATGCAGCAGTGAACAGTTCTCACAGAACAGGACTCTCTTGTGTTGTTTATCAAGAGTTACAATAAAACTGGGTCTGTACTTTATACTATGACATAAATTAAATATTTGTGAGGACCCCAAAGCTCCATAAGAAGAAATGGCTTATCTTCCACACCAGGGAGAAAACTGGTTTACTTGTTATGGGGTGGTAGTTGTTTTCTGAGAACATTAGTGAAAGGAGCTGATGATGAGCATAAACCCCAATCTGGAGTATAAATTTCTTGAAGATTGGATCTGTGCCTTTTATTTCTTCCTTTTCCTCCTGTAGAACCCAGTCACTGGGTGAATAGGAAGACTTGGTAAAGATTTGTGGGTGGATAGATTGCTATTAGTATTTTGCTTTGTTGGTATTATCCTTGGGTCAAAATTACCTAAGCCCGCCCCCGCATTGTAGGGCAGTGAATGACAAATATATAATTGGCTATAGTTTTGACCAGGCCTTATTCCATGGAATCGCCAAGAGGTCAAAAAAAGGGGGGGTTCAGTGTCCACTTCCTGCTTTTTTTTTTTTAAAGATATACCCATTTATTTGAGAGAGAGAGAGAGGCACGAATGCGTGAGTGCATGAGCACCTGCAGGAGAGGGACACAGAGAGAGGGAGAGAGAGAAACTCAAGCAGACTCCATGCCAAGCGGGGAGCCCTGAGATGAGACCTGAGCCAAACCCAAGAGTTAGATAGACACTTTCACCAACTGTGCCGCCCAGGCACCCCACATTACCTGCTTTTAAGAATAAACTGCTGATGGTTAGCCTGTGGTCACTAGGATCCAGGGCCCTCAGTCCTCTTACTGTGTTTCCTTATAACCCCAAACTCCCCAATTCTGACCCCAGCCCCTTACCTTAGCTGGATGATGAACCCAGGCTTGGCATGAATGGTCCATTCGCAATGAGCATTTAGAGGGTAGCTCTCCAACAAAATCTGACCCTTGGAGGCTCGCAGAACCTGGCCACATCCTGGGAAGAGAAGATTGGGGCATGGAAATGGGAGTCAACAGGAAAGAGAGGGTAGAAGTTCTCAAAGAGCCTTTGAACTCACCCCACACCCCTGAAAACAGAGTGGAGAAGGAAATTACTTTCTCAAGCACCTGGCAATCTAGGCAATTTGCATAGGTTAATTCACTTAATCCTCCCAAAAGCTTGAAACAAAGGGAAGTAATATCACTCCAATTTTCCAGCTGGGAAAATGAATAACAAGAGAGTTAAAGGAATAGCTTGTCTAGCCACTAAGTGACAATGGAGCAGAGATTCAAACCTGTGTCTGAATTGAAAGTCCAAGCCACTCTATCATCCTGCCTCTCCAAGACTGCCATATGCCAACCTGCTGACTCTGCCCAAAAAGGCTTTGGAGGTAGACACTGCGGTCTTTGTCTGAAGCCTCAAACTGCATAAGACCCCTGGTCTGTGTGCCCTAAAGGTCCTCTACCCCACAAATATGACCCCAAAGCAACTCTTTCCTGACCCCTTTCCATCCAGTTAGAAAATTTGTGTCAATTTGTTCTATATGTAATTATGTAATAAATGTGTCCCTAACACGTGACACCAAAAAGGGAACATGATCTCCAACCATTTGGACTAGATTACTGGTTTTCTGGGTTTTTTTTCCTAGCCCCCAACCCCTTTTTCCCAAATTCTTTTGAAAGCCACCAATCAAAAAAACATGCATCCAAGAAGTTCTCCTGCTTGAGGTGTGGGGGTCCAAAGCCCTCTTCCCTCACTATCACCTTGGTTTCCCCGAGTTACCTCCAAAGAATCATCAAGAAAACCACTGGACTGAGTCATCATTAACTTACATCATATTTCCTAGTGTTAAGATAAGCACAGGTATGTAAGATGCAACCTAGTTTTACAAAAGGGTTTGGGGGTAAATGTCTCAAATTGGTTTTATAGGAAAAAAATTATCTGGGTCATATAAATAAATGATATCTCCTACCAGAATTGTCAAACTATAATCCATGGGCTGAATGTGGCTCATTGCCTGTATTTGGACATAAAGTTTTATTGGAACAGAGCCATGCCCATTCTTAATGCCCTTTCTATGGTTGCTCTCCAGCCACAGAAGCAGAGTTGAACGGTTCTGACAGGAGATAGCAGGGCCCACGAAAATATTTACTATCTGCTCCTCCACAGAAAAAGTTCACCTAACCCTGCTCTGTACAGAAATCCAGTTTGACCTCATAAAGTTTGGATATGCAGTTATAGTCAGTAACCCCCCAAAAGTATAAATTCTCATTGTTTAAAAGAAAAGTATTAACATCAGTTGCTTCTGCCCCATAGCCGGATGATGGTGGTGATCTTTCTACAACGTTAGGAAAAGAGCTCAAACTCCGCTTTTGAGAAGCTGTGAGGTCTGAGGCTTGTTACTTTTGTGGAAACCACTGGTGGGTTGGTTGTACAAGTCCTGTCTTCATTTGGATTTTTACTGCTGCTCTCCTGGCCCGCCAATGGGAAGCACCACCCACCACCTTCCACTGGGGTTTCTTGTCTCGCTTGGCCTCACTCGGCCATCCCTCTCTGCAGTCCATTTCCCCAGTATTTGATTCTCCACACAGCAGCCAAAGCCACCTCTTAAATAAATAAATCAGATCACATCACTGTCTCGATTCAACCCTCCAAAGGCTTCCCGCTATGCAAACACCTTCCTATAACGTCCATGGCCCTGCCTCACCGAGAGCCCAAACCCACCATCTGCCCAGTCTCCAGCCCCGCTCATCCGCCTCCTCACACAGCCCCAGCCACACCGGCCTCCCTTCTGTTCCCAGCTCTGGGCCTTACCCTTGCTGTTCCCTTAGCCTGGAAGGTTTGTTTTCTTCCACATCTTCCTTCTTTGGGGATTAAGTTCAACTGCCCTTTCTTCAAAGAGGTCTCCCTTGACCACCCAGCTACAGTGGACCTTTGTGTCTCTATAGTAACTGTCCTTACTCTATTTTTTCTTTTCTCCATAACACATATCACTAATTGAAATTATCTAGCTTATTTGCTTACTTTCTTTAGAGGAGCTGGGACCTTTTCTAGCTTGTATACCTAGAATGGAACCTGGCATGTAGCAGGTGCTCAGTAAGTAGCTGTTGAATGAATGAATGATGATGATATTATCAGCCAGGCCAGACACTGGCTGAAAGATTCACAAACATTCTCTCATTTAATGCTCATGAGAAAACTAGGAGAACAACGTTCATCTCCCCATTTCCCAGAGATGGAACACTAAGGATGTAAGAATTTAGTGATTTCCTCAAGACCAGATGGCCAGGAGGTCAAGACTGTAAGGGGCTGTTGTAGCTGTAAAGCACTGGTTAAGAATGGAGACTTCAGGAGCGCCTGGGTGGCTCAGTCATTAAGCATCTGCCTTCGGCTCAGGTCATGATCCCAGGGTCCTGGGATCGAGCCCCACATCGGGCTCCCTGCTCAGCGGGGAGTCTGCTTCTCCCTCTCCCACTCTCCCTGCTTGTGTTCTCTCTCTCACTGTGTCTCTCTGTGTCAAATAAATAAATAAAATCTTTAAAATAAAAAAGAAGGAATGGAGACTTCAGAGCCCCACTGCCCTTGGTTTGAGACTCAGCTTTATCTTCACCGGCTGTGTGGCTTTGGGCAAGTTACTTCCTCTCTCAGAACCACAGGAAACCTGAGTCAATCATCTACTTCATATGATTTTGTGGGGCCTGAATTAGATTATGGGTGGAAAGCCCTTAGCAGAGACATCAGTAAATGTTAACTCTTGCTGGTTGATGGCAGAGCAGGGATTTGAACTTGGATCTGTCCAGTACCAACGCTGGGTCTTGCCTGGTACATTCAACTGTCTTGGGGGCTTATTGATCCAGCCCTGTCCCATACCATTTTGAAGCAGCAGGATTCTTCCACCCCACCGGAGAGATACATTGAATCTCTCCGCTTTCCCCCTCCCAGTCCCATTTTCTGAAGTGCACGTTCCTTCTTCCTGCACACCTCACACGCCATCGCCCTCATCCGCCCATCTGCTGGCTACGGAAGTGATCTTTGGGTGTGAGAGACAAAAAAAGAAATCTTCCTGCACAGCCTCCACCCTTTGGGGACTGGCAGCTTCCCAGCCTGCAAGGTGTTAAATCCCAGCTCCCACTGCAAACCTCCTGCAGGGACCCCAAGTTAGAACCAGCAGCAAATGCTGCCAGTCTGCTTCCCTGCAAATGGAAACTGGTCTCAGACAGCAGGGAAACTGGACCTCTCCTCATGTCCTGGGGGAGCTGGTGCCCATCCCTGTCAGGTCCCCTTGGCAGGACCATTCAGGCTTTAGCCAGACCCAGGATCTCATGCGGCCTCTGCAGAAGTTAGGGCCACCATTCCCATCCAGGTGCTGGCCCCTGGCCATGTGAGATGCTAGAACCCTTGTTCCTGCAGGCCCGGGGCTGTCCTTCAGAAGTAGCCAGGATTCCAAAGCACATGCCACAGCTCAGTTCTTCATGATGTTTTCCTTCTCACTCCAGGTGGGGAAAGGAAGAATTGGCCCCAAGATGGTGGACAAGTTCCAACCAACCAGATACAAAGACGCCACTTCTCAGAAATGTGCTTGGGGGAAGGGTATGAGGCACCAGGAAGAGGAGGAAGGAGCCCTACTCCCTTCCCACATCAAGGGGCTCCTTCAGCTCCTTCTCCACTCTTGCCTCTTCTCGGGGAATTGGCGGGTCCGGGTGCAGGGCAGACTAAGTGCACCTCTCTGTCTAGGGCAGAACAGTGAACACAGCTGAGTGTCCCCGCCAAGGAAGTACTGGTGGCCAACCAAGCAGGTGGTCCTGAGTCTGAAAGACCAGAGCAGGCAATGGGCCCAGAAACGTGCTCAGATTCCCTGACAATGTCTTGCTGCGGGGGAAGTGGGGCGTGTGCGTGTGTATGTGTGTAGGGGGGTTTGCCAGGGAAGCCAGACTCTCCCCTGGGCTCTCAAATCCTGGACTCATCTCCAACCCCACCACCCCCCGACCCTTCTCTGTTGCTACAAGCCAACATAGGAGAGACAGCTAGACAGACCCTGCTTCTGCAGAGCCGAAGGGAAATCTCCATTAATTTCTAAACTGTCAAGAGAGCTGGAAGGTTCCCAACAAAAATGAACACCCCAGCATTCAGACAAAAGTCTCGCTATCTCCAGCATGGGGGATGGGGAGGGAAGAGCAAGAGACAGACACAACACACTTTAGAGACGTGGTTGGGTCTTTTTTTGTTTTGGTTTTTTTTTTTAAACTTTCCTCTTAGGGGTGGTGAGGGGGAAGGACTAAAGAAAGCAAGCATTCAGACATAAGAGACATTTGCATTTCCTTCCCTCCTTCAGAGATGACTTGGAAGCAGGACTTACAATGATTAAGGGGCAGTTCGTGAAGCCAGGCTAGGTCCACACTGCCATTCAGCCTTTTACTAGCTGTGTGACCCCAAACAAGTTCTCCAGATTCTCTACACCAGGTTTCCTCATGGGAAATGAGAATAATACTACTACCTTTCCACCATGTTGCTGTTTTCTTTTTTCTTGTAAGGACTAAATGAGATAGATATTTATGTAAAGCAATTAGCACAGTACCAGATACATAAAATGCTCAATAAATGGCAACTAATGGTGTTATTTCTCTCGAGTCTTGCCTGGATCTGAGACACTATTTTGGCACAAGACTCACGGGGGACATCCCATGTTCTGACCCGCTGTTCCACGGCTCCTAGGAGCCTCCTTACAACACTGGCTACATCCCTAAACCCATCAGACACTGGAGCCCACACACGGATGTCAGAACAAAGACCTGGATGAGGACATGGGGATGACCCACATCCCAGGCCAGGAGCTAGAAGGGAGTTCACACCTTCCACGTGACTTGGTTCATCCCTGCTAGGCCCCTAAACAAGGACTCGGAATGTGGACCGCAAGTGCCTCCCACATGGAGAGATGATTTAGGACAGAGGATGAGAGATGGGGCTCTGGGGCCTGGCTTCTGAAATGGCATCTTCCCTTTGCTACTTACAAGCTGCAGGACAGAAGGTAAGTTACTTAACCCTTCTGTGCCTCAGTGTTCTCACCTATAAAATGGCTCTGATGAGGATCAATGACAGTATGTGAAGGACTTAGAACAACGCCTGGTTCATAATAAGTGCTAAGAGATGGCTTTTATCAGGGGCTCAGGTCTTAACCCAGAACAGTCAGATGTCCAGGAATAATTCCATGGCTCACCCTATGATATGGCCTATAATCCCAATTAATTTGATACTTGACAGTGATTGTTTTTTTAATTGTTTGCCTCCCCCATGATGTGAGAGCAGGGACCTGTCTGTCTTGTTCGCCCCTTTACAGGCATGGAGCAGGTGTTCCGTTAATTGTTAATTGAATGACTATGCCAGATAAAATCAAACATCTCCCTGCTCAGTTAAACCATTTTTAAAGACCCTCCTCTTTGTCTAAAGTGGTCTGTCCACTCAGGTGAAATAACTGGCCAGCAAGAAACAGCATCTACCACTTTGCTGCAGAAAATCTGTCCCACCCAAAGTCATCAGAATCTTTGCAAAAACAGCAGAGAGATAATGGAGCCAATGCAACTCAAAAGGGGCTTGGGTAGCACAGAGAATTCTGATTTCTTCATAAAAAAGGGCTTCAGTTTGGTTGATTTCTATTAAATTTGTGTTTAAGTTCCCTGATCCTTTCTTCCATTGTGACCAATAGGCTGTGAATCCCCACCAATGAATATTTTAAGATTTCAGATAGTATAGTTTTCAGTTCTGGAATTTCCATTTGGTTCTTTTTAATACTTTCCAAATCTATCCTGAAATTTCTCATCTCTTCTTCCATTATACCTTTTCTTATAGAACCTTTAGTATATTTATTTTAGTTATTTTATTTTTTATTTTATTTTTTTAAGTAAGCTCTATGCCCAACATGGGGCTCAAACTCATGACCCTAAGATCAAGGGTTACATGCTCTACCAACTGAGCCAGCCAGGTGCCCTATTTTAAAGTTTTTTTAAAAAAATGCCTTGTCTGAAAATTCCAATATTTGATCATGCATGGTCTATTTCTTTTGATTGATTTTTTTCTCTTGACTGGAGGTTATATTCTCTTGCTTCTTCACCACAGAAAATATTTTTTTTCTTTTGATTGGTAATATCCTTTCCTCTATTAGGCAGGGATGATGAGGACTGATCATTTAGATCCAATCAGAAATTAACCTAGTATGAAGCAAGACCGAAGCTGATTCTTCTAGAGGGGTCTTGAAATTCAAGTACCAGAAACCTAACAAAAACCCTCTTTGATTTTCAACAATCTCCGAAATCCCCACCCAACTTCCTATACCTCCATAATTGTAAGACTGGGAAACTGTGAGTTTTAGAGGCTTTGAAATCACCAAGTTTTTTGAAGCTGCAAAATGACAACATCCCAAGATCTTCTGCTTTCCAGTCTTGCCCTAGTCTCTGCTTGCTCAGCACAACTTCACTGAAGAGAATAGTTGGTAGAAAGGAAAGTCTTTACTCTGGGGTCTCCTTTAGATGCAAGTTCAGCCACCCACCCACAGATTATCACAAGCCTGGCTAGCCCCGCCTCCTTCTCTGGCTGGCCCCGCCTCCTTCTCTGGTTGATCCCGCCCTTCACTGCCCTGCCCTCAGCCTCATAGCTGGCCCCTGGTATGAAGCATCCTGGATCACTACGCAGGAAGAACTTACTCCTCTGGAGTGTAGATTTTTTTAGATTTTGTGTTCAGAGATACTTGATGGTTTAAAGAAGACTGAATTTTCCTAGGTTTAGCAAGTGATTTCTTGCTGTTTGAGCAGCTAGGAAGACCTTTTCCATGTTCTACATCTTAGCCAGGAACTGAGCAATGATTGATGAGTTCTTTGACAACATTAAATCCTCTGCAAAGGCTCAGACATGAATTCCCTGCAGTCAGAGCTTCAGCTATATAAAGTATTTGATATATATATAAATACACCTAATATGTATATATGTAATGTATATAACTTTCATATAATTGTATATGAAATGTAAAATGTTATTTACCATACAATCCTTGTTCTGGGCAGATTACCTCTCCGTGTCCAGTATATACTGTCTTGTCCCTAGGGAATTCTACTTTATTATTTTTCCTCTCTGTCTGGCCCTACATTGATTTTCTTCTCGAACAAGAAAAAGAAAAGGAAGAGCTCACTTCATGGCTCTGGGTTAGTAGTAATAAGAATAGTGGCCACCATTTATTGAGCATTTACTATGAACCAGGCTCCATATTAAGGGATGTACAGACCGTGCTTCATTTAACCCTCACAAAGATCCACAGAGGACCACCATTATCATCCCATTCTGTAAATGAGCAAACTGAGATTTATAAAGATTGAGTAACTTTGCCCAAAGTCACAGAGGGAATAAGAGATTCAAATCCAGATCCTACTGGTTCCAAACCCAGCAGTTAACCACCAAATAATGGTGGTTATAATGGTCCCCGGTTTGGATCCACATGGGCCTCGTTCCTTTCCTGGAAGTGTGAGGACACGTAAGTCCAAGACAAGAGGAGGCAGTTTTCAGTGACTCCTCCCAGATGATCCCATGGTTCCCTGGGAAGACAGCTCCGTATGTCGGTAACACACAGCTTTGTGGGCCTTTCGCTCTCTCTCTCTCTCTTTAAAATTTGCTCTTAATCATTCCCCATTTATGGCTCAAGGACCAGCCTACACAAATCATCATCCTCTCTGATATTCTAGCCCCACACATTTAGGTATGGCTCATGGCCAGCCCCTCTGCTCTACCCAAAATATGGCTAAGCAGATAAAATGTATTAAGGGTCTACAATCTCTCCCCATAAATCCTCTCTCATCTGAGTTGACTTGCTAACTTTCCAGCCCCTAAATTCTCCACAGTCTGGAAGTCTGGGTCACTGCAACGTGAGCTGGAAGTGTGGCATCCTGGGTATCTCTTAGGCCCTCTCATTGCTCATCTCATTTTGGTGGCTAAAACACAGCCTGAGGGCCACGTTGAATAAGCTGCCCTCTGAAGCTCAGTGGACTGGTTCCACTTAAGACATCCACTTTCCATTTACGAAGCTTTGGGACGAAGCCTTGATTTTGACTTTAAGTATCAGCACCTCTCATAGCCAGCATCCAGATCCCAGTTCCTAAATACTATTCCGCACAAAAGGAACCAGGATTCATAGAGAAATGGCTGGTTCTAGGACCTAGACACAATCAAGGCGAACTTGAAACATTTCGGGGGCGGGGGGGGGGGGGAGCAGAGGGAAAGCAAGCAATTGCCTAAAGAATGATGCTGTAGAGCTGGCTTGAAGGCTCTTCACTGGCCAATTCTGGGACCATTTGAGCATCAAAAAGAAAAATGATGATAACATTACAAAATGTAGAAAAAAAATTTAAATTCATGAGTTCATGGTGCCATAAAAGAGAGAGAAAGTCAGATGTGAGAAAATGATTATTGGTGGATCCGGGTGAAGCACCTATGAATGTACTATTCTTTCAACTCTTTGTAAATATAAAATTTTTCAAAATAAAAAGTCGGGGGAAGGAAGAAAGAATCAGCTCCTTTCCATAGCCTGGATATTCTGAACTTAACTAAACCAATCTTCCTGGGGCAAGAGGACGTGAATGAAGTCCTCTCCTGGGCTCAGTGACCTCCAGCCCTTCTCCTCTTATCTTGGGTAATATAACCTGCCAATGGTTAAAAAATGAATCAATCACACAAGGGGTTCTAAGACCGTCGTAAGTTAGGCTAATGCTAATTATCACAGAGATTTGTCAAGGACAGTGAGCAAATAGAGGGGCTCTAACATCTGCTCAGTACTGAAATCTCTATAATTAAATATAAAATAGTCTGATCCTCTCTGGCATTTGCCTGTCACTTCTGCTTCCCAGGTTCTATAGGGCACCCAAGAAAAAATGCCAGGGCTCTACAGATGCTGCTCAGCAGGAAGCCGTCCTTCAGGATTAAACAGCCAGAAAGGATCACTTGGGTGCCATCTACTGGCTAAACGCTTGCACTGCCTCAGCCAGGAATAGGCCGCCAAGTGTTCCTCTCCCTATTAACAGAAGCAGGCGGCACAGGATGCAGCCTCAGGCAGGCATTCAACAAATGGGGAAATGAATTACTTCCTCCTTTGATTTCCCCTCACGTTTATTCAATGCCAATAGGAGGTGCAGGTGATCAGAACCTAATCCCATCATACTGATGTCTTCGTATGGTCCAGCCCCGTTTCCACAGATGGACTGCAAACTTGGTGAGGGCTCATTGTTCTCCCTGATGACCAACCCATAAGAAATGCTCCATAAATGCTTATGGCTGGGATCAAATCACACACAGTGTGTGCAAAGAGGCTTTCAGAACAAGCATAGTGAAACTGAACAAGCGTAACTGAACCAACGGAGAATGAGAGAGGAATCTGACCATTATTCTGTTTGTTTCATAGCACTGACCACATTCCCATTTTTTTTTTTTTTTTGTCTCTCCTCTCTAAATTGCAAGCTCCAGAATTGCAGGGACCACGTGTGTCTCGCCCATCATTGTACATCCAGCACCTAGGAGCATCCATTCAAGAAATATGTTTTGAATGGATGGGTAGAAAAAGGAATGATGCTCTCTGCTCTCTTTCCTAGGGACGATGACCAGTTGCCTTGAGCCAGTTCTGCTATGCTCAAGAAAGCCCTGATTCTAGACATGGACACCATCACTACCCAACCAGTCAGACTCCATAGACAGCCAACTTTTACCTGGAGGCCAAACCCAAGACTCTGCCAATGGGTGTTACTGGGAAAGGCACATGTACCAGATTTCCCTGGGCGACTGCTATCCTCTGTCTTGTTACTACTTGCTTTAGCACTCTCCTACAGGCGAATATTCTTCCCTTTCTCTGCCCTGTCCCCTAAACAAACTCATTTATTTATACAGAGCAACTGGAGTACTGTTTAGGAAATATCTGTACCCCTCCTCCTTGGGATGGTGTATACGTCCCTACTTGACTGATCTGGGGCTCGGCCAAGTTCGTGGATATGATGTGAGCAGAGGCCTTAAATGTGCCTGTGTGTTTGGCTTGGCCCCTAGTGTTTTTGCAACCCACCCTGAGAAGAATATGTCCCAAGGAGCTGCTCTTCTTTGGGCTAAGCCCTGAAGCTGGAGTGCAACGCACGCTAACCCAGCTGAAATCAGCTGAACCCCAACCAACCCACAGACCCATGATAACGGAAAATAAACATTTGTCCTTTTGAGATGGGTTTGTTACACAGAAGAAAAATGACTGGTATAGATGAGCACATTATCACCCCTACTTCCGAAAGCTTTCACTTGGAAATTCTGTCCTATGGCCACAATACTCCTCCTGCCTCCATGTTCAACTACTTTATTACCACTCCGCCTACTTTTCCCTCCCACTGACACCACTAGTCCTCTCCCTTCTCCAGGCTCTTTCTGGTTTCATGTCCTCCCCAGTAGGGACAACCATGTCTCAGCCAACTCTGGGATTCACCAAATGACTGGTTTTATTCACCTCTGCTCCCATGCTGCTAGAGAGCCCTGCCCCACTGGCCAGGCGGCATCACCTCTACAGGAAATCCAGCCTCCACTGGGTCCTCAGTCTTGCTTGGACAAGCTTTAACTTATCATGAGCTGGTGCCTCTCCTTGGTCCTCCCGTGGCCATTCCAAACCTCTGGTATTCTCAAGTGACAGCCATACGTCCACTCTTGCTCTCAGCAGAGATTTCACTTCCCACTGGGGGCCCCACCAGCGGAGGTAGGATGCTACCGTGGTTAAGAACAAGAGGTCTCGAATCACAGAGACTTTGGCGTCTTCCTGTTTTACCCACAGATGAGCAAAGGCATAGCTCGGCCATCACCCCTTTCCGCAACCTCTTCTGTCCCTGCCTCCCCGGGATTAGCTGTTCTCTGGTCTCTGGTCTGGAGCATTCAGCCATACCCTAGTTCACAGCCTTTCCTTGGCTTCTCAGTGCACTTAGAATAACATCTAAACACTTTACCGACTTTCCCTGCTTCTAAGGTCATGGGTGAGCCGACGCCGGCAGAGGGCTCCACCCCACACTACAACCCCGTTCACTCACACAGAAAAAGAGCCACCTCCCACATCCAAAGGGGAGAAAACCCCAAAGTTATCTCCTATACCACAAAGGTCAATGTGAAATCTAAAACTGTGCGTTATATCTCTAATTATGTCTTTCTTAAACTTCCACTGAAAGTAGTTTTATTTCTCGACCACCCACCAGCTTGGCAATTAAGGAGCATATAGAATAATAATGACATATTTACTGCATTAGTTGAGCTTTTACTATGTGCCAGACAAAGCATTAAGTGCTTCACAGGCATTATCTCACCGAATTCTTGAAACAACCCTATGAGGTAGCATTACTCCCACTGTAAAGAAAAGGAAACGAAGCTGAGCAAGGTTAAAAGACTTGGCCAAGCGCACAATGCTAGTGACTGGCAAAAGTATTAAACCCAGGTGTGTCGGGGCGCCTAGGTGGCTCAGTCGTTAAGCGTCTGCCTTCGGCCTCATGTCATGATCCCGGAGTCCTGGGATCGAGTCCCGCATCGGGCTCCTTGCTCTGCGGGGAGTCTGCTTCTCCCTCTGCCTGCCGCTCCCCATGCTTGTGTTCCCTCTCTCGGTGTGTGTCTCTCTCTCTCTGTCAAATAAATAAATAAAATCTTAAAAAAAAAAAAAAAACCCAGGTGTGCATCATTCCAGAGCTTGGACTCTTGATCCTTATGCTATACCATCTCCCGGAACAGCTGCCAAAGGAAGACCAGGGTTAAATCCCACAGCTAACCTACCTAGAAGATCATCTACCAACTACTAAATTAAGTTTTCCAGAACCCGCCGAAAATGACATTGGAGTTTTAGAGCCACAACCAAGACCAGCACTTTTAAAAATTATCTGTATTCTGGATAATTTAACTCCCAGGTTCATCCGAAAATACCAATACACCCCTTCTCCTCCAGGTAGAGCTCAGGTCCTTGGCTGCAGACCACACAGCTCATCCTTTGCCTGAGACTCTCGAAACTCATGGCATTTTGCTACAGGTTGGATCAGGCAAAGAAGACCAATAGTGCTCCGTCTTCCATCTCTGTAAAATGGAAATATCATTCATAAGAGGGAATTTGCTCAGAGTGTCAGCTCATCCTGGCTGCTTCTGATTCAAACAGGGAGCATATAACATAGGCTTAACAAAATAACAGTTTGTACATTGCTCCAGATCCCGACTCTCAGAGGGATACTCACTGTTGGGGCGCTGCAGAGGGGAGTTCGAAACTGAGGTTAGATTCCCACTCCAGATTCAGAGGATTACTGACACTCAGAGGGGAACCCTAATAAAGATTAAGTAATTCTTAGAGACGAAGTCAAACCCAGAAAGAATTCCTTTCCTGGGACAAGTGGCATGCTGACAATTTGATGTGGGTTCCAGGAATTGAACTCAGGAGTCCAGAAATTTACCAATAGAAATTCATATTGAAAACACACTCCAGGACTTAGCATATTTAAAGCCTTATTCACTGCTTGCTGATCACTGCTAACACACAACTGCTTCTGGAATGGACATGAGGCCTGCTGTGTGCAGAATGTCTTGGCTGCAATTAGGAGAAAGGAGAAGATTTAAGAGCAGACATAAACCTCCTGTCGCCAGTTCCAAACAGATGTCCACAATCCACACCCAGCAGATGGAAACACGTCTTTGTTTTTTATAGTCTTACCTAGAAAGCCCTCTGGCCAAAGCTTTCCAGAACTCAGATTCCAACCAGCTAAACCTCAGTCTGTTGCAAGCTGAGCCTTGAAAGCAACATGCACCAGAAGGGGGAGCTGCCTCGGGGTCTACTCACGCATGCAGTCTCCTCCGTACCAGCCCGCGCGGCACTCTGCGCAGTAGACCCCCTTCACGTAGAAGTCATCCAGCGTGCCCCCCCACGAGCCATTTCGGCAGGTCTTGCAGTTTTCAAAGATGGTACAACCTGAAACATGTCCCAGCACAAGGGTGTTAGATTATGCACTTGCAGGTTCTGATGGGCGGCATGTGAGAGCAACTGGACCTTCTCAGGGCCTCCCCTCCACCGAGGTCCTCTGCCCCTAGAAAGGTGCCAGAGCCCTTGGGAAAAAGTGCTCATTCCTAGGAAAATGCCAGAGTCACAAGAATTCGCAGCGAGGAGTCTAGGAGGGTGGCCTGAACCATCTTCCAAGTCGGTGGCTGACGTTCCACATGCTTATCATGGAATATTGAGAAAATTCAGACAAGCAAAGAGCATGAAATTAAAAACACCTAAAGGTCCATCACCTGGGAACAACCACTGGTAACACACTCTCTCTGTGTATACAGAAAAACAATTTTTTAAAAATTAGACTTATGCTATATACTGTACATTCTGTTTTTGTCACTTACTTTTTCAGGTCATAATAGAGAGTATCGTCCTGTTCCATCAAATATTCTTCTATGTCCTATACTTCTATAACCAAAGTATGCCACTGGAAACAACCTTAATGCCTAATAATGGGCTTGCCCTGGAAAGTGCCGGGCTGCCCCCACTAGCAGGCCACACCAAAGAGAGCTGAGTGGGTCCCAGGTAATGGTCATTTTTATAACATGGTCTCTTGGGGCAGGGGGGTGGGAGGAGACAGTGATGAAAGAGATAATCCAATCCCACTTATCAAAATGGAAAACTACGTTCTGGCTCTGCCATTGTCCAGCTGTGTTTCCTTAAGCAAACTACTTAAGGTCTCTGTGCCCCAATGTCATCATCTGTAAAAAAAAAAAAAATGGTTAAAAATTGTACCTGCCTCTTAAGGTTGTTTTAAAAATTAAATTAACATATATAAGGGGCCTGGCACATAGTACATACACCCCAAATATGAACTATGATTCTTATTCTGCGTTCTCATACCTCCACTTGGCTTATCCCTACCATTGCATATTTCATGCTCAATCTTAACTGCCTATTATCTGTTTTCCTATAACAGACTGAAGTCAGGAACTGCATCTTGTTCAACAATATATCCCCAGCACTTAATATAATATCTGCAACATAGCGAGTATTCAATAAATACTATTTGAGTGAATGAATAATGGACATATGGATGGATGGATGAACTGCTAATCCGGGCTTCTCAACCTTTTGAAATAACTGGCATTTCCTTGAGCTGACAGCACACTTCTTTGATTTTGGCTGAAATTAGGTTTTCCTTGGCCTGTAGTGTAGACATGCAGCATATGTCTGTGTGGTTTCTGGAGGACAGAGGCTCACAGTCCTCTCCTTGCACACCACCCTGACATGGCTTCCCTGTCCCAGGGCTTCTTCCCACCAGAGAAGAGCTGCTAACATGGTTCATCAGATTCCAGTAAGTCATGTGGCCCACAACTGGGTCCCAGTGGAGGCACTGTGCTTTCTAAAGGCCATCTTCACCCACGTGCCACTTTCCCCTCTTTGGTTGCCTATCCACTGTGCCACTGAGGAGGCAAAAGGACTCAGAGCGTGCACCCAGTGACCCTGCCAACCCTCTCTCTCAGCCCAGTAATTTCAAGGCCTTTAGGTCCCAAGCCACAAAAACCAGCCAGGTGATGAAGGTGAACAAGGCTGTCACGAAAATACACTCAGGAGCTCACAGCATTGCCACAAAAGCCAGAGGACCGAGTTCAGAGCTACGTAGCCTAGAACCACATGAAAATACACAGGAAACTGGGTCCACAGAAAGCCCCAGGTCTGCTGGAGACCACTGACATCACTACTGACATCCCCAGCATGGTGCCCCCCGGATGTTGGTCTGCCTGCAACCACCGCCACTGGCAGAGATGCTTGGTTGTCTACCATGATGAGCGAAATAACAGAAATTCTAAAACCATGCTGAGATCCCATTTCTCACCCTTGAGGTTGGCAAAAATCCACAATGATCTGTGTTGCAAGGCTTTGGAGAAACAGCGCCCTCACACCCGGCTGCTGTAAATGCTAAGTGCAAGGGGGACAAGGCAAAGTTGACAAGGTGACATACGCACCTCTCTTGGACTCAGCAATCTCTCTCCCAGGGACCTACCCCAAAGAACACTGCAAAAATATGAAATGATGTAGGCCTAAGGCAATTCGCTATAGTATTATTTGTAAGATCAAAAGGCTGGAAACAACCCAAATACTCATAAACTATAGCAATCCACACCATGCAGTTATATACAACTGTAAAAATAAATGAAAAAAAAAAGGCTTTATACTGTCAGAGAGTGATCTCCAGCAGATACTGTTAAGAGAAAAAAAGCAAGGTAGTTAGCAGTGTTTATTGTAGGCTATCTTTTGTGCAAGAAGGGGAAAGATATATAAATGTATATATAAACGTATATTTGCTTATGTTGTCATATATAGAAAACAGATGGAAACAATAAATCTATCTATATATCAAGTAGGTGATATAAACCCCCACAGACAAAGGGACAACATCAGTTGGCTTTAAAACATAGAATTTTGACTATACATATTGAGCGGGATATATATAGTCTAAGGTCAATAAAAACCATAATCATCAGTGGTCTTGTTAGTATTAATGGTGCTATTGCAAACAAAATCAGTGCTATTGCTATTTTGTGCAATTATATCATGCTATAAGACAAAGCAATAAGTGATCGGGTTAATATTATTAGGAAACAGGATGTCCACCATGATGGAAAAGACATACAAATATAAAATTAACAAAGTTAATTAAACAACGCTGGAGTATTATTACATTTGAACTTGAGTATCAGCATAGACTCATTTTTTTAAAAAATATCTATTTCCTAGCCCCATCCACTTTAAAGAAATAAATAAATAATAGCCCTAGTAAAACGATGACAGTCCAGTAACAAGGAACACATTAGATGCCCAGAGTGTGGCCTCAGATCAGAACTCCTTAGAGAGATGGCCGATTCCAGGCCTGGAGCCAAAAATACACAAGTAGAGTCTGAAATACCTCGTCACGTAGGAAATCAAGGAAGTTTTCAAACACTAGTGTGGTCTTGTCTGAAGAACACAGGACCCAGAGGGGTCCCCAGGGTCCTGAGATGGGGGGGATGCATGCATGAAAATGAATCATGACTGCATTGGATTAAACCACATAAATAAAAGTACCTAAGTTCATAATCTTACACACACACACACACACACACACTTTGATCACCAAAAGGGACTGTTAGGGTATCAACTCACTATCTTGAAAATTAGAAAAAGAAAAGAAGCCTTTAGGTAGCCTTCCCTTTCAGGGTAACCAGCTCTTCACTACTTAGATCCAAAGATCATTCCCAGCACCGCTCAAGGGGGTGGGAACGGGTGCCTCCTGGATGACATAACAGGAAGCTATTGGGTGCAGCTGAGGCAGGTGGTGACTGCCGTCTGTACAATGCAGTAAGAAGCAAACACCACCTCTTGAGTTCTCTTACTTATCATTTCATAAAACCAAAGCCCTGCCCTCACCCCAACGGTGACCGCTAGGCTTTTGAAAATATTGAAAATAGTTCAAAGACTTTAATACAACTGCCGAGGACCCCTAGTCGGGAGATCTTGGTTAAGCTCTCAAAATGACCCTATAAAATTTGGAGGCATTCCTCCACTATGTCCCTACAAATCACACTCACCATCAGGGAATTGGGGCAGTGAATTTCTTTTCTAAATCAAATGTACAAAGGCTATATACTAAGGTCACTCCAATTTTCAAATTCAGCATTGCTTGCTCTCTTCTAAGAAGGAAGATGGTTTAAAAGTACCATTTGTTTACTTGAGTCCCATTTGCTTTCCACTTCTATAGCTTCCCGCAAAAGAAAGTTCCTGGCAGTTATGTGCGTCATTCTGTGTGTTTGTAAAAGAAGGGGAAAGGCAGAAATGAGAGAAATTCCCCCAAACACACTTTTGACATCTTTTCTGTCTTCAGCCTAAGGAAAGTGTGTTGGAAACTCTCTGTGTCCTCCTTTTGATCCGGCCTAACAGGGAAAGGTAAGACTCCCCTGGGAAAAGTCAGATATGCCAGGCAGCAGGTAGGAAAGCACCTAGAAATTGTTCAATGACCTGCTAATCACGCTGGAAACATCTTCAGTCTGAGGCTGTGTCCACACGGGCCTCCAGGCAGATAGGCACGTCAGTGAAAAAGGACAATCACTGTCCCCTGGATGGTGGGGACAGAGAGCAAAGGAATGCACACTGTGTCCCGCTTCACCCTCAGATGCTCTCCTATTACTGGGACCACCTCCTCAAAGTCCAACTCTGAGCCAGAGCATCATGCTTGATCTCTGCCCTTCCTTTCCCCATGCAGCCAATCTCAAATTGTTGTCAATTCCACTCCCTCACATATCTCTGAAATCCTTCCACCTCTCTCCATCCACAGGGCTTCTTCATTCATTAAGGTCCCCGTGACCACCCCCTGCCTTCTGTCCTGCCTTTCCTCCAATCCTTTCTCCATACTGCAGCCGCAGAGGAAATCAGCTCTCGTGTCTTTACACAAAGATCTCTGATGTTGCTAAAATAGCTTCAGGAGATACCCTGAAGTCATCGCACAGCTTGCAAAGCCTTTCAGGGTCTGGCCCTGTTCTCTCCCTGAGATTGTTCTCTTATAATCTTTTCTTTTTGTCTCTCTATCACTCTCCATGTTTCTCATCTCTCTCTCTCTCTCTCTCTCTCACACACACACACACACACACACACACACACACACACACACACACACACACACCCCTTTGGCCAGACCAAGGAACAAGGAACATGCAATTCCCAAAACCCGATGTTTTCTCTCACCACAGGGCCTTAGCACATGCTCTCTTCTATGGCTTGATCTCTCTACCAGATCCCCTCCACCCTGTTCAGTTTGCTGCTTCCATCTTCGGCACACATATCACCTCCTCCAGGAAGCCTCTGCCGCCCCCACCGCCATCCACACTCCCATGGTACCTCATGCTTCTCTCTCACAGCGCTCACCGCACTGTATTGCAGCTGCCTGCTTACTTCTCCATCTCCCCGGCCAGGCTGCAAGCTTGGGAAATGCAGGGAATTTGTCTTTTATTTAAATCATTGTATTCCCAGTATCTGATATGGTCCATAGGGGCTGCTGAGTCTTTCGTTAAATGAATGAGTGAGTGGATGAATTCACAGCCTTATTAGGGTAATGGTGAAAAGGGTCCTAATTTTTCTACTCCCTGTGCCTGAAGTTAGAACAGTCAGGATTATGCCACTTTCAACATCATGGCCTCGTAGCCTCTGATACCTGCCTTCAACATCATGGCCTCGTAGCCTCTGATACCTGCCTGCCCAAAGTTAAGCGTGCAGCCTCTTCCCATTCACGACCTCAGAAAACATGAAGGCAGCCTGAGGCCCCCATTCCCCACTCACCTGGGTGAATGAGGCAGGAGTCACACTCATTCTCCTCGTTCCTGCAGCAAGGGATGGTGTAACCCACTACTTCCTTCTTTCCGGGGCAGACGCACTCAATCTGATCGTATTCACAGCACTCCCGACACATGATATTCCACTCGGCTCCAGGGCAGGCTTCATTAATGACTGTGTACTCTGAAATGGGAACCAGCAGCTGAAGACAGAGGTTCTGGTAGGAAGCAGTAAGACCCGTAAGTACCCTGTAGCCACAAAGCTACCTTGCCTTACAAATGCATCGCCCTGCCCGAATGATAGAGAAGGCCCTGTGAATTCTTCCTAGGCCAGTGTCTCCAAAGTAGGGTGGCCTAACCTGAAGGGTGTTCAAAACCATCCACTGGGGCACAGATGAAATTCTGTTAAAAATAGTTTCATTTTTATTTTTTAAATTAAAAAAAACAAGGAAAAGAACTCATGTTTTATCAATATATAATCTAAGTGGATAGGCACATAAATAATTTATAAACAAGCATACATTTCTTGAGGGTCTATGTTCATTTCTATTTTTGCTGGGGTATATCAGGCTGCTGTTTACAGCTACATGGGTCACGCACTGCACAACTCCAGGAGGAACCATCCAACTGAACGACTGTCCAGCACAGCCCAGGCACTGGAGCCACCAAACAAGTTTGGAGAACACTCTCTAGATTAGGCCATTCAAGTTCAAGGCTAATTGCCAAATAGAGACCATGTCATTTCCTCCAAACTTGGCTCCTCAATTTCGCAGCATGCCATTTTTATCGTATCTTCAAAGCTAAAACCAACAGAAAAGACAAAAAGTATCTTAATTAGTATGTTTGGGAGAATTTCAGTGCTTTACCAGGGTGAACTCATTGGCAGAACTTCATTCAGTCCCCAAATACAACTGAGTGTTCTTTCCCATGAGAAAAAAAAAAGGAGTATTCCTTTCTGGGTAGGACTTCTGTCTTTCTTTCTTTTTTAAAACATACCTTAAGTAAATGAAAAAGAAAAACCATCTGGTAAAATCTATAAGAGGAATCAGTCGGCGGCTGCCCAGGGGAACCCAGTCCAAGAAACAGACTGAGCTTTGATTTACTCTTCTTTCTTCCCCACTCTCCATGTCTAAAAGTTTTGCACAAAGACGATGATTGAAGAAGAAATAGGTCAGATATTTGAGGGAGAAAGTGAATCTGCTCTTGTGTGAAGCCTTTCCTTAAAACCCTGGGCAGGGATCCCCCAACATGCTTTGCAGGTCCACATAAACCCACAGTAGCATCTGCAGTGGCTTCTAACCTCTTGAATTTCACCATTTAGCTTTCTATTTTCCTCCTGTAGATTTGGAAGTCTGACACTGAGTTGATCATCCTTAATCTGCCAAGTAGAACCGTCTAGAAAAACCATCACCATCTCCTGTCAGCCTGAGGTCATAAGAACATTCTAGCGTCAAAGAAAGGAACCACTTGCAGAATAAGGGACAGTTCCCTAAATGGAATAAATTTAGCTGTATGAAAAATGCTCTTATTTCTTTTTGCACAAACTTTGGCAGACCAGCCAAGATCCTCACACTGGCATTTGGGAATGATTAGGAGAGATTACTGTGATAGTGTCACTAGTGAACACTATCTTTCACACTAGTGAACACACTCTTTCCCCCACTACTCTGTGGGCCTCTGCAGGACAGACACCAGGACAGACTTAGCTGAGCTTCCCATGTTTCTGATATCAGCTGGATGATATGAATGACGTCTAAAATGTACACAAGAACTTGATGGTTAAAAGTGAAAAGGGGCAAGAAAAAACACAAGGGTGAATCTCCATTGTATTTGGCAATCAATCCTTAGAAATGACACTTAAACATGAACAACAAAAGAAAAACAGATAAGTTGGACTTTATCACACTTTAAAAATGTTGTGCAGCAAAGGACATTGTCAAGGAAATAAAAAGACAGTCTACAAAATGGGAGATTTGTAGATTAATAAATATGGATTTAATATCAGATTAAATATTTGATATGGGTTTAATATCAAAAATACATAGAGAACTCCTACAACTCAATCACAAAAAGATAAACAACCCAAGTTTTTAAGTAGGCAAGTAGCATGAAGAGGTATTTCTCCAAAGAAGATAAACAAATGGCCAATGGCTCAGATGGCTATAAGAAAGGAAAATAACAAGAGTTGGCAAAGATGTAGAGCAACTGGAACCCTCACGTATTGCTGGTGGGAATGGAAACTGACTGATGCAGGTGCTGTGGAAACCGGTATGGTGGTTCCTTCAAAGGGAAGCCTAGGGGTGCCTGGGTGGCTCAGTCGGCCGAGCATCCATCCGACTCTTGGTTTTGACTCTGGTCATGATCTCAGGGTCATGAGATCAAGCCTTGCATTGGGCAGCACGCTCAGAGGAGAGTCTGCTTGAGGATTCTCTCTCCCTCTCCCCTTGCCCCTCCCCAGCTCACAGGTGCACATGTGCTCTCTCTCTCTCTAGAATAAATAAATCTTTACAAAAAGAGGAAGGTAAACATAGAAATACCATACGTCCCAGAAATTCTACTCCCATGTATATACCCCAAAAATAAAAAACAGGGACTCGAATGGATACTTGTCTGCCAATGGTCATTACAGCACTATTCCTAATAGCCAAAATGTGGAAAGAGCCCAAGTGTCCATCAAGAGATAAGTGAATAAACAAGATGTGATCTATGATACAATGTTACCCAAGAGTGGGGGATATTACTTAGCCGTGAAAAGGAATGAGACCCTGCTACATGCTACAGTATGGACGAACCATGAAAACACGCCAAGTGCTATGCTATGTGAAAGAAGCCAGTCACGAAAGGACAAAGATTGTCTTGAAAAAGTTTTGGAAATAGTGGTGATGCTTCACAACACTGGGAATGTAATTAATGCCACTGAGCTGTATACTTTAAATGGTTCATATGGCAAATTTCACATTACACATATTTTGCCACAGTTTTTTTTTTTTTAACATAAAGAAAAGTGAGAGAAAACAAAATGCTGAGAGTCTCAGGCACTGGGGTTAGACAGACCTGGGTTTGGAATGTCACCTCTGCTACTTACTGAGGGTCAGACCTTGGCTGAGTTACTTTACTCACTCAGCTTCCGTTTACGATCCAGTAAAATGAGTACATTTTCTCCAATTCAGGGGCCTGCTTAAAGGACTAAATCAGATCATGTCCATAAAGAGCTTGACACAGTGCCCGGTATGTAATAAGCATTCAATAACTAGTAGCTTATAAAGGAAAAGAGCACAGGACATCCACATTTCTCAAGGATCTTATTTTTTAAATGTATAGCACATCAGTTTCTTACTTAAAATGTTTGTGTTGTTCCCCACTGCATTTGGAACAAAGCCCAAATGCTCCCTCCACTGAGAACCCCTCACTCCCTATCCCTCCAACCCTTTTCTTGATTATGGTCTCCCACTTTCTACAAGTTTCTCAAAACCACCAAGCTCTTGCCCACCTCAAGGCCTTCACATTTGCTTTTCCCACTGCCTCTGTTTCATCCTTTAGGGTTCATTGTAAATGACACCTGCTCAGAGAGGTCGTCAGACTTTCTCACCCAAAGTGCATGCCCCCGCCCACCCCTCCACGCTAATTTCTACCACAGTAACCCAGTCGTTCCCTTGCATAGCCCCTATCACAATTTATACTCACTTTCCACGCTTCCACTTACTTGCTTATTGTCTACATCCCTTACAGGACCATAAGCTAGTAGGAATCACAACTAACTTGTTCACGACCATAGGGAAGGGTCTGGCACACAAGAAGCACTCTATAAATACGTGTTGGATGAACCCGCCTTAACGCTAGACCTATGCTACCCTCTATTCAACAGTCAAATATTTCCATTCACTAGGTCTGGCTTGGAACTACAAGCCAGGGGAGCTGGCTTCACCCCATAATTTCCTAATATCAGAGCTGAGGTACTTTCCATCCATAGAGAATTACTTGGAATAGCTGGTCCAGTTTGCCTGTCTTGGGTCCAAATCCCTTGTCTCCAGCCCCCAGCTTGTCCAGCAAATATGCCTGTGGGGTGTGGCTCATGTCTTACCCCCTCCCTCTGTTCACCTTAGGGCAAGCACTACATCCTTCTAAGTTTTCTAAGAATTTAGAAACACTAATAACTCCCAAGAGGGCAATGATAGGATAAAAGTAATTTGCAACTTTTATAAGACTTTATATTTAAATGTAGAAGGCCAAGTAACGTCTGCTCTACTCCAACAGAGAGTGAAGCCTATCTCCCCCTAAGCAGCAGGCTTGTTCACCTCTGGCCCAGCCATGGAATATTCTGGGTCTCCTTTTTACCCAGGTATTAATTCCCTAAAATGCCTTCATTGGCATTTCTTTTAACGTCAATGAGCAAGCTCCCCTCTGCCCTCCCAAGCCCATTATAGTAACTTTATAAGTAAGGTCCAGGGCATTGTATCATCTTAGCCAAAGGGAATGATCCCCGAAAGCCCATTCTGTCCGGCAGTTCAGCCATCTGGCTCCTTTTCAAGGACTGTGTGTGTGGCATACAGAACAATGGCCCTCCCAAAGATGCCCACATCCTAACCCCCCCAAACTATGAAAATGTTGCCTGATATGGCAAAATGGATTTTGCAGATGTAACCAATTTAAGGATCTTGAGATGGGAGAAGTATGCTGGATCATCCAGGTGGGCCCAACGTCATCGAAAGGACCCCTATAAAAGGGAGGTAAGGTGGTTAGAGTCAAAAAAGGAGATGTAACTGCAGAAGGAGAGACCGGACTGATGTGCTCTGAAGATGGAGGGAGGGACCACAAGCCAAGGAATGCAGACAGCTTCTGGAAGCCAGAAAAGGCAAGGAGACAGATTCCCTCCTGGAGCCTCCAGAAGGAATGCAGGCCAACCAATACCTTGATTTTAGCCTTAAAAGACTCATTTCAAACTTCTGACCTCCAACACTAGAAGATAGAAATTGTGTGTTTTAAGTTACTAACAAGTCTGTGGTAATTTGTTACAGCACACTTTGAGAATTTGTGTCTTCTCAAAAAAAAAAAAAAAAAGGTTGATCCACAGCAAGTCATTTAACCACTGAGTTTCCCCACTGAGCACAGTGCCAAGAGTATGCGTGAAATGATGAATCCATTCTTTCATTGCACAAGTATTTACCAAGTATCCACGTGCCCCAGTAGGAGGCTGGGTGCTGGGATATGATGGAGAGAAAGACACTGTCCCCAGCCTCATGGAAGTCACGGCTTTACAGAGGAGGTGGCTTTGGGCAAACAGACCCTGCAAATACACAAGCACCAACCATGATAAGGAAAACGTAGGATGCTGAGAACAAATGGATCGTCATAAAGGGGCATTAGCACCAAATCTACAGGACTCATGGGCTCAGGGGGATTTAAATCAAATCACAGGTAGACACCTGTGGAAGTGCTAAGAGGAAGCAATGGTTTTAATGGTTTTGTGACTCGAGCCTGTCCGCTCTGGTCTGGCAAGTCCATCACCCTTCTTTCTCCCCAGCTTTAACAGAGACAAGGAAGTGCTCCCAAAGTATATGTGTAAGAAATAAATAGGTAAGTGAAATGTTCTCTAAGAAATATTTAAAGTTGACCACCTGAAGAGATTTAAAAGCACAGTAAGCAGACAAAAGCAATATCCTAGACTTTTTTTCCTCCATTTATTAGAATTATCTTTGCAGAAAGGGCATATTGGTCATTTGGCTTTAGCTGCACGGATTTCAGGGAATTTCAATATGGTGCCAAAGACCAGTTCCAGAAACTAGCATTGGGAGAAGCCCCGAGAGCAGAAGTTACTGAATGTTGTCATGTGTGTATACTCAAGCACGTTAGCATTTGTGTAACTAAAGTGCTTTTATATTGTTTGTGCAATTGAATCTTCAACAGGACCCAGTGAGATCAGTAACATATTTTCTTTTAAGTTAAAAGGATGTAGCCCTGGGCGCCTGAGTGGCTCAGTTGGTTAAGCGACTGCCTTCAGCTCAGGTCGTGATCCTGGAGTCTTGGGATCGAGTCCCGCATCGGACTCCCTGCTCAGCAGGGAGTCTGCTTCTCCCTCGGACCCTCCCCCCTCTCATGCTCTCTCTCTCATTCTCTCTCTCAAATAAATCTTAAAAAAAATAAAATAAAAAAAGAAGGATGTAGCCCTACTTTCTCACTTTACCAGTGAGGAAAAGCACTAGGGAGGAGAAAAAGTAAAGAGAAATGTCAAAGTTTTTCTAGGGAATTAATTCCGGGAGGAAGAGAGGTCAGTGGATTGTGGGCCTAGGGAGCAGGTGAACATACCTGCAGCTCAGGGGGAAACAGGCCAAGACAACCACCAGCTTGACCAGCTACTGGAGGTGAGCACATCTTACTTTGCTTTCCACATTTAGGAACAAAGCCTAATAAAAGCAACCAAGGTGTCCCATCAGTGCTTCCCAGGAAAGAAGCACAAAGAAAATGCCCGTGACAAAATCAAGCTCAGAGAGTTCTGGGCACCGTGCACATTTATTCATCCCAAGCTCTTCGGTTGGATAAATTTTTTTTCTTTAATGAAACACAACACATTTTAACATAAAAGATTTCTTATGAGAGCTTCAAAAATAAAGTCATAAATAGAGGAATAAAAACTATTCAGGAATAATGATAATATTTTGCTGTCCATCTTTCCAGTTGTCTTATTTCAATGGACATATATATCCACATGTAGACACTGACACATGTGGACACATAGTCTTCTTCCCCAAACTGGTAACATATAATGTTCGGTGTTAGAAACTGCTTTTTTTTTTTCTTTTCTCAGATCAAGGATGTCTTCTCTTGACACTGCATAGTCTTCAAAAGTGGTTTTAAATTGCTGCATAATTATCCCATGTGTGCAGGTGCCCACCCCTCTCTTTTTTAAATCAGGGCCAATGAAAGCAAGAGAGTCACGAAGGAATTCGGTATCCTGAGCTCAGCCCAAGTGGCCCCCTCAGCTGCCTGGGCAGAAGCCATCCCGGTGTCTCCTAACCAGGGTGGAGAGTCCAGTTATATTGGTCCCGCTTTGCTTCTTCCAGAACTCACTTTGGAAAATGGAAGGCACTTCACCTCCTGGTCCTGCTTTAACAATGGGAATACAGAAGCAATGATGGCCACACCGAGCCGGCGCAGGCTCAGCTTTCACAGAGTGGCGATCGAATGAATGAATGGGTGAAAGAAAGCTGCTGACGTCATCGTCACCATCCTCATGTTGCAGGGTTCCTTAGCAGCCTGACAGTCCACCTGGAGGCTCTCCAGCACTGACCTCTCTCTCTCTCTCCTGCTGACCAGGTGGGGTACAGGGAATCGCTCAAACAGCAGGTGCTCGTCTCCACAGAGTGGCGGGGGGGGGGGGCAACTGTGTCCCCCGAAGCGTAGTCTCCAAGTGCCAGGTGCTCAACACCAGATTTTAAGGAAACATGTTGACACCGATGGCCGTTAAGGTCCATCCGAAAAACTTCAGAGGATTCTTCGGGAAAACAGGGGTCAGCCTATTCCTTACATGATTGAAACATCAGTTGTCACATTAAAGGCCCAGGCCGAGACCATCCCAGAAGGTGGCAAAGAAAGGGACTTTCATCCTGTGCCCACTCCTCCTTGATGTCGGAACCCCTCTTTCTGTCCACCAAAACCTCCAAGTCCTCCCAGCTAACCACATGTAATTAACATTTCTACCAAGTCTTTACCACCCTGCATTCTATAAACCTCCTGAGACCAGAGGGAGGAAAAAAGATGTTTGCCTCAAGGGGGAGATCCGATTAGACAGCTTGGGCCCCTCAGTCCCAGCCCCCCTCCACTGGTGAGATCTGCACTCCCCAGACTGAGGACAGCTCTGCAGCCCACAGCTTTCCTGACTGCCCCAGGGTCTGGCCACCTGCTCACAGGATCACAATCGATGACAAGCAAACCCCAGGCAGGCAGGACTGTGAGTCAGGGAATAGGGAATGCTTGCTGACTCTGTGTCTCCTCCTGAGCCTTTGAGAACCATCCTGTCAACCCGAGACCCTCAGTCCCCGCCTGGCTCGATTTCCCACCTCAGTGACCTCAGGCTGCCCCCTCTCACAGCTCCTCTTGTTAATGAGATAATGATAGCTGTGGAGTCAAGGTTTTCATCACCCCCTTTGGGTACCAGGAGTGATAAAACTTTTAATGGAGTCCATAGAAATCTGGTTTTTAGGTATGCATACAATGGGGAGGGACAGGGAGGCAAAAATCAGTTTGTCACTTGATTTCCCTGCTCACCCTTTATTAAGCACACTGCTCTACACTGGCTCTTCGTTCATCCTTCTAGGCACCCTGGGTCCCGGCAGCCCCAGGGAAAACGTCCAAGCCCTGGGCCCATACCCGCTCATTGAATCCTCACAGCCAGCCTTCAAAGTAAGTCTGATTTTCTTCATTTAACACATGAGGAAACTGAGGAACACACAGGGTAAATAAACTGCCTCAGGTGGCACCGTTTTCAGGTGAAAGAAGAAGGATCAGAACCCACATCTTTCTAGGGTCAGAGTCTCATTCCTTCCAACATGCTACCTTGATCCTAGAGAGTTCACACCTCTGACTTTGCAGCGATAAGAATGCAGCATTGATGAGACGGACACATTTGGGAATCAGACCACCCAAATGTTAATCCTGAGTCTGTCCCTCTCGTATGCTGCTGGACAATCGTAGTAGACAAGACGCCTTAGCCCGAAGCCTCAAGTGGATAGGTGTAAAGTTGATGGGGCTGTTGACGTCATTGTGACTGAAGAAGGCAATGAGCAGAAAGGGCTTTGAAAGAAAAATTGCAGATTTATCAAGACAATACCATTCTTCTCTGCAGCATACAAAGCCACCCCATCTTGGGCTGAGGCACCGATGGCTAAGGGAGTGAAGGGGCTGAGTAATAATGTCTTCTCCTGAGGCCCACACATATGTGGCATTTTTAGGCAGTATGCTCATATTGAAATCGGGGCATTCTGAGCTCCTCCCCTTGCTTCTAGATCCCTAAGATCCCCTCTTCAGACACCTACTTAAATAGGACAGAGTTTACTTCCTGCTGCTTCTCTTCTAGAAATAGAAATTCTACATCCATAGTCAAAGGGAACAAAACCTAAACTCTGGCATTTGGCAGAGCCCCCAGTTGCCATTATCCTCAACAACTGCGGTGCTGGAAATCCTTGAAGGACAGCTGCTTCTGGGTTATTTCAATTGTTGGAACATGAGCTGACTGGATCTTATTTTTTTAGTAGAATTGGCTACTATGAACAAAATTTAATAATGCATCTAAAAGTACTTGGCAATAGAATTCAGCCAATATGACATCAACTGAAGCATTAGAATGGCTAAGTTAAAAACAATAAAACTTAAGCTATCCCCTAAAAATCCAATGTGGATTTCCCTGGACCCAAGAATTCTACAAACTATCCCCCCGCCCAGCCCCCAGTCTTCCATACTTCCAAACCCGTCCTTCTGAATCAGAGCATGTCGAGGCCACACAGGAGTCTTGGTCGGCCACATTTACCTCCCCGCCAATAGCTTCCAGAGTTAGTGTTATTGACTTCATGTCCACAGTCAATGATGCCAGGCAGAAGGCAGATTCTCCTTCTACCAGAGCCAGCTAGCCAACAGCATAGGTCGAGTGTGGACGGAGGCTAAGTGCGGATGATGCGTTTACGATGGTATGTCCCATTCACTAAACCCTAAGCTGGCAGCAGCTATGGGCAGGCGAGCCTTCATTATAGTTACCTCCCCCAGCTCTGCAGGCTAGGATCTGATGAAGGGCAACTTTTTGCCTGAGGATTCCTGCCTCGCTCCACCCTTGAATCACGACAGGGGGTCAGGAGCAACATCTCCTGTTTGGGACGTGAGGCCACTGACCCAGAATCACCTACTCTGGAAAAACCCTTGACCGCTCGACCTCTCAGTCCCTGCAAGAAACTACCGCTCACTCGTCCTGTTTCAAACATGGAGAAACTAAGGCACCACATGAAGAAGACACTTCCCCTAAGGTTGTAAAGTGGATGCATGATAAAACCAAGGGAAGGAAGCAAGTCTCAAAGAGAGAAACTTACGTTGACTCTTTAGGGAAGTTTTTTCTGACAGAGCCACCGATGAATAGCATAGGACTGTAGCCTGAGGCAAAGAGGGCCTCAAGAGGACCTTGTAAGTCCCCTCCTACTACAGACAGAACACCCAGTATTTCCTTTCGATTCCCTGTGAAACGTGTGCTAGTGGGAAGAACAGCAGAAGGCAGAGAAGGAGACATCTCTAATTTCCTGAGCACTCCCTTTTTGCAAGATGCTTCACTAAGCATTTCAAGTCAATTCTCATTTAACCCCTGCAATAAACCCAAAAGACACTATTACCCTCAGTCTACAAGTTGAAAGGTGGGAAGGCCACATGAAAGAAGTTAAGGAACTTGCCCAAGAAAAGCAGCCATAAACGACAGATTCAAACCCTGGCCCATATTTTAAACCACAATACTGTACACCCCACATATATACATATTCATACAGACACATACATCCACATCTCTACTTTTCTGCGTACGTGTGCATTCAAACAGGGACACAACCACACCAAGGATGAACCCCACAACTATGGCAACTGAGGCCTGAATCTTCGCTGAGGTCACGGGTGACTCAAGTCCACTTAGGTAGGATACCCCTTGAAGGAACAACTGGTTTTATGCCTCACCCATTGCCACTGTAATTACCCAGTCTGAAACAAGTCAGGGCAGAGAAAGGAGGCAGCCAATGCTAGGGCCAAGGGAGAAGCCATCTTGCATGACAACATGAACAATATTTAGCAAAGGCAGGAACAAAGAAGTTCCCAGAAACAGCAAGCAACGGGTTGATGAGCAGCTCAAAGTCATGTGCTGTCGCTATGGGATACGGCCCCAACCTAAAGAGCCCAGATCACTTCAGGATGTGCAAATTAGGGTCCCAGTGACTGGGCTATCCCAGAGCCAGCATATACCAGGGTTGGAGACAAGCCTCCGGGTGTGTGGTGAGGCAGGTGGAGTGGAGAAGAGACGGTAGTTGGTGATGAATGGTCCTGGGCCCCCGGGGATTAGAAGAATGCTCAGACAGTCCCCACATTTGGGAAGGGGAGACTGTGTAACTGTCACCAAGGATACAATCTAGCCGGAAAGTCAGACCACAGCCCTATGGCTCCCGGGTACTGCCACGTCACCATGGGCACGCATTCATCAGATTCCATTTGTTCAATGATCCCAGACCGACCGCATTACTGTCAGCAACCTGAAGATGAGAAATGAGTTTTCTCAACGAATCATGCAGGTCAGTGCTGGCGAGGATGTTTCTCAACATGAACGGGGCATCTCCAAGCTCTTTCACCCTCTTGAGGAGCACTAAGCGGCTAGGGCATCAGACTTCCCGCCAGGCGCTCAGCAGAAGTCTGAAGAGAAGCCCATGTTTCACGGACTTTCAAATTCCCTCCTTCCCCTATCCTAACGGTGAGGTATTCTTCAATGTCGCATTCATTATGGGCAAGAGAGCAGTTTTCCAAACTATATTCCAGGGAGTACTAATTCCCCTGGATAGTATAAGGTATGATGTGGAAAGAGGTTCTGTGCTTAACCTTATAAAATGCTAATCACAGCTTTCTTTATACAGGGCTTTGCAATGTCTATACATGCTTTGTGCGTAGCCAATCTCCACATCCCCCAGACTCTGTTCATCCTAGGTTTTGGCTGTTTATTTTTGCTGAAGCTCTTCCAGCATTAGAATTCCATGAAACCCACTTTGGAAAACACCAGACTGGACCATCAACTCTATCAACGGATTGCCAGTGCCTTAAGCAAAAGGGCTCTGTCTTATTCACCATGGCATCTGCAAGCACCGAGGATCATGTCCGGCACCTGGTGGGTGCATGAGCAAGTTTGCTGAATAAATACCTGAACGTGGACACAGGACGCATGTGTGATTTCCAGGGAAAGGTGAGCGCTGACAAAGAGTGATGTTAGAAACGTCTCTTGCTGGGACACTGTGGGAGTCTCAACCCTGTGGTATGAAGAATCCATTGGGTCCATTCCTGGTGAATATTTTGGTTTCTTGCAGTTAGTAGTTCATTTCCACGAAGACTTGGGATGCTCGCTTGTTCTGTTCCACCGGTGGGCTGGACCAGGGGAGCTGGGTTTGCCCAGAAGGGAGAATCAGGCAGTCAACCACCCACTGGGAGGCAGATAGCCAGACCAAGAAGTCCTGCAACAAAGGTTCTTTACTGGCAGCCAAGCCCCGCCCCCCCTCTCACATCCAGGTGAGCCAAGGGCGTGTGGGAAAATAGGGGTGTAGACATGACCAGCTAGAAGCTAAGCTCAGGCAACTTGTCCTGGGACATCTCGGGTGTGTTTCACTGTTGCTGTTGATCCTGAGGTAAGATTCCAGCATAAGGGGGATTCACTGATCACCTGCAAAGGGATCCTATGAAGTAAGTGAAGGGGGGACTCTGAAAAACACAAACACTTTAGTTCCCCAGAGTCTTCAAATGATTCATTTGATTTGAAGCAAACTGGGCCAACATCCCCTCCATTTAGTGGTTTTCCATTAAACTGGCTGGAAATTTTTTTTTAACCAAGCATGAATTCAGCTTATGAGGACAATTGCTGTGTCTCCCCATGAGCTAACGTTGCCTGAATGTGTTCCTCACTCCGTTCTGGCGGCAGCCTCAGTTTTCCAATCACCAAACCAACAGACCAGACTTCTACTCACACAGATACTTGCTGCCAAACCACTAACTCTGCCCTCTGGAGCAGCCAGGACCTCAGAGAGGATGGTGATAAAGATGCCCGCCCTGCAGGAATAAGGGCATGTGTCCAAATGCAGAGGCAGGAGAGTGACAGAAATAGGTGTCCTCTTTTACTGCCCAGCCAATGGGGGCACTTCTCTTACCTGCTTGACATTAGTGTCAGGTAGACATTAGGTCCTCATTCAAGGTTGAAATGAATTGGTTAAAACCCATCTTAATGTTACTGGAAGGGGATAGTGTCTCCATCACCTGCTATATCCATCAGCTGCGTTATGCCAAAAAAAAGAAGGGAAAAAAACGCTTTCCTTTATTCATTCCGGGCCTGCTTCTCCCATTCCTCAGCCGGTTTACACATTGATGATCTTGACAGAATAAATCCATAAAGGAGCTAAGCTACAAAGTGTCAGGGCTGGACGTGAAACATGGCTCATCTTTAATTCTGTCGCTTTGCAGACACATGAGTCTAATTATAAAAGCTGACCATGAGACAGAGAAATCCTCACTTCCTGTGCTGAATCAGACTAAGACACACGATCCTGGGGACAGCTATCCCAGAAACTGGTTAGAGTTTTGGTCTGCTCAGCGCCTCCTTTAGGACATTTAGAGTGTCCAAGGGATAACCAGATTTCCCTACTAACACCATGCTCCTTTATGATTCAGCCAGAATACAGCCAGCCGATCTACCAGAGCTGGAGCCAGTGCTCACTGTGGCAGTGTTACGGAGTATTTCAGGGCGTGTGTTAATGGAGTCAGACTGTCTGGGTTCAAGACGCGGATATCCAGACATGTGTGACCTGGGCAGGCACTCTCTGCCTGAGTTCCTCCATGTGTGATTAAATAAATTAAATGTAAAGCACATAGGACAGTGCCTGGTATTTACCACAAACTCCACAAATCATTTAGGTGGCCAAACTTGCAGTTAGATCCCTTATCTTTGACAGGATGGGAGGCCGTTTGGTGCTTCTGTCATCAAGGGTGAAGACTTTGAGGTATAACCCCTACCCACTCTTCTTCAACCCACATAGAATTGCACCCAAGAAAAAATGGGCTCTGTGTCTGTCTCACATATAATTGCACCCAAGAAAAAATGAGAGGAGTGGAGCTGAGTGGGGAGTAGTGGAAGTCCCTCTGATTAAGAGAGGAGGATGTCTCCAGCCAGCTCTAATTCTCTGCCTTCCTTGGGTGGTTTTGTTTATAAGTAGCAGGTTTCCTTTTTCCTACATTATCACTTCTTTCTCTCTACCATAAAACTAATACTTTGGCCCAGATCTTATGATGGCTGACAAACAGAATTCCTTAAACGCAGACCAGGCTTGGAATCTGCTAGACTTTCTGCCACTGATCTGGTAGTTTTCAAAGCTCCAGCTGGCCTTGGGGTCCTCTACTCCGTGGAGTTCAGGAACTGGAAAACGTAAACACTGCATTTCCCTCACCTTTAAAATAAAAAAAGAGGAGAGGGAGCCGGGCTCTTGTGACTTTCCCATATCCCAGAGTGAGGGTGACAAGTCCTCCCCCATGTGGGGGGATGGGGAGCACAAACTTCCCCCATTTATCACCGAAATGGCACCTCCCCCAACCTGCACATACCCCAAATTGATGGCAGCTTCTAGAGCTGGTCTCAGGAGAGGCAGGTAGAGAAGTTTCTCTTGCATGGGGATTGGCCGCCCCTAGCGGGGCAGGTGGAAATAATTTCTCACTTAAGACCCATCATTAGATTCCCCCAGACACCATTCTCTTGGCCATTTCTGTCTAGCCATCTAGACATCTAGTAACCCAGATATAAGTGACTTTAAATCAAACCTTCAGTCCACACCAGTGGTATTCCAAAGCTCTCCCTAAGACTTCGGGATATTTCTGAGACACTCCCATGCCCAAAGGTGCTTTGTCCCCAGCTTATAGACCCAGACACAATACCCAGCCTCATCCTCTGTTTCCACCAAAAGCTCATGCTCAAGGACACTTATGGGAATAAAACATTTTTACCGAAGAGTGGGTGGTCACAGAGGCTCTATGTGTTCTACAAAACGTAAAATATATTTACGTTCCTTCTTTTAAAAGTCCTGTCAAGCTACTCAACCCCCGCTCTCATTTCTCCCCATTCAGCACTCAGCCCCCCACCTTCTGGATTTCACTCGCCCATTCTACCCCACCCTCTCAAGAATGGCAGTCAAAATCTCAAATGCCAGTAGGGAGTGGCTGGCAACATATGTGTGGGTTGAAAATGTGGGGTGTCTGGCCATAGAGGGGGCCAGCCTACCTCAAAGGATTCAGGTTCAAAACATGTTAAGCCTAGTGTCCTACTAAATACTTTTGCAGGCATTTTGACCCAAAGACTGCCAGACCTTCAGCTCTACAGTCTCCCTCTTTGCCACAGCCACCCAAGACAGCACAATGGTGCCACCAAAACTGGAGCTGGCAAGGACTGTCCCCTACCACGCATGTCGTGAGGCTGCGCCAAGCGGACATGTGCATCAGCATAATCGATCCATCCGTTAGATGTGTGGGTTTAAGTCAGCCAGGTACCAGGTGAGCTTGAGCTCAGGAATTGGACAGTCTGGGCTCACCCCACGCTCATCTGCCTTTGTATTCTTTTTTTTTTTTTAATCATTATTGCAGCAAAATATAAGTAATGCAAAACTTACCATTTTAATCACTTTTAAGTGTTCCATTCAGTCTCTCTTGCAACCAGCACCAACATTCATCTCCAGAACTCTGTCATCTCATAGTGAAACTCTACACCCACTAAGCCCTCACTCCCCCCAGCCTGTCTCCCCCCGCCCCTGCTGGCCACTGTTCTACTTTCTCGATGAATCTGACTGCTCTATATACCTTACATAAGTAAAATCATACGGTATTCATTCGTCCTTTGTGTCTGGCTTCTTTTACTTAGCATAATGTCTTCAAAATTCAACCCTGTTGTACCCTGAACTTTATTCCTTTTTAAGGTTGATTAAGATTCCAGTATATGTATACACCACACTTTGTTTATCCATTGATGGACATTTTGGGTTGTTTCTCCTTTTTGGCTATTGGGAATAATCCTGCAAAGGACACTGGTGTACAAAATCTATGTTCAAGTTCCTGCTTTCAGTTCTTTTGTGAATATACCCAGAAGTGGAATTGCTAGGTCAAATGTTTAATTTTTTGGGGAAACCATGCCTGTGTATCCTTGAACAGGTCACAGAACCTCTCTAAACCCCATTTGTAAAATGAGGATAATAAGAGCCCTACCTTATCAGCATGGTCTGAGAATTCATACATGTTCATGTACAGCATTTGGCTCACAGACTGGGCACATCATCCATTCCTCTGAAATTAAGGTACTCACACTAAATGACCTCCAAAGTCACTCCCAGCTCCCAAAATCCATGATCCCATCAGATTATTTTCCTGCTAGAGAAGCCAAAGCTCTCAGAGTATAGATCAGGGGAACACTGTCTTCATGGTCCCCACAAAAATCCACCCTAGCCAAGATGGCCCAATTTTCATAGCTCTCTCCTTGGAATTTGCTAACACATCCCATTATCAACCAACATCGAATTTTTTCTTGCCACTCCACTCCTTCCCCCTTGCTTTCCTTCCACATTCCCTTTCTCAGCTGACTGCTCCTGCCCACTGAATAGCTGGGCTTCAAATTATCTTCCCCGGTTGCCTTTATGTTTGTTCCCCACAAGCTAATGCCTGTTGGAAACAACACTTGCAAAATTATCCATATTAAGGTTTCATTCCCCGGAGCCACATATTTTAAATGAGTTTCTCCTCTTCGGCAGGATCCTGCTGGCAGGGCTCCTGCTATTTGGTGAAGTCAGTGGAGTCGGGTTTCTTCGCCCCCCCATGCTGTTTATGTTGGGTTATCACTTGGCCTAATGTTTGCATTCTCATCCTCCAACATGAGTCCCGTGCCGATGAGCAACAACCTCCTGTACCATCCCAGTGGATGTTTATGTTTCATCAAAACCCCTCTTTGTACAAAAGCAATGAGATGAAATCTGCTTTCAGGCTTTTCTAGACCCGGCCAGATTCAGCATTCCAGCCGGGAGTGGACTCACTCACTGCTTGAAGAAATATTTTCCTTCTCGACTCTATTTCTCCATCTCCTCCTCTGAAAGTGAACTTTCAACAACCAAAATATCCTCACTAGACACGTGAAGTTGCTGGAAGTTGCTCCCCGGTTCGGTCAGCGGCTTGACTGCCAAGAAACCAGGCACCCTTCCTTCAAAGCTTTTCCATAGCAAAAGGTAAAAGATTCTTGGGTCAGGAGTAAATGTTTTTTTTTTTTTTTTCCAGATCCTGGGCAAGAAGAAAGGGGCAGCTGAGCTTTGTTCTTTAACTTGTATGAGCTTGAGCCATCTCACCTGCCACATTACAAAAAAAAAAAAAAGGAAGCAGGGGAGCATTGACGTGGTCAGGGGGAAGCTAAGTTGTTGGAGCCCTGGTGCTCTGGGAAGGAACCGGCCTCCCCTGGAGTTGAGTTGGGCTAGGGCCACCGTGCCCTGGAGGTTCGGCTCCAAGAGGCAGAGATGGAGCAGAGAGGAATCCTAATATAAAGTCCTCGACCTACCCCTAGGCGAGGGTCTGTGTTTATGGATTATCAAGGAGATATCCCCTCATGGGGACTCCTTCTTCCTTCATTATTTATTGTCTTTGGGCTACTCCAGATGCCACTGAGGCAAAATTCAAATGAAACACTCCAGTTTGAGAGAGAGAAGATTTCACCTGGGGCCAGTAGGCTATAGGTAGATGGAAAGTATTGACCAAAATGGGTTTGTTGGGTTTCTTTTTTCCCCATGTATCTTGGGTTTTTGATCATCATGAAGGGCTGTGCCTATGGTCAAGTCCCCCATCCATACAGCAGACTGCTGATTTTATGCCCTCACCACCCCACTTACTCTGTTTCATTCTGGGACACTCACCAGTGACTTGCAGCCACCGAGCATGCACCTCTCTAGAACACAGGTGACAAGTAACCAGCACAGAAGGCGAGCAGCAAATGCTCACACACTCTCTGCTCCTATCAGAGCTGCCCTGTTTTGTCACATCTGCACATGTCAGCCTGTCCTTTCCTCCTGAGGTCCCACCTGCCTCCTGACACCTTGCCCCACTGGAGGCGCATAAGGACAAAGGCTCTTAAGAAGTCCCTGCTTCCTTGCCTTCTAGCAAGCAATGACAAGACAAGCCTGCCATCCCCTCACTGGGCCAAGAGGCCCCCGAGAGCTCTGGGTCACACTTCAGCCTCCCTCGCCCCGGGAGCCCATTTGACATGGGGTTTGCGGCTCAGAAAATGATAGTGCAAAAACACACAAGCCAGGGCTCTTTCTAAACAAACGCTGTGTGTCCCCAGAAACGCTTGCACTTTTAACCTCGGCTTTCTCTTCTTCTTTCTCATTCTTATCAGGAAGGAAGTGCGTATATGCTGAGTGGGTAAATCTCCCATGCTGGGGCTCTGTTCTGAAGGGTGTGACAAGCCACATTTCATCAAGCAACATTCACCAGGAGGGACACCCTTGCTGCAAGCCTTGCTCTTGATTGGTTTCTCTCCTTCCCGCTTCACCTCTGAAGGGGCTCTTTCCAGGGGAAACTTCTCCCTTTTGCCAGTCAGAGTGGGTGAGTCAGACTGGATAGATTCCCGGAGGTACGTCTGTGCTTTACAAAGATAAAACGAAAACCAGCAAAGTAAACTAGAGCTCGTACCCCTTCCTGAGGCAGGTCAGTCCCACAAGTCGGGATGATAAAGCGGTGTCACATTCTCAGGGAGGACAGACACTCCAGCACCACCAGCCAAGCCCCTAAGATCAGACAAGACTAGAAGAAGCGCTGGCCATCCCCCGCCCAGCACCATCCCTTGGGGCTCCCCAGGCATGCTCCCCACCGTACCCAGGAGGGAAATAACCCTGGGGGGGCCCCTAAACACTACTCACGGTACCTCTAGGCAAAGATGAGATGAGAAGGAGCTGCAGGAAAGTGAGCCCCAACTGCGTCCAGCAGCCCAGCTCCATCGTTCCCACGCCCGTGCCCGATGAGCGACTGCTGCGGAGGGACCGCGGGAGGTCGGGGGCAGGCGGCTCTTACAGGGACCTCCCCAAGCCCCAGCCGAACGGGAGCTCGGGTTTCAGCTCGCCAGGCTCTCCCATCCTCATCCGAGGGGAACCACCTTCAGCCAGAGCGACGTCAGCCCAAACCTCTCCTCTCCGCTGCCTTAACCCTTGCGGGGCTCGGGAAGTGTGGCCAGGCGGGGAGGCCCCGGGCTGCGGCTGGAAGGGACTGGCGAGGCAGGAGGCCACCCGGGTGGGAGCAGGGGAGCGGACAGCACCCTGGATGGGGGCAGAGGTAGGCGGGGCTGTGGCACCACTGAGGTGAGGCCTGAAACCCACCCCCACACCCACCCGGAGAGGTGTCCTGCCAGGATGGCACACTCTGAATCTGATTAAGAGCATGGTTTTTTTTGGGGGGGGGAGGGAGCCAGCCCTCCTCCTCTTCCACCTCTATCCCCAACCTCCCCTCCCCACTCAGCATCTGCTCCAGGTGATCACAATTTGGAAACCTTATCCTTTGCATCTGTAGGCATCTTCCCATGATACCCACCACGGTGTGTTCAGCAGCATAAACAGATCTTGCGCACATGCCAGGCAGGGTATTAGGCTCAGGGATAAAAGAACATACAGGACACTGCCTCGGTTGTGACAGTGGCAGTCTAGGCCCAGGTGATGAGGGAAGAGAAGGCTGGCTGAGGACAAAGCATAAGCTGACACCCTGCAACATCCCCCCACCCCCCCCACTCCTGGGTGGGACATGTGTGACATTCCTCCGGCATTCCTGGCTGCCCTAAAGGAAAAACAAATGGTTAACTGATAGAGATCACACTCTTGAGGGACAGGAGTCTCCCTCAGTTTACAAATGTCTCAGCAATTTACAAGGACAAAACATTTCTATCAATGGCCTCGCTTCCAGAAGGGAACGTAGATACAATTAAACGTCCTTATAACCTGCAGCCCATTGACAGACACTTGAAGTGGGCAAAGTGTAATGTTTCTCCAGGAAGCTCCCAATTATCTTACAGTTAATGCCTCGCTAGAAGGAAAAACAACCTTAACTTGACAATGGCAAGGCCTCTGGTATCCTGTAAGTCTTCTTTAACATACAAAAATCCTTTTGAGACCTCCCTTTTCCTTACCTCCCCCAACTCCCAAGTACAAATCAGCCACCCCTCCCAACCCCAGGGCAGCAGCTCTTTCTGCCCACGGGTCCTGATGCCCGTGTTTTAATAAGCCACCATTTTGCACCAAAGATGTCTCAAGAATTCTTTCTTGGTCGTCAGCTCCAGACTGCACCCTACTGAACCTCACTTAAACTTCATCACAGGGATAACGAATGGAACCTTGAATAAGGAGAAAGAATGCTTTATAAGGTAACGGCCAATTTGTTTTTAATCAACTTCTCTGAGCCAGGCATCTAAGTACCCTACATGTATCAACTCACTTATTCCTATAATAAACCTATCATCTCCATTTTACAGCTAGGGAAACTGAGTCACCGAATATTCAATAGTTCATCCAAGGTCACAATGTGAGTAAGTGGTAGAGCCAGGGTTTGAACCCAGGTCCAAGGGCTATCGTCTTAGCCGCCGGTCTCTACCACCTCTTAGGATGCTGTGAATTTGGCATTTAACCGCATGACCGCATGTACACGTACAATAGATGGTATTACCCACGTAGTATGAATGCAGAAACAGATTCAGAGATGAAGTGACTTGCTCAAGTTCCCTCAGCTGGAAGTGGCAGAGCAGCATTCACACCCAGGTCTAACTCGGGGAAGTGCCGGGGCTTCAGGCCATGCTTGTTCCCAGTTTGTACAGTCAGATGACGAACAAAAGTTGGGAGAAGTGGGTGATATTCAGGCCCAGGGCAGTGGGAGGTTTACCTAAACTGGCGAAGTTTCACCTGGAGCCTGAGAGAGAGATAGGATCTCAATCCAGGGAGGGGTGTGAGGAGGCCTTTTTAAGGGGAAGGACTGAATTTGGCCAGGGCCCCTGGGAAATGATGAGTATTTACCTGTGTTATTACAATTTAATATTTATTCTTGTCCCCAAAGGATCCATGGCAACGTATACCATTGAAATGCATTTTAAACAGTTTTGATAAAAATGTAAGTATCAGAACAAAAGCTAATGCAAGAGGAGAGACAATATGTATAGTTTGGATGTGGCAGAGAGAAGAAAAGAGGAAGCAAGTGGTTATGGTGTTTGGATTTTATTCTGTAGTGAATGAGGAGCTCTAGTGGTTTAGGAGCAGGGGGTCCCGGGCCCAAAGCAAAGTTCTAGGAAGAAAAGTCACATTGGCATCCAGACTGAGGGATGGAGGAGGCCAAGACTGGCACCAGGAGCACCCCTGAGACCACTGACAGAGGCCTAGAGTCAAGAGCAAGCAATGGAGTGGAAGGGGAAAACGATGGGAGAAACTTAGGGCAGGTAGAACCGCCAGGGCTCAGGACAGACTGGATAGGCAGGGGCCTGGCACAGGTGCTCTTCTCCGAGAAATTCCTAAGTCCCAGCTATGCCTCTGGGGCGCATCACAGCAGAGTGATGGTGAGTAAGAACTCGGCACTCGGTGACCCGTGTTCAAAACCTTGATTCACCACTTTCTGACCCAATGACTGTGAGATCATACAAAATATACACTGGTCTCTGCCTCCAGTTGCTGGCACAGAGCTCCTGACACCCTTGTATTTTCTGGGTGATACGAGTGTCTTTAGTCCTAATCAGGCAACTCTGGGTGGGCTCCTGGATGGGGGCTGGTCATTGGAAAGTTCAAGCCCGGGCGCCTGGGTGGCTCAGATGGTTAAGCGTCTGCCTTCGGCTCAGGTCATGATCCCAGGGTCCTGGGATCGAGTCCTGCGTCAGGCTCCCTGCTCCTTGGGAGCCTGCTTCTCCCTCTGCCTCTCTCTCTCTCTCTCTCTCTCTCTCTCTCTCTGTCTTTCATGAATAAATGGATAAAATCTTAAAAAAAAAAAGAAAGTTCACGCCCTTAGAAGCTTGGAATTTTCAGCCTCAGCCCCACCCCCATTCTCTTGAGAAGGGAGAGGGCTGAAAAGTGGGTTAATGGTGAGTCATGCCTCCATGAGGAAGCCTCCATAAAAATCCCAGTAGTATAAGGTTTGGAGAGCTTCCAGGTTGGGGAACACATCCATGTACCAGTGGGTTGATGCACCCCAACTCCACGGGGGCAGAAGCTTGGGACTCTCTCAGACCTCCCCTACCTATCTCTTCATCTGGCTGTTCATTTGTATCCCTCATCACCTCCTTTAATAAACTGGTAGGGGCACCTGGGTGGTTTAGCCGTTAAGCATCTGCCTTCGGGGTTTGTGATCCCAGGGTCCTGGGCTCCCTGCTGAGCGGGAGGCCTGCTTCTCCCTCTCCCACTCCCCCTGCTTGTGTTCCTTCTCTTGTTGTGTCTTTCTCTGTCAAATAAATAAAATCTTTAAAATAATAATAATAATAATAATAAACTGGTAAATGTAAGAGATTCCCTGAGTTCTGTGAGCCCCTCAAGCAAGTCATTGAATCCAAGGGGGAGGAGGTCATGGGATCCTCCGTACTGTAGCCAAATGGGATAGGACTTGTGGGTAACTTGGAGACCTAGTACTTAAGTTGGCATCTGAAGTGGGGGGAAAGTCTCGTGGGACTGAGCCCTTGACCTGTGGAATGTGATGCTCTCTCCAGGTACTATCAGAATTGAATACAATTGTAGGACACCCAGCTGGTGTTAAAGAATTGCTTGGTGGGGGAAAAAAAAATCACACATATCAGAAGGGTCTGAAGTGAGTGTGGTAGAAGTATGAGAGTATGGGATACATCCAGGAAAGGCAGGGTTTTGGGGTTTTTTCCCCAATACAATGACCTAAACCAAGCTAACTAACTCTCTGAATCTCAGTTTTCTCATCTGTAAAATGGAAATAATCATCAAATTTTGAGACAGGAGAATTTAAGGAGACTATGTACATAATAGGGCCCACAGCACATTGCCTAGCTCATACTAAATGCTCAATAAATATTAATTATTACCTGTATTATGGGCCTGAGTCGGACACCAAGGAAATTCTATGGTATGGGCCTCTTCCTCACCCTCAACTTCCCTATCCAGGCAAAATCTGATTAAAATAAGCACCAAGAATAGCCTTTAAAAGGTGGGGAAATACCAAAGGGCAGCATATCTAAGGGGTGGAGGGCAGATATAAGAAGAGGGGAGGTTCACTTTGTTACTGGCCAACCAGCCCACGTCCTTTGGTGATGGGACGGGAGAGGATGTGACTTAATTTCCAAATACTGTTGGTCTTAGGGCCTCTCAGGAGTCTGTTCCTACCATCAGCTGACATTACCACTTCCTTCTTTTCTCATCTCCACCCCCCCACACACACACACTCAACCACTTATCAACACAGATCACCCAGCAGGCTCATCCCTACACCAACTATACCCCACCAGGGTGGGACTCTAGGTGATGAACCTAAAGAAGTTCCTAGTGCCAGGTCTTTGCTCCTCGAGGCTTAGGAACCTGGAAACAGGCCCTCACTCCTTTTTCTGGAACGCCCACAGCAGTATAATTATTCCCTGCTAATTTGTTGTCTAATTTGGGTTTGTGAATTTCCTCGGGCTACAGAGTCTGGAAAGGAATTCTCAAAAAGAAGCAGGACATATTTCTCTGGGGAGCTCAAAGCCTTGACCCAATGTTACCGTGGTGAACTTCACCATAAACCCAGGTTCACAGAGGGAAGGGGAGCCATGACTAAGACACAGAAAAGTCAGTCATTTGCCCGAGGCCATACGGCACTCCACAAATTTCCATTTTCCTATACAAGTTTAGTTTCCTCTCTTCCCATTATAGTCAACTCAATATTTCATATCAATAGAGTTCAGTGTTTTTCTAAATCAGGAGTTCTTAACCTAGATCCCATGGGGTCTCTTGGGAGGGAGTTTTGGAGGGTCTTCAAACCTCCCCAAATTATATGCAAAATTCTTTATATGCATTTTTTGGAGTAAGAGGGAGCCCTAGCCTTCTTCAAAGTCTCAAGAGGACCTGCAAACTCCCAACTTATTTTAGAATCACTGGTATTCGTAAGTCGACATTGAAAAGTTGACAAAATATTTGTTGGATTTGGGGAACGTGGTTTGGTATGCACAATTGTTGTATCTAGGCTACAAACTGCACAGTGGATATTTGAAGGACCAGCCCTCCCCCTGACTTTCCCCCCTATTTCTGCCTTAAAAGCACTTGCTTTGGACCACACTGCCTCCTGGTGAATCGAGCTGGGGCACTTACTACCCGCGTACATCTGGGCAGGTTGTCTCACCCATGATGGTCTCAGTCTCCTCATCCGTTAAGTGGAAAGAATAATGCAGCCTGCCCCCAGAGGGTTGGAGTCAAGCGCTCAGAACAGTGCCTAAAATACACCAAGCGCTCAGTAAATGTTAGCTATTTGTATTACCGTTAGCTCCCCCTCCTGCCCTTATCTTGGACACCCACTTCTGGCTGAAATAAATCACCAGAAAGGCGGGGGTGAAAAAGGCAAAGTGCCATGCTGGGAAGTAGGGGATGATACCTGGAATTAAGAATTATCTACTTATAATCAGCACTTGGAAATCAACAATTGGCTGTAGTAGATGGAGTCAAACCACCCATTTAATTACAAGTCACAATACCCACTAATTTTCAGTTGAAAGGATGAGGCCCTCTAGCAAAACCTGTCCCTTTTTCTGTGCCACCGGGGAGGCTGGTTGCATGTGAATACACAGGAAGAAGCAGCAGTGAAGGCTGTCTTGTGCACGCTAACAGCTCCCCAGGCTCCAAGCTCTAACTTCAGATCAGCAGCAGAGCGGAGCCATACTGCCAGGAAAGGCAGAGGAAAAGACAGTTAGGGTAGAATGGTCTGCACACCTGAGAGAAACATCTCAGCCTAACGGGTCATTAAGTTTGGTTTTCATCAGCTGCGCAGAACACAAAGTTCAAGTCAACCAGGGCCAGAGACCAGAGAGGGGTAGGTCTGCGGGAAAGACAAAGGGCCCTTCCACCGGAGAGCCTGCTAGAACTTGCCCACCCTGGAAGTCTCCAGCCCTAATGAATCCCGGCTGTTCACCTACACAAGGAGCAATAATGTTCTGCCTCCAGGTCTGGCCCGGCTCCACTCTGTTTCCCTGGGGGAGCCAGGCTCGGGGGTAGATGCATCTGTGGTTCTTTCTCTGGCCACACTCTTCCTGGCACAGATTCTGACCACAGGGGCACCGGGGCTGCTCAGTCGGTTAAGCTGTGACTCTTGGTTTCGGCTCGGGTCATGATCTCTGGGGTCCTGGGATCGAGCCCCACGCATCCGGTATGGATCAAGGCTCTACTCCTACCACCTAGGTGAACTTGGGCAAGTTCTCCAGCCCCTCGAAGCCGCAGTTTTCTCTCATCTGTGAAAAAGGAGGTAACAGCTACCTCATCGTCTTGGTGAGAAGATTAAAATGAGGCTGGTGTACATAATGGTAGCTCAATCGATGTGGCCTATTATAACTATGTATGGACATCTAACCTGAAGAGTTTTCAAAAACTCCTCCCTTCAGATGTTCACCTGAAATTAAACAGCTATCATTTTCCTCAGGTCTCATGATGTAAGTCAGGTTATGTTCCTGAATTAATCTGAAACAAATTCACATCTGAAAAATAGATTGCCTTGTACATTTATGCTGCTAGCTGGAGGTCTAGGGACAGAGTGTGCCCCTTGGGTGAAGACAAGTTGAGAGGCCTGAGAGGCCTGTCCTGAATGGACCCTGTGCAGGTGTAAAAGGAAAATTATCCTGACACTTGTCAAAGACGGCGAGGAAGACTTTACTCAAGAGACCAGTGCAGTGGAGCCTTGCAGTAGGGGAGAGACCGGGCTCAACTCTGAACATAACAAGGAAAAGTTTGGGTTTATAGCCAAGGAACAGAGTAGGGATCAGTGGACGCAGAATTACCAAGAGGAAACTCAGGGGAGAGGGGAGGATTCTGGCAAAACGATTTGACAGGATTCTTGCCAAAAGCAGGCCAGGCTGATCAGATTTCTATGATGGGAGATTCTCACTAAATTGGGATTCTTGCTCTTGAGGATAAGGCCCAAGGATAGGGTCTAGTAAAAAAAAAAAAAAAAAAAAAAGCCTAGAGAAGCCTGACTCAAGTTTGGTTAAGGAGAGAGTCTTTGTCAGGGGACCCAGAAAAACCTGGGGGGGCTTCCCTTGCATTGAATGTCTGGTTCAATCTTGCTACATTTTTCACTGGAATAAGTAGGTTTTGTATGTAAAGCAACTTGACTTCTTCCACGGAAGCACGCCAAGGAGAAAGCACAAATACCCAGATAAAAATCATTTGCTCACTTATTCAGTTCAATTTATGGCATGCCTGCTATGTGCCCATCCTCATTTCAGGTCCTTGGAATATGGCTCTGAATAAAACCTGTGTGGTCCCTCACCTTGTGGATTTATAAACCAGAAAGCAATGAGACATTGAGCAAATGTGAAGAGCACCATGTGTGAGGCAGAACATTCTAGAAGCATGTAACTGGCAGGGGCAGAGGAGAATCTTGTCTGAGGGTCAGAAATGTTTCCCTGAGGACGTGACACTGAGCTTCAGACCTAAAGAAAAATAGAGGGCAGGAAGAGTAAAGGGCAAGGGCTGAAGAGGGCCCCGTAATACAGAGGGTGGGGGTGCAGGCTGGCCGTGAAAACCGTGAACTTTATTCTCTGGGTAATGGGAACCAGTTTGAGGACCGGTGACCGGATCAGATTTGTACATCAGACTCAGCTCTCTGCCTACAGCCTGCACCAGTGGGAGACGTGACAGGCACCGTGCAAGTCCACCAGATGGGATCCATGATTCTGATGTATATGAGAATAACTGCAAGAGAGCCATCAAAGACGACTTCCTGCTGATGATCATGTGGATATGGGGGTGTGCGTGAGGGTGTGCTGGAGGAGCCTCCTCATTCTCACTCTCCAGTCACTTGCTCTGGAAGAAGCCAGATGCCATGTTGTGTGAGCAGCCCTCTGGAGAGTCTCACGTGGAAAGGAACGAACCTTCCTGGCAACAGTGGCGTGAATGAGCTTGGAAGCAGACTGTGCAGCCCTCCCGATGGCCACAGCCCCAGCCAGCAAGCTGACTGCAACCTCAGGAGAGCCCTCCATGCCAGAGCCACCCGGATGAGCAGCAACCAGCCTCGTGACCCCCAGACAGTAGATGAGATAATAAATCCTGGACTCTTAGGCTACTAAATTTGTTACACAACAGTCAATTAGGAATACAAGAGGTTTGTAAATTAGGCAATCCATCTGTACCCCGGTACACCTGCAGCCAAAGGGAAACTGCTAGCCAGCCCGAGCTTCAGTGAGAGATGTCCACAGAATGAGACGATCACAGAGGCTTTCAACTGCACAGAGCAACAAACCCAACGCACGCGGCTTAAACAATAAGGCATTTTATGACCTTGTTTAGCAATAAGTCCCACAGGTGGGGTGGCTTCAGAGTTATTTAATTCTGTGACTCAACAACAATGTTTAATACCTAGGGCTGAATTACCAGATGACGCATACGGCTTGCAAGCATTTATATAAAATCCCAGAACCATAAAAATAGCATGTGTTGTTTAGGAACACAAATGTGTATCATTAAACTGTTAGAACATACAGAGAAGTGACATACACTACCTTCAAAATAGCTGAAAATGGAGGGCGTCACAAAATACGGGGTATGTGATTTTAGCTAAAAAAAAAATAAAGGAAACGAAGGACAAATCTGAAGCAATTGAAGCGAAATGTTAACATCAGTTTTATCTTTGGGGAGAATCCATAGGTATCTGTTATTTTCTGTTTTTAATATGTTTGAATTGTTGATAAGTGTATCTCTTGTAGTGCTAAGAAGAAGGAGCGATAGGGAGATGTATGAGGGGGACCCAGGAAACTATTTTCTAATGGACAGAGAAGACAAGCATTTATTCTTCAATCTAGGAAAACATGTTGAGTGTCTCCTGTGTGTCGGGCACATTCTAGGCAACAGGGATAGCTTGTGAGCAAGACAGATTGATTCCTGTTTTCATGGAGCTTCCATACAACTGGGCAAAGACATAACAAACAAAGAAGGAAAAATCAGAGGGCCAGAGGGCCATGCTAGAAATGAAATGGAGAAGTACAGTAGAGTGACTGCAGAAGGAACTTTAGTTTGCAGAATCAGAGCAAGCCTCCCTGAGAAAGTGGTATTTCAACTAAGCCCAAAGTAAGGTGCTGTGGGAGCATCTGAGGAAAGGGCATGCCAGGCAGAGGAAACAGCTAGGGCAAAGGCCCTGAGTGGGAATGAGCTGAGCATGCCCGAGGAACACAAAGAAAGCCAGAGTAGCTGGTACACAAGGATACAACCCACACTTAAAACAAAACAGGGTAGGAAAGGGGCCAGGAGAAAATGTTGGTATGATCAAGGGAAGCTTGATTAACAATGTCACATTACGTTCTGAGCATCAAAAATCCTTTGAGAATTTAGTGGAAAGTTAGAGGTCCTAGGAAAATATACACATATTGATTCTCGCTTAATTTGGGGATATTTGTGGAGCCTCTGAAGCCTACCCCAAAATGACCTGATTCTCGAATTTGAACTGAAGCCGTGCTATTCCCAGACAGCCTTCTGTCCATGAGGGTAGGGGATCTACCCTTTTCTACCCAATGCAGGATTTCTCTGTAGGTAATATTTGCACTAGCTCTCCCTCCTGAGCTGGCCAAAAAGTCCCAAGAGCTGTGTCAGTCTGAGACTCTCATCCAGGTCCTACCCAAGGAAGCTGTATCTACTCAACCTTCGTTTCCCCTTGCCTTTCAGTGTCAGACCTGCAGAGCGGGCTAAGGCTCTCCCTGCCTACTCTGTGTCCCCCCTTCCCCATTTATTTTTCACAGGCCTTACCACCAATAATTTGTCTTACACTTCTAACTCTGCTTGGCATCTGCTCCTTAGAGAACCAACCAACACAACTGGTACCAGGAATGATCAAAAAGAAGAGGTGGTAAGGTGGGCTGTGGGTTCCAGATCGCTCACCACACAGCTGGCAAGGAAGACTCCACTCCAAATGGTATCTGGGGCACGGATAATTCCTGGCATAAGGTGGGAATCCAAATGCTAAAAATTTCGCAGGTGCTTACTTAAAGGAACATCCTGGTGGAGGAGAATGCCTTGGCTGGGATGATGATTCAGGCCTTTGAACATTATGGGGGAATAACACATTTTAGGACAACGGGAATAGCTGGTGACTGAGTTGAATTGATGCCCTATAGAGGGATAAGGAGAAACTGAGGGCAATTAAAAACTTAAAAACTACATATGAAAGACAGTGGTCCCCTTCTGTAGCTCCTGCAGGAGAGTGGACACAGCTGAGGGGCAGACTCAGGTTCTGATATTTATAGTCACCAAGCTTCAAAGAGAGTTGAATGCTTAGGCAAAGCTCATCTACTGTGCTAACATCCGTGCCCTGGCCAGAAAAACATGAACTCCTAAACATAAGACCGAGTCATCTGGATGGATACTCCCAAAGACTCCCCTGAATCCTCCAAGCCCACGGAGATGGCTCACCTATCCCTAATAAGAGCCAGAACTCCCTCCTGTGAGAAGATACAGCATAGGCCTCCCCACCACAAGGGAACAGGTGTCTTCCTCACGACTTTGCCCCCAGACCTGCCCTGACAGCCAGATCAATAACCAGGTGTAAATCCCAGTTTAGGAAGTGATGAGTCTGATAAAGAAAGAGGCAGATCCCATTGGAGTGGCAGGAATTAATTAGCATGTAGCCACAGGAGTCAGGGGAGTACCCACGGGATTGGATTTTAGGGATGCTCGATGGAGGAGAACAGAATACAGGAAAAGATGTGCCAAAGTTCATTTACTTGGGGGTACTCTTCAGGGCTGTGGGATTTAATGCCCTGACAAGAAGCCCTGGCTAGGGGCAAACCTGCTGCTAGGTGACTCTTAGAAACCTGGAGAAAATATTAGCCTGTGATGACCAAAGTGGTAATGCCTGAGATACCATAGGAAGATAGTAGAATTAAACAGCTAAGGGTATGAGGCATGTTGGATCAGATATATTAGATGAAGAGAAAAGACCCATTAGAGATGTTGTTCAGTGGAAGGCCTGAGGGAATGCACTGTTCACCAAGGCCACTAGGAGCGTACTGATGAGACAGGTGCCGGCATCACCTGCTGCGCTTTCCACTGCAGTCTAGGGCTGGCTCTAGGAAGTAGGTTGCAGAACCTGGCTTACTGATAGCAATGAGAATGATGAGGCCTCAAAGCAATACAGTCCAGGTGATGATGTTGAATCGCCAGAAAGGAGGCAGCCCCCAAATTACCATCACAACTAACAAAATTGAAGGGGCAGCCAAGGGGGCTTGACCCACAAGAATTTGTGGAGACGCAGAATGTGGTATCCCTAGGGACAAAGCAGACAGGCAGACAAGGGTGCTACTTAAAACACACAATCAAAAAAAGCAAGAATGGAGGGGCGCCTGGGTGGCTCAGTTGGTTAAGCATCTGACTCTTGGTCTCAGCTCAGGTCATGATCTCAGAGTTGTGGGATGGAGCCCTGCGTCCAGGTCCATGCTCAGTGGGGAGTCTGCTTGAGATTCTCTCTTTCCCTCTACCTCTGCCCCTCCCTCTGTGCATTCTCTCTCCCTGATAAATAAATAAATCTTTAAAAAAAAAAAAAAAAGAATGGATGAGCAGGAAGCTGAGGGTAGTTGCCCCAACAGGAAGCCATGAACCTTGTTCAAATCCTGGACCTGAGCCAGTTTTCATGCCCAGAACCTATTGGCTACAGAGGTGGATGGTTCCCTAAAAGGAAGTACATCAGGGGCGCCTGGGTGGCTCAGTTGGTTAAGTGCCTGCCTTCAGCTCAGGTGGTGATCTCAGGGTCCTGGGATTGAGCCTCGAGTCAGGCTCCCTGCTCAGTGGGAAGCCTGCTTCTCCCTCTCCCTCTGCTCCTCTCTCTCTCAAACAAATAAATAGTGTTAAAAAAAAAAAAAGTGAAGTACATCAGCAATACCATGGCAAGTAGATACTATAATGATCCCCTTGATCTTTCCCTAAAAAGCCAGACAAGCATTTACTCAGATGACTGTGGACTGAGGAAAGGGAAATACCCATACATTTTGAGGATTACTGGACACAGTCTGAGATGACATCAATACCCGGAGATCTGAAATGTCATCCTTGTCACCAGTCTGGGGCATACGGAAACAAGTTAATAAAGTGAATCCTGGCCAAAAGCCAGCTTACAGTGCGTCCAGTAGGTCCATGGACCCAGCCAGTGATCATTTTCCTGGTCTCCAAATATATAATTGAGATTGATATGCTCAGCTATTAAACACCTACATGGGATCACTGGCCCATCATAATTGAAAAGCCAAGTAAAAGCCTCTGAAACTGCCTTCCTCTCCCTAAGATAGTGAATCAAAAACAGTATCACATTCTGGAGGGGGAGGGGGATAGCAGCGATTAGTGCCAGCCTTAAAGATCTTAATGATTGCAATAATGGCAGTCTTTCTCCTATCTCCCTATCTCAATTTAATTCACCAGTCAGGGCCCTCCAGAAGCCAGATGGATACTGTAGAATGACTACAGACGATCACATACTCAGCCAAGAAGTAGATCCAACAATGATTGTCTTGTTAGTCAAGGTATCTTTACCAGAGCCAATGAACGCAGAACTTGGGTAATGGTATGCAGCCAATGAGTTCTTTTCTATCTCGATCAGAGAAGAGAATCAGAAACAATTTGCATTCGTGTAAAAGGGACAATAATATGCATTTACCATACTGTCCTGCTAATTTCCTGCTGTCACAACATAGTCGGAAGAAGCCTGGACCATCTGGACATCTCGCAGAATTATCACACTGATCTATTACATCAATGACAGAGCAGAGAGAGTACAAGATGGCTAGCACAACGGAGGCCTTGATAAAGTAACTCACTTCAGTCGGTGAGAGAGAAGTCTTATGAAGATGCAGGGGTATAGCACATGGGTAAAGTTTTCAGGGGTCCAGAGATCAGGGGCATGCGGAGAAATACTGTCCAAAGTAAAAGGCAAATTGCTGCAATTTTCATCCCCTACCACCCAGAATGAGGTACCGTGTCTGTCAGGCTTCTTTGGGTTGGGTTCGGGAGGCAGCACATTCCACATCCAGCAATACTCCTCCCGTCTGTCTGCCAGGAAATCTGAAAGGTAGCCAGCTTTGCATGGGGCCAGGAGCAAGAAAGGGATCTGAAGGCCATAATACAAGTGGCTCTGTCACTTGGAGCGTGTGACCCGCCAGACCATCTGGTGTTGAAGGTGTCACCGGTGGGAAAGAACACAGTAAGGACCTCACATCAAGCCCCAGTGGGAGAATCACAACATAGGCCCCCGGGGTTCTGGACCGAGGCCATTTCATCTATAGCATTTGCATTTTGACGCACAGATTCAAGAGTGTTACTGAGCCCTGGTGGATAAGAGATATTTGACTCGGGGGATCAAGTGACCAGGAGTATGGAACTGCCCATTATAAGCTGAGTTCTGTCAGCTTATAAAGTTACACAGGCCTGTAGCTGGCCATCCTAAGACGGAAACAGCACATCCAGAATGGATCCCAAGCAGGGCCAAAGGTTTTCCAGACTGCTGTGCAACCCCATGGTTGCGCTACGGCCAGATGGTTAAGGGAGGGTTCAATGTCCAATGTCCAAGCTTGGTTTACAGATGGGACATCTTGGAATGTAAGCACAAGCTGAAAATAAACAGTGGGTATGTCACAGCCACCACGGGATGGACTTGAACAATAAGACTGAGGGAAAATCTTTCTTTCCAATGGAAGAAGCTTTGAGTGGCATGCCTGCTTTGTGTAGAAGGAGAAGTGGCCAGAAGTGAGAACATATATAGACTCGCGGACAGTGGCAAATGGCTTCACTGGCTAATGAGGAGCCTGAAACCGAAGGACTGAATGACTGGATCCCAGCAGGTGTGGAACAGAGGCCTGTGGATGGGCATATGGGAGCAGGCACCAAGTATGACCACAAAATGTGACCATGGTGGACAAGAAAGCAGCCACGTGGAAAAGGCATTGAATATTCAAGTAGACAAAAATGACTCTGCCAGGTCACATTAACCGGTTCTTGTCACCTGAGCATGATGGGCACGTGAACAGAACGGCCATGGTAGTGGACACAGAGGTCACACAACAAAGCAGCCGTGGTGGCTGCTTACCAAAGCCAGTCTGACTACCACCACCTCCTGGTGTCCAGCCTCTTAGCTCACAAGCCCCAGCATTGAGCACCTGATATGGGGCCATTCTGATCCAGCAGGGGTTGGACAGGGACCTGAGATTCTGCATTTCCAACAAGGACCCAGATCGTGCCACCGATCGCAATGATACTGAGTATCTGAGGTACTAAGTCTGAGGAGTAAGGACTTAAAGGAGAAGTTGCCTCCACTAAGGTCATAGACTAGGCGAGGCTACTGACAGAGGGACAAGTTCTGTCAAGAGACTGTAAAGGAGAGTCATGAAGCATTCAGCAGGGACCACCTTTCCCCTGTGGCTGTAACAGCTGGGCACGGCTGACCCTTGACAGCTGTCACCACGAACTCAGCCTGACTTGGCTGAGAGGGATTTCAAACCACGCTTCCTACAAATGAAGGGGTTGTGCTTTGCTAAGCAGCTTGGAGGTGCACAGCATGGATCCTGCTGCATCTTGAGGAATTTAGTAACGAAGTCTTCTCTTCCCTCTGCGCTGCTGGCTGGACCATGAGCCCTAAACTTTCAATCCTGGGTGTCCATCAGCTGCAACAGAATTATAATCAGGGAAAGTGTGCTATTCCCCAAGGGAGATAGAGGTTGGGAGGGACCTGGTCGGGGCTCACCATAAATCCAAGTCCATGCATGCCTCCCGGGGGCTCTGCAAACCTGCTTTACCGCTTCTCCTTCACAGTGGGCCTCCCAGAGCCTCAGGGCAGCCGTAAGTCAGGCTGGACCAGGGCTACTTGGACACCAAGCTCCTCAAGAATGTCCCCCCGGATGGACTGGGCCCATTTACCTGTGATTTGTCTCCAGGCCCTTTTTTTTCTTATCATATTTCATTGGAAAATCTGATCTCATTTAAGGTTTGTGTTTCCAAATGTGTGTCTGGGCAGGTGACCAGTGGAATGCAGCCAGGGAAGTGTAAACAGTTAATGAAATCAAACAAGGTCCACACTTTCCATGATATTTCATGCCTCCAACAGGTCTGTCTCTCCTATTTCCTCTACTGTGCTCTTCCTCTTGGGTGCAGGCCCGGTCTGGTCTCCATCACCAGGGCAAGCACCTCGGGGAAACACAGGTGTCTGAAGTCATTAGAAATTCAAATCCACCTGCTGGGCCACGTGCAACAAAGAAGGGCAACCCGGGGTCAGCCAGGACACAATGGGTGAGGGGCGGCTGTCTGGCCATGAGCCCAGAGGGACCCATAAATCATGCCGGTTTCCAGAGGCCAGGAGCTGTAATGGGAGTCAGGTGAGAGGCCCACCTGCAGCCAGGTGGCTGGATGCTGTTAAACAGTGGCCCCCAGAGGTCTCTAAAGTGGGTGTCTGTGGTTCCTTACACCCTGGAAGCGATGAATGGCCCATGCCTTCCCTTTCTCTGTGTGTCTCCTTGTCCATCTCCCCTTCCTCTGCTCTCTTCCTCCCCCTTCCTCTCCATCTCTCTTGTCCCTTTCTTCCCTTTTGTTGCCCCCTCTTCTCTCCTCCCCTCTCCCTCTGTCTGTACAGCAGAGCAAGGCTCAGGAACGCAAGCGTGAGGCTGGACCGGGAGGTCACTGATCTAGGCAAAGGGGATTTTTCAGCATGTGGCCGATGCACATGAGGCCCTCTGAGACTCCGGGAACCCTGCCTGGAGGGGCGTGGGAAACGGCCCACCCCATCGCCGTTTTAGCACCTGCTCACATCTCTCCACGGACCTCCCCTCCCTGGCCTCCCCCAGGCCTGTCATTTCCGCTGCTGCTGTGGACCTTCCACTCCCTTCTCTGACCTCTCTGCCGTGCTGCCTCCCAGGGCCCACTTCCTCTAAGTCAGCACAAGCCTTGAGACCGGAGGAATGACCTTGAGGGCAGGCTTTCCCGAGTCCAGTGCATGCCATCAGGGGAGACGCCTCGGGCGTACTGGCTCTCTTCTGTCCCTCCAGTCCCATGACATGGAGCCCCCCAGCCCAGAGGCCTGCTTGCCTCCTGGCATCAGCCCAGCCCTCAAGTGTCAGTGGTCTCGAGGAAGTAACAGTGGTAAACAGAAGCTCCCCACACTCCCTCAGGCAGCAAGAGACGGTGAGGCTCGAACCCAGATCTCCATCCCAGCTGCCCAGCCTCGGACAACACGCCTGTCTCCTGGGCTCCCCTTCCTCATCGCTCCATCAGGGGTGGGACTGGATGACCTCCAGGTCTCTTTTAGCCTCTAGCTTTGGGGGTTTATTCTACGCAAATCGGAGTTTCTCAAGCCTCTCTGCTCTGGGGCTAGAAACAGGTCCCCTATTATAGCCGTTGCCCCACACCCCCGCCTCCTCGCTCCGCAGGACCCTAGAGGAAGGACCTCAGCCCACAAGATCACAGCCTCGGGTCCCCTGGTGCCCCCGGACGTGTCTCCCAGGGGCTCCCGCACCAAGTGGTAAGCACAGACACACAAGGCATCCAGTCACAGGGGTTGGGTTTTTCCTTCCTCCCCACTCCACTCACCTTTGCTGCCTGCATCAAAAGCCCCCTGAGAGCACACGAGGTGGCCTCTGAGCTCCTGTTGATGCTAGTTCAATGCCAATGTCCACACAAGGGGGCGACCTGCCACTCTTCCCACAGCTGCCGGCCCTCCAAGTGCCACGGGCTCCAGGCCTCCCTGAAGGGAGCTGACTGGTCCCTCCCCCACTCAGAGTTACACGGGGTCACCCAGACCTCCAAAAGGCCCTGCTGGTGGCCCTGAGGGTCACAGAGTCCATTGTAAAAACAGTTCCTCATTCTTTTCCTTGGAACCTTCCTTTCCACAGGACCCAGACATAGTCTGTGTCTGACTACATGGCGTCCTCCCATTTACCTCCTCTTCCTCCAGCGAGGGGTGGGAGAGCCTTTCTGCAGATCACTTCCTGGTAGTCTCCCCATCACATCTACAGACATGTCTGAAAGCCGTGTTAGGCTCAGCCGAGACATCCCCATTGCCCCCCACCCCAAAATGTACACGTCCACATTTATCTCTGATTCTGTGATTTCCATTTATACCATCTTAGCAAATAAATCAAAGGAGTGTAAATGTGTGTGAGTGTAAGGGTGTGTGTGAGAATGAGTGTGTGAGAATGTGAGTGTGTATGTGTGAGTAAAAGGCAGTGTATGAGTGTGTATGAATGAAAGTGTGAGTGTGAGAGCATGTGTGAGTAAAAGTGAGTGTGTGGGTAGGTGTGACTGTGTATGTATGTATGAGTGTGAGAGTAAATGAGTATATGGGTAGGAGTGTGAGTGTCAGAGCGTGTGTGAGCGTGAGTGTGTGAGTATATGTGGGTGTGTATGTGGGTATGTGGGTGTATATGTGTGTATGGGTGAGACTGTGTATGTGAGTTTGTGAGTGAGTGGCCAGTGAGTGTTTGCAAGTGGTTGTGTGAGTTTGTGTGAGTACAAGTGAGTGTGTGGGTATATATGTATGGGTGTACGTGTGGGTATGGGTGAGTCTGTGAGTGTATATGAACATGTCTGGGTAAGAGTGAGTGGTCAGTGAGAATGTGTGTGCGCATGTGTGTGAGTGAGTGTGTGTGAGTATAACTGTGTGTTGAGTGTGTGAGTGTGCATGTTCTAAGTTAGGAAGGGATGAAAAACTCTGCTCCAAGTGGCTCATCCAGTGGGCCAAACCACAAGATTGGCTAAAAACAGAGAATTCTCTTCTCCAACTCTCCCCTGAATGTATTCTAGAAGCAGGACTTGATCTCAAGAAAACCTGTGACAAAGAGTAGCACGGGTGACTTCTAAAACTCTGTACTTGCTGACAAATAAGAATCAAATTGGTGAGGGAATGAAATAGCATCCCGTAAAGAAAGGGCTTTCTTGTGGTTCACATAGGGGGCCTGGAAGCAAAAATATAGGCTAGATGCTCAGTCTGGAAAATCAGCATAATTCTATTTTTAGACCTAATGAAACAAGCCTTGTATGAGGACAAGGTACAAAACGGCTCTTTTTCTCCTGCTAGGAAGAGGGATTAAAAAGTGGTTCTGAAGACTATGGCCCCAGGATTCTGAGGGAGGAAGCCTGGAATGTCGGCCTGACTTCATGGTCTGTGGTCCCTGCTGGCCACCCAGAGAGGGCCCGGCAGACCATCTGCTCCAGCAAGTATCAATTAATGAATGACCCGATTTGTGACTCGATTATTACCAATACAGTGCACGTGACCAGAAGACCACACCTAGTCTGGGGCATCTGGGAAGGCTCCCTGGAGGCATGCTGGCTGAGCTGTAAAGGAGGGAGAGGAACCGCTGAGACGGGTTCTAGGTAGAAAGGGCAACACTGGCCAGGGCAGGCTGGACAGGGACAGGAGACGTGTGAGGAGCGAGGCCAGTGGGAACTGGAGCTCAGAGAGCAAGAGCCAGTGAGGCCGGGGAGGCACATGGCTCCCTGTGGACCGTGTGAAGGCCTTCTGTCCTTGTTGTAGATAGCAGCCAGTGGGAGGTTGTGGCGAGGTTCCAACATGGTGTCCACGGACCCCCACCCCCGGGCAGTCGCACCTATGCACATGTAGACCCCTCTTCCCGTGCATCTGCTTTGGTCAGTGTGACCTACAAGACACAGGAGTGATGCTATACCACTTCTGAGATCAGGTTACAAAAGACCCTGCTGTCTGCATTCTCTCCTGGATCACTTGTTCTGGGGGAAGTCATGAGCCACCCTGTGGGGAACCTCACAGGGCAAGGAACTCAGAGGCCTCTGGCCAACAGCCACATAAGTGAGGGTCAGGCAGATTCCCTAGGCCAGCCAAGCCTCTGGTTGATGGCAGGCCTAGTCTGCACCACAACTGTAACTGCACGGGAGGCCCCGAGCCAGAACCATACACCTCAGCTGCTCCCAGATCCCTAATCCTCAGAAAATGTGTCATACACAAGCAACATGCTTGTTACTTTAAGAGGCCATGTTTTGGGGTCATTTGTTATGCAGCAACAGGTAACTAATACATAAGCACATAGCAATAGGGTTAGATTTACTAATTGCATGGCTTTGAACAAGTCACTCAGCCTCTCTGGGCGTAAGTTTCTTTCTCCACCTATAAAATGGGGGGAATGACTGAGCAATAGGGTATTGGCACAGGAGGAGATGTGGAGGTGATCAAAGTAGGTCACAGCCCCTGAATAAAGGCAGACCAGTGGTCGTAGTGGGAACGCAGAGTGATTCAGCTCAGAAGCAGGTGGGAGGGGGCAAGGGTAAGAGCCTACCATTCACTGGGCACTCACCCTATGGCGGGCACTATGCATGCATTGTTACTTCATGTAATCCTCCTAGCTGGCCTGAGTGGGGTGCTAAATTACTCCCATTTTACAGAAAAGAAAGTGAGGCACAGAGACATTAAGCCAATGGCAATCCCATCCTTTCATGCTTCTGAAAGTCGTGAAAATGTTGTCTGTGCCTAGAAATAGCCGCTATAAAAGCCAAGTCAGAAACCGCTTGTCCTTCTGCCATCACCTTGATTACTCCCCACACCGCCCCCATGCTCATCCCCTTGAAAATCATCCCAGCCAGACAATCCTCTCAAAATGACCCTATCTATCTCCTGGGTACAACTGTCAAGTTTCCAACCCCACTTGCCTTGGAGTCTGGGGCGGTGGGGGGGGTGTGTGTGTGGCGAAAATGCCCATGAGATTTGGTGTCGGTGGTAGAAGCCAACAAGCAGCCACACAGCCGCTCTCCACATCATTCACTCCCCTGGAAATGCAGCCGCTGAAAGTTTCCCCAGACTCAATGGAATTTGGGGTCTTTGTTCCCATGTCTAGAAGCACATCAACCTGCCAATTCTAGTAACAGGCTCTATGAAGACACTCTTGGCTTTCACCATTCTTTTTGGCAAAAGCACTACTGAAGGCTTCTTTATTTTTTAGTTTTTAAGTCTCATTTTTCAGAGGAGATAAATCAACTGTAAAAGTATGTTATGAAAACCACCCTGGCAAGCAAGGTCTCCTGGAGAGGAGCAGGGGTTGCTTTATTTTCCATTATCTCAGTGTAAAACAAATAGATTTATCCTTTTAAGATGTTCTTGTAAGGTCATCAGGATCACAGTGATTGAAACCATGGCCCTTGGCTGACTTGAGTCCAGAGCATGATCTAATCAGGCCTGGAATTCTCAAAGAAGAAAGAAAAAAAAAAAAAAAGAAGAAGAAAGAAAGAAAAGAAAAAAAAAAACTGGCCTAGAAATGAAGGTTTCAAAGTAATCTCAATACAAGGAAGTTTTCCCTTTCCGCTGAAGCCTCCTGGGACTCCTGCAAAGGCAGCCTCGTTCTCCACATCTTTTAAAGGTTCTTTTGTTCTGCGAAGAGGGAGTGAGGGTGAGGTTAGGTCTGGGCTTCATCCTTAGGTCTTCATCCTTCTCCCGATGGGCTCCGAACTTTCTCGCTCAGTGGCTTTGCTCTGGAACGTGAATAGCTGAGTGACCCTGCACAAAGCACGTAACCCACCCGAGCCCGTTTCCTCGCCTACAGAACCGCACGCAGAACTCACACGGAGACATCAGGATTATTTCTGTGAAAATTCAAGAGGTGATTGATATCAATAAGGTGATTAGCACATTGCCGGGCACTTCTGTCCAAGTCCTTCCGTAGCAAAGTAGTCTAGCGACCAAGGGTGTCAGAACCAGAGCTGGAGAGGCCACGTTTGCCAGCATCGTTGGCTAGCCATGGGCAAACCGCCAGGATCTCTTCAAGCCAGTTTCCTTGTCTGCAAAAGGGGATGACAGTGGTGTGTATCTGCTACCTCTTGGGGTGTCATGAGGGCATAATGAAATACTACTTAAAATAGTGCCCAGCACACAGTAAGTAAATGGTGGTTATTGCCACCATGACTGAAAATGATCACAGAGACAATCAGAGCTGCTTTCACTAATATTACTTCCCACATAGTATGTAGAGTTCTTTGATCACTAAGCAAAGCAAATCACCTGTGGGGAAAAAGAACAGAAAACATAATGGGCAGCTCCAAGATAGCAGACAGAATGAAAGGACAAGGAGAATGATCAAACTTTGGAAGGAAAAGGAAGGAGTCAGGGGAGCCCCCGGGTAAGTGCGAGGAATGAATGATGGTATCCTCAAAGTGTTGTTGTCAGCGTGAGTCAGCCCCATCATCTCGGAGTGAGGAGGGTTTACATTTTCACATCCCATCCAAGACCAAATCCAGCGGGGAGGGGTAATTATCCAAAGGAAAACCTAGATATTATCAGAAGCGTGAGGCTGGGATCCTGGGCAAGCAGAAATAAATGATGCCAACTACCATGGTGACCACTATTGCTACGAATATTAATATTTATAATAATAGTTGTAGTTGCTGCTAATACTATTGATCCTTTAAGACATGGCAAAACCAATCAAAATGATGATATCAGTGCATATCCAGACCTGAACTCGTGGATACTGTGATTCCTAGACAAACAGACTAGCCGTTAGATTAGTACCATTTTTATTCCTTTTTTCTTTTTTTTTAAATTATTTATTTTAGAGAGAGAGCGAGCACAAGCAGGAGGAGCAGACAGAGAGAGAGAAAGAGAATCTCAAGTAGACTCCACGCTGAGCACAGAGCCCGATGTGGGGCTCGATCCCAGGACCCTTAGATCATGACCTGAACCGAAACCAAGAGTCAGACGCTTAACCGACTGAGCCACCCAGGTGCCCCTATTCCTTTTTTGAAAAACTTTTTTCCAAAATGCTTTTTTTATCGTTTGGAAAAATAATAATTTTCTCATAAAAAAGTGAAAACCATCATTTCTTGTCTATGTATTCATTTATATTTTTTTGAAAGTTTATTACTATTATTATTATTTCAGTAATTTCTACACCCAACATGGGGCTGGAACCCATGACCCCAAAATCAAGAGCCGCTCGCTCTTCTGACTAAGTGCACCAGGCGCCCCTCCTGTCTATATATTTAAATGTCTGATTCTGTGCACTTGACCTATTTTATTTCACTAACCTATATTGCCAGGTTGGCTCAGCAGAAATAATTAACCACTGTTAAATAAAGTTTAATGGAAACAGTAAAAATTAATGTTGAAGGCATAATAATTCTTTTATAATTGCTAATGATTAATACCAAGCTTTGATAGTTTTTAATTTTGCATTAAAGCTTCTTTATGTAGTGGATTGGTCATTCAGTTCTCCAGGACATTAAATCCATGCCTGCAATTTGGAAGGTCTGCCCCTGTGAGGCATTTGTGGTAAAACAGAAGACACAGACCCTCACTGGGCCAACTCCTGTTTGCTGAATTCTAGTGATTCAATGCATAGGACATCCAGGTGCGGTCACAGCATTTAAAAATTCTTTGGGATAATGTGCTGCTTCTTGAAATAGCTTCACTTTCAGAAACTGAGCTGCTGTTAGACGCTTTAGCTTAATCCATTTAGGGCTTGTATTTGAAAGCATTGTTTGTTTTCTGTCTTCATGGAGAGCCCGGTCTCTATGGAAGGCAACCCAATATGCTCTGGGTTAGAGTTCTATCACAACTGCTGGGACGCGTGGGCTTCTCCCATCAGCTGTCACTTGGTTCTCTGAGCCTATCTCTGGAGCTCAGTTTCAGCTGTTCCAGAACACCACTGCCTATCCCTGAGGCTCAAATATTTTGAGCGCGACGTATCGCTCTTCTCATTGTGAAAAGTGTGTTGTGAGCTCTTTTTCCTGTGATGAGTTTTACTGACCTTTCTCTCCACCACTGACGTTTCTGCTATGCCCAGCAAAACATATCTGTGATAATGGAGTAAGGGGACAGAGTTCTTTGCAGAGCTACCTTGCCCAGGAGGGCTCACTCCTCACCCCACCACGCTAGACGGCATGAGCTGCCTTGATCATACCCAACACACCCGAAGGAAGATGGAAGTGGGAGGGGAATGAGTGTCCACCCATAGAGAAAGACCACACAGGCCACCAGAACGTACATAATCATCTAGAGACCAATGGACATACCTCTGGCAGGAAAGCTATGGAGAGCCTTATTTTATAATGGCATTGAAACCACGTATTAAAGGAAAAATTCCCAGAAGAATTCTCTCCCCATCTTCCTTGGGGATGCATGCTTGGTCCTTTGATACTGAAGTACTTCATACTTGGTACTCAGACCTCCGTTGGACTCAAATCCTGTCTAAAACCTGAGGGCACAGGGACAGGAAATGGGGCTACGGGCTCGAGAGATGAACTTTTCTATTTAGTCATTTTGCAAGAATTTTCACCCTGCACTTTTCTCCTTCCTTTTGTACATCTCCTCTCACAAGCTGTTAGTTAGACAGCTAGCTGATCATCTAACTCACACTGAAGTGGCTGAGCACGAAGAAAGAACTGGAAGGCAAGGGCAATGCATAACTGGAAGGCTTAAGGATAAGAAAAATAACCAGTCAGTGCTCATAGTTGGGCACCAACTCTGTGCCAAGCATCATAAATGCTTGACTTGGGCAGATTCATAACCATCTTCAGGGTAGGTTCTATTAACTTCCCCATTCAGAGGAGGAAACTGATAAGGCCCAAAGAGGCTATGATTTGTCCAAGGTAAGCCCAGCAAAAAAGCTGCCAGAGCTGACATTCTGCCTAGTGTCTCTGAGATGCGATGCTAAGAGAGCGCTCTTCTCTGATAGCCACCTGGGCAGTTTTAACTACAGATGTCTGGATTCTTCCCATGATAATCCAATCCGAATCAGAGGTGGGGAACCAGGCTTTTTTTTTTTTTTTTTAAAGGCCCCAGAAGCTGATTCTGTCTTGCAGCCACAGTTGAGAACCAATGAGACAGGACACGCCACTGCTCAGGGAGGAGACCCAAATCAGGTCCTCTTCCTTTCTTCAAAGTCTACAGCGAGACCTTCCAGCAACCAAGCTCCTTCGCTACCCCTCCGCTGGGTCCCAGGCCAGAGAGAAGCGGCTGCCTTGGCCGCGCTGAGTTAAGGGAAAGTGTCAGGCCAGCGCTGGAAACATCCTGGGCTCCCCTGCCAAGAAGCCAATGGATTTATCTCAGTTTTGGCCCCAGGAGGTCAAGAGAAGATCAGAGGAGAGTCAGAAGGGAAACGAAAGGGCACAGGAAGAAATATGCATGACGGGTCTGGAGCCCATTGGGGTGCGGGGAGGAGAGATCAGCTGCAGGGGGGAGGCCCTGGTTCCTGGAAGGGAAGAGGTGGTGGGGGGGGAGGGTTTGGAGCAGGGCATTCGTCTGGGAGCCAGGAGCACCAGGAGAACCGTGGCCTCTCCCAGCCTCCCGGGCCTCAGAAAATCAGAGAATCCTCAGGTAACACCCCGGGGCAGAAGGCTTCTCTCCTCATGGACAGTGAGACTTGTGTGTCTAGGTTTCCTTAAGTAATCCCACATCTGGACAGCCTCCTACGGGCCCTCCCTGGATGAAGCCTCTGTTCCACCCCCATTCCCTTCTCAGGGGGCTAAAGTGGTCTTTCTCAACTGCAGAGCAGGTTAATCCGTGTTCACATTCCTTGCAAGCCCCCCACTGCCCCAGAAGAAATGCAAATGCGTGCTGGCTTTGACCTGACCTGGGCCTTTGCACAGACTCTATCTTCTCCCTGAAGCCCTCTCCCCATTCTGCTTTTTACTCATCCTTTAGGGCTCAGGTTAGATATTGTTTCCTCCAGGAAGCCCTCTCTGATTCTCCCAGGACTGTGCCCCTTTTAGCTCTTATACTGGATTATAAATGCTTGTTTATTAATCAGCCTCTCTTTAGATATAAACTCCATCGAAGCAGGAAATATTACTATGGTATTTCCAGCATCGGGCGCAGGGAAAAATGTCCCCAGCTTTGGGGGGGAAAGAACACCTACAAAGAATAACTTGAGAATGCCACCCCCCCCAAATATGCATCTCCTTCACTGGCAGAAACATCTCTTTGTCCTTTAGAACAATCTTTGTCCCCCACCCCCAGCTTTACTGAGGTATAACTGACAAATAAAATTGTGAGATATTTGAAGTGTACAACACGATGATTTGATATACACAGACACTGAGAAAGGGCTCCCCCAGAGTTAATTAACACATCTATCACCCCACATTTTATCTTTGTGTGTGTGAGAGAGAGAACACCTAAGTTCTACTCTCTTAGCAAATTTCAATTAAATAGCACAGGCTTATTAACTATGGTCACCATGTTATACACCAGACCCTCAGACCTTATTCATCTTATAACTGAAAGTTTGTCCCCTTCTACCAATTCCTCCCTGTTTCTCCCGCCCCTGGCCCCTTTCTATGAGTTCGACAATTTTAAGATTCCACATATAAATGATACCATGCATTATTTGTCTTTCTGTGTGGCTTATTTCACTTAGGATAATGCCTTCCAGGTTCACCAACATTGTCGCAAATGACAGAACTTCCTTCCTTTTTAAGGTTGCATAATAAATAGTCCATCATATATCTCACATCTTCTTTATCCATTCACCTGTCAAGAGGACACTCAGGTTGTCTCCAAACCTTGGCTACTTTGAATAACGCTCCTACAAATGTGGGAGTGCAGATGTCTCCTTGAGGTAATGATTTTGTAGAACATTCTAAAATTAGGGTCCTGATTTGACTTGGGGACACTGAAGTATCTTCAGAGAGATCATAAACGCAGTCTTCAAAGGACTAGAAAAATCACGGAAGGACAAGGAAGATGAGGAGGGCTCCGGTTTCTCCGGGGGCCAGCCTCTTGACCTTGCTCCCTAACAGCCTACCCCGCTCCACTCAGCCACTGGAAGGATCTTTCCAGTCTTGGCTGAGCATGCGCCACTCTGCAAATGTAGGTACATTTACTACTCCACTGTGCATAAGAAGCAGTGTGTGCTGAAGCCTGAAGCCTATTCCAGGAGCTTATAACGTCCTCCAGGCACTCACATTCCACAGCCCCCCAGCTCGCTGGTGGTTCTGCACCCTGGGGGTTTCAGCCTGCCCAGAACCTTGTCTCCTCTGGGCTTCTGATGGAGGAACGGATCCATCACTCGTCAGAGATGCAGCCACGGCAAAGCACAAGGGTCCCCCGAGCACCAGTGGTCAAACCTGGCAGGTTCTGCCCGGGGATTCCTGCACTTCTTTTCCCTTCCTACAGTGTGACCCTCCTGGATCACTCTGCTTTGTATGTACAATCTCTGGATTTGAAGTCAAAGGACTCCGACTTGAGACCATGTCGTCTTGGAAACGTCACAATTCTGAAGCTTGCTTTCTCCATCTGTCCGGTGGAACTGCACTTGCCCCATACGACTGGCGTGGGGAGGCAGGTTCAATGTCATGGCAAGTGCCCCGGGACACAGCAGTTGGGCTGTGTGCATACTGCATGCAGGTGCCCAGGTGAGGGGACAGCAGGGGCCAGAATCCAGCCCAGCTTCTACTGACCACGCCATGGGCCCACAGCTGTATCTGCCCAGAGGGAGGATTTTTCAGGAATTTACAGGAATGGACCCTAAAAATGGTCGTGGCAGGGCCTGGCACACGTTAGGTCTCCATAAACATTAACTGAATCTTAAATTCTTGGCTATGCACACAGGGAGAAAATAAAAGCTATCATTACTAAAATAGTAATAATCTAAGCGCACTTTCCCAGGAGTGGCACTATAGCAGAGTAGCTAAAAATAAAAGCTTTGGAGCTCAACCAGGGTTTGAGCCCCAATTCTGCAGCTAACGACGCTGAATGACCATAAGCAAGATGCATAACCTCTCTGAGTTTCAGTTTTATCATCTGTAAAAGGGGAATAATTTGGGAGGATTAATGGGGGCTACCATAATTACTATCTCCTGAATAACTCATGTTTCAAGTGTTCTGAGACCTAGTTTTATGAGGAAGGAGACCCCCAGATCACCAGAGGTAATTAAACAGTGGTTATTGTAATTGGTATTTATTAAAGTCCTAATGTAGTCTAGGCTCTGGAGGGCTTGTACCATCTATTGAGCATTTTCTGCTTGCCAGATAATGTGCTAAGCACTTCATACACATGACTTCATCCATAACCACAATCACCCAAAAAGGCAGATACTATGATTATCTGATCAAGGGGAACTTACATACTAGTTAAGAAAGCAATGAATTAATGCTTGAGACTGTCTGAGTAAACACGAAAAAAGATTGCATTTCAAGAAGAAAGTAAGTACAAGGATATACTTTGAACGAGGTGGTGGCTAGGAACTGGAGATCATTGTTGGAGGCAACCGACATATCCCTCTTTAGAGAATTTGGTATAAATATATAATAAAGTATTATATAGTCATCGAAAAGATCATAGTTTACAGGTAGGCATAGGGCTAAGTCTCAAAAACCATGTTAGGTGAAAAAAGTAAGAAACAGGATGGGATTTAGAACACAACAGCATAAGACAGTATGCGCCAAACTGTGGGGCAGTCACTGTGGGGCTTTACTCATCAAAGAAGTCACCCCGGCCCTGGGAGCGTCCACCATGGACACTAGGGGAAGCCCTGGGTTCCAGATGTGGCCACTCAACATGCACTGGAAGCAACAGTGACTAAAACATGGGCCCTGCCTTCAAGGAGCCCACAGCCCAGGGCGGTTTCCATGAATGAAAAAGTTCTGCTAGAAACATCTCTCTGCTGCATGGAAGCTTCTCTCCCACACTGTCTCTCTGGGTTGGTAGACTTATTTTTCTCTCCCGGATGTGCCCTCAAAAAGCCGAGGCAATACAGGCCTGGTCAGAGTGGAGAGCAGTATCAGCTGAACACTGTGCTAGCCATTCTGTAGAAGCTAACTAGCCAATAGAACACTTGCCCCAACAACTTGCATCTGTTCCTGATTGCTGAATTAGAAGGGGCTGCCTGGCATAAGGAAGAATAGGCTCCGGGTTCTGTTCCATCATCTTGACTACCCCCACCTGCCATATAAGGCCCTGCACAGTGCAACTTTATTATTATTGTTGTTGTTATTATTGGTAATGATAAGAATATCCTAGATCTACAGGGGCGCCTGGGTGGCTCAGTTGGTTGAGCGACTGCCTTCGGCTCAGGTCATGATCCTGGAGTCCCGGGATCGAGTCCCATGTCGGGCTCCCTGCTGAGCAGGGAGTCTGCCTCTCCCTCTGACCCTCTTCCCTCTCGTGCTCTCCATCTCTCATTCTCTCTCTCTCAAATAAATAAATAAAATCTTTAAAAAAAAAAAAAAGGAATATCCTAGATCTGCAAACACTGGGAGAACTTGAAGGAAAAATAGCCCAAGACGGGACCAGAACATCAGCCAGGACCTCGGCCAGCCCTTGTCCAGCTCCAAGACCCTGCTGGCTGCTAACAATGTATATTTGGTTGCCAAACTCCCTCACATGTTAGTAAAACATGTGGCAAATGAATTCTCCAAGATGGCCCAGGACCTCTACTAAACCCCAGCACTAGGGACGCCACTACTCACAGGACCTTCTCACGGAATCCTCAGCCTCTCGGAGCTAACGGTCATTTGACCCTCATCTGCCACCCTCCAGAGTTTGGTCAAACAGTGAAACAAAGTGCTATGCTGTGGCAATAACTGTCCAGTATCTCTTCCCAGGGGACACCCGGGACTCTGAGCCTGTGCCAGACCGGTTAGGATTTACCCATTAGCTTCGGTGTGCGGCTTCAGAAAGAATGGGGGACTCTGTGATATAGAGCAAAGCTGAATTTTATTTTTATTATTTTTTAAGATTTTATTTATTTATTTGACAGAGAGAGACACAGTGAGAAGAGACCACAAGCAGGGGGGAGTGGGAGAGAGAGAAGCAGGCTTCCTGCGGAGCAGGGAGCCCAATGCGGGGCTCGATCCCAGGACCCTGGGATCATGACCTGAGCTGAAGGCAGATGCCTAAAAACTGAGCCACCCAGGCATCCCTACAAAGCTAAGGGGTCAGCATGGATTTATTTGAAAGGGTGAAGCAAACAGGGAGAGGCCACCAGTGAGAAATCAGAGATGTGCTAGGATTGGGATATGGAGGGGTTCCAGGCAGTGAAGCCCTCCCACCCCCACCCCCCGGACATCCTTATCTTCCCATGGGAGTGACGAGGAAGACGTTAAGGTCCTTGAGCACTGTACGGCACATAAAGACTACTCAGTTATCCCCGAACTCAGTGACGCCCTGATTGCACTGCAACAGAACACCACTTCTCCTGCGAACTTGGGTTTTCACATACTGTATTTGTCACAAAGTCGGAGCAGGATGAGCAAATCACCCCCGCAGACTCAACCCCATTTTTCAGATGGGAAAACAGTCCCAGGGAGAGAAAGTAACTTGCCCAACGTCAGGGACATCATGGAAGCCTGAGGAATTTGGGGAGAAGTTGCTGTCTTCCTTTGCTTGGTCCTGGGACTGATTACCCCTCCCAAAAGAACAGGTCATGACTCTCACTGGCCTCAACATCCCATCTAATGGAATATGAGCGTTGGCTGATGTCAAAGGTCATTCAGATCAGTCCTTTGATTTCACGAGTGGGGAAACAGACTATTCACATCCCCATCATTCTAGTTATGAACATCTATCCATCAATTCTCCAATTAGCCAAATCCTTTCAGGGCCCCAGCACCACAAAGCAGCCCCAGGACAACTTCTGTAGGTGGGTGGCCATCCAGATGGTGAAGCACGACTTCCTAATGACAGAGAGGCATGGGCTTCGAGAGCACTGCAATGGCCAAGATGTGAAGATGCTACCCTAGGGTCAAGGCTGCTGAAGATAACAAAACATTCTACTTGTCTGGAAAGTCACATGTCACTTTTGGGGAGCAATTCCATCACCAGGCTTGGCTTTTGTCCTCTCCCTCCCATTTTGGACATGGGTCAGAAATCCAAGTTCCCATTGTTCTTTGTCTTTCTCCTTCCCCTGCTATAATCTGTCTGTTATTAAGGTCACCTCTGACCAGAAGGTCACCCCCACAACCTCCCACAGTGATTCCCCAACTCTGACACTTATTTTTTGAACTCTGTTTCAGCTCTACCTTGGCCCATGGGCTGTCAGCCAACCACCCTCCAACCTTCATTGCTCCTAGCTCCAACCCTCGCAGGAGCTGCCTGAGCCCAGCCCCTCCACCCAGTCACCACACTCAAAACCTCTGAGCCTCAGAAGGGAAGGAAAACCTCCAGAAATGTTTTAGAATTGAGAGATTATCTTTTCCTCTGGTAAAAAAATTCAGAAGAAGCCCTTGTCTCTTTGAAGAAGACCTTAAATCTTGTTCTACTAGGAAGAGACATATTCAAGACTTCAAACCAAAGGGATCATGATTCTTGGCATTCAAACAGCCCTCTCTGTTTTGAAAATTCTTTGGCAGGGATCATCCTATGCATTCTATCCAAGAGCCACTAGAGTTCCTTCAATAACACAATGAGATTTGAAGACGTATACTTGCAGAGATGTCAGTTTGCTCCACCTACTATAGCAGAGACTCCAGCAGGCTCATAGCTAGACCTCATTTCTAGTGTCCCTTGCCATATGATTATGCTCTGGCCAGGAGACTAGTGGGGCAAGTGATGTATGTCACTCCCAGGCCTGGTGCATAAAACATCCTGTGAAATACTCTGCTCTCTCCTTCCTTATCTGCCTGCTAAATGGAAGACTCCAAGAATCCAAAGGAGAGCAGAGCCACAAGATGGAAGGATCCTGGGACCATGAGTCACCTTGGAAAAGAACGGACAAGAGACACCCATGTTGGACTGTGTAAAAGTGAAAAATAACCTTTTGCTGAATTAAGCTACAGAAACTTGGGGATAATCTATTATAGCAGCTAAACTCCTTTGACTAATTCATTACTCTGTTTTCCACAGACACCAACCTAAGTCAATTTGAAACAAAATAATTCTTTATCCTCAAGAATCTACTTATGATAAAAGCATCTTGAGAATAACAGACAGGGAAAAATATTTGCAACATATTTTATACTCATCCTAATATAAAAAAAGAAATTATCAAAGGATATAAACATAATTCACAGAATTACAAATGACTAGAAAATGTATGAGAAGATGTTGAACCTCATTAGTGATCTGAGAAATGCAAATGAAGGTAACAATGAGATATAATCTTTCACCAATTAGATGAGTCTGGCACTATTCAGTGCAGGGAAGGGTTTGGGGAAAGGGGCACTCCCAGATACTTTCAATAGGAGTGCAAATTGGCTCCACTTATTAAAAGACAGAATGGGCTTCCTATTAAAATGTAAAATGTGTGGGCCTTCGGGATCAGCAATCACACTTCTGGGAATACTGACTTAAGGACACAAGGATATATGTCAAAGAATTATTCATTTCAACATCACTTATGATATCAAAAACCCACCTAAATAACAATCTATAGAAGAATGGTTACACAAATTATGGTAGCGTCCCACGTAGCATACAAAACGTTAAGCAGCTGTTCAAGAAATGTGTAAACTGTCCTGCTAATGAAAAAGCCCAGTTTAGGACTATAAATGAGGAGATGTGTATGTGTAACAGATTACCAGATGGCACTTTCCGATTGCCTTTGAATTCCACTAAGGCCCAAAGCTGAAAACACCTGGGGGAAAAGTCCCCACACATTCGAAGGAGACGTTCTAGACACATCCACACAGGTCTTACCATGAGGTAGCCAAAGAGGTCTTCCACTTTCAATCCCACTCACCCACCTCCAGGTCATATAAGAAGAGACTGAGATGCCAGAGAGAAAAATCTGGAAATTCACAAGAGCAGAGAACAGTTCTATTTCTCCTCCCTCACCCTTCAGACCGAGGGAGATGCTCCCCAAGAGAACCACCCATGCAATCTTGGTTTGTCTGCGGGAGGAAAGGTTACATCTCACCCTTCAGCCAATGTGTCCAGGGACCAACTCGCAAGCCCACCACCAGTGCTACCTAAGAAGAGCGACAAAGAGTTCTGGAAGAATCTGAAATGTAGCCTGCAGGGTTTTGAGCGATGCAGACAGGGAGACAGAATGCCTACCTCTAGACTGGAGAAGTACAAAGGTGGGAGGCTGGCCAGGGCTACCTCTGCATGAGCATGTCCCCGAGGCATGAGTTTTCCTACGGGGTGCATCACAGCCTCCCCTAATATCACCAGGGCCCAGAGCAAGAGTACAAATGGAGGCCCACATACCCTATGTCTAAATATTTTTAAAGTATGAATTGAGCTAAATAAAACATGTTCTAGGGGCGCCTGGGTGGCTCAGTCGTTACGTGTCTGCCTTCGGCTCAGGTCATGATCCTGGGGTCCTGGGATTGAGCCCCAAATATGGCTCCTTGCTCAGCGGGAAGCCTGCTTCTCCCTCTCCCACTCCCCCTGCTTGTGTTCTCTCTCTCACTCACTGTGTCTCTCTCTGTCAAATAAATAAATAAAATCTTAAAAAAAAAAAATGTTCTATCATCCTACCTTGACAATTGTAATTCCATAATCACCCGGCAAACCGGATTCAAAGAGAGGACTCTCATGATCTTTGCGGTTTGCTCCCTCCATTTCCGGCCACCACATTCCTACTCCAGCACAAGCACACATGAGTGCTATCCACATTCCCAGCAAGTAGCACCCCCGGGCCATTCCTCGGGCCTCGAGATGTACACACCTGCAATGAAGCCCCGGTGACCCTGGGAAAGAAACCCGCAAAGGTCTTGGAAGCAGGTCTGAGGCCTTGTAGGCAGGGAGTTTCAGGGTCCCATTACCCAAATGAGGACTAGAAGAACTGCCTGAGCTCCAGGTAGGAACACCCTCATGGATCTGCTGATTTCCCACTCAGCTGAAGAGCTACAGAGAGAGAAGGGCAAGTGGGGGAGTCCCCAGAAGAGTGGAGTGACAGGCTGGTACCCTTTTTACTCAAGTCTGGGGGCAGCACTGGGCCAAAAGAACCCTATGGAAGAGAATGGGGCTAGGAGGCAAGTAGACTCCAGGGTGTACCCCAGGGGTAGGGCCCAAGTCCGGGGAGCAATAAACTCAACAAATGGTATAAAGGAGATTAGATTCCCTATGGAGTGAGAGTCACGAGGTCTCCAAAGAGCCAGCAGTTGGGCTCTGGCAAACAGATTACAACAGTGCCAATCAAATAAGATGGCACCTCTCTAATTCCCTCTTGCCCACACTGGGGGAACCCAAAGCCACAGAGCACAGCAGGGTATAAGAAGTTTGAAAGAACAGATCTTTTCACCGCCATCCCTCCCTCCGCATCAGGTCAGCACTATGTTGGGGTCGGGTGTCGTGGTGGGAGTTGTGGGGACAGAAACCGAACGAGATGAGATTCAAGTTTTCCTTTCTACTGGGCTGGACTTTTTAACACCTGCCAGCAGTCCGAAAGCTAGGAGGCCATCTGAGATGCCTTCAAGAGATGGAGAAGGGATCTCGTTAGAGTACGCTTGAAGTAAGAAGTTGGGGGGAGGGGAGGAATCTTACCGCCTACTGACTGCAGCCCACCAAGCCTCACCCACTCAGTAACCACCCCACCTCAAGCCCCCATCCGTTAGCAACACAGAGTAGGGGTTACCCCAGAAGAGGATGGATGACACAGGGGAGGGGAAACTTTGACTTTCCAATTCCAACGTTCTGTTTAGAACTTTTGTTTAGAACACTTTCTAGAAAGGCATACGAGGTTTTGAATGACATATAATTGCCTCCACTTGCCCAATAAGGCACTCAGCGAATCTCTCCGACCGGGGAGTTAAAAATCAGGCCAAACACGAGGTCTAGCTCAGGTCTTACTGATTTCCCTTCCTGATGCTGCCACAAGGCCCGGCTCCATGATTTTCCTCCGGGGGGAAAGAAGTTGTTTATTATCCCAGCCGTTGCCACAGCAGGCGGTGTTTCCATGTCACCGCCTTGTGCTGCCCAGACGTGACACCACTAATCCACGTTCCAGACCTGCAATCCCAGGCACTCAGGCCAGAAGGAAATGGACTTGCGCTGCTGCAAAATCCACCGAGGAGGCCAGCCCCGCTCAGGAGTCTGCATCCCAGGGTTTTCAACCACCGCATCCGCGAGCCGGGGAGCATGGGTGGAGCCTGTCTCTGGACCAACAGGATGGGGTCCTGAGGAATTTCAGCCAATCTCATGACCTCCCACCCTCCCTCACCCACCCCTTTGGTCCCAGCCAGCAGAACGGACCCCATCTCATAAAAGCCACAGAAAGAAGAAACCAGAAACTGCAGACCAGTTCTCTGAGAGCCGGCCCCTAGTGAGACTGACACAGGCACCGGGACACGGAGAATCCGAACAATCCTTCAATCCTCATCGAAGACCTCTGCTGTGCGGCTGTCACCAAGCCTCCCAAACTTGGTGGATGGTGGCTCTCTCACTTATCATTCAAAAAGAATAGTAAATAAACAGGCAGCCAGCATGCATACTACGCCAAGGACTCTTTGGGGCTGTATGTGTCCACTGGCCAACTTACCGTGATTTTGTTTTTGTTGAATTATTTCTCTCCATTCTATGACTCATCTCTTTTGATTCTTGTCTCCTCTCTGTCCCACTTACCACACACTGAACACCCCATTCCTTCAGCCCCTCCAAGTAGCGCTAACTTGTGTAGAAGACTTACTGAAGGTTGTAAGCAACAGAATTACAGCAGAGCAAAATATAAGAATTGGGTTATTTTAATTTCACGCACGTGTATGTGCATAGAACACCCCTGGAAAGGTATGTTACACAGAGGACCTGGAGTCAGGGGTGCTAGGGAGACTCCCCCTTATCCAACAAATTCTGATTGAGTGCTTCAGATGCACTAAGCATTGTTCTAGGTACTTGGGATACATCAGGGAACAAAAAGACAGAAATCACTGTCCTTGGGGACTTTTTATTTGGTCAAGGAAGGCAAAGAAAATACACACACACACACACACACACACACACACACACACCTCAATAAGTTAGTATAATAAAAATGATGAGTTGGGGCGCCTGGGTGGCTCAATCAGTAAACGTCCTTCTCTTGATTTTGGCTCGGGTCATATCTCAGGGTCATGGGATCAGATCCTGCACTGGGCGCCATCCTAGGCACAGAGCCTGCTTTGGATTCTCTCTTCCTCTCCCTCTGCCCCCTTCCTACTAAAAAAAAATGAAAAAAATGAAAAAATGAAATGAAATGAAAAAAATGAAAAAAAAAATGATGTGCTATGAAAAACAGAGCAAATAGAGCAGGTAAGGGAGCTCAGAGTGCATTCAAGCAAAGGCTCGCAGGAGGTGAGAGAGTCATGAGGATCCGTGGAAGAGCATGGCAGGACACGGAACAGTCAGTGCAAAGGCCACAAGGTAGGAGCACGCCTAGTGTGTTAGAGAAAGAGCAAGGGGGCCACTGTGGCTGCAGCAGAGTGAGCAAGAGGGAGAAGGGGAGGACAGGGGTCAGAAAGATGGACCTAAAAGGCCATGATCAGGACTTTGGGTTTTCTCTGAGTAGAATGAGGGGCCTGGGATGGGCACGGACTACAGGGAGACAAGCCATAGCATGGAGCCCAGCTAGAAGGCAGTTGTGGCCATTGAGGACAGAATGAGATGCTGGCTCCCACCAACCTGGTAGCAGATTCTGGACTTTTTTTTTTTTTTTTTAGACATACTTTATTTTTTAGAGCAGTTTTAGGTTCACAGCAAAACTGAGTGGGAAGTACAGAGAGTGCCCATCAACCCTCTGCCCCCACACATGTACGACCTACCTCTCTGTCAATATCCTGTACCCCAAGGGTATGCTTGTTATTAACTGATGAACCTGCGCTTACCCATCGTTATCACTCAAAGCCAAGAGTCTACATTAGGGCTCATTCTTGGTCTTGTACATTTCATGATGCACATTTTGACAAATATATAAAAACACGTATCCACCACTGTAGCATCATACATCATAGTTTCACTGCCCTAAAAACCTGTGGTCTGCCTACTCATCCCTCTCTCTCCCCCAACGCCTGGCAACCAGTGATCTTTTTACTGTCTCCATAGTTTTGAATTTCCAGAACGTTGTATAGTTGGAATCATACAGTATGTAGCCCTTCCAGACTGCCTTCTCTCACTTTGTAATATTCATTATGTTTTCTCCATGTCTTTTCATGGTTTGATAGCTCATTTATTTTTAGTGCTGAATAATGTTCCATTGTCTGGATGTACCACAGTTTATTTATCCATTTGCCTACTAAAGGACATCTTGGTTGCTTCCAAGTTTTGGCCACTATGAATAAAGCAGCTATAAGCATCCACGTGCTCATTTGTGTGCGAACACAAGATTTTTAAAATTCATTTGGGTAAATACTAAGGAACATTCTGGATTTATTTTGGTATCAGAATTTCCTAATGGATTAGGGTGTGTAAGAAAAATAAGAGAAGGGGAAAGACCTTGGATAAAGCAGTTTGGGGGAAGAATCCAAAAGTTCAATCTTGAACATGTTAATGGAGGAGGTTCATTAAATACCAAAGTGGAGAAAACAAGTAAGCAGTTATTATACTAGCCTGGAGTCTGCGAGAGACTTTTGGTTGGGACATTAAGTGGGGAGTCAACCGTACAGAGATTAACTTAAAGCCAGAATATCAGATGATATCACCAAGGGAGTGAGTACAGAGAAGAATATCAAGGACTGAGCCCTAGGGCCCTCCATCCATATCAAGAGGAAGACAAGAAGAGAGGAATCACAAGAACAACCAGTGAACAGGAGAAAAACCAAGAGAATGGAATGCTCCAGAAGCCCACTGAAGAAAGTGTATCAAGGAGAAGGGAGGGATCAGCTGTGCAGATGCCAGGGACGGGTCTGTTAGGATGGGAACTGAAAACTGACCATGGATTCTGCAACACGGTGGTCAGCGATCTGACCTTGAACAAGAACTGTTTTGTAGCAGAGACAAAAGAAGGACTGGGGTAGATTTAAGACATGCAATGATATCAGTGGGGTGATATTATTCCCCAGGGAGGGAAAATCGATTCTGGGGAGATGGAAAAAGCCTTGTTCTTGTTATGCACAGAGCACAGACAAACACGTAGTACGTAAACAACTACACATCAGGATGTCTGTGGTATTAACGAGTCATGGTGAGAGGAGGCGGTTTAAAAAACGTCCAAAAAGACTCATGCGGGAGGAGGGACAATAATGAAAAAAGCAAGTGTGAGAAACGCTGGTTCAGGAGAAGATGTGAGGAAAAGTCTCAGAGGCAGAGAAGATAAACAATACTCCAGTGAGTTTTGCCAAAAAAGGGGTCACAGAATGGGAGAGCAAGGGTCGCCAAAGTGGGGTTAAGTAAAGTGCCTCTGAAATATTTAATAATGATGAATTATTAAATGTAGACTCTGGGCTTTGAGTGATAATGATTAAATGAAAAATTTAATAATGATACCATATATGTGGTGCTTATAATGTGTTATTAGAGCCAGACACTATTCTTGACCCTTGACACAGAGAGTAGTTGGTGGAAAATCAGTTCTTCCCCTCAACAACCCTGGGAGTGAGTCATCATCGTCCTAGGTCTGTAGTTGGGGAAATGGAAGCATGGGGGTCACAGGGAACTCGCCTGCCCAGGATCATGCAGCCAGTAAGTGTCGGACCTGAGATTTATACAAAGGCAGTCTGGCTCCTGAATCAACGTTTTAGATTTATCATACGTCCTCTTACATTGTTTGACTTTGTTCTCTATATTTCCTACACAATCACACATTGTCAAAAGTGAATATTTGGCATTTCTCCCCTAAAACCTATCAGTCGTTCTCTCTTGTGGCCTGTCTCCTTCGTCTTTGGGTCTTTCTCTCTCTGGATACCTTCGCCACTCTGCTTCAGCTTCCAAAACCCTAATTCTTATGTCTTTATCTCCAGAGCAATTCACACTTGCCCATCCAAATTCAGCCGGGGGCGGGGGCGGGGGCGGGGGCGGTCTTACCTTCCTCAATCCGAAAAGTCCATCAAGACTCAAGGTGATTTCCTTCGAAAAAGTTGCCCACTTCTAAAGGGGAATTTAAATACAGTGAAATTAAAAACAGGAATTAGTGCCTCCCCTGCAATACAGAATGACAGCCAGCTCTTTTATTTGTTGGATTATCATTTTTCCCACAACACAAGAATCTCCACTCACCCCCCCCATCCCCTTCCTCATCCCCTCCCCCCGCCCGCGGCATTTCCTCCCACAGACAGTGGCTTTATTAACATAACCCAAAATCAGTTTGGGGAAAATTCATGTTAAAAAAATACATCCTTTGCCTTAATTAGAAGACTTTTTCAGAGAAAACTGTATTTGAAGATGTTAACCTTAAAAATAAAACTGTCAGTTATTTTACCAGCAAAAGATGGGTTTATTCAGGACAACAGAAAATTGCAGCCCAAGACAGACAAGTTACAGGAAAAGCATAGGCATGTCTGCGGAACAAAGCACAGAAAGTTCTTTATTTATAGAGGAAAGGGGGAAGTCGGGAGGGGCTGTTGTAAACAAAAAACCCATTGGAGTAAACTGGGAGTTGGGAGTATAGTGGCTTTTCATTGGCTGAGTTGTGACTGTTTCTCATTGGCTGGGCTGTTGCCAGGGCAGGAGGAGAGACTTTCTTCCTGGAAAGAAGTGCTCGGGTAGTAAAGTAGTATCCAGGGCAAGGTCCCTATCTTCCTGTTGGGTCTACAGGCGATGAGAAGTGGTAGGGGATGGGCAACCCCCCTGCTGGCCTCCCAACGCCATTGAGTGAAGTCTCCCTTTATTAATTTTCACAAAGACTACATTATTTGCACAATTGTCTTAATTCTTCACTTAACAGGTTTATACCAAGTCAGAGGCAAAATGATTTAATTCTGTAGATGAGCCCAGTAAGGATATACCTGTCCATGACAAATTATTTTACTGGGGCCCACAGAATATTCCGGAATAGAGACATATTTCATATTTCTCTTCATTGTCCAACTCTTAACCAGTGAAAATAAAGACACTCACTCACCTTTCCAAAGACAAACATCAACTTCAGGGGCAGTATAGTCATCCTATAAGGAGAAGGAGAAATATTTTATTTTTCCCTACAATTCCCTATTTATGAGTCCTTCCTGTTACTGTGCAAAATGTCACTTCCTGTCCCCTCTGCTCCCAACCCTCACCCTTTCCAAATTCTGTCCCTCTGGTAGCAATATGCCCCTAAGTTACCTCCCCCTTGGCTCCAGCCTGAGCTTAGAGTAGCCACATGTAAAGGGAATGTTCAATTCCTGGCCCGGGGCCGTTCTCATCCTGAAGGATAGCTAAAGGTGCTAGTTTCATCTGGATTATGGAATGTCTTGTGCTTTAACTGCACATTTTCCCCCTTGTCCCTGCTCAAGAATCATAAATGAATAGGAATATGCAGGAATGATATTACTTTACAGATAGTCCTGAACCCACTTTCATGTCTCAACCTAAATCATTATTAGCTCATAACCACATTTGTGATGGATGGCAAATTACTCGGAACCTATCTGGCCACTTAATGTAGGTACCTGGCAATTCTTTGGTTGAGATCTACTGAAACAGACTAGAAAGAGGGGAAGTACACAGACCAGAGCAAGAGGTTCAGTGAGTCCACGTGATGAAAAATGGGCATGAGACAGGAAGTAATATGGCTAAGAGTCTGAGAAACACAGCCAAACAGAGGAGGTCTGAAACCTGTCCTTGAGGAACTTTATGACTTTAGAGAAGACGTAAAACGTTTTTTGACCCTGGGAGCACCTGGGTGGCTCAGGCGATTAAGTGTCTGCCTTTGGCTCAAGTCATGATCCTAGTGTCCTGGGATCGAGTCCGGCGTCCAGCTCCCTGCTCAGCAGGGAGCCTGTTTCTCCCTCTCCAGCTCTCCCCCTGCTTGTGTTCCTTCTCAACAAAAAACCTTTTTTGACCCTGGGTGCTCTTTTTGAGAAACAGATAATAATCATATGTGCCTCGCAGCATTGCTCTGAAAAATTACAAGTGACAATACCAGTAAAAGAGTAAACAAAAGGCAAGGCCACATGGTCCTGGCTCCATCCAATGGTGCACAACCCATGGAGTCACAATCCTATGGGAGGGAAAAGAGGAGGCTGCATTGAAAGTTTTGCAAAATAGTTTCCGTATTATTGATAAAGAAAACATTTCAATCCATTTGCACATTGCACAGATGTTTTAATTTTTCAAATATGTAGCTGGTTTTGCAATAATGTGAAGCTATTGCTTAGGCTTTATTTATATGATGGGAAACCAATGTTTTGAGACAATAAAATGGTCCATATATCGTTGCATGTTATCTAGATGAGCCATTTGAAAGTATTCAGCTTTGAAATCTGTCCCGGATCCAAGCTATTTTGAATAAGTGTTTTGAAGTTAAATAGTGTGAAACTTACCAGAAATCTTAGGACTCAGATAAATAGGTTTCTAAAGAGTTTTAAGTTGTTTGGATTAAAAATTCTTTAATTTTTAGATAGTATAAAAATGTTACAAAAATATTTTGCCTAAGTGGTCTGGTTTTAAAAAACAAGTTTGAAACCAAACAGCTTTGCCCTGTCTTAAAAAACCACTTATATGTTATGAAAACCACATGAAATGGATCCCAAATCAAATAAGTTTAAGGAAACCATTCCAAAACCAGTATTTTGACAAACTTTCCAAATTTAACTGTTGATGGCAATGACTCTCAAAATTCCAGAGAAACCAGATGTAACTTTCATGTTTTCAAACTTCACAAAATGTCTTATTTTTTCCACTCCTAGTTTATTTTAGCTATTTGCCTAGAAGACTCCAAACAATGAATGTAAGTATAGTTTAGCCACTAAAAACATGCAGAGAGGAAAGGTACAACAGTGGGAAGAAGAAAGGACCTGTTTTTGAGTGAAGCCCAGCTTTGGATTCCTTTTCTACCATCTATTATCTATGGTATCTGGGCCCCATCCTTACCCAGTTTTTAACTGCAATTTCTGTCTTAGATTGGTTTCTGCCACAAAGGAGAGCATGGGCAAGGGCTTTTATACAAGCATGCAGGTATTTGGGGAAATGACCAAGGAAAAAGATTGGGAACTGGAAGAAGTACAGCAGGAAAAGAGGGAAAGCCATCACCAGGGGTATCTAGAGTTAGCCAACACTGTGGTCAACTGGGTCCCATAGTACAGGGACCTTCTGGGGGCCATGTTGAAAGCCCAAGGGACAAAAGAGGGGACAGTTCTCAATGGGCTCCACTGTCCATCCCTGCACCATCCTCTTGCAGATCATGCATGTGTGAGTGCCAGATGGTCCCTGCAGACTTCCCAAGCAGTTGGGAAGTCCTGAGGCGGTGAAGAGGATTCGAACATGCCACCTTAAAATAGGCTCTTTTGGCATGAGGATTATTTTAAGCTGGAAAGCAACTGAGAATCAAGAGAGGCAGAAAGAAACTTTGTCAGGATTTCCCTTATCTTGCAAAAAGCAGCAACTTCTGGGAAATGAGGCTGCCGTGAGTTCCCTCTCAGGGGAGTGTCATGGCCATAAAGAAAACAGAAAGACCACTTGCACCTGCATAAACAAACATTATCACAAACTTTCTTATCTCCTGCTCATTCTCCTAAAAACCTATTTGTTCTTCCCGTTGAAGAACTCTTCTCCCCCCTTCCCATTCCCCTACTAAGTTAGGTATGTAATCCTCTAACTTTAACCATTTCATGAGCTAGCTACTTCTTTTGTTAACTTCCACATGCAAATAATACCTTTTCTTCTGTTAATCTGTCTTTGTCAGTTTAACTGCAGGCCTCCAGAAGAAGAACCTAAGAGGGCAGAGTAAAAGTTCTTCCTCCCCAACAGCAGAAAACAAGAGAAGCGAGGTACAGTCTGGACAAGGTGTGGTCAGGTAGGTTACACCTATGTCGGGTAGGTCCAGCAATGACCGGACTAAATGGTGGGCAGCCCAGAGGACATGAGCACAAGAGGGGTCCAATGCAGGTTCCTCATCTAGATAATGGGGTTTTTAAAAAAAGCATTACAGGGGTTTCATTGGCAGAGCCTATGCTTCAACATCTGCTACTTCTTGAACTAAAACCACCTCTCTCCTTATCTGCCTGGTGAGCAATTCCTCATCATTGAATTCCTTAACTCTGTACTTTTTCCAGACCTAAAGTAAAGGAGGCTCCCTGCTCCTCTCCTTGCCTTCCTCTAGGTCCCTGAAAGCCACTTCTGTCCTTCTCTCCTTCCCTTGCCTCATCACCACCATCAGCACCACCACCAATTCCTACACTCTTCTGGCATGAAGGGGTAGCTCACCCGAATGTCAAGATTAGGAAAGACTCTCTTTTTCAAGCTAGCCTGACGCTTCCTCCTTCCCCGAGGTAAGCACATCAGGGTCAGGGCCCAGGGCCTCCCTTCTTAAGATCAGTCCTGAGACTGGGCAAGATGAGGCCGCCTTTGCCTCCCCTGAAGACGGTAGGATGGAAGCAAGAGCAACTGACCCCAGCCACAAGTCCAAACCACAGTCTCTCATACCATGTCACCATCTCATAGATCTGATGTGCTAGTCCCTAGATGAGGCCTCAGTCTATTTGGTCCCCCTGTTACAACACAAGCTCTACCAGAGCAGGAATTTTTATCTTGTTCACTGATATATCCCAAATGCCTGGATCAGAGCTTGGCACATAGGAGGGTCTCCATGTTTGTTTAATGAATTAATGAATCCACAGGGGAAAGGCGCATGATGAGCATTCCAAAAAAACCCTCAATCATCCCCTCCAGACAGCAATGGGCTCTCCATTGTGCTCCCTTAGCACCTCCCAGTATAGCACTTAACACATTATAATGATTTGATATGAAATCCAGCCCTCATGTTTGGCCTAGAGCTTCCCAAGGGCAGAGATTTTATCTTCTATTTATCTTTGTCTCTCAAAGGCCCAGCAGCACAGGGACTGACTCCTAGAAGTTGCTCAAAAATAACAGCTGGATGGATGACAAAGATAAGGAATGCAATAATATTACATTTTAATTGTCTTTTACTTCTAATGCCAAATATTCTTTTGCTTTAAAGTTAGAACATCTGACTAACGAATCACTTCCAAGCTTGTTTGAGAACTCTGAACAGAAATGGAAAAAAACAAGATCAGTCAAAAGGCAAAGCCAAATGGGTAAATGTAGACAGTAACTCTTGGCTCCTCAGCATCTGTTTTTGAAATCCAAGGAGCATGAGTGAGTCAAGGGGAAGGGTGTAAAGTTCTCTGAGCATTTGCTAACATTGTTAACAATATTACAATGCCAAAAAGGAAAAAAGGGACTCGAGGAAATAAGGACAGAGCTGTTAAAACTGTAAAGAAATTGGGGCACCTGGGTGGCTCAGGTCATGATCCCAGGGTCCTGGGATCGAGCCCCGCATCGGGCTCCCTGCTCAGCGGGAAGCCTGCTTCTCCCTCTCCCACTCCCCCTGCTTGTGTTCCCTGTCTCGCTGTCTCTATCTCTGTCAAATAAATAAATAGAATCTTTAAAAAAAAAAAAAAACTGTAAAGAATAGAGGCACCTGGGTGGCTCAGTCAGTTGAGTGTCCCATTCTTGATTTCGGCTCGTCAAGATCTCAGGGTCATGAGATCGAGCCCCACGTTGGGCTCTGTGCTGAGTGTGGAGCCTGCTTAAGAGTCTCTCTTTCTCCTTCTCCTTCTGCCCCTCCCCCACCCACTCACCCTCTCTCTCAAAGAAAAAAAAAACTGTGAAGAAATATAAGGATGGCAAATATACGGCACTTGTGGCAAATAACTGCCCCCCCCCATGTATCCTCACCCCTCCCCTTCACTCTGCCATCATTGGTAAACATCACTGATCAATTAGATAGAGCATGTGTTTCCATCAAGGAAAAGTCCTTCCTAACCAAGATGGCAGAAGAACTTGAATTAATGGTCATTCCTGGCTGAGATCAAGAGTTCTTAAACCTAGATGAACTTCAGACTCGCCTGGCCTCTTCATCACCTCAAGCTGCCATAACAAAATGCCACAAACTGGAGGGTTTAACCAATGCACATTTATCTCTCACAGTTCTGGAGACTGGGAAGTCCCAGATCAAGGTGCCGGCCAGGGACATTTCATTCAGAGATGTCTTCTCTTGGCTTACAGGTGGAAAGATCTCTGGTGTCCCTTCTTAGAAGGGCACAAATCCCACCCTCATGACCTCATCTAAACCTAAATGTCGCCGCCCAAATGCCCCATCTCCAGATCCCATCACTTTGGGGGTTACGGCTTCAACATAGGAGTGTAGGGAGGGCCTAATTCAGTCCATAGCATCTGGGCAGCTCCCTAGACATTCAGAGGCCTGAGCCACCCCTTGGGGATCCTAATTTAGTGGGGTGGAGGGGGAGCACAGGAATCTGAGTGCTTAAAAGTCTTCCTGTGAGGAGTATTTTACCACTGGCATGGTTTACAATCGCAGGCACATGGTGATAATAAAGAACAGACTAAAAACTTAAATTTTTTAATTTTGTGCATCAAAGACACTGTGAACAGAGTAAAAAGGCAACCAACAGAAGGGAAGAAAATATTTGCAAATACAGAATATACAGACAACACCTAAAACTCAACAACGGAAACACAAACAACCCGAATCAAAAATGGGCAATGGGCTTGAATGGATATTTCTCTGAGGAAGATATACAGATGGCCAACATGCGTATGAAAAGTTGCCCACATCACTCATCATTAGGGAAAAGAAAAATAAACCACAATGAGACACCACCATTAGAACTGCTACAATTAAGCGGGGGGGGGGGGGGGGGGGGGAGGGCCCAGGAAACAGCAAGTGTTGGTGAGGATGTGGAGTAATTGGAACCCTCGTGCACTGTTGGAGGGAATGTAAAATGGTACAGCCACTGTGGAAAATAATATGGCGGTTACTCAAAAAATTAAAAATACCCATTTCTGGGTATTTACCTCAAAATAACTGAAAGCAGAGCCTCAAAGAGTTGTTTGTACTCCCCTGTTCATAGCAACACTATGTACTATGGCTATCATATGGAAGCAACTCCAAATGTCCACATGAACGGAGAGGCCAAATGTGATAAATACATACAATGGAGTATTATCCAGCCTTCAAAAGGAAGAAAATTCTAGCATATGCTGCAACATGGATGAACTTTGAGAACATTATAGTAAGTGAAATAAGCCAGACACAAAAAGACAAGTACTTACATGATGTACTTAGGGTACTCAAAATCATAGAGACATAAAGTAGAATGGTGGTTGCCAGAGCCCGGAGGAGGAGGGAATGGGGAGTTACTGTTTAGTGGGTACAGAGTTTCAGTTTTACAAGATGAAAAGAATTCTGGAGATGGATGGTGGCGATGCTTGCACAACATTACGAATGTATTTAATACTATTGAACTGTACACTTCAAAATGGTTAAGATGGTAAATTTTATGTTTGGTGTATTTTACCACAATACAAAACTGAGTTTGAGAAGTCTAGTTTTCTTTAAGTCAAATAAAGCATATTCAAGGATATCGTCTTGGATCTCCAAAGATTTTCTCACTTACATATCAATATCCTTTTTTTCCTTTTTTTTTTTTTTAAAGATTTTATTTATTCATTTGCGAGAGAGACAGAGAGAGAACAAGCAGGGGAGAGGCAGCGGGAGAGGGAGAAGCAGGCTCCCCGCTGAGCCAGGAGCCCAATGCGGGACTCGATCCCAGGACCCTGGGATCATGACCTGAGCCGAAGGCAGACACTTAACGATCTGAGCCACCCAGGCACCCTTTTTTTCCTTTTTTATATAAACTTCGGACTTTTTTTAAGATTTTATTTATTTATTTGAGAGAGAGAGAATGAGAGATAGCACGGGAGGGAGGAGGGTCAGAGGGAGAAGCAGACTCCCTGCCGAGCAGGGAGCCTGATGCGGGACTCCATCCTGGGACTCCAGGATCATGACCTGAGCTGAAGGCAGTCGCCTAACCAACTGAGCCACCCAGGCGCCCCTAAACTTCTGACTTTAAAATAGCTTTAGATTCACAAACAATTGCAAAGATAGTGTAGCGAGTGCTCATATACCCCCACAGTATGGTATACTCGTTACAGTTAATGACCTAATATTGATATATTATTAACTAAAGTCCGTACTAAAGTATGGATCCAGACTTCCTTAGTTTTCCCTAATATCCTTTTGTTGTTGTTGTTGTTCCAAGATCCTGTCCAGGATAGCATATCACTCTTAGTCATAACTCTTTAGGTTCCTCTTGACTATGAAAGATTCTTAGACTTTCCTTGTTTTTGATGACTAGCTTTATTATTCAGTTATAATTTCCAATACGGTAAACATCGATAGATATAACCCATATAAACAAAAGCTCTTCAGAAATCTCAATAAATGTTAACACTATAAAGAGGTCTTAAGACCAAAATGTTTGAGAGACATTGATTTAGCCAAGAGATATTTTTTTCAACATCTACTGTATGCCAAATAGTGGAGACTTTATAACCACAGCGGGTGTATATTGTCCTTAAGCAGCTCACCTGGAGAGGAAGAAGTGTTGAATTATATTAGACAGTCACTGTAGATTTATTTGTCTGAACACTGAAATGGGGGTGACTCTGGGAACACAGAGCAGATGCGGCCCTTCACTCCGATGATGTGTCACTGTCTCTCTGAGACCGCCCCTGACTCCCTAAGTGGAAGAGCAAAAGGGAAGGCAAAATCACACAGAGCTACAAGGCAGGAAAGGCAGCCCAGGCTGAGAGCATTCCGTATTCACACAACCAGAGGCCAGAGAGAGCAGCTATGCTCCAGGGGTGTTTAATGTGGCTCATGTGCAGAACACACAGAATTCATGAACAGGGAGGTTGGATGCCTAAAATAACAGAGAATAAATACATGTCACAAAAATCTCTCCATGTTTTCCTATTAGCAGATGATAGTAGTTAACGTCTCCTTGTCACAGAGGAAATGGGCACTGATGACTCAGCAGAGGTGACTCATCGAAAGAGAAGTGGCGCCACGAAATCTTTGTCGGGCTCTTCAAACGAAATCCACAAACGCTTCACCTTGCAACATCAGTTTTGTTCCGTGGTGAGTAGTTTTTGTACTTTTATATTCAAACAAACACATATATCATGGCCTAGAACACGCAACGCATGTGAACTCCTGTGACACAGCATAAAACTTAAGGACACTTTCTGTTTGCAACGGACTGCTTGGGCACCTGTGGCACATTTATAAGATTCAGTTATTATTAAGAATTGGGTGGGGGGAAAAAAGGAATTGGGTGGAGAAATCTGCCTAGCACAATTTGAATGCCAGCCAATCATCTGTCGTCTGCAAATGCCCATCAAGCCCTATAAAGGATGATACCCTTGGAAGGGTCCTTGTAGCTTCTCACCCTTCTATATCCTTCTTCCATTAGTCTCTCAAGCCACGTTGTTGTTTTTTTTTAAGATTTTATGTTCAAGTAATCTCTACGCCCAACATGGGCCTCAAACCCACAGCCCCAAGATCAAGAGTCTCACACTCCACTGACTGAGCCAGCCAGGCGCCCCAAACCAAGTTTATTTTTATTCAGGCATCAGTTGTGTTTTGTGTGGTAGGCAGCTTCTGAGATGGCTCCCAGTAATCCATTCCTCTTGGTATTCACAGCCTGGTGGAATCCCCATCCCTTGAGTGTGGGCTGCATCTAGTAACTTGCCTCTAACAAATAGAACATAGCCAAAAAGATGGCTATTACTCTCAACATCCAGTTTTACAAAGGCTCTAAGTTCTCCCCTCCCCTTATCCTCTCTCTAGCGCCCTCAACCTCTTCACTCTGGTGAACCCCAGAGGCACACCTTGTGAGCTTCCCCGCAGACAGTCTCGCCTGGCAAGGAACTCAGGGCAGCCTCCAGCCAATAGCCACTGGGAAACTGAGGTCCTCAGTGCAGCAGCCCACAAAACACCCTGAAGATCACCAACAACCACATGGAAACATCCTTCCCCAGCCGAGTTTGGAAATGGCCGCAGCCCAGATGATCCCTTGACGATAGTCAATGACAGACCTTGAGTCAGAGGACCAGCTAAGTTATGCTGGATTCCTGACCCATAGTAACTAGAAGATAAAAAGTGTTGTTTTTAAGTCACTATATTTTGGGGTCACTTGTTACTTGGCGATAGATAACTAATACATTTTCTTTTGTTATATTATAAATGGATAAAATTTAATAAAAGGAAAAAGTTCTGTGTCTTTGCCAGGCTGGGAGTGTTCCAGAGAATGCAGAGGTCAGGACTGGGAAATCCACTTGTCAGAAAAAATGTTCACGTCCATTCTCTTCCTCCCAGGCACTCTATGAAATTGAGTTTTTGACACACGCTGTCCAATGACCTCCTACTTCTGTAATTACACAAAGCCGACAAAGCTGTATGTTTAAGTGCCTCCAACCCAAGGGCTGCTACTATTCACTCGAATTCTCTAATCTCCCTTCTTTTGCGTTCAAAAATTCAATAAACACGCTACCACTTGTCAAAGCCGACATCCTCCCCCTTTGCGAGAAAGGCTCTACACTCAAAGATTTGTATGTCTTTGTTTTTCCTATTCAACTTCCTATTCTTCTTCTGATGTTTACTCTTCCTGTCAGTGCCCCGTATCTAGAGTAGGGACTAATAAATAGCGTTTGCCTAATACTTCTGTTTCCCATTAGGGCTTCCAAATTTAGGCTGGATCTGAGTAAAACAGGCAAGCTGGAGGGTAGCTCTGTGACAACAGACATTGGGTTCAAAATTCAGTGGTGCTTGGAATTAGCCAGTCAGCCTTCCTTCCAACGAACCCAGACCCCAGGATGGTCCTTAGGGGCTGGGTTAGCCCAAGCCCTTTGAGAATCACACTCCAACAGGAGATTAAATATCTGAGGATTTGGTAGGGGAATCATCTGGGAGAGAAAACAGGGAAGGAGGCAGCAAAGGCTGGGAGAGCCACCAGACTGGGATGTGAATCTGGTCGTTGAGTGAAGGAGAGAGGGAGGGAAGGTTCGGCAGAAGTGTCTGAGACCACCCCACAGTCCAAACAGGATTCTCCAAAGCTGTCAGGGAGTCTTCAAGCCCAAGTCAGCGGTCAGAGGAGTGCTGGGTCTCCCAGGACCAGGTCTGACTCAGTCTCCCTACCATGCCGGTTGCTGGCTGGGAGTAGAACATGTGGCATCGGCATACTCATAGCAGTGGATTTTAGGAGCTGGAGCCCTCGGTCACTGTCACCCTGTGTGGCTAGAGGTGTGCAAGGAGCACTCTCATGGCCTCCTTAGGGGCAGATGACAATGAAAATTCTGGAAGTGGTGGGGGCAGGGGCGTTATTCTGGAATGGTACCACCTAACAGTTAACCTCATAGCTTTTCTTCTTCGTCTTTATTGACAAAATATGATCTCCACGCTGTCACCAAAGGGCAGAACCATGGCACGTTTCATGACTTAGGGAGCTCATTTGCTGTGTTGGCATGCTTCCGACTCGTTCATCCATTCATTTCTTCTTTTATTCCTTCAGCGATACTTTTGAGAGTCTGTTCAGGTCCCAAGAGAATCAATGCTAAACAAGGCATCTGTGGAAATATCTTGTTTTGGGGAAGAGGGATGACAAAAGTGTGAACCAAAATATGAAGACAAAAATTTCCGATTATAATAATACTTCAGGGAAAATAAAAACAGGATGATGCAAGAAAGAATGACTTTTGGGCAAGGGGGACGAAAACCTATTATGTTCCATCGTGCTTTCTGCTCCTGTTTTTTCTTGTCCCACAGACTCGATTTTGGAACCTTAAGGTGGGGCATCGAAACTGCCTCCAGTTTGTTTTCCTCCCCAGTATAAACACTGGCTTGGACTATTCTCTCTAACTTCCGCCTCCCCTTAACAATGTTATTGCTGGCAAGTCATATTCCTGAAATACTGTGAGCTTCCCCCTGCATCCCTCTATCCACAGGGGATAGGGTTGGTCCTGCAGTGATGAATACACATTTCTTCTGGGTTAGTAACTCCTCTTAATTTGTTTTGGACTATCCTGATTTTTCCCTTCACAAAATGAAATCCCAAACAAACAAGGGTCAAACAAGCCATGTGAGGGAAAAGCCCACCAGTCCGAGAACACCAGGCCCTCCCCTAATTAATCACAGTGGTTGAGCATCAGCCACACAACTAGCTGAGGAGGAAGCATGTGGGGGGCGGGGGAGCAGAATGCTGGGCTGGGCGTCAGAAGACCTGCATTTTGCCCCAGATCTACCACTCATGCAATCTCAATGAGCCCCTTCCTCTCTGGTTCCTGGCTCATCAGTACATAATGCACATTGCTGAATGAAGAGAACAGGATCTTAAACTCTCACTTTCTGTATCGGCTGGAGTACAGATTAAGGGGCTGTAACACAGAGACCCTGAAATACAGCGACTTACGCAACAGTGGGGTCCGTGTCCTTTTGACGCAACAGAATAGTGGTAAGACGGGGGCGACTGGCACCTCTACTCTGTGGGGTTATCCTGGGACCCTCTCAGGGTGATGCTGCACAGTTGGTGCTGGCTCAGCAGTAGTGAATCCAGACACCTGCCAGAGGGAAGCAGGAAAGACAGAGGAAGGATGCCATTTCCTCTTCGGGGAGTGACATGGAAGTCACATGCTTCTGCTTCCATGCCATCAGCAAGACTCTGAGCACACAGCCATGACGAACTTCCAGGGAGGCTGAGAAATGTGGGCTCCCACTGATCTGAGAGCACCCATGGAGTGGAGGCGCTGGGGGGGTGGGGGGAGTCTCTTACTAAATGGGGGAAAGAAGAGCACAGACAGGCTTGGATATTTAGCAATCTAGGTCATGCCTGTAACAAGATTCCATACTCATGTTATGACTCTGCTAAGGAATGAATGTTATGGGCAGGCTAGCTCTTAATCTTTTGTTTGCTTTTCTTCCCCAGGATTTTTCACTGGCCTAAACCTAATGATTTTGAACATATGTGTTTTAATATGGGGCCGATGGCTCCCATAGACCCCAGGAGAGTCTTAAAAATTTTTTATGAGGATTTTTTTAAATTGGGGGTTTTCCTTTTGATCACAGTCTTAAAATTGAATGTTACCATCTTGTGCATCATTCTAATGACTCCATATAATCAAATCATGCCGTGGGATCTCAACGGCCTTGTTTGTCCCAGTGGCACAGATGTAGACTTAGTGCAGAAATGTTGGGTTTGCCCCAAATTAAGGCCAAATAAATTAATAGTATACTCCACAAAGGGAGTTTTCAGAGTAGTCCAAATAGAAATGATGGAAAAATGGATCATCACGTGGCACCCAGTAGGATATACATGCCAAAAGAACAAATGAGGTAGCGGTCAATATCATGTTCTCACTTGAGAGGTAATTTGGTTTCAGCAAAATAACAGCATCCTTCCCATTAAATTAATGTTGTTAAATAGAACCACATTGGCTTTTTAGTTTTGTCTGAATTTAGCTTGTATTGAGTTGGCCCCTGAACAACATGGGTTTGAACTGTGTGGATCCACTTATACGTGGAGATAATACACACACACACACACGGTACGGTACTGTAAATGTATTTTCTCTTTCTTGTGATTTTCTTAACAACATTTTCTTTTCTCTGGCTTACTTTATTGTAAGATTACAGTATATAATGCATATAACATACAAAATATGTGTTAATCAGCTGTTATCAGTAAGGCTTCTGATCAATAGCAGACTATTAGTAGTTAAGTCTTGGGGGAGTCAAAAGTTATACATGGATTTTCAACTGCATGGGAAGTCAGTGCCCCTAAACCCCACATTGTTCAAGGGTCAACTGTATACTGAACCCAATTTAATTTGCTTGAATTTAACTTGGCTTTGGTTTCATACAGATATCAGAGTTCTAATGACAAGGTTGAATATAGTATTATAATCAAACAATTGTAGTGTACACTGGGAGGGAAGTGGAAACTGTTTTCTTCTTTCAAAGGGACCCACCCATTACAAAAATTTAAAGAGCAGAGGGGCGCCCGGGTGGTTCAGTGGGTTAAGTGTTCAACTCTTGATTTCGACTCAGGTCATGATCTCAGGGTCATAAGACTGAACCCCCCCGCCCAAGCAGGCTCCCTGCTCAGCGGGGAGTCTTCTCTCTTTCCCTCTCCCTCTGCTCGCATACTCACACACTCTGATAAATAAAGAAATCCTTAAAAAAATAAAGAGCAGAGTTATCATGAATAGTTCTAAAGGATTATCAGTGACCCTTCCTTAGAGTGATTCTCTCCCCTAGACTATGATTCTAGCAGATCCTAAAACATTTCTGCCCTGGTGACTCTTACTTTAGATCTCGTCCCGGCTCACCACTCAACCTCAGTGGCTGCTCTGTTGTCACCACCTTGAAAAGAGTAAACATGGAATTTTCTAGTGTTTGCAGCATTTCCTAAACCAAAGAAATTTTGCCCAGGAGGGCGGGTAGGTTACACGCTGACCGCTGCCGAGTTTCTGCTGGGGTAGTTGATTTCTGAAGGGACAAGGAAGTGGAAAGTTCCTTTCTTTGCCTCCTGTCTCGCCCGTGACTGCAGCTTCGAGGGTAACTATATGACAAGGGCAATAAACATTCCACCCCCTGAGGCAATGGACTGGGAAATGGCATATACAGAGGCTGGGTAGTGGCGCATGCATCAGTCTACCTGGTGCTTGGAGATCCTTTGGGATGAGAGGTGCTGTATAATTGTAAGTTATGGAGATGCTTAATCAACTATTCTCCCACGGACTTGTGTTCTGTCCGTGATTTACTGGCACCTCTGTTTACCTACAGGATAAGGGTCCTGCTGGAAGACAGTATGAGGAAGTAAATGACTTAGTGGGTGATTAATTGTCCTGGCGCAGCACAGAGTCCAGTACCAAGATCATTATTTCTATTGTATGACAAGAAAGAAAGAAGGAACGGTGAAGCAGTGTGCATAAATAACAGGAGAAAGGTTTCCTCGCTGCTCGGGAAAGTTCTGCCACCCCATTCTTTTCAGACTACTACCTGCAGGGGCCTATTCCACAGTCTGAATTCGCATCTCTTTCCTGAGCCTTTGGACCTGACCTTCGCTAACTCTTTTCGGAGGGAGCTAGGGAAGTTTGGGCCGATGGTTTCCATCCTATTCACTGCCAAGCACAAGGGGAGCATGGCCCTGCAACTTTGCCCTTTCTGGAGCTTGACAATATAGACTGTGTCTTAGGAGGCAGCTCTGCACTCTGAGAATAAGAGGCAGTGGGGAGGATGATACATTTGGATTGAATGACACTATGAGCCAAGACGGTACAACAGGCAGGAAATCTCAGGGCACAACAGGGCATCAGCTTTTGGCATCTTAATTAACGAAACTGAGCATTCAACCCCGGTGTTCAAAAGCCCACCACATATTAGAAACACTTCACTCAGAAGCCTTAAAAAAAATGCCAGTGCTAGGTCTCACCCTTGACCCATGAAAGCAGAAACTCCGGGAGGGAAACCTGGCACTGAACCTTTGTAAACCACGGATCTAATGGAAACAGGATTCCTGGGCCTCGGAGGTAACTGTTTGGGAGCCTGGGGGCATTGATTTCATTAGGGAGTCCCTCATTAGCCTAAAGAGAACATCAGGGAAGAGCCACGCACAAGCGGCCGGAGGACTGTTCCAGCTCCAACATTACTGCTTCTAACTGGGGAAAATAAATCACGGAAGAAGGACGGCACCTCGTTTTAACTAGTCTGGGTTTTAATAGCCCATCAGCTCTGGTTTAAATGCTTTTTGAATGCACTGCACAGTTGACCTTAAGCAAAGCACTTGGATCAACCTTGACATTTATCATAATTAAACAAAGAAGATTTTTCTCATTAAATATTATTTTTGTTTCTTGCACCATGAATTGAATTATGAATGAGATTCTGTTTTAGTCAACGCGCTGGCATGACCCTCGGTCCCCCACGGCCACGGGCAGCTACAAGCCCCTCTGTGCCCTCAGCTGAAGGCACGAGGGAAGCTGGCATTTCCCGTGGGCTCCCTTGGCTTCTGTCAGCTACTGACAAATGTCACAGAGGCCAGCATCCTCCAAAGGGAGGATGGGTAGGGTGGCAGCGAGAGGTAGAGAGCCCCTTCCCCCCAGTTTTCATAGATATGATCTTTAACTTGCTGGAATCCTCACTCACGGAGACGGGAAAGTGGACCGCTTCTGGCAATGCCAGCCAGGTCCGTGATGAAACCCTCTGCGCCCTCCTCATCTTCGGCAGGGAGACTCTGACACTTACTTTGTAAAGTATTATCTCATTTCCCTGCCATGCGTGATTGGACCAGAAGTGGGTAGCACAAGTTGGGTTCACCAAAGTTTCCCCAGGAATTGGGAATGGAATCAAGGAAAGGGCAGTATGACTTTGTTTGGATAGTTGGGCTTGTGTGATGGACCTGTCCCAGTTGCCACATGAGTCAAGAAGCAGAGGAAGCAAGACTCCAGGGAATAAGAAGGGAACAGAGGAGATCAGAAGCAAAAGACGCAAGAAGAGGGTGCCTGGGTGGCTCAGATGGTTAAGCGTCTGCCTTCGGCTCAGGTCATGATCCCGGGGTCCTGGGATTGAGTCCCGCATCGGGCTCCCTGCTCCTTGGGAGCCTGCTTCTCCCTCTGCTTCTCTCTCTCTCTCTCTCTTTCCTCCTCTGTCTCTCATGAATAAATAAATAAATAAATCTTTAAAAAAAAAAAAAAAAAGACGCAAGAAGAGTCTGGCTTGTGCTCTGGTCCCTGATCCTAGGCCTTTCCCAAGGCCCCCTTTTGTTCCTGTCTTGGGCTTCAAAAGACACTCCTGTGTCTTCATAATAAAGCAGGTGGAGAAACATCCCTACCCCTTTCTTAACCTTATTTACCTCCCCTCTTTTCTTAATGTGGTGTCCAGGGGCCAAGCCAGCCCCTTAAAACTGAAATCTGATGTAATCCCTAACTCTCTGGAAACCACCTACTGAGAAGGGATTTTGGTAACACCTACCCAGCTCATTATGAAACCCATTAACTCCCTTGTGATGGTTAATTCAACTTAGCTTGTGCTCAGATATTTGGTTAAACATTATTCCGGATGTTCCTGTGAAGGTGTTTTTTGGGGTGAAATTAACATTTAAATCAGTGGGCTTTGGGTAAAGCAGATTACCCTTCACAATGCAGGTGGGCCTCATCCAATTGGTTGAAGGTCTTAATAGATCAAAGACTGGCCGCCCCAAGCAAAAAGGACTTCTGTCAGAAGACCACCTTTGGACTCAAACTGCAACTCTTCCCTGGGCCTCCAGCTTGCTGGGCTACCCACCAGATTTTGGACTCACCGAGGCTCCATATTCACATGAGCCAATTCTTTTAAAATCAATCAACAATCATCTCTCTCTCTCCGTCCCTTTCTCCCCTCCATTCATTCATTCATTCATTCATCCACCCACACATCTTTCTTCCTGTTGTTTCTGTATCTTCTGGAAAACCCTGACCAATACATCCCTCCCCATTCATAGAAGTGGGCCTCTGGCTATTATTATTACTACTTCCTCCTGTATTTATTTGCAATGTCTTAGCATTGACACTAACTGGGGAATAGGGAGGTGGTGTGGCAAAGGAGAATGGACACTGGATCTAATTCAACAAAGTAGTGTCTGTGGGGCTCCTCCTAGGTTATAGCAGAAGACTTCTGAGGGTCCTCCAAGTGTCAAAATCCACAAAAAGTACCGTAACATCTCAATAAAGGGTGAGCCACTACCTATTCATGGGACCTATCAGAGTCACGACCAAGTCTTAGAACATACAATTTTAGGTGGTAATCTTCCTTTTTGTCTGTGTTTCTCGTTGTTGGGAATCTTGTTTCTTTCCCTGTAGTCCTTCTGCCATTTTAGACCTGGAGAGGGAGAGAAAAAGCCAGATAAAAGGGAGGAAGAATGATACAGAGACCGTTCCACCCAGATGGGAGGGGAGAGTAGAAGGTACTACTGGGGGAGGGAAGAGCTGAGAAGAGGGGTAAAGGGAGACGGACAGGCAAATGAGACCTGGAGCCCTGACCTCCCACACCCCAGTCAGGTCTACAGCTCCAGGATGACATGGGTAGAGTGCTCACTGGGCCATCAAGGCGGGTTTGGAGAAACGTAGAAAGGTCATGGCTGGTGCTCTGCTTCCCCAAGTACCGCCTGGGAGAGACAAGCCTGTAAGGGAAACCTACATTTCCAACGGCTGCTGTGCATTTTAAGGGATGGGTACCACCAGGCAGCATGGGCAGAAGTGCGTGCCTGTATAGACAGGGCCTGGGACAGCCTTACTTCCACCCCTACACCAAGTCTCCCTTGGCTTGGGCAGAGCACAGAGAAGATCTGGAGAGTACTCAAGAGCCTGTGAAAGGGGTAGTAATGGTTGCTAACAGTTGAGATCTGAGAAGGCTGCCTGCAAGGACTTGCTAAGACACAGAAGGGAAAAGCTGCAGCAGAGGCTACAGGGAGGTCTGACCATGACTAGGGGCCTGAAGGTAGACATGACCGAGTCAGAGAACCAACAGAGCCAACAAACTCCAGAAGCAGTGGAAGACGGCTGAGCCTGCACTCCGGGGACTGCAAGACTATCCGCCAGGTACACCAGGCTTCGCTCTCCTACAGGGACGCTGGGAGGCCTGAAGCTGAGGCCCAGACGACCACACACAGACAAGGGGCTCCCTCCCCTCTCCCCTGCCCTCCACCTCAGATGCCATCTTGGAAAAGAGCAGAGACCAAACTTCTTAAAAAGTGAAAACCAGACCTGATGGGAAAGAGAACTTCAAAATATTTATACTCAACAGGGACTATTTTTGAACTGGAAGAGCCTGAGATGTCTTTCATGGACATATTTGTTTCTTTTTGTTTGTGGGTTTTTTTCCCCTATGCTTATAAGGGCTTCAGAGTAGAAGGAGATCAATTACTAAAATAAAGATTTCCAGGTTTTTCACACCTGAGCGGTAGTGCATAAAGTCTGGCCCCACTCCAGCTGTAACAGAGGATGGGGAGGAGACAGGTCTTTCTTGCCTCCATGTCTTGGAAGGAGAAGTATCCACCTCCCCACCCTCCTCTCGCCACCACCACTGCACTGGGAGAGAGAAAGTAAGAAACAGTCCCAAGGACACCAGTCACTTTAGCATGTGATTCACTATCCCTGAGGAGCCATCATTATGGTAACACGGCAGCCAGAAACATGAGGACTGATATTTAGAAAGATGGTTTGAATCTCTCCCTCAATAACTACAGCAGTTGCAGAAAGCTCTGAGAGAGGCACCAGGAATGCAGTTTGTGGGTGAAGGAGCTGAACCAGGACGTGGTCTTTCCTAGTTGTTGAGAGACTGGCTCAGGGCCTCAACCGGGAGAGTGTGCCCTTGCTCCTAGTTCTGTCAGCTCCCTTGCCTGTTACACTAGAACATTCCAAGAGCTGTTTGAGCTGAGGTTTTCAGAAGAGAAACCAGCCTTGCCAGGACAAGGAGAAGAAAGACCGGAGAGTTGCTACAGGGAACTCACCCTGTGTCGCTGTGGTGGGTGTAGCCCAGCTCAGGAGCCACCTGGAGAGCTGCCTTGTCCAAGTGCGGCTTGGCTCTGCTCACTCCGTGGTCAGCCTGTCCTATACCAGCCTCTCATCCCCTCAGCCCTGTCGTACTGGCCCATGGCTTTTCAGACCAGACCCATTGGTTCCTTGAGAATTCTCTCCAAGTGATATGCTAGTTCTAATACTGTCCCTGGCTATGTACTTGCTAAAAAAGTGCAATCCTTAAAACCTGGTTGCTTTTCAACCACATCTCTACCACCCTAGCTATTTCCGTTCTTCCTAGCTACTGCACAGATCCATGCCACAGCTTGAATCACAACTCCTGCCATCAGTTCTGCAAATTTGGTTTTCATATGGCGACCATTATGGCACACCTTCAATGTGCTAGGCACAGTAGTAGACATTTTATTTTCTTTGCAGTCCAATTGGGTTATATCTTCTTTATTATGTTATATTAGTTACCAGACAGTATTTCATTAGTTTTTGATGTAATGTTCCACGCTTCATTGTTTGCATATAACACCCAGTGCTCATTGCAATACATGCCGTCCTTAATACCCATCACTGGGCTGACCCATCCCCCCACCCCCCTCCCCTCTGAAACTCTCAGTAGTAGACATTTTAAATGCATTTCATTTCATCCTTACAACAGTTATGTGAATTGAGTATTATGAGCCCCATTTTTACAGAAGAAATAGAAGTGGGGAAAGGTAAAATTACCGTCCCAAGGTTGCAAAGTGAGTTATTTGCAAATCCATGATTTAAAAACCTAGGTCTATCTTTAATCCGGCACTATGGTGCAGTGCTTCTGTATGTCCGCTTGAACCACAAAGCTGCCCGTAGCCACACATCAATGCCTTTCCTCCCTCCCACTGCTGCTGCTAGGGAATGAGAGCCTCTCGATCATTCTGACTTGTCATTATCATTGTTGTGCGAAGAGAATGGCTTCCGGATTCAGTGCTAACTGGATAAATCTCACCCACCCCTGGAGACCCTTCGTTTCTCGTATCCTGTTATCAATTGCCTCAAAACAATAGTGTAAGCGTGTATGTGTCTGTGGCTGTTCAATATACGCTCCTTTGGGTTGTCGATGAAAAAGATGAACTAGATGTTGGAACGTTTATATGCCAGTACATATTATACTCCACTGCTGTCCCAGGAGACCTGTCCAATTATCAGCTATCATGCAAAAATGACTTATGCTAAACCAGCAAATGCTTTCCAGAATTGTTCAGTATTTTTTAAACATCTGAATTGTTGGACATTTTATATAGTTGGATCACAAGGATGATGAAAGCGGTTTGTCTTGTGCATCCCACTTCCTTGTTTATATTGGTAGTTTGAACCTTCTCCTTTAGAACAAGGTTCTGGTTTTGTCCTTCCTGAACGTTCCCCTGCTTGCCACTGGTTATGTCTCTAGCTCCTTCGGATAGTCACTGCTAAGTTCTTGAGGCATTCGTTAATCATGCCTTTCTCCTCTCCAGGTTCTGAAGAAACTGAGAAATACACAAAGGCATCAGAAAGAGGTCCTAATACCAGGTGCACGGCTGGCTACCCGGACCGGTGCGTGGGGACCTGAATGAGTTTTGCACTCCTTCCTCTCTGAAGACATCTCTTCAACAGTCTCAGCAGCTAGACAACCTCAGACCTCTCCCCTCCAGGGCAGAGCCGGCCCCCATGGGCTCACCACATGGAAGAGGCAGGAGCAAAAGAAGGATGTGTGCCAGCTTCAGGCCACTGAGCCCGAGAAAGGTAGCCACAGAGAGTGTGCGAGTTCGAAAAAATATGGCTGCAGCCTCCTCCCATCCCTGCACGCACGTGCCCCTGCACTATGAGGTCACCCCTTCTCCCCTCAAGAAATAGACGTTCTTTCTCAATTCCCTCTTGAATCTGGGCTGCCCTGTGACTCACTCTGGCCAATGGAAAGCAGTGGAATGACATTATGCAACGTCTGAGCCCAGACCGAAAGATACCTCTGCATTCTCTGTCTTGGAACCCAGCTGCCAAGTGAGGAAGCCTCTGCTAGCTCTCGCCAAGGATGAAAGCCGGCGTGCCCCAAGTGTAACCTGTGAATGACACCATCCAGGAGCAGCTGAAACCCAACCAAGATGCCAACTGATCACAAGCACATGAGCAAACCCAGTAACACCACAGAGAACAGAGAATAACAATTTCGACTGAGTCCTGCTCCATTTGCCAGCCCACCAAATCTCAAGCAAATAAACTTATGCACGAACAGAGAGCACGCTCAGTAATTACTAATTCAGCCTCACCAATCAGATAAGGCTCTCTGGTATAAGAGTAGTGTGGCTTTACTATGGTTTTCTATGGAAACATGCTGGTGGGGTAATTTTCCCACCACAAGTGATGATCCTGCTCCCATCACGCATGCTGAAGTCTTCCAGAAACACCAGGGGACTCTTTAAACACTGACCTTTACGAGGGGGTATTGAAAAGTAGTGTATTTCTTTCCTATTGCCGCTATAACAAATTAACACAAACTTGGTGGCTTAGAATGGCACAGAGGTATTAGCCTACATTTCTAGAGGTCAGAAGTCTGAAATGGGTCTCGCTAGGCTAAAATCAAGGTATCAGCAGGGCTGCATTCCTTCTGGATACTCAGGGACGATTCTTTTTTTTTTTTAAGATTTTATTTACTTATTTATTTATTTGACAGAGAGAGACACAGCGAGAGAGGGAACACAAGCAGGGGGAGTGGGAGAGGGAGAAGCAGGCTTCCCGCTGAGCAGAGAGCCTGACGCAGGGCTCGATCCCAGAACCCTGGGATCATGACCTGAGCCGAAGGCAGACGCTTAACGACTGAGCCACCCAGGCGCCCCTCAGGGAAGATTCTTTTCCTTGTGTTTTCCAGCTACTAGAGGCTGCCCACATCTCTTGGCTTATGATCCCCTGCATCTTCAAAGGCAACAGTCGCTGGTTGAATTTTTCCCAATGACTGACTCTTTGACCTCCCTGTACCACACTGAATGACCCTTTTGATTACATTGGGCCCACCAGGATAACCCAGGAGACTCTCCCTATTTTAAAATCACATGAGGAGCAACCTTGATTCCCCTTTGCCATGTAACAAACATATTCACAGTTCCAGGGACCTGGACTTGGACATCCTTATGCGTGGGGGTGGGGGTGGCATGATTCCGTCTAACACAAACAACAATCACAGAGCAGCATCACGCTCCTTAGTAAGGATTAACCCTCAGTTCTCTGCTTGCACCTCTCCTAACAGTTTCAAAGTACCCTAAAAGTAGGGGAAATAAGAAGCCATATTTTTATGACATCTTGGAGTTGACCATGTAGGACAGAAATGGAACCTTGTTGAAAACAAAATACATTTTATTTCTTGCTTCTAATAGTCCTGTGAAGGCCAAGTTGACAAATGGCCCAGCTTCCCTCTCAATCATGTTGCCAATAACAACATTGAAATGGTGCTTGGGGCCTTTAGGCTGGACCCTGTCAACAAGACAGGCCTCACAGAGTAAGAGGCAATCTGTCTTGGTCTGTTAGATGCTAGAAGATTTCTAATGGCAATGATGGGGAGAGCACTCTATTCCCCCTGTTTCCATCAGTCTGCAAGGGGTGGGAAAGAAGTAACACAGCAGACTTCCCTGCCAGAAGCCAGAGGAGATGGATACAGTAAGAATACAGAACTCTTCTGCCTACTAGGCCATTTCCTTCTTGTATGGAAATGCTACAAGGAGCATTATGAGGACATCTGTACCAGGCAGGTGTGTGGACTCATCTCATCTGCTGAATGGTGCAAGATACTGAAGGTCATCTCTATGAATGTGATGGGCATGCATTCACCCAGGCCCCATAAATAAACAAAGTGAGAGTGGAAGTATCATGTTGTACCTTTAGAGGAATATGTGCGAAGGGAGACTATGGGCCAATCATGCTAGCACTGCTCTTGAGTGTGTGTGGGGTGTGTGTGCGTGTGTGTGTGTGTGTGTGTGTGTGTGTTTGGGGCGGATGGTTGAGCACAGACACACAAGAGAATAAGTGTCTCAACATGTCAATCAGGATAACTGGACAATGGACTATAGAAAAGAAGTCAGTGCCAAGGCAGGGCACCAGAGGGAGTCAGACAGAGAAGAGAGTGTAAGACCCAGCTACACCCCACCCTTGCCAGACATGAGTGAAGACCTCGGGCAAGCTCTTTAACTTGGTTTTCTCAGCGATAAAGTGAGGATGACAATAAATACTTGCTTCCTAGCATCCTGTGGGAGACTGTTACACTGCATGCCCCCAGTGAATGCCCTCCTTCAGTATCCATGCCCTGGCCTATCTCCCTCCCCCACTGATGCTAGGTTTCACCACGTGCTTTGCTTTCACCGATGGGATCAAATGGGACACGTACAGAGGCTGACGCATGTTTGCACACTGGGGCGTGCCCTTTTAGAAGACTGCCACCACTGTCCAAGAAACCTAGGATATCTTGCCGGGAAAGCCACGTGGAGGAGAACCGAGATCCCCCACTGGCAGCCCCAGCTAATCACCAGATGTGTTGTGACCACCAGAGAGTCACCATCTGGGACCACTTTACCCTAGTTGAGCCACGTGAGCAGATGACTGCAGTGCCGTGAGTGATCCCAAGCAAAACCAAAGAATAACTGCCCCCCTCCAAATTGCAGAACGCCCATCATATTTGTAGAGACGATCCTTTGTCTAGTGCACCATTCGGCGGATGAGATGAGCCCATGTGCCTACCTGGTACACATGCCCTCTTTTTAATCACCCCTTTAGCATTCGATTCCAAGGAGCAAACGGCTGAGGAGGCAGAAAAGTTCTGTGGATGGATCTTTAATCCGTCCATCTCCTTCTCTGGCTTCTGGCAAGGCGGCCTGCTGCATTGCTACGTTTACTGCAGAATAAAGTTGTTGCTTTACACCACTAAGTTTTGGGATGGTTTGCTGTGTAGCAATAGTTCTTGCTGGGGTTAAATCAGTATGTTTGCTCTCTCTGACCTCTCTGAATCTGACTCTTCTTCTGAGAGTGACTTCGCCCAGGGCACACGTGTGGGGCAGAGCCCCAGATCCTCCATCATTTGGCCCCTGCTCCACCCTGCCTGCTCCCTCCCTCTCCCTCCTCCGCTGTCCCCATCCACACTAAGCCTCTTTCTGGCCTCAAACTCAGCTGATGTGTTCCCACCTCAGGGCCTTTGCCCTTAGAAAGCTTCCCTCTACTTTCTTCACGTGACTGCCTCTTTCTCTTCATGGAGGCTTCTCCTCATTGTCACTGGCCATGGAGGCCTTCTCTGACCTTCCTAAGCTAAGACACCCCTCCCACCAGCCGTCAACCTGCATCATGGTACCCAATTAATCTCCCTGGGGGTGCTCTAACGCACCTTCGATGATCTGATTTGTTTCCGGGAGGGGGCCCCGGAGCCCCGGGAATCAGCTTTGTTTGCCACTGTTCTCACGGCAAGGGACACAATCGGCTCTCGAGAAGTCCAGACTGACTGACTGACTAGCAGATGGCAGAACAGACACTCAGACCAGGGCAACCACCTGTCGAACAGATATCAAGGGGTTTTCTGGCATGCAGGACCTTCAGGGCTCAAACTGGGGAAGTCCCAGGCAAACTGGGACAGTCGACCCCGTGAACTCAAATCCACACCTGCTAAACCTCTGTCCGGTCAGTGCTCCTTCCTCTGGGCTGCACTTGGGATTCCAGAACATCTCATGTGAGGTCAGAGACCTCAGGCCTCACATCAGTGCCTGACACAAAGGAGACCAACAACAAGTATGTGTTGAGTGAATGAATGAATGAATCAATGAATCAATCAGATAAATGAATGGCTTGGGTCCCTTAAGTAGAAGATACACAGAATCACCCTGTGTTAGCTCCTTGGTTTGAACCGTGCATCCTCACTGCTCGGCAGCATCACACGGTGGGTCAGCCCCTGCATCTCGGCATCGCACGCTGTGAGCTGGAATAAAGTCCTCAGGCAGTCAGCTGCTTGTGCCCCTATTTCCCCCCCTGGTGGGGTGCAGGGTCTTAGCGGTAAAGCAAAGGCCCACCTCAGAGGAGCTCGGATAGGCTCACGAAGCAGGGCCAGGGAAGATGCAAACCCAAACCCAAACAGAGACTCTAGACAAGTGGCTCACATACACTGGAAGGTGTTTGCTCCTTGGGGGATTTTGTTCTTACTCGTTCGAGTCTGAGGACAAATGCTACGGTCCTGCGCAAAAGGATGGACAAGGGCGAGAGGCACGAAGGTAGGTCAAGACGCCTCCGCTCCCCTTGGGCCCGGTGAGGCGCTGCAAGACCAGGAGAAGGCAGGTGTGCACGTCCAGGTAGCACAAGTCTGGGGCTTAACTGGGGTAGCAAAAGTCTGGGAATGCCACCTTCCCAGGGTAGGGTGGCAGGGAAAACAGACAGCTCTGGTAGTCAGGTTCTGAGCCAAGAGGCAAGGGATAGCACCTTCCCGTGTGGGACACAAAAATACATGTTCAAGGGCTCAGAGTCTCTATAACAAGAGACGGTGAGCATTCGAGCCCAAATCACCCAAGTCTGAATCCCACCTCTGCCATGTAACACATGTGTGACCTTGGGCCGACTATTTAACCCCTCTAGACCTCAGTTTCCTCATCTGTAAACTGGGATCTCTCTGACAACTGGAGATCCTGGACGTGCAGCGCTTGGCAAGTACTAGGCATTTGTAAATGGGGGCTGTGCTTATGGTCGTTACATTACAGGTTTACATCCAAGGGAAAGCTTCTCGGGCTAAGGATGATGGGTGGTTCTGTCCCTGAAGAAGGAATGATTTGTGAATCCAGCCATGCTTTATGAGCGGGCTCTGGCATCCTCACGGCGGGATGGGAGTTATGGGGCCGGTGGTTTGGGATGCTCTTTTTTTTTTTAATTTTTATTTATTTATTGAGAGAGAGAGAGAATGACAGAGAGAGAGCATGAGAGGGAGGAGGGTCAGAGGGAGAAGCAGACTCCCCACTGAGCAGGGAGCCCGATGCGAGACTCGATCCTGGGACTCCAGGATCATGACCTGAGCCGAAGGCAGTCGCTCAACCAACTGAGCCACCCAGGATCCCCTGGGAGGCTCTTAACACAGACCGCCTAAGCCCTCCCCCACACTCCCGTTCGAATTCCTGACTCCCATTTAGACTTAATAGACTTGGATTTAACGAGATAGCTATTACACTTTAAATACACACCAAATGGCCAGAAATGCACCGTTCACTGCAAATGAGAAACGAGAGAGGCCACCTCTGCTGCATCTCTGGTGTATCTGAAGCACAGCTTTGAATAATTAATTTGCCATTTCGATAATACACAATGACCGGCCTATTAAGTCAAGAATCCTGCATTTATTAAATGCTAACTTAGTGGCAAGCAAACAAACCTAAGTCAATACTTGCCCTGCCAGTTATTAAAAGCTCCTGTCCCTGAGGACTCGTGTGGGAGGCAGACCACGTGGTCGGGCCGAGGCAGTGAGGAGGAAGGGCAGCGGGGAAGCGGGAGCATCTGGGAGGTGACTCAGAGCCTCACCCAGCTCAGGTGGGTGGGGGGAGCACTCACTACTTGGACAGGCTGAGGTCGGTGCCAGAGCAACCACCCAAATTTCCCACCAATGAAAAAGGGCAGCTAGCTGGAACATCTGCTTTTCGTTTGGGCCTTCTGGAAGCTATTTATTGCCCAAAGATGGGGCTTAGAGGCAGGAAAGGTGTGTAGAATGGGATGGGGGGTCCCAGTATGAGGCCCTCTCTCACCACAAGCAAGGGAGAACGGAAGAATATGGTCCTGTGTTGTAGCTGGCTGCCCAGGATGCATGTGGACGGTATGGATTTACACATTGTTACACCAGTTAGAATAGCAAAAATTGACAAGGCAAGAAACAACACATGTTGGAGAGGATGTGGAGAAAGGGGAACCTTCTTACACTATTGGTGGGAATGCAAGTTGGTACAGCCACTCTGGAAAACAGTGTGGAGGTTCCTCAAAAAATTAAAAATAGAGCTACCCTATGATCCAGCAATTGCACTACTGGGCACTTACCCCAAAGACACAGATGTAGTGAAAAGAAGGGCCATATGCACCCCAATGTTCATAGCAGCAATGTCCACAATAGCCAAATGTAGAAAGAGCCGAGATGCCCTTCAACAGATGAGTGGATAAAGAAGATGTGGTCCATATATACAATGGAATATTACTCAGCCATCAGAAAGGATGAATACCCAACTTCTACATCAACATGGATGGGACTGGAGGAGATTACACTAAGTGAAATAAGTCAAGCAGAGAAAGTCAATTACCATATGGTTTCACTTATTTGTGGAACATAAGGAACAGCATGGAGGACATTAGGAGAAGGAAGGGAAAATGAAGGGGGGTGGAATTGGAGGGAGAGATGAACCATGAGAGACTATGGACTCCGAGAAACAAACTGAGGGTTCTAGAGGGGAGGGGGGGTGGGAGATGGGTTAGCCTGGTGATGGCTATTAAGGAGGGCACGTATTGAATGGAGCGCTGGGCATTATAGGCAAACAATGAATCATGGAACACTACATCAAAAACTAATGATGTAATGTATGGTGACTAACATAACATAATAAAATTTTTTAAAAAAGAGTATGGGTTTTGAAGAGAAAACAATTAGGACGCTTTCGATGGCACGTAAAAGCAAAGCCGACTCCAAACAGTTTAGACATTAAGGAATGCCATTCTCACCCAAAAGGAAATTCAGAAATAGGTTTCTCAGTTGGGATTAGATGCGGCTGCATATAAAACACAAATAGCAGTGGCTTAAACACAATAGAGGTTTATATTCCTCTCAAATCAGAGAAGCCCGGAGATAAACAGCCAAAAGCTGGTACGGCAGCTCCACAGTCAGCCAAGGACCCACACTCTCCACACGGCCATCTTTAGCACGTGGCTTCCATCCTCAAGTTAGCTTCATGGTCACAGAATGGCTGTCACCGCTCTAACCATCATGTCCACATTCCAGGAAGTAGGAAGGTAAAGAGGGGTGGAGCAAAGGGCCACTTAACACTTTCATTAGCTACCTGCATTGACACAGGAGTCTGGAAAATGTGGTTTTATATCTGTGTACATGGCTACATCCACCAGTATAGATTTTCTGTTGCTAAGGAGGCAAAATAGAGTGGACACTGGAAAGGCAACTAGTAGTTTCTGGCTGCTGGAGGCTCCTAGGATGGGCCATTTCGTGACTCACCCCACCATCAAGGACCCAGGTTCTATCTTGGCTCTGCCATCTTGGCCTTGTCCTCAGATTGGTAGAAAGGGCTATGCAGCAGTTCCAAATGTCTCATACAGATGTGATAACATGGTGAGGCCAGGGGGGCAGGGGGGTGGGGAGAGCATGTGGAGGCTGGGCTCCAAGACCAGATGGAGCATATTCTAGCTCTGGACCTCGGGCCATGGACTGAATACCTCCAAGCTGAGCTTCTTCTCCCCCGTCATGCCTGCCTTGGAGGGCGTAGTGAGGCTCGAATGAGATCATGTATATCAAGTATGTGTGCATATCATTTTACAGTTCCGTTTGTATCCCCTGCTCCACGCTTGCGAGACACAATGCCTTAGGCCTTAGCTTCTCAAATACACAGAATCCTGTTCAAGCTACCACTCACCAGAGTGGAAGGAATCCCAGTCATCACACTTTTGAGGCTTCTCCTCCCCAGGGTTATCAAGTCCAGAAAGGACGTTCGCCAAACCATCCCTCCCAAGCAGGAAGGAGTCCTGAATCACTCCGTCTCTTGTTTCCATTGCTGCTATACTTCGTAACTGCCTCAAACAATTAAAAATAAGACCACTTCTGGGGGCGCCAGGATGGCTCAGTCGTTAAAGGTCTGCCTTCAGCTCAGGTCATGATCCCAGGGTCCTGGGATCGAGCCCCACATCGGGCTCCCTGCTCGGCGGGAAGCCTGCTCCTCCCTCTCCCACTCCCCCTGCTTGTGTTCCCTCTCTCACTGTGTCTCTCTGTCAAATAAATAAATAAAATCTTAACAAAAATAATAAAAAATAAATAAATAAATAAAAATAAGACCACTTCTGACAGTGATCGGGCAAGCCCTCCATGCAGGGCACTCTGAGTGCTCTATGTAAATGAACGCGTTCAGTGTCACAGAGCTGCTCTGGGCCCACGGCCCTCCACACGCTGTGCAGTGACACTGCTCCATGCTGTCCTGGGCTCTGCTCACCGGCTCCCTGCTCGCGCCAACAGAACCGCTGGAAGAGGCATCCATCTCCCTGGCTGGCTCACTCCCTCAGAGCCAAGCAAAGCCCTGGAGGCCCCTTGTCTAGCCCTGGTGACCTTGGTTCTTCATGTGCAGTCCTCCCAGTACCTCGCAATCATTCTCTGCCACAGCCCCCCAGCCATAACCTCAGAGGTGCTGTTCTAGAATAGACCCAACCCTCCATCCTGAGCAGAGTTCACACTTACTGTCCTGCTTCTCAATTTGGGAAATCCACCACCCCTCCTTTTGCCATTTTCCTCTCTCAACACCATCCACCACAAACACGGACCACTCCTGCTCCATCCTCCCAAACTTGAACCTGACAGCTCCCTAATATCCCTTCCACCCCTCCCCCATTGTGCAGAGGTCCTACAGGTGGCAGAAAAGTGGGCTGACTCCCCCACCACGCTTATAACTGTGGTTGACTCAGACAGCCTAAAGTTCAAGCAAAAGGAAGCTCACCTACCCACATTGCTGAGGTGGATCTTCTCAGTCCCCAGATTCAAATGCTAGTCTCTTCTAGAAACACCCTCACAGACACACCCAAAAATAAGGTCTCACCAGCTCTCTGGGCACCCCTTAGCCCATTCAAATTGCCACAGAAAATTAATTGTCCCACCCTGGCTCCCAGCTCTTAATGATGCACAAGCCCCTCCCCGCTTCCTTTCCATCTCTACTGCTACCCACCAAGCTCAGACCATTCCCATCTTCATTCCTGGCCCACCAGAGCAGGTTCTTAATGGTCACCCGTGTAATCTGTCTTTTGACAATCTAGTGCCATGAAGTATGAATCATTCACTCTAAAGCATTCCCTTGGTCATTCCAGTCTCCTCAAAAATGCATGCTGCGTATAATGAATTTAGGCACACCAGGAATATATAAAAACATTTTTCAAAGAAAAAGAGGAAAGCTCTCTTCCTATTCAAATTCCCTTTCCCCAAGGTTACTGCTGGTAACAGTTAGGTATGTATTCTCCTGGACTCTTTCCTAGGTATACATGTATTTTATACTTTTTTTCCCCCAACCAAGCACAGTATAGCTTTACTAACTTGACTACACTGCAGGAGGGACTTGCCCTGAAATCGCATAAAAAACCATCCCTATGTGATTCTTTAGGGGCCATATTCACTCAAAGTAATGGAAATTTAAATTCAATGGCCCTGCTGGGGGAGTGTTCTGAAGCCCACAACTCCCATTTTTGTTGCTGTTGTATTTCTGTTGCTTCATTCTCTGCTGGTTTAATTAGTGCATGGTAGCGTCTGAAGCAATATCATTTCTATTCCAGTTATGGCCAGAGGCAGTTAGCGTAAAATTCACAATATTTTTAATTCCAATAAAACTATTCAGTCTAATGGTCCTGTTCCAGCAACTTTAGAGGTTAGAACACCGAGCATCTGAAGCTGCAGACAGGGAAAAAAGACTTCCAATTGGAGGGGGTGGGGGTCTTAGAAGGAGGGCTCTTCAAAGAGCTCTCACGGCCGGGTAGGAGCTCCTGGCAGTTCATGGAGCCTTGGTCTCCCAACCATCCCCCGAAAAAGCAGCCTCCAAGGTTTAGCTTAAAATTGTGTTCTGACAGTGCTGGCTTGGGGAGAAGAGCTTGTATCAGAATTCCCAGTCTGTTGTAGTTAAGGCTGAGACTGCTTTCGGTTCTGCAAGTGGTCCCAGAGCTGCCAGTGATGGGCGGCAGAGTTGCTGGGTCTGGGGTCCTTCTGAGCTGGCTTTCCGACGTGGAGAAGGTGGGAGGTCCCAGTGACCTTGTGACACGCTGGCCAAGGTTTCAATCTGGCTCTACCGTTTAAGAACTAGGCCCACTTGAGGGATATACTGAAGCTCTCCAAACCCTGGTTTCCTCGTTTATCAAGAGGGGTTAAAAAACCCACCAAAAAGGGTTTGTGCGGATATGGGAGTTGCCCAGCACGTAGCCAGACGCGGTAAATGGGACCCCGTTCTTGGTCCATCCGTAGTTTTTGAAGACGAGGCTTCTGCCTCCAAATTAGTAGTTTCTGATGATCTCCCCCCAACAATACCCACCCCTAGGGGAAAAAAAAAAGTCACAAGGAACAGGTGGGTGGCCGGGGAGAGGATTTACTGACATTGGGAAGGACGCTTATGGGGCTAACAGGAGGGGAGGCAGCCAAGCCAGGCCTCTGTGGTGCTGCTGTTGCCAGGAGGCATTACAAGGACACAAAGCATTCCTCCAGCCCCTCCTGGACTGGCTGTCCTCCCTGCTTCTCACTTTTTCCTAAAGCTCTCGGGCCCTGGCTGGCCGCCGCTTTCCTAGGAAACACAGATGGTCAGCATAGAAAATGCAGGCTGGATCTGAGCTCGCCTTATACAACACTGGCTAAATCATCCTGCCCTAGGGCAATAAAATGCTCTCTTGCTCTCTCTCTCTCTCCCTCTCTCTGTCTCTCCGTCTGTCTCTCTCTCATACACACACGGAATATATCCTGCGTACCTTCGATGTGTTTCACATATCCCGCCTTCCAACCACCATAAAATAACAGGTACTGATAGAACAATCACAGATATCCTGTTCCTCTTCTTTACCCTAAATAATAAAGGTCTCAAACCCCCTTCCTGATCTGAGAGACATCGCTACACAAATTTACGGAAATGCTGGATCTGCTAACTGTGGGAGTCAAAAAGACAAGACCTGTTGTTGTTGTTGTGTGGGTGTGTTTGCCACCACAATCAATGTTTATTCAGACCCAAGGCAGGTGTGTCACCTGTGATGTGTCACTAGGCACGTGAGTGACAAATGATGCTGCTTGGTTTTGATTTTTATTGGCTCCTGATAAAAGGTGCCTAAAATACATCCTGTTGAGACTGTACAGCATAACTCTATCTAATTAATTGTTAGAGTTTTCTCATTATTATTTGAAAAGTAAGCGTACCTGGGTGGCTCAGTCAGTTGAGCGTAGGACTCTTGGCTTCAGCTCAGGTCATGGTCTCAGAATCCTGGGATGGAACCCCGTTCCGGCTCCGCGCCCAGTGCAGAGTCTGCTTGTCCCCCTTCCTCTGCTCCTCCCCCCCCCTCTTGCTCTCACTCTCTCGAATGAATAAAAAATCTTTTTTAAAAAAAAAAAAGTAATGAAGGTGATAATTTGTCAAAAGTCACACACAGAAGTGTTGAGTGGAAGATGGTCCAGCCCAGAAATGCTCTCTTAGAGACCACCTGCCCTGTCACGTGGTAGAAGCTGGATGAGCCAATGGGGAAAGGTTTGTTCCAAACCGGACCAATCAGGTTCGTTGTCCCTGCACCGTAAGAGCTTGAATGGGCGGCGCTGGGGGCTGAGACATCTTACACCCACGTCTCTGGGAGAAGGTCCTCCCTCCTGCTTATCTAGCCAGGGCTCCCTAGCTCTGGTGATTTCCAATCCTCAATTTCTGGTTCTTCCATCAGTGACCTATTCCAATGTCCTTCCACCAAATCCCACTTTCGCTTCCTGACTTGGCTGGTCAGTTTCCGTTGCTTGCCACCCAGCCCCTCAACTGATTCAAGTGTAGCAGGTACACATTTTACAATCACACAAAGACGGGGAGTACCGAGATGTCCTATACTGTATTCCTCTCTACCTGACCCTAACTTTTAACTTGATCCTCCACACACACCCATCAATACTTAGGCAGCATGCTTCCTCCAAGGACGCTAGGACAGGTAAAGTAAAAATGTATACAGTAAAAAGTCAAAGTGCCTCCTCCCCCCACCCCAAGCACACACACGTCTTGAGGAGTAACACTATGGACTTTATATGTATCTTCCCAGACATGTCTCTACAAGGCTGGGTGTGTGTTTTGTAAGACCAACTGAACGCCTACGATGTGCCAGAAACCATATCAGGACTTTTCACCTACTCTGTTTTATCAACTCCCATAATCTCATTTAATTCTCACAGTGCCCCTGTGAGGGAAGCATTAATATCCCATTTTACAAATGAGAAAACCAAGGCGGGAGGACTTCTATGTAGTCCAGCTCCCTCACTGATCCTAAGAGGTATGCAGAGCTGTCAGCATCCCTAACTAAATGACCCTCTAGGTGGGAAAACATGGCAAGGTCAAGGACCCTCTTTTAGCCTGTTGGCTTGGTTTTGCCCTGTGCGAGCAAGGGTATCATACATGGGAGCAGAGAACCAAGAGAAAGCTTTTTGTTTCTTACTATTTCTTCTTTGCCAATTCTGGGTTGTTTTATGATCTCCCTCCCCACCTCAAAAAAGTCACTTAGAAAATAACCCAGTGATTGGTGATTACCCCCACTTTCTCTCTCTGACTCCCTTTGGTTAAAGCCTTTATTTATCCTCTGGTTATTTAGCCAACAGAAACAGGCAAGCAAAGGAAAAGATTTCAAAATAATCCCTCTCTTTTCCCCCAATCCTTCTGATTGTTCTTTCCCTCCTCCTTTCTGTCACAGATGCCAACAGGAGAAATAGAAAGCACCGCTTAATAGGAGAGGAGTTTTAGATATTCTTGCTCTTTAGGAATCGTCCCTGGGTTCTTCCTTCTGCGCTCCTTACTGGAGTTTTAATGGACATTGTAACATACATATAACATGAACGTGTAACCATGTGGAAAACCAGGATGGTGACAGAGTCTGCAGATGTGAACAGAACCGAGCAAAGAGGGACCACCATGGGAAAGCTCTGATGTGGAAGTCAGGTAAAGTGTGCTCAAGTTCCAGGTATGCCAGGAACTCGCTGTTTACCTTGTGTTCATTACACAACACTCTGTAGCTCAACTTTCTCCTCCATCAATGAAGAACAGTCACCCACGCCTGCTCCCTACCCCTCCCTCGCAGGCTGTCGTAAAAATCCACCAGACTGGCATGGGAGAGGGCTCAGCAAAACTGCAAGAAGCTATATAAATATATCACCATCATTAATCCTCAGCCTTTCCCCTGTTATTCCTTAGGCCCATACTGTCCCTAAAATGCAGCCATTCTTTAAACTCAGGAAGGCAAGAAACGGCCTCTGAGGTTTCTTGCTTCCTTTTCCCCTCAGTTGGAATGAAAAGGAACCAGAGATATTCAAGAGCACGTCTCAGTTGTCTGGTGTGTAACAAACATGCCCACCCCCACAGAGCACCTACCTGCTTCCCAGTGGCAGTCTCAGAGTTGGCTCCTGGGAGGGGAGAAACCAGAGGAGAAATTACAGTCGGCATTCTTGCGTGCAATGCTCAGGCTATTCTGGTCCTGAGACAGCAATGGTATGGTCCATGGGACTATTAGGTCAACCCACATTTTTTCTAGTCATTCTTACCCCACCGGATACAATATCACAACCGCATGGAGCTTTCCAGCCTGCACCATCTCCCAGTAGATGGGCTCCATCGTGCAGCCAAAGAGAGCTATAAATGAGCACCTGTTTCAGACATGCTTAGAGAAAGGCAATGTGTCAGTGCCAAGGAAGAGAGGAGTTCCTAGTAAGAGGCCCTTTTGCTAACTCTCCAGGGTTCTTCTCAGCCCCAGGAGGCCACGGGCCATTGTAGGGAATATAACTTTGCTCTCTTGGCAGACCAGGGTTGGAATTCATCTTCTGCCACTTAGCAGAAGCCTCCTGAGCCAAGTGTTACTTGTCACAATGCTCCAGTTTTCCCATCAATGAAATGGGGGAATAACAACTCTGGGACAGGATGGGGTGGGTCTTAAAGCTTAAGTGCACAGAAAGCTCTCAGCACCTGCCTTACACGTAGGAAGTACCCTGGAACCTGAGGTCCTGAGCAAGCCTGAACGGCAGGAGTGGCCCTGGGTTACATGAAACTCGGGGGAAATCTGCCTGTTTCTCCACAAAGGGCACAGGAGGAGAGACAGGAGGGGAAGGACAGCTCGATGTGCCACCCTCCACCCCCAGTTTGGGGAGCCCGGCAGATCTTCAGCAAAGTCACTAAACTCGTACCTTTGGTCCAAGTGCATTTGGTGGAGGGAGAGGGATTAAGACACTGAACTTCGCAGCCCTGTTAATGTGTGCTGGAGCCAAGGCAACAAACAGAGAAGCAGGAAGCAGATGCAGAAGGACAAGCTCGAGGAACAAAGCCCCCAGGGACCCTCAGAAATAGAGGGAGAGTCTCTGCACCCTCCCAAACTTCAGGATAGGAATCTGGATAGAGATGAACTGAACTTCGAAAGAGCGGGGCAGGTTCAACCAACAAGAGGGTGACGCCACGGCCGTACCCTCATCATCTCGACCACCATCACCACCAGACGTTATCAATCATCCACCTACGGGATGCAGAAAACTGGCTTTAGGCGGTGCCAGCCGGGGCCCACGAGGCTGGCACATTCCCAACCAGGGGCTGCGTTGCTGAAGAACGTGTAGCTGGCTTCCCGTCATCTCATTGTTGAAACGTGAAGCTACATCTCCATTCACTGGTCCCCACCAGCCACCAGCGAGCACCTGTTAGTTACCCCTTCCGGCCCCTTTTCAGTCCCGCAGCAATGACTTTTCCTGGGGCTGCAAGTCCCTTGATCTCCCACTCAGGCTGCTCACCATTCTGCCGACTCTCCCGTCTGCACTGCAGTGAGCCCCCAGTTATGAATTACTTACCTGCTGGCCATCATTTCAATGTAAATGGATTTTAAAAAGCAGCGAAGGAATATATTTTCATTTGGAGTTAAAGCATCCATTTTTTATTGGGAGTTTGAGTCTGGTCTCGAAGAGATGGCAGAAGAATAACTCCAAGGCTAATATAGCCAATGATTATGATGGAGATCCCAGGAGCAGGCGAGACCTCACTGGCAGCCACCTCTATCCCAGCTTCGCTGCCTGCACTATGTTTTTCTTTTTCTTTTCTTTTTTTTTTTTTTTCGCGGCCTCTTCCATTAACACCCACCGCCTATGATGGAACCATTATGATAATATCTCCGCTCTCAGAAGCCTCAATTGGTCTTGACACATTATCAACCTAAGAGCTCAGCCACTGTGCACGAAGCCCTATTTATAATAACTCCTGGCAGAAGCCACCAAAATAAAACCCGGTGCTTATGGGCCACCTTTCATCTGAGAAAATCAGCAAGCTTTACAAGCTTAATTAAGCTTCAGCCTCTATCTGACTGATGAGATGTGCAGAGGCCCAAGGAAGCGGAGCCCGAGGAGCATGGCTAATTGCACGCTGGATAAAGCTCTGAGTGGCGACGAACAAAGAAAGCAACAAAGCCAGCCAGCAGCACCTTCTTCATGGGAAATGTTTGTTGAGTGAATGTCTTCAGGCTGGGTGCAAAACAGCCATAGTTGGGCCATGGAGAATCCCTAACCTGGTGCTTCCCGGTCTAGGGAGGGGCCTGCGAATTGTTTCTTATATCCAAAACAAATTAAGCTGATCCCACCTACTCAAGTGCTTTTGAGGTTGAGGAAATGGAGCTCCTGAAAGATACGGTAATCTGCCCATGGGCTCATGGCTGCTGAGCTCCCCTGTGGTTCCCTCTGCTCCTCTGAATGCCCTTCTCCCCCAAAGCCTGACCTGCAAACCCCGCCCCTCCCGCACTTGCCCTTCAAGACTCAGCTTCACATCTGCGTCCTTGGTGAAGCCTTCGTGGCTTTCCCTGGTGGAATTTGCTGCTCCCTCCTCCACGCTCTCACGTAGTGGATGTTTCCGTAATAGCTGGAGCACTCACTAAAGGCTTCGTGTGCATTTCATCCACACAATCACGTTATGAGGCAGGTACAGTCATTGCCTCCACTTTTCAGATGAGCTAACAGGCCCAGAGAGGTTAAGTGACTTTCCCAAGATGACACAGCTAGTAAGTGGAAGACTTGGCAGGGCTGCACGGCACATGTCCCTAAAGGCATCACCATGCCGCCTGCCCAGGAGCACCGTTGTGATGGGAGAGATCTACTTATGTGTTCATCCCCGCTCTGGTGTGTAAGCTCCTCTGTGAGAGGGACAGCATTTAGGAATCTTTTGGTTGCACACCAAAACCCCAACTCAGAGTGCGTTCAACCACGTGGCAAGTCCAGAGGAAGGGTGGCATCAGAGTTGATTAATTTGAGGGCTTGGCGCCATTACCAAGGACCCAGGCTCCTTCCATCTTTCTGCTCTGCCACCGTCCATGTGACCACTTAGCTCCCCTTGTAGTTATGTGGTGACTATCCCAAGTCCAAGCCCTCAAATCTGGATCTGAACCACGGAGAAAAGGGGCCATATCTTGTCCAGAAACCTCCCTGGGGACTCCAGGTCTCACTGGCCAGAACAGTGTCATAAGCCTATGCTTAAACCTAACATGGGCAAGAGGACTGAAAGCACCACGACTGGCTTCGCCCAATCAGGGTCCAGCCTCGCTTCCAGCACCAAGTGCAGGAAGGAGGATGAAGAGCTGCCAGAAAGAAGGAAGGGAACAGGAGCGCGAAGAGAAGACAGCCAACCCGAGCTCCCGACACCGTTAAGGACGAGAGAAACAAAGATGCCCTGTCACTTACTGCCCAGTTCTTGGCCTTCCACATATGAACAAAAAATGGCAGTTGAACTAAATTACAGCAGAGAAAGAAAACTCCTGTTCCTGAGTGCCCAGCCAAGAATTTTTACCACCACACCCTGTAACTCGAGCATGATGCGATGTGACTGAGGTGCGTGTCGGCAATGGCTTTCAGATTTACTAAATTAATTCACCAATGCCCTAACCTTTAAATGCTTCTAACACCAGTGGCTACAGGAACATTTTTCAAAAGCAGATCAAAAGAGAGCTATGTGGAATAAAGAGGTTCATAAAAAATGTTAGTCTCACCATAAATTACACGTTTATGTCAACCCTGACTTTCTTTCCAGAAACACCGTGAAACACAGTGTATTCTTAAAAGTGGGACTCATTCAGGCAGGCAGACAAGTTGCAAAAGACTATCACATTTCCTGACCTCCTTCTAACTATACGGTAGGATTTACCTGGAACAAGGTGTGTGTAATCCTGCCTCTGACAGCCAGGAACGTGAGGACAGGGTCAGTTAAGCAATTCTCGAGCTCATAATCTAATAGAGACATGCCAAGAAAAGGAAAATGATCCTCGAGCAGGAAAATAATGTACCCTAGGGGGACAAAGAGTGGGGAGGAGAGAGACCCAAATAATACAACTATGGCCCAGAGAAGTTAGAAAGCTGCCCGGGGTCACAGAGCTGGCCATTCACGCACAGAATTACACAAATCCTGTAAGCGTGAACTCTTACTCTTTTTTTTTTTTTTTAAGATTTTATTTATTTATTTGACAGAGAGAGACACAGCGAGAGAGGGAACACAAGCAGGGGGAGTGGGAGAGGGAGAAGCAGGCTTCCCACCGAGCAGGGAGCCCAGGACGGGGCTCGATGCGGGGCTCGATGCGGGGCTCGATGCGGGGCTCGATGCGGGGCTCGATGCGGGGCTCGATCCCAGGACCCTGCGATCATGACCTGAGCCGAAGGCAGATGCTTAACGACTGAGCCACCCAGGCGCCCCGCGTGAACTCTTACTCTTTTAAGCACTGTAAATATAGGGACTAACTGGGGCGCCTGGGTGGCTCAGTCGTTAAGCGTCTGCCTTCGGCTCAGGTCATGATCCCAGCATCCTGGGATCGAGTCCCACGTCGGGCTCCCTGCTCGGCAGGAAGCCTGCTTCTTCCTCTCCCACTCCCCCTGCTTGTGTTCCCTCTCTCACTGTCAAATAAATAAATAAAAATCTTTAAAAAAAATAGAGGGACTAATTTAATTCTCACAATAAGCTATAAGGCTTGTTACTATTAATTAGTATTAACCATCAGATGTTACATAACTGTTACCGTCAGTGTTAGTAACACCAATAAGACTATTATAACTGCATTTTCCAAATGAGTATGCTGAGGCACACAGAGGCCAACTAACTTACTCAAGGTTACACACCTGGGAAGTTTTAAACCCAGACAATTTGGCTTGAGGGTTTGTTCTCTTAACCGTTTCAGTTAGTAGCAACCTTTGAGAACATTTCAAAGCAAAATTTAATCTGAGTTAAGCTTACTTTGATTAAATGCAATAATTTTTTATATCTGACATTTTCCCAGTATTTTTTTTTTTTTTTTTTGCCAAGGGTTTGTCCTCCATCATTCTGGAATCTCAGCCTGGCCGTTTACTTTCTATATGACCGTGGGCCTGTCAGTGGCTAAGCCTCAGTGTTCCCATCTGCAAAGTGGGCACATCCCTATTTGTTGGAAACGTGTGTGTGCCAGATGAAGCAGACAAAGCCCTGTGCCAAGCCCATCATAAGCACTCGGTGTTTGCTGCCAGCATTGTAGTGCCTATTAATGTCTCGCTAGCACTTCCTAACAACCTTGTGAGGTAGGCAGGATTTATTATCCTCATTTCTCAGATGTGGAAACCCAAACTCATAGAAGGGAAACAACCAGCCAGAAAGGAAACAGCCAGAATGTGGAAATGTCAGACTTGGGACACGTTCCAACTCCGAGCCTCCTGCCCTGCTCCCAGCGCTCAACGCCACCCGCCCCCGCTTTCCCAGGAGGCACTGTTAAATGAGTCAGATCATTCTTCCAACGGGACTATGGAAAAATTTGAAGCAATTGGAAGTCGAGGCTCAGGGAGAAGCTCTGAGGCATGTTAAGAAAGTTTTCGAGGTGAAAACAGGTTCCTAGGTAGGGACAGATGAGCAGCACATTCCCTCATCCCCAAGCCACTGCCAGAAGGGCAGGAGGGCCAGGGATTGCACATTGTGACGAACGGTGCTCTCCCAAGGAGCTACAGGGGCTTGGCCATGAGTGGAGGAGGGGAGCGTCCCAGGCTGGGAGGCTAAGGCAAGTGGGAACATTGTCATCTTACAGGTAAACCAGACGAGCATGTTCAGTATTTTAACGCTGTCTAAAATAATCAAATACTACTTTAAAATGGCATTCCACTTGGGGTTTGTTTTTTAGTTTTTATTTGGTTTTAGTCCTTTGGTGCTTTTCTGTATTTCAGTGCACTTGCTCAAGTTTCTATTAGTGCTTCCCATTGTGGTACATGGTGCATTGGGTCCTGTGGCTGCAGGCAAAGGGCTAGGATAAGGTCAGGCCCTCTTCCCAGAGGTAAGATCTTAGCCAACTTAAGACCCAGTTTCTTCATCAATACCAGGAACATGATGGAAAGATTCTGGGATTTGGAGTATCTGTGTTTGAGGCCAGCCCTCCTAAAATGAAAGTCACCTGTTTCCCCTTCCTACATTATGCGGAGCCTTCGCCAATATTTTTTTTCCTTTTAAAATGAAAGGGTTTTTTTTTTTAAGATTTTTATTTATTTATTTGTCAGAAAGAGAGAGAGAGAGCACACAAGCAGGGGGAGCAGCAGGCAGAGGGAGAAGCAGGCTCCCTGCCGAGCAAGAAGCCCAAGGCGGGGCTTGATCCCAGGACCCTGGGATCATGACCTGAGCTGAAGGCAGCCGCTTAACCGACTGAGCCACCCAGGTGTCGCTAAAATGAAAGTTCTTATTTTGTATCTTTCAGTAGTAAGTTGGTTTTTTTTTCAAATCAATACATACCACTTGCAGAAAATCTCATCAACATTCCAATGATTTACTCAGCAAACTGTTATTGAACACTCAGTAAGTGCCAGGCCCTGGGCCAGGCAGCCCTGAAAAAACAGACCAGAGGGACTCCTCAGACAATGACAATGAACTATCCGTTGTAATTCAGAGACAGAGACACCAACTACTTTGGATTTCTCCATAGCACCTAGGACATGTCACGGGCTGTGGTAGCGACGTCATATGCTCAGAATTTGGCTGAAATAACGAATCATCCTCTTAAACATGTATACACATTTCTCTAATTAGATGATATTCCACTTATGCCCACAAGGTGGCGATCTTGCTTACCGTTTACCCAAGCTAAAAGCACTGCATTACTAAAAAAGATGCTCAGAAGTTAAACCAAAAGATAAAAAATCAAATTCAATTTATTGAGCACCTATTTAGTGTAATATACTATGTTAAGTGGTAAGAGAAATAAAATGTTAGGAAATATTAGTCCCTGCCCTCTAGGTTAACATAGAGGGTGAGGAGCTCACACAGAGCAGGAACAGTACCTTTTAATGAGTTACTATGTTTTGATGCCTACATATCGGAGCCATAGTGACCGCAGCATCAGATAAGATGTATAAAAAAGGCATGATACAGCTGCGTGGTGCGGAACAGATTCAACAAAGACTCCACACTTCAGCCAATATGGAAACACTTGAGGGTATACAGGGTCAGCTCTAGAAGGCTCCAGATGTGGTCTTGATGCCTCTGTTCAAGCACAAACATTAGGGTGTCTGCCCTATAACTCTAAACACTCATTCTGTGGAGAATAAAATATAAGAAGTGCCAGCTGATGGACTAATAAAGTTGAAAACCCCCATGTGCACCTGATGGGGGATAAAAAGAAAAACACGTGTAAAAAAACCAGATTTCTAACTCCTGCTTCCAAGAGGTGGAGTCCACCTCCACCCCCAATCTTGCGTCTTACCTGGGAATCTTGGTTTGGATCTGGGACACACTCCTGCAGAGAGGGAAGGGAGGAAGGCAATTCTTGCCCAAGAGCCTTCTTGGTGGCTTGAACCCAGGGGTGGCTGGAAGACGGTGCGGTTTCTTTTGTCATTGTTTTGGGTTTTTTTTTTTCTCCACCCTCCCCATCACCCCCCGCCCCCCAACCATTTATTTTTCCCTGAAACCATTAAACCAGCAAGTCAAATGTAATATGGGGATTTTTTTTTTCATTTGAATTGAAAATCACATTTGGAGAATCAGGTGGCTAAATGACAGTGAGTTAAAAAAAATGAAAATGCTGGCAACTTGATAAAAAATGAGCTTTCCTGATGGAGGGAAAATCAGGTGGCGTGCTGCCAGAAGGTCCGAGTTTGAATTTTATTTAGTTTGTGCACTGGCTAAGTCCGCCGTATTTGAGCAAGCCTTTTCCGCCTCAGTTTCCTCCTGGGCAAAATTATGTCATTTCTTTGGAGAGAGAATCTCTGACACCTCTCCCTCCTGCACTAGGTCGGATCCTGGGTTACAATGTTCTCATAGCAACCTGAACCTCTCCCTGGAACGTAAGCTCCAGGAGCACGGGGAGATTCTGTGGGTTTTACTGCCCTGAGACCGAGCTTCGATGAACGGATGAACGAACGGCTGGGAGCTGGCCTAGGTGTTCTATTACTTGCACAGCGAGGTTTAATTCCCCGGGAGTCCCTTGGGAAGACGCAACGACCAAGCTCAAAGCGCACACGCCCGCAGTGACCCGCGGTGGTAGGCGCGCTCAGAAAGGGGGTGTCGGTTCAAAGTTGTCTCTAACTGGGCTGGAGTCACATTCTCTGTGGCTCGGAGCTTCCCGTGGATTTACATAAGGCAGGGTGAATCACACCATCGGAAACCAACGAGGCGAAGGGACCCGCCCAACCCGCGCCAGGCGGCGCCCGGAGCGCGACAGGGGTCACTCGGAACTTTGCAGGAGGCCAGGCGCTGCCCCGGCGCGGGGTACCAGGCGACCACTCTGACCCCCGCCGGGACCAGAGGCGCGTCCCTCCCTCTCCCCGCGCAGCTCTGGCTCGGCCCCGCCCCCTCCGACGCCCCCGCGCGGGCGCCGCTAGCCCGGCTTCCACCAGGCCCCGAAGTCCCCGACCGAAGTGGGGCCGCCTCTCCCGCTCCGAAGGAGCCATCGCCGCTTTAAGGGGAAGAGGAGGGGAAGGGGGCGGGGGTAGTGGGGGGCGGGGAGCGGCGGCCGCGGAGGGGGAGGGGGAGCCCCCTCGCTCCCACGTGGTCCGGGCGCCTGTGAATCGCGCCCGCCCGAGGGTCTCACAGCGAAATACAAAAGCAGCTGGGAAGCGGCGGCGCGGCGAGTTCCCAGCGCCGGGCAGAGCGCCGGGCAGAGCCCCGCGGCCACGATGAGGCTGAGGCGCCCGGAGCCCCGGAGCCAGCACGCTGCCGGGCCCGCCTCGCCGCGGGGACCCGGGCGCCCGGGCTCGGCTTGAAGCGGCGGCGGCCCCGGCACGGCCGGGGGGGGAGCATGGGCAGAAGGATGCGGGACGCCGCCGCCGCCGCCGCCGCCGCGGGGCTCTGGCTGCTGGCGCTGGGCTCGCTGCTGGCGCTGTGGGGCGGGCTCCTGCCGCCGCGCACCCAGCCGCCCGAAGACCGACTCCCCCGGCGCCCGGCCGGGAGCGGCGGCCCGGGGCCCGCGCCTCGCTTCCCCCTGCCCCCGCCCCTGGCGCGGGACGGCCGCGGCGGCTCCCTGAAAACTTTCCGGGCGCTGCTCACCTTGGCGGCCGGCGCTGACCGCCAGCCCCGGAGGCCCCCGGGCGAGCGCGGGCGGCACGTGCCAGCCGGGCGGCCGGGTCCCGAGGGGCGCGCCGCGGTGCACGGGGGCGTCTTCTGGAGCCGCGGCTTGGAGGAGCAGGTGCCCCGCGGCTTCTCCGAGTCGCAGGCGGCGGCGTGGCTGGAGGCGGCGCGCGGCGCCCGGGTGGTGGCCCTGGAGCGCGGCGGCTGCGGGCGCAGCTCCAACCGGCTGGCTCGCTTCTCCGACGGCACCCGCGCCTGCGTACGCTACGGCATCAACCCTGAGCAGATACAGGGCGAGGCCCTGTCCTACTACCTGGCGCGCCTGCTGGGCCTCCAGCGCCACGTGCCGCCGCTGGCACTGGCCCGGGTGGAGGCTCGCGGCGCGCAGTGGGCGCAGGTGCAGGAGGAGCTTCGCGCGGCGCACTGGACGGAGGGCAGCGTGGTGAGCCTGACGCGCTGGCTGCCCAACCTCACCGACGTGGTGGTGCCCGCGCCCTGGCGCTCCGAGGACGGCCAGCTGCGGCCCCTGCGTGCCGCCGGGGACGAGCTGGCCAACCGCAGCCAGGCGGAGCTGGTGGACCTGGTGCAGTGGACCGACTTGATCCTTTTCGACTATCTGACGGCCAACTTCGACCGGCTTGTCAGCAATCTCTTCAGCCTGCAGTGGGACCCGCGCGTCATGCAGCGCGCCACCAGCAACCTGCACCGCGGCCCCGGCGGGGCGCTGGTCTTTCTGGACAACGAGGCGGGCTTGGTGCACGGCTACCGGGTGGCGGGCATGTGGGACAAGTATAACGAGCCGCTGCTGCAGTCGGTGTGCGTGTTCCGCGAGCGGACAGCGCGGCGCGTCCTGGAGCTGCACCGCGGCCAGGACGCGGCCGCCCGGCTGCTGCGCCTCTACCAGCACCACGAGCCTCGCTTCCCGGAGCTGGCCGCGCTCGCCGACCCCCACGCTCAGCTGCTGCAGCGCCGCCTCGACTTCCTCGCCAAGCACATTTTGCACTGTAAGGCCAAGTACGGCCGCCGACCGGGGACTTAGCGTCCCCCGGAAGAAGAGAGGGAGAGACCCCCTGGCTGGGGAATGGATGATGGGGGAAGGGCCGTCGCCTCGGCCACCGCCTGGGACCGGCCAACGCCCAGCCAGTGGCCCCAGCGGCATGGAGGCTGAAACTTCACGGCTTCACCCACCTGCCCCTTTCTCTCAGCCTCGCGCTGTTTCCTTTCCCAAGTTCGGGGAGGACGAGCTCACCGGGGCGAGAAGTGTAACAGCCCCTCCGCCCAGCCTATAAAAGGATTCTGCCCTGCGTCAGCACGGAGTTTGGATCCGAAGAAACTGGCGGCCGGAGTCTGGCCCCCGGCTGGCCGTCTCTGTGGGAGATGCATCCCATTCCCTGGCCCCCTCATTCCCCGTTCCGAAAAAGGAAAACTTCTATTTGAGCCGTTGAGCTAATTGTGCATTTTCTCCCAAATACGCGCTGGTGGCCCCGGAGCAGGGCTGTGACATTGGCTGGTGGAGCCCCCTTCCTGTGTTCTGCCTTTGTTCCAGCACCGTTCATGGTGAGATCACTGTTAGGAAGGGGGGGGGGAGGCTCCCGATAGGACAAAGAGAGCAAGACCTTCAGAACGGGGGAGGGGGGGTCCTCCAGACCCTGACAATTTGTCTGACTTGTTCCTTACCCCATGTCTTTTTGGCCTAAAGGCTACAAATGCAGGACCGGCCGTATTGCACTGAGTCAAGTAATGAATTTCTTCTTCCTCCCTCCTCCCCTCCGACCAAAATTTTGACAATGATGTTGTTCACCAGAAGAAAATGAGTTTCATGCACTTTACTTTGTTTTTATTTTAGTTTTTTATTAAGAAAAACTTTTTTATTTGACAAAATTTGCCTTCTGTGTATATATGTGCATAAAGTGTGTTGTAAATATACTAAACAAACTTATATTTCAATAAAAGGGAGTTTAAAATTTAGAATTTAATTTCTGTGGTTTTAACTGTGGGAGATCTCTGATGCCCTACCTGCTTTTAGAATAAGCTTTAGGGTTTCTCCCTTGTGTGTGTGCTTTTTAAAACAAAGGATGCATATATACCCCAGTTGTGATTACCGGAACTAACAGAACTGAACAAAGACAAGAGCAGTTTCTCTGTCCTGTTCACTCAAATGAACCGTAGTGCAGGAAATTTCAAGAGTTCAGTAGAGAATGTGGGGAGGGAGAGGAAAGGATTCTATTTCCTGGCAAATAAAACTGATATAAAAGGATTTCACTGCGATATATTCCTATATTAATCATTTGGCAAGTATGATAGAACCAGATGTGCAGACTAAAATGACAAATGCCCCCTTTTTAAGCCTAACTACAATGGGCACGTGTTGCACATTTTTTTCAGCATTGTAATTACCATGCATCACAATATGTACAGACAACAAGCGGAGCACATGTTGCAAACAGAGAAAGTCATAAATTAATTGTTCTCTTTAACCTCCTGGCATAAAAAAAAAAAAATCTCCTGGCATAAATTCCATTGCATCCAGGAGATGAGGACTCATCCAACCCTCTTAAGAGGTTGTGTGGGTTTTTTTCCAGGTATTAATTGCATAAGCCCCTATAACAGCCATGGTGAGACCAAGAAAGTGGGCAGTACTTTGTATGAGACCTTTGATTCCTTACATTTTGGGGACTGCAAACTTAGAAATATTTTTGGATTGTCTTAAGCTCCTTTTTTGACCCATGGGGGAAGAAGAGAGGGGTTTGGTTTGTGTTTGTTTTACAACCCACCGGTGTTTTATCTTGACGTTTTATTTGATGTCTGGGTCCAAGTGATCTTGCGTATTATCTTATTTTTATTTAATGACTTTTAACTCAAAGCAACTTTTGGTTACTCTAATAGTTATTTATTTGATGTGCATTTGTAAACCTAGGGTTTTATAGACTCCTGAAGATAATTGAATCTCTGTGGGTTCCCCTTCTCACTCCACATTACAACACAGCCTGTATAATTTCACTATTTAATACCATCCTTACACTTTCAGTGCCTGATGCTAAGTCAAATCTTACTTCAACTGAAAAAAAAGTGAAGTCCATAAACTTTGTGGGACAAGCCAAATTTTTTCATTAGTACAGCCACAGAATGTACTGATATGGGAAATATCTTTTTTTTTTTAAGACATTGTTCATGTGAGACCTCTGATAATTACACCCTTCAAAAAGAAACATTTTTCCATTTCTGATGATTGATAACTATGTGAGATTTGCTGCCTAAGTCAACCAAGGCTGTTTCCAGAAAAGGATAAATATTTAGCAACCTGCATTTTTGCCCAACATGTTCATCGAGGAAAACAATAAGCAGAAATCAGTTTCACAGACCATGCAGGAAATACACCCTGACTCCCGTGTAGAGTCAACCCTGGTGAGTTCTGGGCCAGCAACATTCCCTACATTCCTCTTAAACTTCAGTTCCAAGCCCAGACTTGGCCATTAACCCAAAGCAAGAAACTAAGCATAATTTAAATGGCTCTTCTCAGATTCTTTAGTGAACCATATCTGCCTGTTTGAGAAATAAGTTTAATTACATGGTGGGGTTGGTAAGGGAACCCAGACTTAATTACAGAGAACAGGCTTTAACTGTTGCTATTCCTTGTGGATAATCGGTAGGCCATGGCATGGAAAGATCAATTAAAGATTTGCCATGGTCAGTGAATACTGGTAGGGCCAAATAATTTTTCAGAAAAAAAAAAGAACAAAAGAAAACCCAAACTTTCAGGCTGCAGCATGATGTGGAAAGAGTAATGGATTCTGCAGGCAAAATATATTCTGAATTCTGTCCCTTACCTATTTACTTTCAGCAAATCATTTAACTTAGTTCTCTCATCTATGAAATGGAAATTCGATCAGAGTATTGTGGGACTTAATGTTAACATATAAAACATAAGGGGCATGTAATAGGTACTTCAAAAAAAAATTCCACTTCCTCTTCATCTTTAAAAAACCTCTTGCCCTTCTTACACTCAGTAAACCCCGACTAATTTTCATCATCAAAGCCAAACCTAGCAGTTTCCAAGGTCAGGTTCAGTGTTTGAAGTGTGGTAATAAATGAATTCAGCAAAGTACCAAGGACCGCCTCCCGCCACTATGCAAAGCACTGGATAAGACCCAGGGCACAGGTCTGATCTCTACACGGGTCTGCAAGTGTGGTTTCTGCACCCCAGCAGGTGCCTCGCACCAAAGCAGCTATCCTCCAAATACAGGAGGGTAATATTTCTTAAGTAAATGCCTTCTTGCCGATCCATCACCACTTCTAGAAAGCATCAAAAAGTGATGACTCTTTGCAAGAACAATCCTCCTCTCGATTCCTTCTGCCAAGACAAAATAGGCAGTTGACCTTTCCTCCTTGGATTTGAGTATTGATTAATTCCCTTCATCAGTGACATAGTTCTACACTATTAAGAGTATTTGCCCTCCTGTCTTCGAGTCAGGAAGGAAAACACATTAGTTTAACACATCTCAACTCTTCTCAACCTGCCTATGGCTGCAGCTAGAAGAACCCTGTAAGGCTTAAAGGTTGATTATGTGGATTAAAGGAGTAAATATTTGTTAATATTCTCAGAACAGTGCCTGGCACATAATAAACACAATATAAGTGTTTGTTCCTTGGTGAGGGAGGTCACTTTCTCCTCTAAGTCAAAATCAGAGGCGCTCTGAGTCGCAGGCAGGATCCACATTCATAATCCTTCTTTATCTTTGCAATTATAGAACACTCTCTGCATGCTTCTATTTTGGCTCAGGAAGACCAGCCAGAGTGCATGAGTCTGGCAGGAATTACCTAAAGCCCACAGTTGTCAGCTGGTTGTCTCCTTTCTGAGAATGTCTTCTATGCGAGTGGTCACAGGCACCCCCTCTTTTTTCACAGGGAGGCTGTGATTCTGTTTCTCACGTGGCTCTTCAACTCCAGGCTGCAGTGAGCTGTGGCATTTTGCACCTTCTGAGCTATCCAGTAGTCGTGGATCATCCAAGCCCAAGCGCAGATTATTTGTCCATCCCCACACCTGCTCCAGCTCACAGACCCACAGATGCTATATGGTGAAAGGTTGGCAGAATTAGTAGTGAAGGAGAAAGGGGAGTCCAGTTGATCCAGAAGCACAGCCATTGCTCCAGAAGAGACTAGAATGCCAGCTGCAGGGTTGGTATGGAAACCACAGAGCAAGAGTTGACACCCACCTCTAAGTATGCTTCCCTCATTAGAGTCGAACGTTAAGGATCCTGGGAGTCAAGAGCCGGGGGCTCCTTCTGACTCACATGTCGCTTGAGAAAGTCATTTCCCCCCATCTGGTTCCAGGTGTCTTACCTGGAACAGAAAGTGTTGGAGTACATTGTTTGACTTTCCCATTTTTTTGACCAGAACTCACAGTAAGGCATACACTTTACATTGTGAACCAGCATGTACACACAAAGAAGAACACACACACACACACACACACACACACACACACACACACACGCACACACAGAGGCATACAACTGAAACAAAAGTTTCTCAAAACAGTATGTGCAAAATGCTTTTAATATTCAATTCAATTTTAGTCTATCCCTCCTCTCCCTTTACTTCCCAGTGTTAGCTGTGGCCCTCTAAACTGATTTCATAACTCATTAGTGGGGTATAGACTAGCCCCTGCAAAACACTGAATTAGATGATGATGGGTAAGCTCATTTCCAGCTCTAAGATGCCAGAGAATTCCATTTATAACCAGTTTATCACTGACTACAATTTTTCCCCAAAAGGAATACAGGCTTCAATTTGGTATACTCTTTAAAAAACAGAAGACTGAAGTGCTTTATTTCAAAATATATTTGGGAGAACTGCTCCAAATCTTCCCTAAGTTCTGCTTATAAACACCTTTAAGAGTCCCTTAATGTGGAAAGTAACTTGCAGTCTGTTCCAACCATGTGTGAGCAAATAGTGCTGTTGTGAGGCTTTGGAGGGGGAAAAAAATCCTTTGCATCTCTGCCTTAACATGGCCCAAGGACAACTCAAGAGGACAGTTTCTTTTCTGTGTATTCATAAAGATCAGATGTAGGAGTCATAATTTTTTAATGTGACTGTTTTACCAATTTCTCTTTCTATGTCCTGCTGTGGGGGAAACTGCATTAATAAACTCTGTCTCAATGCTGCCCAGCTGGAATATTTTTTCTCTGCAGGACTCCACCAAATATAGCTAAAGGAATGCTCATTTTATTTATCTTTTCAACTTTATTTCCACTTAGGATATGTCTTCTTGACACTTTTGAAATTTTTCTCTTAACAGCACCTTAATGTGTTTAGGAGAATAGAGAACTAATTGTTCATTGAGTAATAACAACAACAAGAAAGAACTCTTTTTCCCCCTTTCTTTGGTGCCATATGGTACCTCTTATGGTTTTCGCAGTTATTTTATACCCTATCCAGAAAAATTAAATCGCTTATGGAACTGGCATTTTTCCAGTGCCAGCTTAGAGCTTTTCCTTTGCTGAGAAATTGTGGGTTAATAATAGAGAAATGTCACTTTTAATTTGATGGTCCTACATCATGCATTATCTCTGCCTGTTTACACCCTACCCTCAATGATTTTTTTTTTTAATACTCATTAAAGAACGTGTCCCCATTCTCCAAATGGCCTGGAGAAGCAAGGCGAGCAGATTATGACCACAGCCATGATCTCTTTTCTTTTTTCTTTTAGTTGTGATAAAATATACATAACATAAAGTTTGCCATTCTAACCAGTTTTAAGTGTACAATTCAGTGATACTCTATTATCGATGTCATACAACCATACCACAATCTATTTCCAAAACATGTTTGTCACGCCAGACAAAAACTCTGCCATCATTAACCAGTAACTCCTCGATTCTCCTTTCCCAGCCTCTGGTAACTTCTAATCTACTTTCTGTCTTTGCGAATTTGCCTAGTCTAGATATTTCACATAAGTGGAATCACACATCATTTGTCTTTCTGTGCCTGGCTTCTTTCACTTACACAGCCATGATCTTGGTCATAGAGGCAACATGATAGAACATAAGCAATACCATTTGGGAACTGGTAAAGCTGGATTTGAGTCTGATTTCCACCATTTCATAAATAGCCTTAGATTTTCAGACGAATTAAGGAACTCCTCATTTTTCCCATCTGGAAAAGCAATGGGAAGACTAGATGTTCTCTAGAATCCCTTTCAACTTTAGAAAAATACCATGTGTTTATGTACGGCAACTCTGTAAATGAATTCCATCCCTAACTTCCGATTTCTTTTCTCTTGAAGATACAGTAACTTTTCAAGTGCCTCCTAAAAAGTCCCAGCTCATGTCCTAAGGACTGTGGAATCAATGGTGAGGAAGATATGGTGAGGTGCTTGCCTTCAAGTTGCCTAGAGTCTACTGAGGGAGCTGGAATGTTATCGAGCAGAGACAATATGTGATCAGTGCTATGACAGAGGAAAGTACTGCAGACCATGTAGCAGGACTTTGTAAACTGCTCTGGAGGGAGGTCAAAGAAGGCTTACAAGTTGGTCTTGGGTTTATCTTTGAATTTACAGAAGTCTTGAAGAGAAGGAAGCTACAAAAGGGGAGATTTTTTTATAGGAATTCTGAAGACATCCTGCTGACAAGATTGCAGGGAGGTTTGAGTCCCATGATAGTGGTTTAAGCTTAGGTGTTGTTTTTTTTAGTTTTGCTTTTTGTTTTTGCAGCGGGGATGGCACCTGCTTTCTGCAATATGACATACACTTAAGTATTAATCACCCTAAGGTTGGGTTCATGGGTGGGGTTATGCTGTAGGAATTTCTATCATGGGGAATTACTTCTGTCAATAATAACTCCTTTTTGATGAACACGTACTAACAAATGATTCTTTGTGTTGGGCATTTTGCAGGGAATTAGCAATGATAACTTTGGATGGAATATTTATTTTACAGATGTGGAAAGTAAGGCTCAAAGCAGTTAAGGTCAAAGAGGTGGGGTCGCTGCTCAAAGACAGATCGAACACCAAAGAGTAGGTTGGACCTTTTAGTTTTTCCCTCTTGTCTTCCTTTCTTTTTCCATTCCCCCCTTTTTCTTAATATTGGTCTTTTGTAATTGGTTTCTTTTAAGATCTTCTCTTTGCTTTTGGTGTCCTGTAATCTCATTATGATGTATTTAGATGTGGATTTATTTTTGTTTTTCTCTCATAGGAACATGATGTATTTCTTAAATCTAATGAGTCTTTTTTTTCAGTCTAGAATAAGTCTCAGTCATTATCTCTTCAAATATTCTCTCTCTCTTATTCTTTCCATTTTCTCCTTCTAGAAATATTACTGGGCATATATTAGGTCATCTTTTTCTATCCCCCATGGCCCAAGTTCCAGTACATATTTTCCATCTCTTAATCTTTCTACCCTGCCCTCCAGGTAATTTTCTCAGATCTAGTCTTACAGTTCACTTATTCTCTCTCCAACAGTGTGTAAGCAACTATTTTATCCATCCCTGAAGTTTTGTTTTGTCTTTCTTAATCCAATTACTTTATTTTTATTTCCAAAAGTCCTTTTTATTTTTTTTAAAGATTTTCTTTTTAAGCAATCTCTACACCCAACGTGGGGCTCAAACCCACAACCCTGAGATCAAGAGTCACATGCTCCACCAACTGAGCCAGCCAGGTGCCCCATTTTTTGTTCTTTTTTGAAAAAAGCAATTGCTCTTTTTAGAGCAATCTTGGGTTCATAGCTAAATTAAGCCAAGGTATGGAGATTTCCCATACTCCCTGCCCCCACACATTCATAGCATCCCCATTAATCACCATTTCCAAACCAGAGTTTCCCAGCAGACATTTCCCACCAAAGTTTTCACGTGTTACAAATGATGGACCTATGTTAATATATCATTATCACCCAAAGTACATGTTTACATAAAGTTTCGCTTTTGGTGTTATACATTCTATGGACTTAAACAAATGTATAATGACAGGTATCCACCATTATAGTAACATACAAACATATAGTTTCACTGCCCTCTGTGTTTGCCTATTACTTCTTCTTCTATTACTTCTTCCCTTCCCTCTAATCCCACTTTATTGTCTCCATAATTTTGCCTTTTCCAGAATCATACATGTGTAGCCTTTTCAGATTGAATCCTTCCACTTAGTAATATACAATTAAGGTTCTTCCATGTCTTTTCATGGCTCTATAGCTCATTTCTTTTTAGTACTGAGTAATATTCCATTGTCTGGATGTTCTATAGCTTATTTATCCATTCACCCACTCAAGAACGTCTTGGTTGCTTCCAAGTTTTTGGCAATCATAAATAAAGCTGCTAGAAACACCCATGTGGAGATTTCTGTGTGGACACAAGCTTTTATCTCCTCTGGGTAAACACCAAGGAATGCAATTGCTGCATCATGTGATAAGATGCGATTTACTTTTGTAAAAAACTGCCAAACTGTCTTCCAAAGTAGTATTCAGTTCTTTTTCAAAACCTCCCATTTTTTAAATATTTTCTTCTTTTCTCACGTTTTTAAAATGTATTCAATCAGTTAATGTATTCAATCCCTTGAAATGTAGATCTGATTACTCTAGCATCTGGGGTTCTGGGTGGTCTGCTCCTGCTATTTGTATGTCTAACTTTTGCACAGATAGGGTTGCCATGTAAAATTTAAATTTAGCCTTAAATTTTAGGTAAACAATAAATAATTTTTTAAGAATTTATTTATTTATTTATTTATTTATTTGACAGAGAGAGAGAGACAGTGAGAGAGGGAACACGAGCAGAGGGAGTGGGAGAGGGGGAAGCAGGCTTCCTGTGGAGCAGGGAGTCGGATGCGGGGCTTGATCCCAGGACCCTGGAATCATGACCTGAGCCGAAGGCAGACGCTTAACCAACTGAGCCACCCGGGCACCCCAACAATAAATAATTTTTTAGTATAAGTATGCTGCATGCAATATTTGAGATATGCTTGTATAGAAAATTATTTTTTGTTTCTCTAAAATTCAGTTACCTGGGTGTCTTGTTTTATTTTGTTTCCCCCAAATCTGACCACCTGACTCACAGAAGCTTTGTATTTTGTAATTTTGGAGGGTAAGCTCATGCTCATCCAAGCCTTTACCTGTAATGCTCCCATTTTGTTTGGATTGAACATACATCCTTCCCAAGACATGTCATTTCCTTGTGTCAGGCAACCCAGGGTAAAAGGCAAAACTGGCTCGCTTTTATATTAATTATTTTACCTGGAAGTTGAGGTTCTGGATGATAGCATAAATTTAAATACTAAACGTGTATGACAACAGGAGGAGCCTTCCCAGAGACTTTTATTTTCCCCAACCAGAATTCAGGCTAAGACAAGCAATCTTTTCTCACACTGCCCTTTGCTGGAAGAATAGAATTTTTTTGAGGGTCTTAGCTTTATTCAGGGTATTGGAAAGATCCAAATTCCCCACACACCCACCCCCAGCTGAAGCACATTAAACCCAAATCACCTGATTACAAAGATCACACACACACACTCACACACACTCACACACTCATACACACACACACACACACACACACACACTCAGGGAAGCCCCAGTTTCAGTTCACACCTATCACTCCGATTTTGATTCTTTGTTTTGGCCCCCTGGGGATTTTCCTTACATTTTTATGAGCTCAGCTATGTGTTTAAAAAGATGTTTGTTATATTTTATAAAACATTTATAGGAGTTTTATAGAGGGAAGGTTTTTAGGTCATGTAGTTGGCCATTATTGCTGGAAACAAAGTCCACCTGAGCTCTTTCTAAAACCCTGCTCTCAAATTCTGCTTGCAATAAGCTGGCCCTTACTTGAGGAGTAAATGCCCTATTTGGTTATTCAGAGAGATTTCCCCACAGTGGAGACATTTACTTTAATAGGATTGGACCTGAAATAATCCATGAAACAAGTGACCCAGGAGTCAATAACAAGTTCTGTTCTGTTTGCCACTGGCAAGTTTGAGATATAAGCCAGGAAAATGATTAAAAGGGAAGACGAAAGGCAAGGATTGGGAATGAGAAGACGGGGGATGAGGAGGGATTGTTTAAAAGAATCCCATGTGGTAGAAGGCCAGGGGGCAGCATTTGCCTCTGGAACACCCGTATCTCAGATGGACCTTCAGTCAGCATCTGAGCTGAAGTGATGCCACATTGAGGCAAAAGAGCTAGGGCCTCCGCCTGGTACATTTAAGAAAGGAAGGTCAAGTAACTTCAGGGAAAATGACTTTCCATCTGCAGTCAGCTTCCTGCCTCCACCATAGCTCCCAACTAGGCAAAGTCCAGCCATTACCACTTGATCTTTGGCTGTTTGACCCTGTAGACCAGGCTCTGCCGACCTTGGGAAGAAAACAACACCTTGGCTGTCACACGTGCCTCTCGACCTTGCACTTCTAGGGGCAGCACGTTCAGTTTTATCATTTAGTGAGACCATCTCTCGGGACCTATTAGCAACATCGAAATGCTAATGAAGAAGAGGTTGAGCATCTCTGACTTCTCAAGTCATCAAGCTAATAAAAGCTGTCCTCCAAAAAAGTTGCTGAATGGCTCTGTTTCCCTCCATGTGTTTGCAGTGGAGACCTATCTGAAGTTTCCCTTTAATCTATATTCATGACCCAACTCCACAGGAGGTGTGTACCCTTTCCGATGCTATGATCCTGGGTGCATGACTCATACCATACAAATTATCGTAATGCCTTTAAATTTAGCAACTCAGAAGCCGGTGCTCCACGGGAAATCCCTGTTGGGTTATTTTCAAATGATTACTCATGGCTCAGGTATGTGCAGTATATATCGGTACAGTCATGTTGGTTATTAGACTATTGAAATACTTCCAGTTTGGTTGATACATGCCTACTGCCCTGAATGCCCAGGGAGCCTCTCCCACTTTCCCAAACACCCCAGCCCTTCTCCTGAACAATGCCCTACACCCATGATCCAGCCGCTAACGTGTGAACACCTAGAGGAGCAGGAAGTCTCTTGGACCAGTATCCCAGGATTAAGACCAACAGTAAGTTCTGATTGCTCCTTATACAATTTGAATAACACCCTCTGGGTATAAGGTGTAATAAACAATGGAGTCATCATCCTAAGCCCTATCTTTGCCCTGCCTTATTCAAAGCCTTCATTTATTTGGCAAGCAGACACTGAGCATCTATTCTCTCCACAAATTATTTCCTGGCTGCTTACTTTGGGTCAAGCACTGTGTTAGGTGGTGGGGAACAGGTCAGCAAACGGGAGACATAGTTTCTGGTCTTCTGGAGTGTCGAGTCTGGTAGAGGAGACAGACATTGAACAAATCATTACTGTAATAAATGGGATGACAGGAAAATACATGGCCCTATGAGAGTGTTAATAGGGGACAACCTCACATTGGAGGTTGAGGGATGTGGCATTTAAACAGAGACCAGAGCAATGAGTGGAAGTCAGCCAGCAAAGAGGGAAAAAAGGGAGTGGAGAGCGTTTTAATCCGAAGGAATTGCATATTTGAGGCTGGGAGAGAAGGAGTTTGCCGTTCAGAAATGAAAAGTCAGTGTGATTGGAGAGTGTGGTCTCAGAAGGAGAATTGCGGGATTTGAGGCTACAAAGGTAAGCAGGCACCTGCCCAAGTGCCAGGCACAGAGGGCAGGAGATGGATCACATGACCCCTCCCCTTAGGGAGACGCTACAGCTTAGTAGCAAAAGCTGGAATCTAGAGAGAGACTGGGTTCTGACCCTGGTTCCTCCATTTTTTTGACTCTGTGACCTTGGGCACTTACTTATGCTCTCTGACTGTCAGTTTTCTCATCTGAAAATAGGGATAATTAGAAGACCTACCTTTTATGAGTTAACACATGTAAAGCACTTAGAAAAACGCCTAGCACGTAGTAAAGAAGCAGGAAGTATTAGGAACTGACCCCTAGGACACAAGTAAAGGCACAGGCAGATTAAGTGGTTTCATTTCTACCCATCTCCACCCGCTCATATAGTAAAATAGTCGTGTTTAATAATTGTGTTTAAAGACACCTAACATTGGGGCACCTGGGTGGCTCGGGGTCGGTGGAGTGTCTGATTCTTGCTTTCGGCTTGAGTCACAATCTCGGGGTGGTGAGATCCAGCCCTGTATCTGCCTCTGAGCTCAGTTCAGAGTCTGCTTGAGATTCTCTCTCCCTCTGTCCCTCCCTCCGCTCATGTGCACTCTCGCTCTCTCTCTCTCAAATAAATAAACAAAATCTTAAAATAAAAGAAGACACCTCACATTGTCTGTGTTACTGTCACATTAGTTCACGAGAAGCTTGCTTGTTGACCCCCTTCCCATGAGTCATCCTATGAAAAGCCAGTTTCACATGTCTTTTGGGGTTCACTCACGATTCTTCTTTGAACCAATTTCTTAGCATATGCCTCCAAAGACAAGCCACAGAAATCTGCTGATAAAGGGAGATCATCCAGATAGTGCCAAAGAAACAAGGCCAGCATCTACAGAGCTGCTAAAAAACAAAAAACAAAAAACAAACAAACAAAAAACCCGAAAAGAACGAACCAAAGAGGATGAAACCACCTTTCTGAAATCGATCACAATGAGGAATAGAAGGAAAAAGAAATTCAAACTAGAAAAGGCACACCACGGCCCCGAAGTACTTCTGACAGGTTTACAAAAGACATTCCCGAGGGCTTAGCTGGTGCCCATAGAAATGATCAGGGTCCTGGGAGGAAACAAAGAGCCTTGGGTTGCCATCCCAAGATTAGAGGTCCCTGGGGATCCTGTGGAGCTGTCATCAAAGCCATCATGGTATTAATCACTCTGGGCAGGAACGGGGCGGTGGTGGGGGTGGGGGAGACTGGAGGTGAAAAGGGCCGATTGAGTTCTTGAGTCCTTCCCCAGAGAATGCCTGCATGGAGATCACTGTGTGAAGTACGCTCTCCTGAACTTGACGAACTTTGGGATTGTTCAAGCTCAAGACAGGTAGCTCTTCCCTTGAAATTGTGTCCTGCAGTCTGGCGGGCCTCAGGGGTTTTTCGCCGATCTACGCTTCCAGCACCTTCTGTGAAAGACCACACATGTGAGGTTCAGTTGGCAACAGCACCCCCTTTGCAGAGAGGGACCACAAAATATTTCCCCACCCCCACCCCCAGAGGACTTGGCAGGTAGAAGGAGCATTTGTCTTGCTTGTGGCCACCCGGCGTCCATTGCTTCAAGTGCCTCTGGTTTACTTTGGCAAATTACCCTGTTGTGGGTGGTTTGATTGAGTCCTAAATCTAGACGCCCTCATATAACCAACAAGTGGGCATGTGGTCTCAGCTCAGTCAATTGGATTCTTCCTCCTAAAACTTTGCTTCTTAAGCAAGGAAAAAAACAAAAGCTTAAAGCCTATTTATTCTGGCTGGTGATAGAGTGGAGGAGTTCTCTACCAGAACTCTCTGCAGCTGCCTGGGACCTGTCTGTGCAAAACCGTCTACTTCAAGCCGCCTTTGAAGCCCGTGAGTGCATCATTTGTTACCATTTGGATATTTTTTTAAAGACTGTATTTATTTATTTGACAGAGAGACAGAGGGAACACAAGCAGGGCGAGCAGCAGAGGGAGAGGGAGAAGCAGGCTCTCTGCTGAGCAGGGAGCTGGATGCGGGACTCAATCCCAGGATCCCGGGATCACGACCTGAGCTGAAGGCAGACGCTTAACCGACTGAGCCACCCAGGCACCCGAACGTCTCTTTTTCTTATGTGTGCCAGAGTTTGTTTCTGTGGCTTACAATTAAAGATTCCTGACTAAAGAGAACATTCAAAAAGTTAGGAGGGGTAGAAGGAATGTCTGGAAAGATCGCCTCTGACAACACATATTGCACCTGCTACCTTGCCACAAAGATAGGTAGGGATGAAGACTAGAGAGTCAGGGGAGGCAGAGTATCTGCCTCTCCCCATCAGCTTGATTGGAGAGCAGGCTTTGACCTTCCTGGCACCATCGTTCTCTCCTGGCCCCGGGACCTGTGCAAAGGCAGGCTTAGTGGCCCCAGGAGTTCTCTCGTGCCCAGCAGTGTGTTGGTAAACGTTTAATGAGGTTTGGGGAGGAAGAAGGGAGAGAGGCTGATTTGCGGTGTTCACCAATTTTCCTGGTGTAAAAACTCCCACCGTGGCCAATTTCAGGCTAGCAGTGTGCTGTCCCTGAACAGAGAGTCAGGAAGAGATGCGCACTGAAGTCAGCATGAGCCTGCTGCGCCTCTCCCCTCTGGCTGTAGTAGCTGCTTAGGAAAGCTTCCGGGTAACAATCATGACTAACTTTTATTAAACATTTTCCATTGTTCCCTTCCAGGTACCATTCTAAGCACTTCACAGGTATTAACTCATTGGATTTAATCACGACCTCTGAGGCACGTACAATTCTTTTTTTTTTCTTAAAGATTTTATTTATTTATTTGAGAGAGAGAGAATGAGAGATAGAGAGCATGAGAGGGAAGAGGGTCAGAGAGAGAAGCAGACTCCCTGCTGAGCAGGGAGCCCGACGTGGGACTCGATCCCGGGACTCCAGGATCATGACCTGAGCCGAAGGCAGTTGCCCAACCAACTGAGCCACCCAGGCTCCTGGCACGTACAATTCTTGTCCTGTTTTACAGATCAGGAGACTGACAATACAAGAGAACAAGAAATTCTTCAAAATCATAAGGCTTGGAAGCTGAGGTGCCATGGTCTGATCCCTGATTATTGACTCCAGGGACATCTCACTTAACCATGACACTGTGCTGATAGAATCAGATTATGAAAGGCATCTCCCTTCTAGTGTGGGAGGTGGCCTCACACTCAAACATCCTGGCAGAAATGGCAGTGGTGACATCCCAAGGTAAACTCAACACAGATATTTTTCTTTTTGAGTCCAAATTTTATTTTCTATATATACATTCTGATTATTTATGCCCCATCCACCACCAAAGGATGAAAGGTAGCTTGAAACAGTCCTGTCTAATAACTATTGAGTACCTACGCAAACCATTGACTTGTCCTAAAATTTGCCTCATCTCACAACAATCCTTTAGAGACAGGAGTTATTCTACCCATTAGCTCATTAAGAGTTGATCTACCAAAGCCCATATAGTTAATAAATGGCCAAAGCAAGGTAGATTTTTTTTCTCATTCTCTTTCTTTCATTGATGTGGAAACAGGCACAGAGAAGTTAAGTAATTTACCCCATGTGACATAATTAAGTAAGCCCCAGTCTGTCTGCTGCCAGAGCCCAGATGGTATGGTCATACCATCCTGGTGATAGTTCCTTCCCTCTAAGTAGACCCCCGATAGTGCAGCCAGAAGTAATTTTCCTAGAGAGCCCTGTCTGGGTGGCTTAGGAAGGTGACTCTGCCAAGTGCCCATTGAAGGGCCAACTGTACTTCCATGACTCCAAGAGCTCCCTCTTAACCATTTCCTTAGGATCTACTAACCTCCTGCCATTTGCTCATGCACTAAATCAACACTTTTCCTCTGAAAATCTCCTCTCTCTGCGAAGGTCAGCAACAGGTTAAAGGAACATAAAGAAGCATACTAAGTTTGGTTTCTGAATAACGGTGACTTCTGATCTTCTCCTGCAGCTTTCCCTGTGGGGACGGGGCTGGATGGGTGAGTTGCATCACCAGAGTGCAGGATTCTCCTTGTGCGTGATGCCAGAGCTGGCTCTTTGGATACGTACACGACCCAACCTGACGGCCTTGACAGGAGTGATATGGATGAGGTTCTCCCATTATTGGTGATAATGAGACTTTTCCGGTGTCTGTCAATTACGGAACAATTGATGTCATCCAGTAACTGGCAGCTTCTCAGCTAAATCACTGCTCAGAGTCAGGGCTGCTGAAACATCGTATGCTTTGAGGAAGTCACTGATGCTGGTTCAGGAAGGGTTAACACATCCCAATGTGCCTGGCTTAGCTCATCCAGCAGAGAGAGGAGGGGGTGTTGGGGGTGGGGTATGTGTCACATTCAGACACGTATCTATAGCAAAACAGTCGAGAAACAGTTTTAAACCACACTGTTCCCTGTTCTGGTTTGCATACTAATATCTTTGGGATTACTTTCCCAGCTCTGGCAATCAGTCACCTGTAACTGGGGATGAAAGCAGGCAACAGCCCCAACGACTGAGTAGCATGCCCCCTGCTTTTATGGAGCTGCCTTGAAGCTCCTTGAACTAGTTTGGGGACTGATGATGGGGCAGTCCTGTAGGAACATCTGAGAACTGCCCAGGGTACCTGTCAACACCTCTTCTACTCCAAATAATGTATACAAAAGACACCCAGATTCAAAAAATTAAACATAGAATTGCCATATGATCTAGCAATCCCACATCTGTGTATATACCCCAAAGAATGAAAGCAGGGAATTTGTACCCCTATGTTAATAACAGCGTTATTCACAATAGCCCAAAGGTGGAAACAACCCAAATATCTATTGATAGATGAATGGATAAGCCAAATGTGGTCTATGCCTCCAGTGAACTATTATTCAGCCTTAAAGAGGGATGGAGTTCTGACTTGTGCTGCAACATGGATGAAAGCGGTATGCTAAGTGAAAGAAGTCAGACATAAAAAGACAAGCACAGTGTGATTCCACTTCTCTGAGGTCCCGGGAAAAGTCAAATTCGCGGACACAGAGAGTGGGATGGTGGTTGTCAGGGGCTGGGGGGAGGGGAAAATGGGGAGTTCGTGTTTAATGGGACAGAGTTTTAGGGAGGGAAGGTGAAAAAGTCCTGGAGATGGATGGTGGTGCCGGTCGCACAACCATGTGAATATACTTAATGCCACTGAACTCTACACTCCAAAATGGTTTAAATGGTCAATTTTATGTTTTACGTATTTTACCACAAATTTAAAAAGAGAGAAACGCAGTATAACACAACCCAGAAATACTTTCAAATTCATCAGTAGAAGTCAACTTATCATTCGCAGAACTAAGATATATAGACGCTCTGACAAAAGCTAAGTGGAGAGAGACCCGGAGAATTTCCCGAATAAAGAAGCAACTATCTGTCATGTGTGGCTTTGGTTGGCTTGTAGAAATAAAGTCACAGGATTCAAAGCACTCCACTGTAATCAAGAGGACCCATGCCTGATCTGCATTGGTAATAACCACAAACCACCAGTTATTTTTCTAACCCCAGTTGGAATAACTTCCTTATACCTGGCCAGGTCTCTCTGTTGGTTTGAAATGATGTGTCCTCTGCAGTATGTTTTTCTTATCAGTTTGAACATCTTGGGGATGTGCGCTTTTCCCAGGTATTGGTGTCACCCCCACTATTTCTGTTAGGAATGTACGTTATAGCCTCAGCCATGATCATAACCGTGGTTAAGACCATGGACTCGAGGGTCTTAACTGTCCGGGCACAGATCCTGGTTCTGCCAGTTACTGGCTTTATGACCTTGGGCAAGTCACTTCTCTGTGCCTCTGTTTCTTTATCTGTGATACGGGGATAATAATAGCATGTGAGTCATTGGATGATTGTGACATTTAAACTCTTGAATACATCAGTGCATCTCAGTTCCCAAATGCCAGTGATATAGAAGAGGTCTAAGATCATTTATCTTTAGAAGTGCACCCATTACTACTATTTCAGGAGAGGGAGAGGCAGGGAGTGGGAGATGAGGAAAGGTGGCTTTGAACCAAACGTAAGCATTCTCCTCTTGTACCAATTACTGTGATAAATTGAAGGTGACAAGTTATTTTATGACATAAATGCAAATCAGTATCCACTTCCCTGTTATTTTCCAATGCCCTGGCACTTTAATGGTCCCCATAAGTTTGCTCCACTTGCCGCAAGTATCGGTATGTTCACAGTCAGCCAGAGAATTTATTTTTAGGTGGGGAGTGCAATGAGCTGAGCCCACCGGCTGACTTAGAAAAATGATCGCATTCCCATCCACAAATTATTCACAAAGCTAGTTAGCATTTGAGCTTTTGTTGGTGAAATAACACAATAAATAGAGATTTGTCAACGGGGCTCATTTCCACCTGCCAGACTTGACTCTAAATATTAGGCACTCATGCATCTGTGGGTGCGTGTGTGTTTACGCGTATTTATTAGAAAAACAAAAACCTGCCTCAGAATGTAACATTCCCCACAAATGCCAAGGCGCTGAGATGGGCTGCTCCTAAGACCCAATGCCAGGGAGAAAAGAGGAGGACTTCCTGTCCAGGGGGCCAGCACTTCTCGGTGCCTGAAACTCTATTCTGGGGATTTCAGCATGAAAGGTGACAAGAAGGAGAGAACCACTATTTGTTTGCTTTTCACCATTGAAGCTGGTTTCACTTCCTGTCCTGCCAGTTCCACTGGCCTGTCATCCCTTCTCTCTTGATGTTGATGGGGGGGAGGGGGGCAGAAAAAACAAAAAGTAAAGAAAAAAAAAAAAAACAGAGAGAGAGAGAAAAGAAAACCTAGGAGATAGGCAGCCTTGTCACTACCAACAGGACTGTACCACCCCACCTACTGCCCTCAAGCATGTTGGCGTTCACAGACAGTGGAGGCTCTTAAATACTGCTTAATTAATTTAAAATACAACTTCAGAGAGACAGTCCATAAGTGTTAAAAGTGCTTTTATAAGGGCATAAAGATAATCACAGAATTAAGTCATTAAGAGTCATAATAAGGAAACTGGCGTACAAAACGAAAGGCAATCTCCAATGTCACCCGACTGCTGGAGAGCTTGTGGCTGCATTCGTTCATTGACTGGTTAACCAGATATTTAGTGAGCCCCTACTACCCCACTCTGGCCAGTAAGCCATCAGAATGTCCCACATTCTGAAGATTGGTAGCTTTTTCTTTTTCTTAAAGATTTCATTTCTTTGAGAGAGATAGAGAGAGAGAGAGAGCAGGAGCGGAGGGGAGGGGCAGAGAGAGAGGGAGAAGCAGGCTCCCCGCGGAGCAGGGAGCCCGATGCAGGACTCGATCCCAGGACCCTGGGATCATCACCTGAGCTGAAGGCAGATGCTTAATGACTGAGCCACCCAGGTGCCCCGGTAGCTTTTTCTTTTTTAATTTTTCTGCTTCATCCCGAGAATTGCTGCTTGACTGTGAATGAGTTTGTGTGTGTGTGTGTGTGTGTGTGTGTGTGTGTGTGTGTGTGTGTGTGAAGCAATCAGCATGCAAGAGCAGGGCAGGCTGAGGGAAGCGGGCAATGAGACATATTTTTCATGCATGCCACAGAGAAAGGAGTCTTTGTATCAACACCTTTCCTTAAGTGCACTGCATTAGGCATTCCATTCCGTCTGACAAGTTGCCACTCGGAGACACAGCCTTACCCCTCTCCCATCCTCTAATCTGAAATCCAACATTGCTTCATATCAAATGTTTAATTTCCCATTGTTTGAAAGAAAATGGTATGTAAAGCATGCGTTGCCATGGATGCAAAAGCCGAGGATGCATAGAGAGGTTCCCGAAGCCTGTAACTTTGCATCTGCCCAGGTAACAAGGTGCTGAATAAGTCAGAGGTACAACTGACCCTCCCAAACACACTTCCAATGGAAAGTTCTTCACCTGTGGCCGTGCACTGGTATATTCACCCGCATCAAACTCTTCGTTCTGCCTAAAGAGGATGTGCCTGTTCTGTGGTCAAGAAAGGCATTGTCTTCTCCATGGAATGCTTCCAGGGTTCAAGGCCTTGGCTGGAGGAAGCTTGTCTGAAAAAGTTGCAGAGCAATGCTGTTGTCATTCCCGAAGGATGAAAGCAAGGAAGTTTAGTCTGCACACACTTAAGGTTAGGTAGTAGCTACGAAAGCCCAATAGGCCTTCTGTTCCACTCCTAGGTACACATCCAATAGAAACGCATGCAGATCTTCACAAAAGACACGCACATTAGAATCTTGATAGCAGCACTAAACTCAATAGCCCCAAAAGGGAAACGGCCCACATGCCGAACATGACAATGGAAGGCCCATACACAGACTACCGAACAGCAATGTGCACAACAGGGATGAATCTCACGAAGGACAATGGGGGAGAGGGGCCAGGCCCAAGGAGGACCTGCTGCATGATTCTATTTATATACAACTTCAAAGTAGGCCAACAGATCTGTGGAGATAGCTGCCCTCAGGGGAGAAGGAAGGAGAGGGTTCGGGGAGGGCTTTCTGGGGGGTGCCAGCAACATTCCATTTCTTGAGTAAGTGTAGGTTTTGTGCACTTTTTGTGTGTGTAATAGATTTCACAAAAAATAAAAAGTTAAGAAGAAAAAGAAACCCTTAATGTTGGCCCTGAGGCAAGCAAGGACAATTAGCTCTCTTGGCTCCAAGTGAATGTGCGGTTTCCTCAGGGCCACTTCAGGGGAGGCCACTTCAGGCTGAGAGGCAAATCAGGACAGTCAGTCAGCTCAGGGCGGGAGGGAGGCAAGGCTTTCGGCTCCCACCCGGAGGCTCAGGGGTCCTGACAGTGAGGCAGGCTAGATCACTGCCTCAGTTTCCCAAAAGTGCACATTCTTTTGGAAGATAAGAATTCACAATGGCCAGTGGTTTTTCACTTTTTCTTCTGTTTAAAATCAATCATCAGAGGCATTTCCCGAGGCACACACACATGTTCACATCTTTGAAGTGGGCATGTGCCTCAGTGTTGATGAAAGGGAAGCCTTGTGTCGGTGTAGTTGGGCCCATTTTTCCTGTTGCAGTGGTGCATCAAAGAACAGTGCGTCTTAGACTTCCCCCAGCAGAGAGGTGTTTTGCTTCTGCCCTCTGCTTCACTAGAAGCCAGCACTAGATCTCTCGCCCCCTTTCCTGGCCTGGTTTCAGGTTCAGAAGGGTCGCTGAGAAGCCCCTAAGGAGATATTTGGAAGGCAGGAGAGGAGAAGCTTTTTTTCTCCTGAGGTAGTTGCAAGCAGACGCATGGGTGGGCTGAGATCTGCGGTGGCTTCTGGGCAGACCTTTGAGGATCCCTTGCTCTGGGATAGCCAGACCAGACGGTCAGAGGCTGTGTAGGGGGGAAAAGTTTTGCTGGACCCTCTTAAGGTGCCTGGTCGGGTCTGAAAATTCAACTGACAGAGATTAACAGAAGAAAAGCATACAACTTTTATTGAATGTTTACATGTACCTTGACGCCTTCACAGAGAAGAAGGACTCCAAGAAGACAGTACATTTGTGAAGAACTGACAAGACAGAGGGGTCTGGGCTAGCGGAAGTACAAGGTAAAGAAGTTGCTAGAAGATGAGGGTAAGTTTAACAAGGTTTATCTGTGGAGATTTCTCAGCCCCCAGGTCCCCATCTCTGGGGATCAGAACATCTTCCTTCCTCCTGGTACAGGGACGGCACTTTGCACTCCGGAGTTCACAATCCATTTGAGGAAAGAAACGGGGGAGGTTGCGTGATATTCCTGCTTTGCTGTTTCTCAAATTCCTTCAGCTTAGTCTGCCAAGGTGCCATATCTGGGGGTAATGGGTCCTAATCCCATCAGCTGCTTCTCTGAACTTTGTTCTATCATCCCCTCTTGCCTCCTCTCAGTTTTATAAAACTTTAATTCCCTGGACCATAACCTTCAATCATGGAGGATATCGAGTGGCCTTTGTTTCCCCAACTGTTTACACTTTCTAGAATAATAGAAAGATACACACACACAAAGGATTCTACCATTCTGGGGCCTAATGTCTAGACTTTGAACGGTGCTGTGAAGCTTCTACTAATCTCTGGGGCTCCCCTGAGGAGCTGGCTTCCACAATTGAGCTGTAAAACCTTCATAGTCCCACCTCCGGCTCTTTCTGTGACCTCACTCACCTAACACCCATCATCCCTTGCTCTCTGAGCTCCAGCCAAACGGGATCATTTTTGGTTTTCAGTTCTTTGACATGCCTCATTCCGCACTGACCCTGGGGACACCACACTCTCCCTTCCCCTTATCTGGAGGCTCCTGGGGTCCCGCTGCCCTTCCCCTCAGCCACCTAACATTCACCCTTAAGGCATTAATTAGTCCCTTCCTCAGGGAGGCTTACAGTCTGGTGGGAGTCGGGCATTGCAAATAACAACCCGGAAGGAGGCAGTACTGGGTATCATTAGAACATGGAGCGGGAGGCCTAAAGTATTCTCAGAATCACAAAACACCTCTTGGTTTTTTTGTAAAAACCCAGTCCCAAATAGAGTATTCCCATATCTCTGGTATCCAACACCCTCCCTGGGACATGGAGGACTAGTAAATATTTGTTGGTATTCAAACCCCCCCCCTTCATGCGTAAATAATGTATTTCCCTCACAACATATGGGACTCCGTTTTATAGCAGGTGGGATTGACAGCAGAGCAGAAGAAATTCACATATTCATATACTGGGCACTTTCCGGTGCACTCTGCATGGTGCCAAGCACTTTGTCTACATTACCATCATTTAAGCTTTATGTGAACGCTAAGAGGTAGATGCTATTAACATCTCCACTTTACAAATGAGGGAAACTGAAGCTTACAGAGGCTAGGTAACTTGGCCAAGGTCGGAGAGCGGCCCCAACTCTCAATCCCTCATCCCCTATTTCACAAGTGAATGTTTATGATGTCATATGTCCCTCACGTGGCTGGCAAAAATGTCTCAGAAACAGCAACAGTTAATTTCCATAATAATTGTGTGAGGTTGTTTTGAATGTGTCCTGATATTCTATTTTGTCACTTTAGCAATGACGGGCTTGCATTTCTACATCGCTTAGCTATGGTGGCTTAGTCTTGACCTCTCACCTCCCCCGGCTCTTTGAAATTGTTTCATTTCTCGCCCCTTCAAAGGGAGCCAGCCCTGCCTGGGTTAGGAGGCCACAACAATTTCCTTCCAAATCCCTCTTCTTTCAGGCTGCCTTGAGATTACCCGTTCTCTTGGAGGCTGCCCCACCCCCATTCCTCAGTAGCCTCCAGAGTGCATGGCCTGCCGCAGAAGCAGGTGGGGAATTAGCAACGTAGTGTCATGGCCAAGTGCATGTACAGGCTCTGGATTCGAAATATCAGTTCAAATCCTGGCTCCACCACTTAGCATGTGAACTTGTGTTAAATTACTCTCAGCCTCAGTTTCCTCCCCTGTAAAATGCAAATGAGAATAGTATCCACCTGATGAGGTTGTTGAGGGGAACTAAAGGTTGAAACAAAATGCTGAGGGAATCAAACAATGTACCAAAATGCGCTGTGCTTAGAGCAGTGCCTGCCGACAGCAAATGCGCTATATATGTAAGCATTTATCAGTGTCCATGTCTCATACCTGAGAACTTAAGACAGAACATCAGCAGCTTTATCCTGTGTTCCAGCTGCAACCCCAGACCTCGTCTCTGTTTTGTGTTGTTTTCCTTCTCCCAATGATCCAGAAGCTAATAACCTCTGGGCTGTTTTGCAGTAAATTCAAGGAAGCTTGGATCCCAGGACAAAGAATCCCTGTACCCCACTGCGTGAGCCCCTGCAACCCACCTTTTCTGGAAGGGTTTTCTTCCACACAGCAGTGCTAGCATCTTCTCTCACTTCTCACCAGTGCTCCCGTGGCAGAAAAATTCATTCTCCCCTCTAACTGAATCACAGCTTTAATAAAGCTATTGTATTTGACCACAGGCTTAGGAAACAGTAATATAACATAATAAGAAAAGATCATTAAAGTTCTATAAAGTGAGCTTTCAGCGCCTTCATTTCCAGTGTCCCTGAGCCTTAGATAAGGGATAAACATTTTTTAATCAAAATCTAAATAACAGTAAACCTCACTTTTCATTTCAAGTATTTTTTTCAGTTAAGTATGGGATGTTTTCTAATTTCCTGTGTAGATCAGATGAACTATAAAAGTTGGTTGTTGATTTTTTTTTTTTTTTTACGTTTTCGGGGCACTTTCCTGACAGCAATTTCAGCACATGTCTTTGGTAAGTTTGTCAGAGAAGTGAGCCAAGAATGATTAAAATTCTGGAGACTGATCTGTAAGAGAATAAGAACAAATCAGCACTAGGAGGAAAAACACTTATTGCAAGGATAACTGGGTACGTAGCTCAGAAAGACCGAGGAAAAGCAGACATTAATTATATGATGCAAAGGGTTACGGTTGCAGAATTTTTTATAAAGGAAAATAGATGCCACCCCATTTTTGCTTATGTGAAAGACAGTGGTTATGGGCACAAGCCCAGAAGTCCCAGGCAGAGACTCAAGTCTTGTCTCTGCCATTTGCAGGCTGGGGGGCCTTGGACAAGGAACTCAACTTCTGTGAGCCTCAACTGTCTATATGCAAATAGCAGGAATAAAAGCCTAATCACTCATAAGACGATCATGAGAAGTCAAGATGGACAGTGCACAGTCCACCTTAACACAATGTCCAGCGCACCAGAAATCATGTTTTTCATTATCAATGTTTGTGTCAATAATTCTTCATTTCTCCCTCTTGTTCAATAGTACCGTATTTTGATGAAAAATTTCCAACAGAGTTGTTCAAATGGAATTTACTTGAGACATTTTTAAACAGTCTGGGTTAAAAACAAATACCGTATTATTTCATTCATATGCGGCATTTAAGAAACAAAATGAACAAACAAAGGAAAAAAGACACGAACAAACAAAGGAAAAAAGACACAAACAAACAAGTTGGACTCTTAAATACAGAGGACAAACTAGTGGTTGCCAGAGGGGAGGTGGGTAGGAGGGTGGGTGAAGTAGGTGAAGGGGATTGAGGGTACACTCATTGTGATCAGCACCGACGTATAGAATTGTTGAATCATTTAATTGTACACCTGAAACTAATACAACACTGTATATGAGTTATATTTCCATAAAAAAACAGTTTGAGTTAAAACATAAGAATCCTAAATCATGGGTAAGCCTGGGAGTAGACTAGCAAAAAGGGATTTGACACTTCATCAACATCATCATTTAAAAAAAAAAATCTTTCACTGTATTTTATGGAGTCCAAGATGAGTATTTTTCCATGTTTGGCACCTCTCAAATTGAGAAGTCTTACAATCCCGACCAGATTTTCTTTCCTAGTGCTATATGGAATGAGAGTAGTGCATATTCCAACTGATGGCAACTAAGATTTGCTGAGATAGGGTTTTAAGCATTACACTTCCTGCTGTACGTTCTGAGTAAATGAGCCCAGTCTTGGCCCTAAATAATTTACAAGGTGAGATGGACAGTGTCTAAAGAGCACTGAAACAACTAAGTCAACATTACATGGAAACAGGGAGAATCTGCAGTTCTTTGTTAACAACAACAAAAAAAATTAAAATTCCATTTCACCATTTACTTATTGTGTAAATCTGCAAGCTACTTAATTTCTATGAATCTTGATTTTCTCCTCTAGAAAAGGGGCCTAATAACATCTCTTGAAAGGTCATGGTGAGGGTTGAACATATGAAAATTGTGTTTTTCATGCCCCTTGGTATCCAACCTGATGTCTCTCTCCTCCCTGATGCCCCCACACAGAGCAGCCAGACCAGTGTAACCTCAAGACTTCTGTCCTGGACTCCATCTAGGACAACATCTACTGCCTCAGCTCTGGTTTCAGTTAACAACCCATAGTCCCCCACTCCTTTCCCTCTCTGTGGGTTTCTGCCCCACATCTCTGCCCTGTAGCTGCCTGGACTTACAACTTCTCATTCTCTTTGGCAACTCCCATGCTTGTTGCCAAATTGGATTTCCTAAGACCCTGCATGCTGCAGAATACATACCTCGTAAGCTCCATGAGGGTAGAGCCATGACTTTCTCATTCATCGCTGAGTCCATGGTAGCAGTTACAGAAAGATGTGGAGGAGAGGCTCAGTAGCAGGTCCCACTGGGCTTAAGTCCAGTTGTCAACAAGGTTGCATTCCTTCCTGCAGGCTCTAGGGGAGAATTTGCTTCTCTGTCTTTGGCAGCTGCTGGAGGCTGCCCACATTCCTTGGTCTGTGGCCCCTTTTCTCCATCTTCAGAGCTAGAACCAGATTGAGTCCTTCTTGCAACGCATCACTCCAGTTACCTCCTCTGCCTCTCTCGTCCATTTTTAAGAACCTTGTGATTACATTAGACTCGGCTGGATAATCCAGGATTATCTTCCCATTATAAGGGCAGCTGATTGCCAACCTTAATTCCATCTGCAATCTTAATTCCCCTTTGCAGTGAAACATAATGTATTCACAGGTTCTGAGGATGGAGACATGGACATCTCTGCGTTGGTCATTACTCTGCCTATCATCTTAGGTTAGGTTTTCATTTAAAATAGCAAACATTGGGCGCCTGGGTGGCTCAGTCGGTTAAGCGACTGCCTTCAGCTCAGGTCATGATCCTGGAGTCCTGGGATCGAGTCCCACATCAGGCTCCCTGCTCAGCGGGGATTCTGCATCTCCCTCTGACCCTCTTCCCTCTCGTGCTCTCTGTCTCTCATTCTCTCTTTCTCAAATAAATAAATAAAATCTTAAAAAAAAAAATAGCAAACATTTGTGAGAGTCTCATGTGTCATACATAATGCTGGCTAAGCATTTTGCCTGCATTCCCTGCTTTTATCCTCACAATAACCCTAGGAGGCAGGAACCATTATTGTCCTAATTTTAAACATGTTGGAGCTAAAGAACACAGGGATTTAAAGACCTGCCCAAGGTCACAGAGCTAATCAGTAGTACAGCTGGAATTTGAACCAAGGGCCAAGCCTAGTCCCAAGCCTTACTCTTAATGGGTAGACCATATAATTATAGGTGGTGGCAAGAACATTTATAGGAGTAGATGAACTTGGATGAGGAACAGAGGTTCAAGTTAAAAGTTCCAGAGAGTATCCTAAAATCAAAGTGGTAGTTTGATGGATGGTTTCATAATGAGTAGCCATACTTCCTCAGTCCGGAGACTTGTCCTTGCAAATGACAGAAAGTCCCACCAGGACAGCTTATTCTAAAAAGGGAGATCAAATAGGGCGCCTGGGTGGCTCAGTTGGTTAAGCGACTGCCTTGGGCTCAGGTCATGATCCTGGAGTCCTGGGATCGAGTCCTGCATCAGGCTTCCTGCTCAGCGAGGAACCTGCTTCTCCCTCTGGCCCTCCCCCCTCTCATGTGCTCTCTCTCTCTCTCTCATTCTCACTCTCTCAAAATAAATAAATAAATCTTTAAAAAAAAAAAAGGAGATCAAATAAACCAAAAAAAAAAAAAAAAAGGCAACATTATGGCTTCAGGAATGGCTAGATCCAGAATTTGAGAGATCTTACCAAGAATCAGTTTTCTTGGGGCACCTGGGTGGATCAGTCGGTTAAGCATCTGACTCTTGGTTTTGGCTCAGGTCATGATCTCAGGGTCATGAGATTAAGCAGTGCACCGGGCTCCATGCTCAGTGCAGAGTCCGCCTGGGATTCTCTCCCTTTTCCTCTCCCTCCCCCTCTGCCCCTCCCCTCACTTGGGTTCTCTCTCTCTCTCTCTAAAAGAAATAAATAAAATCTTAAAAAAAAAATGGTTTTCTTTTTATTCTTGAGTCTGCATTCTTCAGAGTTGACTCTTCAAGTCCATGAGATGGTAGAAAAAGTCACAGTGGCCCTAGCCGCTATAACCTATCAGCTTTTAGGTGCAGCAGGAAAAAAGTGAATGTCTTTTTCCAAAAGTCCCAAGATGAGTTGCTTTGCCCCTCATTGGCTCTGCCAGAGTCCCTGGTCCATCTTTGAAGTAACTACTGTGGTCAGGTGAATGCACGTGCTAATTGCTTAGTTATGGGTTACATGATCCTTCCTGGAGTGAGGGGTAGAGTCAACATCACTACAACAATATACACTCAGTGTAGTGGGGAAGGGATAGTTTTGATTGTAGATAACAGACTCACTTATTTATTATCTCACATAAAAGAAGTCCAGGGACAGGCAGTTCCGGATTGGATAAATCCAAAACTTAATAATGTCAGGGGTCTGGGCACTTCTCTGAGATCCTTTAGGTTTACCACTCATGATCACAAGGTAGTTTCCATAGCTGGTTCTACACAAGATTATAAATCAGGAAAGAAGGGACAGAGCTTTCTCCTTACAAGTCTTTTTCTTTTGTTCAGGAAAGAAAATCTTTTCTGGAAGTTCCCCATGAAATTTGTCTTGATGTCTCATTGGTCAGTGCTGGGTCACTTGTTTAGCTTTTTGAAGGTTGATGCCCAATATCTGAGGACAATAACATCTAAGTATCTGGGAAAATCAGGGCTCTGTTTAGTCAGACAGAATGGGGGGATATTTTGGGTAACCAGCTGCGTCTGCATCAGGTCCCTGGAGGGAAATTGGGGACTTTGGTCACCAGGAGGAGACTGAGAGGATACTGGTTGACAAAAACAATGGATTTCTATTTGGGCTAAAGTGAGAGCAGAGGTTTCAAACCCTGGAGCCCCCTAGGTGCTCACTGGGGAATTTATAGAGTCCACAAACCAAACTGAGAAGTGGGATTGCCCCAAAACTTTAGGTTTAAATATGGACTGTCAGAGCTAGCATGTACCATAGGGATTTCAGTGATTGTTTGGAAAAGTGGTCACAATGATCTGTGCCACCCTGCACGCTCTATTATAATGTGACTTTGAAAGTCTTCAGGACGCGGAGTCTTTTTCTCCTCGCCCGCCACCCCCCCCCCACAAGAATCTTGACTGGCCTCCCACTCGCTTTGACAAATATTCTACAAAGTAACACCGTGTGACATCTGGCCTAAGTTTCCATTTTTGCCTTCTTGGAAGCCAGCTGCCCCGTCATGAGTCTGTCACCAGCTGGAGGGCCCTGTGGAAAGAGAATGGCCCTAGAGGATGACAGTTCACGCAGAGAACCAGAGCTGACCCATATAGCTGCCAACCAGGTGAGTGACACCATTCTGGATGTTCCAGCTCCAGCTGAGCATCCAGCGGCAAGCAGCTGCATGAGTGACCCCAGCCAACACCATACAGAGCAGAAGAACTGCCCAGGCGAGCCCAGATAATTCGCTAGATCCTGAGACATAATGGATCATTATTGGCTTAAGCCCCTGAGTTTTGGGGTGGTGTGTGGCATAGCAATGGGAAATTGAAACAGGAATCACTTCCAGTTCACACATTTCGCAGAGGAGGCTAAAAAACTGAAGAAGGGAAATAAATTGCTAAGCACCCCACAGGTCAATCATGGCAGAGACAGGCAGGCACCCGGATTTCTGCTTTCCCTGTTCACTGCTCTGATCATTAAACCTGGCATAACTATTTTCATACAGATGAAATGAGTGCATTTGCAAGCCTTGCTGGTGTGCATATAGTGGAATAGCTTGCACCAAGCTAGTGTTTATTATGTGCTGGCACAGTGCTAAATGCATTATCTCATTTAATTGGCACAATGAGCCTCCAAATTAGGTCTGATATAACCCTCCATTTTAAAAATAAGATAACTAAGTTTAAAGAAGATAAGAAAGAAAGAAAGAAAGAAAGAAAGAAAGAAAGAAAGAAAGAAAGAAAGAAAGAAAGAAAGAAAGAAAGAAAGAAAGAAAGAAAGAAAGAAAGAAAAAGAAAGAAAGAAAGGAAGCAAGCAAGCTTGCTCACAGTTGCTCAGCTAGGTAGGTGGTGGAATCAGGATTCAAATCTAGATCCAGCAGGTTCCAAAACACTTCCTCCTATAACCATCCTGGAACACAGCCTCCACTGACCCATAAAAGCACTTTTTCAACCAACCAAGTTTTTCTTTATGGCATGATGCCCGACTCTGCATTTCACATCTTAAATGTGCCTCCAGGTCATGATGGATTTCAGGATGAAAACAAAGTACGTGTATTTACATCATTCTGAGTATTTTTACTTATTGGGCATTTGCTTGGGGTCACTAAGATTCCTTTTAAGGTGAGAAATAAAAGAAGTCTTGAGTTTTGATCCCTCCCAAGAGCTATAATCATGGCACTTGCCACGCTACCCCCACACACCATCCACTCTGCATCAGGATTCAGTGGGCTCTTCTCACCCTTAAATTACCTTGTGAAGTGAAGGGTGGAAATTGTAGTGTTGTGGTTTAGCAAGTTTGTATGAGTCTTGCTGAGCAGGGAGAGAGAAAATAAGAGAGGAAAGAGGAATGGAAAAGAGGGGATATGCATGAAAGAAGTTGGACAGATGAAAGGTAAAATATTGGTCTATTATTTGGGGCCGAGAAAACTAAGACTGCCTTCCCTCATCACCTTATTAGGATGACTGTATGACTCAGTGTACCCAGGACAGCTTTGGTCCATGCCTAGTGTCCCGGCATGATGGTCAATAGTGCTTACTGCACTCTCAAGGAATCCCAATTTGGATGATAAATCATATGGTGGCCCTTTCAAGCATGCAGCCACCTGATCAGTTTTCATGGAAGAGAACTAGATATGAGATGCTATGAAGGATGCCAAGGTCACCAGGGTCAAAAGACACAGCCCCCTGACCTCAAGGAGTCCACTGCATGGTAGGGGCACCATGTAACAGCTTTTTAATGTGTGTGAAGCACGGTCACAATGGCGCTATTGGGCACACTGGTAGGCGGCAGCTGGGGGAAGAGCTGAAGCAGTGCATTATGGGCAGAGGGAATATTTGGCAAAGACATGGACGCTTGGAAAGGCATGTGTGGTTTAGGGAACCACAGAAAGCAATCGCTCCTAATGGCCAATTGTAAGGCAAGAGTCTCCTCCAAAGTATTTTTTGGAAAAGGGTCACCTTATACTTGATTTCTTCCCAAGTCTCTCATTTTATGAGGTCATGTCCTGGTTACTTTATTTTAGATAAAAATAAGTGACAATTTGGGGAAGAAGATGAAATTGTTTGAGAGAGAGAGAGAGAGATTTAAAGATGTAATGCGTCGGTAGTGTTATTCCTTGCCTGGGATATGTCCTCAAAACTGTGAGTGGTACATGTCATTATAAAGTGGCCTTTTAAAAGTCCGTTAAAAAAAATAGCACATGGCTACATTGTGGAGAATACACATGTATACACCTGTAGGAGACTTTTTAACAATGTTCTATAATTATATAAAAAGGCACAGGTACATGTGGCTTGTGATAAAAATTCCAGTGGCAGCATCATTCACAGTTTCAAAAAGTTGTGTGTTACAAACAACGTTCAAATGCCGTGAAGAAAATCTGCTCTGAAAAGCTGCATTCTGTGACTCAAAACGTAGCTCTAGTGATCACGAGAAAAGCGCTGTTCTCAGCGCTGCCCGTGGAGTTAGTATGATTATTTCATGAAATTGGAGAGACAAAAGGAATAGACCTCTAAATTAATATTTCATGTGCTATTCAACTGAAAACACTTTTAAGTTAATATGTTAAATATTACTAGTGGATGTTTAAAATATATCCCCAAACATTTATACATTCAACTTGGCCCTTAGAGCTTTTTGGGGTGGTCCTCATGAGAAGATGGGAGAATTGCCCTCCACTGGGGTCACCTGAGGTTTCGCATAGGCAATGGTTTGTTCTATTGGGGACCAGCCTGTAGAGTTGGGGGAGTAGCAAGAGATGAAGTTGGAGAGGTGAGCAGGTGGTCATATCTGGGATGACCTTGTGTGGCATGTCAAGTCTGCAGGAGGCAATGGAACTTTTTAAAATTTTGTAAGATCAGTGTATCTTAATTAAATTTGTGTTTTGGAAGGATTACATTGGTGGTAATTCAAAGAGTTGACCCGGAAATGTAAGAATATCAATTTCCAGTGGAAATACAAGTGCACTGGCAGTGACAGTCCCATTGGTCTTGTTTTGTGGTGGCATCCTCAGGGCCTGGAAGAGTGCCTGGCTCATGGAAAGCAATCAAACCGGGTAAATGAAAAAATGAGTGAATGAACAAATGGCCCACTCTGAAACTCACTGTTCTTACTGCTCATTTCACCCTCATCAAAAGAGGTTAGCTCAAGCATTTTCAGGATGGTTTTCCTACTTTTGACTCTGTGTCCCCTCTGGTTTAATGTCTTTCCCAAGGGGAGCCCCTTCTTCTAACCAATTCCACTCTTCTGATATCTCATCATTATAGTCTGAATGACTACTATGGCAATATATTACCTTAAAACTTTTGTGCCGAGGAGCCTGGGTGGCTCAGTTGGCTCAACATCCGACTCTTGGTTTCAGCTCAGGTGATGATCTTAGGGTCATGAGATTGAGCCCCATGTCAGGCTTTGTGCTAAGCATGGAGCCTGCTTAAGATTCTCTCTCTCCTTCTCCCTCTGCCCCTCCTTGTTCACACTCTTTCTTTCTCTCTCTCTGAAAAAAAATAAGTAAAAATTTTAAAAAATTCAAAAAAACTTTTGTGGAAAGATACCAGTTTTAAGGAGCATATTTAGCAGGAATAAGTCACCTGCTACCTGCCCATCACCCTCTACTCTTAGTCACTTCATTGTGGCACCTCGCCTAATAGAAATTTCTTCATTCCTGGTTAGGCCTAGAAATTGAATCAGGATATTGAGAAAACTGTCTCACTCTAGGGACTAAAATAAAGTTGGATCGCTACCCCAAACTGTATACAAAGGTGCCCTCCAGGTGGGTCTCACTGTGAAAAGTGAAAACATGGAAAGATGAAAGAAGAAGTTACATGTTCTTGGGGCAGAGCAGGACTTCTTAAACAAGATGGATCTGACTCCATCAAAACATTAGATCTCTATTTGAAAAGGACACTGCTACAGATAGTGTTAATAGATGGGGGACAGATCAGAAGATATTTGCAGTGTTTAAAACCGACTGAGGTTAATATCTGGACGGTACAAGAAAGTCCTGCAAAACAATAAGAAAATGGCAGATAACTTAATCAAAAATAGGCAAAAGCTAAAAATTGGTCATTTATTGTTGAAATAAGTTTTTAGGGGGCGACTGAGTGGCTCAGTTGTTAAGCGTCTGCCTTCTGCTCAGGTCATGATCCCAGGGTCCTTGGATCGAGCCCCGCATTGGGCTCCCTGCTAAACCTGCTTCTCCCTCTCCCACTCCCCCTGCTTGTGTTCCTTCTCTCGCTGTGTCTCTCTTTGTCAAATAAATAAATAAAATCTTAAAAAAAAATAGAAATAAGTTTTTAGGCCCAAGATGGAGCCACTCTGCCCAGGAGTCCATGTTTGCAAACTTTTATGTTCCTGTGACTGCTCCACATGACCAGAAACAGAATATATCCAGTCAGCCAATCCGCAAACACCAATCCAACTCTGAGTTCTCTACTTATTTCCTGTTCCTTGATTTTTCTAAATAAGACCAGATATGTAATGCAAGCCAATCATGCCCTGTTTCTGCATTATTGCTTCTAATGCTCTGTATAACTTCCTGTTGCCCAAAATGTGCTTATGAGGCACTGTACTCACCCAATCCATGGATTGTTTTCCCTTGAATAAAGAACATCAAACTCACTACTAAATTGTTTTTGCTTTGTCATTTGACATCACATAACAAGAGTATAAAGAGCTATTCATCTTTATTAGCAACCCCACAAATGCACATACAATACCACAATGAGTTATCACTTTATACCCACTAGATAGAAACACATTAGAAATTCAGGTATACCAAACGTCAAAGAGTGGATATCCAAGGTTTTAACAATCACAGCATTGAGGAAAGAAAGAGAGAAAGAGAGAAAGGAAGGAAGGAAAGAAGGAAGGAAGGAAGGAAGGAAGGAAGAAGAGAAAGTAGGAAAGAAAGAGAAAGGAAAGAATTCTTGAGTGTCCTATTTATGTAAAGTTTAACATGTAAACAGAACAGATTACTTTTTATAGATATCTACATTTTCAAAGACATTTATCAAACACATTAGAGAGAGTTTGTTAGAAGTTGGGGGAATGGACGATAAAGGGAAAATAAAATGAAGTTAAAACAAAGTGAAATGAAATAAGAAAGCTCCCTTGCACGGACTAAAGGTGGGTTATGCATCTGTGTAGCATGATTAACTAGTCCATCTGCACCTGAGTTCCAAAATAAATAAATAAATGGAGAGAACAAGCCTCAGGGAGATTTCCCCTCATAATCCCTGATTTACAAGTGTAGTGCACTAACTGCCGAAACACAAAGTCTTTAATTAGTTCCTGTCCATAGGTGACTGCTTTTCCAACTGGAATAAATGGAAGGCAAATTTTGAGATTTTTCTCACTCCCAAAGAGTACTGCTGTTACAGTGATTAAGTGTTTGCTCTCGTTCCCTGAAGCCCACTCAGATAAAATCCAAGACCACCCCTACGAAAACATTTCCAAGGAGAGAAGTTTGAAAACATAATTTTGCCAAAAAAAAGAATTAGCTTCATGGGGGGGGGGGGGGCGGGTTAGGGAGCTGACTTGAAGACCAGGGAGGAAGTTAGAGATTAACTCACAATTGACTGGATGTTTTTTTTTTTTTTTTTTTTTTTTTGGTTTTCACATGTATTGCTTTAAGCAGCATACTTCTTATGTACCATTTAAAAAAATGCTTTATTTTGTTTCTTGTGACTGGATTTTTTTCAAATAACTCTCTTGGCATTTAGTTCCCACATGTTAAAATGGGGGCATCCACTATCAGAGACTTTGCAGGAAGTATCTGAAGAAAACTAAAACAAGTATCAAAGGAATCTTGAATTCTGGGGCTGAATGAAATGGTGATTATGAAAATGAGGTATTTTTATTATTTATTGTGGCTATAGGAGTTATTTAATGCTATGAAGCAAGTAAAATACTAAGTGAAGTAATTAAAATAGCTCCATCAGAGCTAATCTGGGGTTGTCCTTACACATACCTTATTTTTTTAAGGGGTAGGGGTGTTTAGGGCATTATACTATTAATAAGCAGTGAACCATTCACTTGTCAGAACTGGTTGAAATGAAAACGTTCAGAAGAGTGTCGGGCCAAGGCATCATTTTGGCATTCAACTTCAACAGGCTTTTGAGGAACAGAAAGAGGCCCAGCCTTGGAGGCTTTCTTCTTTATATTTCCACAGGGTTGGGATTGGCCAGGGGATACCATATTTCACTGCACCGACTTTAATAAGCTGTTGGCTAATATGATAACAGCATGAGATGAGATTTAGGTGATCTCAGGGGCTTGGGGCAGGGGGACTGCAATCAGTCACTAAAGTGATAGTCTAATTACGTAAGAATGGGACCAGCTGAGGGGGTGCAAATACCTTCCCTGAAGCAGTGAACTTAGAAATTCCATACCTTTCTCTTTCAAATTCTAGACGTTATTTTTCTGAAATTAAATGTACTATGTTATGAATCTTCTAAGCCCAGCTCATCCCTTTGGGATAGAGGAGATAGAACCTGATTTCACAGCTGGAAGGGAAAGCCAGGTAAGGTTACTGGGCAACAGTTGCCACCTATTTACACCACAGGCAAATATGGTAAGATGGAGCAAGACAGATCTGAGTTCGAATCCCAACTAGGCCACCTTTGGGTTGGGTAGCGTTTAACAAGTTTCTTTGCCCCTCTGCAAATAAGTTTCCACCTGTGTATAGAGTTTAAATGTCTAATAATTGAAGAGCTATCACCCACATAAATTAACAGACCCCCTCATTTTTTTTTTTTGAATACAACACTTATTTCTACAAGTCCCACACACTCTCCCTGGCCAGTATCAAATGCAAGCTGCCCTGTTCTCTGCAGGAGCATCTTGGAGATGCCTTCCAGCTATTGAGAACCACAATGGCAGGATAGCACCAATGCCAGTAAGACAGCCCCCAAAATGATTCAAAGTTCTGGGGTAATTTATTATACACGAGTTTACAATGAATACATATTTTATTATGAAGAGTGAGGTGCTTCTGTAACAGAAACCTAAAATGTTGGAGTGGCTTTGGAACTGGGCAGTGGGAGAAGCTGGAAGGACTTGGGGGAGAGTGTTAGTGAAAGCATGAAAAGTCTTGAAGAAACCGTGAGGACAATCCTGATGGCTTTCGAGAAAGCTGTAGATGAAGGGGTAAGGGGAAATAAGGAAAATGTTATTGAAAACAGGAGCAAAGGGGTCCCTGTAATGTAGAAGCAGGAAGTTTAGCAACACTGTCACCTGTAGGAATGTGGAAGGTAGAAAATGTGTCTAATTAATTGAATGTTCTAGCTAAGTACATTTCCAGGTAGAGTGTTGAAGGTGCTGACCGATGTCTTCTTCCTTATTACAGCAAAATGTGAGAAGAAAGAGAAAATCTAGAGAAGGACTAAAAAGAAAAATCCAGAACTTGCTAGACTTGAAAATTCTCATCTTCTCTAGATGAGGAATAATGTTAAAATGAGGAAATGGTTTCCAGTCAAAAATAAACTCTAGGATCCTGCAAGGAGCACATCGTCAAATGATGAAGCTGAGAGTGTAGCTATAAAACCCTTTGTTCAGACCTTAAAAAGACCTACAGCAGAGATTCAGGGGATCATTCAGACAAACAACAGGGATTCAAAGAAGCTGATGTGTAGTGCCTTAGCAGCTTCTGCAGAGGGACTCTTCAGAGTAGAAAAGGGCTTATCTCAGAGAGATCTGTGGGTATGGCTTCTGAGCAATGGAGTGGTGGCTCAATTACAGTCATAGGAGACTCACAAAACTTTAAAAGAGGGCGCCTGGGTGGCTCAGTTGGTTAAGTGACTGCCTTCGGCTCAGGTCATGATCCTGGAGTCTCGGGATCGAGTCCCACATCGGGCTCCCTGCTCAGCAGGGAGTCTGCTTCTCCCTCTGACCCTCTTCCCTCTCGTGCTCTCTATCTCTCATTCTCTCTCTCTCTCAAATAAATAAATAAAAAATCTTTAAAAAACAAAACAAAATTTTAAAAGATTTGTATTGGGAGAAACACTGCCAGTGTGGACTAAAGGGGACAGAGACAGTACAAAATGAAAAGGAGCCTTTCAACCCCCTAAATTCTACTAGCAGGAAGTGGACTGATAAATTACATAGCTGCAAATATGGGCTACTTTTCATAGAAAAGGAAGGATGACTCAGAGAGTGGAATCAAGAGCCCAAAGGGTAAAATCAAAAGCCATGGAGAACCATTTCCTGGCATGAGTAGGACTGAGCCCTAATCAAGGAATTTCTAACCTGTGCAACTGGATTTCAGGTTTCCTATGGACCAGCGACTCCTTTGTGTCTCCTATCTTTTCTCCTTTTTGAACAGGAGTGTCTGTACCAGTTATCCTAAGCCTGCCCCACCATCGTAAGTTGGATGCAGGAACATAATTATTCATGAATTATGAATAATTCATAATTATTCAACCTTGATAATTCTGAATAATTATCAAGAGCCCACTCTCTGAGTAGCCCATATTTGCAGCTATGTAATTTATCAGTCCACTTCCTGCTAGAACTATATACTTTAGGAGCTTCCTTTAAGACCCCAGAAGCTTCATCTACAGCTTCACCTGATTTAAATAATAAAATTCTGGACTTTGAGCTGATGATGTAATGGGTTGAGATTTTAGGGGATCTTGGGAGGAAGTAAACATATACTGCATTTGAGAGAGATGTGAATCATTAGAGACCAAAGGGCAGACTATGGTAGCCAGCATCAAAGATGGTTCTAAAGATCCCTGCCTCTTGATATTCATGCCCTTGTGTAGTATCCTCCCACAATGAATAGGGCTGATCTCTGTAACTAATAGACTATGTTGGAACTGATGATGTGTGACTTCTGAGCTTAGGCCATAAAAGACATTGTATCTTCTACCTTGCCCTCTCTTGGATCATCACTAGCTTTGGGAGAATTCAACTGCCCTGTCACAAGGACGCTCAAGCAGCCCAAGAGAAAGTGGTAAGGCTTCCTGCCAATAGCCATGTAAGTGAGCCATCTTGAAAGCAAATCTTACTTTTCTCGTTAAGCCTTTAGGTGACTATAGCCCCATGTAACATCTTCACTGGAATCTCTTAAGAGATCAGGAGTTAGACCACCTACCTAAGCCACTCCCATATTCCTGGCTTACAGAAATTGTGTGAGATAATAAATGTTTATTGCTTTAAGCTGCTACTTTTTGAGGTAATTTTTTATGCAATAAAAGATTAGTATAACAAAGTTTCTATCTCTGGATGCTCCCAAAGATTCCTGGGGAATCATACCATTCTGATTTCTGTGCAGAGGGGTACAGAAGTTCTGTCTGAGTCTGCCATACCTCACTGACAGAATTTTATGAAGTCCCTTTTTAACAGTTCCATCAACTTCTGCCCCTAAGATCATCTTACCATAGAGGATTCAAAGAAAGATTGTGAAGTGTTAGATACTGAACAGCACAGTACGATCTTTTCACTTTCTGTCAGATAAAACTAAGAACAAACAACAACAACAACATGACAACAAAAAGACATCTGTCCCTCCCCACCAAACACCCTGGACATAAAAATCTTCTTTTAAGACATTAAAAAATTGTTTTCATTGAAAAAATATTTTCTAAATGTGATAACATTATGTTCGTATCACCTGTTATTTCCTTTTAAGCCTGGGGTGGTGGAAATAACCAAGCAAGAAACACTCACTATTCACCAGGTATATTAATGTTGATATTTGAGTTGACATTTGTTGAATTTTTTTTTTCCAGAATGGTGCATCAATCCCTGTTTCAAATGCAGATATAGAAATAATTTCCAAAGAAATGAACTGGAGAAAATACAAACGTATATGGAATTGGAACAAAACAAACCTTCTGATTCCACCCCACCCCCCGCCCAACAGCCCAACATTCTACAGAATTGTTCTGAGGTTAAAAAAAACAAGATTTCAAAAACATAAATCTTTGACAAAAGCCTCACACGGATTAAGCATACATTATATGTGTGGAGACAATGAGAATTATTTCAAATGATTTTTGTCCTACCCCATGCCCTAGCATTTTTGGGAAAATCATAGGGAAATGCTAGCTCAAAATTACCTAAGGGGAATCAATGGAAAACAGATACTACTCCATTCCCCTCCATCTGCTCAACCACACCTCAGCCTCTCCCTGGACTAGATCAAAATGTCCTTTTCCTCTCCTAAATACAAAACAAAAGCTCCTAAATACAAACACAAAAGATATGGGGTGGATTTAGGGGTTGCTTATACTACCAGCAGCCAGCCAAAAATGCCTAATGTGTTAAAAATTAAGTTTAGGGGTGCCTGGCTGGCTCAGTGATGGAGCCTGCAACTCTCGATCTCGGGGTGGTGAGTTTGAGCCTGACGCTGGGTGTAGAAATTACTTAAATACATCTTTTAAAAAATGTTTAAAACTTCCTTCAAAGGGTCATTATATGCACTAAATATAATTTGTGCCAATAATAATAATTACAATCTAGTGAATACTTCCAGAAGACAGGCACCTTTACATTTCATCCACAAAGGAGCCCCATCAGATAGATATTACCATTATTTCCATTTTACGTATCTTTTTAAAAAGTGGAAAACAGAATGATCAATTAACGTCTCCATGGTCACAAAGCCAATTAAGTTGTGGTACCAGGATTTGGGAACCCTTAACAGTGGATCTTCCAAAACCAGCTTTTTTAAAATGCCACAAAAAGATCTGGCCTGATTCTGGGCACTTCGGTATTGGTTAATAAATAACAGTCCCTTTCATTTCTTTCGGAACCCAATCTGGATCTAGGTGGTCTCCTTACATAAAGGAAAATGACTGGACAAATCCTCTCTCCCCACCTACTTCACCTGACATCTCCTCAGAGGAACCCAAGGCAAGCACTCAGAAAAAGGCAGAAGTTGCCACCCTAGAGATTCCAAGCCCCTAAGCAGCAGGAATGCAAATAGACTTTGCAAACAGACAAAGTGTAGTATTTCTTTGGATCGAAAATGTCTGTTTGCAGAGCCTGACTCTGAAATTCCCTGAGCCTGGGAGAACAAACACAACCCTTCCCGGGGCCCTCTGAAAATCCCAAGCGATCAGGTTCAGTCTGGTAAAAAAAAACAAAAACAAAAACAAAAACAAAAACAAAAACAAAAACCACTCAGTCCTGGCACCTTGCAGAACACCTGGCGGTGGGGACTGGGACGGGCGGCGACGAACTGGAAGGACCGAGACTGAAATGCACACGTACACCTGCCTAGCGGCCTTGAAAAGTCAGGTTGACGCCTTCCAGGGCCGTGGGAGAATTTGACCCCGCCTCCGGAGCGAGCGGGAGACCTCCTCCATCCTCCCCCTCCTTCCGGGGCGGCCGAGCGCCCCCTCCCCCACACCCCCTCCCAAACCCCGGGGAACGCGGAAAAGGGCTCTTGCCACTTTAAATGACTCAGGAAGTGAAAGGAGGCCGTTGACAGGGAAAGGGAAAGCGGAACCGGGGCGGCGGGGCCAGCGGCGCGGCGATCTCGTCGGGGGCAGCGCGAAGCAGGGCGGCGCGCGGCGCGGGGGCCGACGGGGGCGCGGGGCCGCCGCGCCGGAAGTGCCCGTGCCGCCGGAGGAAGCGCAGCGGGAGCCGAGCGGCCGAGCCGGCGGGAAGGCCCCTCGCTCCTCGGCCGGGCAGGGGCTGGCGGGAGCAGGCGGCAGCGGCGCCGCGGCCCCAAGCCTGCCCTGAGACCCGGCGCGGCCAGTGCCCGGGACGGGACCCGGGCGGGGAGGAAGTAGGGAGGAGGCCGCGCGGAAGCCCGGCGGCGAGCTCCTCCAGGGCCAGCGGCCTGGGCCGCGTCACCGCAGCCACATGGCCTCCGGAGTGGGCGCGGCCTTCGAGGAGCTGCCGCACGACGGCACGTGTGACGAGTGCGAGCCCGACGAGGCTCCGGGGGCCGAGGAAGTGTGCCGAGAGTGCGCCTTCTGCTACTGCCACCGCCACGCCGAGGCGCACAGGCAGAAGTTCCCCAGCCACCACCTGGCCCAGTACGTCCACGGCGCCGCCCAGGCCTGGACCGCCGGAGCCCCGGGGCAGGGCGACGCCAAGGAAGAAGCCGAGGCCAAGGTGGAGAATGAGCGGGACCTAGAGAGCGAGGTGGGGGAGGAGAGCGAGTCCGAGGAAGACAGTGAATCCGAAGAAGAGAGCGAGACGGAGGAAGAGAGCGAGGATGAGAGCGATGAAGAGAGTGAAGAGGACAGTGAGGAAGAAATGGAGGATGAGCAAGAGAGCGAAGCGGAGGAAGACAACCAAGAAGGAGAATCTGAGGCTGAGGGAGAAACGGAGGCGGAAAGTGAATTTGACCCAGAAATAGAAATGGAAGCAGAGAGAGTGGCCAAGAGGAAGTGTCCGGACCATGGGCTCGATTTGAGCACCTATTGCCAGGAAGATAAGCAACTCATCTGTGTCCTGTGCCCTGTCATTGGGACTCACCAGGGCCACCAGCTCTCCACCCTAGACGAAGCCTTCGAAGAACTAAGAGTAAGTATTGGGCATTCGGAGCATAGGCCTGGAGGTCTGGACACCTGGGTTTCAACTCAGGTGGCCTAGTTGTGGCCACATTCGCCTTCACCATGACCTTAAAAGGCTAGTCTGTTCAACTTAGTGAGGGCAGTGCTTATACCCACTTTTTGGTTGAACTTCGAGAATCAGTTGAAAGTTCTGGACTCTGACCCGATGGGAAATATATGTACACATGAAACCTAGTGTACAGTTTCTGGAAAATTGCGAGCCTCTGGTCTCTGGATCCGAGTTAAAGCATTCCTTGGGAGTTTTGACCCCATGTAAGCCAAGTCCCACAGCATCGCCATTGTTGAGACTAGTGCCTTGACTTGGTAAGGCAGTCTCTTTGCGTACTTGAGAATATGGGAAACCGTGCTTCAGCCAGATGAACCCAAGCAGATGGTTCCTCTGTAGTGAAGAGACCCCCTGACAGGTGGTGGTTTCTGTGTTAAGGTCATATGTGCCCCCAATTTTGTTCAGGTTCTTCATGTGTGATAATTATTTGGGAAAGGAGGATGAGAGGTTGGAGACAAACTTGGAATGGGAGTTCCTGTGTCCTCCATCTTTGGCAGGAGGGCAGGACCTTTATCTATCTTGGACCTTGCTGATCCCCTAGTACAGTGTTTGGAAAGTTGTAGACATTAATAAATCTTTTTTGGGCCAACAAATTTTTAAACGATTTGCCTTTTATTTACATTGTGGATCTTTATAGTCAGAGAAATTGCTGGAGTTAACCAGGGAGGAAAGTTTGAGCAGAGTGACCAGTTCATTAGTCAATGTTGTCATGTTATGATGATTTTGTTTCCCTAAGCAACCTTGCAATTACTTGCACTAGGATAACAAATACTTTGTTAATGAAAATCTCCTGTGTTGAAATTTTCCTTTTTTTTATTGTAAAATACACAAAGTAGATAAAAACATACACACAGTCTAACAAAAAATTATAAAGCAAATTCTGATGTAACCTCTACCCAGATTAAGACGAAGAATATTAGTCTTATTAGTCAATATTGAAGACCTCTGCCCTTTCCAATTATAACCATTTCCCTTCCCCATAGGTTACCATTCTCTGGACTCCTGTGGTGATATTTCCTTGCTTATCTTTATAGTTTATCACATACGTATGCATTCCTAAACTTATTTGAGCTTGACACAGTTAGTGTCATATTGTGCATTCTTTTGGGTTTTGCTTCATTTTTTCAGCATTGTGTTTGTAAGATTCATCCAGTGGGAGCTGTGGTTTGTTCATTTTCATTGTTGTGTAGAATTCCATTTTTTGACTATGCCACAAGTTACCTCTTCTATCAGTGATGAACATCCGATTTCCAGATTCTGAGGTTTCTGCTTATTATAAACAATGTTGGTATAGACATTCTTGTTCATGAAATGGAATGTAAACCTAGGATTGAGATTGTTGGGTCACAGACTGTGCATATCTTAAATAGCACCAGATTTTGCCAACTATTTTCCAAAGTGGTTGTACCAGTTTGCATTGCCATGAAGAGCGTGTGAGAGTTCCTGTTATTCTGTATCATCACCAGCACTTGCTATTAGAGAATTTAAAATTTTTGTCAATTTTGTGGACATGTATGGTATCTTCTTGTGGTTTAAATCTGCATTCCTCTAGTTACTGAGGACTTTGTGTGTCTTTTGTTATCTCTCCTTTTGTGAAGTGCCCCATTGAGGTTTTTTTGTTCATTTTTCTGTTAGGTTGTCTTTTTCTCATTAATTTATAGAAACGTATTCTGACTTCTTTGTTGTTTCAGTGGGTTGCAGATATCTTCTAGTCTGTTTTTTAAAATTGTGCCTTGAGTAGAAGCTCTTCATTTTAATTTAGTAGAATTTATCAATAATTGCCTTTATTGCTAGTGCTTTTCGTGTCTTGTTCCACTTAGTATTGCTTTTCCCATAGTGGAAATAGGAGCTCAGTTTCATTTTTTCCTCTTGCAGGTAGCCAGTTGCTCTAGCAGCATTTATTGAAAAGCCTGTCTTTTCTACATGGATCTACTGTGCCACCTGTCCATATGCCTGTGAATATGTTTCTTGGGTCTTCTATTCTCTACCATTAACCTGTTAGTGTATGTCTGTGTGAAAAACATGTTTCTTAGTTACCATAGCTTTGTAACATGTCTTAATATCTGGTAGAGCAAGTCCTTCCACTTTGTTCTTCTAGAAGAGTGTCTCAGCCAGTCTTGGCCTTTTATATTTCCTAGAAGCATACTATAAAGTTGTGTTAAGAAAGCCTGCAGAACGTTTTTTGTATTGTATTGAGTTTATAAACCAATATGTAGAGAATTAACAGCATTCCAAGATAAAGTCTTCTCATATATTTAGGTCTAAATTGCCTCATGATAAAGTTTTATAATTTTTTTTCTGAAAAATCTTGTATATCATTTTGACATTTATTCCTGGATACTTAAAATTCTACAGTATTGTAAAAAATTTTAAAGTTTTTGTTTTCTAATTGTTTGTATATAGGAATATGATTAACTTTTATGTATTGATTTTTATGTTAAGATGTCTGCTAAATTCTCATAAATATTCTAATAATGTGTAGATTAATTCTACATACATGACCATATTATCTGCAGAGAGGGGCAGTTTTTGTTTCTTTCTAATCCTTATATGTGTTGTTTTTTTTCTTGCCCTAATACTTTAGATAGGACCTCCAATATAATGTTGAACAGAAGTGATAGTGGGTATTCTGGTCTTGTCCTAATTGATGAATAATTTACATTTCACACATAAGTGTGATAGTAGTTTGTTTTTTTTTTTTCACAGATATATTTCATCAGATTAGGAAAATTCCCTTTTAATCCTAGCTTAAGAGTTTTTCTTTCTTTCTTTTTTTTTTAGATATTTATTTATTTATTTGACAGAGATAGCACAAGTAGGCAGAGTGGCAGGCAGAGGGAAAGGGAGAAGCAGGCTCTCTGCTGAGCAGGGAGCCCGATGCGGGGCTCGATCCCAGGATCCTGGGATCATGACCTGAGCCGAAGGCAGCCGCTTAACCGACTGAGCCGCCCAGGCGCCCCAAGAGTTTTTCTTAATATTGAGTGGCTACCGAATTTTGTCAAGTGGTTTTCCTGCATCTATTGGGGTGTTCATTTGATTTTACTAGGTTAATGTGGTAAGTTATGTTAATTGATTTTTTTAAAAGATTTTTATCTGTTTATTAGACACACAGAGAGAGAGAGAGAGAGGCAGAGAGCAAGTACAAGCAGGGGGAGCAGCAGACAGAGGGAGAGGGAGAAGCAGATTCCCCGCGGAGCAGGGAGCCCAATGCGGGGCTCGATCCCGGGACCCCGGGATCATGACCTGAGCCAAAGGCAGACGCTTAATGACTGAGCCACCCAGGCACCCCTAATTGATTTTTTAAATTTAAAAATCAGTAATATGTTCACATGTCTCAAAAGTCTCTAGTTCACCTTTGTCCTTTTCTCCTGGTTTCTTCCCCAGCAACTATTGGTGACCACTTTTATTAGTTTTTTGCACATCTTTCAAATGTTTCTTGTTGTATTTGTACACAGAAAGATGGGCGTGCATAAATATGGTCTTATTTCCATCCCTTCATGTCATTGTATTTTACAATTAAAGCAGCTTTGCATTTCTGGGATAAATGCAACTTGGTCATGGTGAAGTATCTTCATGTTTTTAAATTTGGTTTATTAATAATTTAGGATTTTTTTCATTTGTATTTATGGGAGAAATAAGCTTGTAAATTTTCTTCTTTGTACTGCCTGTATGAGATTTTGCTATCCAGGTTATGTTGGCTTTGTAGTAGGAGTCACAGTGTATTGCTTCTCACATAGTTTCTCTCTCCTAATGCTCTGGAAGTGTTTGCTTGAGATTGGTATGTTTCTTCCTAGAATGATTGGTAGAACTGACCATGGAAACTGTCTGGCCCTGAGAAGAGAAAGAGAGAGAATTTTGTTACTTTGTTTTCTATTTTTGATTATGAATTCAGTGTCTTTAATGGTCATAGGTCTGTCCAAGTTGTCTATTTTTCCTTAGGTCAGTTTTGATAAGTTACATTTTCCCAGAAGTTTGTCCATTTTGTTTAACTTCTCAAGTGTACTAGTATAGATTTGTGAATCATATCCTCTGTCTTCCTTCATACTGTAGCTGTTCTCTTTATTCCTGTGAGAACAGTAAGTATGTTGGTCATAATCTGTTTTTGGTAATTCTCGTATGTGGAGACTTTATAGATCTCTTCTGTTGTTTTTGATGGTGTTTTTCATGTTTCTTTATTTCCTTTTGTGTTATGTTTGCACAACTCTTCATTGCCTTTGAAAATTATTTGTGGGGGTTTCCCAAGCCTTGGCATGAAGCTGTATTCTTCGAAAGAGGATTGACTTTGCTTGTGCTAAGGCCTGAGAGTACAATTTGTTTAGAACCCCCTTAAACTAAATTAATTGCTTGAGATTTCTTGGATCAGATTTTCAGGAGGTACCTGCCTAAGTTTACAACTTCTTAAAGATTTCATTTTCATCCAGCCCTGCAGCTCCTCCCCTCCTTCTGTTCAGCTCCAAGGCAACACTCCCACAGTCCCCTTCGGAGGGTGAGATAGTGGCAAGTTTAGTTTGTCTTTATTCTAGGATTTTACTCTTTGGCAGGGGTGAAAGCATCCAAAGTCCGTGTGGAAAGGGTTCTTTTAAATGTCTCACTCTGGGAACACCTGGCCGGCTCAGTTGGTAGAGCATCTGACTCATCTTTTTTTTTTTTTTTTTTAAAGATTTTATTTATTTATTTGACAGAGAGAGAGAGCGAGAGCAGGAACACAAGCAGGGGGAGTGGGAGAGGGAGAAGCAGACTTCCCGCGGAGCAGGGAGCCTGATGCGGGGCTCAATCCCAGGACCCTGGGATCATGACCTGAGCTGAAGGCAGACACTTAACGACTGAGCCACCCAGGTACCCCACATCTGACTCTTATCTTAAGGTTGTGAGTTTGAGCCCTACATTGGGTGTAGACATTACTTAAAAGACAAACAAATTAAAAAACAATAAGTGTTCTCACTCTGAGCATGCCACAGCTTTGCTTTCTCTTACCTTCTCCTCTTCCACCTCACTTTGTAACCCCTATCAAATGCACAGCCCAATTTTTTGCAGATCAGTAAATGTCCTCAGATCGAGAGCCGCTTCCCGTACTCTTTTTTTTTTTAATTTTTATTTCTTTATTTTGAGAGAGAGCACAAGAAGGGGGAGCAGCAGAGGGAGAGGGAGAAGCACACTCCCCACTGAGCCGGAGCCTGATATGGGGCTTGATCTCAGGACCCTGAGGTAATGACCTGAGCTGAAGGTAGCTGCTCAACCAACTGAGCCACGCAGGCGCCCCTCCTGTACTCTTATGTTAACATTGGAACAGTATTGCTAACTAAACTATAGACATTATTAGAATTTCACCAGTGTTTCCTCTAATTACCAGGATCCTGTGGTCACATTACATTTTTTTTTTTTTTTTTTTTTTTTTTGCTTTTGATGAACTTGATAGTTTGGAGGAGTGCTAGTCAGGTGTTGTGTAGAATGTCTCTTAGTTTGGATTTGTCTGATGATTTTCTCATGGTGAAATTGGAATTAATGGGGTTTTGGGCGATATAAATTCTCTTTTTTGCTTTGCTTTTTTAACTTAGCAGTATGTCTTGGAAATCACTCCATAGATATGTCTATGTATTTATTTATCTATTTTTTTGACAGCTACAAATATTCCATTGTATGTCATTTGTTAAATTCTTAATTAATGATATTGTGTTTTTCAACTCTAGGATGCTTATTTGGTTATTTTTTAAAACTATTTCTTTGAATCTTTTGGGGTTTGATTTTATATTTTCATAATTCTTTTCATATCACATCATTTTTCATCTAATACTAGACATTGTGTTTAAAAGAACTATAGACACTAGAGTAGTATTTTCTTTTCTCCCCCTCAGAAGTGGTGTGCCATTTACTCTACTAGGCAGCTAGGATGAGGAGCTGATTATTTTGATCCAGTAAAGACTTGAGCTTGATCAGAATTTGGTTGCAGCTTTAATTAGTTTCAGTTACCTCTGGTTTCAAATGTTTTGAGGCCAGTGTACATTTGCTTATTGGAAGAGAGTAAGGCTCTTGGAATATTAAAAGTAGCACAGCATGGTGATGGTGAGGGAACAGGGTCTTTGTTACACTGCATTCATTCAGCCAGTATTTATGGAGTATTGCCCAAGGGCAGGAGCTTCTAAGCATTGGGGATATAGCAGTGAGCAGAATGGAGAAAGTCCCTAATTCTATTGGAGCTTACATTATATTAGAAGGAAATAGAGAAAAACCAATTAGCAAATACACATGTAGTGCATGTTATACAGAAAAAAATGAAACAGTGTAGGATTAGAGAGGAACAGAAAGTATCCTAGCTCTGCCACTTGCTTTTTGACATTGGGCAAGCTATGTAACAATTTGGTCTTATTTCCATATCTCTAAAATGGGTATGCAGTTACGAAATAAAACAGGATTTTCATGTGAATAAAATGGTTTAGTTTGTGATAAGACACTTTAACAATGCTTAACACATTGTAAGTTTTCAGTAAATGTTAGCTGCTGTTTTTATTATTAATATGAAGAGTCTGGTTAAACATACATGTTCTGATAGCTTTGTGCCTAACCAGGCTGTGAGTGGCTGGTATTGGTGGAGGAAAGCCAAATTGTTGCCAAGGGTTGCTGACTCTTAGAGTAAAGCAAACTTCAGAATGGGCAGAGAACCAAGATGACTGTATGGCAAGAGGGGCCTGAAGTTTCTGTCTCCAAAGGATTTTTGTGGGTCCAAATTTGAATTGTGTGTGTGTTCCAGCTTTATCATAGAAGTATAGTTACACAGCCCAAATTATGATCTCTCATCTGGTTTATAACCTCTCATCCAGATATGCACATTTCTCTTAGCATAATTTCTGGTTCTGAAAATGGGTCATTGGGTCTGACAAAGGAACTTGATCTGGCTTATGGGTTTATTCATATGAAAATTCTTATATTGTCAAGGGGATTTGCATTCATAGCTGCATTAATGAGTCATTTTTGTTGAACAATAGAAGTGCAATTAGATGTTCTCAGAACTCTAGGCCAGTAGTTTAAAAAATTGAACATAACCTACAATAGGGGAAGTATATTTTACATTGTAACCTTGTTTACACACACACACACACACACACACACACACATTTTTAAATAACTTAAATGGAACACTGTATGCCTTACCAGATATGATGTTTTCTGTTATTGTTCTATTCTGTTCAAAACAATTCTGGATTCTCACACTAAATTAATTATATTGCATATTAATGGATGTGTCCTGTGATTTCAAAAGTATGTGTCTAGTGCACTGTAGGATCACTGAAGGAAAGATAGAGTTATAAAATGGCTAAAGGACAAGTGGTAAGCAGAGTTCAGCAGATGCTTATGAGCATCCGTGGAGTTCTTAACATGGCTTTCTTATGGACAGATCCAAAGGGATTGAAGCCACACCCTTTGCCCTCGAGTGTGCCTTTCAGATGAGTATTTGGGGAGCAGAATGTGTGGTTAAGCGGCATTGGGAACAAGTGCAGAGAAGAGCCGGTGAGGGAGCCCTAGGAGCAGGGTGGTTCGGAGGATATAGGCATATGCTCAGAACAGCTGCGGCTCCAGGAGGGCTAGGAATGGAGGTATATCACTGCTGTATCCCATCATGGTCCATGACTCTGGCTCTTTAGTCAGCTCATAAGCAGCAGCTCTGGTAGGGAGGCAGAAGGTTGAAGGTCTGCCAAAAACATATCTAATTATATTATTTTTAATTGTCTGAAAGGTTTGGGTTATCTTCTAATAAAACCATGCAGCCCTGGCTACAGAATGTTTCAGTATCTTATTTATTTGTTTAGAATAAGACAAACTAAGACTAAGGTCAAGGGAATGGCTTCCTGTCAGTTAGAGCAGCCCCATACGGTTCTATGGAAAGTTTATGAGAGAGGCCTACAGTTCTGGGATTGCCCATTTGAGTCAACCCTTCAAAATGTACTTACTTAACCTGTAGTAAGTCTTGGATTTAATACAGTGACGAGGACAGACAGGGCCCTAGCTTTCATGGAGTTTTCCCTCTAGCTGGGGAGAAAGAGAGGTAATTTGGGATGGTAGTATGTGCTATGAAATCAGCATGTCATAGTAGTGAAGGAGTGAGTGGCATGGCAGCAGAGGGTTACATTTTGATGAGGTAGTCATGGAAAGCGTCTCTGAGCATATGACATATGGGCAGAGACCTGAATTTATGAGATCTAGGAAAGATCTAGGAAAACCCTTCTTTTGTGTTACCAATTAAGTACCGCTTGCACAAAGTTCAGTGATTTGTAGCAGAGACTATTGCTTTGGTTCCTACAACTTTTCATAAAGGGATAGTTGGCTCTTGAAGTGAGAAGAATGTCATAATTCTCGCAGTTTTAATGTTCTGTTAGCACAGGTAAAAATACTACCCTATGGAGGGAGTATGAGCTTGTGGGGAGGTCCTGGAGGGCCTCTGCAGGGTTGAACACGGGAAAAGCTGTCTCATTGTGTCCTGTTAAAGCATGGACTCTTTGTATAATCTTTATTATTTTAATAATCTTCATTATTAAAATTATACCTGATAATGTAAAAAGAAAAATTCTGGGAGAAGTAGTGGTTAAGGTAGAAAGAATAGTGAATGCAAAGGTTCTAAGGTAGAGGTGTGCTCGGGGTCTTGGGGGGACAATAAAAAGGTCATTATGAAGCAGAGGGGAGTGAAGGAGGAGTAAGAGGTGAGGTCAGCAAAGTAAACAGAGTGTTTCTCACCTTGGTACCACATTTCTGAATCATCTGTGGAGGGCGATTCTTTAGAAAATACCTGTGATTGGCCCCATCCACGCCAGGTAAATCAAAATCTCCGGGATTTGTCAGGTATTTTGTAGAATGTCCTTTTATTGGGATTCGTCTTGTGTTCATCTCATGATTAGACTAGAGTTAGTGGTTTTGGGGAGGAAGACCACAGAGTTAAGGGTGCATACTATCAAGATGACTTATCATGGTTGGTGTCTGGGAGCCAGAACAGATTAATAGCTGGCACTTATTATATTACTACTTACGTGCTAGGCACTGTTCTAAGCTCTTTATACATATTAATTTGATCCTCATAACAATCCTAGAGGTCCATTTTATTTATTATTTTAAAGGATTTATTTATTTGAGAGAGAGAGCATGTATGCAAGCACAAGCAGGAGGGGCAGAGGGAGAGAGCATCTCAAGCAGACTCTGCACTGAGCACAGAGCCAATGCAGGGCTCAGTTTTACCATCATGACTTGAGCTGAAACCAAGACTCGGATGCTTAACCAACTGTGCCACCAAGGTGCCCCAAAGTACATTTTATTATTATCTCTGTTTTACAGAGGAAGGAAACTGAAGCATAGGGAGATCACGTAACTTGCCCAGGGTCATACAGTTGGAAAGTGGCAGAGCTTAGCCAGGAGTCTTAATAGCTGACTCTTGAGAAAAGGTCCAAGTTTTTCCTTCTCTCTCTCCCAAGAATCCATTGCCTTCTTTTTCTCTTCCCTGACCTCTCGATCAAAATAGAATGGGTTAATGGGCATTATGTAGTCTTAGATTATTGCTTTTCAGGGTAAGGCTGCTGATGCAATAGTCTTATTATTCTTAAACCCCTCTGAGAATAAAGGACTCTGTGCCTGTGACATCAGCTTTTCTTGACTACAGCCCACAATATAGAAGTTGCCCTGTCTATTCATTGGTGTACCCACCTCTTCTCCTCCCTTGCATCTGACACAAGACTGAGAAGCCAAAGGTGGATCTATGTCAGTGCTCAGCGTGTCTTCTGCTTGAACTTACAGTTCAGTCTGAGATGACCCCCTCAGTTTCATATTCCTGTCCCAGTTGGTTCTTTTAATATCCAGAGCCACAGTCTAAACTTGTGTGGCAGGAAGGAGCATAGGTGCTCATGGACTGTCAGAAGAGAGGGGGCAGAATATATGCAAGGAATAGGTGGAACAAAAGCTTTGGTCCTGATATGTGGGGTAGAGATGAGAATGGGGTAGGAAACACAGAATTCTGGCCCTGGCAGACTTAAATCCTTTGTATGTGTGTTTTGTTTTTGTTTTTGGGGTGTGTGTGTGTATCACTGTCATAGATCAAGCCAACATGGCATCAAAGAAAAAAAATACTAATATTGATGTCCTTTTCATATAATTTCACAAAATGAATGAAGAATTAAAAAAACAAAATCCTTCAAATATGCTAAAGGCTCAATCCATAATGTAGGCCAGATAACCATATTCTTGTTGAACATTTAACTATATCTTAAACTCACTTCAGATGTGTTTAACTAGTTTTTGGTCAGGTAGCAAAGAAATCTGCTTTTAACTTCAATAGAGTATTAGAGGAAACATTCATTTTAATGTGTACAAGCTGTAGCATATAGTTAGCATTAAAGACTGGTATTTTAGGTTAATCTTATTTATCTGAATAATATTTGAGCATTTATGGTGAGCTGTGTGACGAATATTGAGAGTAAAGAAAAGTTTTTGACATTAGGAAGCTTACAGTTTAATAGGAAAGACAGTCTTTTCAGGTGCTTGTTTGTGTATGAATAGAGGAGAGGTACAAACAGTATACTATGGGAGCTCAAAGAAAAGAGAAATTAATTTCAGCTGAAAACATGGAATCAGGAAGGATTTCTCGGCAGGAATGGTATTCAATGTGGACAGGATGGATAGGATTGTACTAGGTAAGTACAGACTAGACTGCTAGGTAGCCCTCCTGTGTTCCCATAGCAACAGACTATATACATTAACTGTAGCATTAATTACAGTATACTCTATTGATGTTATTTTTTTCCATGTCCCGTGTGGGTTATAGTTATAAACTCTTCTAGGGTTACTACTATAAGTTGTTTATCTTTGTTCCCAGTACCTGGCACAGTGCCTGTTGAGTAGTAGATGTGTGTGGAATATTTGGTGAATATATGATATGAAATATCTCATCTGGTTTCTAGGGTGTTGATGAAGAACTGAAAGAGACAGTATTGCATAATGATTTAGTGTATCAATGTTTACATTAGTTCAGCTGCATCTAATATAATGGAATAATTTGGAAAAATCCAAAATAATAGCAACTCAAACAGATACTTATTTCTCTCTGTGTAAACGAAGTCTGGATGTAAGCAGTCTAAGGCTGGTGTGGAGGAACTGTGATGTTATTAGGAATCTATGCTCTTTCTAGCTCCACTCTGCCACCCTTAGGGTATAGTCCTTGTCATGGACCAAGTTGACTGCTGGAGTTGAGCCAGCACGTCCAAGTTCCAGGATAGTAGGCATAGGAAAGTGAAGAAGGACACACCCCTCCATTTTAAGGAAACCCTCCAGAAGTTGCACACATTGCTGCTTCTGTTTCATTGGCTAGAATTCAGTCCTGTGGCCTTTTCTAGTTGCAAGGGAGTCTAGGAAAAGTCTTTTCTTCAGGCTACAGTGTGTCCAGCTAAAAGCTGGGGTCTGTTACTAAGGAAAAATGGGAGAATGAAATGAAGGACCAAGCAGTCTTGCATTAGTTGGCTTTGCAATCTATGAATTTGAGTATTTATTAGCTGTGTCATGTCGGATAATTCACTCAGCCTCTCTGAGTCTTGGTTTCCTCATCTGTAACATCGGCATAATAATTGCTTCTTCTTGTTGGGTTTTAGTGAGGAACAAAGATCATACTTCTCAAGAGCTTAGCGTAGTGCCTGGAGGATAATAAGCCCTCAGCCATTGGTGGCTCATTCTTATTACCATTATAAAGCCATCTAAGGTTCTATTCCGAGTTCAGTTCCAAACCAGTTAGTCTGGCAGCAGTAGAAGTTCTGGACACCAAGTTTCTTTGGGTGAAAAGTGTTCAGCCCCCTCTCCTTCTGCTCCTTCTGCCTGCTTTATTCTGGTGGGTAGATATGCTGAAGAAAAACTTGTCTTGTAGAAGAGGCTCCTGTATGTTTCAGTGTCCTGCTGGTGCCTTATGCACTAGCTAACCAAAACACAGCTGGTAGGTCTAATTTTAGGTTCACAAGTCTTGCTGGTTGTCCTCTTTAAATTTTGTTTTACATTCTGAACTGTGGGAAATTTTTATAGAAGCAGAGGGGAGGCAGGGGCAATACATTCTTTATTTTCTGGTTAGGAAATAGCCTCCATTTTCTTTCCAGTAGGCAGTCATGAGAGAGATATTATAGGCACCCTTCTGTTCTCTCTGCCCTTTGGGTTGGTGTGAACCCTGGTGGGGTGTAAGCTGTGAGTGGTAGGCTCTGACTTCACACGCATGAAGAATGAAAATACTGGTCTTCAGCTGAGGTTATAAAACTGAGACAGTGTAGAAATTCTGCTGTTGAATTTTGAGGCTCTTTCCAGAGATGAGAATATAGTAATAATAATTATTGAGTGGTTTTAGGTCAGGTGCTTTTCATTCATTGTGTCAACTGATCTTAGTACAACAACCACAATAAGCTATGTTACTATGATTCTCATTTTACGGATGAGGAAACTGATACTCAAAGAGGTTGAACTTTGCGGAACGTCACCTAACCAGTAAGTAGTAGAAGGACTAGGGTTTGAACCCAAGTCTGATGCCAAAGTACATGTTTCCACCACCCCATGTTGCCTCTACTCCCCCATTTTAATTATTTCCACTTACATCTAAACTTTAAAGTTGTACCAACACAGTTTTCTGATGTTTACCTTCTGTATGAAAGTATTTAATACTTTCTGAATATTCTAAAACTGTTTTCTCTTCTACCTGAAGTTTTCTTCCTAGATATTTTACAAAGTATTTTGATTAATAACAGATTATTTGTCATTTTTTTCTGTTCATCCCTTCTCTATCTCAGTACTTGGTACTTAGTAGTGCCTCAGTATGTTGTCATTCAATTAATAACAACAACAACGATAACTAAAACTTACTGAGAACTTAGTATGTGCCAGGTTCTGTACTATAAGCTTCCTACGTGTTTTTGTTTTTGTTTTTTAATTTTATTTATTTATTTGACAGAGAGAGTGAGAGAGAGGGAACACAAGCAGGGGGAGTGGGAGAGGGAGAAGCAGGCTTCCTGCTGAGCAGGGAGCCCGACGTGGGGCTCGATCCCAGGACCCTGGGATCATGACCTGAGCCGAAGGCAGACGCTTAACGACTGAGCCACCCAGGCGCCCCTAAGCTTCCTACATGTTATCTCATCTAATTTTTACCACAGTTCTTTGAGGTAAAATATTTATTAAGATATTTTTATGTAGTGGTTGAAGTTCGTAGCATGATGATTTTTTCCTTTGATCTATTCATTCAATCAGGTATAGTGTTTGGAACAGTAGGGAATTTAACAGTGAGTAGTCCTAAGTTCCTGTTCTCATGGAGCTTATATGGTATGAGCAAAACAGACATAAGGAAGTTCAGCAGTAAATTATATTTCAAATGATGATAAGGTAAATACTAGGGATGAAAAACTAGGGGAAGGAGGAGGGGAGTGTTGGGGGAATGAGAGGGAGGCTATTTAAGGACGTGAGGAGTTGTTTGAGGTAGTGACTTGGGTAGACTTTGAGCCAGTGATGGGAAGATCTGGGGGCATGGTGGCCCAAGTGGAGGGAACAGCATGTGAAGAGGCTCTGAGGTGAAGGAAGCTTGCTGGGAGATAAAAGGGATGGCTGGAGAATAACTGAGTAAGGGTACCGGATGAGGGAGTAGTAGTTGAGATCAGATTACCAAGTAGGTCGTGAGGAGGACTTTGGATTTTCTTCTGAGTAGCCATAGACTGTTCAAACAAGGGAGTGAGTGACATGACTTAGGTTCTTAGACTTTCGCTCTGGTGTCTGTGTGGAGATGGACGGTAGAGTAGCAAGAAGGAGAACAGTGCTGTTGCTTGGCCTGAGGAGTAGCACAGATGGTGAAGAGTAGTTGGAGGTGGCACGTGTTTTAGAGTTAGCTCTAAAAGACTTGGTGATGGGTTTCTCAAAACCAAAAATGATTTTGGATCTGAGCAACTGTATAAAAGTAGTTGCCTGACATAGGAGTAGACTTGGAGCTGGAAAATCAAGTGATGTTGGTAAAGAATTTTTGTACATGGCATGGTGATAAAAAATTCAGTTTCATTTCCTTTTGACAAGGCCTTTGCTTTCTGATTTGATTCCTTAGGAGGACTTGTTGTATATTCTGTCTTTTGGTCTGTTTCCACTGCTTTCCCCCCAAAAAAACTTTTTGTAAAAATAGAAAGTTGGGTTGATCTTTTTTTTTTTCTTTTTAAAAGCATGTTACCAACACAAGGCCAGTGGGATACGAAAAAACCTAAAACAGCCAGCCAGTATCCTTTCTGAACTCAGCATCTTCTGAGTTTTTATAATACAGAATTCAGTATTTAGGAGCCAGCTTAGGATGTTTAAGTGATTAACATTTATAGTTCTACAGAGAAATTACTGTTCTTTTGGTGCCCAGCTGGTTATTGGCATTAGACTAGACTAACTCCCATTAAACAGAGATACTTCTTGTCAAGAGACAAAAGTCAAGAGATATTTCTTGTTCTGATGCCGCTTTCACCTACCATATTCCACTTTTGTTTCTGCTCCTCACACATTTTCAAAGGACGTTTACATTAAAATGAGCTATATTACTTTTTTTGTTCTGGGGGTAAATGGATGAACATGTGTTTATGAGGTGTTCTCACCCCCTTTAAAGAGAGACATCCCAGGTTTTTGGTGTTCAAATATAAGGACCCTTAGAGGTAGAAAACCTTCAGAGTGTTACTTCCAGGGATAGCAACTTCAGATGTCTGTAGGGACCAGGAAGGTAACGTAAATCGGGAGGCAAACCAGGGTAACCATGGCAAACTGGAGAGAGCTTGCCTGGTGTAAAGCGGATAGCTGCTGCTTAGCTTTAGCCAGTTGCTGCCATGTGGGAATGAGAGCCCAGTACAATGAGATCTTTCAGATTTTCAAAAGAAGCTGGAAATCTTTATTGTTAGGTCATATCTCCTGATTTTTAAATGCTGGCAACTAATTTAAAATTCCAAGTATGCTGTGTGGGATAACACTCTAGAAATCCAAAAAAAAAAAAAAAAGTTTTGTAGGCTGCAGGCTACAAATTTGTAGATTCTGATTTGGTCCATTTTCTTCCTTCACAGATTGAGAAATAGAAATCCAAAGATATAAAATGACTTTTCCAGGCTCACGTAGGTAGTGGCAGAAGTAGGAATAGAACCTGGGTCTTTTTTCTCTGTGTGCAATTGTCTTAACATGGAAAGTTAAACTTTTTTGGTACTCTGAGGAAAGCTAATGTCCCTTTCCCTAGAAAAGTACATGTACATTCCAAATTTTGTACACAGTTTTAGGGGTTTTAAACACCCTGAAATCTGTACATAAACAGGTAAGAATCCTCTCTTGTACCTGCTGGTTCATATGTTTGTGGTGTAAAAGGAACAGTATTTAAGCAAACGCACGTAGAGAAGCAATGAAGAAGCCATAGGTCTGTCCTCCCTTGCTCACTCCTACCTTCATGTATTCTAAATCTTAGACAGTAGGACTACCTTTAGCTAAGTCTAAGACTCTTCCTACTACTGTCTGCAATAGCAGTCACTCCAATCATTTCTTTCAGGTGTTTTACGTACATATATAGCACCCATGGAGAGTAACAGTTTTTTGTTTATTTGTTTTATAAATGTTATTTATAGTATGTATCCTTTTGCAAGTTTAAAAAAAATTCATTACGTCTTGTTTGTATCCAGGCACATAACAGATCTACTTTATTCTTTTTATTTGCTATATTATATTCCACACTTTGTTAATTCCAGAGTTTATTTAGCCACCCACCATTGATGGATGTTTAGAATGTTTCCAGTTTGTTCAGTACTACAAACAGTGCTTCCATAAATATTTCTGTGCGTGCCTTCTTGACACATGAGCTAGGTTTTCTTAAGGGGATAAAGAGAGAAATGGACTGGCGAGGTATGTGATTTCAAAGTAGCTTCATCATTTTGTATCAGCAACATATGGAAGTCCCTAGTTTCTCCAAAGCCCCTCATCACTTGATATCAGATCAGAACTTTTTTTTTCAATATGATGGATAAGAAATATCTTAATTGCTAGTAAGTTCGTGCATCTTTTACATCTTTTAGTATGCATGTTAGCCATTCTGCATTTCTATTATGTCATATCCTTTGTTTGGATTTCTTTTGGGCTTATTTGACTTTTTCTTATTTATAAGGATCCTTTTTGTATTTTCTTATGTATTGTTGACACCAACCTCTTCTGTTGTATATATTGTAAATCTTTTTTCATTTGGGTTGTTCTGATCCTTGTTTTGCTGCTGACGGACTAGCTTTGTGATTTGAGGGGCATTGTTTGACTTCCACAGAACCATTTTTGACCATTGTAAAGTGAGAATACACCACCTCTTAGTTACTGTGTAATTGTGAAATGCCAATGACAGAGTGTATGAGCCCTGTGATTTTTAGGTTCCTCATTTGATTTCTGCAAGCCATTTTCTCAGCTGTAAAGTGTGAATACACTAGTTTTTAGGTTTATTGGGAAATGCCAGTGAAAGAGCATATAAAAATGCTTTGGAGAATAAAGAATAACTTCAAGTGTAAGGCATTTGTCCTTTCTTAGGCTTTGTTATGACTCATCCCCAGGAGTTGGCTTTTTTGAAGCATGCTACATCCTCACAGATTAATCAAACTCTGAGAGGTGGGTGTCACAACATACCACTTGTTTCTTTTTATTCTACACTCTTTCAGGGCAGGAAAGAGGTGTGTAAACAAGGTATGTTCATGTTGAACTCCTGTGTTCTTGGAAGGTATTAGGTGGGATGGAGGTGGAGAATAACGGTATCAGGAGACTCTGACTTCACCACTGATAGTGCTGGCCGCAAGGGCTAACACAGTAGAATCAGGACATTTATGGAACCAAATGTCTATGAGGTTAGAATTAGCCTGCCCTTTGGTACTGTTGTGGTCCACCTCTCAATTAGAACACAGTTTTCAGAGGCAATTGTTCTATTCCACCACAATAGGGAAGTATGAGGGTATAATTTCCGATCCTGGTTACCTTTTGACTGATGACTACCCTTTGCAAACAGATAATTCACTAAAACTTGATAACCACCCTTTGCTCTTGGGGACACTCAAACTCAGAGACCACCTTAGACCTAGATAACCCTGCACCCCTACCCTATGCTGCATGCTTTAGAGGGCCCTTCCTTTAGAGGGCCTCTGCCCATACCCTTCTTGACTACTCTTCCAGTACCCAGGATCCAAGAATTACCTGCCGAAATGTCATGAACCTGCTTTTGAGGCCTGCAGAGCCTCTTTCTGAGTCTGTCCTCCCAAAGATGGATCAAGCCATTAGACTCTACCCCTGACGTGTGCATTACTAGGTCCCAGGTGTGACCAAGGGTGACTGCTGAGTGTGTACTAGCGCGAACATCTGTATACAAGGCTTTTTGAGGTACGGAAAGTGTGTGGGGAAAGAAAGCTGGTGAATCTGGGGCCAGCGTCATCCACTTATACTTTTGCTCCAGCCCTGCAGCTGTTGGAGGCAGGTCTGCCCAGTGGAGCCTCTCCTTTCTGACCATCTGCTTATTTTATGGGTAGAAAAGAAAGCCATTGAGGAATATTTTCTTCACCACCCATTTAGAAACTGGGTATTGCTGACTCAATGTAGAACCCCAGTTAATCTCTGAGAATAATTCTCAAAAACGGGGGTGGGGGCCTGGAAGGGAGAATATCAGTGCATCTTCCTCTGTCTCTCCCCTGGGTAGGCAGTGCTGCTGATGCTTGGTGAAAGGAGGGAGGATTCTGCTGACACACTATATTTTTATGAAAGAAGGCTGAGGGTTCCCTTATCTCTCCACACAAGGCACATCTGCCTGCAAAAGTGCCGTCTGCTTCTGAGGGATGCCTTCGTCGTTCTGTGTCTTTTCTGAATGTTTTAAGGCACAGTTTTGGTGCATTCCTTTCTGTTCTCTAGAGCCAGGGGGGAAGTCATAATATATCAGGGCTTTTGCTGAAGAACTTAAAATGGGCGCTGGCAGCTGGGATGTGGGGGAAGAGAGCTTTCCAGGGACAAGTGACCTGCTTGTTCAGCCAATGAGAAGCAGGTTACAGAAATGATATCACCAGACAGGCTTTATTGTCTGATCGTCTCATAAAAGCAGGATTGTGTCTGGCAACTTAACCCTTTTTTAGGTACTTCAGGTCTCACCCACTCTCTGGTATGTGACCTCCAGATTCTTTTTCCCAGCTGTCTGCTGAGAGATCACAGAGATTAAAGATTTAAATTGGTGATGAAATTTGGAGAGTTGTAAACCATCATTTTAAAACTACAAATTATTAACATTTAGAACACCAACTAGAATGGGAATGTCAACTACACTGTGTTTGGAGAGCATATCTAAAGCTCCCCATCTAATCATGTTACACCAGGCTTTTGCTGGATAGACTTGGGAGAGAAAGGGAGTTAGAGGTAGAACAAGACTGAGGCTCTAGTCTATTTTAATCTACATAAAGGGGTCTTAGTAAGAATTTCCTTAGAGGGATTGGAATTGGTTCTGCAAATTTGGAAAATATTACTGATTCTGAGACCAATTTTGAGTAACAGATATTTGTAGTATTTGTTTATATTTTCCCTTTTGATTATCCCTTCCCCCACAAAAAATGTCAGTCATTTTACTTCTTCATGCTTCCTTTCATCACTGGTGAGATGCAGGTGATGATCCTACCTGATGCTACACAGGAGTTGAGATAAAATAAACTAATTTATGTGATTTTGGAGCATGCTACACACATGTATTGTAGTTAGGTCATTCATGTCTTAAGATTGCATGTTCGTTCATTCATTTGTTCAGCAGACTTTTTCAAATCATTCTTACTACACTTGATCTTAGCCAAAAGGCCGAGAAGCGATTTTCAAATCATTCTTGATGCTGGGCACAGATACAGAGATAGAAGCCGTAGTTCTTACCCTTAAGGAATTTAAAACACGGGGCGCCTGGGTGGCTCAGTCGTTAAGTGTCTGCCTTCGGCTCAGGTCATGATCCCAGGGTCCTGGGATCGAGCCCTGCATCGGGCTCCCTGCCCCGCGGGAAGCCTGCTTCTCCCTCTCCCACTCCCCCTGCTTGTGTTCCCTCTCTCGCTGTGTCTCTCTCTGTCAAATAGGTAGATAAAAAAAAAAAAAAGTTTAAAATATTGTGAGGCAGACAGACAATAATAAAAATGTCGCATGAATCTATTGCATTTACCATGTTCCAGGCCCTTTTCTGAGCACCTTGACATATATTAGTTCATTTAATCTTACTATAACGCTGTGAAATAAGTACTGTTATTAGCTGTTATGTTACAGATAAAGAAATAGAAGCATAGAGAGGCTAAGTGACTTGCCTAAGTTCACACAGCTAGTGGTAGAGTTGGGCCTTGAATCCAGGCTGTGTGGCTCTAGAGTCTATTCTCTAAATCTCTGTTGACCAGTACAGTAGTTACTAGCTATACATAGCTTTGGAGGACTTGAAATGTGGTTTGTCTAAATGGAATTGGGCTGATTTCAAAGACAGTATGAAAAAATGTATCTAATATCTCATGTTGAAATCACATGTTATAGTGATAATATTTTGGATATACTGAGTTAAGTAAAATCTATTAGAAATTAATTTCACTTTATTTTTGTGGCTACTGGAAAACTTAAAATTACATATGTGGCTTGCATTTGTGGCTTACATTTCTCTTGGACTGTGCTACTCTAACTCGTTATAATGCAGGGGCACTTGGTGGCTCAGTCGATTAAGCGTCTGCCTCTCTTTCTGTCAAATAATATCTTTTAAAAAATCGTTATAATGTGGTAGTAATAATAGGAGACATTTGTTGAGCGCTTACTGTGTGCCACATACTGGGCAATACCTTGACACTGTTCTAGTTAAGCCTCAAAATAACCCTGTTTATTATCCACATTTTATAGAAGGGGCAGGAGGTTTTGAGAAAGTCAGTAATTTACCTGAGGTTAGTCCACTAGTTAATGACAGACCCCAAATTTGAAACCTTGTATGTCTGACTCAAAAACCTGTACTCAGCCAGTACACTGTAATACCATTTCCGATGAAATCTTAGGGGATTTTCTTTGTTTTTATTTCTATAAGAATATTTAATACTGCATACTTCTGTATCTGGTATGTAGAAGTTCAAGATAAAAATCACTAGGTCATAAAGTGGACATCCTAGATCAAAATCTCTTTTCAGAGCCTCAGCCCTCAGTGAACACTGGCGCAGTTGAACCCTAAGATGAAGCAGTGCGTCAGCCTGTACAAATTGCATTTAATTTTCATTCCAATAGTTCTCTCAGGTCACTGGGCAATTTATGTCTTGACCCTCTTTGTCCAATAGAGAGAGGAAGAGGGGCAGTGCAGCTTTCCTTAGTCATTTAGTTCTCTTGGCTAATAAGAAGAAAAAATTGCTTTCCATTTCATTGTTCCATGCAATGCTGTTTGTGTTTGAGAGAGCAACGAGATGCTGTCTAATGATCCCTCACTTTTCTTTCTTTTAGAGCAAAGACTCAGGCGGACTGAAGGCGGCTATGATAGAGTTGGTGGAAAGGTTGAAGTTCAAGAGCTCAGATCCTAAAGTAAGTATTGTTTTGGAATTGATTGGGTATTGTATTTCGTTCTCCTTGAGCTGAGTTCGAGGGATGTTAATGATCATCTATCTGAACATCGCATTGAGATCTAATTAGGCCTGCCTATCAGAAGCAGTGTTTTAATATGCCTAGAGATAAGTCATCTGTTTTTTCCCTTCTCTCTTTTATGACTTGCAACATATAATCATTAATTGTTTTCCCTGAACTGCAGACAAGGGCATTTTTAATCTTCCTTTGTCAGGCCTTTGAGACTGCCGTCCTCTGTGTCCATTAAACTCAGTCAAAGGCATCCAAGGTACTGATCATCTTAATGCTGGGGACTGGAACAGGCTCCAGACCCACCCAGTTGGTGTTCAGCGCTAGTGTCTTGTCTCTGTCCCACTTAGAGCAACCAGCGGCCACTGTGAATGCTTTTGTCCTCATGACCTGGAGTGTGGTCTGGGAAATGGTTTCAGCTTCCCAGCTTTCTTTGCAATATGTTGAGAGCTATAAGATTGATATTCTGGGAGACTCCATAGCGGGGTGGGGGTGGACTGGGATCTGAGCATGCCGGAGGGAATCTGACTAACACAGCCTCCCTTCTCCTACCCAGAGACTTCCTGGGGCACTGCTGGATATTGGTCCCAGCTGGCTCTGCCTGAGAGTCAAAGCCTTTTACAATCAAATAGGGAAAGGAGCACAATTTTGTTTGACTTTTTGTATCCCCACCCTCTTTCTTTTAATTTAAAGTTCTTTATATGGGGAAAAGACTAGCATTTCTTGAGTACCCACTGAGAGAGCCAGAACACTGTGCTAGGAGCCTTACATATCTTTTTAAAAAATTGTGGTAAAATATACGTAATGAAATTTACCACTTTAACCATTTTTAAGTGTATAGTTCAGTGGCGTTCAGTGTTCCCATTGTTGTCCAACCATCATCACCATCACCATCCATCTCCAGAACTTCTTCAGTCATTCCAAACTGAAACTCTCTGCCCATTAGACACTAACTTCTTTTTCTCCCTCTGCTCTTGCATACGTGTGATTTTTGTAACAACCTGGTAGAGTAGCTTATATTATTCCCATTTCATTGATAAGGACACTGAGGCTTAAAGAGGTGGGGCCATTTGCCCTGAATCTAGTATAATTTAGAGCTGGGCTTCAAATTGACTCCAGTACCTGTGCTCTTTCTTTTATGTCACATTGCAGACCAAGCACTAGGGTTCATCTCTTTTCTACCGTCTAATCCCGTTGTGCCCCGATTTTCTAATCTGAAACACTATCGAGGCAGAGCCACAGACAGTGACAGCCTTTTCAGAAGGTGGCTGCAGTCTCCAATCTACAAAATAACTTTCTCTTCATACAGCATTGAAAGTATTGGACATTGGTAATATTTCTTGCCCTCTGGTGTAGTTAGGACTCCAGAGATAGAGAGTATCTTGATAGAAAAAAATTGGTGTAACCTTTATCAATTTTCTTAGCTCAAAGTAGAAAGACCCCTGGTATAAGTAGTTTTCCTTTAGTAAAGATGAACTAATTAATTATTAAGGATTACTGAAAGCTTTTTTTTTTTTTACCGAGTTTTTCTGGTTTCTGGGGCAACAGCTATCCTGAAGGAGACAACTGTTATTTTCTGTTTCTGCCACACCCACATGCTTGTAGGCAGTGAAGAGCAAGAGGATGTATACAGATTACACTGAGTGGCTTCTGTGCATGATGATAATACAGGTAAAGTGCTTTGGGGTCCTTTATGAATGCATAGAGTGCCTCTAATAGGAAACTTGCCAGAGGTGAAAAAAATTGAGTGGTCCCATGAGAGCAGCTTGTAGAAGTCTCAGGATTTTCCCATGGTGCATCATGAGCTAAAGGATATTTCTTAGGACCAGACTTGATCTTGGATATGTGCTTACACACTCACCTCTTTTATCTTCTCTTTATCTTGTCCTGAATTATTTCCACCGATCTCCTTTATTTTCAGACCCCGTTCTGGTCTGCCATATGCATATACTGTATATACCTGGAGCCAGCTTGAAGAAGGTCCAATGTCATTGCAGAATGACTGCCAGATCACAAACGGGGGCGGGGGGGTGTGGGTGGAAAATGGGACACTATATACATAGTTTTTGCAACAAATAGTTGTCTTCCAAGAGAAGTTTTTAGTCTGTTCTGCATTCCCTCAGAACTCTTAACATCCCTTTTTTAAGCTGGCCTATTTAAGAAGGGCAGAATCTCTCAGGCTTTATGACCTGTCATTTCCTGGCACAGGAGCTTTTCACAGAAGCACTGATTTGAGTCATGGAGCACTGAGCACTATCACTGCCTCACTTCCTCTAGAATTCCATAAAGCATCACAAAGCTTCATTAGTCCAGACACTGAAATCTACGGGGGACTGAGTTAATTTTTACCTCTGAGTTTTGTCAGAGAGGAGTAGAAGATGACTAGATTAACCATTTTTTAAAAATTATAAAATAATATATGCTTATAGATTAAAAAATACAGATATTCATAAAGGAAAAGTCAAATGAATTTCCCCCCAAGCTAACCACTATTAACAACTTGGTGTGTAACCTTCTAGACATTTTTCCCTGTGGAAATATACCTCTAAGATTTTTTACAAGAATTATACTGTACCTATGGTTTTAATACACAGAATATTTTGGACGTTCTTCTGTGTCAATAATGTAGACTTAATTTTTCTTCTTAATGAGAAGCCTCATTTTGTCCAAAATATTTGTCAGATGCCGTTTTTTCTTCTAGACCAGTTGTTCTTAACCTTTAATATTCATAAAAATCACCTGGAGAACTTACAAACTACAGCGTTCTGGGCCCACCCCCACAGTTGCTGATTCAGTGGGTCTGGGGTGACTAGAGGCTATGCTAACCCTGGTGATTTTCCTTCTCTCTTGTTTTGATTTTTTTTTTTTTCATTCCTTTCAGCAAATGGCCAGAAGAACCGTTGTAAATAAGTCTAAGTGATTTCAACTTCAAAAAAAGAGAGATCCATAAAAATCCAGGCTTAGAAAACCAACAAACTGAGCGGAGGTAGCAGAGGAGAGGAAAGGGAGGTGGCCTGTGGCTGCTTGAGAGGGCAGGATTCCTGTAAAGTGCCATATGCAGCAGAGAAGCAGCAAGGCCCAAAGAGTGGGAGGAGTTCTGGTCAGGATTTACAAGGATCAAGACTCATGCCATGGGACAAGAGTGGGTTGAGTTCTAAAACCAGAGGAACAACAGGAGACACCAAATCCCAGCCACTAGGGGTGAGCCTGAGGACAGGAATCAGAGCCAGTGGTGGTTGGGAAATAAGGCACAGAACCAGATTAAGTTGTGTGCATGCACTACTGGGTTTTACCCCAAAGATACAAATGTAGTGATCCAAAGGGGTACGTGCACCCCAACGTTTATAGCAGCCATGTCCACAATAGCCAAACTATGGAAAGAGCCAAGATGTCCATCAACAGATGAATGGATAAAGAAGATGTGGTATATATACATACAATGGAATATTATGTAGCCATCAAAAAACCCCGAAATCTTGCCATTTGCAATGACGTGGATGGAACTAGAGGGTATTATGCTAAGTGAAATAAGTCAATCAGAGAAAGACATGTATCATATGATCTCACTGATAGGAGGAATTCTTAATTTTAGGAAACAAACCGAGGGTTGCTGGAGTGGTGGGGGGTGGGAGGGATGGGGTGGCTGGGTGATAGACATTGGGGAGGGTAAGTGCTATGGTGAGTGCTGTGAATTGTGGAAGACTGTACCCCTGAAACAAATAATACGTTATAAGTTAGAAAAAAAGAGAAGATAGTAGGAAGGGAAAAACGAAGGGGGTCAGGTCAGAGGGGGAGACGAACCATGAGAGACTATGGACTCTGAGAAAAAACTGAGGGTTCTAGAGGGGAGGGGGTGGGGGGAATGGGTTAGCCTGGTGATGGGTACTAAAGAGGGCACGTATTGAATGGAGCACTGGGTGTTACGTGCAAACAATGAATCATGGAACACTACATCACAAACTAATGATGTAATGTACGGTGATTAACATAACATAATTAAAAATAAAAAGTTGTGTGCCTGCAGGTTGCTATGGTGAGCCCTGTTTTAAAGGATGCATATCTCCAGGGATCTAGAACTTTGTGTATAATGGAGAGACTGTTTTTAATAACAAACAATCTTTAGTTTGTTTAACTGAAAGTAGTCTCTTAAATAGTGAGGCATCCCAGTGTGTTTGATATGATCCAGTTTGCAAACATATTTTTTTCAGTCATACTTTTCAAAAACATTTATTGCACAAAGTAGGATTTTTGTCTGTAGATTTCTTATATTTATGCTAGACTTTAGGGAAATTAAAAGATGTAGTTAATCAGGTATGTGTGTGTGCATGTCCATGTCCATACCTGGATTTTTATTGAAGGTAGTCTGAGTTCTTTAAGACTCTCCTGTGAAGTGACTATGCAGTTATCTTTCATAGTATACCCAGCGGAAACTGAAGCTCAGAAAACACGTTGATTCCCTTCCCAGCCTTCCCACTGCCCAGCCTCTCAGAAAGCACTGAACCAAAAACATAACATGCTAAACTCAATCCAACTAACATCTTAGTATGCAGTTAATAACAGCCACTCTCTCTGTTAGTATTGATTGCCTTTCTTTCCATCTAACATGTGCTGTTCCTTGTTTCCTATGGCTGGTGTGCTTGAAACAAACAGAAACACAGCTGTGTATCATGAAATCACATTAATCTTACAAGAAGTAATTCTCAAGAAAAGCGCCTTAAACTCAAGCCAAGTGGCTCACATTATTCTCTCAGATTGAAGTGGGATTAAACATGGGACCTAGCCATACTAACACTGCCTAAAACATATCAGGTCTTTTTTTCCTCTATATTCAATCTCTGAAGGTGATCTTACTAAAGTTTAAAACTGGAGAATTGTCTAGCAACATGAAATTAAATAGATCTGAGAATTGTTTTATTTTTATTTAGCATTTAACATGGCATTTTATAATTGCAAGAGAACTTTACAGTCCATTTTAGTACCTATATCCTTGACGTGGAACATAGCCCAGTTCTTCACTCTCCTGTGCTAGTCAGACTCTTGTTAAAATGATAGGTTCTGGGGCGCCTGGGTGGCTCAGTTGGTTAAGCGTCAACCTTTGGCTCCGGTCATGATCCGGGGTCCTGGGATCAAGCCCCATGTCAGAATCTCCACTCAGTGGGGAGTTGGCTTCTCCCTCTGCCCCTCCGCCTGCTTGTGTTCTCTCTTTCTCTCAAATAAAATAAATAAAATCTTAAGAAAATCTTAAAAAAAAATAAAATTAAAAAAAAGTCGTTAAAGAAACAATCGGTTTTGCATGTACAAAGAGTAATGGTTATAAGCAAAATCTACTTGAATTCTTGTTGTTAGTGTCCTGTTATTTACCAGGGTCAAGCCAGGCTTCATGCTGGTCCTTGCCTTGTCCCAACACAGAAGCATTCACTGGGGCAGTGTTTTTTTGTTTTTTGTTTTTTAAATTTTTTATTGTTATGTTAATCACCATATATTACATCATTAGTTTTTGATGTAGTGTTCCATGATTCATTGTTGGTGCATAACACCCAGTGCTCCATGCAGAATGTGCCCTCTTTAATACCCATCACCAGGCTAATGCATCCCCCTACCCTCCTCCCCTCTAGAACCCTCAGTTTGTTTTTCAGAGTCCATCGTCTCTCATGGTTCGTCTCCCCCTCTGACTTACTCCCCTTCATTCTTCCCCCCCTGCTATCTTCTTCTTTTTCTTTTTTCTTAACATATGTTGCATTATTTGTTTCAGAAGTACAGATCTGTGATTCAACAGTCTTGCACAATTCACAGCGCTCACCATAGCACATACCCTACCCAATGTCTATCACCCAGCCACCCCATCCCTCCCACCCCCCACCACTCCAGCAACCCTCAGTTTGTTTCCTGAGATTAAGAATTCCTCATATCAATGAGGTCATATGATACATGTCTTTCTCTGATTGACTTATTTCAACTCAGCATAACACCCTCCAGTTCCATCCATGTCGTTGCAAAGGGAAAGATCTCATTCCTTTTGATGGCTGCATAATATTCCATTGTGTATATATACCACCTCTTCTTTATCCATTCATCTGTCGATGGACATCTTGGCTCTTTCCACAGTTTGGCGGTATTGTGGACATGGCTGCTATAAACATTGGGATGCACGTACCCCTTCGGATCCCTACATTTCTATCTTTGTGGTAAATACCCAGTAGTGCAGTTGCTGGATCGTATGGTAGCTCTATTTTCAACTGTTTGAGGAACCTCCATACTGTTTTCCAGAGGGGTTGCACCATCTTGCATTCCCACCAACAGTGTAGGAGGGTTCCCCTTTCTCCACATCCCCGCCAACATCTGTCGTTTCCTGACTTGTTAATTTTAGCCATTCTGACGGGTGTGAGGTGTTATCTCATTGAAGTTTTGATTTGGATTTCCCTGATGCCGAACGATGTTGAGCACTTTTTCTTGTGTCTGTTGGCCATTTGGATGTCTTCTTTGGAAAAATGTCTGTTCATGTCTTCTGCCCATTTCTTGATTGGATTATTTGTTCTTTGGGTGTTGAGTTGGATAAGTTCTTTATAGATTTTGGATACTAGCCCTTTATCTGATATGTCATTTGCAAACATTTTCTCCCATTCTGTCGGTTGTCTTTTGGTTTTGTGGACTGTTTCTTTTGCTGTGCAAAAGCTTTTATAGTTCCTTTTTGCCCTTGCTTCCCTTGCCTTTGGCGATGTTTCTAGGAAGAAGTTGCTGCGGCTGAGGTCGAAGAGGTTGCTCCCTGTGTTCTCCTTTAGGATTTTGATGGACTCCTGTCTCACATTTAGGTCTTTCAACCATTTGGAGTCTATTTTTGTGTGTGGTGTAAGGAAATGGTCCAGTTTCATTCTTCTGCATGTGGCTGTCCAATTTTCCCTACACCATTTGTTGAAGAGACTGTCTTTTTGCCATTGGACATTCTTTCCTGCTTTGTCAAGGATAAGTTGACCATAGAGTTGAGGGTCCATTTCTGGGCTCTCGATTCTGTTCCATTGATCTATGTGTCCGTTTTTGTGCCAGTACCATACTGTCTTGATGATGACAGCTTTGTAATAGAGCTGGAAGTCCGGAATTGTGATGCCGCCAGCTTTGCTTTGCTTTTTCAACATTCTTCTGGCTATTCGGGGTCTCTTCTGGTTCCATACAAATTTTAGGATTATTTGTTCCATTTCTTTGAAAAAAGTGGATGGTACTTTGATGGGGATTGCATTGAATGTGTAGATTGCTCTAGGTAGCATTGACATCTTCACAATGTTCGTTCTCCCGGTCCATGAGCATGGAACGTTTTTCCATTTCTTTGTGTCTTCTTCAGTTTCTTTCATGAGTATTTTATAGTTTTCTGAGTACAGATCCTTTGCCTCTTTGGTTAAATTTATTCCTAGGTATCTTATGGTTTTGGGTGCAATTGTAAATGGGATCGACTCCTTGATTTGTCTCTCTTCTGTCTTGTTGTTGGTGTATAGGCATGCCACTGATTTCCGTGCATTGATTTTATAGCCTGCTACTTGACTGAATTCCTGTATGAGTTCTAGCAGTTTTGGGGTGGAGTCTTTTGGGTTTTCCACATACAGTATCATATCATCTGCAAAGAGTGAGAGTTTGACTTCCTCTTTGCCGATTTGGATGCCTTTGATTTCTTTTTGTTGTCTGATTGCTGTGGCTAGGACTTCTAATACTATGTTGAATAGCAGTGGTGAGAGTGGACATCCCTGCCGCGTTCCTGACCTTAGGGGAAAAGCTCTCAGCTTTTCCCCATTGAGAATGATATTCACTGTAGGTTTTTCATAGATGGCTTTTATGATATTGAGGTATGTACCCTCTATCCCTATACTCTGAAGAGTTTTGATCAAGAAAGGATGCTGTACTTTGTCAAATGCTTTTTCTGTATCTATTGAGAGGATCATATGATTCTTGTTCTTTCTTTTGTTAATGTATTGTATCACGTTGATTGATTTGCAGATGTTGAACCATCCTTGCAGCCCAGGGATAAATCCCACTTGGTCGTGGGGAATAGTCCTTTTAATGTACTGTTGGATCCTATCGGCTAGTATTTTGGTGAGAATTTTTGCATCCATGTTCATCAAGGATATTGGTCTGTAATTCTCCTTTTTGATGGGGTCTTTGTCTGGTTTTGGGATCAAGGTAATGGTGGCCTCATAAAATGAGTTTGGAAGTTTTCCTTCCATTTCTATTTTTTGGAACAGTTTCAGGAGAATAGGTATTAATTCTTCTTTAAATGTCTGATAGAATTCCCCTGGGAAGCCATCTGGCCCTGGGCTTTTGTTTCTTGGGAGATTTTTGATGACTGCTTCAATTTCCTTAGTGGCTACAGGTCTGTTCAGGTTTTCTATTTCTTCCTGGTTCAGTTTTGGTAGTTGATACATCTCTAGGAATGCACCCATTTCTTCCAGGTTATCTAATTTGCTGGCATAGAGTTGCTCATAATATGTTCTTACAATTGTTTGTATTTCTTGGGTGTTGGTTGTGATCTCTCCTCTTTCATTCATGATTTTGTTGATTTGGGTCATTTCTCTTTTCTTTTTGATAAGTCTGGCCAGGGGTTTATCCATCTTGTTAATTCTTTCAGAGAACCAGCTCCTAGTTTCGTTGCTCTGTTCTACTGTTCTTTTGGTTTGTTTCATTGATTTCTGCTCTGATCTTTATTATTTCTCTTCTCCTGCTGGGTTTAGGCTTTATTTGCTGTTCTTTCTCCAGCTCCTTTAGGTGTAGGGTTAGGTTGTGTATTTGAGACCTTTCTTGTTTCTTGAGAAAGGCTTGTATTGCTATATACTTTCCTCTCAGGACTGCCTTTGCTGTATCCCAAAGATTTTGAACAGTTGTGTTTTCATTTTCATTGGTTTCCATGAATTTTTTTTTAATTCTTCTTTAATTTCCTGGTTGACCCATTCATTCTTTAGTAGGATGCTCTTTAGCCTCCATGTATTTGAGTTCTATCCTACTTTCCTCTTGTGATTGAGTTCTAGTTTCAAAGCATTGTGGTCTGAAAATATGCAGGGAATAATCCCAATCTTTTGGTACCAGTTGAGACCTGATTTGTGACATAGGATGTGATCAATTCTGGAGAATGTTCCATGGGCACTAGAGAAGAATGTGTATTCCGTTGCTTTGGGATGGAATGTTCTGAATATGTCTGTGAAGTCCATTTGGTCCAGTGTGTCATTTAAAGTCTTTATTTCCTTGTTGATCTTTTGCTTAGATGATCTGTCCATTTCAGTCAGGGGGGTGTTAAAGTCCCCCACAATTATTGTATTGTCGTCAATGTGTTTCTTCGCTTTTGTTATTAATTGCCTTATATAATTGGCTGCTCCCATGTTAGGGGCATAGATATTTACGATTGTTAGATCTTCTTGTTGGATAGACCCTTTAAGTAGGATATAGTGTCCTTCCTCATCTCTTATCACAGTCTTTGTTTTAAAATCTAATTTGTCTGATATAAGGATTGCCACCCCAGCTTTCTTTTGGTGTCCATTAGCATGGTAAATGGTTTTCCACCCCCTCACTTTCAATCTGGGGGTGTCTTTGGGTCTAAAATGAGTCTCTTGCAGACAGCATATTGATGGGTCTTGTTTTTTAATCCAATCTGATAGCCTGTGTCTTTTGATTGGGGCACTTAGCCTATTTACATTCAGGGCAACTATTGAAAGGTATGAATTTAGTGCCATTGTATTGCCTGTAAGGTGACTGTGACTGTATATTGTCTGTGTTCCTTTCTGATCTATGCTGCTTTTAGGCTCTCTCTTTGCTTAGAGGACCCCTTTCAAGATTTCTTGGAGGGCTGGTTTCGTGTTTGCAGATTCCTTTAGTTTTTGTTTGTTCTGGAAGCTTTCGATCTCTCCTTCTATTTTCAATGACAGCCTAGCTGGATATAGTATTCTTGGCTGCATATTTTTCTCGTTTAGTGCTCTGAAGATATCATGCCAGTCCTTTCTGGCCTGCCAGGTCTCTGTGGATAGGTCTGTTGCCAATCTAATATTTCTACCATTGTAGGTTACATATCTCTTCTCCCGAGCTGCTTTCAGGATTTTCTCTTTGTCTCTGAGACTCGTAAGTTTTACTATTAGATGTCAGGGTGTTGACCTATTATTGATTTTGAGAGGGGTTCTCTGTGCCTCCTGGATTTTGATGCCTGTTTCCTTCCCCACATTAGGGAAGTTCTCTGCTATTATTTGCTCCAATATACCTTCTGCCCCTCTCTCTCTTTCTTCTTCTTCTTCTGGGATCCCAATTATTCTAATGTTGTTTCATCTTATCGTATCACTTATCTCTCGACTTCTGCCCTCGTGATCCTGTAGTTGTTTCTCTCTCTTTTTCTCAGCCTCTTTATTTTCCATCATTTGGTCTTCTATATCACTGATTCTCTCTTCTGCCTCATTTATCCTAGCAGTTAGTGCCCCCATTTTTGATTGCACCTCATCAATAGCCTTTTTGATTTCGACTTGGTTAGATTTTAGTTCTTTTATTTCTCCAGAAAGGGTTTCTCTAATAACTTCCACGGTTTTTTCAAGCCCAGCTAGTATCTTTAAAGTCATGATTCTGAACTCTAGGTCCGACATCGTACTAATGTCCGTATTGAGTAGGTCCCTGGCTGACGGTACTACCTCTTGTTCTTTTTGCTGAGGTGATTTTTTTCATCTTGTCATTTTGTCCAGAGGAGAATAGATGAGTGAGAGAACAGAATGCCAACAGGTTAACAACGTCCCCAGCAAATATACTGTATACAAATCAGAAAAGACCTGAAACCAGGGGAAAAGAAAGGGAAAGAAGGAAAAAAGAAAGAGAAAAAAAAAAAAGAAAAAAACAAAAACAGAACAATACAAAAAAAGCAGAATATGATCAAATATGATCAGGCTAGTGCATAGATCATTGCCACACACTAGATTTTGGGCGTATTTTGGTCTGTTAGAAAAAAGTGCCTCCTAAAATTTTAAAAGAAGAAAGACATATATGTACAAATAAGGGTTGATACAATGAAGGGATGGAAGATGACTGTAAAGATGAAAATTATAAAAGATTTTATAAAAGGAATTGATAAGTTGTTTGAAAAAAGAAAGAAGATTTAAAAAAAAAGAAAAAAGAGAGAGAATGTGATCAGGGAGGAGACTAGAACAAAGCCATACACTAGTGATTTAGGGTATATTTTGATCTGTTAGAGGAAACTGTATCTCAAAATTTTAAAGAGAGAACAACTTATAGATATATGCCAAAAATAAGGGTAACTACTATGAAGGGATAAAATATGACTTTAAAAATGAAAAATAAAAAATGTTTTTTTTTAAAAAGGGATTGATAAGATGTTGGTTGAAAAAGGGAAAAAGAAAAATAAAAAAAACAGTTAAAAAAATTAACTTTGATGAACTAATGAATCATGGTAAAAAAAAAAAAGCCATGAATTCTATGTGCAGTATTCCCCTAGCGCTGGAGTTCTCCCGTTCTCCTTGATCGGTAAACTTCGTCTTGGCTTGCTGGCTGTTTGTGCTGATCTTCTGGGGGAGGGGCCTGTTGTCGTGGTTCCCAAATGTCTTTGCCAGAGGCAGAATTGCCCCACCCTTGTCGGTCTGGGCTAAGCAAGCTGCTCGGGTTTGCTCTCGGGAGCTTTTGTTCCCTGCAAGCTCTCGGTACAGCTTTGGAGGACCAGGGCGAAAATGGTGGCCTCCCAATCTCCACCCGGAGGAGCTGAGAACTCGGGTCCCCACTCCTCAGTGCGCCCCCAGAGAAAAGCAGTCACTCCCGTCTCCCTGGTCTCTGGCCGCACTCCGTGCTCATCCGGCCTGTGACTGAGCGTTTGTATCTCTGGCACCCGACCCCGTGTGGAGTCTCCAAACCCAACAGATCCCTACGGTGCGCTCCCGCGCCGCTCCTCTTGGGGGAGAAAGGGGAGTCTCCCCGGCTCTGCCGATTGTTGGGTCTCTGCTGGAGGAGCAGTGGCCCGAATGGGCCACGGATCACAGTTTATGGCAACCCCGAGCTGAGAGCCTGCGCCTTGGCTCCGTCTCTGCAGCCGGCTTCCCGGCTCCGATACCTGGGAGCTCTGCCGCACTCAGGCACCCCCGGTTTTTCTGTGACCCCGAGGGTCCTGAGACCATACTGTCTTGTGAGGGTTCCACCCCTAGCTTAGCCATTGGAGCGACATCCTTCAGCGGAGCCGACTTCTAAAAGTTCCGATTTTGTGCTCCGCGACTCTATCACTCGCCAGAAGCGGCCGGCGGAGGCCCCTCCCCCGCCGTCTATCCTCCCGAATATCGCCTCGGATTCACTTCTCTGCACGGCCTACCTTCCAGTAAGTGGTCGCTTCTCTGTTCAGATAGTTGTTGCTACTCTCCTCTTTGATCTCCTGTTGAGTTCGTAGGTGTTCAGAATGGTTTGATCCCTATTCAGCTGAATTCCTGAGACCAGACGAAATCTAGGTCTCCTGCTCCTCCGCCATCTTGCTCCGCCCCCTCTGGGGCAGTGTTTATGCAGCCAACTGAAGCAGAGAATTGAGCTGCTTCAGTTATCAAGTTGATTCATTCCAAAGTGTTCCTTCAGTTGGAAAGTTATTAGAATTATTGACCTATTTCTACACTTTTCATTAAAAAAAGAAGATGTAAGTAGTAATCTTGAAGGGCATTCTTAGTGTTTTATCTCTATACCCTCAAGTCCTAACCTGGTAGTTACTAGGTGATGTAATAGTAATAGATATGCATAGTAATAGATATGCATTATGTATTACAATAATGCTATAAAAGAAATATAATTTGTCCTTTTTTATGGAGGAACAATCCAAGGTTTAGAGGGGGTAAAGAGCTTGCTAGTAAGTGACAGGACTAGGACTTCACATGTGTCATACGTCACGTTCTTCCCCTGCACACAACTGTTGAACCCATAGATGAATAAATATAGAAGTATATGCTGTCCTCATTTGCAGCATGACTCTTCACTGACTATTTTTCCCTTACATTCTCCTTCCTACCTGCCTTTAGTAGATAGGGCAGCCCACAATCCCAGGGTCCAGGACTAGAGAATGGCCTTTTCCAACAGAAAATATGGGGAGACGGAGAGGAGTTGTGACAGCCTAGAGCATTTAGCACTGGAAAAATGAAGAATTGAGGCTGGTGCTTCAGTAGTTTCCCGTTAGTGATGGAGGACACCAGATGGGAAAATACCTGTGCTGTCTCAGGCCTGAGCTAGGCTCTGAGGCTTGGAATCCAGCGAGGACCAAATGCGGCCCCTTTTCATCCTCTGTAGACACTTGGGTGGTAGAAAGAGGAAAAACAAGCTCTTTGCCCTCCTTCACCATCCCCCTGCTTTTATCAAAACAAAATGAAACAACTTCCCCTTTTGCCCATCCCCCAATAATAAAAGTGTTACATGCTGTCTAGAAAATTGTGGAAAAAGACCAGTATATAGAAGAAAAAAAATCTCCCTGCAGTCCTTTGTAATCTTTGAGAACCTCTTTTTTCAATTTAATTTAATCCAGTTACCCCATCCCCCCACCCACCTCCCCTCCAGCCACCCTCAGTTGGTTTCCTATAGTTAAGAGTCTCTTGTGGTTTTTTTTCCCTCTCTGATTTCGTCTTATTTTATTTTTCCCTCCCTTCCCCTATGATCCTCTGTTTTGTTTCTTAAATTCCACATATGAGTGAGATCATATGATAATTGTCTTTCCCTGACTAATTTCGCTTAGCATAATACCTTCTAGTCCATCCACATGAGTAGTTCTTTTTTTAAATGCAGATTCTTGAGCCTCACCCAGAATATCTAATTTGGTAGTTCTGAGACTGCTTTTTTAAATATACAGCCTGGATGATTCTAATGCACATGGTCAATACATCACACTTTAAGACACACCTATGAGAAAACTGGTTAATATCATGGTGCTTTGCCTTTCAAATAGAGAATTAGTATTCTCTCTCTAGATAACTATTATTCTGTGTGTGTGTAAGTATATATACAGTTAGATAACTGTATATATTTTTGTGTGAATAGACATGCCTACATAGTTTGTATCCTGCTTTTTCCACTTGACATCATCCTTTATAAACATTTTTATCATTTGAATCCACTTCAGTCTTTGAACTGCAGCTTGGAAAACTAAAATCCTGAAGGCCAATCTGCCTGGGCTGTACTAAATAACTGGGCAATAACCCAGTTATTGCCAAATGGAAGTTTTACCCAATATGGCATTTCTGTCTTCTTCCTAATAGCATAAGCACACTCTGAAGTTTGTTTTCCCCAGACCTGCCAGTAACATTCTAAGATTATTCAGAAATTTAGTTAATGCAAAGTCAGACACACAGTCATGCAGTCAGCCCCAAGCGGTTCTTTTGACGGCATCCTCCCCTGCTAGTCAGGGTGTCTCACAGGATGGGACTAAGTGAATACATGTAGGGCTCAGTGGGAAGTCTGAGGCCATCTGCAGTCCCCCGCTTTACAGCAGAGGAAACTGAGGTGCCAGGAGGAGAAGCGTTCCTGTCTGAGGTCACCCAGGCAGTAATAGCAGAGCTGGAGCAGGTTGATGGTTTTTAGGACTACAGTTCTGTGGTTCTTTCAATAAAGAGAAGTTTTCCGTTTGGCAAGGATGTGGGAAAATTGGAAGTGGTACAGTCACTTTGGAAAACAGTCTGTCAGTTCCTCGGAAGGTTAAACACAGAGTTGCCATATGACCCAGCAATTCCATTTTTGGGTACATACCCAAGAGAAATGAAAACATATCCACACAAAAACTGCACCCCAGTGTTCATAGCAGCATTATTCATACCACCCAGACTGTGGAAGCAACCCAGCAGGTGACCGGGTAAGTAAAATCTGGTCTCTCCGTACAGCAGGACACTATTTGGCAGGAAGGAAGTGCGGTGTGGATACATGTTGCAATAAGGCTAACTCTCGAAAGTGGTGCTCAGTGGGAGAGGCCATTCCGAGAAGACCTCATAGTGAGTGATTCCATTTGTGTGATATGTCCAGAATAGGGCAGATTTCTACAGCTAGGAAATAGACTTGTTTTGGGGCTGGGGGAGATGGAGAAATGGGGTGGGGGTGATTGCTAAGGGCCGTGGAGTTTCTTTTTGGTGTGATGAAAATAAAATGTTCAAATTGATTGTGGGGTGATGGCACAGCTCTGAATATACTAAAGACCCCTGAATTGTACACTTTAAATGGGTGAATTGTATGTTATGGGAATTCTATCTCAATAAAGCTGCTGAGAGAGGGTGAGAGATTTCCTTCTGAAATCACTTTTGTAAGCCCTTCACTTAAAAGTTCCTCAGAAGGCTAAACGTAGAGTGGCCATATGACCCTATAGAGTAATTCTATTCATCAGTGAATAGTCTTTCTTTCTCCTTTCTTCTAGGCAGGGATGAGGGGCAGAAACCCAATGTTAGCCTGTCAGGGAGAGGCAGTATTCTACAGTTATTACCCGCGCGGGCTGTGGATCAGACCACACCTGGTCACATTACCTCCAGTGTCGACCACCAGTTCGACCTCAGGCAGATCCTGCGCTTCATATCTTAATGTCTCAGGTTTTTCATTTTTTTCAGCTGTGAAAGAGGGGATAATCATATATACTTCATAGGGTCGTTAGGAAGATGAAATGAGACAATCCATTTAAAGTGCTTAGTACAGCATCCTGTCCAGGGTGGCGGCTGCTAGCTTTCTCCTCGTCCCGAGATCCACCCCCTCTTCCAGCAGAAGGCCAGGGGTCCATGGGGGCAGCAATCCCACCCCCATAGTTCAGGAGGCCTTCGGATCCTTGTGGAGAAAAAGAAGCCACGTGTTTACAACTAACTAGATTCTGTACTTAGATCAATTAACACTTCCCGGGATTAGCGACACCTTAAAGGACCACTGCTACCTGTGATAATAGCATTCAGATAAATTGAGTTAAATCCCCACAGTTGGAGCCCCTTGGTTTTGCTGCCTGGCTGGCTGGCTGACTCTGGGCCTTGCGTGGCTGCCTCGCCTGGGTTTAGTTCAGTGTAGCTCCATTGCCCATTCAAGTTGAGGCAAACATATCTGCCTTGGGAGTTTGCAGCTGTGTGTCCGTATATTCCCGATAGAAACAAGAAATCAATGCATAGAAGCAATTATGTTTATTGTTATGGAGCAAATTCTCTAGTTAGCAAAACTGCCTGGTGCCAAATTAAAAGAAAAATAAATTAAGAGTCACAAAAGAAATTAAGTGTCACATTTAAGAGACACATTAGGAGATATGTCCTTACTTTAAACACCACTGGGATTCTTGTTCTCTTCCTACTTCCCCTTCCTGCTTCTCCTGCAGGAAGGTCATCCTCTTTCTATTGGGCACCAGAGCTCTTAATTGAAGTACTGTACAAATCAGCTCTAGGCATTTTGAAACCAGGGTAGGCTTGGTTTCCAAGCTGCCTGGTGGGCTGGAGCATTGTTAGAAAGCAAAGGGATTGAGCTTTAAATGGCTTAATAAAATTAACACACTGTGATGTCCTTCTCCCCCTGCCCCAGCTCCTGTCTGCACTGACAGGAGACTTGATAATATACTCTCTGCCAAAGCTTGAAGGGCTTATTACGTGACCAACATGGAGAGGGGAGGGGAGCTGTCAGGACTCTCCCCCAAAGCAGCCACACTTCATGTTGCCAGTGCAAGATTGTATTTGACATTTAATTTAGGAGCCTGGGTGCTTAGATATAAAACTTCACTGTGATAATAGTGATAAAAACCACCCGGACTTTTATTTAAGGGCCTCCTCTCCTGTCTCCCTTCTTCCCATTTTCCTGTTAGTTCAACCTCTCATTCAGCTAGGAAATAAAACTCAGGTCTGCTGAAGGAAAACGATGTCTTCTTTGATAACTTAAGGCTAGAGTTACAGAGTACAACTCTCAGTCTACCTCAGGTCTGTATGTAGATGCTTATGTGTATATATAAAAGGTAAAATTTGAGAATCCCATCTTTCCTGACTGCATTTAGCCCAAGGACAAAATCCATCTGTAGCTGTAGAGAATGTCCATTCAACCCAGTGATTTAGTTGATGACTACGGTTTGTTGAAGGGCTTCTGTTTATTTCTGTGGCCAGTGAAATAGAATCTTTGATAGCTCCTTAATTCCTAACTCAACCTGATTAGCTAGACGTTATAATCTCCATTTTACAGATCAAGAAGCAAAGATTTAAGAGGTTTAATGACTTGTCTAAAGCTAATGATGCCAATAAATTGCCTTTCTATGATTGCTGTATAGAATTGTTGGTAGTTGTAGGAGGTTACTCACTTTTACCTATGGAAGAGGGGTTGGGAATAGTATACCAGTAGAGAGTTTGTTCAGGCTTTCAGGGAAAAAAAAAAACTATTGAGTATGACATGCTTGCTTTTACCTCTATGGTGGAAGAGCACAGGTATTGGAGTCAGATGACCTGAGTCCTCTGGCACTTACTACCTGTTGATTTGCCTGAGCCTTTAGTGTCATCTGTAAGCTAGGGCTAATCATATTATACTTTTATTACTGAGTACCCTGAAAACAGAAACTTTTGAAGAGGAGATAAGAAATAATGGAGGATCGGGCACCTGGATGGCTCAATTGGTTAAGCGTCTGCCTTCAGCTCAGGCCATGATCCTGGGATGGAGCCCCGCATCGGGCTCCCTGCTCAGCGAAGAGCCTGCTCTTCTCTCTGCCCTTAACCCCACTCATGCTCTCTCTCTCTCAAACAAATAAATAAAATCTTTAAAAAAAGAAAGAAAGAATGGAGGATGGTTAGCATGGCCTTTAGGGGCCCAAAAAGTATTTTAGCAACGGTAGTTAGTTAACAAGCCCTGTGGTTCTTAGGTAAGCAGATTGTTAGCTGCTCCAGGGATCTAATACGGTTTTAGTCTGCAGAAGAGAGACAATATGATAGAAGCAGGTTGTGAGGTTGACTAGACCTACAGACTGTGTGTGGGAGCGGAGGGGCAGAATGTGACCTCTCCTTCCTGCACTCTGTGCTTTGCTGCAATATCACTGAAGTAGACTGTATTTGATTATATCAAACTAGAAAAGGCAAACATTGCTCCTTGACAGCTTGTGGCCATTTACTAAAACTGAGGCAAGGAGCCTCTGATTGACATCCTTAGTTTTCATGCCTAGGTTGTATGAGAAAGTTGTTCCTGTGTTCCTTTGGGAAATTAGAATCTGCGCTCCCAAGGTTGTAGGCTCTTTCTCTAAGAAAACTAATTGGGGACTCTTTTATCTGTGAAAGCTCAGTGGGGGGTACCATATGAAAAGCCCACAAATGTTCGTGGTTACTGTTATCTGGACCAGCAGAATAGTTCTGCTGATGTTCCCCTGTGCCCAAAGAATACTAAATTCTTTTTATGTATTATTTTGTGTAAACTTCACAAAAATATCTGTGAGAATGCTATTATTACCTTTGTTTTACAGATGAAACTTTCACCTTTCTGAGCTTCAGAAGCATTGAGTTAGCAGAGTCAGTACTCAACGTCTCTTTATCACAACAGACTCCATGAGGTTTACCATTTGGACAGCTGTAACAAAGAAGACAGACATACATCTCAGTGCCCTTTCCTGAGTGTTCCTGGTGGTGCACAGTTGTTTGGTTTCGATAGTACACAAATAATTGTGGCTTTGCAGGGAAAGTGTTTGGATAGAGAAGTGGAATGACGGTGGAGGGGTGAGGCTTGTTTTAAAATTGCTTTAATCTTCAGCAGATAATATAGACGTGCTTTGTATATTCAAGCCTAAAAGGCTTAAAAATAATTTCTGTTTAGTTGCCCCTGAAACTTTCAGTGTCAGTTCCCACCTCCCACTTCCTATGGGATAATTTCTGAAGCAGACACTGTCTTTCTAGCTTATGCACAGGTTAAGATGGAAGAGAGGCAAGAAAGCAAGGTGAAATAGTTCTCACTCATTCTTATTGCAGGTCCTGGGTGTCTCTGGGGACTCCTTCTTCTACTTTCACATTTCTACAGGGGGGTCACCCAGAATTATTTTTCTTTTCACTCAGGAAGAGTGGTGCTCAGAAGTTTGTGATTGCTTTCTTTATTGCCACCTTGGAGTCAGGCAAGATGAGAAGCATCTAAGAAGCAAGCAGTTGTATCGATTCAAAGGGAGCCTAGCGTTCCTGTTGAACTTACCTCTGGTGCATCCAGTTCAGTGCCATGACCCTGGGTTCCACATCACGTGGTCATGGCAGTAGAGTCATAGCAGCTGACAGCATGAACAGGCAGCCCTGGGAGGAGGGGATGCTTGGCAGGGATGCCACAGCCATAGTGGCTAGATCTCCATCTCTCACAGTAAGGGCTGGACCACAGTCTGCTGTGACCATGTCTCTCTCAGGTGGCTTCATAGCTGATTAGCAGATTCAGTTCAAAGGTTTGTTAGGATTTTTCTAGTACAAAGCCTTTAGATAACATAGTCCTGAGCCTCCAGTGCTGTGTGTGTGTGTGCGTGTGTGCATGTACATGTATATTCGTATTTATATTTGGGGGAGGGAAAACCCTGAAAGGGAGGAGATTCAGAAGAAGCATACTACAGGTTCATATGCATGAAGCCGTTGAAGAATAAGAGTACTTCAGCTCAAGGACCAAAATTTATAGTCTCAGGAAGAAGCACTTTGGCAGAAATAGAGGAAGGCTGGAGTATTCTGATTGAAATATGGGGCTCCTACCTGAGCTGAAGGTACAAGCCAAACCAGAGACTGTATAAGACAAAGCTAAGGTTTAAACACCAAGGAGGAGATAGAGGGGATCACCCGGAATCTCTTTGGGACTTAGGGTTTTATTCAGCAAGTTAGAGGTGCAAATGAGAGTGGGAGTGGGCTAAAAGGCCCTGGGGCCAGGGGGCAGGTGGAGCTAAGATGGAGCATTTGGGTCTGGAGACTGGGTAGAGAGATTGAGTGGAGAGCAGTGGAAGGGGGTGCGGAGAAGGGGCTTTTCATAGATACAAGGGCAGACTTCTTCAGCCAGTGTGGTGGAGAGCAGATGTGGGATGGCTTCTGGCATTTAATGTACCGACCACCATTTTGTGCAAGAGCCCAAGCAAAGGTGTCATCGTTTCTCCTCCGGCTACTAAGTCAAGAGACCTGTTCTTGGTGGAGAAAATGAAACTTAGCTCCAGAATTTAGAGCCTAGGTCGTTTCCTAAACTGTGGCGCTGTTAAGGAGGAGGCTGGGGTAGGACAAGGTCTGACTGGACTATATGGAAGAAGAATATTGTGGTTAAAAGGAAGCTTGTGTAGTCAAACTGTGGGTGCAGATCCCAGCTCTGCCACTTACTCTGTGTATGCATTTGGGCAGGTTTCTCACCCCCTCTGAACCTCAGTCTCTTCGTTTGTAAAATTGATAGAATAATAATTGTTACCACTTGGTATCTTTGTGACGATTAATTGAAGTAACACGTGAAATGCTTAACAGTAGCACCTACTATCTGGGCACTCAGAAAAGGCAGCAGTGATAACAGTGAGGAGGCGGGAGAGGACTCAGTTTGAGGCTTAATGGTTCAAGTAATAGAAAAGTATCCAGGCAGAGACAGACATCAAAAGAAATTGTGAGACTGGAGGCCTGGAGAGAAAATCCAGGTATAGGAGCCATCTCGGTGGAGGGAGGAGTTGAATTGCAAAAGTGGGATGAAATCACTAAGACGGAAGGTGTAGAGAGACAGTGCTTTGGGCCCCAGAGGACATTTGACAATGTCTGGAGGTGAGGGGTGTTGCTACTCTCACCTCCTGTGTAGAGGCCAGGGGTGCTGCTGCATATTTCACAAGGCACAGAACATTTTCCCTACACAAAAAGCTATCAGCTCCAAGTATCAATAGTGCTGAGGTTGAAAAAACCCTGGTTTAGAGGAGTTTTTCTAGTCATCTAGAGAGACTACGTAAAATTGTAGGGATGGAGCTGATAGTCAGAAAGCCAGAGAAGTCCAGGGTCACAGAAACCCTGGAAGGAAATTAAAGACTGAGGGGCATCAGTAGTGCTAAATGCTACAGACAGGTCAGTAGTGAGATTAAATAGAATTGGTGACTAGTAGATTCTTTATTGGTGTTCATGCAGGTTTTATGTGACCTTCTAAATAAGCTTGGTGGTTAAAGGTGGGAGAGAGGGTAATTGCTTGATAGGGCAGCATTGTCAAAGGAAAAAGGTTATTTTATTCTCTCTACACTTAACTTTGTTTCATCTTTAGAATTTCTAAGGCAGATTTCTAGTCCCCCAAAGCCCCTCTTGTTTTGGTAACAATTGTGATTAGAGACAAATCCAGATTGGTGAATTACTGCTCCAAGAATGCAAAATTTATGCAGTTGTATCATTTTAGAGATAAAAGAAAAACTGGCTCTTCATTTTTAGTAGCTCAGGAGCCTGAGGCTCTGAGAGATTCAGTGATTTGCCCCAAGTCACATAGCTAGTTGGTTCCAGAAGACAGGATTAACACTCAGGGCCTCTGACTTCTCATCCTGAGCGCTTTCGTCTGTGCCGAGTTGCTCTCCGGTGGCCTCATACTGGTTCTCAGGGGCTCAGTTTCCTTTTCAGTAGCAGGATGCTCTATGGAGTGGTTGTCAGAGCACTGACCTGGAACAGAGCTGACCTGAGGTGAATCTTTGCTCCATAGTTTACCTGCTGCATAACACTGGCCAGGTGACTTAATCACTATGGGCTTCAGTTTCCCTAACATAAAATGAAAATATCATTGCCTACTTGAAAGATGAGAAACACATATGTAATAGCCCCTGGCACACTGCCTACACACGGTAGCTCTTTATATTTTCATCATCATTATTCATAAGGCCCTGTCTTTGTCATGGATTAAAGGACAAGAGAATGTCCAGTGATGGAATCAGGCCAAAGTTAGGCATGCCTTCTCTTTTCACCCAGCATCGCTCCTAACTCCATCTCCCACTTTATTATATGAGCTGTATCATGAGGGTTAATGCCATTGTGCTTATATAACGTCCTGAAGCAGATGTCCCTCTAACATACTGTAAGGATGTCCATTTCTCATTGATGAGCCTGGTTGTTCTCTAAAGTAAGTGGCTTCACACTTTGGTCACTCATTGGATCACCTAGTTAGATCTTTTTTAGAGTTTTTCAAGACACTAAAATCTGCTCTTCTGAGGAGCCTCAGGATGACTGAAGCTCCCGTAGGAGAACCTTTGTTTTTTTTTTTTTAAGATTTTATTTATTTATTTGACAGAGAGAGACACAGCGAGAGAGGGAACACAAGCAGAGGGAGTGGGAGAGGGAGAAGCAGGCTTCCCGCTGAGCAGGGAGCCCGATGCGGGGCTCGATCCCAGGACCCTGGTATTATGACCTGAGCTGAAGGCAGAGGCTTAACAACTGAGCTACCCAGGCGCCCCCATAGAAGAACCTTCAAATGACAGGAGCAGCATGTGCTAAGTGCTTGGCTGTTATGGAAGCCATTATTTTAATGGGCTTAAGTTGAAAAGGGCTTTAAAAAAAACTTTGATTTCTTATAGAAAAGGGAAGTCAGATTAGGAAGGAAGGATCTAGTATTAACTGGGAAGGCAAAGAATGAAAATGTTGACATGCTTGAGATGAAGGTTCAGGTGGAAGAACTATCCTGCGTGGCCCTTTGGGTGGTCACTCCACCCCCATGCGCCCCTCCCCCACCTTCTCTAGGCTCCATTTCAGTGGCTATTTAGTTTTTGCTTTTAATTGTATCAATTTTTTAAAATAGACTTTTTTAGAGCAGTTTTAGATTCGAAGTTGAGCAAAAAATACTGAGTTCCCATGTACCTCCTGCCTCCACACACTTAGCCTTATCCACTATCAACATCTCACACCATAGTGGTAGATAAATTTGTTAGGATCAGTGAACCTGTATTGACTCATCATTATCACCCAAAGTCCGTAGTTTACATTAGGGTTCACTTTTGGTGTTGTATATTCTGTGGATTTGGACAAATGTATAGGATGTTATCTACCATGATAGTAGCCTACAGAATATTTTCACTGCCCTAAAAAATCCTCATATTCATCTTTCCTTCCTTCTAGACTTATGATATCTACTGATCTTTTTGCTATCTCCATAGCCTTTCCAGAATGTCATATAGCTGGAATCATACAATGTGTAGCCTTTTCATATTAAATTCTTCAATTTAGTAAGATGCATTTAAGGTTCCTTCATGTCTTTTCATGGCTTTCTAGCTCATTTCTTTTTAGTGTTGAGTAATATTTCATTGTGTAAATGTATCGCACTTTATTCATCTGTTCACCTAACTTCAAGACATCTTGGTTGCTTCCAGGTTTTGGCAGTTATGAATAAAGCTGCGGTAATACCCATGTGCAGGTTTTTGTTTGGACACACGTTTTCAACTCCTCTGGGTAAATACCAAGGAGCATAATTGCTGGATCATATGGTAAAAGTATGTTTAGTTTTGTAAGAAACTTCCTAACTATCTTCTAAAAGTGGCTGTACCATTTGGCATTCCCATCTCTCACCATTGTGCTCTACATCCTCGTCAGCATTTGGTGTTGTTAGTGTTTGGAATTTGGCCATTCTAGTAAGTATGTAGTGGTACTTCACTGTTGTTTTAATTTGCATTTCCCTAATGACATATGATGTTGAGCATCCTTCCTGTGCTTATTTGCCATCTGTATATTTTTGGTGAGATGTCTGTTCAGGTTGTTGGCCCATGTTTTAATTGGATTCTTTGTTTTATTATTGTATTTTAAGAGTTCTTTGTATATTTTGATAACAGTGCTTTATCAGATGTATCTTTTGCAAATATATCTGTGGCTAAGTCTGTGGCTTACCTTATTCTTTTAACAGTGTCTTTCACAGAGAAATTTTTAATTTTAATGTAATCCAGTTTATCAAGTATTTCTTTCATGGATAGTGCCTTTGGAATTGTATTTAAAAAGTCATCACCATACCCAAAGTCATCTAGATTTTCTCTTGTGTTATCTTTTAGGAGTTCTATAGTTTTGCGTTTTACATTTAGGTCTGTGATCCATTTTGAGTTAATTTTGGTGAATGATGAAAGTTCTATGGCTAGATTAATTTTTTTTTGCACATGTGTGTCCAGTTGTAACGCTATTTGTTAAAAAGACTTTTTCTATTGTATTGCCTGTACTCCTTTGTTCAAGATCAATTGACTACATTTATGTGGGTCTATTTCTAGGCTCTGTATTCTGTTCTGTTGATATATTTGTTTGTTCTTTCCTTATTTCCACACTGTCTTGATTACTGTAGCTTTATTGTAATAAGTCTTAAAGTTAAGTAGTGTCCTCCAACTTTGTTCTTTTCCTTTGATATTATATTGACTATTCTGCATCTTTTGCCTCTCCATGTAAACTTTAGAAGCATTTTATCAATATCCACAAAATAACTTGCTGGGATTTTTTATTGGAGTTGTAGTGTACCTGTGGATCAAGTTGGGAGAACTGACATCTAACTATATTTAGCGTTCCTATCCATGAACATGGAATATCTTTATATTTGTTTAGTTCTCCTTTGGTTTCTTTCTTCAGAATTTTGTTGTTTCCCTCATACATATTTTCTTAGGTTTATACCTAAGTATTTGATTTTGGGGGTACTAATGTAAATGGTATTGTTTTTATATTCAAATTCCAGTTGTTCATTGCTGGTATATAAGAAAGTGATTGATGTTTGTATATGAACTCTGTATCTGGCAACCTTGGTATAATTGCTTCTTAGTTCCAGGAGTTTTTTTTTGTCAATTCTTTCACATTTTCTACATAGACAGCCATGTTATTTGTGAACAAAGACAGCTTTATTTCTACCTTCCCAGTCTGTAAACCTTTTATTTCCTTTTTTGTCTTATTCCACTACCTAGCACTTTCCAGTATGATGATGAAAAGGAGTTGTAAGAGGAGACATCCTTGCCTTGTTCCTGATCTTAGCAGGAAAACTATAGATTTTCACTATTTTTTTTTTAAGATTTTTTTTATTTTTTTTAATTTTTTTTAAAGATTTATTTATTTGAGAGAGCGAGAATGAGAGAGAGAGAGTACATGAGAGGGGGGAGGGTCAGAGGGAGAAGCAGGCTCCTTGCTGAGCAGGGAGCCTGATGTGGGACTCGATCCTGGGACTCCGGGATCATGACCTGAGCTGAAGGCAGTCGCTTAACCAACTGAGCCACCCAGGCGCCCTAAAAGATTTTATTTTTAAGCAATCTCTGCACCCAGCATGAAGTTTGAACCCACACTTCCAAGATCAGGAGTCACATGTTCCATCAACTGGGCCCGCCAGGCACCCCTATAGTTTTTCATTATTAAGTGTGATGTTAGCTGTAGATTGTAGATATTTTTCGTGAAGTTAAGACAGTTTCCCTATAATCTGGTTTGTTGAGAGTTTTTTTTTTTTATCATAAATGGATCTTAGATTTTATCAAATGATTCTTCTGCATCTATTGATATGATAATGTGATTTTTCTTCTTTGTCCTGTTGACATGATAGGTTATATGAACTGATTTTCAAATGTTGAACCAGCCTTGCATACCTGGGATAAATCCTGCCTTGTCATGCTGTAAAATTTTTTTATACATTGTTGGGTTCAATTAGCTAATATCTTATTGAGGATTTAACTTTTTCTTCGAGCTTCATTTCTTTTTAAAACTTACTGTTCAAGAAAAAATAAGTGTTACACATTATTATAGAAAATTTGGACTAAAAGTGGAAAAAAATACTTTTAATCCCATCACTCCGAGGTAATCATTCTCCATCATTTTGGTGTATTTCTTACAATCTTTTGTAATAGAAATATTAATAACAGCAACAGTAAATGTTGTTATTACTTCTTTGGGTGGATACAGAGGTAGAGACCCCATGGTGCTGTGTTTACACAGGGGAGTAATGAAAGGAGGTAAAGAGGATATACATGACTGCTTTTGTCTGCATTTTCTGATGAAGATGAGAAAATTGGTTTAAGGAAGAGATTAAATGGTCACTTTAATAACCCTTTCTTTTCTCAATACCCCCATTGTAAAATCCAAGCAACTGAGGCTTCTACCCAGGTTGTCAGGAAAATATTTGAGGGCACTCAGAATGTTAGTTACGGAATGTAGTTCATAGTTCATGTCTGCTGTATTTCTAGGCTGCTGTGGATAATTTTCCAAGCCTTAGGAATGAGCATTGGTTTTATTCACGAACAGTGGCTATTCTTCTCATACACGAAAGATCCTGAAAAAGGACTTTGTCCTCATCTCTTCCCTCACCTGCCCTCACTGGAGCCTGATAGAGATTTGGAAAGCGCTGTCTTGGAGCAAAATGCCAGAATAAATACTAGAGGCTACGCAGAAGCCTTAACTTTGAGATTCCCAACGTGAAAGTTTCCATGGACACTGGCATGTTGGGAAGGCACTGTGCTGGTGGGAGTGAAGACAGCTTGTGGCATCTGAAAAAATTGCATTTCCTGCTTTTTTATTTTTCTATTTCAGAATAGTGGCCATTCAGAAGAGGAAAGGGGGAGTAAGAGTGGACTTCTTGACCTTTGGGGAGGTATTTAGAGTCTTCACAAACTATTTCATACAGTTCACACTTTTTAAGATCATTTTTGGAGTAGGCTCCTTTAAACTTACTTGCAGGGAATTTGGCTAGTAGAACAAGTATTTCTGAACTCTTCAATCAACGTAGACTCAGATGTTTTTCTTTTGTGTAGCTTCCTGCTCCTGACCCTATTCCATCTTTCTCAGTTCATGTCAGCAACACCTTTCTGGAACAAATCTTTCTTAAGCCATGATGCTTTCTAGCTAGTATGCCTTTTTTTTTTTTTCATAATTTGCCTGTAACAGAAAACTAAATAAAACCTTAGTTTCCTGCAAGCCAGCTAGCTAGCTAGGAGTTAACGGCTTGCAACCCATGTCAAGCATGTTGAATGGTGTTGTTTTTAAGTATAAGCTCTTAATTCAAGGTTTTATGTGTTTAATTATGTATGTGTAAAGTGCCAGTCTGTATGCCTCTTGGGTCCAGCCTAGCATGGAAATATTAACTACACGATCATATAGAAAGTAGCGTGGGATGGAACTTAACTCTTCAGATGCGTATCCTTTATCCCAAGCTTCACTTGGAGGGGAATAACATCTCAGTGGGGACAATAACAGAGCTGCCTGTTGACCAAGGAAACATCTCAGTTAAGAAGAAATAAGTTTGAAGAACCTGAAGCAGTCAGAAAGGGATCATAACAGGCAATATATTGTAGTACAAAGTATACTGGACTGGACCAAAGGAGAGCTGGTTGCTAAGCTTGACTTTATTACTGCACATGTATGTGTGTGGCCTATAAATTGAGGAGGTTGGCCTCAGCTCTAATGAGAACACTCAGATCTTCACTAGTTAGTTATGACTGTTCACACATAAGCCACCCAATTTTGCAAATTATAATGCTGTGTTTAAGTAATTTTAGGAAAATGCTATGTTTAAGTAGTATAGATTTTCACCCTAATACAACGATAACAAAGATATATCAAATGGCTTGTAACCTAGGACTTTAAAGTTTCAACAACTTAGGGGCCAGTTGACCAAAGGGAGGAAGCTCCTATTAGGGTTTCATTTGTGTAGAAGACCCAGGTATCACAGGGGAGATTTTGCTGGAGGCCACTACCAGTGCCCTAGGAATTACTTTGAGGAGAGGGAGATTTTTCTTTTAACCAGAGTAGTTCTACTTTTGGTTCTGTTATGATTTAGGGTTCTACATTAAGATTTTGTTTAGGGTAAGTGAAGTTCTGTGCCTCTAAAAAAGCTTGTTCTATGAGACGCCCAGGCTTCTCTTCTCTGCATATGTAGAATTTCCTTTTACTGACACTGTATGTAATACAGTCAGGAGTATGAGACTGTCACTCTCACCTTTCAGGAGCTGTAGGATAGAGGCTGAAGAAATTCTAAGAAACCTATGCAGAAATGATGTCAGTGGCTCTCAGGTTAGCAGGGGCTGAAGGAAAGGGTCTGCTGCTCTTGGAGAACCGTGAAGTTTGTAGCAGAATGGAGTTTTGATGGCAGGGAGGTGAAGTAAAGCTTGAAAGGGGAGTTTTGGAAGCTGTTTCACTCCTGCCATGGGTAAGAGTCCTTTCTCCAGAGTACTCAACCTACTATATCCCAGGGAGTCTCTCCTTTGGCCTCTGAATGTGAATGGAAGCTATGACCCAGAAATTTGTTCTTACCATTTTGAACTAGGTTGGAGAATATCTTTTTGTTGATTAGTAGAGAATGGGGGTGAAAAGGATAAAGGTTTTAGAGAGTAGATTATTCTGCCTTCAGTTCTTATTTGTGGCCTGATCCGTATAAGATAAACTGTACAAAATAAAGGTTGAGAAACCTGTGTAAAACAATGGGAAACAGAATTTGATTTTTTTTTTTTTTTTTTTTTAAGCCCTATGATTTAGTCACCTACTGCAGGCTGGCCGCACCTTTCCTGACTGATGTCAGCTTCTGACCTGAACCACATGTGTACGTGAGGGCTAGTAAAATAGGTTGCGAGTCAGTTTTTATTGTGTTCTCCATTTTTAGTCACTTGTAACTGTTAGAAAGAGATTTTCGCAGGCATTCAGAAAAGTTCATCTCTTAGCTAAAATTTGCTAGGTTTAGTCTCTAAGAGAAGGTCTTAGGTCTTTATAAGACTTAATTTATTTCAGAGTTTGAGATCCATTCATAAAAGGTCATCATAAAGCATAACAGCCTTGAAATAAACACACTAAAAATAAAAGGAATTACATAAATAAGCACAAATCACAGTTCTCAATCTGATACAGAATTTGCGGGGACATTAATAACATTTAACACTCCCCCTCCCCTTTTCCTTCGCACCAGGGAGAGTACCTGCAGAGAGTATAATGAATTCCTGAGGGCTTATGTCACTTAGTCATTTGATGTGTGAATAGAGACGTGTCCTACAGGCCTTATTTTGTACGGACGTTCTTATGGAAGTGTTACAAAAGCTGCTTACAGTATCAAGCCTCTTTCAGTTTTTAAGAGGCTAATTAAAAATGGCCCCATCTTCCTCTTCTGTAGACAGTCTCTTCCTCAGTCTCCTTTTTAGGTTTTCCCAGTTTGGCTTTCCTTCCCGGTGTTCTGGTGAACAGAGCACCAGACTGGGAGCAGGAAGATTGGTGTCCCCTGCATCTTCTCCAGGTGCCCTGCAGCTGCAGCTGTTCCCTTATCTGGCAAAGAAAGGGATTCGCTTAGGTGACAACTACTTTCTCCTTCAGCTCTAAAACTCTCACTTGGCCTTTCTCCTTCTGTCCACTGCTCTACCTTTTCCCTTTTCCCTGCCATAGTTACTCACCGTGCAGAGTTGTTTGAAAATATTCCTAAAATACACGTAGTTGTGAGGAAGCATCAGTAAGTATAGTTATTGGAAAGATACCGAGTTTAGTAGGTCTTATTTTGGTAGTTTCTCACTTTGTTTACCTTATGCCCCAGCCAAATATATCCTGCAGCCATATTTTATTTGATCTGCTCAGTGTTTGCTATAAAATAAATCAATAATATGTTTTTACTCATCAGAGAATAAACATTTTAAGGATTGGCATGATCTAATATTGGTGAAGGTATAAAGAAATGCCTACTTTCACACATTGTTGTGGGAATGTAATTGGTACATCTTTTTTGGAGGGCAGTTGGGCTGTATCGGTCAGTAGTTTTAGAGTATATAATAAATTGACTCAGTGACTCTAAAAGTCTCTAAAAAAATTCATATGCGAATATTAGGAGATACATCCAAGGATGTTCATTACTGTGTTGTTCGTAATAGCAAAAATTTGGAAATATCCTGTATTTCCATTAAGAAGGGAAATATTTAATGGGTATGTTTATCTTTTTATTTATATATATAAATATTCATTGTATATATCCACATCATAGACATTAAAAATAATATAATGAAGTTGATCTGTATGTACAAACATATTTTAAATAGAAAAGCAAGACCCAGAACCTAATGTTCACTATGACCTATTTATATAAAAACAACATAACTGTCTGTATATGTATATGTGTATAACTAGATAGAAAGATGGCTGGAAGGATACATACCAAACTGTTACTAGTAATTACCCTCCAAAGAGAAAAATGGTATTCAGATGGAGAGAGAAGAGGAATTTCATTTTTTACAATTTACACTCACCTATTAAATTGTTAAAAAGTAATCAGGTATTGCTGCTGTAAAAATGAACAAAAGGAAGAGCAAAAAGGGAAAGGAGGATAAGGAATTACTTCCTAAAGACTAAAAAAGGCAAACGAACTACTAAGAAATTCATCAACAGTATTATGGGAACATTGTTTAGAGGATAGTCCCAAAATTTCAGGACCACTTAGGAACCATGGTTGGTTTATATTTTGGCCAGGGCTGCCTAGCATTTACAGTACAGTTCTATCCTTCCATTCTTTGTATGTCCAGCTTATTATTTTTACTTGTTTGTGTTCTGCAGGTAACCCGGGACCAGATGAAGGTGTTTATACAGCAGGAGTTTAAGAAAGTTCAGAAAGTGATTGCTGATGAGGAGCAGAAGGCCCTTCATCTAGTGGACATCCAGGAAGCAATGGCCACCGCTCATGTGACTGAGATACTGGCAGACATCCAGTCTCACATGGACAGGTTGATGACTCAGATGGCCCAAGCCAAGGAACAACTTGATACCTCTAATGAATCAGCTGAGCCAAAGGCAGAGGTAAAGGAGAATGCCTGCAATTATTAGTAGCAGGAGGAGGAATAGGAGGAGACTGACTGCTATGTTTGTTAGCTGTGGAAATTCTCTTTTATGGTCCCTAAACATGAATGAATTGAAAGCTTAGGGTATAGGTATTTAGACTGGTGTGTGAACCAGTGTGGAAGTATTGGCTCCTAGGGCCTGCACCCAGGAATTGGGCCTGGCAAAATATTTGTCTACCATGACTTAAAGGAGTATAGTCAGTAGGGCAAATACTAATCACAGTTAAGGAGGGAAGCCAGAAATCAGAGCCAGAGAAGAAGGCAATTGACAGATTCCAAGTTGTGAAATGAGCCTGTGAATAAAGTCATCATAGGGATGAGAACAGGGTGAATGAGAATGTCAGGAAGTGGAACATAAAGCAGGCCAGAATGAAAGGTTTTGGACTGATTGTGTGAATAGTAAAAAAGTACCTTAGCCTGGTTTTTATATGGAGCCAACTGCATAAATTGGGGGCATAACTGTTAGATTAAAGGAGGCATGTGGCAATGGAAGGATCAAAAAAGGTGTGAATGAAAGACAAAGTAAATGTTGAATCACTACAAATGTGAGTCTCTGTATTCATTATTATTTTGTAACAGGCAAAAAAAGTCTTAAACATTTTACCAAACAACATATTCAGGCGTTTGGGATATAATTCTAAAATAAAATTTAAGGCAGCCATTTTAAAAAATACTATAGAATTTATATTTCACCCACTGGGGAGAAGCTTTTGTTCATAAGGTTTTATAGTGTTATGTTGAAAATTCTGGTCAAGCTTATGTCAGAAGGGTAGGTCCTTCTAGAAGAAAACCTAGGGGAGTCCCATGGACTCTCCAGGACTGCTACTGACTCACTGAGCTTATTGCTTAGCTAGCAGTCTTGCCTTGGCCCAGGAGAGCCTAGATACAGAATAAATGAGCCGACGGAAGAGCCAGGTTATCATTCAAGAGGTAGGTATTGTCCGAGCCGTCCTGACAGAAAATGTCAGAGACCGTTGGACAGTTATCTGCTTCACTCATCCAAGGTTCTTGATTAATTTTCATCAGTGTGTGAAAAGAATAGAATGTCTTGTTCTTTTCATTTTATCCTCTGCAGAATTAAGAAAATGTGTGCCTAAGTAAGTTTCCAGATAGGTAAGAGAGCATTCTATATTCATCATTTAATTTAACCCTTATATCAGCATTCATTATCTCTGTTTTACAGGTGGGATATTGAGATGCAGAGAACTGCAGAGATGCTGAGCCAGTGTCATTTAGTTAGTAGAAAACAGAGCCAGTATTCAGATTGAAGTCTATTCTATCCCAATGCCTATGTGTTTTCCCTACTATGTGCAGTATGTCAAGTGTTCCATTTATATATGTGGGAAAAATGAAGAGAATCAGTGCCCTAGACAGCTTTGTGTTCCTGAGACCTTTTATTTTTTTTAAAGATTTTTGATTTATTTATCCTTGTCAGAAAGAGAGCATAAGAGAGCACAAGTGGGGGGAGGGGCAGAAGGAGAAGCCGACTCCTTGCTGAGCAGGGAGCCCGATGTGGGCCTCAATCCCAGGACCCCAGGATCATGACCTGAGCCAAAGGCAGATGCTTAACTGACTGAGCCACCCAGGTGCTCTCCTGAGACCTTTTATAGTGTGGAGGTGGTCACTTTGTGTCTTAAACAAAAAATTCAACCAGAATTAACTCAAGGGATAAATGGCATCACTCTGTCCCAAATTCCCCCCAAATCGGAACCCCACATTTATTCTCTGTGTTGATTAGGTTGTTTTTTCAAAAATAAAGATTTATTTTTGAGAGATAGCCCCCTCTCTTTTATTTTCATTTCAAGTAAGGAATTTAGTCCCTCCCCAGTATTAACCATCCTCTAAGCACTTCAGCTGCTTAACTGTGCTATGCTTGTTAACTCTGATGGGATTACTCCTAGGGATGCAAAACTGACAAGGCCAGAGGACCAGGCTGTGGACAAAATAAGCTATTAAAAACAAAAAGTAGCATTCAGCTGGCTAGAGCTTTTACAAAGAGCTGTTCTCATCTAATAGCCTCTCGCTCCAGCTAATCTGGTAACGTACTGATCAGAGCAAATCTCCAGTACCTCTTTTTCACTCAGCAGAGGAATTCTTTTCTTCCTTTTGCATGTTATCGATTTTTTTTAATCACCTGCATTTCATACTTGGCCAAAAGAGTCTTCCTCCCAACATTTTATTATGAAAATTTTTGAACATGTAGCAAAGTTGAAAAGATTTTACAGATTACACCCATATACTTCCACCTAGATTCTACCATTAACATTTTAATATACTTGAATCATGATTTACACATAGCCATCTTTCCAGCCTTCCACTCTTCAATGCATCTTATTTTTTTGATGCTTTTAAAATTGGATTGCAGATACTGATTCTGAACAAGATGGAGTAAACATATTTCACTTTATTACTTCCACCAATCACAGCAAAAATTCCTGGACAATATATATATATTTCTTTATTTATTTATAAAATATTTTATTTATTAGAGAGAAAGAGCATGAGCGGGAGGAGGGGCAGACTCCCCACTGACCTGGAAGCCAACGCAGGGCTCGATCCTAGGACCCTGAGATCGTTACCTGAGCCCAAGTGAGATGCTTAATCAACTGAGCCACCCAGGCGCCCCTGGACAAGATATTTAAGTCACCTACCAGAAGACTCTCAAAAGTGAGAAAAGATGGTCCTGACCAGGGATCTTGGGATTTGAGGAACTACATGGCATTGAGTTCCCTGGGATTTTTCTTGCTTCCTGTATATCCTGGCCTAGGTGCCTTGCAAACTGGAAACTATAATGAGCACAGACAGAAAGAAAATCTCCAAGAAAAGCCTACTCTCTGTAGCCGAAGAACTAGGAAAAGGGCAGTTCAGCTATAGAGAAGCCTTTTGATCAATCCTGCCTATTCTGGAAACACACCATGACTACAACTATACCCCTTCCCAGCCCCAGTTGGCACTGCAGGAGTGGAGCCAGTCGGGTGGAAACCTATCTGTTGTCTTCTCCTGCAGTAATGAGTTATCATTCCTTTCCCCTGGAGCCTTTAGGTAAAAGTCTGACTTCTGTCATCACCCCTGCCCCACTCAGGAGTCAGTGGTGCCTGTCTCCCTTGGAGCCTAAAGGTAAACTCTTACTTCTACCCCTGCCCTGCAGTATCAGGAAGGAAATAGTATCCCTCCCCTTTGGAGACTGTAGATGGAGCTCTAACTCCTCCCTCCCACCCCTACAATAACTGGGCAATATACCTCCCAACTGGGTCAGTGAGTAGAACCTTATCTTCCACTCTTGTCCTATAGTAATGAGTTGGTACCCCTCCTTCTCCCTAGCCAGCACTCTGGAGATGATAGCATGGAGTTTTGTCATCTGAGGGGGGCAGATCAGAATAGCATTGCAGAATCATTTAAACTATATTGATATTTGAACCGCAATCCACGAACCTGATCCAGGACATGTGTTCTGCTTCTTTCTTCTTTTTCTTCTTCTTTTTTTTTTTAATCATAATTTTTATTTTCATTTTATTTTGTTTTATTTATTTTTTTAAATTGAAGTATAGCTGACACACACTGTTCCATTAATGTAATAGGACATGTGTTCTGAATTTAAATATGTTGACTTCTTGGTAGAATAGAAGATTTAAATCGGAACCAGATTCTTAAATACTCAAAATGTTCAGGATACAGTCCCAAATCAGTCATTATACCAAGAACTGATAAATCTCAACTCTAATGAGAAAAGACTATCTAATGAGAAAAGATGCCACCACCAAGATGACACAGAGTATAGAATTATCAGAGAAGGATTTTAAAGCTACTGTTTTGAAAATGACTTAGCAATAACAAACTCTGGAAACAAATGAAAAATAAAAAATCTCAGCAAAGAAGTAGAAGATATAAAGAAGGACCAAATGAAAATTTTAGAACAGGAAAATACAATAACTGACATAAAAGATTTCACTGGATTGGCTCAGTGGCAAATTGGAGATAAGAGAGGAAAGAATTGGTGAATTTGAAGATAGAGATCCAATCCGAACAACCAAGAAAAAAGACTGAAAACTGATTGAAATTGAGTCTTAAGGACCTGTGGGACTATAAAGGAAGATCTAACATACATGTCACCCATGTCAGTACAGGAGGAAAAGGATTGTGGTGCTGAAAAAATTGAAGAAATAATGGCTCAAAACTTCTAAAATTTGGGTGAAAGACATAAACTTAGAGATTTAAGAAGTTGAGCGAACACAAGCAAGATAAATTCTAAGAAATCCATACCTAGACACATCAAAATCAAAGTAATGAAAAGGAAGGACAAAGAAAAAAATCTTGAAAGCAAAGTAGCCAGAGAGAAATGACACAATTAGCTATGGGGAACAATAATTTGAATGAATGTAGTATATATAAGATATTTGCTCTATATCTATTGAAATGATTATATGGGTTTTTTTTCCATTATTTTATTGTAATGGCTGATTATACTGGTTAATTTTACAATATTAAATCAACCTTGCATTCTTGAGATAAACTCCCACTTCATTATTATGTATAATCTGGGTTCAATTCGTTAGTTTTTTATTTATTTTTTTTTAAAGATGTTATTTATTTGAGAGAAAACAAAGACACAGAACACAAGCGGGCGGGGGGCGGGGGGGGGGGGAGAGGGAGAAGCAGACTCCCTGCTGAGCAGGGAGCACACTCCATCCCAGGACCCTGGGATCATGACCTGAGCCAAAGGTAGGCATTTAACTGACTGAGCCACCCAGGTGCCCCTCAATTCATTAATTTTTTAAAAAGATTTTTAGGTCTGTGTTCAATGAGGGATATTCATCTGTAGTTTTATATTTTTATAACATCATTGTCAGGCATTGGTATTAGGGTTAGCTGGCTTCAGAAAACAAGCTGAGAAGTATCCCCTCGTCATCTGTTTTCTGAAAGTTTATGTACAATTCATGTTATTTCTTCCTTAAATAGTTGGTAGTATTTACCAGCAGAATCCTCTGTCCTGGAGTTCCTTTATGTGAAGATTTTTGATAACCAATTTAATTTCCTTAATATAGAGCTATTCAAATTTTGTTTGATCTCATGTTTATTTAAATTTTAATGTGTGTTATATTTAAATTGTGTTATTTAAATTTGTGTTGTAACGTTCAAAGAATTTGTTGGTTTCATTTAAGTTGTACTTTTTAATGTGAAGTTGTTCATACTGTTTTCTTGTGGTTTTTTTAACTGTCTGTAGCATCTAGAATGATAACCCATCTTTCATTTCTGATATTGGTAATTTGTGATTTTCTCCTTTTTTTCCTTGACAGTCTAATTACCATTTTATTAATTTTGTTAGTCTCAAAGAACTTTTTGATTTGCTAATTTTTTTCTTTGTTTTCCATTTTGTTTATATGTGCTCTTATTTCCTTTTTTCTGCTTATTTTGAGTTTACTTGTTCTTTTTGCTAGCTTTGTAGATGGTTGATAAAGCTATACTTTTCTCTCTAGGCACTGCTCTAGTTGAATCCTAAACTTTGGCAATGTTTTATTTTCACTTATCATTCAGTTTGAAATATTATTCATTTACTTTGTGATTTTTTTTCTCTTTACTCATTGATTATTTATGTCTTGTTTAGTTTCCAAATACTAGGGATTTTCTTACATGTCATACTGTTAATCATTTCTAATTTTTTCCATTGTGATCAGAGAACTTTTTTTTTTTTTAAGATTTTATTTATTTATTTGACAGAGAGAGACACAGCGAGAGAGGAAACACAAGCAGGGGGAGTGGGAGAGGGAGAAGCAGGCTTCCTGCGGAGCAGGGAGCCCGATGCAGGGCTCCATCCCAGGACCTGAGCTGAAGGCAGATGCTTAAGGACTGAGCCACCCAGGCCCCCCAGAACATGTTTTGAATGGTTTCAAGCTTTTAACATTTATTGAGATTTGTTTTATGGCCCAGCATATGGTCTATCTTGGTGAATGCATATGCGCACCTATTTTATAGTTTGGGGTGTAGTGTTCTATTAAATATCAGTTAGGTTTTCAAATAACTATGTTTTTACTGATTTTTGTGTCTAGTTCTGTCAACTGCTGAGAGGTGTTAAATTTCTAAGGATGATTAGGGAATTATCTCTCCCTTTAATTTTATCAACTTCAGATATCTTGAAAGTCTCTTTTAGCAAATACGTACTTAAAATTGTTCTGTCTTTCTGATGAACTGACCCTTTAATCATTATGAAAGTCCCTCTTTTTCTCTGATAATACTGTTTGTCTTCATGTCTGTTTTATCTAATGTTAGTAGAGCCGATCCAGTCTTATGCTTACTGTTCTCATGGTATGTCCCCATCAATTTGTTTTTGGTCTGTTGTTAAAGTGTATGTCTCCTAGGCAGCATATGGCTGGGTTCTTATAATCTTTTATCCATTCTGATAATCTCCACCTTTTAATTGAAGTGTGCAGTCCATTAACATTTACTGTTATTATTAATATGGTTAAATTTAAGTCAGCCATTTCATGATTTGTTTACTGCTTGTCCCTAGATTTCTATTCCTCTTGTCTTTTCCTGCCTTCTTTTAGACTTTTGAGGCAATTATTTGAATTCCACTTTAGTACATTTTTTGGCCTTTTAGCTCTATTACTTTGTTCTTATTTTATAATGATTTCTGTGTGGATTATAACATATATATTATATGTAACATATATAATATACATAGAAATCCTTTAATTTTCTGTCTACAAAAAATACAGTACCACTTCACATAAAATGTAGATACCTTGAGGGGCGCCTGGTTGACTCAGTTGGTTAAGCGTCTGCATTTGGCTCAGGTCAAGATCTGGGAGTCCTGGGGTCAATTGCCATGTTGGGCTCCCTGCTCAGCGGGGAGTCTGCTTCTCCCTCTGCCCTCCACCCTATTTGTGCTCTCTCTCGCTTGCTCTCTCTCTCTCAAATAAATAAAATCTTCAAAAAAGAATGTAGATACCTTGAAACTACATAGGCCAATTAACACTCTCTATGCCCTTTTGTTATAGTTGTCAAGTAGAAAATCTACGTGTGTTGGGCGCCTAGGTGGCTCAGTTGGTTAAGCGATTGCCTTCGGCTCAGGTCACGATCCTGGAGTCCCGGGACCGAGTCCCGCATTGGGCTCCCTGCTCAGCGGGGAGTCTGCTTCTCCCTCTGACCCTCTTCCCTCTTGTGCTCTCTCTCTCTCATTCTCTCTCTCTCAAATAAATAAATAAAATCTTTAAAAAAAATCTGCATATGTTATAAATATTAAACAATCATATGCTTCTAAAGAAGTTAAGGAAAGTATAATCATAATTTTATATCTGTATATATGTAGTTTTTAAGCAAGTTTGTGATAATAGTTGCATAACTGTAAGTTTAAAGTCATTGAATATACACTTAAAACAGGTAATTTTATGGTATTATAAATTATACCTCAGTAAAGCTGCTAAAAACAAAAATTGTAAATAGTCCACCTGCTCAAGTACTATTTCCCTTTGATTTCTGAAAATCATTTTAAAACCAGTCCATTAACACAATATGTTTTAAGAAATCTTTAGTACAGATGAATTTGACTAGGCTAAGCAGAATCACAGGGCTTCTGGTTGAAGAAGTCCAGAGATTACAAGGTTTACTGATGACATTTCTTTTTAATAAATCTTTTTGGGTCCTTTTATAGAATATAGCGTACAGGACTAGTTTCAGTACCATTCCCCAGATCTAATGAGATGTGGTGTTTCTCCTCTTCAAATAACTAAATAAAGTTATTTCCTTCTTATTCATTTTGGAATACTAAAAACTTATAGACAGAGCAGAAAGTAAACACACTAAATTGATGGTTATTATTGGGGTATTTTTTCCTTTTTTTTTTCTTTTTTGTGTATGTATTTTGTTTTTTTCCCCAACTTTATTGAGATAAAATAGACATATATGTAAGTTTAAGGTATACAGTGTGATGATTTTGATACACATGTATACTGCAAAATGATATCCATAGTAAGGTTAGTTAATATCTTCATCCCCTCATGCTGTTTTTTTCTTAACATTATATTTTGAATTTTCCTCATATTACCAGAAATTCTTCATAAACATAATGTTTGAATCCTGAATCAGTGATACAAACTTAACTTTTATGTAATTTTAAGTTTTTTCCAACTTCCTTACTGCCATTTATTACATTATAGTGCATGCCTTTGTTTATAAATCATAATTACTGAGTCAAAAGTATGGACGTTTCTTAGGCTCTTGTACATATTTGTTAACTATCCCCAGAAAAGTTACATCAGTGTACATTTTCATCACCAGTTTTGACAGTCTCTCATTTTTTTGCCTGAATTTTATAAACATCTTTGCCAAAGTCAAGTACTAAAAAATGGTGTTTATTTTTATTTGCATGTCATGAGTACTTCCATCTTTTGTCTAGTTTTGAGAGAAGAGTACTGAACTATGTGAGATAATTTTAGGAAAAGTTCAAATGAGCAAATCATTAAAAATGATACGTGCATATCCTAAACATTTATTTTAAACTTGAAATACATATCTGTATATTTCTTTGATTTTTGACTCAGACCTTTGAGTATATGGGTTTGCCACTTGGAGTGGAATGTTATGTTTCTGGCATAAACCACATCCATACTGCACTGTTTATAAGGTCCAATTTCAGGATAACATTCGAAGCAAGCTGAATGTGGAATCCTAGACTTTTATACTTTATTTTTTCTAATATTTTGCATGTCTCACTACATCAAAATTGACAGCAATTTTTTTTTAAAATATTTTATTTATTTGACACAGAGAGACACAGCGAGAGTGGGAACACAAGCAGGGGGAATGGAAGAGGGAGAAGCAGGCTTCCCTCTGAGCAGGGAGCCCGATGTGGGGCTCGATCCCAGGACCCTAGTATCATGACCTGAGCCGAAGGCAGACGCTTAACGACTGAGCCACCCAGGCACCCCAAAGTTGACAGCAGTTTTTAAGTAACTCATCTTTATTGAATGCCTTGGAAGCATTCAGCTTAGTTTTCATGGAGGCAGTGTTTCCCTCTTGCATTCACTTTTTGTTATTTAATAAAATGTGTTGTCATAATTATAAGCTCAACTGATTTAAACAGCCTTAGGAACAAAATTATTTGCTTCTTGGTGAACAGACATTTCCACTGGTGGAAGTAGAAACAAGGTGGTAAGATACTAGAATGTAGCCTACCAGCCAAGAGCATTGAGGATATTTGATGGAGGGATTTGGGAACATTGCTTAACCTGACAAGTCATTTAAAATAGAAACTGGTATTTAGCAAACTTTCAGTTCTAATATTCTCTGAAACCAAGATTTACTTGTAATGGGGGGGGTAGAAATTAATCTTAAATCCTACTTACATCTTGCCTTCCCTCCTTTCCATTTTTGAATAATTATTATTTTTTTAAAGATTTTTTTTTTTTTATTAGAACGCACGAGCAAGGGGGCGGGGCAGAGGGGAGAGGGAGAAGACGACTCCCTGCTTTACAGGGAGCCTGATACAGGACTCGATCCCAGGACCCTGGGATCGTGACCTGAGCCAAAGGCAGATGCTCAACAGACTGAGCCACCCAGGTGCCCCATTTTTGAATAATTATTAATTATGTGCCTTGTGCTGTGTAAGGTACAGTGAATAAAGAGATAAACAGTACAGTTTCTCTTCTCAAGGAATTGAAATCCAAAAAGGGAGACACTGTATGGTGCTGTCACTTGGTTTTCTGCTTTAAGTACCAGCCTAGGAGTATGAGTCATACAATTGTGAAGGACAGAGTAGGATTACTCCACTCGGTCTGTCAGTGAGAAAAACATTTCCAAGTGAGGCTTGATCTTCAAGAAGGGACAGGAATTAGCTTAGGCTTTCAGAATAGGAGGGAATAGCATGCACATCTTTTACAAGGAAGATTAGCAATCTTCTGAGTGCGTGCTGACCTATTCAGAATTGCCATATGTATGTGTGTTTGTTCTTTCATTCGTTTATTCATTCCTTCAGCAGTGAAACTCTCACCCTGGTCTTCCCCCATGCTTTGTGATAGTGATTATTGCTTCTGAACAGCCACATATCTATAAGCTGCAGAAATAGATGAATGTGAAGCACAGTCTTGTGTCCCATCTTCTCTGTCCTTCTTTACTCTTCCCTAGAGACGTTATTAATTAATTCAGGGAAAGTACAATAATGAGCACCATTTGTCAAACACTTACAATGTATCAGACATTTTTTAGTGTTTTACATATTTTCTCATTTATTTTAATCTGTATTGCCACCCTGTAAGGTAGGAATTAGAATCTCCATGTGTAGATCAGGAAACTGAACCTGGAAAAGTTAAGGCAAATTGCCAAAAGCTTTACTGTTGGAATTGATGAATGTAAATTTGAAGCCATGTTTCTCTAAGTCAGAAAGTCCATCTCTTAACCATTGTGCCAAGATTTACAGTTTTGAGGACTCACTCTAAATCACAGGAGAATGTTTGGATACTGTTTTTCATAAGATTCTCCTAGACAATTATGTTTGAATATCCAAAAATAATTGAAAACCTGTGTTGAGGTTTAATTAAGTCACTGATAGTTACGTAACTCAAAGTTAAATTATATGAATTTTTTCTTACTAGATTATAGTTCCCATAAGACATGCCAGCCAGTCAAAATGGAAAGAAAGCTCCCACCATCCCTATACCCTCCGACCCCACACCACTGCCACTTCCGCCACAACCCCTGTCCGAGACACACATAAACACATCCCCATTCTCTAGTATCCTCAAACTCAAAATTCCTTTAACATACTTTTTTTTTTTTAAACATTGCTGTGCGTTTGCTCTTGCTTGTCCAGTGCCCTTCCCACTCATCTTCTGTTGCCAACCTGGGAAAATCCTGCTTATCCCTTAAGTTCCAATATAAATGTCCCCTCTGTGAAGCCCTCCCTTCCCCTTTCTCCAGAAGAGGCTGTGTTTATCGCTTTCCTTCTGACTTTGAAACATTCTGTTTATGTTTTTGGTAGAGCCCTTAACATACTCATTTTCTTTCTCTCTCTGTGTTTCCCCTGCTCCTGAACGGGAGTTCCTAGGTTAAGTTATTATCTTTTACCTTTAGTGTTCACCTGTAGTAGCTTATCATACTGAATTGTTACTGATAGTGATAATAACCTTTATTAAGTGCATCCTATGTCTTAGGCACTGTGCTTGATGTTTATACATATTAATTCATTTAATCCTCCTTTCATCCTATGATACAGGGACAGTTATTACCCCCATTTTACAAAGTAGGAAATTAAAATTAAATGAGGCAAAATAACATGACCAGCGTAATACAGCAAGTGAGTGATGGAGTCAAGATTTGAACCTAGAGTGTCTGACTCCAGAGTTCATTCTTTATGCCTGTAGGAACAATCAAATTGATTAAGTGCTCTGGGAAGTTATCAACAACTAGGAGATACATTCTCTATTGAGACCAACCCTGAAAGGCTAAAAAGAAGGATGTAAAATACCCCATCACCAAAGGAAGGAGTGAGGTCCCTTGGAGAAGGCTTAAGAATCATTTGAAAAATTTTGTGTGATCACAAGAAGAGAGTCAAAGGACTCTTGCTCTGATCACCGGTAAAGTTAGGTTCAGAGCACGCAGTACCTGGACAGCTACCCCTCACACATTGTTTTTATAGACAGTGAATGAGAAAAAGTGAAAAGCCAGTGTTGGGCTGAGGAATATTGTAGATCATCAAATGCCAGAGCTCCCCTTTTATAAAGGAGAAGACCAAGGTTCAGATTAATTAATTAACTTGCCCAAGGGCACATAGCTAATAAATAATAGAGCGTGGACTAGAGTCCCAATTTTCTGAGTCCCAGTTCAGTGCCCTTTTTACCACAGTGTGCCCTATATTAGAGTTGCTATGTTCATATTTGGAGAGAAAAATGCTAGACCAGGGCAGAAATGACTCTTTGAAGGAAACAGCTTGATGCTTTTGGAGCTGGTCAGCTTTTGCCTAAGACCTGCTGCTATTTTGGGCTCTCAGTTTGCTCAGAACTAAATACTGCCAGCCACACAAATAAAAAGGCAAGGCTATTATTTAGGCCTCCTAGGTCTGGGCATTCACTTACCTGCTTGCAAAGGCAAATTATCAGTTGATCTCTGCTGGACAGTTCGAGCATAGGATTATATTAGCCCTTGTCTTAGCCCTTGGACATCTGCTGGTTTGTCTGTGTTAAAGTAAATGCACAAGCCTTGCTTTCAGGTTGCAAGAGGGGAGGGAAAAGAAAGAAATCTAAATCTGTCTCTACCAGTGTTGATTTCTAATGCTGTTTCTTTCTGTTTCTTTCAGGGTGACGAGGAAGGACCCAGGTAAGATCACATTATTGCTGCTTGTCTGTTCTCAGAATTGAAGTAGAGTGACATTTGTGGCCTTTTAATGCCCCATGAAATAGGGACAGCCAAAGAACAGCACAGAAAAGGGATCAACATCTTAAGTCAGGGCTTTGAAAATCTTATTTTGTAAGACTCCCATCTCCTTCCCCATCTGTGCCATTTCCTGCCTGTAACCTTCAGATAAAGGTAGACTTTAAAGTATGTAGTGATAGTAACTTCAGAATACCTTGCTAGGAAGAGTAGGCCCTATATTTAAATGGTGATTAGGCTATCAGGTGGACTGCCTAGATAAACTTTTGCATTGTTCTTTCTTGATTGGAATTGGGTTGCTTTTTTAAATGGGCTTTGGGTCCAATATTCTTTGTTTCTGACGTATAACATTTTTGCATCTGACTCAAGACACTGATACTGTGAATCCTAGGTCATAGGTATTACGTTTCTTTTTTTTTTTTTTTAAGATTTTATTTATTTATTTGACAGACAGCAAGAGAGGGAACACAAGTAGGGGGAGTGGGAGAGGGAGAAGCAGGCTTCCTGCAGAGCAGGGAGCCCGATGCAGGGCTCGATCCCAGGACCGTGGGATCATGACCTGAGCTGAAGGCAGACGCTTAATGACTGAGCCACCCAGGCGCCCTGGTATTATGTGTCTTAACTTGGTTAAGGAAAAAGAAGAGGCTCTTTTCTGCTTCTGTATCACCACATGAAATGTGAAAGTGTATTTCATTATTGCCTCAGCCTTGCAGTAAACCTGGAGTTTGGTTTCCTTACTTTTGCTGTCATGCTGCTCAGTGAAAACAGGCTCCAGGAAATGCTGCAGCTTTGCCATCCACACAGTCAAGGGGCATTTGTACAAAGTAAAATGAAATGTCCAGGTGGGTCCTGTGTCACATAGGATCAAGAACTGTTCAGGCTGGGAAGTGTCAGAGAGTTCAGTTAGGGCGCTGCTATTCAAGCTTTAGTTTTAGCAGAAGTGGCCCCCCCCTTTTTTTTAAATGAGCTTTGAGTAGAACCCCAATATACAAAGAGTTTTTCTCTGGCTAAAGTTGGGGGCCAGATCCATTGGTGAACCTTCTCTCTTCAATACAATAGACCCTGAGGGGCTTCTGCAGAAACCTAGGGTTCCAAAGAACTCAGTTTGTGAAAATCACTTACCTGGTTCAAATTTCTCATTGAAAGAAGGTACATGAATTGTCCAAGGTTACCTTACTGGAACCAAAATTCAGTCCTTCTTTGGTTTATAAACCAACAAAGAAAGTTTCTTCTTTTTTCCTTCTCCGTCCCCACACCCTCTGCCAGTTTCTTGGTGCCAAACATTATCGCACATCTGCATCTCTTGGTGCTTCTGTCCCGTGAGAACTATGGTTCTCAGCCTAGATCTAGCTCCTTGTCTACCATGGCTAAAGCCACAGGCACCCTGCTTTAGAACTGCAAAGCCTCAGGGAATTTCTTCAAATTCACCTTCCAGCCATTCTCAGGAACAGGCTCCCTCTGAATTGCAGTTTTTCTTTCCTCCCTCTCTCCTTCCTTCCACTTCCTCCCTTTCTTTTCTCATGACCTACCATGTGTCGGGCACTGTGTTACTTACTGGGTATATAGTAATAACTAAGACAGACATGGTTCCTGTCCTTGTGGGAGAAATAAGCATATCACCGGGCCCTTATACTGTGGGACAAGTGCTATGACAGAGGGAAGTTTAGGCTGCTTTGTCAGTCTTGGAGGGTAAGGGAAAGCTTACCAGAAAAGGTCATAAATAAACAGGGCTCTGAAAGATGAGAAGGCAGGCAAAGGAGGAGCAGGGGGTAGGGGGTAGGGTTGTTCTAGGTAGACAGAACAACTTGTGCAGAAGCTCTAGATAAGAGAAGAGTGGAAGAAAGAAAGCAGAATCCAGATCCTTTAGGGCCTTATAGGCCTTCTAAGGTGTTTGAGCTCTGTCTTGAAGGCTTGGGAAAGCTTGAAAGAATTGTAAACAGGAATTAACCCAAGTAGATTTGCATTTTGGAAGTCTCCCCTGCCTTAACTGGAAGTAGATTAACACCAGAGCGTGGGAGGCTAGTTAGACTACAGTAGTGATAATGGGAGCCTAATCCACATCTTTTCTAGTTATTTTTTTTTTTAAAGATTTTATTTATTTATTTGAGAGAGAGAGAATGAGAAATAGAGAGCACGAGAGGGAAGAGGGTCAGAGGGAGAAGCAGACTCCCTCCTGAGCAGGGAGCCCGATGTGGGACTCGATCCCGGGACTCCAGGATCATGACCTGAGCCGAAGGCAGTCGCTTAACCAACTGAGCCACCCAGGCGCCCATCTTTTCTAGTTATTGACCAGGTGTTTACCATTTTGCACAGACCTTTGGTTTCGACAGACTCTAAATTCTCTCCTTGGCACTTCCATCTCTCCTATTGTCTAGACTAGCTCTAGCTCCTTAAAATCCAGGCCAAACAGAGCCCTAGACTTTCTTCTTCCCCAGAAAGAGCGTTCAGACAAGACCAGTATAATGAAAACACCTTAACAGATGTCATGTAGTTTGGAGGAACCTGATTAGGATGAATGCGGTCATTTGTCTTCATGGTTACATGTCAGAGTCACGTTGAGTAGAAGAATACAGGGACCTTATGAAGAGATAAGCTTGCTTCAAAGGTACTATTTAGTGTAGATACTGGTTTTAGTGTTTAATTGCGGATACCTTCATGTCATTTTGACAAGATAGTCGTGAAGCATAGAGTTTCTTTACTAGCAACCAAGATAATCAAGCTGTCTCCTTCGAGCTAGGCTATCATGGATGTCAGCAGGGACTCTGTTATACCAGGACTTGATAGAACCCTCTTTTGGTACAATGACAGAACCCTTCTTTGGTATAATGAACCCTTTGGTACAATGAAGAGCATGTTCTAATTTGACAGAAAGAAGAAAACGAAGTCAAATTTTCTTTTTAAACTTTCAATTTATATTTGTTGGTTCCATTCAGTTTGTGTTGAACTACCATTTGGCTCAGTTAATTCCAGTTAACACTTCAGGGCAGATTGCCTTTGATCTGAAATTCTCTCATTTATGATACACGTTTTACCATCTCAATAAGCCAAACAGAGTTTTGTTCCAGAGGCTTCTGTATTGCTGAAAGTATTGAATGAAAATATTGAATGAAGGGAAGTGTGGGTGTGCCTGCACAGGGGATGGAAGAGAATGAATTGGGAGACTCTGTGTCCAGGCCTCTAGGATTAGGACACTTGTGTGTGTCTCCCTTGCTGGCGTTCTTTCCATTCAGCCGCTTGTCCACCATCCGCACCCAAGTCCAGTTAGATCGGGCTCCAGCCATTCCACAGGAGCAAAGGGAAATCCCTGTGCTATGGATACATATTTGTCTGTAATAGAGCTTGTGTCCTCCCTCCTGCCAGCCTCCCTGCCTTCTTTCCTCCTTTTGGTTCTGATTCCCCAAGCCATTTGACGTGACGCGTCCCAATATTGTGCTGTTGGTCATGCCTATTCCTGGTCCTGAATTTTATTGTGTAGTTGTCCTGCTGATTAATAACAGTAACCATAGCTATCATTTATTGAAGGTTTACTGTGTACGGTATTTTATATCACTTCTCATTTAATCCTCATGTAAAGCTTATGATGTAATTATTAGCCCACTTGTAAAATGAGGAAATTAATGCTCAGAAAGATTAACTTGCCCTAGATCACAGAGCCAGTAAGTAGCAGAGCTAGGATTTGAATCTACTCTGGCTTCAGGGTTCACAACTCTCCACCACTGTTTGGACTATCTGCCCTTACCTGCCCTCGTGTGCCAGCGCATTTCTTTCTGTGACCCTGAAGGAAAGCCAGGAGGATTCACGCATACTCCTCAGAGGATCGCTTTGCTCTTACTCCTCTAACCTGGGAGGTCTTACTTGCTTTGACATTGAATTGCTAGGGCCTCTGTTTTCTGCAAGCTACTTCTCCTCTCCTTAGCCTCTGTCATTATAAAGGGGTATTTCTTCATTTTACCCTCACACAGTGCCCTTTCAGGGTCAGCAGCAAAAGGGGTACTTTCAGACTCCCTGGGGAGCAGACAGCCAAGCCTTCCTTTGACCCTACAGAATTCCCTGCCTGTTGCCCCTGTGCCTGGTGGTTTACTCTTCAAATCCATGCTACAATTACGTAGATGGCAAGAATTCTTGGAGGGCATGGACGAACAGAAATTCTAATCTGTAGAACATGGATATTAACCACCATGGAGTCATCTTTTAAGAGGGTGTCTTTGAAGCCCAGGGTGATTTTTTTTTTTTCAAGCAAAAAAAAGCAATTTACACTTTCGGCAGCAATTTTCTGTCTTCTCTGTGCTATTATGGGAGATCTTGTGTTCACTCCCTCACAGATTGGCTCCTCAACTCCTGCCGGAGCCTGCTGAGAAATAATATATATTCGAGGAGAGGGGGTGGCAGTAGGATCTGCTGCCTCGAAGCTGTTTTGTAGTGGGAGGAAGTCAGAGAGGGAAGGACCCTGAAACTCCTGTGCTCAGAGGAAAAAGGAGCAAGATCAATATTAAATCTTGATTTGCTATTGAGATTTTCTGTGCTTTTTTTTTTTCCTTAAACTTGGAAATGGCTTTTTAATAGTAACAACCATATTTGGGACTTCTGTAGAATATTTTATCTTCAGAGCTGGCTCTTATTCAGGCAGAAAGCTCCTGCTGAGATCAGTGTGAATCTGACCCATGCTGAGTCTGTGATCAAACAGGCAGCGAGTTCTGAAGGAGTAGGAGCTCAAGGAGGGTCTTGAGTCTCCTATTCTATTCTTGGTCTTGGTCTGCCTGAGACTGACTGTGTGACCTTGGGCTAGTCATTCAACCTCGTTGCCTCTTTGTAGGCTGTTTTTATTTCCCTGTAAACACTAGCCTTTCTTTCCCCTGCTCCCCACCCAGTTTTTTTGGGCTAACGTTGTGTGAAGCAGTAGTCTTATATCACATATGGAGTGGAAGGAATCTGCCTATATATTCTGTAATTTAGTAGATTTTTAAAAAATATTCTCAATTTTGTTTCTTTAAAAATTTTCTTGGGGCTGTATACTAGGTACTCTCCCCCCTCCCCCAAATAATAACCATGTGTTCTTAGATATGACATTTCTCTTCTTGACAGCTTAGTTTGGAAACATAAAAAGGAACTAAGTCAGTGATACACTTAGGTTTCTTTTGTCCCCTGATTGCAAATTCCTGGTTTGGTTTTTGCATTGTCTTCATTTCGGAAGACCTAGCTAGAAGCCAAAGAGCATGGCTCTGATAATTGTGGCATGGAATGGAGATGTTAGGGCTGTTTATTATACAGAAGTGGGATTCCAACATCTAAGTTGGCCTTCAGCATACAGAATGTCTTGATCACATTTCCCTGTTTCGGAACCTGGACTGACTTTGTTTTCCCCTGCTGATGTCAGTTATTTATCCTCTACTCATCCAGACGAAGGATAAAGCTATGTTATGCATTATGCTGCCTATCTATAATAAAAGCAAGCCTCCTTTGCTAAAGTAATTGCTTTTCAGAAATTTACCTGTGATAGTCACTTTATTTTATTTTGGTGCATATTGGAATATAACCAGAGAATCCATTCACAGCTGGAAAATTCAGCCAAGGTGCCTCTAGTTTACTTCCATCTGTCTCACACTAGAAATGCTGGCTAGGAGCATCCTGTATTCTAACATGCATCTGCCTGCCTTTTCTGGCTTCGTAATGCTAAAAAAGAAAAGAAAAGAAAAATGAAAGGCTCAGTAGAAGGGGCCTGAATATCACTCTGCATGCTGTGGTTTTCCTCGAAACGTTTGTGTATATTATCTCATTTATTTCTCTTATCAGTCCTAATAGGTGGTTAATACATTACCTAGAGTTGCAGAGAGGCTATATATACATGAGGTGGCACAGCTAAAAGTGGTAGAACTGGTGTTCAAACTCACGTCGTCTGACTCAAGCACTTATGTGGACTCTTAATCGTAACAGTGCTCTATAGTGAGTATGTTGGATGTAGAGTAGGGTACAACTAATGCAGAGTAGAGAATCAGAAAAGAGCATTTGTGCTGGACCCTGAAGAATAGGGAGAGGGGGGACTTTTCCAGTTGGAAACGGTAGGAAGAGCACCCAAGCAGAGACCAGCATGCCTGAAAGCTCAGAGGAAGAACGCGTGTGCTGTGTGGGGAATGGTGAGGCACTGCATGCCTGGGCTATGGCAGGAGAGGAGACTGAAAGATGAGTGAGTCCACCTTGTGGTGGGTCTCACGTGCTATACTGGGGTGCCAAAAGGTTTGTATTACTACCCCTTTGTCCTTTCTTTAGAAGAAGTGGGCAGAATCGTGAATCTTACGGGTCTCTTCCTGTAGTCACATCTTGTGATTTGTTGCGGGTGAATTGTTTGCTTTCTTCGTGCCTCAGTTTCCCCATCAAAATAGCACACTCTGTTTACTTGAAGGACAAGTATGCTATGAAGCATTGAAAAGTGTTCTCCTTTTGGGTTTCTTTTTTTAGATGGAAAAACAAGCAACTGAGCTAAAGTAGCTGAAGAGGGAAATTGTTTGATTTATATCTTCTACCCCTATTGTGACAGCCCCTGCCTCTCTCAAACTTAAAATCAGGTTTGGCAAGTAGTTATCTAGTTCCTTCCAAATTAATAGAGAAAAGGAATACTAAAGCCTCAACATTTTCCAAATAGATTTAAGACCAAAGGCATTTTTTAAAAGCTAGTTTAAGAATTAAATTGATGTTACGTTTGTCCCTGAATTAGATCTGGTGCTGAAGAGTCTGGCTGGAGCCTAGTTCTCTTCTTCCTTGTTTGTTTTCATAGCCATTCTGGACTGACTCTAAACAGAATCAGTTTTAGGAAGTCACAAAACTCCAGTCTGTGTTTTAAGAATAACTAAATTTGATGTTATTACTTATGCCCCCTCAACTGTGGCAGCCACAGTGAAATTGTGGTTAATGTTATCTTGTCATTTTAGGAGAAACCTGCTAGCCTCTAGCATCTTCTCACTTCTTTCCAGTGAGAGGCAGGCAAGAGGTCAGTAATTCCATTTTCCCAACAGCTTCCAAGGATCCTCCCCTTTTTTGTAGCTCCATGTTCTCCTCTATACCCAGAAACCCACAGCAGGCATCTGTAGCAGATGCTGGGAGCAGAAGCTGGTGTGTTTCTGTGTTTTGGTTTGTTGTTGTTGTTTTATCTTTTCTCTTTTAAAGATGACGTGAAGTTTAGAGTCAATGAATGTAGGTTTCTTTAAAACTACAACTCCAGGAAGGTAGCTTCAGAACATTAAGAGAGATGGCCAAAGGCTGAGATAAAACTTGGGTAGCCTACATGGTGAGGTCTTTGCCAAGGAGCAGTGTTCATGTATGCGCCTCTGCTCGTTTGGACCTAGGACCTAACTATGAGTGGTTGTACGTTCATAAAAGAAATACTTCCTTATCCACAGGCAGGGGTTTCAGGGAAGAAAAACACTTCCTTAGAGAAATGCCTCATTCCCCGCCCCTCCCCCCCCCTTTTAATTGTTCCCCGTAGGTTGCAGTGTGGTTGTAAAAACGGAAAAGCATTTTGTTTCCTTGGTGAGTACATGTCTCCTTCCACTCTGGTTCCATCAATTCTATTTAAAGGAAAGTGAGATTGAGCACGAGGAACACAGCCCAGAGAAGGAGGAGCTGCGAGAGTTGCAGCGAAGGTTGGGAGAGAAGCATTTCACAGCTGTCCCTGGCTGCTTGGCGCTTCTTGGTCTAGAGGTGAGGGGCAGTGAGCTGTCACGCCCCAGCTGCACAGGGACTGCCCCTCAGGCAGGGACCGCTGAAAGCTGACCGCGCTGCCAGCTTTGCCCTGATTTTACAGCTGTCCGGGGCTAACAGCTGCTCAGATGCAGTAGTGATACCTGCTTCTGTGCTGAACATTATAAATAGGAGCCAGACCCACATATATTCTTCAGAGCTTCAGAACCCGTCTGTGAGCTATAGTTACTCCGTTCTTCTTTTTACAGATGAGGAAATTAATATTACAGGAGGTTATATGATTAAGCCGTGGTCACACAGTCAGAAAGTGAGCCCACCAGGATTAGAACCCAGATCTCTCAGGCTTAAAATTCTGTGCTTTCAACCACTGCACTATACTGCCTTTCTCAGGAGATACAAGATTCATATCCTCCAACATCTTGGCTGGGAATAAGTGACAACCCAACAGGGATTTGGCATTTTTATCAGGAAATTTTTTCATTTTCTTTGTTGAATGGCGAAAAGCAGTTTGCCTGAGACAGAAGTTGAGATGGAGCTTGCCAGGAAAATGCCTAAGGTGGAACGAACCAGAACTTCTCTCCGCAGACAGGTAAACAGGAGTTTATTCCCTGGCTTTTGTCGAGCCAGCAACTACCATCGCCTCTTCTAAAAGAGCCACTGTTCACCCAGTGGCAGGTGCAGGCCAACTGTTGTCATGGCAACGGCAGGAGAGGCGAGCGTGTTTAATTCCAGAACTGATAATTAACTGGGGGGTGGGGTGGGGGCAGGGAGAAAAATGGGGGGATAATTGTTTCAGGAGGGAAAACTTAGCAATTACCGGCAAGCTGCGTAGATGAAAAGGCCAGGCACAGATGCTCCAGCCCAGCATGCCCCTAGAATTCAGCACTCGTCCCCTCTGGTTAGGAATTTTTGATGAACTGAAATGAAGGGTCAAGTCCCCAGCCAACCAAGACTCTTTAAGGAACCAGATGAGGAAAGAAGAATGTTACATAAAAGTGCAGGGGGTCAGAGGAATGACTACCCTTAATGATATCACCCAGCCAGGAGCAATCTAGAAATGCTGTCTGAACTGCGGGAAGAATTCATGCTTGGGGAGAAAGCATACCTGTTTTGAGTTTTGACTTCTGTGGATGGAATGAGGGAGACTGGCTTATTAGAGAGTAAAAAGGAAGATTTGTAGAGACGATGCAGTTGTTGAGGTACTTGATCATTGTGGCTGTTAGTCTGTAAGCCCTCAGAGACCGTAATATTGAAAGTAAGCTAAGCATTCCATATGGATTATCCATCTCATTTAATCCTTACAGCAGCCTAGCACAAAGGTGTTTATTGTTTTCATATCGGACTTTGATATATTCAGTACCTTGCCCAACGTCACAGAGCTAGTAAGTCACTGTACTGAATCCTATTGTCCTATTGATCTGTATTTATAAAATAAAACCTATATTACTCTGTAGGGAAGTCATGGTCCCAGTCTAGAATAAAATCAGACTTAAGTAGATACAAACAATTTACAGTAAAAAGGAAAATAATATTTTTTTTCTAGTGGAGGTAAGGTCAGCTGCAACATAAAAGTTATTGAATGAGATATTGGAGAATATCCTGTCCTGCTTCTGAGATCTAACACACTTCTAGCTCATCGATTAACCCTATGTCTCCAGTGCTGATCAGGTGAATAAATATGAACTATGGTTCCTTCCTAACTCGTTCTGTGGCTCAGGATGGGTTAAGGCTTGGAAGAGGAGGTGACTTGAGAACATTGTGTGCAAATACGCAGGCTTAGAACTCCTCTAATGAAAAATATTTTTTTAAGTAATCTCTCCACCCAACATGGGGCTCGAACTCACAACCCCAAGATCAAGAGTTGCATGCTTTTCTGACTGAGCCAGCCAGGCACTCCTAATGATGTATTTTAATCAAACTTCCGTGTTTGTGTAGTTTTCATTGGGAAAAAATGTCATAGTGTGTAGCAAGACTTTCCTGTATTCGTGTGTGCGTGTGTGTGTGTGAGAGAGAGAGAGATAGGGGTAGGTGGAGAGGGAAAGAGGGTCAGGGAGAGAGAGATTTTTACTTTAAAATGATAAGTCTTGGGGGTGGCTGAATCTCAGGCTCCTGGCTGGCTCAGTCGGTAGAGCATGTGACGCTTGATCTCAGGGTTGTGAGTTTGAGCCCCACATTGGGCGCAGAGATTAAATAACAGCTACAACAACAAAAGTGAGGGGTCTCTGTGGGAAGAGAAACGTAGCATTTATCCAGCAGTATCTACAGAGCACCTCCTTCGCTCCAGGTGTTGTCTTTGGTGCTAGGAATACAGTTTTCTTTCTTCCTTTTTTTTTTTTTTATTTAAGATTTTATTTATTCATTTGACAGAGAGCACAAATGGGGAACGACAGACAGAGGGAGAGGGAGAACCAGGCTCCCCACTGAGCAGGGAGCCCAGTGCGCAGCTGGATCCCAGGACTCTGGCAGACGCTTAACCGACTGAGCCACCCAGGTGTCCCAGGAATAGTTTTCAACAAAACACTCAAGGTCCATGTCCTCAAAGAGCTTATATCCTAGAGTCTCAAGTAAGGACTGAGAAATGTAAGTGGTATGTAATTTAAAAACACATTTTAAAGAAACTCATTGGTTTCTCTCTTACAACCAATTATATAGGAAATAAAACTTGCCCAGTCCTTCTGGCTGGGAAGAAAATACACAGAAGATAGAATAAAAAAGAAGTATAGGTTGATAATCACTACTTAAAACTATGAGTTTCCCCTCAATTTTCCAGAGGCTTAACAAACTAATAAGTTGATGTTGCCTTTGCAAGTGAAACAATTAAATCAAAATTTGGGAGTTCGATTGACACAATAATTATTCTGGAAAATGTAATTTTGCCTGCATAATAGAGGTGAGATTATCTCAAGGAGCTCTCATTAATGTGCTGTTCATCAACAAAGAGCAGAGTAACCTTTCTCTTATTAGATTAGTACAGGGTCATGATGCAAAAGGCTGTTGGAATAATTCTCAGTCTTTTGTTCTAAGAAAATAAATTAAGCACCGTCCAGAAGTCTGGATATGGAAATTGAAATCATTGAAGACGGAAAAACAGTGTGGCCACTCATACTGAAATCAACATAACCTTCTTTCCTTTCTGCAAGTTTCATCCCTTTATCCATTTATTTAACAGATTTTACCAAGTGTCTGCCATGTACCAGGCAGTGCTAGCTGTTGGAGCTATAGTAGAAGTCAAAACCAAAAAAAGTCCTTGTTTACGCATAGTGATTGGTCTCTCCTCCACATTTCAGGGGCATACATCTGTTCTGTCTCCTCAACTCTCCGCAAGCTTAAAGAATCAGCAACCTACTTTAAAAAAAAATGCATGTCACATGCTGTTATAAATGGAAATCCCCTAATGTGAGGTTTCCCAGGTGTATTAGAACACTAACTATTTGAATTGTTGAGTGTACCCTTCTCAACTAGGGTTCCATTGTCGAGTAAGTGTGGCACATGCTGCTGGCTGACCCACCTCTTGGACTTCCACAAGTACCGTGGTGTAATGAAGAGTTTGAGAAGCCTTGTGATAATGAGTCCTGTCTCTTTGTTTAGCCCAGCATTCCCAAACTTATTGATTATAAGGCTCCTTTAACTCCTGTCACATAAATATACTCTAGCTGCCGTGTTCCTCAACTGGAGGAATGTAGCTCATTCTCCACTATATGTTAAGAGCTGATGCTAAAAGTTTGCCACCGAGAAAGAGATGTAAGGCAATATATTAGGAGTCCACATCTTTCAGGCTGAAATCTCCCCCTCATCGTACTTCAAGTAACTGGGATTTTTGAACTGTTATTATTGATGTAATTTTTTTCCAGTATAATTGGAAGTGGAGTTAACAGCGGTTCAAATAATTGAAGCTGATAAATATTCCTGAGAAAAAGAAGCCTAGAAAGGGCCACTGGGATATATTTTTAAATTGACATGGGGAAAAAAAAAAACAATTTGGATGTCTGTAATTTCATTAAAAATAAGATATCCATCATAAATAAGCTTTTTGTTCTTTTCATCTTAATGTAACTCCTTTCACTTTTTAACAAAATGTTGCGGTACCAGTGTATATACCAAGCACCCAGCACATTGCCTAGTATGGAGTAGACCCTTAAATATTGATTGAATGAAGGAATAAATGAATGAATCAGACAATGACAAGGAGCATTACTAAATACAAAATAATGGAGAGCAAGGTCATTTTTGGTTTGTTTGTACACTGATATAGACAGTGTATAAAGTAGGCTTATCCTTTTGTCACATGATAGTGCCTCTTAACATCCAGTAGCAATCATGTGCTTATCACAGATTTGGAGGAACTAAGAAAATAACTTTTAATATCAGAGTATCTTGCCAGGTGTTAAGTGCGGCATCCAAGGGTAGTTGTGGTTTTTTTTCCACTAAGATTATGGAAGTGCACAGCATTCTATTTCAGAAATTTCCTTGATATGACCAAGCACTAATGCCAAATGGATTATACACCAGGATCACAGTATTTTTATTTGAAGGCCAAGAGAGGGGTGCCTGGGTGGCTCAGTTGGTTAGGCATCATGAGATTGAGCCCCGTGTCGGGCTCTGTGCTCAGCACAGTGTCTGCTTGGGATTCTCTCTCCCTCTCCCTCTGTCCCTCCCACTCATGCTCTCTCTCACTCTCTCTCAAAATAAATAAATCTTTAAAGAAAAATAAAAGCCAACAGAGGCAATGAAACCAAGATGTCAGACCTTCAGTGGAACTCTCTGTCCCTCAATTTCCTCATCAGTCATCTTGGGGCAGTGGCGCCCACTCTGTCTGTATTAAGGAGCAAGTGAGATAATATGTGTGAATGGTAGTACGTAAGAAATGCAAGTAAGAAATGGAAATAATGCTCTGTGCCCTTCAGAAATATAAAGCACTAAACAAGTGAAACAGAATTGGATGATATAAAGTCTTTTTATAATGGTACTTGTTAAGAACATTATTGCATTCCAACTTGAGGTTCATATATTCATTTAAATACCCAAAAAAAATTTTTTTAAGATGAATGAATAAACGTTTACCAGAAGTAATGAAGGAAACAAGAAGATTGACCTTGATTCAGCACCTTTACAACTTAAAAGGTGCAGACAGACATCTCATTTCCTTATTCTGACAAGACTGAGAGATGGTTTTGCTATCCTCCTATTACATAATCAGCAGATTGGATGAGAGTAAGTGACTTGTCCAGGGTCTCCCAGCTAGAGCTGGAAGTGGTGAGAGTTAGCCCCATTTGAAGTAAGGCCTTCTTGTTTACATTCTGCACCTTTGTTCTCACAGCTACTTTGGTTCAAAACGTAATTCTTATGCTCTCCTCCCTCTCCAGTGTGCTTTTGCCCTTGACTTCACCTTCTCAATAAATGGTATCATCGTGTCTCAATATCAGTATTCAGTATCTCTCTTTTCTTCACACTCCATGTCCAATTAATCAGCAAATCCTGTCAGATTTGCCCCCAAATATACATCAAATCCAAGGACTTCTCAACACCACCACCCCACCATCCTGGTCCAATCATATACTTTCTCCTGAAGAATCTTCCTGCTTCCTTAAACAGGCGTGGTGTTCCTTCTGACTTCAGGGCCTCTGTGCTTGTGTTCCCTTCTGCCCACATGTTCATCCCCAGATCTTCACACACAGCTCGCTCTCTCACTTTATGTAGGCTTCTGCCAAAATATTACCTCTGTAGATCTCTAGTCCATACCCTGCTTTGATTTTCTGCATACACTTGTTATTACATGAAAATATATTATGTATTTAACATAGTATTTTCTTCCTTTCCCACTAGAAAATAAGTGTCATGAGGGTAAAAGCTCTGCCTTTTTCACCACTGTATATTAGTGCCTGGAACATCATAGGCACACAGTTCACTTTTTGAATGAATAAATAGCTCTGCAAAATCCATTTTGAGTTGTGGAGGGAACCCCGGTTTGGAATAGGAAGAAGCCCTTAGATTCACTTGAGAGCATTCTGAGTTTGTCACCTTGTCAGGTCATCTACCTTCAGCTGTTATTTGTGGGTCTGCTTTTGTTGTCCACAAGACTCCACAGAATGAGGGTAACAAGGTCATAGGATTCAGAGTGGGAGGAGTGGGTGGAGATGAAATGAGCAAACGTATATGCACCCTTTGAAAAGACATGGAAGAGAAAACCTGTGTGTGACTTTCAGAGCCTGAGCTGCTTAAGGGCAGCACTGGTAGGGAACTTTTCTTCCATGCTGCTCTGGAGTTCTATACCCATAAGGCTTGCCAGAGACTATACTGGCAGTGTTAACATCCGTAAGCCTAGGCTCTTTCATTCATCCTCAAACCCTAGCCTAAAGAACACCTTGCCCAAGCCATAGGGTTCCCAAGTGACTATCAAAATAATGCGTATGCATCATATTTTTTGCTTAGAACCAACTACTAAAGTATCTAGGGGCGACTCACTGACCCAGGCTACCTTAATGATAAGAAAGTCTTCTCGATTATTTTCCGTCTTGTTTTGTTTCTCTGACCATATGCCTGTGTTTAAATAAATGAGTAGCACTGTCATTTCTCCAACCAGATCTAACCTTACTGCTGTTTGGGATGGGCAAGCCTCATCCTCTGCAGTTAGCAAATTAATTTAAAGGAAGTGACCCTCCTGTCATAAACGCTGTGTGTTGACACCTCCGGCAATTAGGGCTCCTTTCAGAGACTCCTATTCTGCTATCTTTCTGCCCTGGCTACTCAGCCTTTATGTGGTCTTGGTAGTTCCAGCACCCTTCTCCCCGTACCTCATCGAAGGGGCCATCTTGCTTACTCTCGGACCCACATAAGCACTCGTCATTCTGAACCATTTCTTTCTCAGTAGAAGCTGACCGGTAAGGCAGTGAAATTTCTAGTTGCCGTAAGTTGTGTTGACGGTTGTAGCATGAATCCTGCAGCAGTGAAGGTCCTTACCAGATGAGTAAAATCTCATCGCTCACAGAAGAGGACAGGAGGATGGTTTGTTGGTGAAGAGGAAGGACCGGACGATTCTAGGAGCCTGACCTGCTGCTGCCAGCCCCTTCAGATGGAGGGGAAGCAGCATAGGTAGGGGAAGGAGCGGTTACCTCCCTCTGGAGCCCGCGTGACGGCTGAGACCGGTTGTAGTACCAAGAGGAGTGTCAGTGGAGGAAGCTGGCTCTCTATCTGGAGCTGACCGAATCATGCCTTCCTGCTTCCACTGTAGGTCCTTTCGTTCTTTCCGAACTGAATCAAATTGCAAATGTTGGATCTATGTCCAAGTAACAGTAACACTATAAGAGAAACCACTTACTGAATACTTACTAAGCACCTAGTAAGTACTAAGCACCTTGCATGTATGTGAACATTGCCCTGAGCCTTCAGGCTTTGTGTCAGTGGGAATCTTTCAGGAACATAAAAGAGAAGTAAGGAGAAATTTCGTAAAGGAGAAGTTCTTGTGAGAATGCTCAGGTAAGTAAGGAGCACAGGGAAGAGTCAGTCCCCTTACAGGCCTCGTGGACACACCACCATTCTGGATCTAGTGCCACGCTCCGGACCAGTGTCCCAGCTGCCTCTTCAGCAGCGGCTTCTCTGGCTTCCCTCCAGCACTCTGCTGCTGTGGAGACTCAGCTTTCTGTCTGCTTTTTAACCTGTACCACTCCTACCTTTCCTTCAAGGTCCAACTCCACTCCCTCTTCTTCCATGAATCCTTCTTTGATCCTCTCTCTGGTTTTTATGGTTCATCTCTGGACTTAGCACTTTCTTCTCTGTTTTGTAATCAGGTGCGTGCTCTGTCACACCAACAGCCTATGAGCTCCGGCAACATCTGTGCTTGATTTTTCTTTCTCTCGGTAATTCGTAGCAGGACTGTTACACTGTTTGCTGATGACATACATGAGCAATATTTTGCCATGTTCCAGACTTGGAGAATGACTACTGACCAGGAGTCACGAGCCCTTGGCCATTCCTTAGATAATAATGATCGTGGCCATAATAGCTGACACTGAACGAAGGGTTACTGTGTGCTAAGCACTGTCTTAAGGGTGTTATGTGTCACAATTTCGTTTAATTCTTACAGTAGCCCCTTAAGGGTTGAGGCTGTTACTGTCCCCGTTTTCCAGATGAGGAAAATGAAATATGGAAAGATTTGAATAATGTGCCCCAGGTCACACAGCCAGTAAATGGGAGAGAGCTAAGGTTTGAACCAGAGCCATCTGGATAGCCACCTGTCTCTACTGCCTTCTCAAATCACCATTGTAGGCTTGCACTGAAATAAATACGTTAATAAATAAAAATTTTAAATATTTGGTAAATTACTGTTAAATGAAATTTGTCTCTTGGACATGTGCTCTAATGAGGGGTTTTAACCTAATTATTTGAGGCTAGTTTCTTGGCTGTTTTCACTTCAAGCCGCACACTTGCCCTGTCTGCTGTGTTTGGGCCTTCTGAGAGGGCAGGGTTGTGGCAGGGAGAGCTTTGGAGGGAGTAAACTACACTCTCAGGACTGTGGCAGCAGAGCCCCTGGAGAGATTTGAGCAGTGCTCTTTGCCAGTCCTTGGCCGGTAACAGGCTGCAGAGGTGCCATTGTGCCCGCAGCCACCCATCAGGCTTCAAACTTGTGTGCGCATGCGCAAGGAACTTGGAGAACAGCAGCCCATCTGAGCCAACCTCTGTGCAAGCTGCTGTCTGGAAAAGCAGGGGCGAGGTCAGATGGATCATCACAAGATATTTCCCAAGATAAACAGACTTTTTGTTCTGACTCCTGCTTTCCCAGCTTGAGGCCTGGCTATTTCCTCTTTCTTCTTTTAAAACAATCTTTCCTGAAGGCGTTTCTCTTCCTTCCTGCCTTTGAGTGATTAGGGCTGACATCTGGGAAAAAGGAAGTGATCTCCTCCTTCAAAGGGCATGTCTCCATGAGACCTGAAAGTTGTTTAAAATGAAGATGTTGCCGCTGGAGCTCTGAGTCAAGGTGTGGGGTGCGCAAGCCAGACTTCTGGCTCAGGGAACTGGAAATAAGAAGGGTGAGCTCTTGCCATGAATCAGCTATCATCAGTCAGTAAACCAGTCTTTCCCGAGCCTTACCCAGGTGATTAGGCTTGTGGTAGGATGCCAGTTGCTTACAACCAACAGGAAATGGTGGGGGATAGTCAAGATTGTAATATATGAAGAAATAAGACAACAATGAGATAATACATTATTAAAAACCGAATGTGTGTTTCAAACTCTCGTAAATTTAAGAGTTCTCGGAATCAGTATGATGCACTGGTTAAAGAATGTGGGCTTTGGGACCAGAGATTCTGGGTCTGAATTCCAGCTCACCTAGTGGTTTTAGAACCTTAGTCCTGCTGTTTAAACTAGGCCTTGGTTTTCTCATCTGCAAGATGGAGATGCTGGTAGTGTCTAAAGTAAGGTTACTATGAGGATTAATGAGATGATGTATTTACTCAGTTAACAAAAAAGGTCTGTGGAGTATCTTCTTTGTGCAAGGCAGTGTTGTAAGTGCATGGGGTATGCCCATGCCCCTGAAATCTCAGTGGCTACAACAACGACAGACATTTCTTTCTCTCACTCACTACATGTCCACTGTGGATCAGCTTTAGCTCTGCTCCCTTCTCCTCCATTCTAAGACCAAGGCTAAGGAGCAGCTCCTATGTGGAACATGCCAGCAAAGGGAGAAGAGCAATGACAAAACCTTGCACCCCACCCCAGCAGAGCAGGGGATGGCTGTTGGGGCAGTGTGTGACGTGATTTCAGATGGAGAGGAGTCTTGGCCCAAACATCATTGCAGTGATTCAGGTGAAAGATCTTGAAGTTCTAGGCCTGGATAAGAACAGGGAGCAATGGGGAGAAGAGAATAGCTGGGGGCCGCATGGGCTAGGCCAGGGAGATGGAGAGTATGGAGTGAACGGGTATATTTGAGGAATAAAGGAGAAAGCTGGAGCTGAATCGGGAGTCCTGGCTTCCATGCCCAGCACGGCCGCTACTTCCTTATGTACACTCGGACAAGTCATTGAGCCTCGCTGGGCTTCAATTTGAACATTTATAAAACGAGAGGCCTGAGTCTGATGTGGCCCCTTAGGTTCCTTCCAGCCCTATCCCTCTATGGCTCTAAGACTCCAAGGTCTTTGTCTTAGGAGACCACAGACTGTGGGGAGTCATGCTGTTGGGAGGAAAGGTTGGTTTGGGGAGGAAGGTGTGATAACTGTTTTGCGTTTGTCTCAGTGCACCGGATTACGTGTCTTTCCACTGTGCCTCTGCTCATAACCTTCACTTTCTCTTTGGCTTTGTTGTGAATCCGAAACAGGAGATAGAATTTATTTTTCATCTCCAAAGTGGGATCCATGGACACACGGGCCTTGAGGTCATGGAACTTACATAGCCTTGTGCACAGTGTGTTTCCAGCATCTTTGGTATGCTAGTATCTTTATATGCTTCTTCCAGCATATTTCATGTTATGATAACATGTTCACAGTGTCAGCCTAGGAATCTGCTCGGAGAGAAAACTTATTTCCCCCCACCCCCATATATCCTTAGAATGAGAAATTTCAGACAACTCTTCCTCCCTTCCGTGCATCTGCCTCTCTTAGCCTTTATTTGCCCCTTCCCTTGTGAAGAGGGGTAACTTGTCTGATTGGTGAGAGTCTGGCGGTCATTTGGCTTTTCTTCTCTGTTGTGCAGGGATCATATGTTAACAGTCACCTCAATGAAGCGACAACATGGCCATATCTTTCTCTCTTCTCTTTTGCATCTCTTGGATCACTTGGTTCAGGCAGGATGGGCCATCCTTGCTCTTCTGCTCTTCTTTGCAGTAAGCAGATTAGGAAGGAACTGCCTCTGATGGACCCAGATAGGTCTTTGTTCCAACACTTCGATCAGTGACTAGATGAGTAATTGAGTCACTCCTTCCCTGGGATTCATAAAACGTTGATATAGTGGCCCGAGACACCTCGTGTAGCCTCAGACACCGTCCTCGGTCAGCACGACATTTTATTAATTGAGTCTCCATTAACAAAAGTAGCACCTTGATGGCAGTTTAGCTCCTTAAGTCTTTGCTCTCCTTGTTTGAAATGAGAATACGGTGAATAAGTGACACTGTGACCTTCAACAGAACACTTCTGACGTCACATCATAGTTCATGGCTTTCTAGCCCCCATCCTTGGCTTTTCCAGGGGGAAAGTGCAGCCGTGAAAGAGGAGACCGTGCATCAGAGGAAGTAGTTTATTTACAAAGCTAAGTTTCCGTCAGCCAGGGTCTGCTTGACCTGGAAGCTGTGTTTCTAGGAAATGTGGTGCAGCTCTGGGTCTGGCATTTTAACCACTTCAGCTGGAATGTTGAATGTGGTGCTTTTCTCGTGTGGTCGTTTCAGTTAAATGGCTACTTTGACTTTTCAGTATTGACGTTATTGTGCGGTCTAAGCTCACCAAAGATGAGAGTTGTACCTAAAGAGTTCGAGGTTTCTAACCTCTTTCCTATCTCCGTCACCAGGCAGTGTTCTGAAATATACCTTTTAACTGGCAGATACTTAAATCCTGACGTGATATTGGCACGTTGTCTTTGTTTTTAACTATAGGCTTTTTTAAAGTTACAGGCTCACTCAGTTGAAATGGTTAAACCAATTTGTGTGTATCGTCGTGACCTCAGTTGATTTGTTACAGAAAAAGTTTCAATCTTGATCACTGTCTCCAGGAATCCTCCCAGGAGACATAGCTAGTGGGCCTTGGTTTACTCCACCCGCATGTGTGCCAGACAGGGTGCGAGGCACAGTAGAAATAAAGGATGAACCACGGACCTGCTCTCAAGGCACTTATAATCCAGTTGAGAACTGGAACTCAGGAGCAGAGAATTACACTGTACCAGTATGAGAACCACGTGGAGAAATGTGTTAAGTGCTGTGGGAGGCAGAGTAAAAAATAACTAGTTCTTACTAGCAAATTGGGAAGATGTCAGATATGGTGACCCATTCAAACCAGCAACCTGCTCAGAGCTTTACAGCTGGAAGTGGATTGGGGGAGGGTGGAGAATGGACTCAGAATAGTAAACTCTGTTCATTACAAGGGGTTTTGGAGCCATGGTTCGTTCACCAGGGGAAACTGTGTGCTATATCACTAGTTATGTCCTTGGTCAGCATTGTGCTTTATTCTGTAAGAAGAGAGCTTTGCCACCATTCATTCTTCTGGTTCTAAAAAGAGCGTGAACATAATAGAAATAAATTTGGCATATATTGAGGCCATATTTGGGGGCCTGTTCAACTTGGAAGTTTCATTTGTTCATTCGTTCGTTCATTCATTCATTCATTCTCTCCCTCTCTGTAAATCTAAAAGAAAGAGATTTAGTTTCTTTTTAACAGCCTCCTAGTCTTCAGCTGTTCAGTGTTGTAACTGTGGCTTCCTATTAGAGACTGCTGGTAAGGAGCAGAAACCCACCCAAACTAGTTCAGATCCACAGTGGGGCATGGAAAGGGTATTTCACAGAACCCCATTCAAGGAAGTGTTTCTGTGCCTGGTGGAGACAGGATGGGAACGGTTAAGACTCTCAGGCTCCATTTTTGTCTCTCTGTCCTTCCTGCTTCTCTTTCCCCATGACAGAGCAGCCTCTTGTGTTTACTGCTGTCCCTCGTTTTCCCTTGTAATTCTGGTTCGCCCTGGCACTCCTTGGGATCCAGCTGTACAGCAGTTTTCTGAGGCAGGATTCAAAATTGCCTCATCACAGTCTCAAGAGAAGACCCAGCTAATTCATGTCTAGTAATTAGCTGCCCTTGAGTTAGGTAGTCATACCTCCCGCAGACAGCTCCAGTAACAAAGGGTATGTGGGGGTGGAGGAAGAGACCTGTGGTTTGCAGGGCTTCTCCTCCCCAAGGAGGGGGCAGGGCAGCAGAGTAAATTGGGAAAGGTAAGCAAAATTGAATGAAATTCAATTCAGTTATGCTACTCTAGAGGCAAACTAGTACATAATCTAAGATGATAATTTAGTCTGTCTTAATACAGTTTTTGATAATTAGACAAGAGAGTACCCCTAAGTGCCTACATCTAGTGTCCATCGCAGACAAATTCCCTTTCTTTTTTTTTTTTTTTAAAGATTTTATTTATTTGTCAGAGAGAGAGAGACCGAGCACAAGCTGGGGGAGCGGCAGGCAGAGGGAGAAGCGGGCTCCCTGATGTGGGACTCGATCCCAGGACCTTGAGATCATGACCTGAGCCGAAGGCAGACGCTTAACCAACTGAACCACCCAGGCGTCCCGACAAATTCCATTTCTTATGCAGCTAACATTTCACAGAAAAACAGAATAGTGATCACTCAGCCAACATATGGCTCCTAATAGCACACACTGTTTTCATTTGCTGTGACCTCTTACAGGCCAGGGTGTATGAGAAAAACTGAATTTGAAATCTCAGGAGCTACTTCCATGTCCTGCTAATTTAGTGACTATGAACAGTTCCAACTTCTTAGAACCTGTTCCCTGATTCACAGAATGGGCTTGAGTTGCTCCTCACCGGCCTCCCTGGGTGCTTTGCGAGGACCAAATGATCAGTTTGTGAATAGTAGAGCCCTATACAGATGAGTTCAGTTATTAATAAATTATGTTAGAGACAGTAACAAAGATACAGTTTTTTTGTTTGCCATTTAACATGAGGTGCTAAGGAATAGACCCTCTGGCATCTGCTTACCTAAGGCAGGTCATGGCTTTAGGCAAGATCTGTTAACACCAAGTTTCTGGCTCTCCACCTTTACATCTCAGGGCTGTCATCAAGCACTTGGAGTTCCTTGGATGAAAGGTGTAATGAAAGGTACTAGCTGTATGCGCCTCCATCAGTGTGCATATATCGCCATGGCTCCGGGTCATGATAGAGGGCCTTTTGTTCATTTTGGAGGTGGTAATGTTTTAATCATTATATGGTATTACATGGGCTGTTATCTGGGGTGCTTCTTTTAATTAGATGGTGATGGTGAGGAAGAAACATGGATCACAAATTATTTCCATTTTGCAAACAAGTAAAAAAAAAACTGAATAATTTGTTAAAGGTCACTCAACTAGTAAGTTCAAGAACTAGGATTCAATCCAGTTCTGCCTGAAACAAATTCCCACATTTTTCCACTCTGCATCACTGCCACCAGATCTTAGAGCTCAGTTTAATCCAGTGATTTCTGATGGGGGCTCTCAAATCCCAAGAGGATCTATGAAGATAGAAATAAAAGTCTGTGGACTATTTTCAGTATTTCAGAAATTGTAATGGGAAATCTTCCATTTAACTATCACAGGGCAGAATTATGTTAGCTGTTTCCCCTCCTTCTGACCTAATTTGTCAGTTATTGATTATTTAATTCATACAAGAAAACTCATTGAATATTTAAAAATGCTATTTGTTAGACCAAGATTTTCTAATTCTGAAGCCCCTGGAGGGCATATAGGGGTCATTAGTGGTTAAAAATTGTGAAATATAGTCTGATCCAAAGACTGTAAACTGATGGGTCATCAGCCAAATCTAGTCTAAGGAAGTGTTTTGTTTGGCTCATAAAGTATTTTTTTAACTTATGAGTTACTGACCAGCATTTAAAAATTGGACAATTCCACATCAAAAAATAGATATCTTTAGCTTCTTTTGAAAATTCAAACATTTTGACAATACTAGATCCATATTTTCCCACGACATTGGCCAGCCGGCTCCTTAGATAGGGCATGCTCTTTCCAATTTACCAGTCTTCACCTGGCCCAGTTTATTCATTTCATTTGTTCACATTACCTACCAGATCCCTAGAAGCATCTGTGATGTCTGGGCTAGTCCAGTCTCCTCATTTTGTTGCTTGTTTTTTTTTTTTTTAATTTTTTTTAAAGATTTATTTATTGACAGAGACACAGTGAGAGAGGGAACACAAGCAGGGGGAGTGGGAGAGGGAGAAGCAGGCGTCCCGCTGAGCAGGGAGCCCGATGTGGGGCTTGATCCCAGGACCCTGAGATCATGACCTGAGGCGAAGGCAGACGCTTAATGACTGAGCCACCCAGGTGCCCCTTGTTGCTTGGTTTTAAAGTTAAACCCATTCCCTGGTTGTAATCACTCACATCTTTTGTACCCTGTACAGTTTTGTGTCTTGGTCTTCTTATATTGTTATTTTAAGGTCTTTCATGCCACCTTGTCTATTTGGCTGTTCTGTATCTTTGAGAACAGGAGCCACGAGCTCATTATCAGTTCAGCAAGCACTATTGGCATAGTTCGGGGGGGTTGGGAATGCAAAGAAGAATAAGATGGAAATCCTATCCTGAGGAAGATCACAGCCCAGCCTTGTTTCTTTTTAATTCATGAAAGCGGCTGTCACCTTGATAAGAACCAAGTGCATGTTCGAGGACTACTTAACTGGAGTATTGTGATTAACGGGGTGGGGTTTGATGTCAGAAAGACAGGTCGGAGCACTGACCCACCCTTTATTGCCCACTTAAGCAATTTATGTAAACTCTCCAGCTTTAGTTTTCTGGCCTATTAAATGGGGATAATCTTGATGCCTGTGGGGTGAAATGCAGATTGAATGACCCGATGCTCATAAGGGGTTAGGCATGGTGCTTAACATTTGGTAACTGTGCTGACTCTGATTACTAGGGCTAGACATGCAGTTGGCACTCAATTAATGCTTGTTGAATTAACAGATGAGTGGGCAGAATAAATTCAGTGTGAAGAATTGACTGTGTTTAAATAGGCAGATAGCTGTCAAGGATGATGTCACCAAAAATGTCTCTGGCAGGGCTGGAGACCACAGATTTTTGATGGCTTTGAATGTTCTGGTTTTAATGAGCCTAGAGGAAGCACATGTTGTGGCTCAGCACCCAAAGTTTTTTAAAGCGGATTTATAAGCCTACCTCTGTGGAATAACATCAACCCCCGGTTTAATATAAGTTGATACAAAGGTGAGAAGAGAGGAATAAATCTCTACTAATCTTGCAAAGTAGACTTGTGCTTAGTGTTTTAAAAATGTACTCAGGACTTCAAAATTGGCCAGTAGGCTAAGACTCCCTGAAACAGCAGGTAGACGTTATCTCTGTGAACAATCATCATGGTTGCTAAGGTGACTGCCCAAATGGGAAAAAGCATCAGACCACTTCCCCAGAGCTCCTTGGACTACTTCCTCTTTTTTACAGCATTAAGGGACAGGCTGAGGGGAACGGACTTACTTACTGTGTGCTATCACTGTCTCATTACTGATCCTCTGAAACACTTTACAGGTGACAAAACTGAAGCTCAGAGAGATTAAGGGACATGTTCCAATTCTCGTACATCTCGTAAGCGGCAGGACAGGACTATGGTTCTTTCCATAACCACACAGAGCCTCTCAGAGCCAACCTCACCATCTCAAAGTATTCATTGTGGCCACCAAACCCCTCCTCATTCCCACTCCCAAAAGGAAGCTCAAGTAAAGGCCAGCAAAGTAGATTGACTAAGCTGCTCATTTTCTTCTTACTTCTATTCAGCGCATGTTTTTTAAGCATCCATATTATGCCCAGCACAGCTCCTGTTGCTGAGGATACAGGGTGAACAAGACAGAGATGAGGTCCTTTCTCTGGTAGAATTTAACTCCAGTGGAAAGAGATAGACCAAAAAACAAAAACAAAAAAAACAAAAGCACTTTAGTAAACCACTAAATACAGAAAATAATCTCAGATATCATTGTTAGGAAATGAAATAAGGTGATTTGATTAAAAGGGACTGGAGAGAAGAAACTACTGTAGATAAGGTGTTCAAAGAAGAGCTGAGGAGGCCACTTCAGAGCTGAAACCTGACTGAACAAAGGACCTAGTCAAGCAACAGTGGGCACGGGGAGCATTGCTGGCAAAGGGAACAGGAAGTTCAGACTAGAGGCTGGCCTCTGGTGAAGACCACCTCACCTCTTAGACATTTTTTTAATGTGCTTAACAGAGCAATGTTTCTGATATATAATCTGAATGATGATATTATATTGTTTGATACTATTATTTTTCTGGGTATTTTGGCAATGGGGCTAGTAATCTTACTTTAAGAAGGCTGTGATCTGTACAAGTCACGGACCTAAGCTGGCTTTATAGGAAAAGGGTGGACACAGGGTTTACATCTGTTTCCTGGCAGAGAACCACATACCCTAGGCTCTGCCTGGGCAGTGGCGCACTGCATTCAAGCCTGGTAAGGATCCAGATATGGCTGGATCAGCGGGAAGCCTCCAGAAGCCCCAGTCACACAGAACTTAGATACCTAGGAAGGGAGCCACTGGATGATGTGAACATTTGTTTTGGTGCCAAATGAGATTATTCCCGGGATGTTTTTGGTTATCACAAGGGGTAAATTCTAAAACAACAAAGAGGGAAATAAAATTTATATATATATATATATATATATATATATATATATACACACATACATACATACATAATATATATATTAAAATATACAATATATATTGTAGAAAAGTAGGGACTAAATCCTAAAATAATTTAGGGAGGGGGCGCCTGGGTGGCTCAGTTGGTTAAGCAACTGCCTTCGGCTCAGGTCATGATCCAGGAGGCCCAGGATCGAGTCCCACATTGGGCTCCTTGCTCCTCAGGGAGTCTGCTTCTCCCTCTGACCCTCTTCCCTCTCCTGCTATCTCTCATTCTCTCTCTTTCAAATAAATAAAAATAAAATCTTTAAAAAATAAAATAAAATAATTTAGGGAGTAGAAATAGGAGGAGTACCATGAACTCAAACAAGGTTCGAGTGGAGTAACTTTTAAAACAGTAAAAACCACTGCCTAGGCCAATACTTCCCTAACCTAGACACTCTGAACATAGTAATAGGAATTAGAAAGCTATTTGCCGTGTTTCAGAAATATGAATGGGTAATAAGGCTAGACAGGCTATCATTTACTCCGTGCCTTTCAGGTCACTCTTTGATTGGTTTATTCAGTATTGCAACAAACCCTTAATGAGATATCCACTGTGTGCCAGGTATAAAGCAAAGTGCTAGGAAATTTTTTAAATGACTAAAGTAAGAATCCTTGCTGTTGAGACATTTTAACCATCTGGAGAACAAAGAGACAAGTAAATGGATCATTATAAAGCAGTGTAACATGTACCAATAGAGGTGTTTATGGAGTGTTTTGAGAAGTCCACACAGTGGGGCAAATGCTAGGGATAGGGTTTTGGAAAACTTCTAGAGGAGATCTTACTAAATCTAAGTTTAAAGGACATATATAAATTAGCCAGATGGGTCCACGGGAATGAAATTCTTGGCAGAGGAGTGATCGTATATTTATATGAAAGGCTTTTAATTCTCCAGAGTACTTATGCATTGTATCAGGATTGTGTTCAGCTTTGAGAAAAACTCTGGTATCAGTAGCTTAAGCAAAAAGAAGTTTATTTGTTTCACCTATTAAGTTTGGAGGGAGGTAATGGCTGGCTTTGGTTCAGTGCCTAATGATGTCAATACTGCCACGTGTCTCTGAGACTCCCTGGGCTTGTTGCCTTATGATTGAAAATGGGCTGCAGCTTTGGGTATCATATCTGTGTTCAAGCATGAAACAGGGGTCAGAAAAAAGGCCATGTCTATTAATCAGAAAAGTAAACATATCCCCAAGGAGCACCCCCACCCAAACCGGAAGACTTATCCTTCCATGTCATGGGCTTGGACCAGGCACATGCCCCCTACCCCGCACTGCAGTACAGGCTTTATGTGCAGATACTTAACCCTTCTACCCTCCAGAGTAGAAACCAGCAAGGGAAGCAAGTTAGCAGTCACTAAATCAACCCACCAGTGGTATCTGCCACACACATTTCATTTTACTTGCTCTTCATGATAAGCTTATAAGTAGGAAGAGCAGGTGTTATTGGCTCCACTTTAGAGAAGAAGAAACTGAGATCCTGCAATCACAGAGCTGTACCTTTATATAGCAATAATAACACAAAAAATGAAAGCTAATGTTGATTGTGTGCTTAGTACAACCCAGACTATGCTAAGCACTTTGCATTGTTCTCTTACTTCCTCCTCTTGAGGGAGGAGGAGAGGGAGGCTCTCCTTATTTGATAGGTGAGCAATCTGAGGTGTAGGGAGATGTTGGCCTAACTCGAATGGAATCACAAAGCTAGCATAGCGCAGAGCCGGGACTCCAGTGTCAGTTCTCCAGAATGCCAGCCAGATGCTCTTCTTGCCTCTTCTACCTTTAAACTCTCATAACTTCCTCCCTGTGGATCCAGTAAGTGTGCCATCTCACTGTCATGGCTCAGAGCCCTTGAAGCCACCCCATGCCCCTATTACTCATGTTAATTTATTTGACCCACTCCTGTTTCTTCATTATTGCTTTTATGAACAGAGAATCCAGCAACACATTATTTCAAATGTCCTGCCATTATGAATGCATTTCCTTTCATTGTAATAGCACCGACCATAATGAGTACATTTTGTATCTGTGCAGATGTCACTGGTGTTTTTGATGCTCCATTCTAATTTATGTTGGAAAATGAATACTTAAAGTATTGCCCAGGCTCCCATTACTCCAGAGGAAATGAGGGACACCCTGTGTGTATGCATATGTTTTTGCATTCATGTGGCAGACAGAATGTTTTGGTCAGAATGAATTGTGTGCCTGAAATGAGTCTGGCCCTTTTCCTGGAAGGACACACTGGAGGTAATTTGCGGTGCATGTCAGCAAACCTGTGCAAGCAGGTTTCTTTATGAATGTGTGTTTGGGCCGGCTGAAGGGGCGCAAATTATAGTCCGATTTTGTTAGAAAAGAAAGATGGAAAGCTTAGCTTAATTGAGGGATCCACGTTCTGGGGTACCCCAAGATGATCTTGCCTTCATGTACACAGCCGGCAAGGTTGCTATTATGCTTGGTGCCAACAAAATCACCCCATCAGTCAGCCACACACTGTCACTGCCTTTTTAACATTGAGGGTGAATAGTGACACAGGGCCACTGGGGAACATAAGGCGCTTGGTTTGGGGCTAGTTGCATGAACTGATCTTTACGTTGAGAGTCTATGAAGTAGAGGGGTGATCATAGGCATAGGATTTGAAATGCCAGATTGTGGTAGAATGTGGCTCCTTTGTGGAGAGAGGCTGAGGTACTCAGCTATCCAAGAAATGGTTTTCTCTGTGTTTGAAACAGTATGTGGGCCATAAGTCTCTAGACCCTGAGCCTGTCTGTCTGTCGGGGATACTTGGGGTGGTATCTTTTTAGGTACATCTATGCCAAACATTTCCTTTCCAAGGCTCAGGATTGCGGTGGTGAAAGGGTACCTGGAAGGTAACCTGAGACCCATTCTTAGGAATCTTCATAACTAAGCTAAAAAGGAGGTAACACGGTGGTTTACAGAATATAAGACTAGCCTAAATGTCTATAAAATCCTACATTTTTATATCACCTATTCCAGCTAAATCTTTTAAATATGCAGGAGTTGCCCCTTAATAAAAATTGTCTACTCAGTTTAGGACTACTGACTTAATGTACACACAGATACGCAATATACACATAGATGAAGGGGTCTGGAAATGTTTCTCTTTTAACAAAAAAGGGCAAGACCCTTTCTAAAATTTGGCTTGTGGGAGAGCAGAATTTTTCTTTATATCTAAGTGATCTTAAATCTCACCGGGTTCTTACTGCTAAAAAATCTATCAGAATCTATACTGGAATTTCAATATTTGTCCTTTTCTGTTTCATAGGGAATGCTTTCCCCTCCAGGTCTCTGCAGCCTTAACTTTTGCACAGTGCATCACCTGGCTCTTCTGTCAATACCCAAAAGACAGACTTGAAAGAACTAGTTTTTCCAAATCTGCCTAGAAATCTAAGCCCAGATAAAACCAATGCAATAACCTTAAAGAAGTTATTGTTCTTTGCTTCCTTGATGCCAGCAATCTACTAACACTTGTCCTATACTGAAAAGTCTGCTGTTTTATAGGAGACTCTGTAGGACCAAAGATACTGTTAAAACACAAATGGATCTGGCTCTGAGTTGAATTTCTGAGTCCCATATTCTCCATTATTGCAAACTCAAATGCCAGTAATGCCCGCTGCAGCCTCTAAAAGGAAACAGCAAGAGGCAAACACTTTTCGGCACTCTGCACATCTGGGCAGTCTGCACCATTGTTCACCATTTGCTCAGGGGCAGTGATGTGAAGCACATTTTACTTTTGCCCAGGGGCAGGGTTAGTCTCTGAAAGGAGTGCAGAAACGAGGGTTCAGCTAGAAGCCATGTCCTACAGCGGTGGCTTTAGGTTTCCATGGACAGATCGCAGAAGGAGATGCAGTTTACCACCAGAGCCATTTTGAGTCAGAAGTGTAGGAGACTGAAACCCAAGAACGTCTGGGTCTCCACGCCACTCTTGGGGTTAGAGTGGAGAACCAGGGTGAGAACAAAGTATCTGCCCGGTGCTCCTTCCGGTTGCTGCTACCGGCTCGGTGAAGCAGGCAGGCAAGCCTGGGCTCCAGCCTGCACTGTTCTCCCGAGGAACCGCCCATCTGAAGAGAGTTCCTCTAGCAAATGTGTCTTCAGGGGACTATAGAACCAGAGGCAAAGCCATTTGCATTAATTCATCCTACACATATCTTTTGCCTCCTAAAATGTTCAAGGTTCCTGCCATATGTGTGTATAAGTTTCTGGTCTCTAAATGGCTGTGCTTAGAGTCTACTCTGAGTTGATTGAGCAGCAAGGGAGAGGGCCAGGCCCAGGGAGAATATGGCTTGCTCTTTCCTGAATCAAGTTGTCTGCGCTTCCACAGCATTCTGTTATAGTTGTCCTTAGCCATGAAACAAATGCAAGGGCTTTACGTTTTTCCTCAACAGTAAATGGCACCAACTGAATGAGAACAGGTTGATGCCAAATCTGTGTGTTTTTTGAAACCGTTTATCTAAAATAAAGCAGAAATTACTCTTAATAGCTATCATTTATGTTGACCTGTGCCAGCTATAATGTTAAGGACTTTAATAAGGTATCTTATTTAGTGTTCACAACTGCTCTGTGACATAGGGTTTATTGGACCCATTTTACATGAGGATTTAAAATGTAGAGAGGAAAGTGACGTTCCCAACGTGACAGTAGCTACTTATTTCAGAGCCCAGTCCTTCCCTTTCACATGGTCATTGACAACTAGAAGACTGAAGAAAAGAGTCCCTCGAAGAGACTCCCCTAGCCCACTTAAGAGAGCGGAGTTCCCTGTTCCTTTAAGCAAGTACACAGGAAAGGCCACGGGGCTCCCCACACCAGCCATGTTAGTGCCTGATGCATCCCCGGGTAAGAGCTGCTGCATGCACACCCGGCAAAGGGGCCCAGCCCAGCCCAGCATTGTCTTTGGTGGGAAGAACAGTGGCTTTGCTGTGGGACAAACCTGGGCTCCAAACGTGAACAGGTCACTGACCTTTCTGAGCCTCAGTTTCCACATCTGTAAAACAGGGAGGCATAATGCCTTCTTCACAGAGATGCGGTCCACATGGGATGAGAGATTGTATATAACTGCCAAATATGATGCATGCTCACTAGATATGTATCTAAAAAGATACATAGTGCTTTAAAATGTCATTTTACTCTGTGTTAACAAAAGGTTTCCCAGGCACCCTGAAGTGTTTTGGCTCCAGCAGGAGCAGGGTTGAACGATGCAGTGTTCTGCAGTTTCTCCAAAGGCAGTTTCATTCTTTAGAACCAGTTCTGCTTTTTATGGCCTGTTTTTCCCTCCAAGGTCGGAGGTGGGCCAATGCCTTCCCTTCTGCCCTCCCTTTCCTATAGCTCTTCCCCAAGAATTCTCTCACCTCCCTTTTGTGATTTCCTTAAGTGCTTTTGATGGCTGTTTGACACTAGAAAGATATTCCCAGCAGGCATTAGTTTGTAATTGCCGCTTGTTGCTTGATGTGAACTTGTGGCTGGCTTCTGGGAAAGCAGTGGGGCCTGGAGGGGGGAGGCAGGCTCTGCGCCCGCTAAGTGAAGCAATGGGCCCCTGAGCGGCTGGCGGGCCACCGGAGGAGGGGCTCCACACATACCCTCATGCCTTTTGCCACCTCTGTCCTGCGGGCCTGGAAGGGTAACCAGTAGAGGATTATGGTACGGGCAAACTCCTACACTCTTAGCTCCAACCAAAAAAGCAAAACAGAAACACAGATAAAGACCACAGGCTGCCAGGAGTACGCATCCGCAGTGTTTGTGTTATCACTGAGAGAAGGAATGCGGTGTCCTTAGGGTAACCCTGTATGCACCAGAGCCAACCAACCCTCATTCTGGGGCCTGCCACCTGGGGACCTAGGCAGCCTCCCACTAAAACCTAAATAGGACTGTCCTCACCAAGGGGAAGGTGATCGAGGTACAAGAAATGGAGGCAAAATGCAAATCCCTTCTATCTTCATTTCACAAATAGACTCACAGCTGCTAAGCAGGGTTGGAAGTGTTTAGTCACAAGATACGCCCTCGAGCAACAGCTCTTGGTCTAGAGGAGGAAAAGCCGAGAATCCACAGCAAGAGACACGCAGAGTAGCCAGTGACCAGTGCCAGGGAAATGCCTTTCACGTCAAGTGCTTCGTGCCTAGCCATGTGCCCCTGGCTCTCTTGTAGCTTATGGGCTGTGCCCTAAACCACGCAGCCAGGACTTTACAGAGAGGCTTCGGTGCCCACCACTGTTCACAGCCTCCATCCTGATCTCTCAGGCCTGCCCCCCTTGCACTCCACTTCCCGGCCTGCCTGGCCCTTCCCAAGCTTGGACTTTGTGATGAATTGTCCTGTTCGTGGACATGGCTCACTGCTTAAGGCTGCCACTCTGCCCCTCGCGCCAGCTCTGCCCCTGCTTTGCCTCCATGGCGGTCGTTCGTGCGTATTTCCCTGCGGAGGCTGCCTCTGGCTCGGCTGGTCTCACCAGACCTCCAGACTGTACATGTGTCCCGCTCCCCTAGGAGCAGTAGCACCGCTAAGGTCCCCGTGGCCCTATAGGCTGCACCAAGCTCCGTGAGTCTGAGGGGTGAATGCAGAATAGTCTCTGGAGGCCCGAGGGGTCCGCACAACATGCGTGGAGGACGTACATTTGAAGGCGGGTCTGACTTGGGTAGGGCAAGGGAGAGGTACTGCTATTCCAGGCTGGAGCAAGAGAGGTCCTTGTTATGACTTGTTAACAGCTGTTAAAGCCGTCAGTGTGAAGGAGGAGTTTAGAACTGGAGCTGCCACCGAGATTTAAGGATTATCTGTGGATTTCAATGCCATTACTGTTCTTTACTGGAGGGGAGGGGAGGGGGAGTTGGAATGAAAGAGAAAATAAAGCCTCTAGTACAGAGTTATGTCAGATTCATGGAGTCCTACACTCCTCCTCCGGGCAGTTTTTACATTCCTATGGTGGGCCTGATTTGCACGTCTGCTTTTAACCCCCAGCAAGAGTGCCCTTTACAGCCATGTTGTGACCCTTCGTTCCAGTTGAGATGAGTAAGAGATAAGTGGGTGAGCATCTTTTCTTTTCCAGAGACCAGTCGTTCCCACGTTGGTTGCTAGGCCCCTACAGTTAATCTAGCCCCCTTTCTAAAGCCTGCTTTTGCCATTCTCTCCAGTGGGCAAGAAGAGGTATAGGATTAGCCACCAGAGCCCTCCGTCCCAGCAGCACTCCAAGCGCTGTCAGCAGTCAGACTTACATCATAAGAGCAACAACCCAAGGGCAATTATGTGAGGTAAAGGATGTGTTAACCTTATTGTGGCAGACATTTTAAAGCTTATACGCGTGCCCCATTATGAGAGTGCGTACCTTAAACTCGCAGTGTGTTACATGCTAGTTAGATCTCAGTAAGGCTGGGGGGAAATGAGACCCCAGAGACCGGAGAAGCAGTGTGGGAAGGAAGAGAACCTTCTCTTTCCAGCTGAGCATAAAGCAAGCAGTTCCATAGGCTTTGCTGAAACTCCCATATACAGAATTGTCCTCTTTTTTTAAACTTCTTTTTTTCTTTCTTGTATGTATTTCAGTCAAGGGCCCTAAAAATAGTTTGTAGAGAGGAGTAACTTTATTGTCTCACAGCAAATGTTTTTTAATTTAAAAACAACCCCTGGAAGGATTCGCTCATCTTTTCCCCAAAGTGGTTAGCTGGAATGTTTATTTTGCTGTCATTCCCTCCCTCCACCCCTCTGGCGCCCGGCTGAGTGAAGACTGCAGTGGAACGTTTTAAATAGTGAGTGGGTGAGTGGGTGGGGAAAGCAAAAGATCTCTACGCTTCTTGTTAATTTCTCATGCCGGCGTCGAAGGGCCTCTGATACGTGTACTATCCTATATGCGATGGAGTTCTGATTGGGACTCAGAAGTGAGAGCCCAAGCCATCATCTAATCCAGGAAGGAGGAAGGGAGCAGAGCAAGGCGGAGTGGAAGTCTGATGTGTCAGGCACCATTTTACACACCATTTCCTGAGAGAAGCAGTCACTTCAGGAGCATTTACCATGTGTCATGTGCTTTTACTTTCATAAAGAGCCTGGAATCATCAACCCTGTTTAACTGATGAGGAAACTGGGGCCCAGTGGAGTAAGTTTTGCCCAGGGGGACCCAGTTAATAGTGGAAGGACTGGATTCAAACCTTGGTTTTTCTGTGCCCTCCCTGCTCTTCTCTGTCAAAGCCCCAGGGTAGAAAGTCTGACAGCAGTGAGCCATCTAGATTGTAGACATTTACCTCTCAACTCCGCAGCTTTGGAGGGTGACTGGGCCTTATTCGATACTAAGGGGAACATTCCCCTGGTGCCCTTTGGGGTATTTGGATTATCTTGCTCTGGCTAAGTCCTGAAATTGGGCCAGTGAGGAGCAATTGCTTTTCAGATATCATGCATAAATGTTACGACATCTGATTTGTGTTGAGAAGTGAGCTGTAATCAAGTTCTCCTGCAAATAGATGGGACAGGTCTGAAGTGGTGGGATGATGTCATTTGAGTGTCACAGCCGAGCTGGCTTCAGAAAAAACCAGGAGGAAGGCAGAATGTGTCTTTAATCATCTTTATGTGCTTCCTTCAGCACCCTCTGCTTAGACCCTAATCCTGGCCCTTTAAAGATGAGCATTTCTCTTTCCCTAGCAAAACTTAACCATCTACCTTGTCCCATCAGCTTCTAAGACGACAGCTGGCTCACCCAGAAACTCATCTGTGCTCAAGTGGTGTATGGTAGCCCCATGACCTACTCTTGTCATATGATATCTGCTGATTTTTTCATTCTGGAGGCTCAGGCAGAAGTGCAGTACCTCAGACTAAAGAAACAACTTTGATAAGTTCTTCAGGTTTAGTGGTTTATGGGGAGATCTTTTGAACATGACAAAGACCGCAGCTGCCTTTTACCCAATGTCATGTGTGCCAGTACCTAGGGCAGCCCTTTGATCCAGAGCAGTGGGCTTTGTTCCGTCTTGAGATTGGGCGATGATACGCGAAGGGTGGAGACCCGCAGTGTTCCTTCCTCTTTTCTCTCTTTGTTTCGGGCTCTCTCCTGTTTGGTGTGTTCATGTGTCGGGTCTTCTCTTCTGGCCAGGCTAGTGCCTGTCTGTCATCTGACAAAACTGATGTGGGATCCCGGGAGAGCCTCTGGTAAGCGTGGCTGAGATGTTCATCTCCTTGGCTGTCTGCACCCGTACAGGCAGATTCCTACAGCCCATACCTATCGGCTGTATCACGAGGTTTTGGAAGAGTGGGGTGGGGATAGCTTTCTTAACCTTCTGCATTTCCTGAGGGGTCTCCTAGAAAGAATGTTCACTGCAAGGGCAGGGATAGGACAGGGTAATGAATAGGGAACCCGGCCTCCATCTGAATCGTTCCCTTTTACAAACCTCTGCTTCGTCGTTACACTCAGAAGGTGAGCTGGTGGGGGTGCCTGAGTTACTGAGAGGCACAAGAAATCTCCTTGTAGTTCACTGTCTCCCTAGTTCCAAGCCCTCTTACTGTCCCTGGCATAGGCCTTAGACTCTCGGACAAGTGAGTCTGACTTTGGCGAAGAAGGAGCCCTCGGCTGTGCTTGGGAGTGCATTCACTCACTCCAGATCCCAGCATCATACATGGGCGCCTCGGATACCCTTCCAAGCTGAGAGTCAGACTTGCACTGATGCTCCACAGTCACATTGGAGCAGCCCGGTGCCTGCCTGGCCCTCACGCAGGCTTTATGTTGAGCCACCGCTGGCTGTTTGTCTTTTCTTGCTTCTCTGAGATATGTCTTTTCTTGCTTCTCTGGCCGCCTCGGGGAATGCCACACGGAACCCAGGCTGTTTTAAACATAGGCCTGGTTCCCGCTGTGCCATGCTGGCAGTGCAGTAGATGCCACATGGAGCCCTGACGCCCTTCTCATCTCCTGCTCGGTCCCGCCCACACGCCTCCCATCTTCCTAGGAGATGCTTCAAGCATGACCCCTGGAGAGCAGTATTGGGAGCTGCTCAGGAGATACTCTGTCTCTCGGGGCGCCCCCTCACACTATGTCTGCAGCCGCTGTGAGCGCCTCACGGCTCCCTGGACGTGCTGAGCGGGCGCATGTCTTCAGGACTTTGTTCAGGCTGCTCCCCCCACCTGCCATGCCCTCCTTCTCGCCTCATGGGCTTCCTGGAACGTTCCAATCCATCTGCCCACATTGAGTGGCAGTCTTTGCTGACTCTACAGGTGGAATTTACCATCTCTTTCTCTTCTCATAGAGCACTGGCTGCATTCTTTGCCAGTCTGAGAGCTTCCCCTGCCTGGCATGTAGTGGGGGCTCAGCCGTCGTGAGGCAAAATAGAAGCAGTCAGCTTAGGGATGGGGAGCAATCTAAAAACAGTTGAATTTGGTAGAGTGTCCATTACTTGGTAGTAAGCAAGCTAAACACTTGAGCTCATTTAGTATTCCTGTCCACTCTAGCAGGGACATTCTGGTCTTTCTCCTGTCTCGGTTGCCCTTCAGCACACATACGCCCATCGTTCTCTGTCCAGCATCCTGCTTTACCTTCTCCACAGTACTTTCCTCTATTTGAAATTATCCGTTTCCTTGTTTATTAGATGCCTCCTTCACCAGAAGTGAAGCTCCATGAGAACTGGGACCTTGTCAGACTTGCTCGCTACCGTGATGCCAGTGCCCAGGACGGCGTCTCATATCCTGTGGGTGCTCAATAAGCATTTGTTCACTGAAATAGCGAATGAATGCATGACACCCCGTGTCATAGACAAGCAGATTGAAGCGTACAGAGGTTCAGTAGCTGTGCCAAAGTCACCCAGCTCAGAAGGGCCTAGATGGGAATCCTGGTGTCACTCCAACGTGGACGATCCTAACAGATTGTACAACCTCCTTTAGGCGTTTTCCAAGAAGATAGATCTCATGCTCTTAGGAGAAAAGTCTGCTTTTCTGCTGGTCATGGTTACTGCCTTGAAGGCCAGTCTTCCCCACCTTGCACTTTACCTGCTAACTCCTTTCTCCTAGGCCAGTGCAGGTTGTGTGAGGTCCTGTGTGACAGCCACCAAAATGCCTCCTAAGTGCCAGGCGTGGTGCTAAACACTGGGGGTAAAATGGTATATGAGAAGCGGAGTCAGCCTCCCAGGAGCTCAAGCAGCAAAGACATTTACAATATAACCACACCAAGGGGTGCTGAATCCCTGAACCCCAGGAGGCGGCAGGGACAGAGCAGGGACCCATCAGACTACCTTCATCGTCAGTTCTCCGTAGGCAGACAAGGGAGCATCATCACAACTGAACACATATTTTGTATCTTCTAGTGGCGGGGTGGTGGGGGGAATCAGCTGAAGCCTTGGAAGAGTTTCTCTGCATCCTAATTAAAAGAGTGAGAAGTGGGTGCCTCTCACCTCAGGATAGGGTTGAAACTGAAACTGGTGTCTGACCCAGAGACCTTCTGCCCTGAGTCCTTGGGACGGTGTCTTGGGATGCTGTGCCAGAGCCCACAAGAACCAAAGCAAGAATCCGAGGGAAACCACTACATTGCAGCCAGGTGGCTACAGGAATGTCCCAGGCAGATCACAGTTGTAAACGCAGAAGACATCTAGCCATACCCTTTTTTTTTTTTTTAAAGGGACTATTGGGATGCCCTATAGCAGGGACGAAGTTTTCTGGTAATTGGTGTCCAAGCTGGGGTTCGAGTCTGCCAAGGCCTTGGATGATCTTTAGCGATTCACAGAGGTTCCCACCTCTGCTACTGGCAGTGAGGAATGCAGCCAAGCTGATGAGACAAGCGCCCTCCTGCGCGGCCTTCATCACCACTGAGGGCTCCTCTTGATCCCCGCCCAGGGGGAGGGACATGGGCCAGGCCGCGGGTGTCGTTCCAGCCCTGCCTAGCTGTGGGAGTTTGGGATGTCACTTCACTTCTGTGCTCCTCGTGTTTTTTCATCTGTAAAATGGAGTATTCATTCTGTTAGGGTTATGACTATGAAAACCGAATGTGAAAATGTTGGTGAGGTGATGAGTTCAGAGCCTAGTGAATAATAATGATAGCACCCATTTAGTGAGTCCTTCCATGTATCACTGTCTTCATTTCATGTTTTACACATGTGGAAACCTTCGTTTAAAGAGGCATCCCTCGGGGCGCCTGGGTGGCTCAGTTGGTTGGGCAACTGCCTTTGGCTCAGGTCATGATCCTGGAGTCCCGGGATCGAGTCTCGCTTCGGGCTCCCTGCTCAGCGGGGAGTCTGCTTCTCCCTCTGACCCTCCGCCCTCTCATGCTCTCTGTCTCTATCTCATTCTCTCTCTCAAATAAATAAATAAAATCTTAAATAAAATAAAGAGGCATCCCTCAAAAACTAATGATGTACAATATATGTTGGCTAATTGCACATAATGAATGAATGAATGAATGAACGAATGAATGAGGCATCCCACCGAAGGTCATATGCTAACGTGTGCTGGACCGGGTCTTGAAGCCACGTCTCCGGTTCTCAGTTGTGTGCTTGTCCCACTGTCCTCACCATCCCCAGCGGACCCTGCTCTCCCACATGCGCGCCCACGCCTCAGCTGGCTTTTCTGCTAGGGAGGGGGGGTAGTGATAACCACCCCTTTACTTCCTTCTTGGCCTGGATGTCATCCTTCCTTCACAGACCATTAGGGTGAAGGGCGGATGGTTAAAGTCTTAGAACCCAAGCCTGCCTCGAGCACAGCTCACAGCTGGATTGTGGAGGGCTGGAAGTTGCCAAACATGCAGCTGTTTTATAAGGAAGCCAGATGAGAACATTTCCTCCAGCAGGTGAATTGGTTCTTCAGATTTCCTTGCCTGGGAAGGGCTGGACCTGAGCTTGCTTCTGCTTTGCCCTCAGTGATACAGCATTCCTCGGACACACCCAGCCTTTACCAGTAAGGCTTAGTCTTTTGTAAGAGCAATCCTGTTTATGATAACAGCATTTTCATCCATACCTGCTGCCTCTCCCCAACCCTTGTGGTTATATGTGCCTGGTGATTGTGGTGACAGTTAGAAAAGAAATAGAGCCTCTAGAAATAAGCTGTCCACGAGATGCCTGGGCAGTATTTCTAAGACCAGCAAGCTGCCCACAGTTAGCCTGGGAAAGCTTGGAAGGCTTCTAGAACAATAATACCTTAAGGAGTTGTTTTGATAATTCACTTAGTCATTCATTCAAAAAATACTTGGTGAGGTTTCACTGGTGCCAGGCACATTATCCAGTACTGGAGATGTAGCAGGGGACAAAATACCTAAGGACCCTTAGCATCTCAGAATAACTTTAGATAGTTTCAAGTGCTGTGAAGACAGTACCACAGCCTGACTCCACAGTGCGGGGCTGAGGGCCTGCTCGAGACTGTTTGGTCAGGGGAGGCCTCAGAGAAGGTGACATTGAAGCTGAGACCTGAATGTTAAGGAGCCAGCCAGTCATTCCAAGCCATGAGGGGAGGAGCTTCTGGAACAGAATAGCAAATGCCAAGGCCTTCATGCAGGAACAAGCTCTACTTATTTGAGGAGCAGAAAGAAAGCCAGTGTACTGGCAGGTGTCCCGAAATAGGTTAGAGAGGTAGGCAGGGGCCAAATCATGTAGGGATTTGGGGCCAGAGGCTTTCTTCTAAGGCTGTAGGAAGCCATTAAAAGACTTTTAAGTGGGGCCGCAGCATAATCGGTTGCACATTTAAGAAGTATTACTCTGAATGCAGCTTCGGAACAGTAGTGAAGTAAGGGTACAAGTAGGAAGACCAGACCGATCAGAAGGCAGTGGCAGTCATTCCAGCAAGAGATGGTGGTGGCCGTGGAGAAGTGGAGGGGACAGAACTTGCTGTGGACCCGATGGGATAGGGAGATGGTGCTTCTAATGTTTTGAGCGCAATCGTTGGCACATAGAAAGTACTGAATAAGCTGTAGGTGTTTGCTGCCATTATTAATAAGTGGCCTGTTACCAAACACCAAAGGAACAGGCTTGGGAAGGAGTCTTGAGCCCGTTCAAGTGACAGTGTGATGCCTCCAGCACTTGTGTAACGTCAATGTTAGCTCTTCTCTTCTGTTAATAAATGGCATTCGGGGGTGCCTGGGTGGCTCAGTCATTAACTGTCTGCCTTTGGCTCAGGTTATGGTCACAGATCTGGGATCGAGCCCCACATCGGGGGCTCCCTGCTCGGCTGGAAGCCTGCTTCTCCCTCTCCCACTCCCCCTGCTTGTGTTCCCTCTCTCGCTAGGTCTCTGTCAAATAAATAGAATCTTAAAAAAAAAAAAAAAAAGAAAGGTACAAGGACAGTCGACACAATTTTAAATAAATAAATAAATAAATAAATAAATAAATAAATGGCATTCTTTGAGAAAATGGGGCTTGCAGGCTTGACGATGCTTTCAGGAACCGAGATGTTGACTTTCAGTACGTATGTATGTGTGTGTGTATGTATATATGCCAGACACTCTATATATGCTCATCCCCACTTAATCTTTTCTGCAACTCTTCCAGGTAGGCACTAAATTGTCCTCATTTCCAGGTAGGAGCCCTGAGCTCGCAATCCCACAGTTAGTAAATGGCAAAGTTGTGACCCAAGCCTAGGTGCTTCTAACTCTCAAATCCATATGTATAACCCTCTGCAATATAAGATAGTCGCAGGAGGTCTTGAGAGTTGGTTTGCTTCCAGTTTCCAACTTCCGGACTTCAATTCAAGGTCACCGTGGGACTCAAAACTACTGAGAACTAATCTGGAATACTTAAAAAAAAAAAAAAAAAAAAGCCTACTATTCAGACAGAGATTAGAGATTAGTGTCAAGTGTGTATTTATTTATTGATCCTTTCTCCCTCTCCCTTTGGTAACCTGTAAGATACAGCAGCTGAGGCAACAGGAAATTTGAAGTCCAGCATTTTATTAAATCTTACGTTTAAGATTTCTTTGGAAGGAAGCTGCTTGAGAGAGATTGGATTTCCATTATTCACTTGCCAAGAAAAAATGAGAAAACTGGGTGGTGGGGGGAGGGGTTTCCTGAAGGTGTAGGGAGCAGGGAAGGTAAGCCGTTGGGCTATTTTCTGCTTCTAATTCCTCCACCCCCTGGAGTTGCCTGGGCTCTAATAGGGGTTTAGGAAAATTTCCTTTCCAGCCCTCACCACAGGAGGTTGTCAGGTGAAATCCCGCTGTGCTGGAGGAAGGAAGGGAGGTTGAGGAAGGCCCACAGAAAGAGAAATGGCCCCATGGCATCTTCCTCTTGAAGTTCAGTGGGAACCCGAATAATAACATGGAAGTTATTTCAGAGAGGAGACACACACACACAAACATACGCCCCATCCCCCCAGACACTTTTCAGCTGCCTAGTGTCGGCAAAGGTGTGGGGAAAGGGGGCACTCTCAGGATTGTATATCAGTATAAGGTGATGTCTCAAGGGCAACTTAACAATAATACATCAAATACCTTTAAAAGTACATCTCCTTTGCTTGTTGGAGAAATATCTGATTCTAGGACTGGGGAAGGAAATCTACACGATGAGCCCAGAGCATTTTGTAGTGCCAGAAAGTAAGGAAAGTACTCAAAACAAACCCCCTGCAAACCCCACGCTGATGAGGATATGTCTGGGGCCATAGGAACTGATGAAAAGAGCTCCCAAAGGCCAAAGCTGAACAATTTGAGCAACAATAAATAGACTAGTATTGGGTTATGACCCAAAGTGTAAAAATAAACATCCATGAGTCCATAGTGTTAACAAGTAAACTATTGAATAAAGGAGAAGAGACAGATCTCCTGTTCAGAAGAATTTACAATAATGTATGCAAATATTCTACCCTCCATGATGGGGAGAACAGCTCCTCACTCCATAGGTGTGGTTTGCTCAGAGTGACTGCCTTCCAAAACGTACAGTTTGGGAAGCAGGGAAAGAGTAACTTTCCAGTGAGAAATGCTAACAAGCACAGCCTGGGCCAAGCGATCAAGGTCAGCATCTACAGTGCTAGGTCAGACTGATAGTGCATGTCCTGGCTATGATGTGTTGAGAATGGTAGAGTCCCTCTGTAGTTCCCTCTCAAAAGGCCTGTAACCATGGCCTAATCAGGACAAAAACATCAGACAAATCCCAACCGAGGGACACTCTACAAAATCTCTGCCCAGTACTCCTCAAAACTGTCAGGGTAATCAAAAATAAGGAATCTGAGAAACTGTCACAGCCAAGAAGAGACGAAGGAGACATGATGACCAAATGTAGTGTGTGGTTCTTGGGTAGGATCTGGACCGGCATGAGAGCATCAGGGGAAAACTAAAGAAATCTGAATAAAATACCTCAATTAATGCTAGCATACCAATATTGGCTCATTGTAACAAACGTACTTTACTAACATAAGATGTTAATAGTAGAGGAAACTACATGTTGGAACCCTTGACGCTATCTTTGTAATTTTTCTGTAGATCTAAAGTTGCTGTAAAAAGGTTAATGACCCAGGCGTTTCCCTTCCCACTCCCTTTGGAAATAATTAAGGATGAACCTAAAGACTCATCCACATGGATATGTGTCACAGAGGTGTGGGTAATAAATGAAAAGGTAGAAATAATTTAAATATCCAGTAGTGGGTACGGTAAGTCCATACAATTCAGTCATGAATCACAATATTTCTTAATAAGGAAAGGTATTTATGATTGCTAGTTGAGTGGAAAAAGCAGATTATGGAAGAGTCTGCAAAATATATATTTTTATATGTGCATGAGGTGGGTATAGATAAATATATTTCAGTGTTAATGGTAATTATCACTGATGCATAATGCTATGGATTTTTCTTTTCATGGAAGCAGTACTTGCTTGTTACAGAAAGTACAGATCAGCAAAAAATAAAATGTTACTTTCTGAATTAAAAAAAAAGTTGGAAATGATTCCATTATAAATCCAGTAGCAGCAATAGGAGACTCGATCCTAAAGAAGGCAGTTATTTTTTTTTTTCGTAAGATTTTATTTATTTATTTGACGGAGAGAGAGCGAGAGCAGGAACACAAGCAGGGGGAGTAGGAGAGGGAGAAGCAGGCTTCCATGGAGCAGGGAGCCCGATGCGGGGCTCGATCCCAAGACCCTGGGATCATGACCTGAGCCGAAGGCAGATGCTTAACGATTGAGCCACCCAGGCACCCAAGAAGGCAGTTCTGAGAGCAGATGAGACGTTGGCAGGCTAGGAAGCCTGCCTGTTACTTCTGTTCAAGTGTCTCCCTATAGAAGCACACTGTCTGAACAGACCCTTGGGCACCCTTCCATCTTCCATAGAAACAGGCCACCACCCACTTAGCCCTTGTGGGGTGCAAGAAGGGTAGCCCCCTGTAAACACAGTAAACAGGTTGCAAGGTACATGGAGATCAATCTTGGCAGTGAGGTCCAGTGTGGACCTGAGGCCAAGCTGGAGCCCCAAGCCCCTCTCAGAAGCACCTACGTGGATTTGTAAGGCAGAGGCAGCTGGAGAGCTGAGAGACAAACCCAGGGTTGGTTGCCTTCTCCTTCTGTAGCAATCCTGTCATTACCTAGCATTGTTTTGTCTTAAAAAGAATTTGTGTGTACCTTCCATTCTCATCATAACAACCCTTGGAGGTAGGTATTACTTATCCCATTTTTCAGATGAAAAAATTGAGCCTTAGAGGACTTAATGGCTGTCACTTATTCACTGGGTAACCAGGGGTCAAAAGATACAGGCCCATGTCATACCCCTTATCCAAGTCCGGTTTCCTCTTAGAGGGTTCTGGAGTCTGCATAGTCTAGATCTACCATTTAGCAGCTGTGTACCCTGAGGAAGTTGTGCACCTTTGCTTGGCCTCACTTTTTTCATCTGTAGAATGCAGATAATAATAATAATACCCATCCAAAAGCTACTCTTAGGGGTTGTGAGATTGTGCTATATAAACCGCTTAGCACAGTGCACAGAACACTAAGTCAGCCCTCTGTGAATAATGGTTATTATTGAAAAGAAGGTTCATGGGATAAAGTAGAATGCAATGTGGAGAGAAGGGTCCTTCTCCCTGTCTTTCCTGTGATTTGAGAAGGAAGATGCGGCCGGGCTGGAGCTACCTGAGACTTTTTAAGACCCACAATAAATGAGGCTTTTGAGGCTCATGGGCTCATGGGGCTTTTGCTCCCAACAGACTTTTGCTCTTGGCTCTGTACTAGGTCCTGATCAACCTGGGGTTTGGGCCCTGCCAGAGAAAGAGGTGAAAGAACCATGACCACTTAGGCCAGCCTTCAGATTGAGTTGGGGAGGAACAGGGAGAAGGGTGCACAACAAAAGCAGATGAGAGCCAGTGAATTAGCAAGTATGTAAGTCAGAAAGGAGCTTATTAGCTTTTGTCTGGTTTGGAATTTTCCTAAATTTTACTTGTAATGCGACACATCCTGATTTCCCAGAGTCACCAGCAAAGCCAGGACTAAAGCTTTCAAGTCCTCTCGTGTTTTCTCAGTTAACCCGGGATAAATGGAGGACATTTCACCTTATTTTATACTTAGACCTCACTTAGTTCCCTAGGCGGCAGCTACAGATAGAAGTTCTGATTCCTTCCAGCACCGTGACCCCCTCGCTGGCAGGCTGGGCTGCTGGGGCAGGTGATGGGGGACACAGAAGTAGCAGCTCTGCTCCGTCTGGTGGAGGAGTGTCTCTGGGTCGGGGCGGGTGGTCCATCCCCGAAGGCAGACTGACTGCACGCCTCCCAGCAGTGGGTGGCCACAGCCTTGGATGGTGAGCGGACCCTGCCCGTGAGCTCCTTGACAAGACCCGCGTGGCTGCATTCTGGGAGAATACTAAATCTATCTTTTCGAATCTAACCTTCCTCCCTGGTTGATACCTCTTAATTTCTCTATCCTCTTGAGTTGAATAATCCTTTTACAGCAATAATGAATTAATAAATAGCCAAAGACTCAGGAGATAGGAGTGATGCCAAATCAAATTAAGTTGTATGACATTCTCAGGAAAAGAAACTATTAAACTTGCGAGGTCAGAGTGCCTTCCACCTCATTTATTAACGTCCTCTCATAAGCTGCCATCTCCGGGGAAGAAGTGGAAAGGCTGAGTTGCCTATCTGTGTGGACTGGCTGGAAAATTGCCAGGCAAGGAAACACGCCTCCATCGCAGCCGCTTTGTCAGCAGGTGTCTGGGGGCTGGATGTGACGGGGGCCGTGGCATACCTCTAACAGCTTCTCAGTTTCGCAGCATTCCTCATCCGACCGTGTGGCAGCTGTGGGCCACATGTGTGACTTGGTGTGTCGGCTGGCTGCTGGCTGGGGCTCCCTAGTCCCATCCCGCGCACCACCCCCCACAGTGTGCCCCGACCCCAGCCCCCGGCCAGGGAAGTGGTAAATGGCACACCACTCTCCCAGTCAGGATTTGGGAGCCTTCAGTTCCTCAGCTAAACTTTGTGTTCTTATGCCCCCTAAAATTTAGAAAAAGCTGCATGCCTCCTTTCCCATTTTAAAGTTAACTCCTGAAATGACAAATTAAGTGGAGATAGTTGAAAAGGGTGTGATATCTGACATATTACGTGGTATGAGCTTTACATAAGTTTTTGGCAAAGCTTTGGCACTACCTATTAAATGTACAGATAAGATTCACTATATAATCTAATTGGCAAAGGTTTTTATGGTCAAACCATCCAGCCAAATCAGTCTAGCTTTTTGTCAGACCCAAGTCTGATTTCATTTTTTCAACTCAAACTTATTGGTACATACCTCATGACCACCGTCTGACTTCTGAATGTGAATTCTTAACGTCTGTGGACAGACGGGAGCACGCAGCTGTGCCAAGAGTTTATTGCCTGGGCAAAATAAATATTTCTTGCTCTGCTCTTATAGGACTCCTCTTAGAAGGAAGGCATTTTTAAATTGTCCCCTGGTAAGATTCAGGAGAGGGAGAGGTATGCATTTCTTTTCTGAAGTGCAGTACGGTGATTGTGAAAATGGGAGTGGCTGCTGAGAGAACGTATAGATCACAGGCATGTTCTTGGAAAGGTCAGTTGTAAGAAGGAGTCTATTTGGAAGTTTAAGGATCTGAACGTGTATTTCCTTAAGATTACATATGCCCACATACCCCCTGGAAAGTCATTACATACCACAAAGATATATGTGCCCCAGCTTTAAAACCACTGCTTTTAGATACGACAGCACACTCAACCTCCCATCTCTCTATGACGGAGGCCAGTTAACTAGGCTTCGCTCAATATTTGTCCTCACCAGGGTTTGGCAGAGACCTGTCAGGTGGAAGGGTCAGAGCCATTGAACTCAGCCTTTCTTTCTCTTCAGTACCTGTGTTTTATTTTGTCTGGAGTTGTCATTAAAAAAAACAAAAGACAACACTCCCCAAGCAAGCAAAGAAGAGCACTATTGCTCTCCAGAAAACTAAGGGCATCTGGGGATAGGAACACATTTGCTCTAGAGGGTAGTGTTTCAGATGCCAGGACCAGGAACACTGAAGAGAAGTCAGGAGGAGGAGCTGCTGATTCAGGATAAGAAGGAAGGTGGGTTGAAGAAGAGAGTCCCCATGTTTAATCATTTATACTGCATGAAGTAAATAGAACTTTCACAATAAACCTATAAGATAGATAGAATTACCATGAGGAAACGGAGACTCAAGAGAGGTTGAGTAACTCACCCAAGGTTCCACAGCTCATTAGTGCCAGAGCAGAGATTTGAACCTAGTTCGGTCTTGGTGACCTCAGAGCCATTATATAATACTGCCTCTCTCGTCAGTAAATACCTACTACAGAGTGGGCTGTCCTTCATTCTTTCTCTTTGCTTTTAATGAAGTTTTTAATTTGAATTCCAGTACAGTTAACATGAATGGGCTGTCTTTCTAACACCATTAGTTCATTCTCACAACAGCAACAGTGACCTCAACGACAACACAGTAGAAAGAATTTCAGTAACATCTGAGTACTGATCCAATTATAAATCTAAATATGGCTGGTAGATGTTTCAGAGGAGATGGTAAGTGGCTGAGGTAGAAGGCTGTGTTACTTCCCTTGGAGAAAGTAAAGACTTAGTAGACTATTTAAGATAAAATCTTATGACCACAGACCAGCTTATATACAAAGTGAAGAAGCATTTGGGAGATGCTGTCTCATACTAATTATATTGTGTAACCCTCCAGGAGAGACCACACATAGGGTGAGCAAAGTTCTGTTACCCATTCTCTTAAGATCCTTTTTCTTCTTCATTATTGTGAAAAGCAGTTTGCTAGTTAATTATGAAAACGAATATGCTGTATTTGAAGATGCCAGTTGTGGGAAAATAATTCTCTCCCCTACCATTTCTCTTTTTCCCTCCCTCTCTCCTTCCCTCCCCTTCCCCCCCTCCTCTCTCCCTCCCTCCCCCCTCCCCTACTAGGCTGTAAAGTCTGTGAGGGCAAGGACTGTGTCCATCATTCATTGTTGTGCCTAGCATCATAGTAGTCAATAAATGTTTAGCAAATGAAAGAATCAGTGATTCTCCAGAATCCCAAGATCTCATGCTTTTAAACCATGAGATGAACTTTATCAGACTCAAGAACAGATCTCTTTGAGGGTCATGAGAAAAGATTTTATCAGTCAGGACTTCTGATCTTTTCCCCAAGCCAACTCTACAGGTCTTAGAGTAGAGAACCTGGCAACTAGGAAAACACTTAATTTATTCTCAGTTTTATTATACTCAGTTTGGGGGGGAAGGGTTGTTGACCTTTTTGTGACTATGATGAAAATTATGGCCTTTCTCAAACAGAGGAACACACACACACAAAATTTTGTGTACAATTTAAGTAGGTTCATGAACCCTTTAAACTGTGCATCTCAAGAATGCTGAAAAGTGAACTGCAGCTTAAGGAAAGGGCACAGTCATCATGCTGGACCTCCCGTATTTGGAGGGAAATTGACAAGAGAACAATAGAGCTTGCTTTGGATATAATACCAAAGGGGAGAATATGGCGCCAATTCCAACTGTGCCTTGATTCTGGTGAGACACTTTCATAAAAGACCCTTTGTTCCCTTTGGGACAGATGCCACCAAACACTGCTTTTTTAGTGACGGTACACTGTCCAGCCCTTCCCAGCATGCACCCTTCATCCTGTGATTGGACACCAGGCAGGAAGAGGGAATGGAAGTAGGGCAGAGCTTTGGATCGTGAAGGTTGCTGAGTTGGTTCTTTTGGCTCCTAGAGCACACTTCCATTCATTTCAGGCTCCGTGTCTTGAAATGTTTTCGCCTGTAGCAGAAGTACTACAAGTCTATTGGCCTAGGATATTTTCCCTTAAAGTCTATCCCAAATGGATGCAAAAAAAAGCAGATTTTATATAAACAGATAATCCCTTGTGAGATAAAAAATTTCTCTGTCATAGCTGGGAGCTGATGCACCCCAGGCCTTCCCTCTTCTCCAGCTCCTGTCTCTACCAGAGGAAGGAGAGTTTTCCTCCCTTCCAAACACCCCCACTTGATTACTTCAGACTTTATCCAGCCAGAACTCATCCTTGAGTTTTAAGGACACAGACCTTACTGGTGACTGAGGATTTTCTGTCTCAGCTTTACTTTCTTCATCTGCCAAGTGGGGATAACAACACCAGTCCCTACATCCTGGGATTGTGGTGAGGAGCAGTAGAAAACGGAGCACTCAGCTCAGTGTCCCCAGCACACAGTAGGCACTTGATCAAGTTGGCTCTTACTTAACTTTTAAGAACAGTGGCCTCTAGAAGTGGAGGAGGAGAAACTGGGCAAGTTCGCTGCTTTTGTCCTTCTCAGTGTGCTTGCTTCTGCCCCTTTCCCTGTCTGGCCCTGCCTTTTCCCCACCCCAATCCCTGGATCAGCAGGACCAAGCTAAGGAGGCTCTAACCTTAGGCACCCGTGGTCCTGGCCATGCCCCTGGGACTCATAGCTCACGTTTTGGCCACTGAAATACCACTGACGTTTTGGACGCCCTGGCCGGGGCAATCATGACTGACTATTCCTTTCAGCTCCCTCTTTCCCTCCCTTCCTCTTGCTTTGAGTTCTCCCTTTTTGAAAACAACAATTTATTGAACACTTCTCTACTAGTAACACTAACACTTCTCTACTAATCCTAGTGCTGGTGCTGATAAACAGTGTTGCTACGTTTTTACGCTCTAGTTGGAGGTAGAGGGGAGAGTAAATAGCAGACAATGTGTAGGATGTAATAAGGACAATTAATGAAATAAAATGGAGAATAATCAGGGAATCCTACTTAGATAGAATACCTTCTCTAAAGAGGTGACATTTGAATCCTGTGGCTGTCCTGGGCAGGAATTGAAACCTTGGCTTGATTCCAAGTGAGAAGCTCTGTTGGGAGTGCCAAGCGGTAGTTTCTCCCGTTTCTCTCTCCTAACAATAGAGGGTTTCAGGCTACGCGGAAGTCAAACTCCTGATTTTTACCAGCTCTTTATTTTGTCAAGTAAGCTTAAAAAATATTATGACCCTCACCTGTGCCTTTATAGATATTCACTTGCCGTGTACCAGGCATTGTACATTTTACATGTATCCTCTGATTTAATTCTCCAGTGACCCAAGGAAGTATATCTTATTATCAAAATTATCCCTGGAGTCAAATAAAGAAACCAGAACTTAGAGAAGCTAAGTAACTTGCCCATAGCCAATGGGCCAACAGAGGTAGGGTTAGGACCAGGATCCGGGTAGGTCTGAGAACAGAGCCTGTGTCTTCAGCCAGTAGACTAGGCTGCTCCCTTCTTTGATGTCTTAACTCACCTGGTTCTCCTTTCCTCTGCAGCGGTGCCAGTGAAGAAGAGGACACATGAAGGCCTGCCATCCCCCGTGGAAACTCATCCCTTCCCCCTGTGTGTATGTGACGGCGTGTATGTAGCGGCTTCTGAGTTCTGTGAAAGCTGCCCAGCAACAAACATACTTCTACCGGACACATCCCCAGATCCACAGCAGGCACATATCTCTCCGATGACCAATTTTATTGTTACTGACTGTGCTTTTCATTCTCTTGTCGTGGTAGCTCAAGAAAAAGTGCCCCTATGATCAACCAGGAGCAGTTAATTAAGAAGCATCCTTCAGGTAGTCCCTCAATGGCTGCTTTGAACTTACTCAGGAAAGCCAGCCCCCGTGATAATGTATACCCAAATAGCATCACTTTATCTGGAAGGATCTGAAATAATCCTGAAGGGCAGTCAGAATTTTTTCCCTACCTGCTAATAAAACCCCACTTTATTTATATTGCAGCATGAAATAGTGGGGGGCACAGTAGGGCTTTGTAGATAGTCTCTAAAAGTCCAATTATACATTTGTGAAAATGTGGCTCCACGAAGTAAGATGGGTGGCGTGAAGATGGGGTTGGAGAAAGAGTTAAAAGTTCGAAATACAGGGATATTTTTAGTACATGAGGTTATCCAGCACTTCAAATCCATAATTCAGTGCTGTGGAAATGAAAAAAATGATTGAAGAGGTAGAAAGGAAATGACTTTAAAAAAAAAGGACCAAAGAGATCTGATTAAAAGTTGAAATCAGTATTTTTGAACTCAAATTGCCTGAGTTTCCAAAATAGTCACTAAAGGATCTGATGGAACCTGAATTATTTGGGTGATTTCTGCCGGTTTTCTGGGTCTTGTCACAACAAGAAGGCTGGGTTGTGTATTACGAAGTGGGAATTTTCAGTGTAGGTTTTTGTCACCCCCGCTCCAGCCCCCTTGGCCTCATTTGGCTTAAAGGCAGTGTAGAGAGAGTTCTCGTCACTCTGGTGTGCTGAATCAAGCCCCATCTCCCAGCAGGTACACCCTCCTTTCCCTCCAGCTGGAACCCCTCTTCCCATGGCACCCCGCCACAGGCCTTCAGCTCCGCCCGCACACCCAGGTTCTTCCTTCTCAAGTACCCTGAGCAGAGACAAGCCACGGTTGGACTTCCAACCTTTCCCCCTTGCCAAGTCACATTTCCTTACAACCAAGTTTTCTCCTCCCAAGTAAGCAGTGATTACCAGGGAATACCAACCTGCAAGTTAAAAAGCCTGCCTTTTCTGAAACATCAGTTTTACTGAAATGGTTTGGAGTCAGGGGATGACCTTTTTTGATAAAACAGCTACATTATGAAATAGAGTGTTCATACACACAGTTAAGATAAAGTGGGACACTTCACAGGGAATGCTTATTTGCAAGTGGGGTACGTGGTCCCTCTCCTCTGCCTTTAGTGGTATTTTGGTGTTCACTTCCGAGAAGTACAATTGGAACTATATCCAAGCAGCTGACTCGGGGCCTAGACCTCTAGTCACCTCTGAAGCAAAACTGAAGGCGCCTGCACTGGGAGAAGTCCCTCTTCCAGCCTGCCTGCCTGTGACCTGTGTACTTGGCACAGAGCGTTAGGGCCAGCTGGTGTGTGTGTGTGTGTGTGTGTGTGTGTGCAGGATGGTTTTGAGGCAGAAACAGTACTTACTGTAGGAATCCTATTTATGTCATTGTTCGATCCTGTGCATGCTATAAAATTATTTCTTTCAGGCCAGGAAGCTACCAGGCGTATATACTTCTGGGTTAAGATTTTCCTAGCTCACTAAATATGTTAGGATGTTGGGACTGAGAGTACTTTGGGCTGTTAAAAAAAAAAAAAAGTATTTTTCTCTCAAGCTGGTGGCCAGCAAATGGCTAAGACAATTTCGGTGCTTTACCTATCCTCCTGCAAAGACTGGAGAATTTGGCATACCACTAATTACAACCCCCAACCGTATCCCACAGAACTGCCCATAAAGAAGGACAAGTGGCCACTCTTATAAGAGTTTAAAAGCCAGAAGATGAAGATTTTACCATCTGGATGCTTGTGTTTATCTTCCCCCAATAATTATTGTTTCATCTCTAAATAGCAGCCTTATCTTCACAATGGATAGACCATTGGCTCCTCCCTACCTGATTGTATGTTATTACTTAAAATCAGTATTTGGGAAACCCAAGCATTTATGCAGCAGATATGAACAGAAATATAAAAATACATGCCAGCTTGTCTCAATATATTATCATTATATTATCATATCTCTGTAATCCTCAAGGAAAGCCCTTTTGCTTTTACTTAAGATTTCAGATTTGCTTTATGGGCTCCTGCTGTCTTCAGCACCTGATAAAACTTTAAGCAGGGAAGCATTAAACACAGAGCAGCAGCTTCTGCCCAGGCTCCGGAGTCCCTGCCAACAGCATTTCTCAGTGTAAGAACTAGGGTGCTTCCTGCAGTAGCACCAGCTTCCCCCAGAGCTGGAGGATGTGGCTCGGCCTTAAGCTCCTGCCAGGTGAGTAAGTTAGAGTGCTCAGCAGTGTGTGGTGACTGGGTGCAGGCTCTAGGTTTGCAGAAACCCCCAGGGAGAAGTCATCAAGGGCGGCACATAATGGACGTCTCCAGAATGAATTGGGTCCTCACAGCAGTCCCTGGCTACCTTCCAGATTTGGGTTCTCTGGAGGCTGAGAGTGGGTAGGTCCTTTGATTTGATGTCCTGAAATCCAGGGCAGTTCCAAGAGGTTCTCTTAGGAGTCTCAGCTCTGACAGCCCAGGAGGGGAAATGGCCTGTATTGAGGACCAGCTGTGAGCCAGGCCCTGTACTTGGCCCCCATTTGTCAGATGATAGAACGGATGTGGAGTAATAGAAGCCCCTTGCCTTGAGTTACACAGCTGGGAAATACTGGAGCTCTTCCTAACTTTGTGGTGGTCTGTGGTATATCTACAGTACAGAGGGAGGAAAAGGCTTCTGGTTCCCCCACTGCCATCTGACTATGCCACTTTATGGATTCTTTTTCAAAGTTACATTTCATGGCTACCGTTTGGGCTCAGAAATGGCATCGAGGTGGCCTCACTCTTCCACCTTAGCAGATTTGTGAAGTGCACATTGCTAACTTGAACCTGCCCCCAGGAGTTGGGGGGGACCTTTCCTTTTTGGTGCCATCCCCCATAAATAAACTGTCTCTAGGCCTTCAAGAGTATAGAAGTTCTAAGAAATAGTAAAAGTGGAAGGTGTTCTGCTCTGTTTATCTGAAAATGTCTGGTGCTGCAATCCTGCAGAAAAGGAAATCTTCATATTTGAGCCCAGCCAGTGCTGTGCTCTGTGAGGCTGTGTTAACTCAGAGTCCAGTGAATCTGTGTATATGTGCGCACGTGCACACATGATATGCGTGCATCTGTATATACACACGTAAATATATGCGCACACACACGCAATTTAAGAACTAAGGGGAATTCAGAACAGCCCCTCATTACCTTGCATACCCCTGCAGAGGTTTCTGCCAGCCCTGATCACAAGCGTCACCAGATGGAGCTTCGGTGCTTGCTTACAAGGTGCTTACGAGAAGAACAGCTCCTTGGCGAGGGTTTTCAGCTCCTAAAGCACTGAGCCAACATGGCGCCCCTGAGGGGACTTCCCAGGCTGCTCCAAGATGTCTAACGGTTTGGGTGACCCGGGGATCTGTCCACTCCGGTCAGTCCTGAGGGCACAGCTGCTGAGTTTATGACTTGTGGTTGTGGCAGGGCATAGGAAGCCCTCTCCCCCACCTAGAAAATATTCCCTTTCCAATACTTGAAATTCCTTACTCACGTAATGGCCGCTCAGTACATGCTTTGTAATAAGAAAATCGGTTGCATGTTTACTGTGTGCCTAGCACATCTGGAAGTTTCTATTTAAAACACAAATCTCATTTTGGATGAACTCGGCCCAGCCTTAGAAGAGAAAGAAGGCCCATAGGGGAGAGTTGAGATCTCATTAGCATTGCCTCTACCGAGCAGCGTTCTAAAGCCCCCACCCCAGCCCATTCCAAGACCCAGAGGCCCAGGGGACCTGTCTGGTAGAAGAGTAGCATTCGGAACTGAGAACACACCAGAAACAGCAGAGCAAATGCCAGAGCAGGAAAAGGAAAACGAATTAAGACACTTGTGGGTATACTGGTGCAAAAGTTGCCACAGAGCCTGTGCTGGGCTTGATACGACCTTGAGGGGACAGTAGATTTATATAACGGGAGTCAAACCTGACCAGTCTTTGTACAGTGACAGGCTTGGGGTGGGGGTGGGGGGCAGCCGACGAACCCTTTGTCGTCCTCTGCCTGTTTTCCCATGCACAGTCACATTCCCTTCTTAGTCACCTTCCTCTTTCACCCTTCACATTAAACAAGGGGACACTCGATCTTTCAAGGGAATTACACATTTGAGTTAATGTTTCAGTATATCATTTTCATACTGTAAATTATTTTGTAAGAGAGATTTACTGCTATCCCAGGATGTTTGGACTCAGCGCCCCTGTGCATTTGGAAATCAATAAACTATTACTGGAAATACCATTTGTCTCTGAGAGTTGTGCACAAAAGACCCTGCTAGGTGTAAATATTCATGATGATCTCCACTCTTAACTGTGGTAAAGCTGGAGATGATGGTGTTTGGTTATTAGATACAGGATGCTCATTTACTCCTGACTTCTCCGGAGCGACTTAGGAGATCTCTGGGAAGGGGCACACGAGCACATGTAATGTCATCATTATTTAGAGATACGTTTTCACCACAAAGTAAAACAGTCTGTGCCTAGCTTAAAGTTTCTGAGCAAAGTTACATTATAACCTGAAGAATACTTGATCCTGAATGATGTTTTCAAATAACATTAAAGCTTTACCATTTGGATTAACCAGATTTTAATTTTTATCATATTTTCTAGAAATAAAAACTCTTTATAGAGCAAATTACACGTAGGCCAGCAAGATCATCTTGGTGGAACGTTAGAACTACCCATTTGCTATAATGGATACAGAGGTAGAATCAAGCTGTCAATGAAGTAGTTCTGGTCCAGTTTGTCATACAAGGACCAGAGGCTGCACTGAAACCAACAGTCCTATACACAGAGGCAAAATGCAAACACCCAACATAGTCGATGATGCTGTGTGAGCCAGAAGGCACAAGTCCTGCCTAAAGGCCTTGAAATTCACTGCTTAAAAGCCCACCCTACCCCTCCCCCGCCCCCACCCAGCAGGTGTGTCTGGAGGAGCTGTGGTTTAGGAACCCTGCTCTAAATTTCCTTTGAACAAATCTGTCTCCATCAGACCTCGTTAGTTAGCCAGGGGGACTGTGTGAACTTCGGAGAAATTGTCCAAGATGAGCTGAGTCCATCGCTGAAGATCAGGCAGTGAGGCATACGGATAGAGCCGGGACAGCCGACTTTCTGTCTCATGGAGCGATCATTAGGCCCTCCTTCCTCCCTCCCCAGTGGCCGAGGCCACTTCTGCTTGGTGGGGTGGGATTGCCAAGCCCTGGGGCACTGGGGAGTCTCAGCGTTTTAACAAACCACAATGTGTTTGGAGGTTTTCTTCCCTACTACCTGGTGCCAGTATCTCAACACCACATCCCATTGCCCCAGGCCTTTCACATTTTATTGTCTTCCCCTCTGAGAGCTACAACTCTCTATTTTGTTTCATTGATCTTCACCTGGTCCAACTTACAGGTGGCCCCATTTCCTTTATACTCCTAAAAGGGTGAAATTGCAGCTTGTCTGGAATATCTCCTGGACTTAACAAGGCATCAGAGGTACCTACACCCAGCACAACCAGAGAAGAAAATGTCACAGAAAAAAACAACAGAAAGACTGCTCTAAGTCCGTAACTGGCCGCCCTGGGTATGTATCTGTACTTGCCAAATACTGCAGTCTCCAGGGTTAAATCCTTTTGTTAATAATTTCTAGCTACCCTTTAGGGAGCTCTTTCTCTGGGCCAGGCGCTGGCCTAGTTGCTTTGCACGTTATCTTACTCAATTCTCGGAGGCCAGATATTACCATCTCCTATTTTATTGCACAGGAATCAGATTTAGAGAGTTGAATACTCTGCCCAAGGTCACATGCTAAGAAACGGGAAGCCAGGATTTAAATCTGGCTCTTCACAGGCCTTGCAACCCCTGCTCTTAATCTCTCCTTCCGAGCAACATGGGGTCCACCTTGGATTGGTGAGTAAACACACAGCGTGGCCTTGGGGCAGAGGACTTCGCCCTTTGTGTTAGGCCTTGCTTTGTACCATCTGCAAAGTACAGTGTACAGTGAGGGAAAGGGGGCTGAGGATGGCAGGGAAGGCCTCTTGGGACCTGAAACTGCACTTCTGGAGGAAGGGAACTATTAGATTTTCTGTGTCTCCTTTATTCCAATGCTATAAATAATGAAACCACCAGGAGAGCCTAAGTCAGGACCTCTTCTGCCATAGGCTTAAAATCCCGAAAGTCAGCAGACTCTGACATTGAGTCTGTAATTTAATGAAACATCTTGAAGACGTCTCCCCCAGGCTGATGTGGGGCCAGCTTCATATTCTTGGAAAGGGAGTGCAGAAGGAGCTTGTCTACCGTATAGTCCAGTTACTGAGTGAGCCATCATGGCAACAGCCCACAGCGGACCACGTGCCTCACAAACCTCACACCAGTTCAGGGACTCAGGAGCAACTCATTTACCTGTGGCTCAGCCACCTGTGAGCTTCACCTCGCCTTATGTCCATAACAGGAAGCCAAACAAGTGCTCTGACAATGAGTAATAGAGTCGGAACTGGAAAAATCTAGCACCTCTGCTAGACCCACTCAAGAGTGAGCATACCAGGCTCTGCCCAGTTGAAATAAATGCCATGAAGCACATACATAAGAGACAGTCCATACATCTCCCCATCAAGCCATTACTCAGAAACTATTCCTACATCACACATAATTCTACATGTTAGATGGTTTCCAAGCCTATAGCAGATGAAACGCAAGGGTGAGGAACAGACTTCTAAAGGAAATTCAGGTCAAGAAGGAAAAAGAGCAATAGAGAGGACAAAAAAATGTCATGTATACCAAAGAGCTTAAAAAGCACTGTCTTTAGGGAAGTGTTTCGTGCCCAAAACAGCTCCACACACAGCTCAACCCCTAAAGGGGACTGTTGTATTATAGGACAGTGTAACCATATTCAAAATGACAACCCTGAGCATCACACCTAAAGAAATGAAATAATGCTCAGAAGAAGGCAAGAACGTGCGTATCAACCTTTTAGAAGTGCTTCTATCACAAATGGTAGAAAACAATGCAAAACAAATACCTTTTATTTTTATTTTTTTATTTTTTTTAAAGATTTTTATTTATTGAGAGAGAGAGAATGGTAGAGAGAGAGCATGAGAGGGAAGAAGGTCAGAGGGAGAAGCAGACTCCCTGCTGAGCAGGGAGCCCGATGTGGGACTCGATCCTGGGACTCCAGGATCATGACCTGAGCCAAAGGCAGTTGCTTAACCAACTGAGCCACCCAGGCACCCAAACAAATACCTTTTAGGGATGAAAAGCAATCAACCTCTGACCATCCAGAGCATGAAGCTAAACAAAATAAAACAAAACATCCCCCTACCTGAGGTTTTATTGTTTCTTGAGCCTCTTGTATTTAGAGAGGTTTTTTTCGTAGCTTTATAAGTGACTTTCGTGCTACAGTGCTTTGCATATAATGGCATGAACAATGGAAGTGCCAAGCTTCCAATGTGATGAATAAAACTAATAACCAGAATACAGGTCAGATTCTGTTACAACAAATACTGCTACTATAAAAATCATTTAAGCATCCCTGTTATCTCTAAGGCCCTGTCAATTGCCCATTTATTTCAAGCAATAGTCATTACAACAAAATTGGGAGTATAATAAAAAGAAACTGGACCCTCACCCCAAGTTGGGTGTAACACAATTTAACCTGTAATAACAGATTCTCCCTTGCATTCTCCAATTCTTTGCAGCAGGAAGAATAAACCTTGCGTAGACATAATACCAGCCTGGGAAGCTGGTGTTTAGCAGTTGTTGCTAGGAGAAGAAAACTCAGAAGCAAAGGACATGCGGAGTTGTGTGGCGAGCCCTCTCTAGGGAATTTGGTCTCCGGGTCCACTTTTGACCTTAATCCATGCTGGAGCCATCAACCACAGAGTCCCTTGCTTCTAATAGTGATGTAATGCATATATTAAGCCCTGGAATGAAGACATGATTCATTTCCCATGGATCATTGAGCACTTTGTGGCAACCTGGCCCTGCTCTGATGACCCTAAGATAAAGAAATCCAGAAGCATGCGACTGGAACCATCATTTTTCCCACGATGCACTGCTGTCAACACCGCATAATTGTAAAAGCACATGCGACATTGATTATATATAGAAATGATCTAAGTTAGCTGCATTCCATTTGATATACGGGCAAGGATTTTTCCATGCCTATCCATCTTCTGTTGGTGGCAATGATCAGTTTTGTCATTTGCTACATTTTTTCCTTCCTTCCTTCCTTCCCTCCTTCCCTCCCTCCCTCCTCCTTCCCTCCTTCCCTCCTTCCCTCCTTCCATCCTTCCCTCCTTCCTTCCTTCCTTCCCTCCTTCCCTCCTTCCATCCTTCCCTCCTTCCTTCCTTCCTTCCCTCCTTCCCTCCCTTCCTTCCTTCCTTCCCTCCCTTCCTTCCTTCCTTCCTTCCTTCCTTCCTTCCTTCCCTCCTTCCCTCCCTCCCTCCTCCTTCCCTCCTTCCCTCCTTCCTTCCTTCCCTCCTTCCTTCCTTCCTTCCCTCCTTCCTTCCTTCCTTCCTTCCTTCCTTCCTTCCTTCCTTCCTTTCTTTCTCTCTCTCCCTTTTACTTAAGTATTTATGACTACATTGCACCCAACATTTTGTAACACCCTTAGTACAGAAGGGATTAAATTGTATTTCACTTCTGAATAGTACAATCAGCATAGGATGAGCAGTGGAGAGGAAAATTGTCCACCTTTTCCCGATGTTATAATGCCTGGCTTGGACTCCAGATTCATGTCATACTCTGAAGAAGTTCATAAATGCTGGGCACTGCTCAGATTGAGGAGGCAAGGCAGTAGCCCTTCATACCTCAGGGTGAAATGAGGGGTCTGTGGAAGATACGCCATTTCAGAATATGTTCAGCTCTGCTTGTTTTCTCCCCCAAGCCAAAAGGTAGTTAAACATTTACATGTCCCAGACCAGGAGATCAGGTTAAGGAGAGCTTGAATACTTTGCTTGGCTCTTGGAAAAACATTGAGTCCAAGTGTGGTTCTCTGGCTTGAAGGTGGCTGTTTGCTGCCTTACCATTTTTATTAAGACATCTAGAGATTGTAAGTATAATTAGGAAATCATTTTTCTCTATTTCGTTTCTCCCCACATATTTGGCCTTCTGGGACCTCTTGGGCCCAAATGGATGGCTATATCCTGGTATCAAACTCAGCCTATTCCATAGGGAAAGAACCAGGTCGGAGGAGCAAGACTGCTCTTTGGCTTGGTGGTGGTGGTGGTGGTGGTGGTGGTGGTGGGGACATCAGTGGAGTGGTTGTAGGTGGAGGTGATGTTAAAGAAACCACTAGTTAAGAATAAAAATGGGCAGGGCGCCTGGGTGGCTCAGATGGTTAAGCGTCTGCCTTCTGCTCAGGTCATGATCCCGGGGTCCTGGAATCGAATCCCACATCGGGCTCCCTGCTCCTTGGGAGCCTGCTTCTCCCTCTGCCTCTCTCTCTCTCTCTCTCAATGTCTCTCATGAATAAATAAATAAATAAAATCTTTAAAAAAAATAAAAATGGGCATTTTCTCAGCACTTAAACCAATTTCCCATTTGCTAACAGGTAGGTTCTGATCTCTTTTCCGTGGAAAATACTGGCCTGTGTGATCAAACAAGGGCATTCCTTCTAAGATCATATCTCACACACTTATGACCAGGCTACACTTGCCTGTTACTTTACTCAAAACTAGGTTTCCTGTTAAGCTCCCTTCCCCACCTCTGGCATAAGGACAAGACATGCGGAGGAAGAGTTAGGTCACCTGGGGTACACTGTTGCATATGGTTTAGAAGCCAAAATTTCTAGAAGTATCTGTCTTTCACCATTTCTGCGATGGTGAGAAAATCCCATCTGGAGTGTTTATGCTCCTCTTGATAGCCAAGCCATAAGCTTGCTTTTATATTGTGCTATGAGGTCAGTTGCTGCCCTCAGAAAAGACAATTTCACGATGACTTGCTTCCTAATAATCACCAGAACAGTCTCACGAGGACATGCATACTGCTGCATTCCTTAGGGCCTGGCAGATTGTCAAATGGCAAACTTGGCAGAGCAAATAAGAGCCCTGGCCTGGCTCACAAGGCCGTCAGAAGTGATCCAGAGTTCAGGCTTCCCCTGCCTTTTATCCGACCACCCTCCTCCCTCTCTACCTCCACCTCCTCTCCTTCTGGCCTCTCCATCTGGAAACCATGAGCCTCGTGGATTCCAGACACAAATTCTCAGATTTCAGATGTTTGGGAAATTTCTCTGCTTGGATCATTCTTCAAGGGTAAGACAATTCAGTTTGGGTGGAAAAACAGCTGAGAGCCTTCCACAGAAAACAAATAAGGTGTGGTGTTTATCCATCCCCTCTGCCAACTCGGCTCCAAACTCACAACTATGTCTAAAGTCAGAAAAAGTATTGAGATTCATCCCCTCCCCCCACCCCTGGGAGAGAATAGAATGGGAAAACAAAATCTCCACTCATAAAAACATACTTTTCTCCCTTGTGAGGTTTAAACACAACTGGTATCAGATAATAGGACATAATTGATTTTGTGTGTGTTATTGGGGAAGGGAAGGGTCTCTGGAGGATAGACCTACCAGTGATAGAATGAAGTAAAAGGTAAAATTTAGCCAAAATTGTTAGGGAGAAATTGTTAACATTACAAGCCAGTTAAGCCCAGTGTCGAATCTCCAGGAAAAAGCAATGTGTGGTCTTCGGAAAATGAAATGAGCTTGCCCTTGATACTGGGTTTTAGAAGCAGACAGACTTGGTTCTGGAACTAGATCTGCCTTGAACTAACTCCGAGGGGTTAAATGAGCAGCTAGATCTACAGGGTTCAGCACAGCACCTGAACTTCATAAGTAGTGGCTTGTGATTACTATTTATTGTGATGGCCATCACGCATCGAAATGGAGTCATCTTGGCAGATGGAGCCTGCCCTTAGGTTGCCCCAAACTGGCTTCTCTGCTCAGCTACTTGACAGCCCTCGCTACCACACCCACCCAATTACTCTTTCATATCAGTTACATACATTTATTTGTCCATACGGTTACTGACTATAACCTTCTGAAGGTTGTATTGTTTGTTCGCTGCCATATTACCGATGCTGACAAAATGGCCTGCTGCAAAATAGATGTTTGAAAACATCGTGACTCACATTTGATAGCATTCATTTCCAGAGTCATTCCAGAGATTACATCTTGACGCAGAAAACTGGGAGCCGCCCTTAGGTACACTGATGGCCGCATGAGTGTCCAAAGCACATGGGGCCACCCAAAGGCACCTGCTCTTCCCAGGAGAAGGCGGAGGAGAGCTGGGAAACCTAGCTGCTCTCCCCACCGTGCCATTAACAACCTGTGCAGTATTTGGCAAGTCAGCTTCCCTGTCTAAATGCTCCAAAAATGAGGGGTAGCGTCTGCTAGATTGGAGGATCTCTCCACCTCGGCCAGCTCTAACACTGTAAGATCTTAGCAAAGTGAGAAGTAACAGTAGGACTGGAAACAGGCTTCCTCGACGAATCCCCAACTTTTCTTCCATCTTCCTCTCCGTGACTGTGTGTGTGTGTGTGTGTGTGTGCACACGCATATGTGTGATGTGTATGTGTGTCCATGGGTGAAACGTGTGGGTGCACGTATGTGCATGCGCTGGGGCTATGCCAGGAGAACTGGACTCATACGTAGACTTGATGGAGATCAGCGATTCCCCCAAATGCTTTGGGGAACTTTCGTGTACCCCCAAAATTCATCTGTTGCAATTCTCACCCCCAGGGTGACAGTATTAGGAGGAAGTATTTGTGGAATAATTAGGTCATAAAGGTGGAGCCCTGATGAATGGGATCAGTGCCCTTAGAAAAGGGACCCCAGGGAGCTGGGTCCCTTGTCCCTTCCTCCACACGAGGACACAGTGTGAAATCAGCAGGCTGCCACCCAGAGATCCTTCACCAGAACCTGACTGTGATCTTGGACTTCAGCCTCCAGAACTGTGAGGAATAGACCTTTGTTGATAAGCCATCCAGTTTAGGTGTTTGGTTATCGCGGCCCGAACACACGGAGACCACAAACGTGCATGAGCCGTGAGACAATGCAGTGTAGTTGAGCAACTCGGGAAGTGGACCCGGAGGCCACACAAAGTTGAACTGGTTTCTTCCCTGTGGGACTTCTCGGACTTTTTCATATGCTCATGAGCATCAGGGAACGTCAAGAAGGGGTCAGGGTATGGTTTTCTGGTGATCGCTGTAACAATGATAGAAAACAGATTTAGAGAGGCGTCCCAAAGACCTCATTTCACCGGTGAACAAACTGAGGTTGAAAGAGAATAAATGACTCATCTAAGGTCATATGGCTGCTGGGGGACCTGAGTTCGTATCCAGATTTGGCCACTATCTCCCAGAAGAGAAAGTCTGGCTCTTGACCCAAGAGCCCACATTAGAACATTCTGGGAGTCACCCTGAGTTTCCTTCTTTGATACTGAAAGGAAGCACACTTTCCATGGGCTGGGGTTTCTCGTCTCAGGGCTTGCACAGACATGAGAGTTTACCACAAGTGAGTCGTTCTGGTGAGAGCGGCACCATCTGGAATGTGGGGTGCAGCCCTGACAAGCTGTGGTTCTCTCTCTGGCTCTCTTCCTCCACCCCTGCCCCCCATCCCTGCATCCTGGGGGGACGGTTGTGGCGAGTGGAGGCGGCACTGGCCTGCCTCCCGAAGACGCCTGGCCCCACAGTGCACTGGGCCCAGGGTGAGGTGCTTGGGAAGCCTTGTGCGTTGGCAGCCTCTTCATTCCAGCTGAACGGTCACATCCTTTTTCTGAGGTGTAAGGTCGCTAAAAATTGGGAGCTTGTGCCTGGCCTCTAACAGAGTTGACCATGGACCATTTTCAGATGCCTTCTCTGGCACTTAGCATCAGGGCACGGGGACGTGCCCGCGAGAGGCAGTGTGTATAATACCAGAGGGAAATGTGGGTATTTATATACATACCCACTGGAGGCCACGGCCCCCACCTGCCTACCACACTTAGAAGCAAAAGCCCTGACCCCCTTTTAAGAAAAGGCCATTGAGCGACCACCTGTTCTCATTCCAGCACCCCCTTGTGGGGCTTCCCACCCCCACCCGCTTCCAAATGGCTTGCAAAGTATTTCTACCAACTCCATGCAATTGTCTCCCTGAAAGGAGTTCATAGAAATGCAGTTTTCCACCTCACTACAACTTTAGTGAGGTTTCTACACAACCCCCCCGCCAGCCAGAATGGTCGTGCATCATGTGTAGTGTGTGTGTGTGTGTGTGTGTGTGTGTGTGTGTGTGTGTGTGTGTCATCAGGCTGGTGATTTAGCTGTGACCCTGTTCCTTATATACAAAGTGTGCATGACCCCCTCCATGCAGTTGCGGGCCTTCTTGGACGGAGTCCATGCCCTTCTGAGGCAAGAGGAGACACAGGTGGTATTTTCTTAGGAGATTAAGAGATCCAGTGGAATGTAACAAGAGTGTTTAGCAATGGTAAGGAATAAATATCCCCACTTGCCGGGACAGCTGTCTTCCCTCCGCCTCCTTCTCACCCCTTTCCTTAGCCCACTCTGACCCTTTCCCTCCCAGGGACGAAGGTGCATCACCCAGAGGAGCTCATGGACGCAAGCGTGCCTGGAAGAAGCCATCACCTGAGTGGTCTCCGGTTCTCCTTGTGACGTTTCATGCTTAGAGAGGGATTCTGTTTCTAGGAATGCACAACACCTATGGCCTTGAACTGCATTTACCCACCATCCCTTTTCATGTACTCTCAGCTTGACACAGCAGAACACCGAGACAGCCAGCTAATTTAATGGAGGGGAAAACCACGTCAAGCAGCGGTTTGGGAGGGGTTAAATAGAACAACTACAAAACTGATGGAATTATGCATCTGAAAAAGAGGTTTTGTAGGCACAGCTGGAGTGAAATCCTCCTGTGACCTTGAGCTTAAGGTCTTGTATCAACACCAAAGTCAAAGATTTGTCAGTGAAGACTCAAGATGGCAACACTTCCACCAATAAGCTTCCCATTGGCTTCTTTTCATGGACAAGTTCACTATGCCTTTTGCTCAAGTTTCTCTTCCTGAAATGGAGGTGGGTTCTTTTTTGAGTGGAATAATAAATCAGAAAGCCTGGGCCTCGCATGTATTAAGTCATCGTATTTAATTTTTTTAAAGATTTATTTATTTATTTTAGAGAAAGAGAAAGCACAAACATGAGGGGCAGAGGGAGACAGAGAATCCCAAGCAGACTCCACACTGAGCACAGAGCCCAATGTGGGGCTCCATTCCAGGACCCTGAGATCACAACCTGAGCCGAAACCAAGAGTCAGACGCTTAACTGATGCACTACTCAGGTGCCCCTAGGTCACTTTAAATGAGTAACTTACATGCCCTGTGTCTCCATTTCCCCATCTCTAAAATGGGGATGATAATAATAGAACCTGCCACACTGAGTTGATGAGATAGTCAAATAAGATAATGCACAAAAAGCACTTAATACACTGCCTGGCACGTAGTGAGCCCTCAAGAAATAAAATAGTTATGATCAATATTAGCATTATTATAACAAATTGATTGATGAAGTATAAAGAAGATTTTTAGAAATCTCTCTAGCAAAGAAATACGACACATCTATAAAGCTTTTTGCATAAGAATGTTCATGTAGCATTGTTTCTAATGGCGAAAATGTGGTAATGACCTAAGTATCCATCAACAGGGTAATAGCTAAGTATCTTAGAGTCCATCCGTGTAAGGGAACACTCCACAGAAAATTGAGGGTGGGTTTCTCACTGCCCGCTCAATGCAGCCAACAGTGCTTTTGAAAATCACCAAGTCCTCTGTGTTTAGATTGGCAATCACAGCTTTCCTTCCTGCAATCACAGAACATTCTCGGGATGCTAATGAGATGATGATTTTGTTTTACTGGGAAGGGTGGATTTGCATCACTCAAGCCAAACTGAAGAGGCACAAGCCCTGAAGAGGAAGAGATTGAAGGACTTGACTGAAAGATACCCTTACGTCCAGTGTAACCCTGTGACCTTCAAATCATGGGGCCACAAGGTGGACCAGATGTGTCAAGGCCCTGACTCTTGACCATTGGAAACCGTCCTTGGAGCTTTCTGCCATGAGAGGAAGAAAGAAGAAGAGTTCATCTGCTCAACCATGTTAAAGCAGAGAAAATGGAGGCACTCTCCCCATCCCTCATGGCTCCCCACCCCCACCCCGTGGTTTACCCATTCACTGCAGCCCAAACCACCAGGTTGGGGGTTGACCTGGCACCTCAGCCTCTTGGCCACTCTCCAACCTCTGCTCCTCCAAAATGGGTTCTTCATTCTTGCTCTGATTTCTACCCCCAGGAACATTAATCAGGATCCTCTTCCCCAAAACAAAAGCTGTGCTTGCTTCATCTGAGATTCTTGTTTTGTTTGGGTTTCTTCTGTCCCTCCCGGGGCTGCTCTGTGCTTCCTTTACCCTGGACTCCATTTCCTTGCAGAGGCAGGCCCCATTTTATTTCGGTTTCATGAAAGAACAAGAGAAAGCCTGTTCAGACCACAAAAAGGAAAAGCATTGTAATTCTAGACATTCCTTATACCTGCAGATTCCACCTCCCATTATGGTGGTTCCATCACATATACGGTTGAGCACTCCATTTTGACCTTGACCCTTTGGAGTCCTTCCTCCTTGCTTTTGAGAGGCAGAATGAAAAAGCTGGGGAGAAAGCTTCTGCCCCACTGGAGGTTAGAACATTCAACCAACAATGAGTTTGAAAGCATCCTAAAGAACAATGTAACATTCTACATGCTGTTAGCAATGAAGGGTGAGCTGGTGGGACAGATTCAAGCTCTAAACTGCCCTGAAGGGAGATTATGATCCTCCGTTGCCCCTCAAGAGCCATTGTTCTCCATTGTAAGTCAAGTTCGACCTTTCTTCTTGTTCCCATTTTGGCACACGTTTTGATGAATCGTGACACCTAGAAAGAAATTAAGGCAACACTGAATCCTTGGCATCTCTGCTCTCCTGCCCCTGTCGCTAATGTCGCCATTATTAGGAACCAGAGATTATGTTTGCCCATGCAGTGCCAGATTAGGCCAGCAGGGGTCTGACATTAGTTGCTTTTAACCCACAACGACTGACTCTCCCACAGTCATGGCTAGGTGAAGGAACTTGAAGTGAGACGCTAACAGCCATGGTTTGAGAGAGCAGAACACTTAGGTATAAACAGCGCATCCATTTCTGTAGGAAGACTATAAACAGTTCATCCCATAGGGCACTGATTTTTCCTTATCCATGATGAAGTGCCTGATTTAATCTGGTTTTCGTGTTTACCCAGAAAATACATTCACAAAGGGAGCTACCTTAATCCAGGAACTTGGACCATCCAGATTTCAGTCTGAAACAATCCACAAATTGCTGTTCAGTCCCTAAAGAAGACGCGGTGAGGTCCAAGGTTGTTGTTAATCAAAAAGTATCTAAAAAAGCAAATTAAATGTCTCCATTTTGTAGACACTGTTGTAAAGAAAAACATGAATTTAGTATTTCTGGATGGTTTTGAAGTGTGGTATTTCAAACAATGAGTTTTTACGATTTCCTTGAACACATTTTTATTGTGGATGATTAGTTGTGATGATTATTAGTTACGGTAATTATGAAATACCTAAGGAAAGGATTGTGCTTTCCAGTTTTCAAAGCCCTTTCACACATTACCTCATCTGGTCCTCTATTAGAAGAAAGAAATTAGCAGCCTCATTTTATAGCCAATGAAATTGAAGCTTAGAAAGGGGAAGAGAGTTGCCTGAGATCACAAAGCTAGTAGTCGCAGAACTGGCAGTTTTTCATGCCAATGCATCGAAGTCCGTGTATATTAAAGGACTTTTACATGTGCAAACATTTATATAATGCAACCCTATTATGAATGGTACTTTTTTCAGCAGTTAACCTAATTTTACTTATTAGCATCTATTTATATCTTGTTGCTATGCTGGGAAGTAATAATACTGTAATTTCCTTACATTATGGAGCACATGCTTTTCATTAAGCTGCACGTTCCCTCCCTTCACATGGCCCTGTTCTGTGTTCTGCTCTTTGATGAGAGGGCAGGAAGTGGCAAGAATCCAATCCTGAGGGATTCACAAATCGTCCCCTTTTTCAACCGGCCACCTCTTCCTGACAGGGAAGAGCAAACTGTTGACCATCACTACCAAGAGCTAGTGCTTGTCTCCTAGGACCCGTTGAGGGCAAGCACAGGGAGTCTAGCTTGCACACACTCACGCTGCCGTGCGGTGCTGCAGCTGACATCTGTCCCCAGGTAGCCTGGCCCACCATGTTTACAGTCACTAGGGCGCCAACCACAGGACACCTCCAGATGGTGGCACAAAACGGTAGCAGGAAGCACTCGAAACTGTCCCCGCGAGGAGACTGCGTGCTTGTGAGGACTAAAGGAAAAGGGATAGGCTGTTACGCCCCGGAGAAGAGAGGAGGAAGCAAAGTTATGAACTATGGATTTAAAAAAAACTTTTTAAACAACGTTATGGTTTTGATACCAACCACTCTGAGCTGCACGGGTTCTCTCAGAGTCTCGCTTCGTTTTCTCCCCTCCCTTTCATTTTGAGGTTTAGTGACCCAGACACCATCAAGGGAAGAGACCTTGAGCCCTGTGATCTATGAGCTCCTCCGCCGCCTGAGACCCTACTCTGAGCGCGCACTCTGCAAACTGTCACTGAACCGGGCACTTTGGGTCATGCACCCAGGGGCAGCTAGCCTTGTCCCCAGACTTACAGCCAGCCCCGCCCCTCCAGGAACAGAAGCGGCCCCGCCTCCCGGCTCAGGGCCCGCCCTGATTGGCCTAAGGGAAGCCCCGCCCCCTCTGTCAGCAAGTGCTTCCGAATGAGCACATGACCTGCAGGGGCTTCTGGAGATTTCCCCAGGCACACAAGAAAGCCGCAAGGGGCTGTCTCTTTTCTTTCCACAAATGGTACGTGGCTGTGAGCCAAGCTTCTGAGCCAGAAGCAGATGTAGGGGTGCAAAGTGGAAAGGCGAGGTGGCTTGGGACTCGCTATGACTTGCCCACAAAGTGCTCTGACATAAAGCTCTAACCCTCACACCAGCCCTGCTAGGGAAGCCTGGGGAAGGCCTTTCTGCAAATGAGGAAACCCAGGCCGAGGGAGGTTCAGAGAGATGCCTTCAGATCAGTTAAGGAGAGCTAGAGTTCAACCCAGCCCCAAAACCTGGGCACCCTTCATCACCCCGATCAGTCACTTGCCCAGAGGGGAGGAAGTTAGAGCAGACCCTCAGCACAGGTCAAACCAGGGAACTCACACAACCCAGCTGCATCTCCTTCCCTCCTCCCCAGCTCCCCACCTTCTTCACACATCTCCCCTGCTCAGGATGTCGGTGGCCGCCCTCTCCCGCCAAGGAAATTCTTTCCATTCTTCCAAAGCACACCTCTAGGCTGACTTCCGGTTCTGCCTGTGAAGGGCACCTCATCTCCTCCTGCCCATGCCAAGCTCTCCCCCAGCTGAACGCCTCACCTCTTCGTCTGTGCCCAAGGTTTAGCAATTCCCCAAGTTTGTGCCATTCTTTGGGTTTTGACTTGCCAACATTTAACTCTTACTGTCGACCATCACGTTCTCCTGAGACCTATTTCTGGCATATGTATACATCGCCCTATCTTCAGGAGTGAGGGCTGACGTTGTGGGGGGGGTCTTCCGCTCAGGGACTTGCCCTCTCTGTTTCCTTGTTCCCCAGTACTCTGTGAGCCCAAGAGGCTCTTCCTCTGTCCCATGGGTGCCAGTTTCCACCCTCTAGATCCTCGCTCAGGCCATTGCCACTGCCAGCAGTGCTCTCCCTTTCTTTCTTTCTACCCATTAGTACATTAATTTGTGTCTTTGGTCTCCTTTAATGACCTGGGGACTCAATGAGGGAAAGATCCTAGTCAATCTCATCTTTATATCCTACAGCACCCAGCACAGGGCCTGACACATAGGAGATAGTCAAAAATGAATTATCACAAATTCATTTGTGAAATGAATGACTTCTGCTGAGGTATGAGAAGATTGCAGGCACATGTATTAACAGGACCTAGGAAAAAACTTTTCTTTGGACTGGATCTCCCAAGGAGGTAGTATTTTACAGTTGATGTGGTCTCACACTTTTCAAAGCTATTTAAATGATTATCAGTCTCTCTCATGTGTTTTTTTTTTAAGATTTGTTTATTTATTTGAGACAGAGTGTGTGCAAGTGGGGGGAGGGGCAGAGGGAGGGAGAGAATCTTTAAGTGGACCCCCTGCTGAGCTCAAAGCTCAGTCCCAAGACCCATGAGATCACCACCCAAGCTGAAACCAACAGTCTGATGCTCAACCAACTGAGCCACCCAGGCTCCCCTCTCTCACGTATTTTAAATAACACTTCAATTTTGGCTCTTGCCCATAGGCAGTTTGGCAAAACATAACTTGTAATACTGATAAATTAAACCCAGGGTGTGCACATGTCTGTGGTAACCCCGCCCAACACACACACCCCTAAGGGCTCAGATAAGGCTGGAAAAGTAGGGGTACAGGGTGGGGGAGGGTAACAACTCCACAGACGCCTTCAAGACCTTGTTGCACTTAACAGCCTTGACCTTCTCTCTTGACCAGATGTTATTAACAAGGAAATATGAGAAACTGAAGTTTGGCTCACTCTTCCTGCTTCACCACCGGCCGCCACTAGTGGAAAGTTGAGAAGACTCAAAGGGCACAGAAAGATGGAACAAACCCTCACCTACCATCTTCCCTCCCCTGCCAGATTTGAGTTATAATCATAGGAAATGATTCAATGTTTTAAGAAAGTCCTCTCGGAGAGACAGTTTGGCCCAATGGTTAAAAAGCACAGCCACTGGGGGCAAACAGACCTGAGGTCAGATGCAAAATCTGCCACTCTCAGTGGAGGGTCATCACTTTCCTTTGACCATGAGGGTGGAGCCCTCATGAATGGGACTAATACCCTCATAAAGGAGACCCCACATCTCTCGCTAGCCCCTTCTGTCATACAAGGATACAGTGAGAAGTCTTTGGCCCAGAAGAGGGCCCTCACCCAACCGTGCTGGCATTCTGATCTTGGGCTTCCAGCCCCCAGATCTGTTAGCAATGAATTTCTACTGTTTATAAGTTTCCCAGCCTATGGCTTTTTTTTTTTTTTTTTTCAGAGCAAAGCGACTGAGGTGGGCTTTGAGCACATTTCTGAGCTTCTCAAAGCTTTGCTTTCCTCATCTGGAAAACATACCTCACAAGGGTTTGGACTAAAGTTATAAATAGAAAGATGCTCCGTAAATAGGCTCTCACAGGCACTGTCCCTCTCTCTCCTGGAACCTCATTTTGCAAACAAGGTGGGTAGGGAGCCACCGTCTCTGCTGTCTCCTACCACACTCCCAGACAGAGAAGTAACACAGAGAACTTGTCCCTATATTTGAGGCTCTTTTGCTTTCTTCTCCAAGGGTTCACTGCCTGTCACACTGCTCATATCCCCGGGGGCTCTCTCTGTCCTACTCAGGGTGCTGTGGAGGCATGGGTTAGCATGGGGGCTTCAGAGACAGAGTGTAAGGATTTGAATTCTGACTCTATCTGGGATGTCTGACCTTTCCTGCTTGCCCTGAACCGTTCCGGTTTTAGCACCCAAAGTCCCGCATCCCGGGAAACCTCTCGGTCCCAGGCAAAGCAGGACATTTGTCATCCACACTCCACTGCTTAATAGGCTACAGTCCTGGCTAACTGTAACTCTCTCTCCGCACCTTGGGGATTTGAACAATTCTGCGCTCGGCCTTGGTGTTGGAAGGAAAGGAGTGAGTGCGTGGAGTGCCCTGTCCCAGAGACTCACTCTATGTTCGGGGTCCGCCTAACCCCCTAAGTCCACCAAAGAGCTCACCACCAGGAGGCCCAGGCCCCATCTCAGGTGGAGCTGCCCTCAAGGGGCCATGAAGAGATTCATCTCAAGTTCTTCTCTTCCCTTCTCGTGGGAGGGAGCTCCGACATGACCACACTGGGGCACACGCTCTGTGGACACCCCTACGTGTTTCTGAGTCCTCCTCTAAATCCACACTCTCTCCAAGCGAGAGTGAACCCAAGGACAAAGGAGGCCACCGGGGTTGAAGGAAATGAGAAAAAGTCTTCCTGGGCTATCGGGTGGAGGCTGGAGGTGAGGGGAAGGTGAAGAGAAACGGGGCAGCTGCCTCTCTTTAATGAGACTGGAGCGGTTGTCTTCCTCGGGAGCGCGTCATCAGCACGAATGAACCTGGAAATCAATCCTTGTGGCTGTGCGGGGGGCGGGGGAGGGCAGGGGGGTTGGAAGGAGTCAGCCAGCAGCCCAGGCTTTATGACTCAACCCCTGCAGGGAACCTTCCAGTCCCCCCTTCCAGGTCGACATGAAGATAAGAGGAGCAGTTCCTTCTCTCTGGGTGGCTCTCTGCGTTTATTGCTCAGCACTTTACGGTTTGCTGGGTGGTTAGAATTTTGAAACAGCTCTTCAAGGTAGACGGTAGCAATACCTCCATTTTCCAGATGGAAGAAAAAAAGTCTAAGGCCTAGAAAGTCAAAGGGGTTTTCACAACATCCCAGCTATCGTACAGGGGGTGATAAAGAGCAGTGATCTTCAAACATTGCTATCTCAGGGCCCCATTAGAAAAATGTTCTGAGCAATACCCCCAATAGATGTGCATAAAACTCATCTATAAAATGCAGCCATGGCTATCGTGTTACTATATTAAGTGTATTATAAAACATGAAGATAAACATTAAGGATGAATGAGATCAGACATAGGAACAGAAGATCAAATATTTGCTTCTCTCATCCCAGTAGATCGTCATGTACCATCAGCGAGCACCGTGGGCCCTTTGGAGACACAAACCCATGTGCCTTCTGGAGCCAAGCAGGCGACACAAACAAGTGGAGTGGCCTGAGTGTAAGGGACCCATAGCGCAGGCAGGTAAGGAATGGCCACTGGTTTGCCGCCTCAGTGTTGGGGCGATAGGGAGTGGTGAGGACAGTGGCCAAGTGAGAGCAAATGTCCCATTTAAAGGAATCAGCTATCACTTAGCTTCAGTTGATTGTGGCCACATGAGAATATGGGCCCAGGGTTTCCAATCTTCCACGTTTTAACGGAAGTCAGAAATTTGGGTTTTTATGTGAAATTACACTTAAAATGTGGGCCACTGATTTCATTTTTTCGCATAATATTTGGGGTCCAAGTGGGTCCAAATCAGCTTGCAGGCCCCTGAAGGGCAACCACTGGAATAAAAGAAGGAACTTGGGCTTTGTACCCAGTCTTGCTTTTGAATCTTATTTCTACCTAACGGGTAATGTAACCTCTCTGTGCTTCTGTTTTGGAGCCAGGAAAATGAACATAATAATACCCTCCTTTGAGGGTTATGATGTGTGTGAAGCACTGAGGACCATGCCTGGCACATAACGGAGGCTCGATCAAGTAATACCTGTCGTCAGCGGGGGCCCACCGAGCACTCAGCCCTGCTCCCTGCCGCCCCAGTTTTCTTGCCACTCCGAAAAAGGCTGAAACAGAACACCCCCATCCCCGGCCGCTAAATTCCAATCTACACTTTGCAAAATTCATTCTCCTGCCAGAAAGGTAGTGCTTTCCACCCTGGTCTCATGGTTCCCGAGAAGAATCGAGAAGCAAAAGGAAGGAGCAGGCTCTCTCCCAAGTAGGCGGCTGCGGGGGGCGGGGGGTGGGGGTGTTAAGGAGCCAGAAGCAAGCGCGGGAATGGGCGCTCGTCCTGGCTTGGCCACTAACCAACAAGCTATGGGAACTTGGACGAATGGCTGAGTGACTCCGGGTCTCCGTCCGACTGTGTAGAAGGGGGCGGTCATGTCTACCTCGGAGAGCCATCAGGAGGCTGTAAAGTTGTACCTTGTCCGAGCTATTCTCCGTCGACCCCACCGCAGATCTTCCAGCCTTGTGCCCGGGGGGGTTTGACTGCAGTAGCCCCCCTCCCCTCCAACCCCCTCCTGTGGGCCTCGGGAGGAATCAGCGAAGGAAATGCGCCAACAGGTGAGCAGTGGGTAGAAGGAAAGAGGGGTGCAGCTTCCCTTCCCCAGCCCCCTCTGTGCGCAGTGGCCAGTGGCGGTGCTCCCCTGTCAGGGGCCACAGCTCCCGCCAGGCATCCGCTCCTGCAGCCCCTGCTCCCGCTCTCTGCGTGTGGGGGATACACTCCTTCCTCTTCCTCTGTCGGCCCCAGGGGCGGCAGGTCCCCCAGGGGACTCCACCACCCCTTGTCAGGCTCCCTTAAGCCTGCCGCCCCTGTGCCAATGGAGCCTCCCCCAGCCTCCCGCTGACCCTGACTGTGCCAGCTTTCTTGCCAAGACCCTGACCATTACACATACATAGCACGCGTGGTTTTACCTTGGAGCTTTGGATGCGGAAGGCACTCAGTGTTGCTGGAATTAGTTTGAAATCATAAGCTTTTCTGCTTCACCCTCAGGCTGCCAGAAAATCCAATTATCTGGATCCCTCATTCCCTGAGCGCCCTGTCCATTGAAATCCAGACACATTGGTGGGCGATTCATTCATTCACAAAGTTTGTTGTACAACTCTGAAGGACCGGGCCCTGAACCAGGTTCTAAAGATCCAGGTGAGACTGAGCAAGTAGGGTCCTTGTCTTTTTAGAATGTATGGTCCCATGAAATGATGTGGGAAATGTTCCCTGAGCGACAACCTCTGGACTGGTCAGAGCTCCCTGTGGGTCTGACGGCCCAAAGGGGCTCCCACGGGACTCTGTGAACTTGTGGTTAATGTTTGCAGCCAGCAGCATGAGTTGCTGACCCAACTCCTTTTCAGGACTTGTAGCCACCTTCTAGTTGCACAGCCATGGAGAACAGCTCTGGTTAATAAGACAAATGTAAATTATCAGGACCGGGCTCCCAAGGAAGGCTTTGATTTCCTTACAATTAGAAACAGACTCCGTGGGTATAAACCTTTTCTCCCTTTCTGCCCCCTCCCTTTTACCTTCCTAGAACAAAGACGTGATACTTGGAGGCACCGTGACTGCGTTGGGACTGAGATGACAAGCCAGCCGCCTAAGGGTGGCAGAGGGGGAGAGCACAGCTCTCACTGAGCTGACGCATGGGTCCTGGACTGCTTAGCTCTGGATTTGCGTCAGACCACCCCCATTTGTTTAAGCCATAGGTAGGCAGGTAGTGTTACGTATATTCAAGGGAATCCATATCTGGAGGAAATTCTCAAGATGCTCTGATCCAACTCCTTCCCTTATATATGGAAACTGAGGCAGAGTGAGGGAAGGAACTTGCCTCGAATCCCACAGTTGGAAGAGAACTCATGTCTCCCAGCCAGTCCCAGTCCACATTTACATGCTCCTGCCACCTGTGCAAAGATTTATGCGCTTTATGTGTATGTTTCCACTGTTTGCCTAGTTCACCGGCCCTTTGGAAACAGAGCTCATATCTTTGGTCTTGTTTAGCCCCCTAAAAAAACGCCCCAAAACTGACATGTAGATTCATGAGCAATAATACATGCTTCTTATATGAGCTACTGAGTTGTTGGGGTGGGGGTTGTTACACAGCAAGAGCTAACTACTACATACCATTTACTATAGGACAGATCTATGCTGAGAGCTTCACAAAAATATGCCCATTTGTACAACAGGCCCATGAAGTGGATATTGTCATCCTCATTGTGTAGATGAAGAAACAGAGATGTGGAGCGTTTCAGTAACTTGTCCTTAGTCACACAGTAAGAACTGGATCCAGAATTTTAACCCAAGCATTCTGACTCTAGAACCATCTTACGAACTCCTTTCTTTCAGTGACCTCTGCCTTTTGATCCTTTGTTAAACAGCCTTTGAAGGCTGGTTTGGCTCTAAAATCTTAGGAATATTTTTTTTAAGATCTTCTCACAGTACCCCCCAGAACCTCTTAGGGGACAGAGGATGAATGATTTTTGACAGTGCCAGAGTGAACATTTCAAACAAGCCTGATCTGGCCAACATCTCCATTTCCTCTTTCCCACAAGTCCTGTTGGTGCTGCCCGCGAAGTCCATCTGGACTCAGGACACTTCTCCTCACCTCTTTGCTTCCCAGAACGGCCCAGCCCACCACCCCCTTTCACCTGGGTCACCACAGCAGCCTCTTAGCTGGCCTCCTTGCCTCCACTCTTCCCCAGCGTGGCTCTTCCTTCATAGCAGCTGTAGTGATCTTTTGGAAATTAAAGCCAGATTACGGCAATCTGCAGTTCGATACCCTTCCTATTTGTCTGGGAGGGCTGCCATGACAGAACACCACAGACTGCATGACTTACACAACAGATCTACTTTCTCACAGTTGTGGGGGCTGGGAGTCCAAGATCGGGGCGTCAGCAATTTTGGTTTCTTCTTAAGCCACTCTCCTTGACTTGTGGATGGCCGTGTCCTCACATGGTCTTTTCTCTATGCATGTGCATCTCTGGTGTCTCTTTCTGTGTCCAGATTTCCTTTTCTTATAAGGACATCTGTCATATTACATCGGGGCCCACCGTCATGGCCTCATTTCAACTTCATCACCTCCCCAAATGCCCTGTCTCCAGATACAGCCACATTCTGAGGTGTGGGGAGTTAGGTCTTCAACCTATTAATTTGGGGAGGGGGGTATAATTCATCCCTTTTATAACACCTATGAACAACACCTTGTAACAATGTTCCAACAAACTTAGAATAGAACCCCAGGTCCATACCACGTCCACTTAGGGGCCGTGCGATCTGGGCCTGGCCACATCTCTAGCTGTATCCCTGTCTACTCTTCCCATGCTCAGTGTGCTCCAGTCACGGTGGCCTCCTAGTTCCTCATGGCCACAGTGCATGCTCCTGCCTTCACACCTTTGCGCTTTCTACTTCTTTTGCCTAGAAGAGTCCTTCACCCCCAGACACCTACAAAGGCTTACTCTGTCTTTGTGCTCAGTTATTTTGCCCAAATATTACCTCCATGATGGTCTAGCTTCTTACTTTGCTTTCTTTTTCTTTGGAACATTTATTACTGCCTGCCACTATCTTATGTTTATTTATTGTTCTACTGTCTCCTCCATCAGAATATCAGCTCCATGAGACAAAGACTTCATTTGTTTTCTTCCCAGATAAATCCCCAGGGCCTGACTATAGCAGTCCTACACACACAAATGCACCCATAAATGTTTGAAAGAAAATGAAATGAAATGAATGAATAAATGAAAGAAATGAAATAGGATAGAATGAAATTAATTGAATAAAAAGAAATTAAAAATGAGAGAAAGCCCCATGCAAGTTGGAAAGAAAATCCTTTTTCATGTCATGATGACCTTTATTCTTAATTCCAATGTTTGACCTAAGAGTTAATCACTTATCTTCCAGAAGCCCATCAAGCATCCCAGAACTTTTAGCAGAAAGCTTCTCCCCAAGTTGTCATCAACTGATCCCAAATGCAAGAACCCAGAAACTTGCAAAGGTTCTTCTCTCTACTTTTCTTCTTTCTCACCTGCAACAGACAGCCCCGAGCCAAGATGCACCCCCACGACATTGACAATGAACCTAGATGGCCCCAGGCTTACAGTGGTTCAACAGAAGATTTTCGAGTTTATGATGGTGTGAAAGTGATATGTATCTGGTAGAAATTGTACTTCGCATTTCGATCTTTTCCCCGGGCCAGTGATAAGTGGTGCAATCCTCGTCAGTGATGCTGGGCAGGGCAGCCTCAGCTCCCCGTCGGCCTCACGATCACGATACACTCACAACCATCCCGTACCCACACAACTGTTCTGTTCATCACTTCCAGGGCAGTATTCGATAAATTACATGAGATAGCCAATACTTTATTGTAAAATAGGCTTTGTGTGTGAGGATTTTGCCCAACTATAGATGTAAGTGTTCTGAGCACGTTTAAGGTAGGGTAGGCTAACCTATGATGTTTGGTAGGTTAGGTGTATTACATGCATTTTTTTGACTTATGATATCTTCAACTTACAATGGGATTATTGGGATATAACCCCACTGTAAGTTGAGCAAGATCTACAATTGAGAAACTACTATACAAACAAATCCTTTTGTTGTGGGTAAAGAAATTCAGATCATTTAGAGACAGAAAGAGGGGGGAGGGGGTGTATACAAAACTCCTGCACTCCTCACAAGGAAGGCCCAGTGCCCTTCACTCAATTCTGAGTTGACCCATTTCTCTAGCTCTGGTAGCAGCTTCTGGAATTGAAGGCAAGGACAGGGAAGTGAGAAGTAAAGAGAACCAACTTTTTTTTTTAAGTTTTTCATTTTCATTTCAGTACAGTTAACATACAGTGTTACATTCGTTTCAAGCGTATGATACAGTGACTCAGTGCTCATTGTGATAAATGTGCTCTTAATCCCCTTCATCTATTTCCCCCATCCCCCCCCCCAACTCCCCTCTGGTATTAAGAAACAAAAAAAGGAATTAAGGGGGAAAAGAGAGAGAGAGAGAGAGAGATATGAACCAACTTTTTTTTTTTTTAATTCAACAACTATTTTACTGGACTCAAGATGGAGCTGCCTCCCCTTGGAGAAATCAAACCCTAATCTCCAGCAGAACAGGATCTAGAAGCACCTTCTTTCTTCTCGTCCTGTAGATGCACTTAATGGAGAGCATCTATGTGAATCCTCACCACAAACGTGCAGGAAAGATGTCTCTTCTCTTATTGACAAGGAAACTAAGGCCCAGAAATACGAAGCACAGAGATAAAAGGGGGCAGGATCTGAACATAGGTCAGGCAATTTCCAAACCCTGTGATCTTCCCAGTGCTGACCAGAGCGGGTAAACCTTGCAAGCTCAACTCATTTCATCCCACATTGACTTTCCCAAGTCTCTGGACTTTGAACTTCCCTGCCAGTTATAGTCTCATTAATTCAACAATTTTTACTGGTTATCTCCTAGGTGCCAAGAACTGTGCTTTGCCCAGTGGCTTCCAGAGAATGATGAGTGAACAATGATGATGATATAATTTAGGTGGAGAGAAAGCAACTCCTATGGGGTGTCAGAGCTCTTTCTCAAATTGAGTTACTTTTTCACTATTGAATAAATTGTAATTTGAAAACCTGGTAAAAGTGCCTTCTTTTGGTGAGCAAGACAATCAATATGTGCCACTTAAAATTCTCCTTTCAGCTTTTCTCCTTTTCAGGCAGACTGGAGAAAATGGAAGCATTTGAGGCCTGAGATGACTGGGCTGAACTTAATGGAGTGTTTTGGTTTTTTTTAAGTGATTTGTTTCTGGAGAATAGGCAGTCCAGGGCAAGCTAAGCGGACTGCTTTCCTGGAGAGAGCGGAAGACAGGGCTTGCCTGATGTCTATCCACCGATCATGGGGGAAGGGAGGGGGAAAACAGCCCCTGCAGAAATCTGCTTGGAGAGGCATCCACTCCCACGGGCCCCACGGACCCATCCCTGACAGCCGTCGTAGGTATTGATCGACCACAAGAGGCAGATTTCTAGAATAACACGTGCCCGTTATAGGACACACATATTCACATGCAAAACTTGGACTCTCTGGCTCCAAGATTTTAAGGGGCTTATTTCTGGGTGGTGGGAACATGAGTGGCTTTTTTTCCTTCCTGCTCCTCTGGAGTGCCTCGTTTTCCCTCTACAGTCTTGTATCACTTAACGATCAACAGGTGTCCATCCACCACACACCACACCCCCTTCCCTCTGTCTCCACATTCCCTCCACCCTCTGTCCCCTGTCATTCCCTTCCCACGCTTGATTTTAGCCAAAAGGCCGAGAAGCAATGTCATTCCCTTTTCAAAGTGATGATTTTAAAAAAAAAAAAGCTCTCTCTCCTGCATATCCTCCGAGGATACAATGGCAGGAACCAGGTGGCCCAGGACAGTAAGGCCCAATTTCCAGTTCCTGAGCTCTAGGAACAGGGAGCCTGAGTCAGGCAGCTGGGACCACGGGTCCAGAGCATGACCTTTGAAGCAGAGATTCAGAGATGTGCCTGTTTCTTCACTTGTCCCGGGGAGAGACCACTGTCTTCCTCCCCACAGGCGCATAACGAGGCCCAGATGAAATTGGGAATGTGGAGGTGTTCCGAAGGGTCGCCAGTCCTGCAGAGTGTTTCACCATCTTAATGTCTCTGCCATCTGTCTCCTCCCCAGCGTCCCCCATGCCTGCCCTCATGGAGGCCTTCACAGGCCCATCCCTGATCTTTGGCCTCCTTCCACACCTCAGTCCTGACACCCAGGGAACCTTCTAAAACCCACCCTTCAGCTAGGTGCATCCCTCTACAAAAACTCCAGTGAGGATCCTTGACCAGGACAAAACCCCAAATCCTTAGCCTGGGGGTGGTGGGCAGAATGCTACCGTGACACTCATCCAGTCTCCTGTGAGCGCCCAGAAGCCAGTCAACGGGAGAAGCTGCCATTCTCCTAATTATGAAACAGCGGAAGGGGGATGACACACGTGGGCCTGACTGAATCACACCAGCCCCGAACGAGCAGTGCTTTCCCGGCTGTCGGCAGCGGAGGAAGATTCCACGGGGGGGGGGGGGGGGGGGGGGGGGGCGGGGCGGGCGGGGGGGGCAGGGACTTTGGTTCCCCAGCCACAGGGGACTGAATTCAGCCAGCAGCCTGATTTTTTTCCCCCAGAACCTCCAGAGGAGAGCCCTGCCTGGCCCAAACCATGAGTTTGGCCTTGTGAGACCCTAACCAGAGACCCCAGGTCAGCCTACCTGGACCCCTGCCCCACAGAACTGTGATATAATAAATGGGTGTCATTTCAATCATCTAAATGTTTAGTAATTTGGCATGCAAGGTCTTGGGTGAAACGGCTTTACCAAAATACCGTAGCCCAGGTGGCTTAAATAACAGAAATTTGTTTCTCGTTCTGGAAGCTGCGAAGTCCAAAATGAGGGTGCCAGCAGGGTCATGTCCTGGTGAGGACCCTTCTCCTGGTTCGCAGATGGTCGCCTTCCTGTTGTGTGGTCACATGGTGGAGAGAGAGATTGTTTCCCTGGAGTCTCTTTTTACGGCGCACCGATCCCATTCAAAAGAGGGCTCCCAAAGGCCTCATCCCCACATGCCATCACCCTGGGGATTAGGCTTCAAGGTGTGAACTGGGGAGGAGATACAAACATTCAGTCTGTAATGTGCAGCAGTAGAAAATTAATACATTTGATATTTTGAGGCCTTAAGGGCTCTTATCCAGGCTTCTTCTCCAATCCGCTTCTCAAACATGAGCTGGGAGTGATCGTGGGATTTGAATCTGGGCTCGGATCACTTGCTGCCAAGTTACATGGCATCTCTTTCTTTCATGTCCTTGTCTATATATTTAGGATATTTACAGAACCTTCCTCATGAGATTGTTGGTGGGATTAGATGCGATAATCCAGCAGAGTGGTTGGTACAATATCCAGCAAAAAAGCAAATGCCGCATAAATTATTTTTTTCTTTGTACTGTTATTACATTCTCTGCAGATATTCCCTTTATGTCAAATGGGTTTATTTATTAGCCTTGGCAAAGGCACTTTTCTTGGCTTACATCATGCCCTCTCCTCTTCATCTGCTCCTCAAATACGCATCCTGCCAGGTATTGCTCGGATTCCTCCCTCCTCCATGAAGCCTTCCCTGACCACCTCCAGCTCATGGTGGCCTATCCTTTATTCTAACTTCTAGAATACCAGAGGCTGGTGCAAATTTTTAGCCCGTCTCAAACCTAATCACTTTACATTATTATTTTTTATTATAAAAGAAATGCCTGTTTGTTAGAGATAAGTGGGGAAATCCACAAAAGTTCAAGCAGGAAATAACACACCTGCTACCACTGTTCATAATATTTCCTCCCAGACTTCCTGTTTCGCTTGTTTGTGTAGAGATAAACAGGTATGTATACACTTGCCTTTCTGAGAATAAATCTCTGCTGTGGTCGACCAGGGCATCCAACTGCCTGAGAAGAGATTAGGATTTGTTCACAGAAGGAATTCAAATGGTAAATACAATGTGACATTCAGCTTTAATCATGCAAAATAGGATCATGCTGGAAACCAGGCCAATAAGAGACGTTTTAGCCAAGGTTCCTCTATTGGTTAGTTTTCTATGGCGGCTACAGCAAATTACCACACACTTAGTGTCTTAAAACAACACACATCCATTCTCTCACAGTTCCGGATGCCAGAAGTGTGAAGTGAGTCTTAGGGGGCACAAAGTTGTTGTTGGGGTTCCTTCTGGAGGCTCCGGGGTGGTGGGGAGAGGCTGATCCTTTCCTCTTCCAGCTTCTAGACCAGCCTGCATTCCCTGGCTCACAGCTGCATGTCTCTCATCTTGCCTTCCATCCTGACATCACCTTCTCCTGACTCTGATGCTCCTGCCTCCCTCTTGCAGGGATCCCTGTGATCACACTGGGCTCACCTGGGTCATCCAAGATAATCTCCCTATTGTAAGATGCTTAACTTAAATCATGTTTGCCAAATCCCTTTTGCTATGGAAGGGAACACATTCACAGGTTCCGGAGATTAGGACATAGACCTCTTTGGGGAGCCACTATTCTGGCTGCCACATTACCCTAGAAAACAGAGCCCGGGGGAAGGATTACGTGCTGATGGTTGTATTGTGCTGTAGAAACCTAGAGCAGGAAGGTGAGGGCAGAGGGAGGCAAAGCAGCAGACTGCAAAGCAATGCAAGACGGTGACTCCTGAGCTGACCCAGCCTCAGGATGAGCTGAAGAGAGCAGGCCGTCAGCAGGTGAACTGTTCATCCGGGTGGGGGTCTCCCGGCACGTTGTATGGGGCAGCTAGCTGTTTCTGGGAGCATTCAGGTGAAAAGAGGGATGAGACAGAATATATCTGTCTGTTTCCCTCCCGTCCCTCATTTCCCCTTGATCAAAGTCTGGTCCACGTGGGGTTAATCCTGGCACATTTCTGAGCTGCATCATTTGGGCCCCTTTGAGAGTGATTTGGAAAGGCCAGACGCTATGCCCTTTGCTGTGATGTGGTATCTGAGTCTGGAAGTGATGGAAAGAACCAGAGGCTCTGGTTCTGCCTGTGATCAGCCTCAGGAGGCCTACAGAGGCGCGAGGGCCAACACAGAGCAATCGGCTGAGGGCCCAGGCTGCCGAGGAAGCCAGCAGAATCTGATAGAGTAGGTGAAGTCCAGAGGATCTGAGGAAGCACCCAAGGTGTTTCCAATGCATTTCAGCCCTTGAGTCCCTCAGGTCCATCATACGCTCCCATTATCTCCTCTTCCACAGGACGTGAGGCATGCAGTTGTATTTCGAGAATCAGATGTCCTCATTCCTCCCTGAGAGGGCGGGTAAAATTCTAGTCCCAGAGTCCCTTCATGGTCAAGGCCAGTCAAAATTTCCTGTAAAACTGAATGCAAGATCAACAGAACGAGCTCATCACCTCCATCTGCTACCGCCCATCCGAGGCCTCTCTCACCCTTGGCCGGCACCTCTGCTTGCTTACATTGCTGGGGCTTGGGACGTCGCACCCGGTTAAACGGGAGATAATTTGACACTAAAATTTTATTATCTTCTCTCCAGGGTGGCTCTCCTGGTGTTGCAACTCCAATCTGGAAATTGGTTCTGCGTCGTGTCAAAATATCAACGAGGATATCCCTTTCATGCCCACTGAGTAGGATGAGGTGGCCAAAGGCACAGGCCCTCAGCATCAGGCACTGTTGCCTTTTGCAGTTCAGTCGTTAGCCACCATTTCAGTCACGGTTCCCTGTTGCTCAGTGTCACGGGACCCAAACAGCTCTGCAAACAGGAATAATCAGCAGCTACGCAGTGGGGTCGAGGGGAGTTCAGGGCACCGGTGAGGAGCCGTGGGTGTTGTGGAGGGAGCCTAAGGCTGGGGAGCTGAGCAGAGAGCAGTTACTAAAATAAAATTCCTTTAGCCATAGCTACCATTTCCTGAGTCCCTGTGTGCCAGCAGCAGTGGGAGACCCTCTTTTCAAAGAGTTGATAGGAAAAACCACATCAAAATAACCACAGGACCTAAGATAAAAATTGTCTGCACTCCAGTCACTTAATTAAGTCAATATTTTTATTTCCCCCCCCATGCCTATATAGTGCTTCCTAGTCATTATCATCATAGAGACAACTTAGGATATTAATTTCCACAATTTCACTTTAATTTTTACCATACATGATATTTCTCTTTTGTGAAAATCATAGTTTATCTCTTTCTCCCAACTTTCCCTCCCTACCCCCTGACCCTGTAACCAGTACGAACAGCCTGAAAGTATCTCCTGCCTTTCTCTATGTGCATTGAAAATAGAGTGACACCAACAGCAGAGATTCACTTCCCGCTCATGACCGGGGGCGGGGGGGAGGGGAGGAGCTGGCTGTACCGTGTTGTGTCCACACCTGCAGCAGGTGCTCAGACCCTCCCTGCGGCCGCAAGACCAAAGCCCCTGGAGTCCTTCTCAGTTAACACATGAAGAAACCGAGGCCCAACAGATGCAGAATATTCAAAAATATAAGCAAACATGTAGACATAAACCAAGGAAGTCTCTTTGGCTCCCTGAAAGAAGATACAGAGAAAAAGTGGGGCAGACTTTTTCGCTGCAATGGCTTATCAAGTACAGTACATCACTGTCACCCTCTCCAGGTCAATAGATCCAGCTCTAACTCGTGTTTTAGGAGCAACACAGTGCCTTGTTGTATGAATGCACCATCATTTACTGGCCCTTATTGATAGGCATTTATGTTGTTTCCTTTTTTTGTGGGGGGGGGCAGTACAAACATTGTAGCAATCAATAACTCAGAATATAAATCCTTAGGTACCAGTGCTTTTATTTCTCTAGGATAGAGTCTATGGCTGTTCTTGCCGAACCTGGAATCCTCCATATAAAATGACAGGCACAGTCCTGAGCTGAACCAAAGCACCAGACTCTTGAAATACTGTGAGCTCTTCCGAGATCAGGGAGAGACCATTTATATGGCCAAGGGGATGATAGCCAAAGAAGGCACACAGCCCTGGAGGCCCTGAGCTGGCCCAACAGGAGGCCAGTAGGGGTCCAGGCTCCACACCTACTCAAGCAATTTGCAATTTCCTTGGACATCCCCAGGGCACGCAAAGCTAGAGCGGTCCTGCTGCCCTGAGCACCAAGGTATCCACCTGCTAGTCTCAGAGTGCTCATTCCAAAGAAAGACAGGAGAAAAAACAATGAAACCACACCTCTCTCCTTTTGGTTTCCCTGGAAACCCTGGTTGTGTGCTGGGGAACCCACATTCAACTCTGTACCAGATACTCCGGCTTTATGGTTGTATCACTCGGTGGGGTAACATCATGGTGGAAAAAAGTGGAAGAAAATATAAGAGATAAATGAGAGGGGAGACAAGTAGCGATTAGAGAGAACAGATGTTTTTGACCTGCCTCGGGGAAGGGGAAAATATTTAAATAAAATTTACAATAATCTCATATTTAGAAAAACAAGTAGGAAAGCATCTTCAAATAACAATAACATTTAAAAACTGAGTACAGTCACTTAAAGTTTTTTTTTTTCCTTGCATAACAAAAAGCCCCCAGAGGTAGGCAGCTGCTGGGTCAGCAGCTTGACAATGCCAGGTCCATTGTCTCTGCGCAGTTTCTGGGTCAAAGGGAAGATGTATTAATAATTTTGCTCAATGTCCCCAAATTCCCCTGGATATAGATCATACCATTTAAAACAGAACCTATATCATAGATGAAAGATAAATATTCTTAACAGATAAAGAGCTTCTAAACATTGAGAACAAAACCACCAACAACGCTGCAGAAAAATGGCCAGGGTATATGAATGGTTTGCAGAGGGGAATGCAAATGACCCTTAAATATATGGGAAGAGGCTCAACTTTCTCAGAATATGAAAAATGAAAGTTAAAACTCTACTGAGATAGGATTTCCTTCCTACCAGATTGGCAAAAATCCAAAGTCTGACAACATGTTCCATTAATAAAATTCTCAGAAACAGGTTCTTAGAAGTTGCTGAAATACAAAAGGATACAACCCCATGGAGGGGAATTTGGACCATCTAGAAAAATTACAAATTCACCTACCTTTTGACATAGCAATTCTACTTCTATGGATCTAGCTCAAAAAATAAACTGGTAAAAACATAAAACGAGATAGCACAAGGATAGGCACTGCCAATAATTGTGAGAGTAAAAGAATGGAAATAGTCCAAAAGTCCATCACCGGCCACTGGTTGAAAACATTATGGTGCGTTCATTCAATGGGAGTATTATAAAACTACAAATAAATAAGAAGGACCTCTATTACACTTATGTGAAATAGTTTCCAGAATATATTGTTAGGAAAAGTTCAGAACAGTACTTATGGTATGCGATCTTTTGTTTGAGAAAGGGGGGGTATATGAATATAGAAACATATTTGCTTATCTTATTAATAGGTAATAAAGGGGGGCTCCTGAGGGGCTCAGTTAGGCGACCAACTCTTGATTTTGGCTCAGGTCACGATCCCAGGGCCGTGAGACTGAGCCCTGAGTTGGGCTCCATGCTGAGGATGGAATCTGCTTAAGATTCTCTCTCTCCCTCTCCCCCTGCCCCTCCCCCCACCCCTCTTGCGTGCACACACACGCTAAAAAAAAAAGGTAATAATGGAAGAATAAACCAAAAACCAGTAAGAATGGGGACCCATAAGGAGAGGGAAGGAACGGGATAGAAGGGCAGGGATGGAACCTAGACTTAATCACATGTAATTTGTTGTATAATTTAGAGCGATGTGAATGTTTTAATTCAAATGTAAAATTAAATAAAGATGAAAAGAAGATTTACAAAATTTGGGTAAATGGAAACAATATTTGTATATTAGGTTGGTGGTTCAGCCACCTGAAGAAGAGGTATTGCAAATGACTCTAGAAAACCGTATTTTGCCAGCATCTCCTTTTTTAAAAAAGATTTTATTTATTTATTTAGAGAGAGAGCATGAGGGGCAGAGGGAGAGGGAGACTCTCAAGCAGACGCCTTGTTGAGCGCAGCCTGACACAGGGCTCGATCTCACAACCCTGAGATCATGACCTGAGTCAAAATCAAGAGTCAAGGCACCTGGGTGGCTCAGATGGTTAAGCGTCTGCCTTCGGTTCAGGTCATGGTCCCGGGGTCCTGGGATCGAGTCCCGCGTCGGGCTCCCTGCTCAGCGGGGAGCCTGCTTCTCCCTCTGCTTCTCTCTCTCTCTCTCTCTCCCCCCACCTGTCTCTCATGAATAAATAAATAAAAAATCTTTAAAAAAAAAATCAAAGGTCAGACGTTCAACCAACAGAGCCACCCAGGTGTCCCGGCAGTATATCCTTAATGGGATATATCCTAAGGACAAAAAAGGACCCTGAGGAATCTTAAAACTGTATTCAGCGGTATATCAGTCAGGATAGACTAGATTATTTCTATTGTGATAACAAATAACCCCAAATCTTTGTGCCTTTCAACTACTAAAATTTCTTTTTCCCCACCCTACACGTTTATTGTGTCAGCTACAACTCTGACGTATGTCCTCCTTCCCTCCCTGACCCAAGTGGGGGAACAGCATCTGTCTGGAATGTTTGCTAGTCATTGAGGCAGAAGAAAAAGATCCTCAGGCTCATAAAACCTCTTCCTGGAAGTGACCACCACTCTTATTCCATCTTTTATTGGCCAGAGAAAGTCACATAATCTTAGTTCAAAACTTCAAGGATCTATGTTCCTTTCTCAGCAAGAAGCACTGCAGAGGTGGGCACCAAATGGGAGTGAGGATTAATACAGTCTGACACAGAGTGGTAGGATTAGTACTCTTATTTTGAAACTACCACATTTGTACTGTAGGCTCAGCAAGTAAGTGCTCTTATGAAGGTCGCTGCAAATCAAGATTTTCAGCATAAAAGACAACAGACACAAGTAAGACCGACACTGTAATCTTCCATTTTAATTGGAAATATCAATATGAACTCAATTTATTTCTAAAAGAGAGAGAAATACCTCTGCTGTCCAAGGAAAAGTTTTTGAAGCAATGGCAACCTTGTGGCAATGACTATATTTAATGCCTCAATTATGATCTGAATACTATTTCCTTCTAAAAGAAACCAGGGTACACCTGACCTAGTCTATGTGCACCCCAGACCTACTTAATCCTGCTTGCCCCCCGTCCTCCAGGCCTCGGTTGTTTGCCCTGCTTCCTGGCCAGAACATTCGTGCGTAGGGTCCTACCACTTCTGTGATTGCAAAGACATGCTCACTGTTGTTGCTACTACATCCACCCGAGTGAGGAGAACGTTTTGTAGCACTGGCTGGGAGACGGACAATGATGGGTCTATGCACTACCTGAGTAGGACCCATAGAAGTTATGGCTTCCCCATCAGCTGTTTGGAGGGACCAGTCAGCACTACCTGCATATCTCAGGGTATATAGAGCACCATTTGGCACAAATACCATTTGGCAGTTAAGAAGGAAACACTAGATAGATACATTGTTTGCCTTTCTTTCTTCCTGGTGGATTGTTCAGAATCACAGCAGTTTCTGGCGATGTGCAGTGACGCCAAGCAACCATCAGTATTGTTTTGTTTTGTTTTTTGTTTTTCCAAAGCTCCACCCAGCTCAGTAAATTCCCCTTTGAGATTACTCTCCCTTCTTTCCGACCTCTCTCCCATTTTTCCATCTTTCTCGCTTTCCTGGGACTGCTCACCCCAATAAATTGTTAGAGCATAAATGTTTGTAGCACCTTCTATTTTCTAGCAAAATTAGGCTAAGATAGTTGTTACTAGAAGTGACCCTTAAAAGCAGACTCTCAGGATGGGATTTTGGTGTTGGCTGGTCTGCCCGACTGAATGCAGTTAAGTTTCCCATTGCTTTTGGTTAGTGGAACCCCTGATAAGTAGTGATATCACAATTACTAAAGCTGTCACCTGTGGTTAATTGTTACGAGGTGAGGTTTTCAATTATCAGGCAGCTTGATCAGGCAGCTGCACTTGATTAATAAAGGGGTGATAGTAATTACAAAGACTGGCAGAAGTATCTGCTTTTGATGGCATTGGAAACCTTGAAAAAAGAAACTAATTAGCTCAGGAATCATTCAGGTAGTTCATTGCTACCTCATGGCACCCAGTGAAAGCCAGGGGGTCTGTGTGGCAGCTTTAGAGTTTTCGTCTCCACCACTGAAGGGCAGACTATGCATAAACATCAGATCCTGGATCTGATTATAAAGGCGTGGAAGTACAAAGGGTACTAAATGTGCAGCCGTGATAAATTTCCTATGTCAAAGTCAGAGCCAGGTAGCGAAAGACTGGGGTTCAGAACAGGCACTGGGGGGTTGAGATAAGGACACTGGGTGGATGAGCTTGAGAGTCTTGAATCTCAACATTGCTCAGAGTTACTCTGGCTGGAAAAAGTAGCCCCGTCCCCGTTATCAGAGGAGAACAGCCTCCCCTTTTCTGTATACCAGAATAATCCATGACCTTACCTGAAGTAAGTGCCTCACAGAATGAAGCCTGGTTTTCTTAAGATCCTCTTCTTCTATTCTTATTGCTCATAGGCTGATAACCAGGGTCAGATCTCCTGACCTGAATGGGGATGTACAATCCCCCCTCCGGGAGGACATCCCCTACAGCCAAAATAAATTCCAGGAACAGGCTGAGTTGCTCCAGCAGGATCAGGAAACATGCGTGCAGGTGGATCTTTAGGATAGTAGACTCGCAGAAGAGGCAGAATATGGGGCTAATGGTAAGAAGTCACACACCTATCACTTGGAACCCAAAGTTTCGACAAGGGTATTTGGAGCCAGTCTAGTTATCTAGAATGGCTCCTTGAAACCTGGACATGACAATGACTTACAATAAATGAGGTAATGATGTCAGAACTGTTTTGGCAGAATATGAAAGAAGACAAAAGATTCAGGAAAATATTAATGGTAGAATAGACTTACTACACAAGACCTGAAGACCCTTTACCTGACTATGTGCTCCTGGAGGACACACACCATGCCTCCCTTACTAAGGCGATAGAGATTTCACCTGTGAGAGGTGCACCGGCGTCTTCAAAAGCCAGTTGACAATGGGAGAGATTACCGCGGAACTAGGCTTTCTGATTCCAGAGGAACACTGGGATTCCGGAAGGGCAAAGACCACGCAGCAGCGCGTACCACCAAGGGCAAGAGGCATTATTACTATAGCTGCCAGGAAGGCCGGAGTGACCTTTGGTGTCCTTGACCTACAGGGATTTGAGGCATTGGCTAATTGGCCATGGTGTTCCTAGTGGTGAGGCAGAGGAACAAGAGTGTTTCTCAGTTTTTATAATGAGAAGGCACTAAGCACCGGCAAGCAGAAGGCTGACAGTGGCAGCAACAATGGAAAATACCTGTCCTTCACCTGGTACCCATCAGGCACGTTCACAAACCCTTGGGCCACAGAAGGAGGGATTGGATCCCCTTGAAGAAGGATCCCGTGATGCCATTTCAAGTATATATAGTAGATAGTTCTCCGGTCTTTCCTCAAAGAGACGGGATAACTGTACACTGGGTGGGGGGCGATCTAAGGACCCACCCCTTGTTTATGTCTCTGGTTCCCAGGGCATGCATGAGTGTAAAGAATATCCTTAACACATTCCTCACATTGCTTCCCTGGCTGATAGGGTAAGGGTCCTTCTGGATAGGAAGGGCCATGCGGAAACCTTCCTCTGTCCCAGCCAACACAGTAAATCCAAAGCAATACGGCATTTTGAAAGAGATTACAGATCAGTGCTATGATGGAAGACTGAAAGGATATAGGGATAGCAGCTCTCATCACAGCTCTGTTTAATTCCCATTCCCAGCCTCTGCAAAGCCCAGACTCATCGTGGAGAATGGTGGGGAGTTACTGTGACCCTAACCAGGTGGGAGCCCCGATTGCAGCACAGCTGCTCTGCCAGACGTGGTATCTCCGACCCCTAAGGCGGGGCTGCTGATACGGAGAATTCTTTTCTTTCTTTATCCCTAATAATACAGAGGTCAAAAACGATGCAGGGCAAGGAAAGCAACAGACCGTCTTTATTGTTGCTCTGGTGAGAGATGTGTTGGTGTGAAAGCAGGAGGTGCCGGGGGAGTCCGGACCCCCTGCACATGTCGCTTACTTGTGCCGTCTGGATTTGGCTGGGCCAAATCCTGAATGTATCATTTTTATCATTCAGTGGATGCCGGCTGTAGCCACCCCAGCTTATGACTCATTGGGCTGATAATACGCAGATCTTAATGAACATCCGTGGTTACACAATCCCTCTGTGTCCCATGGTCAGACGTTTCGTCTCTCGTAGAGCCCAGAATCAAGGCGAGGCCTGGCTGCAGAATTCCAGGGGTCTGTGCTGTGTCTCTCTTACTAAAGTCTCTTAGAACCCTCACTGCATCATTATCTGCCATAAATACCTCTCGTGCTATCAGATCAGCTGGGTCCCCCAGCCAATGGGACAGGGAAGCTTGTCTGCACATGCTGGGGAGTTTTCTTGGGCTCTGAGCACCAGTTGAAACTGGCATCCCTCGGAGTCACCCCACAGGACTTGGACCTGGCTCTAGAAGCATTAGAATAATGATGACTCTAGCCAGGAATGGACTATGGCCATGTTACAGCCCCACTTAGAGGGGGTCCCCAGAAATGGTGGTGAAAGAAATTCTCCCAGCAGGCACAGCTACCAGCTGTATTTCGGCTCAGTGTGTGGAAATACTGACTCCTTGTCAGTAGCAAAAGTTCTCAGCTTATTGGTCAGGGGTCAGGGGCCTGGAAGGAAAAAGACTACAGTCCGTATATCACCTCCAGTGTCCCAACCCTGCAAAGTTCCCTCAGCTGGACTGTGAGCTGATGTGTCACCATGCCATTCCGCCATATTTTATCAGGCTGGCTTCAGTGATGAGGTACATGGAAGAACAATCCATCTTTGGTTTGAGCCCAGAGTGTCATACATGCTTGGTAGTAAAATGTGCTCTTTGATTCTGTGGTCATGTAGGGTTCCATGATGATAGATTAGGCATTTCGTCAGCCCTTAGGTGGTGGTGGATGGTGGTGGGCACATTGAATAAGATCAGAAACAGGGAAATCCGGGAAGAGGTACATGAATGGACTTATAGGAATGGGCACAAAATATCTAGTTGGCATCCATTGGCCTCCCTCCTTGGACTCTGCAGGGCTTGCAGAGTGGGCCATGAACTAGGTTCCCATGCGGACAGGACTGGAGGCTAGGCATGGGCCCTCAAACATGGAGTCCTTCCTTATTATAGTTGCTCTTGCTTTGAATGTCCAACATGCCAGGTGCAGAGACTGATTCTGAGCCCTCAATATGGTCCCGTTTGGGGGGAGATCATCTAGCCTCCTCGTGGCAAGTAGATGATATCCGCCTCCTTCCACTTTGGAGTGGAAAGTCATTCTGACCAGAAGAGTCACCTACTCCTCCCACAATGCCTCCATCAGCACCACCCTCTGAGGGTTGACAAAACGCTCAATTTATTAACACGATAGCCTACATTACATTGTCACAGACCAGGGAGGACATTTTACCACAAAGCAAATATGACACATTGGGCTCAGAACCACCAGAGACGCTTGCTTTCTGTGTACTTCATCACCCAGAGAAAATCAGCCCCCTGAGAACCGGTAGAAAGGCCTGGAGAAGTCACAGCTAAAAGGCCGGCTCACCAACACCTTGCGGGGTAGCAACACCGGGCGCACTGCTTACTCTGAACCAGAGTCACTCCCCAGTGCTAATATGTGTGGCTCCGGAAACCAAGTGGTAAATGTAGCTTTGGCCTTCTCACCCTCATTCCCATTAGCCAAGCAAGACGTGAGCTTCAGCAGAGGTCTGGGGGCCTGGACAGGGATGCTTTCCCTGGGGCTCTAGGAAGGAACTGGACTAGAAGTTGTAGTACCGGTAGAGGAATGAGGGAGTGGTTATATATTTTGACCACTGGACCAGCTGTGGCGGTTGGGGGGGGGGCAGGGGGAGTGCATCTTGGTTTGCTAAGCCTCAGTAGGGCTTTTTAGGAGGTTGCAACTGAAAATTGCCTTACAGAATTGGACTTGTACCTCCCCTCTCAGGCCAGGAGTGAGAACAATTCATTGCGTATGAGATCTGAACATTGTAAGAAGGCGTAAGCATAGCTGAGAGGCAGGGGGTGGAAGTACCAGGCCCAGTTAATGTACGTGGGCGCATCTCCTTGGCCCGCCCATACCAACGGGCCTTGCACCCTTGTCTTGCTTCCTGGGCCACACAGCCCTAACAATAACTCACATGGTTGTCTTGGTTGTAAAGCTGTGTCCATGACCAGCGCCACCAGCATACACTGAGGAGTGCCCCAGCATGGCGGTGATGGGCCAGGAGAGACCCCATTAACGACACACTGACTGGCCCAGACGTGTGGGGACCCTGGCTCCCCCTCTGCCTGTGCCAGGAGCCAGGAGACACAGTCAGGGATGCAGAGAGGGTCACAGCATGTGACATAGCAAATAAGAAAACTACAGGAGATGAACTACCTCCCTTCTGACCCACACCAACTGGCTGTTCTGAGATCCCTGGTTCCACACCGCCTGTCTCAAGAGGCGCTGTCTAACCAAGCAGTTGGCTGTGTTTGCGGGGAAGCTATGGCCGCCTAGAAGCACCTGCCCTATACTTCATCTCCCCGCCCCCCTCAACCCCCCAACTCACTTCCCTTTGTTCACCTTCCTCGTCTTCCTGGAGCTACACTCTTCCTAGCTAAGTGCTAGAATGTATGCTTTCAGCTTGGCCTCTGTTTTCCAGTGAACCTGGACCCAGACACAGGGCTTCTCAGAAAAAAGATTGATTACTGGTCTGGAGAAGGAAATACACATGATGAGCCTGGGGCATCCTGTCGTGCTAGAAAGCAATGAAATTATCAAATACTAATGTTCTCATGTCAAAAGGACATAGGAGCCCAAATTGTTGAACGGGCTCCCACTGGCCAAAGATGGGACAATTTGGGCATCAAAAGAAATATTGACCACAAAGGATTTAAATACATCAAATATTTTTTTTAAATCTTAAGTTCTTAATGACCCCCCCAAATCATCCGTAGCAAGTCTACCCACTCAGTCCTAATAGTTGATGAAAAAAAGAATTATGTATCTATTCCGTCTTTTTTGTAGAAATTATACTTCAGGGGCACTAAACAGTTGATGAGGGAAAGTTCTTTATAGAAGAATTCTACCTAATAAGTGCAGAAGGAATGGGCGATTTAGGAAATCACTTATGATGGTTAAATTTATGGTCAGCTTGACCAGGCCGTGGGGTGCCCAGAGACTTGGCGAACCGTGATTTCTGGGTGTGTCTGTGAGTGTTTCGGGATGAGATTCACATGTGAATCCGCTGACTGAGTCAAGCAGCTTGCTCTTCCCTGTGTGGGTGGGCCTCGTCCAACCCACCAAGGGCCTGAAGAGAACAAAAAAAGGCAGAGAAAGGAAGAAGTTGTTGCTGCTTCTGCCTGACTACTGAGGTGGGATCCGGCTTTCCTCCTCCTGCTCTGGGACTGGGATTTACACCATCGGCCCCTGTGGTTCTCAGGCCTTTGGACTCCCTTTGAATCACACCCCTGGCTCTCCTGGGTCTCCAGCTTGCAGACTGTGGGGCCTCCGTAATCACGTGAGCCAGTCCTCCTATTAAATCCCGATCTCCTGTTAGTTCTGTTTCTCCGCAGGACCCTGACTCCTACTTCACCATTTTGCAAATCCAAAAGAAATGAGAGACTTGGCAATGATTATCAAGGGACGCTAACATGACCAGATAAAAGGTTGATAGGGAACTTGATAGCAGAGGGATCCAGCAGACACGTCTGACCCCAGTGAGCGTCGTCAACTCTGCAGAAAGTGTGAGAAGCAGATATCTTCCTCTTGTCATATCATGCAGTAGAAGGCACCGCCACGAATACTGAGCCTGAACCTAATCAAATCTTTCCATCTAACAGTTTCCAGGAAGTTCAGGGGAACATGGGAACAGGTTAAATGACAACACAGTGATGTGTCAGGCGAACCCAGAATGTGAGAAATTCTACAACAGGACAAATAACCTAATTCTTCCAACGAATAAAGGTGCTGTAAGTATGAACTTTGGCTCCTGATTAGAACATACCAACTGTTAAAGGACATTTTTGAGACAATGGGGAAATTTGAGTATAGACTGGGAGGAGCTGATGTTGTTAAGGAATTTTAAAAAATTTTATTAGGTCTGATAAATCATCATCATGCTTATAAAACATGTTTTTATCTGTTATAGATGCATACTGAGCTATTCTTTGGTGAAAGGTGTAATTGCTGGGATTTGCTGTAGAATGCTCTAGAAAAAATAAGAGATATAGATGATATAAGGGACAAGCAATATAAATAAAGTAAGAGGTACAAGATATAGACGGAACAACAATGGGAAATGTTGGTAATTGTCGAAGGTGCGTGATGGGTACAGGGCTTCATGATACCATGCTCTCTACTCTTCTGTGCACATGCTGGTTATTCTACTCTCTACCCCTAGATCCATTTTCTGTTCTTCTTCACCTAGCGCTGCACCCTGGAGGGGCCAAGCTTGATGCACAGAATCACCCAGACTTCTGTGTTGGCTGGTTCGTTTCTGGGTGGATGCAGCCAGCGGGGGTCACCCGCAGCGCATCCGCAGTGGAGCGGAAAGCCCGTGGGACGCTTGCTCCCCTCCCTGCCCCTCCGCCTTCCCGCAGTGCCAGCAGGAGCTGTGAGCTGCTATAGCAGTGGTTTGCATTTGCTCTAAAGCAAAGGAAAGAGGAGCTAGGAGGCTGGCTGGCTGCCAGAACAAACGGCCAGAGCCTGGGTGGCATAAACAACAGAAATTTATTTTCCCACAGTTCTGGAAGCTAGAAGTCCGAGACCCAGGTGCCAGAGGGATGGCTTCCTTCTGAGGCTGCCCTCCTGGGCTTGCAGATGGCTGCCTTCTCCTTCTGTTTTCACGTGGCCTCCCTTCTGTACGTCCGTGTCCCTATTTCCTCTCCTCCTAAGGACACCAGCCCAGCCGAATGACCTCTTTCTAACTTATCTCTGTAAAGGCTTTATCTTCTAATACTGTCACATTCTGAGGCAGTGGGGTTTAGGACTCCAACATATGAAAATTTAGGGGGACACCATGCAGCCCATAAGAGCAGTGGTCAGCAAACTTTTTCTGGAATGAGCCACAGAGTCGCTATTTTAGGCTTTGTGGGCAATGTTGTCTCTGTCCCGGTGTTCAACCCCGCCATCCTAGCATAAAGCAGCCATGGACAATATGTCAATGAGTGTGGCTTGTTCCATTAAAACCTTAATTTTTTAAGAAGATTTTATTTATTTATTCGAGAGACAGAGACAGAGAGAGAGAGAGAGATCACAGAGGGAAAGGGAAGAGGGAGAAGCAGGCCTCCCGCTGAGCAGGGAGCCCGATGTAGGACTCAATTCAAGAACCCTGGGATCATGACCTGAGCTGAAGGCAGAGGCTTGACCGACTGAGTCCCCCAGATGCCCCCCATTAAAGCTTTATTTATAAAAACAGGGGCCAGGCCGGCTTTGGCCTGTAGGCCAGGGTTCACTGAGCCCTGCATCTGGCGGGAACTCCCACTGGTCAGCCCCTTGTTCATGTGGTCATTTCTCCATGGTCTCTGCTCTTCTGTGGGTCGCCCTTGCCCTCTCCGGTTCCATGACCCCTCACTACTCTCTCCTTTGTCTCTTTATTCCATTCTCTTCAGTAAATGCCTTTTGGGTGCATCATGTTGCGGGTCAGGATGCTCACGAAAACAGTGTATGTTTGAGATTTCCCGTAGAAGAATCACAATGAAAGAAAAGGACGGATTTGGGGGGTAAGACAGATATGACTTGGTTCATGGCTCTGTCGAGCGCTTAGACCAGGGGCTAGCTGGAGAACCTGGCCGGTGCCCAACGGTGAGAAGCAGGATGGGACCGATCCGGGCAGGGGAGCACACCCAGGAAATGACCGAGCCCAAAGATGGGCCAAGTTACATAGGACACCAGCCATCGGCTGCGCTGGCTGCCACCTGGGCCCAGGTGGGGACGGTCACCCCACAGGCCCGGTGCAAGGAGCAGCCTAGACCAGCCAGGATCCAGAGGCCACCACCTCCCCGCTGCTGCCACCATCCTTCTCCACAGACCCAGACACGAGAGATGGAGAAGTTTTCTGTTTGCTTGCTTGTTTTACTTAGAGGACAGCCATGACCTCTAAAAACTTGCATCGAACCAAGTTTACAGGCTCAGACTGGAATATATTGTATCCAGCAGCTGGAGCCCATGAGGAAAAATCAGAGTTGTTACAGACAAATGAAGGAACATTTCTCTATACCCCTATGTGAAGGGTGGGCAATTTGGGGCCCAGCTACGCGGGATTGGGCCTGCCAGGCCTGGCCCCAGCTGGAAGACTCTGGGATAGGCTCACGGGGGTTCTAGACACAGGGGTGCTCTGGGATAAAGCCCTGAGAACCACAGAAGCACTGAGCACAGCCTTGAAAGGAACAGAGCCCGTTCTGCCCCCCTGGAGCCGGTCACGGTTCTCACCCAGGACCCGTGGCTCAGAGCGCCACGGGGAGCTGGGATCACGTCCCCATGGATCCTGCCTCCCCCGCTGGCCGCTGCGGGGGGGGTCGGGGGGTGGGGGGGTGGGGGCGTGCTGGAAGTGAAGCCAGCAAGCTGCCAGCTGGCCTCATAACTCTCCCCCCCCTTTTCCCTGTGAACCTCACTCCCCTTGCGTGTTGCTGAGGAAATTTGTGCGCACTTCCCCTGCCTTTGGTGCTGACCGGGGACTGTTTGCCCCTGTTCGCCTGCACCCCCGGACCCGGGGCGGGGAGAGGAGCAGGTGAGCTCCTCCGGAGACGAAGCAAACCCAGGGCGAGGGGCAAAGCCGGGGGCCGGGGAGGGGGAGAAAGCCATTTACTTAGATGAGATTGTGGGCCCCTCCCCAGTGTAGGGATCCCAGTCCCGGCTGTGCTTACACATGTGTGTTGGGAACGCTTTCGTCCAGAACAATCTGGAGGGGACCGTGCTGTTCTGGCTGGGCAGTCAGCGGGGCTTAGGCCACGATGCTGCAACAGAATACCAGCAACCAGGTGGCTTATGAACAATGGAAATTTCTTTCTCAGAGTCCTAGAGGCCAGAGGCTGAGAGCAGGCTACTGGCAGGGCTGGGTTCCGGGGAGAGCCCTGCTCTGGGTGGCAGACTGCTCTTTCCTTGTTGGGTCCTCACGTGGCAGAGAAGGAGAGAGCTCTCTGGGGCCTCTTCCTTCAGGGCCCTCTTCCCATTCATGAGGGCTCCCCCCAAACCCCACCAGGATGACCAGACACACTCTCCACGACACTCTTCTGTTTCCCAGTGTGGGGAAGGTTCCAGCTGGGAAGGTAGCAGACAAAGGGTCTAGAGATGGAAGAGAAGGCCTCTCTTGTCCTTTGCCACCCCGGCCCCAGCCAGCACTCATTCTGCCCATGAGGCACCCAGGATCTCCAGGACCATGCCCCTGCCCATGCTCCCTCCCGCCACTTCTGTGCAGATCCTTCTCTGGCTCTATCCTACCCCGTGGACACCCCCCATTCTGTGTTCCTTGTCCCTGTGGGCCTCCTAATCTACTACATTTGAATGAATGAATACAAAAAGCTGTCTTGATGATGGCAAGAACTCCCAGGGGAACATTTACATTTTAGCGAAGGTTCATTCCTTTGAGGGTGGGCTAGTGCGGTGGTGTGTCAGGCACCTCAGCAGCCCCCCTTTGAGGGTATTTACTTTTGCCTGGGGAAGTAGATCGGGAAGCTTTGTCCCATTTTGACAGATGAGGATACCGAGGTTCAAAGAGTTCATACACTCAGTAATGCCTTCCTATTTAGATTGTGCCAGGATACGTGCCCCTAAAATCAGGAATATAAACACCATCCCATGTATCAAGCATTTAGCACAGGGGCACCTGGGTGGCTCAGTTGGTTCAGCATCTGCTTTCAGCTCAGGTCATGATCTCAGGGTCCTGGGATCGAGCCCCGTGTTGGGCTCCCTGCTCAGTGGGAAGCCTGCTTCTCCCTCTCCCTCTGACCCTCTCCCCCAACTCGCACTCTCTCTTTCTCTCAAATAAATAAATAAAATCTTAAAAAAAAAAGCATTTAGCACAATGAATATTGGTCATCTGCCCCACCCCTAGCCTCAAGCTGGAGGAGAAGTTTAGGGAAAGTAAGGAAGGACAGTTGAAGCACGATATTAAGGAGGAGGACTTGCAATTGAATATGGAGGAGAAAGTTAAAAAGAAGGTTATTTGCACAGATATATTGCACATTCACCCAATCACAATTTAGAATTTGCCAAACCTAACCCATTTGCAGTAAGTCCATTTACGGACGTCTGGAAACCCCACTGAGAAATCTATTTCTGATCTCCTTTTGAAGATTTATTTAATTCCCAGGGAGCGTGGCCCAGTGGCAAGATATTTCCAAGAAAAGGGAGGGGAACCTAATTCTCTATTTGGTTTAATTTTGTTCTGGAACACTTGTGAAGGCTCAAATCCAAGGGGAGAAAAAAAATACCCTCCTACTTCAGCAGCACAGCAAGGGCAAGAGACAGAGGGAAAAGTCCTCTGTAAAAAGGGGCAGGTGCAAGCTTGCCTTTATTTGCACCATTTTACAAGGGTAGAATTTGCTTGAACTTGGAAGGAAATAGGACTGCCAAGGGCAGGTGTAAAAGATGGAACTGAAAGAATGTTTCAGTCCTGCACAGGTTTGAGAAGCAGTATTCTTTAATAGGAAGAGGGATGGATGGATGGATGGATGGATGGATGGATGGATGAATAGGTGGGTGGATAGGTAAGTAGGTGGACAGATGAAGCAGGGGGTATGTGTGTGTGGACATGGATGAATGGGTAGCTAGGTAGGTATATGAATGGGCAGACAGATGGGTGGATGGATGAGTGGATGGATGGATGGATGGATGGATGGATGGATGGATGGATGGAAGGTTAGGTGAATGGATGGGTGGATGGGTGATAAACGGGAGGAAAGGGGAACTCGGTGGCTAGCTAACCCTGTTCCTATTTGAGTTTTGTTTGGCCTGTTACAGTGTTTTGAAAACACTTGAATTATTTGTTCTCATTTAAAGCACAGGAAATTTTACCTAAAATTCTGGATTTCTGCCTTCTCAAAAATTGGAATCTTTGGCAAAATCAAGCACGCATTCCTTCATGGCAACAATAGGCTGGAACCGGGTAATGACTGTCTGCTTTGGACGGGATGTGCATGCTTCAGTCCTCCAGAGTCCCCACTGCTCCACACGGGCTCTGACACCTGCCAACTCGTGCACGTTAACCACCTGCCCAGTGGGTATTTGTTAAGTCATGAAAGGCCAACTCAATACGTATAGCCCTTTCAGTAAGCAGGCACATAATACGTATACTATTCAGTGACTCTGCCCTGGGCCCTGAGAAGACTGTCTCCATGTCCCTTCTAGTGACTTCCACTGATGTAATCAATCTTAGAGGGTGGAGGTGGGGGTTCCTCTCTGGGCTCTGTAAGACCTAGGTCCTTGCCCCTCTGCACACCCATTCAGTGCTGCAGCAACCCCTTACACGGAGCTTGGCTTTCCATGCTTTCAGTTACCTGCGGCCAACCACGGTGAGGAAGCAGACGATTCTCCTTCCGATGTAGCGTCAGGCGGTCAGTGGTGGCCTGAAGCTACGTCTCAGCGCCCGTGTCCTGATCTCACTTCATCTCATCACGCAGGCACCTTATCGTCCACGTCATCATCGGAAGAAGAAGGATGAGTGCAGTGCAGTCAGGTATTCAGAGAGAGAGCGTGACCAGACCCACGTAACCTTTACTACAGGGCATTGTTAGAATTGTTCTATTATATTAGTAGTCATTGTTGTCCATCTCGTACTGTGCCTGATCTGTAAATTGCACTTTATCAGCGGTGTGTGTGTCTAGTGTATGTAGGGCGCAGCACCAGCCGCCGGGGGTCTTGGAACACACCCCCCCGTGGATAAGGGGAACAACTGTTCGGAGATCTAACCTCTTAGCAAGACCACTTAATGCATTTCAGGATCCAAATTCCCACATACCTATTCAGCCTTGCATGCAAACTCTATACCCCACTGCAAACTGGAATATCGAGACTGGCTTTCCCCCTAGGCAGGGCATGAACCAACAGTTCTTTGACTTTGCTCCTGCAATTTCCCCTGTCAGGAATGCGACCCCTCCCCCCACCCTTGGTCTGTCTGGTGAACTATTCATCCTGGAGGCCTCAGCTCAGGTGTGGCCTCCTCCTTGAAGCCTTCTCTGACCACTCTTTCCAGAAGAATGAGATGCTCCCTTCTCTCTACCTGCATCACTCGGACAATTGTACAAACTCAGCCCTGCGTGGCAGTCTCTTCCAGCAACCACTCCACTTCACCTGGACCCTCAGGGCTAAGCACGGTTCCTGGCAAGTGGTCAGTGTCCATACACACTTGTTGGATGAGTCATTAGCTCTGCTGTACTCACCTGGTCATTGAGATGTTTTCCTGAAATGTTTTATTGCGGTGGGCACTCGGGCTGTGTGCTGCAGAGGGCACCATGAACAGATCAAAATAGAAATGGAGCCCCTTGGTTGTGCAGTACACAGCAGGTGAACCTGCCCACAGCCCATCCTGGCAGTCAAGCCCCAAGAACAGAGTTAGCCCCCTCAAGTTCAATCAGGATGGACTCCATCTTATTTGCTACCTATGTGACTTCGGACAAGCTACCTAAGCTCTCTGTGGCTCAGTACCATCATCCATAAGAGAGGGATGGAGTCACTGATTGCTAGGTGGTAAAAGACGTATACTGAACAGTCTTTGATATCATCATCATCATCACCACCACCACTGCCACTTAGCAGTTCGGGATTACTTCAGTCCTAGACTCCAAAGACTCATTTGGCTCACATATCCTACAGACCCTGGAGATCTGGACAAGATTGGGCTGGATGCCCCCTCTCCTGTTTCAACATCTCATGGACTTTCAAAGACTCCCCCTAGGATTTCTCAGATTCCTGGGAGTTAGATTCTCAAGATAATTCCCTCTGTTTATGCCTACTATGGTCCATATCACTTTAAATCTGATGTGAACTTCCTTCCTTAACCTACCGTGAGCATGCATGCGTGTGTGTGCGCACGCACACGTGCACACACACCGCCCGCGGACACACAATTCCTCCTAAGCATCTGTGGGTATAGGAGAGTTTTCCCCATCACGGTGAGGTGGAGGGGAGAAATGGAAGAGAGTTTTGACCGCAGACTTGCAAACAACTTCAAATTCAGCCTCATGCTTCCCAGGGCTGGAGTGGTCCTGCAGCCACCCGACCAGCAAGACCTGCGCCCCCACTCTTCCCTGGTCTCCAGCCCCACACTTCCTCATGGTCACCTATCCACCTGCTCCCATCTGAAACAAAGGGACAGTTGCTCTCCTAGCCTCACTCAGAGCAGTTGAGCTTTGTCCTCTGTCACCTTGGTTCTTGCCAACACCCATGCTCCCGGGATGTTGCCTTCAACTCACATATGATTCATTGCCGAGAGAAATTCTGGGACCAGCTTCTCAGACATTGTAATTCTCACCTCTGTTCCCCTTGAGCAGGGCAGCTTCCCAGGCCTGCTGCCAGTCTAGTTGCACAAAACCTCTACTCAGAAGGGCCAGGCTTGGGGTTTCAAGCTATTTAGTCTGTCTTGAAATCTCTAGTGATTTTATATTGGCATTTGTGTTTTATAAGTGAAGGCCCATGGGTCTTCCCTTCTGTGAGGCTTGGAGCCCCGTAGCTCCCCCTCCTTCTACCTCCTTGCCCAAGGTTCTCATCTGCTTGCCCCCTACCCACCCCCCAGGACCCTGGACCTGCCTGACCTCCTCCTTCCCACTGCTGCCCCGTGACCAATGCCCCCTTTGCCTTGGGGTGGTGACCAGGTTGTACGCAGAAGGTCCACATTTACATTAATGATTTCACTGAAGGTATAAAAGAACTTGGCACAAAGATGGCCCATAAAAGTTCCTGTTTTATGCTTCCAGGCCGAAGACCTTTCCGGAACACAGCCCCATGTGTGGACATCTCCAGGCTTCTTGGCTTCCAGTTCTCCCACTTGTGAGTGGCTCCTCCATTTCACCCCGGACCTTGATAACAGGGTCCTTCCTCCTAGTTACATTTGGGTACTGCTGTCTCCTATCATTTGGCATCATGTAATCCAGAGGCTCTCACTCGAATCAAAGCCCTACCTGTTATGCTCCGTTATTCTTCTATTAATGCATTCAGTGCCGAGCTCTGTCTTCTTCCTCAGAGTCCCACTCTTCCTCGGTCTTTCGGTTCTCACCTTAGCTCCTGATAACCTCTGAGGTAGTATCTGTAACCTCTTTTCAGCTCTGACACCAAGGGTGAAGCTTGCCAAACTATTCTCCCTGCCCCAGCCCATCCCGCCTGCCTTCTGACTCCTCCTAAAGCTGAAGCCATGTCCCTCCCACTCTCAGTTCAGCCCCCCTTCCTAGGAGCTGGGCCCACAGTTAGTGGTCGGCACTGATGAGGTGGTCCAGGCTTGAGGACCTGATCCTCGCACAAGATCCTGGTTTATTTGATCCCTGAGGCCATGTTCTTGGAAGCAAACTCTCCCAGTGAGGGAGTCTGACTAGTCACCCTTGTCCCTGCTGGACCCAAGACCACCTTACACGTTCATGAACAGTGTATGGACTGGCCATCCTTAGGCAAAGACCACCGATCTCCTACAACCGAGGAGATAGGGTTCAAGGTGCCGCGGGGACAACCTGGGGGAAGGGAATCCCTAGAGAGGAGGTTAGGGCATGGCAGGCTTTCTGAAACTGTGGCTTTGCAGGGCCCCCAGCCATCCAAAAAATTGGATTCCTTAGCATTTAATATGTATTGATTAATGGGTGGAAAATACTGAGTTGATTGCCTATAACTAACTCATACAGAGTCTCAAAAATTAAATAAAAGGGAAGTAGACATGAGAGGCAAAAAGCAATTTCCTCCAAAAATTCAATTTGTTGTGTTCTCTGTGTCTGATTTCCTTTGGGTTGCCCCTGATTTCCTTGGGACCTCCCAAACCCCCAGTCTCCTCTTGTGTCTGGAGCCAAGGCAGGACGTGGGACATTTCTCAGGCCCAGGCTCTGCCAAGAACAGTGAGGTTGGCTCAGCAGTGAGGTCTTCCCAGGACACGTTTCCCACTGTCAGGGTGTGAAAGATGATCAGCCATTAGATTAATTCCTCATAAAATATCACTTAGGCCACAGCAGGTTAGCTAAATATGTGGTCTTAAGAATTACACAGAGCTTCTCTTTTGGCTCTAACAAAGAAGAAAAAGGCGGGGCAACAGGGGTATAATTGTGCAGAGACCTGTGGGGCTGCCCCCAGGCTGGCCGCCAAGTTACTTGAGGTCAGCATCATTGAACTGAGAGGACTGATGTTTCCCTCCCCTACCAGACTCCCCCTCCACCCACTAACACTGCAGATGCCTTCCAGCTTAGGTGGACGTCAGTGGAAATCTAGAGATTGCTGCCCTCCTGTCCTAGGGACAAAACCCAGCCTCCAATCTCTGTAGACTTTAGTGAAAGATGCCAGGAATGTGGAGTACAGAGAAATGAGGAGTATGATGAAACTGCTTTGTCAGAGGTACAGCAATGATAATAACGCAGATTCTTGTTTCATCACCAAAGAAGCATGACATTCACTATTCTCCCCCATGTGGCCTCTGCTCTAGCTGTGCTGGTTTCTACAGTATTCTTTGAACATAGATGACATGCCCCTACCTCAGGACCTTTGCACTGGCTATTTCCTTTGCCTAGAATACTTTCCTCTAGATAACAGCATGGCTTGCTCCTTCATTTTCTTTGGGTCTTTACAAATGTCACCTCCTCCATGAGGTTCTCCCTGCTTGCCTTATCAGAAGTTTCAGCAACTCTTCCTCCCTGCTTTATTTTAACTTCCTTAACCCTGATGATTATTTTCACTTGATATACTTTATTATTTAACTTGCTTATCTGTTTCCCCTGATAGATGTTAAGTTTCATGAGGCCAGGGATTTTTTTTTAAAGATTTTATTTATTTATTTGAGAGAGAGAGAATGAGAGATAGAGAGCACGAGAGGGAAGAGGGTCAGAAGGAGAAGCAGACTCCCTGCTGAGCAGAGAGCCCGATGTGGGACTCGATCCTGGGACTCCAGGATCATGACCTGAGCCGAAGGCAGTCGCTTAACCAACTGAGCCACCTAGGCGCCCGGGATTTTTTTTTTTTTTTATTTCATTCGCTACTATATCCTCAGCAATCAGAATAGTGCCTGGAATATAGTAGGTGCTCAAGAAATGTTTGTTGAATTAATGAGTTCATTGGAATGAGCCCATTGGAATTATATCTGGGTTCAGATGTGTGTTTGGTCAGTTAGAAACAGTGACACCCTGATACATTGTTTCACCTGAGTCTCCCTATCTGTAAATTGGGTGTAACACCTAGTCTATAGGGTTCTTGGGAAGGGCCAATGAGATCATGCGTGTTAAGGGCTGAGCTCAATGTCTGGCTCGGAGTAGAAAATACATAACCAGCAGCTATCTAGCTACTGTAAGAACAGTAAGTTGTTGATACTACTGAGAAGATTGAGAACAATTTAACAGAAACAGAAATAAAAATAGACGCCTCCAAATCTGCCTGGATTGGGGATGGCAGGCAAAACAAACCTGAAATGCAAAGAGGTCTGGGTATGCAAGTCTGTGTGTGTGTGTGTGTGTGTGTGTGTGTGTGTATACGCACACATACGTCCCATTCTTACAGAAATTTGGTTTCACCGGTTTTAATCCTCATCATGATTATTCTAGGCTCTCTCCTTGGACGTCCGTGCATACACAAGTATCGCAAACACCACACACGTGCACACACGCGTACAAGCATGAATATTCACACATGAGTGCGTCCCTCTACCCCACCCCACCCACACCTCCACGGGAGGGGCTCTGGAGTAGGGCAGCTACTCACTGTTTGCAGCTCGGAAGCCTTGGGAGAGAAATCACACCCTCACAGCCTTCATTGCACTCAAGTTCCCTCCTAGATACCGTCCGGGACCTAAGCAGGGCTCTCTGTCCCTCCTCCCTCACCCTCTTCACACCTCCGACTGAGCCTTCTGAGTGTTCTAGAAGGGATTCACTCCTTCTAGGCACAGAACCCCTCTAGCAGTCTGGCTACAAAGGGGAGTGAGCGAACTGGGGAAACATATGCCCATCCTGGCCTCAGGCATCGTGGACAGAAGACACACATTGAGCAGGAGAATCATTGTGGAGCCAGAATTTAAAAAGACAAAGACTTTCTGAAGAACTTCCCCATCGGGGCAAAGCACTCCAAGGTCCAAAGCAGGAAGCAGCTTTCAGGGCAGAGCAGCACCCACCAAGAACAGCTGGTGGAGTTGCACAGCCCCCAGCTTTTCCACCCCAACCCATCCTGCCCTCCCTGCCACAGTGAAAACAGCGTCCTGGTAAAAGCACTGGCTTCGGCCTCAGGCAATCTGGGAATCAGAATCTCAGCTCCAACCCTTGCTAACCATGAGAATGTCAGCAAGGTATTTAGCCTCTCTGAACCATGGTTTCATCATCTGTCAAATGATCTGAACAATACTCCCTTATAGTATTGCTGGGAGAATTTAAGTCAGAGCTGCCATGTATTATGGCTCAGGTTGTGCACTGCACAAATCCTAGGGGGGCACCATTGATAGAAGTTACAAAGTCAGTGACAGCCCTTGGATCGGGCAGGGCACAACTGTAGTAATACAGGTGTGAAATAATGTGTTAAAAGCTCCTCACATAAGCCTGGCACCTAATAAGTGCTCAGTAAGTGGTGGCCAAAACACAGGTTTATTAATTATAACTTTAATTAATTCAGGACACCCACAGAGCCTCTGACTGACATCATAGTTTCAGAGTAGGAAGTCGTAGACAACTTCAGTAGTGATGGGGATATGATGTCCTTGGGGATCTATTTTTATTGTTCTTTGGAGCCCAGAATTCAAGAAGTTGGTCATGGCTCTCTGCTTACCAGACATTTTCTTGGTGAGCCATCTGATATCTTATGACACCAGGATGCGTGTACTCTTGGACTCTTTCTGTCTTAATGAGGTAAGGTTTGATTTAAGCAGAGTGTCATAGCCCTTCTTCATCAAAATAATGTGCTTTCTTTCTTAAGTTAAAACATAATGTACAATGTCCAGTTAAACAGGTGACCTCTAAAAAAGAGCCTCTTCTAAAAGGAGATCTCCAGCCTCTGCGCTCATAGTCCAGAACCACCCCTTCCCCACCCTGGCAGATGGGGGATTTCGTTTCTGGTGAGGTCGACCTGTAGACATGAGGAACAGCCTAGAGTGGCACAAGACGTCTATTAAAACAGAGGATTTGCAGGGCCACCTGGGTGGCTCAGTCAGTTGCGCATCTGCCTTTGGCTTGGGTCATGATCTCAGGGTCCTGGGATCGAGCCCTGCATCGGGCTCCTGGCTCAGTGGGGAGTCTGCTTCTTCCTCTCCCTCTGTGATCCTCTCTCACTGTCTCTCTCAAATAAATAAAATCTTTTAAAAAATAAATAAAACAGAGGATTTGCTTTCTGAAGTGCTGTACCGTCAAACATGCTGCCCCTACCTGGCTGACTGTCAGACCTAGCCTACCCCCATCTAGACAGGAGCTTTGGGGGTTCTAATCAGCCCAGAAGACTGACTTTAAAATATGAGCAACTAGGAGTCCCCACTGAGACAGCCAGGTCCTAGCCAGTATGCTTACGGTGAAGCCCAGCAGCCGGCTGATCACATTGACAATCCACAGTTTCGAGCTTCTCTCCTAGATGTCCGTCCGACCCTGAGGGACATGTTTCAATATGGAAGACAGAGACTAAAACAACAATCTAAAAGAAATAAAGAAAGAAATGGAGGACAGGAGAAAGAGTGAACCAGAGAGAGGGGAGGGAGGAAGCAAGGGAGGAAAAAGGAAGGAAGGAAGGAAGGAAGGAAGGAAGGAAGGAAGGAAGGAAAGACAATTAACTCAGAGACAATTCAAACCAGGAAGCAAAATAACACTTCCCCCAAATTTCAATTAGTAGCCATAATAAGAGAAGGTATCGCAACTGCAAAACAAGAACGAGAGCTTGTAAAAAGAGAAGAACACCTAGACATTAAAAACGTGAGAGCAGAAAGAAAAACACAGTGGGCAGATGAGAAGATACGGTTGATAGAGAGGATAGAGAAACACAGACATAAGAACAGAGCTGGGAAATGAGAGACAATGGTACGGTCTGCCTGGAGATCCAAAGTCCAAATAATTAAAAGAGAAAAATGGAGGGGAGGACACATCAAAGAAGTAATAGAAGAACGTTCTCCAGAACTGAAGGGAGTTTGAAGGAGTGTTTGAACAGCCCAGCATAACAAAGGAATTCTCACATCAAAGCCTGTCATCTCCCAACTTCAGATCACCAGAAGTAAAGATCATAAAAGCTGTCAAGGAGAAATAGAGATCAGAATGGCATTTAACTAGAAGATTACAGAACAATGCTTTTAAAATTCGGGAGGAAAATTATTTCCAACTTGAATTCTCTAGCCCACCAAACTATCAGTCAGGAGTGAGTGTAGCATAGGGACATTTTCAGAAATTCAGAGTCTTAACATTTTTACCTCCTGTGTACCTTCACAAAGAAGTTACTGAAGGATGTGCTCCATCAAAATGAGGGAGTAATGTAAGAAAACAGGATGGAATCAGCAGGTCATCCAACACAGGGCAGGGGAGAAGGAATTTTTGGAAGGCTGGAAAAGGGAAGACCAGGAAAACAGCTGTATGAGGAAAACCAATACAGAGTAGGGCAGGAAAAGAGAGGTGTCCAGGCAGACTGTCTCTAGGGGTAAAAAAATGAAAGTGATAGACTAACCTGACATATTTGAGTGTGTAGAGGGACATTCTATAGTCTTATAGAAGATTTCACTAGATATTTGAAGAACACCAATTTTTTTAAGAAAAGCAATGAAGTACAAGAAAAATAAAACATTCCTCAGTTACCTCCTATAAAGCTAATAAAATGTTCTCTTCATAATACCTCTTGGAAAATTATGCCACTTTTCAGACAACAAGTATTTTCTGTCTTTCATTCTATTTTTGCTGTTGGGATAACATATTTTCACCCAGAAGCACACTAAATATAAGTGCTTTAGGAAGTGAGTATAATCTTAGGCAATGACACACTTGCCAGTTGATTCAAGTTTCCAGTCAGAGACCAGCATACCGGACAAATTTGAGATACTTGCCACGTTTGGATGAGCCCCAAATGTTCTGCTATTCAAGGAACACCAAGCCAGACAGACCTTCTACAGCACTTCCGTCTGTTGGGTGTGCGTGCTGTTTCTATGTGATTCGAAGCACTCTCATTTTCAGCCTTTACTTAACTCCAAAAGCATCTACCATACTCCAACTTCAAGTGTAGCCTGAGTGAAAGAGAACCATGAGCCCAAAAGTGTTGGTGAAGACAATGGTCCAGCAAGAACATGCTTTCCAGAGAATGATGCTCTCCTCCAACTGCCAAGCCCTCTTCCTCATTCGGCCAATAAAATAAGCCTTTGTTACATCACCTTACATATATAAAGGGTTTATTTACTTTCAACTTACTGTGTATTATTTATTTAAACTTGTTTTTATTATTCAGTGATATATTTTTCTCTCTGTGAAAATCATTTGGATGTCTTTTGTTGGGTTAGGATACAGCCATGTTTGCCCCATTAAAATCAAGGCAACTATTCTTTTCCACTTAACAGCTTTTCACTTGGTGGCAGGTCAAATTAAAGTCTTCAAAAGGTGTTTAGGGGGTGCCTGACTGGCTCAGTCAGTGGAGCGTGCAACTCTTGATCTCAGGGTTGTGTGTTTGAGCCCAACGTTGGGTGTAGAGTTTACTTTAAAAATCTTTAGAGGTGCCTGGGTGGCTCAGTCAGTTAAGCATCTGACTCTTGATTTCGGCTCAGGTCATGATCTCAGGATCCTGGGATCGAGCCCCCCATCGGGCTCCCCACTCAGCAGAGTGTCTGCTTGTCTCCCTCTCTCCCTCTTCCTCTGCCCCGACCCCCACTTGCACGCACTCGAGCTCTCTTTCTCTCAAATAAATAAATCTTTAAAAAAATAAAAATAAAATTCTTAAAAAAAATAAAAGGTGTTTAGGAAAGGAGATGTAAATACACAACTTGGCTTGACAGTGGACAATATTTATATGATCCTAATCATGAAAACAACAATATGAATTTAATAAAAGAGGTGATTTAAGCCATATAGGGCGTATGAGAGGAGAATTGTATGTGAGGGTGCCCTATTGAGGGTGAGTCTTCATCTTCCTTATTAGGAAGTCAACATATGATATATAAATCTGAAAAGTCAAGAATAGCAATATAAACAATTATTTAGAAAAATGGAAGTAAATACGAGGAGAAGCATTTAAAAGGGTTACAAGTGGTTGCATCTGTAAGCGAGGACTGGGGTGACGAGGTGGCAGGGACTGTTTTTTATAAGCTTCATGAGACTGACTTTTTAAAGTAATCACTTTGATAAAAATTAAAATCATGTTTAAAAACTAATAAATATTCATTGGAAAAAGTTCAGAAAATACACATATGAAAAGAGAATAAAATAAAAGCCATCCCTAGCGCCTTAACCCGGAGGCCACAGATGAAACATTGGCACATTAGTTTTGAGTCTTTCCACTATACATAAATATACGCACAGTTTTTTAAAGTGTGAGATCATATTGTTAATATTATTTGCAATGTGCCTTTTTCCCCTAAAAGTAACTGTGGGGAATTTTTCCATATCAATATTCATCCACTATATCATTTTAATGCCTGAATATTCCCCATCATATGGATGATACTATAATTTATTTAATTCAACCCAACATTAACCATTAATTATTCAATCAGCCTAATTCTCTCAGCAAACAAATGCAACTTTAGGTACTTTGGGAACGATAGCCAAAAATACTTTTCTCTACTCTGGATTCTATTGTTGTCATCAATCATTTCTATTTTACTTTACCAGCAAAAGAGTGAGATATTTCACTTGCTCTGAGATGTTCCCCTGACAATCCACACTGTTTTGTTTTTTAATTCTGTCTCCCCTTAAAAGTGTAAATGGAACGCATGTATGGTAGATGGCCGTTCTTGCCTGCCAGGGTCATTTTTCAATTTCGGGTAACAGCACCTCCATTTCCCTAGGTGGAAGCCCCTCCCCCCGCTCCTCCCGCATTGCTCCCCCCATGAGGTTTGGGTGAAACTGACCGCACCATCAGGTCCGGCCTCCTTCATCTTTCTGGCCTCCGTGAATCGTTCAGAGATGGATGTGTGCACAGAACTGAAGCAAGCCCAGAACGTGTACTGGGAACCTTAGGGAAGAGGAATTCTCTCTCTTTTCCCTGGGATCGCGGAGCTGATATAAGTTTAAGTCTAGAGTGGTGGAAGGCCATTTGCCATTACAAAGGAAGGGCCCGCCTGGGGATAAAGCCAAAGAGGAAGAAGGATCAGCCAAAGGATATAAAAAGCCAGATTCCTGGTAACACCTTTTGAGCGCCTGGTTCCAGCCGTGCCTGACGTTCTTGCAAAACAAGTTGTATGAATGAACACATTTCCCTTTTTTCTTAATCTCTTTTGGTTGGGACTAGCATATACTCCAAGTCAAATCGTTGGAACAGGACCGAAAACGAGAAAGTGAAAATTAAAAATTTCTCTCCTTAAGCCCTCCCACCAATTCTCAGTCCAAACCCCCCAGGGGCAGTCATGCTACTCACAGCGTCTTACCTCTGCTTTCAAAATGAGTCTGTGCATTTACAAACAGGCTAGTAGTCATAAATACCTAAACAGGGTCACACTGTCCACCTTATCCTGCCACTTGCATCTTCTACCTTACCCTGAAGGGAAGATTACCTCTCCTTACCACATCTAGACATTTTGTCCATTTTTTCTAAGCCCTATACAGACGCCTCCTCTTCTAACCAGTCCTGGACCGATGGCCATCGAGGTTCACCCCGTTTTCTACCACTAAAAACCAGCTGTGATGAGCATCCTTCTTATAGGATTACATGAGGCAAATCCAGAAAGCCGATGAAGCTAATGCTTCTGGGCCCTTGTCACCCAGGCCCCTTTGGGGGTCGGCTTAGCGAGAGGTATGTAAGTAGTTGCTGGCTGTAAGAACAGCTTCCAGAAATGCTCCTCCCGCCCCCCTGTGCCAATTAACCAGGCAAGATACAAAGGTTCAGGGTCATCAGTCCTAACTCAGTTAAAACAGGCCTGAGGAGAACAGGATGGAATTGTGGGGCGTGGAAGAGAAATGGTCCAAAATGTACACAGCCGGAGGCTAGTCCGCAGAAGGTTCTTCCAATCAGCACAGGTAGGAAAAGGGCTTTGTTTCTCACCCAAATCTGTTAGAAGCATACTTGATAATGCAGCACATATATACCACCATAAAAGTACCATATGCTTTTCTCTTTGATGGGCATCATGAAGAATAGAATTTATCAAAATTTCTCTTTGTAGGGCACCAATGTGTAGAAGTACCACAAACAGTGGGTATGTCTGTATGAAATGGGATGTTTTATGCATCAAAGCTATCAATAATGAAAAAACAAATTTCGATTTACTATGCTATAGGAAAGAGTGAATTGTCTTCCTATTCTAAAATACTTCAAAATTGTCATCCTATGTATAAGAAGTGATCAAAGCCTAAAAGAAATGTGGGGGGGAAAAAGCATGATCAGGGCACATCAGGCAGTAGATTAATAGGAATATGTGAGTTTTCTGAATTTTGTGATGCTTACGGTATTTGTCAGCTTTTAATAATTTGTTATTTTTGTAATAACAAAAATATTTACAAAAATATTTTGTAAATAAATATTCACTATTGTGCCTGACTTGTATTTATAGTTTTTTAAAGAGGCTCTCAAAAACTGCATGCGCTTCAGGCCCTAAAACACTTGGATCTGCCCCTGCAAAATGGCTGGCCTGCAGGATCTGGAGGCAGACCACCCAGCTTCTCGTCTCGGCCGGGCCATGGCTATCGACTGAATGTTCATGGCCCCCAAATCCATATGTTGAAACCTAATCTCCAATGTGATCGTATTCGGAGGTGGGGCCGTTCGGAGGTGATTAGGTCGTTAGGATGACGTTCTCATGGATAAGATCAGTGACCTTATAAAAGAGACCCCAGAAAGCTCCTCGCCCTTTCCACCAGGTGCAGACAACAGCAAAAAGACAGCCGTCGGTACTCGGCCATGCTGGCAACTTGGGATTGGACTTCCAGCTTCCAGAGTTGTGAGAAATATTGTTGTTAATATTGTCTGTGGTATTCTGTGATAGCTGCCCAGACAGACTCAGAGAGCCACCTACCAACGCTGGGACCCTGGGCACGTTACTCCCCTTTTCGGTACCTCAGTTTCCTTATTTGTGAAATGGGGATAACACAGGGTTGTGCGGATGGAATGAATTAACACATTTATAGGACCTGGGAATCAGTAAAAATCCATATCATCTACGTTTATTCCTTATGTACTTGTGCAGATAGCAAGATAGGTTCCTAGAAGTATGGGTAGAAGGGTAGTGATTTTAGGAAAGAACGCAAAACTGCCCTCCGTAAAGCTCCGCCATCTTCCCCTCGCGCTGTACGCGTCGTGACGTATATCAGAACAGTGGAGTCAGGAAACCCATTCCAGGTGAGCCTAAGGCTGTGGCCCTCACCACGGTCCGGACTAGTCCAGTTCCCTGCACCTGGACAAATCAAGTCGGTTGGTGGCTGCTAAGAATGCTGGGCCCTGCTCCTCAGGAACGCGTCCTGCAAATCCTCTGAGCAGCTCACATTCACCAAGTACCCCGCCTTCGTGGAGCTCCGTGGCCCTCTAGGTTAGGCATGGCGAGATGGAGGTTAGTCTTTTATGGGAGAAACTGTGGCTCAGAGAGGCAGGGGAGTTAGGTCAAGTCAGCCCAGCAGGTAAGTATCAGGGACAGGAGAAAGGATTCAGGTCTTTTGGAAACCTAATGCCTTCCCCACCACACCTTGTGGCCTCTCCAAAATCCTTACATTAAAATGAAAGATACTCTTTCAAATGAAATAGATTCACGATGAAATATATCCTTCCCTCCGAATTAGTTGTGAAGAGCAGGCATTAGGCTATATTACATACTAAGAGTGCGCTTTTTAGAAGAGTAAATTTAATTGCAGCCCCTTGATTCAAATCAAATCCACTCTGTTTTAAACTTTCAATTACGGTAAGAGAGAGCTGTAGAGAATGTCCTTTCCATCCTAATTTGAGACCTCACCCGGCAGCTCTATTTGTACTTCTATCTTTAAAATCCTGCCTCCCCCACCCCCCAGTCTTGTTATCTTCTCTCTGACTTACCAAACAAACCTAGTCCAAAAATTAGAACTGACTAAATGCCTAAGGGAAGAAAGGAGAAAGCTCAAAATCGGTGGAGTCTGTTCCCACATGTTCAGACTAATTTAACTTTCTCACATGACAAATTAGAAAGGAAAAGAAAAATTTGCATAGAAGGACAATTAAAAATAAACTAAAGGTGTCATTTGTTCCAAAGGAGGACAGGATTCCATAATTTATTCTTAGGTGGATGGAGTAAGTTTCTGGCAAGAAGGAACTAATGGGTGGATGCTTCTGTTCTCCTGTGTCACCAGGCAACTGGGAGCTTGATCACAAAGTGACTATCAGCCCACAGTGCGCTGCGCCCTGGGCCTCTTCGGCAAGCTGGGCTAAGCACCCTGTTAGTGCGTCCAGCTCCGTGCTCTCTAGCCAACGGACAACGTGAGAATACCCAGGTCCTCTGAGAGTCCATTCACGTCCAGCTGTAGAGGAGATAGACAGACAGATAGATGATAGACAGACAGACAGAGGTATAGATATAGATGATATAGATCTAGAGAAACTGATATGAATGAATCAATGAGAGGCTCCTCAGCAGGGAGATTTATTTGGATGTGCAACATGGTGGCTCCTAGACCACCTTCTCGCTTGCCCACCCTGGTAATTTCTAGTAACTCTCTCCTTCCTCAAAGCTCTAAGAATACTCAAAAGACCTGCTCTGCAAGTATAATTATGGGGTGCATTTTTAACATGTGGGACTTGGTATGCAGTAGCCACTTGTCTTTCCAGCTGTCAGAGGAATTTCTTCTCCCTCCTTGGCAAAGAAAGGATGCCTTAAATCATCCAGAGATGTGCCTCTCAAAATGAGCTTTATGAGCACTCAAAGGTCAATTAACCCTAAGTCAAAGCTGGCAAGCTCCCTCCCTGCTTCCCGGTGGCCAGGAAGAAGAGAGCAGAGACCCAGGGTGGGGCCTGAAGTTGCTGAGCATCTGGTTAAATATCAGCTCTAATAATTCGTTAAGAATAAGTAATAGAAATGTACTCTGGTTGTTTTAATTAAAATGAAATGCAGGTGTATATTGAAAGGATTTATGAGAGCATTGAGAATCCCAGGAAAAGCTGAATTTAAGAACTTCAGCGAGAGTAGGTACCCCGGCAGCCCTGGGAGTCTGGGTAGCAGGAGCTAATAATGGGCAGGTGTATCAAAGGATTGCCTTTGAGAAAAGTCTGTTCAAATTATTTTCCTATCAGTTTGCTCCACCTGATTCAAACTGGCGGGGAGAACATCTGGTTAGCTCCACCTTGACCCAGGCAGGCGACATAAGCAGGAGGAATTCCCCAAAGGCAAGCTGCTATTATTTCTAAAAGGCCAAATAGATGTGGGCAGGCAAAAGCAACAGATATCCACTATGCTTTCGTTTCTTTCTGTAACCCAGAGAAAAGTGTATGTCACCCCACGTGCACTTGGGCCCTCCTAAAATACTGAGGCCCAACACATGACACACCCCGTACTGTATTTCCAGGAACTAAGGATTGTACACAGGAATGAACTTTCCTCATGCCTACCTCACGCATCAAGAACAAGGTGACCTAAACCTTCAGAGGAGACGAGGGGTCTGGACAGGTGAACAGCTCATCGCAGTGTAGTAAGAGCCAGGAGAAGGAAGTGCAAGGCACTATGGGAGCACATAGCAGGGCACTGGCCTGACCTTGACGCACGGAGGCTGCAGGAGGAGTCGAGGGTGGGTGAGAAGTTGGCAGTCTATACAGAAATAATGGGATGAAGGCAGAAGAGGAGCCCAGGATACCTGGAGGGGTGCTGGAAATTGTTTAGTTGACCAGGAGCACGGGGGTTGGAGTAGGTTGAGCTATGGACCCCAACTCTGAGAGTGAAAAGTGCATCTCCCTGCATCGCTGTTGACAGGGTCCTGAAACCTGGTAGATGTGTCAGGGTGTCAATCTTAAGGGGCATCTTAAGAACTAAGGTCTTGGGCATTAGGTGTTCCAATTGCCACCATAAGCTTCTGCCACTGCCACAAGAACATGCCCAGCTTGTCTGCTGGTCTAAGGAGGTTGAGAGACACATGGAACAGAACCTTCAGGCCAATCCACTATCTGCATCTAGAGGTAGAGCCACTCAGCCAACCCCAGTTTATTTCTTTATTTAATTAAAGTAGGCTCCACACCCAGCATGGAGCCCAATGTGGGGCTTGAACTCATGTCCCTGGGATCAAGACCTGAGCTGGAATCGAGTCAGATGCTTAACTGACTGAGCCACCCAGGTGCCCCAGCCAACCCTTTATATCGCCCAAACCCCAGCTGCCATAGCCTGCAGCAGAGTGGCCCCAGCTGATCTCAGATCCATGAGAATAAATGACTGCTCGTTTAAGGCACTGAGTTTGGGGGGCCATTTGTTAGCAGCATTACTGGGACAAGGGTTGAGGGATAAAGGGTGAAAAAATGAAGTCTAAGAAAGGACTGGAGAGGTAAGCAGAGACCTAATCATGAAGGGCCCTGTAGACCTCTGAACTTGAACTTTATTTTAAGGGCAATGGAATCTGTTAAAATGTTTTAAGTAGGGAAGTTACACAATCAAATTTCCTTTTTCAAAAGCTCACTCTGGGGTCCGTAAGATGGGCAGGGTTGGGCGGGGGAGGGCGCTGCGGGAGGCCGAGAGAGGTGTCCTAGAGTTCTCAGACCCACAGTTCTCGCAGGTGTTTGCCCCATCCCGCACACCTTCCGGGCATGGATGACATTCCCACTTGTTCCACAGTTCCACTAACATGTGCTGGTGGTGTCAGACTTTTAAATGTTAGTCATTCGAGTGGCTGTGCACTGTTATCTCATTATGACCACAACTTACTTTTTCTTGATGACTAGTGAGTTTGAGACCTTATTGATGTGCTTGTGGGCTTTTTCTGTGTCTTTGACGAAGTGGCTATTTAAGTCTTTGGGCTGTTAGCTACAGCTGATTGTCTTCTTATTGAGTTGTGGGAGTCCTTTATATATGCTGGATTCTTTGTCGGATTGTATGAGCAAATACTTTCTTCTAGTGTATGGCTTGCCTCTTGACTTTTTTTCATGGTCTCTCTACTGAGGAAAAGTTTTAATTTTTATAAGATCTCATTTATTAAATTTTTCTCTTATAGCTAGTGTTTTCTGTCTTTTCTAAGAAGTCCTTGTCTATCTCAAATTAGGGATGATATTCTTCTGTTTCTTTATGAAGCTTTATAGTTTTAGCTTTTAACTTAAGGTCTCTGATTTATAGTGAACTAATTTGGGAGTATGCTGTAAGGTGGGGTCAAGATTCATTTTTTCCCCCATATGGATACCCAGTTATTCTGGCACCTAAAAAAACAAAACAAAACAAAAACAAAAACAAAGATTTTACTTTCCCCATTAAATTACCTTAGCTCTGACATAAAAACTTAATTGACTGTATATATGTGGATCTATTTCTGGATTCTATAATCTGTCCCACTGATCTATTTATCAATTTTTACACCAATCCAACGTCGTCTTAATTACTGTAGTGTCATAGTAAGATTTGAAATCAGGCGATATAAACCATTCAACCATGTACTTTTTCAAAATTACTTGACTGTTCTAGAACCTTTGCATTTCCATATAAAATCTTAGAATTAGCTTGTCAATTTCTACCAAAAAAAAAAAAAAAAAGCACTGCTGGGGTAGGAATTGTGATGTTTCTATGGATTAATCTGGGTAGAACTGACATCTTAACAGTATTGAATCTTCCCATCCTTGAACATGAAATATCTCTTTATTTAGATCTTTAATATTTCTCACCAGTGTTTTGTAGTTGTCTATATGGAGTTCTTAGATACCTTTCATTAACTTTGTTTCCAAGTATCTCATCTTTTGGATGCTATGATAAGTGATATTGAATTTTTTGGTTTATTTTCCAACTGTTTGTTGCTCTTTTATATAAATGCCATTGATTTTTGTATATTGACCCAGTATCTTGCAATCTTTCTAATGTTAAATCTTACATAACGGGGATAAACTCTACCTGGTAATGATGTATTATATCCTTTGAAAATATTCAATTTCTTTGATATTTCATTAAGAAATGTTGCAAATAGACACAGGAGGGATATTAATCTGTAATTCTTTCTTTGTAATGTCCTTGTAATGTCTTTAATTCCTTATTAGAGTTATGCACGATGCATAAAATGAGCTGGAAAGCGTTTCCTCCTGCATTGTTTTCTGAGAAAGTTTGTGTAAGAGGGATATTATTTCTTCCTTAAATGTTTGATAGAATCTACCGGTGAAGTCATGTGGGCCTGGAGTTTCCTATGGAAGTGCTATTAATTACAAATTAAATTTCTCTAATAGATATAGAATTATTCATATGTTATACTTATTTTGTGAATTTTGTAATTTGTGTCTTTCAAAGAATTTGTTGATTTTATGAAAACGTTCTAATTTAGTGACATGAGGCTGTTAGATGTCGTCTTGTCTTTTAACAACTGTAGTATCTTTAGTGTCCCATCTTTCATTCTAGATACTGGTAATTTGTTTTGTCTTGATTACCTGGATTAGCTAGAGATTTACCCTTTTCATTATTCTCTTCAAAGAAAAATTTCTGGTTTTGTTGATTTTCTTCATTGTTTGTCTACTTTCTATTTCACTGATTTATATTCTATTATTTCCTTATATTTCCTATAACTTGCTCTTTCTAGTTTCTGAAAGTGAATGAAGGCTTATATAAATTGATTTTAACCCTTTTTCTTTCCTGATATATGCATTTAGATGAACATTTTACTCTACTTCATTAGCTGAATCTCACAAATTTGGGTATGTTGTGGTTTTATCATCAGGTCAAGACATTTTCTCATTTTTCTCATGATCTCTTCTTTGATTCATGGTTATTTAGAAGTGTGTGGTTTACTTTCAAAATATTTAGATTTGCCAGAGATCTTTTTGCTCTTGATTTTTATTTTAATTCTGTTATTGTCAAGCATACACTATTTATGATTGCAATCATTTGAAATATATTGAGATGTGTTTTTTGGCCCAGTTTATGGTCTATTTGGGGAGTGTTCTATGTACATTTGGAAATAACACATACTCTGCAATTTGTTGAGTTGTGTTCCATACAATGACAACTAGGTTAACTTTGCTGATAATCCTCTATATCTTATCTTTTGTTTGTTTGTTTGTTTATACATTCTATCAATTCTTGAGAGGAGGATAAACCTCTCCAATTCTTATTGTGAATTTGTCTATTTCTCTTTTCAATTCTATCAGTTTTGCATTCATGTATTTTGAAGCTTATTAATAGATAAATACACATTTAGGAATTGCATGTCTTCTTAGTGAATCAATTCTTTTGTCATTATGTAATGTTCCTTTTTATCTCTGGTAATTATCCTTGATTTTGATATTAATATACCCACTCCTGTGTCTTTACAACCAATTATTTCATGGTTATCTTTTCTACTCTTTTACTTTTAACTTGTATGTGTCTCCATGTTTAAAGTGTGTCTCTTATAAACATTATATAATTGAGTCTCATTTTTTAAATCCAGACTGGCATATTGTTCTTTTGTTCTTTTTGTTAGACTGTCTGGTGTATTTAATAATTTTTTTAAAGATTTTTACTTATTTTTTTGAGAGAGAGACAATGAGAGACAGAGAGCACAAGAGGGAAGAGAGTCAGAGGGAGAAGCAGACTCCCCACTGAGCGGGGAACCCGATGCGGGACTCGATCCCGGGACTCCAGGATCATGACCTGAGCCGAAGGCAGTCGCTTAACCGACTGAGTCACCCGGGCGCCCTGGTGTATTTAGATATAATGGAATTAGTGATTTGGTTGGTTGATTTCTACCATCCAGCTACTTGTTTTCTCTTTGTCCCATTTGTGCTCTTTTTTATTTCCTTCTTTTTTTTTCAAAGATTTTATTTATTTATTTGAGAGAGAGAGTGAGAGAGAGAGCCCAAGAGGGGGGAAGGTCAGAGGAAGAAGCAGGCTCCCCAGTGAGCAGGGAGCCCGGTGCGGGACTCGATCCCGGGACTCCGGGATCATGAGCTGAGCCGAAAGCAGCTGCTTAACCAAGGGAGCCACCCAGGCGCCCTCCTTCCTTCTTTTGGATTAAGTAAATGTTTTCTAGCATTCCATTCTATCTTCCCTACTTGCTTTTTAGCTATGCCTCTTTGTTTTAATTTTTAGTGGTTGCCCTGGGGACTAAAATAAACTTACTTTAGTTATTACAGTCTACCCTGAATTGATTTTATTTAATTTTTTTTAAGATTTTATTTTTAAGTAATCTCTGCACCCAACATGGGGCTTGAACTCACAACCCTGAGATCAAGAGCCGTGCGCTCTACTGATGGAGCCAGCCAGGTGCCCCCAACTTGAGTTGATTTCATAGCTTTCACATTGAACAACCATACACAATGGACTTTCATTTACCCCATTTAACCTTTTGTGCTACTGTTGCCATACATTTTGCTTCCACATGGATTATAGACCTCACAATGCTTTGCTACCATATTTGGTTTAAGCAGTCTAAAAAATAAGAAGACTGTCTGTTGTATTTATACCCAACATGTTTTCTATTTCTGATACTCTTCTTCATATAGATTTGATATCTATGCAATCATTTTCTTTCTGCCTGGGGAATTTCCTTTAACATTTCTTATGCATGTATACTGGTGATTAACCCAGCTTTTCTTATCTGAAAATGTCTTTTTTCTACCTTTATTTTTAGTAAGGCTATTGCTGGATGTAGAATTCTAGGTTGACTGCAGATCACATTTCCTTGCTACTTTGTATGTCTAACAGTTTTTTTTTAATGTTGGACATTATGAATGCTATTATGTTGAATTTGGATTATGTTGTTTTCCCCTGAAGAATGTTGAGTATTGAGTGTTGAGTTATTACTTTGGCAAGCATTTAATTTATTTGTGGTCTAGTATGAGCCTATTGAGGCTTTTTTATTTTTTTTAAATTTTTTAGTATTTATTTATTTATTTGAGAGTGAGAGAGAGTGTGCACACACATGAGCAGGGGGTAGGGGTAGAGGGACAAGCAGACTCCCTGATGAGGGGGCAGCCCCATATGGGGCTTGATCCCAGGACCCTGAGATCATGAGACAAGCTGAAGTCAGACACCTCACTGACTGAGCCACCCAGGTGCCCCTATTGAGGCTTTTTAAAGCTTTGTTATTGTGGGTCAAGAATTGTCCATGTGCTAGGGCTAGAATAGTCCTATTCTTTGGATTGGCCTTTCTGGGGTCTCAACTGAATGCCCAGAGTGTTCAATAATATAGCTACACTGTGTGTTAGCAGCTCTGTCTTCCATCACTGTGTAACCTCAAGAATCTCCCTCCAGTTCATAGTCTCTCTCACTCTCCTCCATCTAGTCCTTCAGGGGTTGTACATTCACACCTTGGTATCTGGCCAAAGATTGAAAGAGACCTGAATGCAGATTTCTGAGGCAACTTCTCTGTTGAGTTCTTTCTTCTTTGATATCTTACCTCATAAATTCTGGCCACCTCAGCATCCTGAACTCTGTCAACTCCACACAGTGAGATCACTGCTGCCTTTTGGAGTCTACTTTCTTGTGCTGCCATTTGCAAAGTGTGCTCTGGCAGGAAATTAGACTGAATGTAGAGGTCACCTCATGTGTTTCCTTTGCTCAAGGTTCACTGGTCATGTTTTCTGTAAATCTTTACGTGCATTGAGTAAAGCTCTTGGCACATATTACGTGCTTAGTAAGATGTTTTTAAGGAGGAGGGCATGATGAATTTGGCTCATTTAAGTCCTATTTCTGGAAATACCCCCACGGCTATTCAAATAGCCTCTCCAGAGAGTCAGGCTCCATCTCCTCCGCCACTCCCAGTCCCACCCTCCCAAGGGGTAATCAACTTTCTCTTCAGAAGTCACCAAGCAGTTTTTTGTGCATTTGTGTTACTCAGTTTGTAAAGGTTTGAGCAGTCAGAGAACCATCAGAATTACATTCATCCAGAGTTAGGAAGCACACTGTTCTCTGGGAGATCTGATATACCTTTTCCAAATCAGCTCAATGCTCTCTGGAAGAATTATGGATGGGGAGAGGAGGCTGTGAACAAGCTGGCATAAATCATCATTCAGAATGTATCCTTGAAGCCCTGCATATGGTTTCTCTTATTACCAAGAAAAGAGTGTCTGAGGTTGTTCAAAGAGAGATCCTGAAGGGAGGAAGAAGGCAGCTCCCCACTGGGTCTCCTGAGAGGGGAAAACCAGGTTGGGGAGACGCTTGGGCAAAGAAAATCCCCAATGAATGTCTACTGGCTCCTTTTATTCACCTCAGACACCCAGCTCTGCTTTAGCTTCCCAGGACCCATTTTCTGGACCAGTGAACCAAATGAAAGCTAGGCCATTTTCTTTTGTTTCCATCTTGACTGGGAATATCAGGTCTCCAAAGGAAGGATTATTTCAAGACTACTTTGGAAATTACGTTTGGAGATTTCACACTCTGCCATTATTTATCATCTTGCCCCCACCGATGCATACACTACTAGGCAAACAAGGCCATCCTCTCTTCTGAGAAAGATGTGTCATTTGGTTTTGTGGCCTAATGACCCCATTCTTGCCCTCGAGACAATGAAGGGGTGCTTTGAGTTTGGAATTCTGATAGTTTGGCCACTGTAATTTAGATTTCCAACTTGGATTTCCTGTTCACCTACAAGCACCACTTTCCCCCTGCCTGCATTTTGGTTCAAAAGCACAAGACAAACAAGGGATTGAAAAGACTTAATGTGTGAGAGTTTTAATTTTCCTCTGAGGGAAAGAAACACAACAAGTAATGATTTTCCTCCAAGCAAACAAACTGTTTTCCATATGTCTCCAAGAGAAAACTGCTTTTCTGTTATTCTGCATGTTCCACAGATGATTCCATTGGGGAGATCCTAGGAAGCAGCACATTTTCTCATGTTGCAGGGAAAATGCGTTTTCCAACTCATAGTCTCTATGCTCTAATAATTGGCTTCGAAGCGCCCACTCCAACTCTGCTTCTGAAAGGGAGCCAGAGAACGAGGAGCAGCAGGGTTTGGTTTCTACAAGCTCGGAGGGCCACTGGAGTGGGGCCCAGCAAGGCCTGGCCTTATCAGCTGGAGACAGATGGTGTTCCATGCTCTTGCCCCCACCCCCAGAGTAGTTGGGGGTGGGGGGGGCATACACTCTGCAGAAAGGTGGTCCAGAAATAACTTCTGCAATGTAGCTTTCTGGACTCTGGCCCCTGGGACACCTGTGGCCCCACCGCAAACCTTGGAAGTGGAGCCCGGTGTGGGGGGCCCTTCACATCCTTGCTAGAACAACAAAGTCTTTGGTCCCTGGCCTTGCCCTTCCCCTACTTTCCTACCCTCAATTGTTCCTTCATTGCTTTTAGGATAAGGTCCATACTCTTCAGATTTTCTCACGAGGTCAGTTCTCAATAACCTAACCTAATTCTGCTGTATCTTTATTCTCACCTGTCATTACTCCCTCTGCAATTTGCTCTCCACACCCCTCCCCAACCCCTGCCTCTTTCTAGCCTCCAACATACAGAAGTATTTGCAGCACCTTGAATGTACTAGACTCTTTTGGCTTAGGGTGTTGTTCCTGAGAACAGGAATAATACACACATGTCCCACCTCAATAATTCCTATTCCTACATCAAATCTCAACACAGGATCGCTTCCTCCAGGGAGCCTTCCTTTGAGGCTGGGGAGGTATCTGTCCTACTTGCTGCCACAGTTTGCTGCACTCATCATATCACAGTTACTCACTGGCAAGTATTTACTGAGCATTATACGTGGCAGTCAAGTGCTAGGCACTGAGCGTATACTGGAAGGAAAATGGTAATAAACAAGTACTATAACCAAATAAATGAGGAACTACTTTTTATATTAAGTACTGGGAAAGAAGAGAGTATAGAAATGGAAAACAAGGAGGAAAGACTACCTTATCCTATTTTATTCTTTTGTTTTTCAAATTTTTATTTAAATTCCAGTCAGTTAATATACAGTATAATATTAGTCTGGCATCCTTTGTTATTCCAACTTCCTCTCTACCTCTCTCTCTCCGTTGGACAGCAAGTTTCTTGAGAGCAGAAATCTGTATTAATCACTTATTTCTGATGCCCAGTACAGGACACGGCTTATAGAAGGCACTTGCAAAGAGTTTGTGGTGTGAAATATAAGCATTTTTCTGTTCTATTTCTGGACACATTTTTAACTCTGCTAGAAATGGAAAATTTCAAATTTTTTTCCCAGGAAAAGTAAACTAGGTAGTTAAAGGGACACAGAACAAAGACCCTGGTGCATTTGGGAATCACCCTCCCTCCCTAACCTCCCATGCACCTCTCATTACTGGCGTGATGGTATAGTGGTTTTAAATCACATCCTTAAATTCTTTGACAACACTCCCTCAAAAGATATAGCCTGATTCCCTTCACCTTCAGTGTAGGCTGGTCTTAGTGAGTAGCTTCTAACCAATTGGATACTGCAGAAATGATGATGTGTCCGATTTGAGGCTAAGTCATGACACACAAAGATACCGCTGCTTCCATCCCTCTCTTCCACCCTCTGGTGCCATGTTTTAAGGACACCGCATTCTATAGAGAGACCCAGGTGTTGAGGAACTAAGGCCTCCTGCTAATAGGCAGAGGAGTGACCATCTTGGGAATGAGGTCCATCAGTCCCAGTCAGGCCTTCAGATTCATACAACTCTGACCACAACCCTGGCCACAACGTTCTGAGACACCGTCAGCCACAAGCACTTCACCCAGATGCTCCCAGATTCTTGACCCCCGGAAACCTAAATGTTTGTTTTAAACCACTAAGTTTTGGGATCATTTAGTATGCCGTGGTGGATCATGAACATAATTTGTCTGCACTCTTGAATTTATGTAGAAAGAAGAGGGAGTTAGCTAGGCCTCCCCTGTGGTGGAAGGCTCTTCCATTCCAGACAGGAAGGGAAGGTTAGTCCACAAAAGCAGGAGGGTAGTTACTTCCTTATCCTTAAGGAGACTGGACCTACCTTGGGATCCTGCATTTCCAGCCTTCTCTATCCCATTCCCTCATGACCCTAAATGAGATGAGGACACAATGTAGGCATGTGATTTATCATGCATGCCTCTTGAAAACTTTTTATGTGCTTAGCACCGTTCAAATGAATTTTGCAGAAATTCATTCATTTAAAATGCCTCGCAACAACGCTATGAAGTACTATTGTTGTCCCAGTTTACAAACGGGCAACTGAGGCACTGAGCAGTGAACTAACTTGCCAAGCAAGTTTTTAATATTGGAGGAAAGGCCCTAACAGAAATGAAAGCCCACAGTATGACACGCATTTTAACAGACACTTTTATTGTTTCACTGAATCCACAAAAGAGATATACAAGGAATAGATCAAAGCCCTGTGTTTTAATGATAACCAAAGTGAGGCCCAGGGAGGTTGAATGATTTGCCCAGGGTCACACAGGAAGTGGCAGGTGTGGGTGCGAAGTCAAGGGTTTGCTGCCTCCAAAGCCCTTTTTCCTCAGTACCCGGCCGCCTCCCTGTTCCTACCCCCTCTCCCAGGTCTCATCTTCAGATGTGCGTTTGGCAAATCCAGAAAAATCACCCAGGTGCTGGCCAGCTGCCTAAATGGGAAATGAAGTGACAGTCCTGAATTCACACCTTCCCACGCACCTCCAGGCAGCTGTTATCTGCACCCAAATCTATGCCAACACACTTTACCACAAGCCTGGGATAAGAGACAAGTGAGCAAAACAGGCAGGGAGGAAGCACGCCAAACGGGATGCAGTAGAACCCCGCATTTGTCTTCGATGCGGGAGTTCAATAAATTCAGAAGCACCTGTGCTGTGACATTCCTGAGGCTGAAGCTACCACTGGGCTTGGCTCCACTTCCTAGGTTGCGGCAGGAATTCAGAGAGCTCTCTCCTGTTAGAGAGGCCAGCCTCAGGACAAATAGCGAAATGAGTGAAATTTGTACTGTGTGCCTATCTACCTGCCTGCCTCTGTCTGTGGAGTGGACAAGCTGCTTCGCTGGACCTAGCAAGCTCTTACTCAGCCATGTTGGCTCCCTCCCCTTGCCCCTCTCTCCCTTATTCTGGGCTCCCACCCCAGGGTTGGAGACTGCCCTCTGACTTAACATAGAAGCTAAGATGGCTTCCCCATGAGCTAGACACAGTTAGCCCTCCTGGCATTTCTCTTAGGAAATGATTTGTGACTTTTCTCTTGATAACTTGGGATGACAGAGTTTTGCCATGATACAGGGAAAGAAGAGAGCGGTGTGGTCCCACCCTCAAGGACTTAAGAATCCCCTGGACTGTGAATTAGAAATCTAGACCCCAGTCAGAAATACAGCAACTCTGAGTCACCAGGTGCTCCTGTGGTTCTGCATGTAAACCATCTGCTGACCATGCTTAGAGAAGCTGAGAGAAAATCACCATCTAGAATGGACCCATTAGCCCTGGATTAACAAGAGCTCCAGGCAGTCAAGGAAGGCATCCCAGGGGTACCTGGCATCTGTAGTTGGAGCACGTGACTCTTGATCTTGGGGTTGTAATTTCGAGCCCCATGTTGGGTATAGAGATTACTTTAAAAATAATAAAATTGGGGCATCTGAGTGGCTCAGTCGGTCAAGTGGCTGACTCTTGATTTCAGCTCAAGTCATGATCTCAAGGGCCTGGGACCTGCTCAGGGCTCCTTGGTCAGTGGAGAGCCTGCTTGAGGACTCTCTCTCTCCCTCTCTCTCTACCCTTCCTCTCTCTCTCTCAAATAAATAAATCTTTAAAAAAATAAAAATTATTAAGACCCTGGTTACCTCTAACCAACAGAACATAAAATTTTGTATTCCATTGAGAAGGAAACAAAGTTCTAAAAAGAGAGATGAAGGTAGAACTTTCTACAAAATTAAAAGGGCAATTGCCTTTTTATCCTTACAGAGACTTGGCCTTTCTTTGAGATCCTTCAGAGCTTTCTAGGAGCTAGTTTTGTCCATTTTTTATTTATATCTGTAGTAGACAGAATTTTGGTGCCCACGACCTTTGCTTCTGACATTACAGTTAAGTTACACAGGCAAAGGGACGTTGTAGTTGTACTTAAGGTTGCTAATCGGTTGACTTTAAGATAGGAAGATTATCCTGGATTAACTGGGTGGGCCCAATGTAATCACATGCGCCCTTCAAAGTGGAAAAGCCTGGCAGAAGGTAAGGTCAGAGAGATTTGAAGAGCAAAAAGGATTTGGCACACTGCTTCTCACTCAAAGACGAAGGGGCTCTGTGAGGATGAGTACGAGTGGCCTTAAGGAGCTGAGAGAGACATCCACATCTGACAGCCAGCCAACAGGGACCTCAGTCCCACAGCCCAACTGATTGGATTGGATTGGATTGGATTCTCCCAATACCCTGGATGAGTTTGAAAGTAAAAGCTTCCCTAGAGCCTTCAGACAAGAGCTCGGCTATCTGACACCTTGATTTCAACCTCCGGGTCCACTGATCAGAGTTCAGAAGAGCCTGTGTAGACTCTTGACCTCCAGAACTGGGAGATAGTGAGTGCTGTTTTGAGTTGCTGAGTGTTCGTTAGACAGCACTAGAACACTAAGAGTATCCAGCTGCTTTTCTTTTGTGAATGTTTTGGTTTGGTATTTTTGGTTGGGTTTGGTTTTTGGTGTTCTAGGACCTGAATTCATTGTCGAATGGCTGTTCCCAGACAAGCCCCCTGCCTCTCTTTGAAGACCACATCAGATTCCACTTCCTGAGGGTATCTTTCCCCCACAGAGCCATCCTTTGGCATTAGCTATGATGGTCTTTGCTGAAAAGGTCCTTATTTTGTTGGCAAGAGAAATGTCGGAGTGGGGTAGAGACAATAAAGGGTGGAATGTATGTCTGGTGGGCAGTAGATGTTGGGGAGCCCAGTGGAAAGATGGGTTCATTCATTCCAAAAATAGTGATTGAGCATCTATTCTATTCCAGGTAGTCTTCTAGGCACCAGATATACTGGTGAGTAACACCAGGCCACTCTCTGACGTACTCTACATACAGGAAGGAGACAGATGATACAGGAGTCAACAACGAAGTAAAGAAAATATTCCAGACAGTAATAAGTCCTATGGGGAGAAAACCTCCAGTAATATGTGGCTTCTAGAGCAAGTCCCTTGAGAGAGGGCACCCTGTTAGAATCCTCTGGGAGGATGTAAGCATTGAACTGAGACCTGAATGGTGAGAAGGGCATTGTGTCCCAGCAGGTGGACAGCAGCTGTAATGGCCCTGGGGCTGGAAGGCCCTTGACAAGGTTTACTGGCCAGGGGAGAAAAGGACAGTTTGACAAAGATGCAGTGAACAGTGGGGGGAAAGGGGGGGGAGGGAGGCATAACTTAGGCCAGACTGGTAGGCAGAGGCCACATCAACTAGGGCTTGGAGACCACAACTAGGAGTTTGGGTTTGATCATCTGTACACTGGGCAGTCACGAGATGTGAAATAGTATAGCAACCGCTCCCAGCCCAGTCTCCCTGCATTCAGTCCCTCCTTCCCAATCCCTCCTCTGTTCTGCAGCACCATAGCGACCCTTGCAAAAGGGAGGCCTGGCCATGTCACTCTGACTCTACCAACTACACCTGATTCCCACAGCCCACAGGGTGAAACCCGGACTGGACTGGGCAGACCCTCATAAGACCCCTTCCTAATTCCCCAGTCTCATCTCTGGGCCTCCCTCATCTCAGGTCCCTGGTCAGACCACACTAGACTCTCCCTGAACACACCCTACTTTTCTCTCCCTGATGCATCCACATCAAGGGTCACAACAGGAGAAAGATGGCACCCTCACAGGAAGTTTGCCCTAGGGACCATGGACAGAGGTGAGGGTTAGGTTAAGGGAACAAATCACCTGGTGACCAACAGCAACAGGGAGGTGTCACCAGTTTCTGCAAGCGTCTCCAGAAACTGGAGGAAGGAGTGCTTAGCAGATACGTTGGAGCTGTGGCCCAGGGAAAATGCAGCTGCTCTCAGAGCCATGGTAGGCTTGGAGAGAACAGGGGAGGGGGAGAAGAAACAGCGCAACCGCTCTAACCTTGCAGTCCCCTTTCAGGACCTCCCGTTGGCTGCAAAACCGAAAGCCAGAGGGCAGGGCTGCTTGGTGAGGCCCTAAGAGCTGCCAGCCTCCCAGGTCACAGGGAAGAGAGACAAAGGGTCAGACGGGGGAGCACACAGGCTTGCCCCTCTCCCTACCTGGAATGTCTTCCCCTGACTTTTTACCTGGTGGGGTTCAGCTTCATAAACACCTCCCCAAACCTTCCTTGGCAGAAGGGAATAAATGGAGTTAAAGTATTCTACTAACGTCCTTGCATTACCCAGAAAGTAGCAAATAATAGAGCAAAAAAGGGAAACGTTTTCATGAAAATACTGAAAGCTTCCTTTCTTTTTAAAGAAAACAATTATTCTGTGCAAGACACTTCTCTGCCTGGGTGAAGAAAAGCATCTGGGGTAGCCCTTTTATTTATTTATTTTTTTAAAGATTTTATTTATTTATTTGACAGCGAGAGAGAGAGAGGGAACACAAGCAGGGAGAGTGGGAGAGGGAGAAGCAGGCTTCCCGCCGAGCAGGGAGCCTGATGCGGGGCTCGATCCCAGGACCCTGGGACCATGACCTGAGCCGAAGGCAGACGCTTAACGACTGAGCCACCCAGGTGCCCCTGGGGTAGCCCTTTTAAAGGTAGCTCTGATGTAAAATCTAAGACTCCTGTTTGTTCAAAGGGTATCGGCAGCACAAACAAATACCAAAAGCAAGTAGATCGAAAATTAGACAAGAAACTAACCATACACATCTGGATAACCGAAAGCAAACAAAAAATTTAGCTTCCAAGAAATCAAATTAGAGAAGTGAAAATGCATGTTTTATATGATAATCAAATTGCCATGCCCACAGTGATTTTTGGGGAATCTACCTTCTCAGAGTGAAAGCCACGGGTAACTGTCGGAGGCGAGAAGAAAGAAAGAGATACACTGCATAATGAAAGGGCATCAGACGGAATAGAAGGTAATTCCCTTGGACATGAAATGCAATCAAGTCAAGACCCATATTTTATCTCTGCTGGAGGCAGTCTTATTTGTTAGTAAAGTGCGGGGATAATCAACCATTGTTCTCCTTGCCAAGACTGTCAAAACAAATACAAGCTTCTTTGCTCAGTGCTAAAAATGTCTGAGCCTTTGGAGAACAGCTGGGCAGAAAGCAATCTTGCTCAATTTCAGCACATTTTTCCCCAAGTATTAGGCTGTCCGAACACAGCCCACATCAAAGCATCGCAGACGCCCACTGCAGGGACAGACCTGTCATGAGAACATGGCCTATCAAACTTGAGCAAGCAGAACGCACAATGAAACCGCTTTAAACTTGTCCAACTCCCTGTCGAAAAGAGCAGGACTTTGAAGCATAGAAAACCTACTTTAAACAAATCATTCCTTTGAGTTGCTTTTTATAAATACACAAAAATAATGTTGGTCTGTTTGCAAAATATTGTGTCTTGTTAAGGCTCTGGGAGCATTAGAGATGATTTATGATTTCTTGGCTATCGTACCGATGTTGCCTAAGGGACATTAGGGGAAAGCATCTGCAGGGTTATTCTCCATGCTACGAAGTCAGCTTTTACTAAAGTATGTCTTCTCTGTAGCTCTGTGATTTGTGTTAATTAAGAGGTGCATCAGGATGTTGGGGGTGCAAGTAACAAAAAAATCAACTCAACTGGCTTAAACAATAGGAGTATTTCTTTTATTAAGTAACAAGAATCTAGGCTGTAATGTATGACATGGTGGCAATACTTAAGAGTACCATATTCCATATTTGAAAGTTGCTAAGAGAGCAGATCTTAAAAGTTCTCATTATAAGAAAAAGAATTTGTAACTATGTGTGGTGGCAGATGTTAACTAGATTTATTGTGGTGATCGTTTTGCAATGCATACAAATATTGAATCATTATGTTGCACAGCTGAAACTAATATAACGCTATATGCCAATTATACTTCAAATTTGAATTAAATAAATAAATAAAACAAGAATCCCAGAGGTAAAATAGTTCCAGGTGGATTAACCCAGTGGCTCAAATGGGTCATCAAAGACCTCAGTTCTTTGCCTTACTGCTCTTCCATCCTCATGCTAGGTCCCCTCGTGGTCATAGGATGGCTGCCATAGCTCTAGGCATCACACCTAGATACTAAAGTGTTAGAAGAATAGGGAGTGTTCCTGTGGGTTTCTTTTTTATTATCAGAAGGCCCCTCAGCAGATTCTGCGTCATGTTTTAGTGGTCACAACTGTGTCCTATGCCTATTTCTAAGCCAATCACTGGAAAGATAAATGGGATCACAATGCAACCACTAGACCAACTTCTAAACACAGGGATAGGGTCACCTTTTCATGACCATTATGAGGGAAGGGTGGACACCCAACTAAATGTGGGATCCTGCCAGCTAAGAACAAAGGGGAAGCGCCTATTGGGTAGGCAACCATCTGTGTCTGCTACAGTTGGGATGCAGGGCAAATGAATTTTTGGCTTAACCAAGGGTATATGCAGAAAACTTTTTCAGTTGTGACCTTGGCTATTAAAAATTATTCTGAAACATATTTATTCACTTTCATTCCTATTGCATACAGTGGAACGATACCTTTAGTGTGTCGATGCCTAAGACATTCCTCTTCTCCCACTCTTGAGAAGTCCTCCTTTATCCCCATTCTCAGGATGGCAGGAGTAAGCCTTGGCAGCATGTCTATATGATGGGTTCGGTTCTTCCCTCCCCGGTCACAGATGATTGCAGCTGAGATGCATGGTGGACCCTAGCTGGATCAATCAGCTCCTCTTCCCTTGGAATTTGGAATGGGGGCACTATCTAGTTGCATCAGTATCTTTGTGTGACTGGGCCTGTAATATAAGACCTCCAGAATTGGGGCGCCTGGGTAGTCAGTTAAGCATCTGCCTTCAGCGCGGGTCATGATCCCAGGGTGCTGGGATCGAGCCCTGTGTCGGGCTCCCTGCTCAGTGGGAAGCCTGTTTCTCCCTCTCCTGCTCCCTCTGCTTGTGCTTGCTCTCTCTGTCAAATAAATAAAATCTTAAAAACAAAAACGAAAACAAAGAACACCTCCAGAATCATCAGGCAGCTGTTTTTATGCCATTTGAGATGTGAAGAAAAAGCTGATGCTCGGGAAGGTAACAACGGAATAGATACACAGAGAGAAGTGGACACGAGTTTTGGCTCCAAGAGACACCTTGAAATTCCTCCCCCCACACCCCCCGTCTAAATCCAGATCCAAGCTAGTTCTGAAGAGTCCTAACCAGTACTGTGAGAACACGATGTCCCGTTTCAGGGATGATGGAGGATTCCCCAGCATTTGGGGATCATCATTAAGAACTTCCTGTTCCCATTAGTCAGAATGCTGTGTGTAGAAAACAGAAGACAGTGAGTTATCCCTGTCCTAAGTCTGTCCCAGAACTGGTCACAAAAGTTGGCTTCGTCTGATTTAAATCCTCACTATTGGTTCAGTTTCTAATGCTTTAATTCTTTTCCCTAAAAAGTATTTAAACTGAACGCTCCACAGTACAAACAAGAAGTCCCCGCGAGAGCTGAGCACTGAGGGGGTAGGGAGCGGAGTGCTGGACACTGAGCTGGTTGCCTTTAATCCTCACCGTGTGCGATGCACCAATCAGGATGAAACCACTGCACCAGCGAGGACTCGGAGTCTCAGAGAAACACCCTGATTTTGTTAGGGTTCACACGTCTAGAAAGCCATGCGGGTATTTTAAACCCGGGTCTGAGAACCAAAACTGATGACATTTCCACTATTCCATGTTTTATACATTTTTACAAAGTACCTTGATTGGAGGTCCTGTTGGGTAGATTCTGGCTAACAGCCTTTTGACCCTGCTATGAGTATTTGCACAATCTAGGATATTCTGTATATTCAGGGAAAGAGACGGTGATGTGGGAACCACATCCTAGCACCAGATCTCGGAAGGATCCTTTTGCCTTTTCTAAATTGAGCATCGCTACATCTGGCAGGAACAGAAAATAGCCATCTTTAACACTTTATTTATGGTGGAAAACCCAAAAGCCAGAGGAGGTGGGTGATGGGGTGCAAGATCCTTAGTTGGACCCAGAAACACTTTGTCTCAGTAGGTGTATATTCTCAAGCTGTTGATTTTTCTTGCCTAATTAAAGCTGATTGGAGTTTCAGAGTTTGGCTTTGTGTTAGTTTTCGCCCATCTTTCACATACTGAGACTCACATACTGTCTGCTGTTGGGAGTTAGCAAGAACGTTGGAGGAGAGTTAGTCCCAACTGTTGCCAGTCCGGACAGGCACCTGTCAGGATGAGATTAGGTGGATTCAGGCAAAACCATTGACTTCAATGTGGTTTGTTCCTCGCAAGACTATCAACCAAATGTTTAAATCAAACTTTCTGAACTCCCCCAAACTGACACAGAACACAACGCTGCCCATCTGGAATATGTTGTAAATTGGAACCAAAATTTTACCATCTCCTGATGTTAACTCTTCCCTACCTATTGAATGCTTTGTTTTATCTAGATTTTAAAAGCAAAGGAGCTGAACTTTTCTTCATTACACAGAAATGTTACATGCTTATTTTAATGCATTCCAGTGTTACAAACATAAAATGTAGAGAGGGGAAATTTGGACTGGAGTTTTTAACACAGTCGGTAGCCCTTCCTATAAACCTTGCCAATGTCAAGAACGTCTTAAGGAATGTTAACTACAGGAAAACTCCGATCTGTCAAAATGCCCAGGGAATGGGAGATTCCAGGTCATCTCAAGAGCTAACGAGAAAATCCTTTTCACGTTAACCCTTGATGTTGAAAATCTTACTGAAAACTATGAGTCGAGTTTCCTGCCTTAGGAAGCACAGTTTACTTCCAATGCAATCTAATTCTTCTTTGATAGCTGAGGGTCAGGCTGGACCTCGGGCTAAACCTTGTGGACCCCAATTCCCATTGTCCAAAAGACAAAACAGGAGATTGGGTAGAATTTGTACTTGACCCTTGGACATGTTTTTGAAGTTCCCAAAATAAGTTTTTTCTTCCATGTATTTTGCCCCTTTTCCCTTGTATAGGAAAAAAAAAAAAAAACAAATCTGGCTCAACTGAGAGTTTTGCCTTTATAAATCCCAGTGAAATCAAGATTTTTACCATATTTAAATTTTCTCATCTAGTTCTAATGAAAGATGCAACGGTGGCCTCAGCCATCAGGAGTGAGGGGTCATCCTTCTCTACCTGGCCTCAGACGGGCCACAGGTGGACTTGGTGGAGAAAGTCCCTCCCCTAGGACCCCCTCCACCTCACCAAACCCCCAGGTAGAAAGTAGATGGCAGGGACCTTGCATTTGGTCATTTCTTCCAGGATCATTTGTCACTGTCTGGGCCAGGGTTCCTCCACCTTGGCACTACTGACATTTGGGGGGAACAATGCTTTGTTGGAGAGGCTGTCCTGAGCACTGCAAGAGGTTTAGCAGCATTTCTGGCCTCTACCCCTGGAAGCCAGTGGCACTCCCCCAAATCCCCAGTTGTGCCAACCAAAACTGTCTCCGGTCATTGCCAAATATTCCCTAAGGGACAAAACTGCCCCCAGTTGAGGAGTACTGGTCTAGACGAAGGCACAATTCTTCTTCCCCCGCCCCCCGTCTTGTCAAGATTATGAGATTTCTTGACCTTGGCAAGTAATTTCATAACATATTTCCTGTGCTCTTTCATGGAAGAACAAAAATAATTCTCTGATGAAAGTAATATTTTGACTTGAATTATGTGAGGCAGGCCTTGGTAAAATAAAAACTGCAGGTTCTGCATTGTGTCTGGAAGGCAGTAGATTTGTTATCTGCATCAAGCCTTATTTTGATTTTAAATGCTGAATCTTCCTACTTTCCTAAATTTCCCTGGCGGTTACTGTCATCATGGGCATCAAGTCAATGCCACAGCCACAGCCTCTTTTGTTGGGCCGTCATCCTCAATTTCTTGTGTGTGTCCAGCTCAGAAATAATCTTAACCACTGTTCCTGCTTCCTAATGCTTTTTCAGCCACTGGTTTTTCAAATCCATTATTCTCTCTCTCCGGTGGGTTGAGTCGTGTTCAAATTTTATATTCTTAAAGAATATTTCATTGATTTCAAAAATCTGCCAAATTGGTTAAAATTTGGGGGGTTAGTTTCATATCCCTGATTTTAAGCCTACAGAGAGTTAGTTCGGCTATAGAAAGAGGTAGAAGTTAAATTTTTTTGGATAAGTAGATTTTCTGATCTTAATCAGACTTATCCCACATATGTTGATTATCAATTTTCAAACAATTAATATTTTATATTATAATATGTGTATAGGTACATGCACTCTCTCTCACACACACAATTTTCCAGATTCATCAGATTTTTTTAGTGTTACTCTTACTTAGATTGTAAGAAAAAAGAATACAAAGCTATGGGTATTCTCTTGACTATATAAAAAATTTCCATGTACAAAGGCAGAGCCTAGGATATAAAAATTTAAATAGTTGTGTTGGTTCTTGCTGATTTTTTTCCTATCCAAAATTTTCTATAAATTGTTGTTTATATAAATGACCTTTTCAAGGAGCATATTCTCAGGAAGTTCACTAAAAATACAAAAAAAAAAAAAACCACCCTAAAATGATGAAAATTTACTCATTAGATCAACCACCAAGAGACCCTCACTATTAACATTTAGAAAATGTTTTTTTCCAGCCCGTGTTTTTCCTTTTGCAAAACTTAGATCACTCTACCCAAACAGCTCTTCACCTGGTTTCTTTTTATCACAGTAAGCGTGGATATAAATATAATCAGTGTATTCAAACTGCAGAATTTGGATGATTTGCAGTTCTTCATTATTCTGTGACTAATGCCACAGTGAAAAGCTCTGCACATAAATCTTTGCACACGTGTCTGAGCTGCACTTTCAACTAAAACTTGAAAAGACAAATACAGGGTCAAGGGGTTTGAATGTTTTAAGATTCACTACACACTGCCAGATTACCTCCAGAAGGCTGTGCCCATTTTCAGTCTTTTTATTGGCAGTTCTCTTGAAGGGCTTCCATCTTGTTCTGTCAGCCTCCAAGTCTGTGAAGACATTTCCCATGGGACATTCTTTAGATATGTCAACGTAATAAGATCCATCTCAAGATACCTGTCAACAGCCTCCCTGGGCCCATCTCAAACCATCTGTCAATGGCAACTCTAATATATTTTGGGAAGATGCTGATGCAGTTGCCAAAAACAAATTTGCAATTGAATCAGGTTTTCCAATCAGTTAAGTTGCGGAATTGAACTGTGTTAATGACATGTGACGATCTCAGTACAATATCCAGAGACTTCATGTAGGGACATGTCCTTGTAGATTTAAGAGCAGCTGCATGGGGGTGGGGGGGGGGATGTGGATTACCTTTCACATGAATTCTGTAGGGCTCTCTCACCATCCCAACCATGTTGTAAACTTGGCAGCAAGAATCGATTGCCAAGCTTTAGCTTCGGGCAAGACTGGGGTGAAAAACACCACTTTCATGCAGGGCTGCATTACGTAGGAAGTGCTGCCTGCCTCTGGACTAAAACATGCAGTGGATACCTTACAGTGGATATATATTCCATGCCACCAAAGGATCTCTGACCAATCAAATAAGTGTGATAACTTATGTGCTCCCAGGAAATGGAAAGGATCAGCTTCCCTACACCCTACAAAAATGTTCTATAGATTGGAAGGCGCTGTCTGTATGTGAGTTTACTATGGTTGTCACTGTATCGTTATAAGCTCCGAACTGGCTCTGAGATCTGGATATTAAAACATCTAGGAACTATCTGTGTTATTTTGGATGCACAAAATTGTAAGTGCTGGTAATTGCCTGGTATCACCTCCTCTCCAGCCCCTCCCTGGTCACTTGACCTCTATAAAGAATTACGAAGCCCAAATTAGACTTTAGCTTTCCAGGGGTTGGCATATGCTTCAAGCATTCAAATGGCCAGAGTTGTCTCTGTGCTCAAATGTCTCTGTGCTCAACTGTGACAGGTTCTTTTTGTTCTGTACCACTGGCTAATGGAGTCACTTTCTGAAGTGTCACAGACAACACAAAGTCCCCCCAGACATCTGCTGTTTCTTGGCTCACTGGACCATATGGTCCCCTTGGCATCTAGTCTGAATGAAACAAACCACCTAAGCCAGAGCAGGTAGAAACCACAAGCATCATACAACAAACAGAGCCCAAGGCCCATCGCCCTGCCACCAAAGAGCAGACCGGAAAGGCAGGCCTGACTTGAAAGGCTTCTCACTATAAATTGCTTTACTGAGAATGGGTGGGACTTAGCCACCCTCAGACAACCTCAAAGCATCTTAAGTGCTTCACCTGGATGTGTCCTCTTGGGGATAACAATGGCCTGAATTGTTTCTGTATCACAAGGCAGCCTAAACTCAACAGATGGCATTCTCCTGGAATGGAGACCAGAATCTGGCCCATGTCATCTGCACCCTGAAGGTCGGGAGAGAAGAGTGGGGATTAGAAGACCTAAGATATTTAAGGCACCTTTATTATTTCATGTAGTTGTCCCAATAATTCTACAAACCGGGACTTTTTAACTCTTTCACAGAAGAGGAACCTGAGGCCCAGAGAGTTTGAACATCTCACCCAAGGTTACACAGGAAAGAACTGGCAAAGCCAGGGTGCGAACCACAAACCACCTGACTTTATTTAATATCTCTGTTCTCGCCGTCACAGTATAGTGGAGGCTTCGGTGAGGAGATTCCTTCTAGACTGGCTTCTGAAAGGACCTTGTGCCTACAGATCCACAATCTCCCATCTCTTTCTCAGAGTTGCTGTTGAGCTGGTGGGGGAAGTGAATGGAAACCATGTGAATCACAGAGAGATCTAATCAGGAGAACTCAAGAAATTTTATCACTTTAATGAAAAATGGCTGTTACAAGACAGGGTATGTTGCTTATAAATTATTGAAATTTTTATGTGTTAGTTTTTCTGTTCAAAGGAACCCATACTATTCTCTATCAAAACAAATAATTTGCATATCTTCTTCCAGATTTTTGTTTAGTCTCAACTTCCACGACCTAGGAGCCTTGACTATTTACATTACACATAGGACTTAGAATTGCCTTTCATTTTTCTTCCCTCCTGAATCAGTGTGGAATTCTAGACAACTCTAATATGTATGATTATGGCAGGAACAGGCTGCCCAGTGGGGGTCCCATTTCCCAGTCTTCTCTGCCTCTAGCTGGGCCCACGTGACTGGATATTGCCAAGAGACTGTGAGGTCATTGCCAGTCCAAGGTAGTTAAGTAGCAGGTGTGCTCCTCAAACTCCCTCTCTCCCCTTCCACCTGGATGCAGAGAACTTTGAGGCTCTGGGAGAGTGATTCTCAAATTTGAATATGCATCAGAATCAATTGGAAAGCTCTTAAAACACAGATTGCTGGGCACCACCCTAGAGTTCTTATTCCACATATCTGGTTGGGAGCCAAGAATTTGCACATTGTGTAAGTTCCCAAACGTTGTTGCTGCTGGTCTGGGGACCACGCATTAGAACAACTGCTTTAGGGCAACGCTCTAGTGAAATACCTTCATACTCCTCTGGGGGTATCTTAAATATATGGGTGCCCAAGCAGCTACTCAAACCAGCGAAATCGGAATCTCCTAGGGTGGGGCCCATGTATTAGCATTTTTAAAACTCATCAGGTCATGACAAAGTACAATGAAAGTTGAAAGCCATTAACTTAACGTGGAGCCTTACATACACTGAAGGAACTTGAGTTCTAAAATCACTAAATATAGGAGAGTAGCCCGTCAGTGAGAAGGATCCACCTTAGATTGTTATATGAATAAGAAGTAAACTTGTATTGTGTTAGGCTGTTGAAATTCTAGAGATGATTTGTTATCTTAGCCAGCATTATCCTAATTTGATAACATAACTATGAAGAACAAGCTTTCAGAAATTCTTGTTTTACCTCCTGCTTTGTTCTGCTCTGAGAGAGTACTGATCTGATTAATTCCAAGACAGTTATTGGCTCACAACTTTCCAAAGGTGGACATTTCAACAGAAATACGGTTACAGCACATGTAACATACAAATAGTCTCTTTTTCTCTGCCTTCCTTGTGGCCAGAAAGGCAGGGCGGCCCTAGATGCCCCTCTCCCCACCCCTTCACTTCCTCTCTCTTTGGGCACATATTCATCCTCCCACTGGGAGCAGATTCAGAGTTCTTGACTTGGCCAGAGTAACCAGATTGGGCCCAAGATGGAGTGGCTCATCCTAACCCCATACCAGCAAACCAAAACAGTTGATTTTCTGGGCTTAGCACTCCCAGAAAAGGGAGGTTTAGGTCAACTGACTGGTTATATCTGAGCGTTGGAACTAAACAATGAAGAGAAAGAACATGAGGTCCAACCTTACTTACTTGAATTTCCATTCAGGTTTTGGACCAAAGCTCTCTCTAAAAATACCTTACTTACAGCTCCCCTGGGGCACTGGGGAGAGATGGGGTTGGTAGGCCAAGGCATGATTCAGGTGACTCTGGGTCCCCTGCCAAATGTCTTCATATACCATCTCTTAGCTAGAAAGACGGTATAATTGAGAGGATACTGGAAACACTTAAAAGGCATGGTGACCAAAAAAAAAAAAAAAAAAAGATACAGAAGACTTTTACTGAGGATTTCAACCCATGTCTGTTCACTTTAAGGTAGGCCCAGCAATAACTTGAATAATAAACTAGACAGATTTCTCCCCCATAAAAATGTCAGGTTTAGATGGAAGGGAATGGAAAAGCTAACGGTTCTAAAAGTATATTTTGCAGGGGCGCCTGGGTGGCTCAGTTGGTTAAGTGACTGCCTTCGGCTCAGGTCATGATCCTGGAGTCCCGGGATCGAGTCCCGCATCGGGCTTCCTGCTCAGCGGGGAGTCTGCTTCTCCCTCTGACCCTCTTCCCTCTCGTGCTTTCTATCTCTCATTCTCTCTCTCTCTGAAATAAATAAAATCTTTAAAAAAAAATAAAAGTATATTTTGCAGATTTTGCTTTCTCACGATAAATGTAAAGGGACCAATACCCTCAGGTGAGGCTCACTTTCCTGGCTGAAGGGCTGTGAACGGCCCTTCCTCAGGCAGCTCTTTTCCTCGAAGCTTTCTCTCAATTTTCCCTGTACTCTGGCACTGTACTCAAGAGTCAGTGTCTCTCTTGTTTTTTTCCTAGCTTGACCGTATGCTAAGACCACTGCTCCCTCTTGGCAGTAAGAAGGTTACCTGGTCTCCAGCTTCACACCTCAATCGAGTCCAGCAAGAACAGAGTGAGAATCTCCTTCCCAGAATTCCCACCGAAACCCTTATTGCCTCTCTAAATGGCTCCAATTAAGTCACATGATTATCAGTGAACCAATCACTGGTGGCCAAGGGAATATCACGCACTGATTGGCTGAGCCTAAATCACATGCTCCACCTTTGAGTCAGGGCTCCAAACCTTCTAAAATCGCGTGACAGAGAAGGGGGGAAGGGGTGGTGGAGTTGTAAAAAGAAGCCGGGATGGGTTGTGGGCAGCCAGAGAACCCCAGAACCCCTAAGTTCCAGAGTCAGCCCCTGAAAATTCTTCAACTGTTTCCCTCGCAGAGGCAGTTCAGCAGGCCACTCTGATTGCCTACGCAGCTTTTCCAACAAGTTGCTATAAAGGGAAAAGATGGGGGCAGGCATAAATAAGCCTGTAAAGGGACCACACAACTCGGGTGCAAAGATCTTCTGAAAAGGGGAGAAAGCAACCACTGGAACTAGTCATTGTCATTTTCCCAGGCAGGGCAGCCACCGACACAGGGACTCAGGAACTGAATACCAAGTGCTGGGGCTTAATCACTTTCGGATGAAGACTCATCAGGCAGAAGCCTCCTCTCCTGTTTGCCCGGGGCCGCTTCTCTCCATCCGCTCTCTTGACACACACATAGATCCTTTTATGATGCTCCATGGAAACCAGAGATGCAATGACTCAATGGTCAGAGGAGCCATTGTTCTCCCTTGTAAAATAACTGAACCCTTGTTAATTTGTTGCCAGTCTTTAATTTCTCCCGGAGAGCTCCCCATTGGACGGTGACTGTAAACAGGAAACTTGAAACCCTCTGTCATCGTTGGTATGACTGACTGTTTGTGGGCAGCTGCAGGGGCTTGCCATCACGGCTCGTGCCCCCGGGGTTGGACCCTAGTGGGGAGATGAGCAGTATATATTTAAGACAGAACCCATCCGGAGGAGAAAGCAGAGGATCAGAGATGAGGCAAGAAGCATTTTGAAGTAGATGAGAGATTTGCAAGGATGGTAAAATAACTCTTAGTTTTACCTGGGGTGCAGTCAGCATGCCCCCACGCTGCGGCCAGAGGTGAATATAAAAATCCCTTAATTTCCCGTAGGACGGCTGGACGTGGACTCCTGCTACTGGGGATACTGGAGCTTTGGGGAAATCAAAGTAAATCGCAAGGCAGACTGTGCTTGAGAACTACTCCCAGATGTGGCTCTTGCCCATGCCCAAGGGAACCGTTATTACAAAGACGGCTCCCTGGGAAGGTTAGGAGCGAGGACTCTGGTGCCAGACTGTCTGGGCATGAGTCCCGGCTCTCATACTCAGTAGCTGTGCAGCTGTGGAGAAGTCACCTCACCTTTCCCTGCGCCAGCTTTCCTCGTCTGTAGCGTGGGCGTAGTAACAGTACCTCCCTCCACGGGCTGTTGTGAACATTAAATAAGTTACTATATGCAAAGTGCTTCCATGTGTAAGCGCTCATTATTACTAACTGCAGAGGTAGACAGAGCAGCATAAGAGAATATAATGTATTATCTTCTGTTTTCTGGATTTATTTATCCATGGGTGCAGGGCAGCCTCCACGGGGCAGCGGAGGCTAAACCCAACACCAGGGATCAAATCTGTATTTCCTTAGGGGTCTGCACCTGTGCATCTACCAGTTGAGGACCCGGAGTCATCGTTCTCCTTTTCTATGCCTGAATCTGCCTCTTACTAGGAGGATTAGCAACCGAATGATCTCTGAAACTCTTCCCACAGGGCTGTGGTCTCAACCTTTAAGCTCAGGAAAGCCTTCATGGCTAACCACAATGGTCAAATCTATATTTTTCCAAATCTGGTACTTTTCAATATAGATCTCCAAATCTGGGTTATTTTTATTCCTCCAGAGTGTAAACTCTGTGAGGATGGGGAGCGTGTTGTGTCCACTGGGCACTATCTCCCTGTCTAGAACCAGGTGGGCACTGGATTTGTTTATTGAGGGAATAAATGGATGAGTGGATGAGATCAGCCTCAACTTTCACTGCACTTGGAACATCACCCTCATAGTCCAGGTTGGATTTTGCCCAGTTCTATTTGCTCAGCAGTGACTGCTGCATGGTGCTCAGCCCTGCTGGTGCTTTCTGGGGCCTTTGTAGATTTCCACTCTGTTACCCCTGGTAGGGAGCCATCCCTCCCCACCCCCTCACATGCCCAGAAAAACAAATTAAAGTGTAGTCTAAATCCATTCCAGGGAAAAACAAAAAAGGTTTTTTTCAAATAAAAAATAAAATCAAGCAATGTTGTCTGTGAAACAGGCACTTTACCAAATGAACTATTGCTCCTGGTAAGGACCAAATGGGTTACTGGATGCATCCAGTGAAAACCTAGGCATTGTCTTCCAGGTTGATTCTGAGGTCTCTGCACTTTTCATTGCCTTCAGCTGTTTTGCAACATTGTAAATTGTAGCTCAGCCATAGCAATACAAATAATTCTTTCCGTAGACACGTATATGAGTTTTCTGTTGCTGTTTAACAAACTACCACAAATTGAACAGCTTCCTATAACATTCATGTATGATCCTGGATTCTCTTTGGGGTCAGGAGTCCAGGTGCAGGTTAGCTGGGTCTTCTGCCCAGGGTTTCAGCACACTGACGTCATCTGTGGTTCAGGTTTCTCTTCCTAGCTCACTGGTAGTTGGCAGAATTCATCTTTCTGTTGTAAGACTGACGTCCCTGCTTTCTTGTTGGCTGTCACTTCTCAGGTTCTAGAGGCCCCTTGCCATCCCCTACCATGTGGTCCTCTCTAGCTCAGCAGTGTGCTTCTCAAAGGCCAGCAGAATCTCTCATACTTCAAATCTCTTCCTTTAAGAAGGGTCCAGTATCCTTTGCGCGTTCGATTAATTAGGTCAGCCCCACTCAAGGATAATCTCTTTTTTGATTAATTCAGAGTCTCAGAGATTTAATTACATCTGCAAAATCCCTTCACCTCTGTTACCTGCTGTAACCTAATCGTGGGGAGAAATCCATCGGATCCACAGTCCCGCCCATCCTCAAGGGGAGGGGACGATCCGGGATATGTGCACTAGGGGCCAGGCATCTCAGGATTCTGCCTACCACAACATGCAAGTGAATTTTGAAAATTGTCCCCACCATCCTCCCTCCAGCCAGTTTTGCATCTATTAAGCAAATTTGTATCAGCCTCTCTGTGTAGGTACCTGCCTTATGAATCCTCTTTTCAACCTGTCCTATTCTCTTACTGGTTCCCTAATTAATGAATGAAGGAAGTAAAATCTTTGACATGTGTTCATTTTGTATCACTAGGAATTATGATTTTACCTTTAAAATTATTATCCTTTAACATCCCTTTAATAGTTATTTCATAGATTCTCTCAAAAGCAATGGATGTGTTGCTTACTTTTACATGCATATTTAATGGGCTCTTTCCTTTCTCCAGAAATTACCCCAAAGAAGTATTCCAGTTGTACCTCTTGAGACCTAGTAGTATTTGCTGCTTTGAAAGGATGATGTTTCTTGCTTTTTCTGATCTCACTTTAAATGGCTTAATCCTGGCACCCAGTAATACCACTATCATTGCCTGAACATTAAAGAGGGGTAGCTAACAGCCTCACCTCACCACCTCTAGATTAATTTCCTTGTTAGGAATAAAAAGTATCAAAGGGCTCTGCTGACCTTGTCTTCTGGAATCTTGGGATTTTGCTACTGGGAGGGGCAGAGGGTTTTCTCCTCTCTATGTTTAAAATAATGTATTTTTTCCATTACTAGCAACAACTTTGTGGTGGGGGGGAGTCAATAAAATTAGGTATTACCTACCTGTGCTTAGGAGGGTGCCTGATACCTAACTGGTGTTCAGTAAAGGCTAGCCCTCTGCTTCCTTTTTAACATACTGTGCAAAGTGAAGAGAAGAAAAGACATGAGGGCCTCCCGGGTTCCCTGCGGTATCCTAGGACCAAACCCCTTGAAGGCAGAGCATGAAGACTGTAGCCCAGTCCTGCTTGCTTTCCGAGGCAAAGCACAATCTTGCTTCTGCCAGAGAAGCAAATGAAAGCTTAATACCAGCTAAATAATACATAATAGTGGTATCATTATCTTGTCTTCTCCCAGTCTAAGTTTGTAATGCATAAACGCTTATTGGATGAACAAAATCAAAGGATGCGAACTGTTGTAAAGTGGAAGGAAAGATTCTGATTAGTCTGACAGAGTCCAAGGCCACAGGCACTGCATTCTGCTTCCCTTTCTCTAGTGGAGAGCCAGGCTGACATTGTGGACAATCATTACAAAACAATTTTCCTGTCCAAGTTTAAAAGGCAGCCATCCAGACTTTACAACTGCCCCCCCTTCCCCATGCTACCTCCTTCTCAAGTATTGTCTCTCTTTGCCTCTGTCTTCCAAAGCAAAACTGTACCGTCATGGCTCTTGCCTCAAAGCCATTAACAAATACTGAGCATGTTTCAGCAAGGTGTGTCCTGGAGAGACAGAAAACCCACATGACTGCCTTTATCCATTTTTCATGAGTATGTGGTAAGGATGAAACAAGAACCTGATTTAGAAAAAGCATTAAAGAAGGGACTCAAGATGGGGGAGGAGGTGTAGTTTGCAATGTTGAACTTGTGAAGGCATTCAAGTGTGAACAATGCAAATCTTTGCAATTGTCTTTGAATCCACTGTTGCAGGTTACACTGTCAGCCAGCTGTATTGATTATTTTTATGTAATTTATTTGTTAAAATTCCTGCTAATGGACACTTCTGAATCATCTTCTGCATTTAATGTACCTAATACCCATTGATCAGGTCATTGGCTTATTGGTTACCTACTTTGCTGCTAAGTGATTCTCTATGATTGCTTTTTTCATTACTTGTTTTCATTCCAGGAACAGCTTCTATTGTGTCCCATTACACTAATGGAAATTATTGATATGGAAATTACTAGGCCCTGAGCTTAAGAATGTTGATACATAATCACATAGCATTTCTTCAAGTTGTAGAACTGTTCTTGTATAATTAGCAGTAAATATTGACATGTTAGTGAAATTAGTGAATTTATTTAATTCAAAGCAAAAGACCAAGAAACATAGTTAGAAAGGAAAGGAAACACCAAATATTTTGCATAGCTATGTATACTTTGGTAAAAATAAATGTAGTGAGTTTGGTTTTGTGTTTAATACCCTGTGTTAAAAATTCTTTAACATCCCTTAGTTAAATACAAGAGTGTTTTAGATTATAGTTGCTGTAAACATGCCCATGTTACAGATAGAAAAGTTAGCCCCAGGGTAGCTAATATCTGCCTTGTGTTGTCCAATATGGTGGCCAGTAGCCACATTTGGCTGTTGAACACTTGAAATATAGCTGGTCTGAACTGAGATATATTGTAATTATAAAATGTACACCGAATTTTGAAGACTTAGTGTGGAAAAAATGTAAAAAAGTCACTAATATTTTATTGATTACATGTTGAAATGATAGTATTTTGAAGAGTAGATAACAATAAAGTATATTATTTAAATTAATTTCATTTCTTTTTTCTCCTTTTTTTTAAGTGTGGCTACTAGAAAAAAATGATTACATCTCTGGTTCCCATTGTATTTCTATTGGACAACACTGGTCCAGCACAAGTCCTAGATGGGTAGTGTCTAGCACTGTGCTGTCCAATAAGGTAGCAAATAGCCACTCAGGACAATGATATCCAAATGTAAATGACTTAAATTAAATATAATTTATAGTTCTGATTCTAGGTTGTACCATTCACATGTTAAATGCTATTGCCAAATGTGACCAGTAGCTACTAGCCATACCTAGCTGGCCAGTAGGACAACACAGATAGAGAAAACTTACATCATCCCAGAAAGTTCTATTGGAAATGCTGGTCTAGCGCATCCCTAAGCAAGCACTGCCGCTCTGCTAAGCCATTGTCCATTGAGGCTGTGATGAAATGCAATGAGAATAAATGTGTCATATTAAAGATAAAACCGTGCAAAGAGTGATAGCATGTGGTTGGCAGTCAGGATTACTACATATGGTATTCATCCTTGGAAGTAGTAACCTCTAAGTGCTGCTCAGCATAGAGCTTCAGACATGATTTTTATCCATCAGGGCAATCGCCTAATTTTGACGGACAGAAAAGATAAAAAGCAGGTGTAATGTGCTGGAAACCCTTTGGATGCTTTAATAAGTCTAAGGGAACAAGAACCTCTGTGCCGGCTCTCGGCCCCTCTCTGTCAGGGGTCTGGTATCTGATAACCAAAGAAGTTAGACTACGAAACACGGTCTGTTGGCCTAGCAGCCAGACAGCACCAATGCTTATGCTCCTGGGCCAACCGCCTACCCCACATTAGGAGGGTAATGAGAACTGTGCGTTTAGGGGTTCGGGGGCTGCAGAATGGGAAGGCCAAAGACTTTAAAGTAAGCACTTAAGGGGAAATGTCTATAAAGTCAGGAGTCAAAATCATTCTTAAACCGACACCCTCGGAATCACAAGCCAAAATTAATTTCTTCAGTCTCTCTTTGCTTTTGGACGTGACCTCTTTTCCCTAGAGCCAGAGAAGGCCCAGGTGTAGTCAGAAAAATACGGGGAAGGGGGTGTAGAAGTAAATGAAGGCGAGCTTCTCACTTTCTTTCTTTGGCACACACTCTTTTTCTCGATGGCGGGGCATGTGTGTCTGAACACGTTTATTTGAATGCATACATGATGGAACTCCTCTGTAGTCTTGTTGCCTTTATTTTGTTTGTCCGGAAGTGAAGATATCAGGAGAACTATCCCTCATGAGTACCTGCATGTCATTACTGTACCCAGTTTTCAGAGGAGGAAACTGAGTCTCTGAGTGGTTAGTTCCACTGTCTAAGGTCACTACCTGGTTAGTAGCTAAGCCGGGATTTAAGCCCAGGTCTCCCCGGAAGTCAAACTCTTTGCTGTACATCAAAAGACCTGTCCTGGGCACCCGAGGTGGAGCACAGTGGGCTTCCCTGCCACTGGCATTAATGTGAGTATAAATGAGTTAATACTGTATATTGCTTCTGAGGCATAGGATTTAGCCTGTGAGAGTCTCCGTGGCCTGGAGTACAGAGGCTAAGAATCCTTGTCACTGATAAATGATCTGCAGGCTCTTAATCCTGATTCCACATTACTCATTTGTAAAGCAGTTGGCATATTTGCACTGAGCAGATTGCTCTCTCTGCCAGCTTAGCTTCTCATGGCAGTTTGGGATTTTTTTTTCCTTTAAGATTTTATAAAGCTGAGTATAAAGTGGGAATTTCATAAACGCTTAAGCATCTTTAGTGAAGCTAATTTATAGAATGTAAATGTTCCTCTCTGGCGATTTAAACCCAAATTCCTCAGCAGTGGGGGTTGGGGCCAAGAAACAGGAAACTGCTCTGTTTCATTGTTCATGCTCAACAATAAAAAATTAAATGGCCTAAAAAGTGCAAGCCAGAGAGATTTTTTTAGGCATTCTTCTGGATCTGAGCGCTGGTGATGAACACATAAATTGGATGCTTCTTGTCATTTCTTCCCTTGGGGCCTGGCAGCTGTGCCTTGTACCCCTGGGTGACTCAGCACACATGGCACCGGGCTAGACACATGGCCAGCACCATCCTGAAGTCACCTTTGCCAGCAACTGAGCTCACCGCCCTTCCCTCGGGAGCCCACCTTGGGCATGGCGTGACCGAGGAGCCCAGCGCCTGGGTTGTGCAAGAGCAGGAGGCCCTTCCTGCGACACTTGGCCCAAGTCTGCAGCGACGCTCCCACGGAGCTACTTTCTGCTTCTAGTTTAGTGTCTGTTTTTGTTTCCAAATTATGAGATGGCATGAGATCTGCCTTCACTCTTCTCCTATGGAACCAAGCGGTATATAAATAAGTAGATATTTCATAAATCAAAAGGGGAAGTCTTTTCCTCACTTCCTGCCTATGGCTTTAGGACTCCATCCCCTCTTTTGTCCTTTCCCCTCCTCCCCCAAACCCAAACCACAGAAACATGCTAAATCCTCTCTGAATGGGATGACCTTTTTTCTTTTAATCGTGCATAGCTGACACCATCCTAATCATCAGATGAAGAGATTCTGGACACCGTATGATAGAACTAATACAACGAACATTTAAGAAGTGCTTTGTTGTGCCAAGTCCCATATAATAGGGACCTCATCTCATTTCATTCTTACAAGAATCCTGAGACCAGCGCTGATGTCATCATTCCTATTTTGCAGATGAGAAAACTGAGGCTCAGAGAGATTCTGTAACCTGTCCACAGCCACACATGTATGTGGCGTGACAGGGTGGGCACCCTGGGCTGTGTCACGCATATCACGTGCCTCAGTGTGCGGCAGCTCTGCTTTGCAGGTTGCCTGTGATGGAACAGAAAGACATTGCTCAGGCTGACCTCCAGGCTAACAGAGACGAGAAGACAAGGTAGATTCAGGTACAGCTCATTACATGACATAGCTCTGTATTTGTCCAGAATATGGTAGGCTCTGTTGCAGCAACAAATCCCAAAGTAGTAGTGTTTTAGCACGGCAAACGTTCAGTTCTTGCTTGTGCAAAATCCACTTCGGAAGCTCAAGCTGGATGGAGACATGGCATGTGTAGATGCTTCCACTGGGAGTCCCGGCTGAGTCCAGCCTCTGACTCATCCCATCCCAGGCACCAGACACGTGAGAGAAGAAGCCTCTAGATGATTCCTGCTCTAAACATTTCCAGTCACGTCTGGCTCGTCATGTCTTCCTAGCTAAGGCCCCAGACACCAAGGAGCAAGGTAAGCATAGTGTCCTGTATGAAGTTCTGGCCCACAGAATGTATGAGCCTTCTAAAGTGGTTGTTTTGAAGGCAGTTGTTTATGAAGTGATGGATAGTCTCAGCATACATGCTGGATTTGCCCACGCTGCAGGCTGTACCTTTCCTTCACTCAACAAATATTTGCTGAGCACATTTGAAGGGCCAGACCCTATTCTGGGCACACATCAGTGAACAAACAGATAAAGAAACCTGTCTTCATGGGGGCTTATATTTGACAGGGAGAATAGTTGCCGGGTTTTCAAAAGATATATATTTTCAGTATGATTTTCTAGGTACAAAAGTAATATTCACTTATTCTATAATATTTGAGAAATACAAAAAAAGTTTAGAAAATGCAAAAAAAAAACCCCATAGGAAATAATAATCGTCATGCAGAAATAATGCATTCTCTCTTTTGTATTATCTTTCTCTCTCTCTTCTCTCTCCAAAACTGGAGTCAGATTATTAAAGTCAGCTTTATATCCTACCCCCACCCCCCATTTAGACAGTATTGCAAACTGTCATAGCCCATTTGGGCTGCTATAACAAAATGCCTGAGACTACTGACTTATAAACAACAGAAATTTATGTCTCAGAGCTCTGGAGGCTGGCAAATCCAAGATCAATTTGCCAGAGCACTCAGTATCTGGTGAACACCCAGTTTGTGATTTGTAGATGGCAACCCTTTGCGGGGTCCTCACCCAGTGGAGGGGACATGTGAGCTCTCTGGGGCTTCATGTATAAGGGCGCAAATCTCAGCCATGAGGGCTCCACTAATTCCTGATTAATCTCCTCCCATAGCCCCCTCCTCCTAATACCATCACCTTGGAGGGGAGGATCTCCACCTATGAATTTGGGTGGAGGACACACACATTCAGCCCGGGAGCACCAACTTTTCTCCTATTGCTAAAATGTGATTTTTATTCATATTTTACAGGCTGCATCTTGTTCCAGATGGTAGCTATACCAATTATTTAACTATTCTGCAACTATCCTGCATTCTTGATTTCAATTTTTCACTGGGGTAAGCAACGTCTTGAAGAAGAACAACCTTGAACGTGAATCTTTGGCAGCGTCTCTGATGAGTTGCTTCGAATGTAATCAGAGAAGTGGGATTACTGGTTCAAAGGGTAAGAGAATGTTCGGGTTCTTAATAAATATTGCCAGGTTGCTTTCCAGAATGTTAGCACCAATTTGCATTCTCACCTGTATTTTATGGGATGCCGCTTTCATACTTGTGCCAGGACTCAGTGTTAGAGTGTTTCTAATCTTTGCCAATTTGTTACACTGAAGAATGGTATTTCATTTTAAGACTGGTTCACTGTCTAGGTTGCTCGCTAAAATGGGATTTGCCTAAACCAGAGTTGTCATCCCAGCTCTGGCTCCCTTATAACAAGATAGGCGACCTTAGGCAGACTCAGTTTTCTTTCTGTCAAATGGTGATATTTATTCTGACTCCTTGGGATACTGGGTGGATTCAATATGTTGGGGTTTATTTATTTATTTTTTAAAGATTTTATTAATTTATTTTACAGAGAGACAGCAAGAGAGGGAACATAAGCAGGGGGAATGAGAGAGGGAGAAGCAGGCTTCCCGCTGAACAGGGAGCCCGATGTGGGGCTCGATCCCAGGACCCTGGGATCATGACCTGAGCCGAAGGCAGACGCTTAATGATTGAGCCACCCAGGTGCCCCAATATGTTGAGGTTTATGAAGTGTTTAATACCGTGCCTCTCACAGAACAGCTAAATGGCAACTATTATTATGCATGTGACAATTCAGCAATTACCAACCCATGACGGGTTCTAGCCTTTTCTCCTTTCTCTGTGTCTTGGAGAAGATTCTGATTTTCCTCCATTGTATTTCTCTTCCTTTCTTCTCCTCTGAAGAGAGGGATGCCATTCTTTTGGGTTTTTGTGAATTAGAATCAGAAAGAATGAAAGAGAAGGACAAAGAAACACGAGGGCCAAGGACAGGTGACTCAAAACTCAGTGGCTAACAACAGAGGTTTCTGCACATGGGTCTGCTGTTGTCTATAGGCAGGCCAATGGTGGTTGGGCTTAGCTGGGTGGTTCTGCTTTGGACTGTGGGCTCCATGGGCTTGGTTCCAGGGTTTATGCTTGATCCGGGGCCCACATGGAATGAGCAGAAAATACCCAGGGTATGCTGTCACGGTAGATTACCTGAGCAAAAGGGGTCAAGCCAAAACCCACAAGCAAACTTAAGGCCTCGACTTCTTTTGCATCTGCTAATGTTGTATTGGCCAAAAAAAGTCACATGGCCCAGTCCAGCATCAGTTGGGGTGGGAAGCCTCCTCGTCCCACAGTGAGAGAGGGAAGGGAAGGAATATGTGCTGGGTGAATGATCATAGCAAATGTTTCTGGGAAATTTCAGGAAGAGGGTGCTGGATAGTGTGCAATGTATAAAGCAGGGAGGAAAGAAAAGAGATCATGACACATGTTGGATATATGTGAGATTTTACGAGTTAAAAACTTGTCAATTCGTTTCATCTGGCTGGCCTGGGCTTCATCAGATGGCACTTCCCCGTGGGACCGACCCAAGGTGCAAGGGCTTCCATAGCATCACATATTGGAAACAATCACTATCTTCTCTATGGCTGCATCCTACATGCTTCTTTCTCTTTGGGTATTGTAGACCTTTCAAGCATTTCCTCTTTCTTTTTCTCCCACTAGGAGAAAAGTATGGGTAGTGGCTTCCTAACTGTGATTTACCAAGTGCCCACAGGAAATGTGTCACATGTCCCCTCAGCATCTCATTTAAAGGAGGGCAGACAGCACGCTTGAGAGACCTTGTTGGACAGGAGGGCCCAGGGGCAGAGCATGAGAGCAGACTGCTGGGTCTCAGTAATGACTCAGAAGCTCCAAATTCACTTACAGAACCTTCCAGTGAAATCAAATTGGGAGTAAGCACAGGGCGTGACACTGAGGAGATAAAGCCAGAAGGGCTCTAATGAGAGGAACCCTGTCATTTCAGGACCTTTATCGTCTGAGCAGAAAGTTTCCCCTTGCCTCCCTGGAGATCATTCACCTGGAACCTGACAGGAGCCGAATGTCTCTGATCTCCAGCTTTGCTTAGCTCTGCAGATGGCTGGCACATCACATATAGAATATTCCCCCACATTCCCAGTGCTATGAGGGGCTTGTTAATAAATTCATCCTAAATTGTAATTCTCATTCGCTCTCTCGGTAGACTAGCTGAACATGGACATGACAGCTCTACTTATCTCTCTAAATGTTATCTGTATTTAATGTTATCCAAAACATTTTTGTTTTGTTTCAGAGAGAACAGTGCTCTAAAAATCCAGCCAGGAAGAATTATAGACTGCATCAAGAATTGCACTAAATAATGGGTCCTCAGCCTTCCCAGAGCTGTGGTGTGGAGTTCCAATGGAAATAATGGGCAATATTTGCACCTTTAAATATGTACGTATATTTGAGTGTTTGGGGACAGGGAGTGGTGTGTAATTCTGTGTCAAGTCATTAGGAGACATGTTTCAGAGTTTTAAAAATCTACAGCCAGATTGGCTATCTTTCTCTATTTCCATAAAAAGAAGGGAGTGTTTATATAAAATCGTCCCTACTATTATTTCTCCCTCACTTCCCCCATCCACAAAGAGTTGCTCTTTTTTTCTTTTTGGAAGTCTCATTACAAGCAATATTTTCATGTGCTTAAAAGCTTAGACGCAGAAATTGGATAACACAGGTTTGAATTTCAGCCATTTCTGTGACCTTTAATAAGATACTTTACCTTTCCATGTCTCTGTTTCTTCTTCTGAAAATGAGGAGAATAATAGGACCTACTTTTGGAATGTAAGGTACAGAAAGCCTCTTCACTTGGTCCACCTAGGATCTGCACTGTGGCTACAGGGGCAGGTCCCCCCCTCTCCCCCGCTGAGTCCCACCAGCAGCGTCCACTGAGTGTCTCAGCTTTTCTGCCTCAGGGTCTTTTCCAAAGAGGGGCAACCTGGAAGTGCAGAGGTTTAACTCTCAACCAATGGGAGACAGGAGTCGGTGAGAAATTTCTCATTCCCTGATTCAGAGGGATAATTTGAGGGAATTGGGTAAAAGAGTTTAGAGAACTTAATGTCATGGGGTCCATCTATGCGGACCCCAGAGGGTGCAAAATCGGGACTGAGCCTCAGTTGCCCACAGCACTAAAGAGCTCAACAAATACACCTTTGCACTGACTTCTCTCCAGCGGTCGCCATTATCATCCCTCCCCCACTTCTGCTTCCTGGGATCACCTCCCAATAAACTGCTGGCACCCAAGTCCTTGTCTCAAGCTCTGTTCGGGGGGATCCCAACTAAGAAAGCTCCCAGTAAATATTTGCTGGTATTATTCTCATGGAAAAACCTTTCTATTCCCAGGAAAAGTAATGTTGGAACCAAAATTCAAGATGCACGTTGAGACTTTTTTTCTCATTCGATGTTTTATTTAAATTGAAAAATATACAAACTGATAAACATTGCTTCATTTTGGACACCTTTGGAAAATCCTGGAAACTCATGGAAACAATACTTCTCGTTTCCTGGCACTTCTCACTCTTGCTTGGGGGAGGGGCTGGGCAGCTGGTGTGATGTAGGAGGCACTCAGGGGACTCAGTGCTATTTGCCAACTAGTCCAGAAGTGTTTTTTTATTTTTTAATAATTTTTTTATTCTGACAGTTGGCTGTCTAGATTGATGTATGCTGCCTGAATGTCAGTCCTGGTTGTCAAGATTGACATTAAGTTCTCTAAACTCTTTTACCCAATTCCCTTTTGATCCCAAATACTGTCATTGGCAAGACAAGTGAGGATGAAGATTCTAGCCAGGGACCATAGAATATCTTTCCCCCTCAATGCAAAGCCAACTGGCCCATACCAGTATCAGCTTTGGCTTCATTGGCACCATGCTGTGACATTCAAGCCAACTGGCCTACATGAACAGCTTCTAGCATTACCACAGTCTGATCTTTCCCCCTTGGAAATTTTCTTTGTAATTACTCTGGAGTTTTGTTGTGATCGGCTTCACGGTTATGTGGCAGGGAGCTGAACATTGTGGGGTGGATTGGCACACTCCTTAGGATGGGCTAGCATGGGCAAATGTCCTCCTTGCAATATGCTTTTAAATTCAGTCCCTCCCTGGCTTGGCCACAAAGGCACAAGCATTGCCAAGGTGACTTTATTATTTGTATCCTGGAGTATGTTCTCTTTTGAGTATGTAGTTCCATTTCCTGGAATTATTATTTCTGGTAGGATTGGGGTTGATTTCTGGCTACCTATTATTTTTCCAGCTGAAATGTTTTATTCGTCACTTTGCCATTTCATGAAGCTTTGTGAAAACACCCATTTTCCTCTCGGAAGGCCATTTTAGAGGGTGTTACTGCTCTCAGCTTCCCCATCTTCCAGGCCATGGTGGTATACAAGAAAGAGACAAGTTGCAGCTCTCACATAATTGACTATAGGACTTTGTGCTTATAACTGGATTTTTCTGAGCTTTTGTTTCCTCAACTGTAAAGTGGGAATAAAGATAGGATAAAAGGGATCATGCAAATCGAAGTATGAAGCAATCTAAGATATTCTTTTATTCAGTAAATATGGAAGGAACTTTCACCATATGAGCCATAGTTCCCAGCCTTAGGAAGCTATAGTTCAGTGGGGGAAAGAACACATAGGCAATCTTAATGGGCAATTATGATCAAAATCTTAAGTCCTACAAACAGGGATAAATACAGGGTGTTACTAGAGCACATGGGAAGGAGGCTTAACTCAGCCTTGAAGGCACGTGGAAGACTTCTTGGAAAAAAAAAACATGAAGATTAAGAGTTATTAATACTAATATTTAGTTATAATTAGTAGGGTATTTACTGTGTGCCGAGTAGTATGCTAAGCGCTGCTTCATTTAGATGTCACAATTGTGCCTACCTCATAGGGGTCTTTACCTCCATTTTATAGTTGAAGAAACCAGCTCAGAAAGGTTAAATAAATTACCCAAGGACACACAGCTAAGTGGCATGGTCAGACTTTGAATTTAAATTTGATTCTAGAGCCCTTGCTTTTATTTTTATTTTATTTTATTTTAATTCAAGAACCCTTGCTTTTAACAAAACAGATTTTGCAAATCTGTTCATGCCAGGTCCCTGCTTAAAATCAACCATTTGTGACTTCCTAATGTTCATGGGAGAATGACTAAACTTATCATGACCCAAAATCTCCTGCCCACTCCTCTGGTCTCACCTTTCACCTCTCTCTCTGCCCCCGACCCCCATGACAGTCAGCCTCAGCAGTAGCTCATAAAGAATGTACTCAGCTAAGTCCGAGCTTGTCCTGTGGACAAGGGAGGCCATAGAAGTTGCCAGCAAATTGAGAAGGAGCAAGACAAGATCTGAAAAGTTTAGTTAAGAGAGAATTGAAGCACCTCAGCCACAGGTACATGGGGATCTCAAGGAAGGGAGGAGCAGGAGGGAAGGAGAAGGGGTAAATTGGATTCAAGAAACATTCAGTAGGTAGGATAAACAAATGGTGGTAACTAATCATGTTGGGGAGAGAAGGAATGCAAGGGGTCCATGCGGATTTCTGGCTTGAATGACAAGGTAGAAAGTTCTAGCTACATTTAAGGAACTATGATTAATGACTGACAGAAGGAAACAAAAACAGAAAACACAGTTCTACAGTGTTTTCATTATATGTATGCTGAAGGGTCCTGGAAATTGTAAAAATTTCCCTTCCTGGTCTTTTTCATTCTCTCCCTTCCGCACTGGGTGCAGGAATTCACTGAAAACTCTGCAAAAAAAAAAAAAAAAAAAAAAAAATCCTTTTTCTCTGCCCCCGGCCCCCATCCCACAAGTTGAACTACAAACCCAGAAAGCAGCAGCTCCAGATTAGGCAATCAAACAGCTCTCAGAATTAAGCTTTTAAACATTAAAATCAATCAAGCCCAAAGAATCTAGCTCGAAATGAAGAGGTGTTTAAAAGAAGTAGGCTGAGGTGCTCTGAGAAAAACAACCTTCATTATTAAAGCAGAGTTTTCACAGTGTGGGGAAAAAAATGTTCCAATATTGTCCAGTTGAAAATGTAAATCTGTTTACCTTCCAGATGGTCTTTTTGGTGAGTGCTCTTATTAAAATCTACTGCTTACCTGTTTGTCTTTGAAAGAGAGTGAGTTACTTGGGGAAGGTCATCAGACCCAGGTAGGCTAGAATCATTTTCTTGCATTTGTCACTGAGTGAATATCTCCTGTGACTTTTGGCTTGTTAGTTAATTACTATATAAATTTCCCTACTAAAGATGGAGATCTTATTCAGTGTTGGGTTCTTTCCAGAAATCAAGTGTCAAATGTTCACGTTGCTTAAAAAGATGGTTTCTCTCTTCTCTCTTCATGTCTTCCCCTCCCTTCTTGATCCTGTGGTACATTTATCATACTGATATTATGACATTAAAATCACTTTTGTATCAATCGACTTGGATGCCTAGAATATCAGGTCAACAGGGTTTGGAGGCAGAATTAGTCTGATGGAGAAACTGGAAAGAAAACGTGCTTCTTAAGTGAGTGAGCTTCAAGTGGATTTATATTCAACAGTGACCTAAGGAACACTGGTGGGTCATATGTTCATATACCAAATAAAGTATTGTCTGTATCAGCGCTGTTCAAAAGAAGTATGTTGTGAACCTCAAACGCAGGTCATATATGAAGTTAAAACTTTTCCAGCAGCCACCTTAAAAAAGCAGAAAGAAACCAGTGGAGTTAACTTTAATATTATTTTATTTACTTCTCTATATCTAAATATTATATCTCAACATGTGATCTTATGGAGATCTTTTACATTCCTTTTTGTACTGTCTTTGAAATCTAGTTTGCATTTTATACTTCGAGATGTCATAATTCAGAAGAGACACATTTCAAAGTTCTCAGTGCAGCTACATGTAGACAATTATAGCTGGTGGCTACCACATTGGACAGTGTAGATCTATATAGTCCCAGGACAGTTTTTCCTCTCAAGTTAGTAGGCCAAGAGTAGGCTTACACATTTAATGAATCCACCCCCCCCCTTTTCCAACTGAGAAAGAAAAAAAAAATGGGCCTGCTATGAAAACTGGCAAAATGGCTCTGATGATAAATTGCAGGTTAAATTCATTTTCATATAATTGTTTCTTGGTTCCAGGACTGGTCACAAGTGAAAAATCATCCTTTTTCAGAATATAGACAACTTCATTCAAGGGGCAGTAAAACTGAGGCATTAAAATAAATAACAAGCTGCATTTTTTTTTTTTAATGAGAGGTAAAAATTTCATCCTTTCAGATGATGCAACATTTTCATTAGTAATAGTCAGTAGATCTCTCTTTCGTAAGCTAGTGACTATATTAAACATGAATTACAAGAATTCTGTTGGTTCCCAGCAGGATTTTTCTGTAGATTAGTAGATTTTTTTAAAAAAAGTATATATCTATGTGTACATTTGTGTATATGTATACACACACACACACACACACACACATTTGGCAGCTCTGGATGACTTTAATTTCTAGCTGGGAGAACTCTCCTGCTCAGCATTTTGGTGGTGGTGGGGGGGAACTATAATAATTAGATGCATTCAGAAAAGTTTTCTAGGAGATGAATTGTGTTACATAACAAATCAAGTTCTTTTTGATGTGCTGAGCATCTTTACCTTTCTAGCCCTAAACCCAGTGAATATAGTATCTTTCAAGCTGCAAACACATTCTGAGTTTTATGAATTGGAGATTTTTTCGTTGTTGTTTTACAGAAGGCAGTAAGGTTCAATGTGGTGTTGTGGAAATTCTTTGGAATCAAAAGGATCTGGCTCTGAATCTCCATTTTCCCTGGGCTATTTTGGACCAGTCACTTGAATTCTCTGGGCCTCAGATTCCCCATCTGTGCAAAGAGGATGATAATATTTGACTCAGAGGTTGTTGTGAAGAGAAGTATGATCATACATGTACGATGTCAGAAACAGACCCTTGATTAGTGATGATTCTCTCACACTGCCTTCCACAGGCTACCAGGTGAGATGCAATGATGTTAAGTGTTCACAGGCTCAGTGTTTATGGTGGTTGAGCTGTCAGCCAGAGCTGTGGTCTCATCTGAAGGCTTGACTAGGGGAAGATCTGCTTCTACGCTCACTCACGTAATTATTGGCAAGGTTTCGTTCTTTCTGGAGTGATGGATTCAGGGCCTTAATTCCTCACTGGCTGTTGGCTGGAGGTCTTTACAGTTCTTGGCCATTGGAACCTTTCCATAAGGCAGTTCACAAACAGGCAGCTTGTAAGCAAGAGGGAGAGAGAGAGACAGACAGACAGACAGAAGTTAGGGGTGGAGAATAGGACCCCAAGTGTTCTTGTCACCTAATTTTGGAACCAACATCCCATATGTTTGGCAGTATTTGTTAGAACCAAGTCACTAGGTCCAGCAGCACCCAGAGGAGGGGATGACATAGGAGTGTGAACATGAGGAAGGGGGATCCTTGGGGGTCATCTGAGAGGTTGCCCAACACAGATGTCTGCAGCTTTCACCTTCACGTTTCCTGGTATTCCTTCCCCTTCACATGAAGTTCCTAAGTCAGAAGAGCTAAAGAAATCGGAACTCTGAGCCAGGAGCTCTGGTAAATGCTTCCCATAGCTCTTATGATACCAGATGTTATACTATGTGGTCATTGCTTCCTTTGATATGTGTCCACCTCCCCAATTAGACTGTGAACTCCATGAAGACGGGGACATGGCTTTGCTCACTGCAACAATCCAGAGCCTAGAGCAGTGTTTGACACAGAGCCGGTTCTCAATAAATGTTTGTCAGATAACTAAGGGAAGGAGTAAGGATCCTTTTGCTTTATACAATGACTCTAGGAGGCAGGTGCAACTATTATGCCCATTTCACAGGAAACTGAGGCTCAGACAAAGTGACTTTCTCAGCCTCACAGAGCTAGTAAGTGGTGGGACCTAGGAGTTCAAGTGTATCAAACTGCCTCAAAGCCTGTTCCCTCAGTCACTTGATGCTGTGGTCTCCTGATTTTATGTTGGGGGACGTCTGTGTGTGTGCGTGTGTGTGTGTGTCTATGTGTGTGTGTGTATGTGTGGTGTTTTTTGGAAGAGAAATAGTGTCTTCATCCACCACGTAGTCTCTCAGTAGGCAGCTTCCATCACCCTCCCCAGTCTGGTGTGGAGCAAGCCTTCCTTGGCTCCATCCTCAAGTGAATTTCTGTGTTCTTCACATACAAGAGAGAAGAATGGAAATCACATGAAGGAAAGAGGAGCAGGGCATTTGGAGCCCCTGTGAAACCGTGTGCCACAGAGGTGACTCCGGAGGTAGAACTTTCTTTGTTACCTCTCTGCCTGATTTTTACGAAGCTAATGAAGCAAGGAAACTTTTTGTAAATACAGTTTTTCCTTAGTCCTTTTAGTGGTTCTGCCTCTTCACTCCTCTAGATGGTTCCAACTCTTCTTCAAGTTTGAAATGGTCTTTTTGAAATGTGAAAGGCCCGAATTGTAGATGTGGAAGAAAGGTAGTGATAATGACAATAATAGAAAAACAAACCATGATAACAATCAAACTAACATTTATTGAGTGCTTACTATGTACTAGGCAAAGTTCTAAGTGCTTTCCACGTATTCGTTCATGTAAAACATCCCATAGAACCATGAAGTCAATCCTACGGATGATTTTCAAGGCAGATGTACTAGTTATCTATTGCCACATAGTGAATTACCCTGAAAGTTAGTGGCTTAAAGCAACAATACACATTCATGATCTCTGCTGGCTTCCCTAGATCAGGAATTTGGGAGTGGCTGGGTGGCTCCACCTCAGGATGTCTCATGAAGGCTGCTTTCATCTGAATGCTTGGTTGGTGCTAGAGGCTTGAACCATTCCAAGACGGTTCATTCCAATGGCCGGCAAGTTGGAAGGAAGCTCAGTTCCTCCTCATGTGGCCCTCTCTGCAGGGCTGCTCTAGTGTCCTCACCACATGGTGGCTGGCTTCCCCGGAGCCAGGCATCTAAGACCCAAGGAAGAAGCTGCTTCGACCATTGTGACTCAGCCTTAGAAGTTACCCAGCGTCACTTCCACAATACCCTAGGATGTGACAACTGGAAAGAGCACTGGAGCATATCCCAGACACTGTGCGTTTTACCCGTGATGTGGCTGGGGCCAGCTGTGTGGAGTGTTGGGAAAATGTAGGGAGCTGTAGAGCATTGTACCAGTGACCCAGAAGAACCAAATCCCTTCATCTCTCCGTCAGCAAAGGGAAGCCATGTTGAAAGCACACATCCAAGGACAGAGTGTGTCCCTTGGTAAATAAGTAACAAACGCAATCTGGTTCTGATTTTTATTAAACCAACTGTGAAAAAGACTTGCAATTGGCCCTCTGTGACCTGAACAATTAGCATTAGAACCTATCGTGCTTTCCAGAAACCGAATGCCCTGTGTTTTTGATGGGATTCTAAAGAACTGAGAAAGAGGAGAGTAATGAAGTGTAAAGAGTGAGTTCCCCTCCGGCCCAGGCATATATGGGGAGGAGGTTAGGAATGATTCAGTATGAAAACAACTGAACTTAAAGAGAGCTTTGCATTTGTTCAAATCATTTCAAGGACATTAGTACATTTAAAAGAAGTGAGAGAATGAGAGAGAGAGACATGTGGGAGTAAGCCAAGTACACTAAATCATTCCTGAAGTTGAAGTTCATGTGCCCAAAAGGAACCTAAGGAAATAAGAATGTTGGTGGTGGGTCAGATCCGTTGTCCTATATTCCTAATGGTTGAAGGCAAGTGAGCAGCTGACAGAGAAATTACTTGCTTTCTTGGGTATCACTAGCAAAGGCTAGGGGCTTCCTGGAAAAAATGCACATATCCCCTATACCTGAAGTCTTGCACACAATTTTAGGAACTTTAAAACTCCCTGAAGCTCATGGGATAGTCACTCTACTGTTCATGGATTCCAGGATATAATCCCTGAATGCTAAATGTTTTGGAGAATTTATTTATATTTTCCATACTAGACAAACTATTTTGTAACATGGAACTTGCTAAACTTTCCTACATCACATCACATTTTCTCATTACTTTGAACTGTCATTGGTATTTTTAAATTTTGAACTGATCCACTTCAGCTGTCATGTTTCCAGATTAGAGCTGACAATTAAAACGTCACTGAATCTGAGCTTGCCTCCATGCATCCCCAATGTGATGTGGGATTCCTGGCTACAGTCTTCCTGATTCGTCCTCCCAGCACCCACACCCTCTGAACTCCTCCAAACAGGTATGACTTACATACAGTATAATTCACCCTTTTTAGGCGTGTCTTTTAGGAATGCAGTTGCATAGGTTTTGACAAATGTATAAAGTTCCCTTGTGCCCCTGTACTCATCTCTTTCCCATAGACCCAGACCCCGGTAACTAGTGATCTGATTTTGGTCTCTGCGGTTTAGCTTCCCTCCTCCTCCCAGGTCTTTTTTTTTTTTTTTTAATTTTTTTAAAGATTTTTATTTATTTGACAGAGAGAGACACAGCGAGAGAGGGAACACAAGCTCGGAGAGGGAGAAAGGGAGAAGCAGGCCTCCTGCCGAGCAGGGAGCCCAATATGGGGCTCGAACCCAGGACCCTGGGATCATGACCTGAGCCGAAGGCAGATGATTAACGACTGAGCCACCCAGGCGCCCCTCCTCCCAGGCCTTCTGAATGGAATCACACAGAATATACCCTTTGGGTATATTTGGATTCTTTCTCTTAGCTTGCTTTTGGTATTTGCTCATGTTGTTCCATTAAATGATATCATACAATTTGTTTATCCATTCACCAGTGGATGGACACACGAGTTATTTCCAGTTTTTGGCAATCATATTAGTTTTTTTTCTTTTTTGGGGGGGGTGAACTCGCTGGGGCAGCAGGACTACTCTGCAAACTGTGCAAAGTTACACAACTTTACACATTTAGGGAGGGTGAGGGGATGCAGAGTTGTGCACTGCATTCTTCCACCATCTAAATCCTTTGGCAGTTTTCACTAATGCTTCTTGGAGCTTCAACTGCATTCGAGCAGCTGTTCATTTTGCATCTGGGCGTAAGCCTTTACATTTTTCTTTTCCGCGAATCGGGGCCCCAAGGTTCCACTGGTATAGGTATTCGAGATCCAGATGAAATAACTCTTTAAAGGTGTTAGCTTCCCTCCTCCACGTGTGGTTCTCAGATGGCAGTCTCTCGGAACCACCTAGACGCTTGTCAGAAAAGCAGAATCTCAGGCCCCACCACAGACCTACGCGGAGTCCACATTTTAACAAGAAGCCCAAGTGTGTCAGACGCATAGTAGTTTGAGAAGCACTGGTTGGTATTCCACTCTTGCTACTAAAAATAAAATGCACATTTTCTTGTAATATTTGGCCCTTTCTTCCAAACTTTTTCTGTCTCTCCCTGGAGTAAACTAATTTTGTAGTTAAGAACTCCAGCTTGGGTCTGGGGGAGGGGGTGAGCGCCCCATCCTCGAGGATGGAGGAGCTAAGAGAGGAGGAAAAAGAGAAGAGACGAGGCAGAGAACAGAGCCAGGTCTGTTGGGAAATCCTCGCAGCCCAGGCGGGAGGCGGCGAGGCCAAGGCGGCGGGGCACTCGGCGGCCGCCTCGGCGGCCCCTGCGGCCGGGAACGCGGGACGCGGCGCGGGCGGCGGCGCGCGCGGCGGGGCGCGGGCCAAAGTCGGCAGAGCGCGGCCGGCGGCCGGGCCGGGGCGGGCGGGGCGCGCGGGCGGAGGGACAGCGGGGAGGGCGGGGCCGGCGCGGCGAGAGGCGGGGTCAGCGCCGCGGCCGCGGGGGCAGCGACGGCGCCGGGCAGCGGGAGCCGCGGCCGCGCCATGTGGCTGCTGGGGCCGCTGTGCCTGCTGCTGAGCAGCGCCGCGGGTGAGTCGGAGGGCGTCGGGCGAACTTCCTGCGGGGCGCGGGGCGGGGGCGCGGCGGCCGGGCGGCCATCGCGCGCCCTCCCCGCGCCGGGGCTGCGTCTCCCGGGCGGGCGTGCACGGAGGGCGGCCCCCGGCGCCGGGCTGGCCGGGACCCGGGCTAGGGGGCCGCGGCGGGGTGCGCGCCGTCCTATTGTGTGGGCGTGCGGGCCGGCTGGTGCGGAGTGCTGTGTGCGCGGGTGGGGCTTTGTGTGCAGCCCGGCTCCGGGGAGCCCAGCTACTGCCTCGATTGGGCGTAGCTCCAGTGTGTGTTTGTGTGTGTGTGTGTGTGTGTGTGTGTGCGCGTGTGCGCGTGCGAGTGTGTTGTGTGTGTTGGGGAAGGGAGGAGGGGACGGGAGGGGAGGGGAGAGAACTCCTCCTTGATCCCCTCTCCCCAGCCTCCCTGTGCTCCGCGCTGTGCGAGCCTCTCCAGGGCCTCTTCCCGCATCTCTCGCGTGCACCCTTGTGCCTCAGTTTCCTCCTTGGACGTCGGGCGGGTAACATCGCTGCTTCTTTCCGCTCCTTCCTGGGACTGTGTTTGGCTTAGGTAAAGAGAGATGAAGCAGGGCTGGACCTGGGAATTATTAATCTTTCCCATTGATCCTGGGAGCAGAACGTTTATTTGACATCTGACCACCCCGACTTGTCCCTCAGCGGGCACCCTGACTGACGAGGTGCCCATGGGAGTGCACCCGGGCTTCATCTGGCGGCCCTTTGAACCTGGCATCACCGTGGTGGTGCATCCTGAGGTCCTGGGAGGCAGCAAGCCTCTTTCCCTTCGTGACAGCGTGCTGTCCCCTGGAACTTTTCTGCTGATGTGGGCACGCTCTGAATTCCAGCCCAGGAGCCCTTCCTCCTCTGCCCTGGCCCGCTGGCCACAGCTGTCAGCTGCCCTCCTCGGCTCAGCCCGCCCCCTGACGTTTATTTCTGGGCAGCTGATGCCCAGAAAGTGGGTGACAGGGCCCAATGAACTTTCTTCAGCAGAAGCTTGCTTGCCTGACATTTGTGCTATCCACGTATCTAATTTATGCCTGATTTCCCCAAGTGCTTGTAGCTGTCTGCTGTGGAGGTGTTGGTGGTGCTGTGTTTGTTGGGAAGTTGAGGCTTGCTTCATTCTGAGCTGCCTGCCCCCCCAACATGTGCATTTGGAAAGAGAAATCTCCTACCTTCCTTGAAGTCCCCTGTTCTGGCCATCCTCAGAATCCACTGGGCAGCCTTTCCCCTCTCAGACTTATGACATCATCCCTGCTCCTGGAGACCCCATTTTGATGTGGGTTTGCTGTGCCTTCCCGTGAGTGTGGAATGGTGGTGGCTACTGTGGGTTTTCAGCCAAGTCTGGGGGAGAGTGCCCTGTTTCTCCTGAACTATCAGGCCACACCAGGGAGGGAGTCCAAGGGGGCATTGGCAGCTACAGGTAAGTGTGAATGATTATGTGGGGGCTGCTAGAACAGGCAGCTTTCTGGGCATCTCAGATAGGAAGACGTGCCTGAGTTCATGCTCTCCATGTACGGAGCCGGGATAGGTCCCATGATAATACCCAAGTAGGACAGTCCAGAAGCTGGCTGGCTCTTGTATGTGTCCTGAGTTGCCTGTGGCTCAGTGGAAACTTATTTTTTGCAGTTCCCAGTTGGTACTGGGTTGCTTTGGTGGAGTCTCCATGTCTGTAAAAATAACTGTAAAGTTAATTTTGTCCTTCTCTGGTCAATGCTGGTTATTTAATATGTGTGTACATATAAAATAGGGTTCAATAAACAGAATGGGGATAGAGAGATTGGGGGTCATGGAACTGCCTGACTTGTCCTGGTGGTGGTTTTCCATTCTCTGTGGTCACTGCACCTGTGTGGCTTTGAATCACAGTTGCTGGTTTAGAAACTTCTAGGCAGGTTAGGGTAGTGTGCATTTTTTGTGTTACATTAAGCGTCATCTTTTTGGCATGAATTCCGCATTGACCCACAGTGTTACCAGAAATAGGTTCGGTCATTTTTCTTGATGCCACTGGGTGCCCCTGGCCTCCCAGCCCAGAGAGAAACCTGTGTGGTTCAGTTTGCGGTTCATAGTGGGAACAGAGGCTCTACCCTTCTATCCCATATCCAGCTTCTTGATCCTCTTCTGGAAAGTTGAAACAAGAGAGATTATAAAAGCCAATACTTCGGACTGCTGACTCCCCTTTGAGAGTTTGTGGAGAAAACGGGGGTCTGTTGAGCCCTACTCTCAGTTCTGGGTCTTTGCAGGGCTGGAAGGCCACTGACATGTCAAGAGCAATTTGGAGGCCTTTATTATTCAAGAACTTTCTCAGACACCTCTTTGTGTTTTCTTTTTCTTCCTTTATGTTGTTTGTATCAGGGAAGTGAAGCATCGATTTTTAGCTGTTATTTTTTTAATGTGTCCTGTGAGAAAGACTTGGCCCATCCAATGTCCAGGTTTTCTTCACGTGGTGGATTTGCTGGGTTTCAGCGCACAAATGGTGAGACATGTCTAAAGGTGGCCATGCCCGCAGGTAGTCAGCCTCACCTCCTCCTGGGCTGACCTTGGCTACCACTCCCTGACATTCTCTTTCTGTCAGTGAACCCGCTTGATTTTAACCCCATGTGTACTCCCAGGAGTGTGAGTACTGACCTTTTCTCCTGGAAAGATCTACTTAATGGCGTGAGTGGGTGGGTTGTATTATGATTTTTAACTAGCTGAGGAGCCTCGCGGGCCAACCCCGGTAGAGGAGACTGGGCACTGTGCACCCAAGTACAAATAAACACACCTTGTTGCTTTTCATCTTCAAAGAGAGGGGACAAAGGCTCCCTCCTGGCCTGTGAGGGGTTTTTATCTGATGGCCCACTTAGGCCTCTGACCTTGATAGGCGTGGGGGAGGAGCAGCAATGTGAGTAGGAAAGGGCAGGGTGGTCAATTCCGGGGCTCCAAGACTGACATAGACACCTTTTTTTTTTTTTTTTACCACAGTCCCCAGGGTACCTTGAAAGTGAGCTTGTATCTCACCTTCATGAACATTTTAGAGAATGTTGGCTTTAGGAGAGTTGGTAGTCAAATAATCTCACGTTAAAAGACTTGACCTTTACAGCCTGGTCTGTTTGCATGGGCACAGGGAGTAAAGGGGACCCCATATTTATGGCACATGTATGTGTGAGATGCTTTGCTTGCCACTTTAAACGCATGATCTTGTTGAGTTTTTCCAAGGATACTGTGTGGCAGGAAGTCATTTTATGGCTTAAGAGATCCTTTAGACCCAGGATGCCAGAGTGAGGACTGAAGCTTGGATACTAACTCTGGCTTATTGTTTGCAGGAATCATGCACGCAGCCTCCATGCCTTTCCTCCTACTTGCTTTTGTGAATTTAACAGTCAATGAAATTGCTTCCATAAACACCCCTCCTCCCTGAATCTGTTCACTTTGTGGTCACTGCTGTGAACTTAAGCGGTTGGTGTTCATGGGAAATACATAAAATAAATCTCAATCCTTGAGGAAAGATGGAACTTTTCAAAATAGCATGATGTATGTATGCATGATGGGGAGGCATTATGCTTGGCAGGAAGATACCATGGGCCACGGTTGGATTTCTTGCCCTGAATTGTAGTCACTTGGGGGGTTTGTTTTCATTCATTGAGATCTCTTTGTATATATTCCCCCTTTTCTTTTCTTTTCTTTTTTATTTTTTAAGTAGGCTCCACGTCCAGTGTGGAGCCCAACTCGGTGCTCAAACTCACAACTCTGAGATCAAGACCTGAGCTGAGATCAAGCACTGGATGCCTAACCAATGGAGCCACCCAGGAGCCCCTTCCCCTTTTCTTATACATTTATTATATTTTACAGTTAAGAAAATGAAAGCTACTATATGACATGGACCGATGGAACTAGTCTTAGTGATGAGATAGTCCCCGGGGACAAATTTTGTTTTTTAGATCCCCCAGGAGCTAATTTTGGTTGTGGTGTTTTCTTGTTTGTTCTCTTTTCCTCTTTCTCTCTTTAGAAGATTTTGGAAATGCTTGGGCCATCTGGACTGGGTAGCTTTTTTTTTTTTTTTTTTTTGCCAGTGTCTATACCTAACCACCAAGGAGATTTTTAAGATGGTCGCTCCTGTGTGTGTGTGTGTGTGTGTATGTGTTGTGTAAAGGGGCCTTTCTTTCTTTGTAATTGTTGTAGAAGAATCTACTCTTTTGGATACTGAGGAGTGCCTTTAAAAATGTTGGCTGAGAGAGCGGCCAGGTACTTTGAAGATGCAGCATTTGCTTGTCGCATCACTTGCTTGACGTTGAATATTGCTTACTGGGATAAGTGGACTTCTGTGATACAGCGACTGCTCAGAGGGATGGCAGATGTTTGTTTCAGGCTGGGCTGTGAGAGTTTCTGGACATGGTTGTGGGGATGGGGTTGGTCTAGTGCAGGGTTTCCCAGCCTCTGTGCTCCATTTTGGGCTACATAGTTCTTTGTTATGGGGACTGCCCTGCCATTCCAGAATATTTAGCAGCATCACTCGTTCTAGATGCTTCCTCCTCCTCCTCGCTTCCCGTAGGAGGTTTGGTTTGTGCCAACCAAACATGTCCCCAGACGTTACCAAATGCCCTCTGGGAGCGCAGTCACCCCTGGTTGAGAACCCGTGGTCCAGTGTGAGTAAGCCCCCTCACCATGCAACTTGAGCATTGTGACTGCTCATCCTAGAAATGTCTTCTAGATGCACTGGGTCAGGGTGGCCTCCTCCTTCCAAGGGGTCTTTTAATCATCTGGTTTCTGCTTTCTGTTTGCACCGCCCCACAAGTTCAGTGGGAAGGTACAGTCGTAACTAGACATGCCCAGCACTGCCCCCGTTTTCTCTCACTTCCCCTTGTATCATAGTGAAAACTTCTGGAATTTTAGACTGTAGATTCGGTTCTCTGGGGAGAGACTCCGCAAGGAAGGTGACGGCTGATGACCGAAGCCACCTGGTTCCCTGAATGTTAAACCGGGGAGGCTCGCCCTGCCTGGAAGTTAGCCTTGGGAGCTGTGTGTTGAAATCTTAACCCTGGAAGTCCCCCTTCCTCCGCTCTACAGAGCAGTCATTGTTCCTCTCTGCGCCCCTTCCCCTCCCCATCATTCCTTCTCCCTTCCCATCAAAGGGCTTTACAACTTGAGTCGGTTCTGCAGGTGGCAGGGAAAATCATCGGCACCAGCGGCAAGTTGGTTTGGGGGAGATTTTCATCTTGGACTTTGTTCTCTGAAGTCTTTTTTGAGTTAGGCTCTGTGTCGCTTTAGAACACTTGGATTCCTTTAAGACACTTCGCCTTCCAGCTGTTGTTTCTCTTTGTTCTGCGTCCAGCCTCCCTCGAGTGTTTTCCTTCTTCCTCTCTTCAGACCAGCAGCATGCATTGTCTACTGTCTTTTGTGCAGGAAAAAAGGAGGCACCATGAGGAGGGATGCCGGGCTGGCAGGGGACAAGTACATGTGACCGCAGGTCAGGCACCTGTGCCTCCGATCCCGGCCTCTTCCGAGAGCCTTCCAGTGAGGAGGAGCTCTAGCTTCCCAAGCACGCCAGTGTGGGTTCCCTTTCATCTTTGGATCAACTAGAAAATTCTTTTCAAGGCTTTATTGGGCTCTTCATCAGTGCGGTACCAGATTGGCCCCGTCCACACACTGCGCTGTGCTCTAGGGGCGTGAAGCTGTGTCACACGTGTTCTTTGCCCTTGAAGCACCAGATGATCTGATGAGGGACATGGAGTTGTTTACCTTCTTTCCTTACCTGGGAAGCACTCTTCTGCAAGCAGTATCTCGAAGGCATTCATGAATGGGAAGTGTACTGATGCATCCCTGACCGTGATGGGAACAGAGCTGCAGTGACGTCACAGAGCCTGGGCGCATGTGGATATGGCATCTTTGGGGATATTTAATGGGTGGGTCCTTCCTGAACAGGTTTCAGAGGTGCTTCTTTAGCTTTCCAGTTAGAATATTGGGACACACACGTTGGTGTTCTAAGACTTGTGTAGGTCTTGGCTTCTGGGATTTGAGGGTGACATTTCTTCTGTGGCTTGTGAGCAACAACCTTCTTTGTTTATTTTCTTGTCATCTTCTTGAATTGAAAACACGACACAAATAACACATTAAATACCTGCTCATTAAAAAATTCAAACAAAATAGGATCGTTACAATAAAACATTAAAATCTTCCTTTGTCTTTCAGTTACATTCCTCTCTCCTTTCCTAAATTACTGTTAACTGGTACCTATCATTTTAGCCCTAATAGGGATTTACACACACACACACACACTCACACACACTTTAATGAGCTCATACTTGTTTGTATTTGTAGCCTTTTGACTTGTTGTTTTCACTTTATGTCCTTTTCATGTAAATACTTAAATACCTATTTTGTCACTTCTGCTTTGAGCTGGTGAATTGGTTACATCTGCTTCCCACCCCTACTCCTGTTTGGACAGTTCAGTTATTCCAAAGCATTTGGCATTTCCTCTTTACAGTAAGGCTTCAGCTCTTTGTGAGTGTCTTCCTCTGTTAAGTGCTTTATTTTTTTTTTAAAGATTTGTTTATTTATTTTAGAGAGAGAGCGAGAGAGAGAGCAGGTGCTCACCTGCGCAAACAGGGGAGGGGCAGGGGGAGAGGGAAGAGAATCTCAAGCAGCAGACTCCCCGCTGAGCATGGAGCCCGAAACGGGGCTTGATCTCATGACCCTGAGATCACAACCTGAGCCGAAATCAAGAGTTAGATGCTCAACCAACTGAGCCACCCGGACGCCCCTCTCTCTTAAGTGCTTTAAAGTTCTTGGCTCTTTTTTTGCAAAAAAATCACAGAATTGCAGTCATTTTCCCAATGACAGATATTTGCTTCCCTATCACTAAATTTACACTGTTTCCTTGCCTTTTTGTAGACATGATAATTTTTCATTTCAATGCAGAATTTTAGAGTAATCTTTTTTTTACGGTTTTATTTATTTGAGACAGCGAGAGAGGGAACACAAGCAGGGGTAGTGGGAGAGGGAGAAGCAGGCTCCCGCAGAGCAGGGAGCCCGATGCGGGGCTCGATCCCAGGACCCTGAGATCATGACCTGAGCCAAAGGCAGATGCTTAACGACTGAGCCACCTAGGTGCCCCTAGGGTAATCTTTTAAGAGACATTCTGAATAGCAAATGGATCCAACCTCTGCCATAGTGTCAATGCACAGAACTGGACAGAAGTGAGGACATCATGAATGGCTGTGACCATGTTTACCCAGGTACTGCCAGGACCGATAAATCACAGCATCTGTCCACCCGTGCTGTCACAAGATGCTGTTGGCTGTTTGAGCACATCTTGATTTCAGAAATGTTTTAATACTAAAGATAAATTAGGCACGTTCTGATTTCAAAGGTGTTACAATACCAGAAGTATGAATCTTCTTGACCATCTTTCAGTTCTTATATATCTATCCATCTTTTAAAAGCAGCTTTAAAAACATCTTCTGGTATATGTATATACCATAATTCATTTAATGCTTCCTCAGTGCATGAATCTTACTTCATTTTCAAGCAGTTTATTCAGGTAGGTGGTATGCCCTGCCATTTTATAGATGAAGAAACTAGAAGGCTAAGTAATTTTCCCAAGTCCACAGCCGATAAGAGGTGGTTTCAGAATTGGCACATAAGACCCTACAACTTGGACCTGTACTCTTCACCACTGGCTTTACTGCTTTGGCATTAAATAGATACTCAACTCAAGTTCACGTATGCTAGAGGAAGGAAATGTACTCCCTAGCTTGTGCTAGACAGTTCCATCATTGGGTAGTGATGTCAGTAATGATTCCATGCTTGTCGTATTAGAATGATGTTAGAGATCCATCAGAGTCAGTGGGTGTCCTAGGTTGATTTTATTCAAGTGGCTTGTCTTTGGCAGATTTAAACTGATGTTCTGCCACTCCTCCCTATGGAGAACTTGTCATTTTAGGTATCTAAATTGGCCTTTGTGGAGGCTTGTTTTATTAAAAGGAACAATAACAACAAGCAAAGTATCTCAACACCGGGAGACTCGCCTTTGAATATATTAATGATGGAGACTTTTTTCTCCTCTGTTGATGGAAATATTCTGTGGGAATGCCAACCTGAAGCAGTTTCTTTTTGGTCCGTACTTCCCTCAAATACCGCTGGGTGCCAAAGATAAAGGCCCACTGTTTATAAAGTCCAGAAATAGGTTTTCAGACAAAAATAAAGGGCTGATTATAATGCTTCCTATAAAAAAGAAAAAGTGAAGTTTTTTTTTTTAAATTTTTCTGACCCTGAGCTTAAAGCTTGTATGGTTCACATACGGAAGAACTTTTTCTGAACTCGCATTGATATTATTTATTGTGGAAGGTGAAATGTTAATGTACTGCACCGGAAAGAAAGTAAAAAGTAATTCGCCCCATCTCGTTGCCTCAAACCAAGGGCCTCTTGTGGGCAGTGGGTCGTGCCTCGTGAGCAAGTAATGCCACAGGCCTGTCAGGTGTTAATAGCTCTAGGCAGAGCAGGGCGAGCCTCAGGATTCCAAACTCTCCCATGTCCTCTCCTTTTCATGAGTCATTGTGATATCAGGAGACGGTTAATTGGGTGAATTGGCTGGTGCTCAGATCCAGCTGTGATTTTTGACAGACAAGTAGCTCAGTGTGAAGACGAGGTTGTCTCTGGCCTGGAGAGAGGCCTGGAGAGAGGCCACGGAGAGGGCGGGCAGCCATTTAGCTTACTCTGGAACAGGCCTTTGGGAACTGGGTGCTGGAGGGACATGGAATTTATGAATAACTTGATTGAGGAGACTTGCAAACCCAAGGAGCCAGTGTTCCACGTGGGACACTTGTGTGTCTCTTGGCATAGAGAAATGAAAGCATAAAGGGTGTTTGATTTTATTGCATTAAAATCTTTGCTTGTTATTATAAGGCCCAGTGAGGTTCGCTTTGGGGATATCAAAAGTGCATCGTCTTTGATGCGGCCCTGGAACTTTCCTTCAGTCCCAGCCTTGAATCAAAGCAGTGTTCTCCGGGAGTCACTAAACTAATTGGACGTGGCTGAAAAAGGAGTTCTCGTCACACTTTAGCTCCATCGTCAGTTGAAAGAAAAAAAAGCTCCTCAATTGGTTTGGAAAGTTCTAAATATAACTTGTTTTTTATTATAAAAATAAAATGGGGGGTTTGGGGAACAATGGAAGGGTGACTAGGAACAAAGGGAGTCTCATCAGAAAAAAATCCCAATGCTGTAAAAAAGTGTTGATGCTGAGAGAAACCAGAACAGAACTGAAGAAAGGGTTTCAAAAACAGATTTTGTGAAAGCATCAGCATAAACTTGACTAAAAAGCATGATAGTAGCACATGAGCCTGTCTGGCTGGCAGGGCCTGGGGAAGCAGGCCTGGAGAGAGTTGGTGCTAACTACTGTAGACGAGATGGGGTTGAAGACATGGCCTGTGTCAGGAATATTCTATATGAGTGAAAGATAGAACCAGCCTTGGAAGTGTTAGAGAGAAACTGTACATCCTGGTGGGACCTAGGATGGGCAGCAGTGATGCAGTAAGGTGGAGATTTAGCATGCCCCAAAGTCATTTATGGTGCCCAAGGAGGTGGTAATGACAATACAGGAAAAACTAACAGAGATTGAAAATATGATAGCGATGCCCAGTGTTTGAATTATAAACATATCAGAGGAGTTGGAGATGCTCAGACATTGGAATATATAGATTTGGGGAAAGGAATACTGCCCAGCATCAAGGAGAGAGTATTGGGATCTTTTGAAGGTACTCATAAAATGTGACTCAGCCACAGTCCTCAACAGAAAAAAGAACTCTTCCTTTCTTGTGTGTGATTAAAGTTCCATGGGGCAGAATGGGGTCAGGCAGGTTCCTTGACGGCTGCCTTGGTCTGGTCCAGCCTCTGAGTCAGTGCTTGGCATAATGTCAGTCACACAATAGGATATCCCGTAAGTTTCCTGGAAGGAATGGAGGTGACATGAAGAACATGGACTGTGATTTTGAAGAAGAGAAGCAGGCAAAGGAAGAATGAACCTTCTCTTTCCCTGGTCAGGCTAGTTGTGCCCTTTGGTGGCACATGATTTCTACTCTGGATTTTGGAATGGTCTCACTCATTTTCAAAGACCTACAGAGATCTTTACCAGAGATACCCGTGGCTTAAAAAAGACAAAGAGAAAGAGGTCTTAGACAGGGAAGCAATGATCACCATTTTAAAATCAGGGGATGAATTAGACATACGTTGTGAGGCTAGCGTGTGGCATATAAAAGGGTTTCGGACAGGTCAGTAAAAACTGCTCTGCATCTTAATTCCATTTGAAGGGAGTTTGCATAGTTTGCTTAATGAATAGGAGAAGTTACCAGGAGGAAAAGGTGAAAACAGTTGTGTTTTGTAAAATATCACTGTTAAAAATGTGAACTAGTAAGAAACTTAATGTTATCTTCTGGCCCAATTTCAAAAGAAATAAAAATTTGCTGCTGAAACCACATAAATGATTCCAGAAAGGAAGTACATTAATAAATATAATCAGAGAAAAATGGAGAGTGATATAAATATATCAGTTATAAGAATCAATGGAAAACAAACTGTCACTAAGTCTTACTGAAAAAAAAAATCACCCAACTATTCATTGTGGGAGACATAGTAAAAATCAAGAGCTAGAAATAGAATGAAAAATTAGGGAAATAAAATCCATTATGCAAGGGCTACTTTTATGGCATCAGATAAGTAATATCATAGCATTAAGCATTAAGATAGATAAACAGGGTTACTGCATATAGCTAAAGTTTCATTAAACAATGAATATCTGATAATCCCATATAAAAAGACATGAAGAATTAGGAACATAATTAAAGGGTACTTTAATTCATAATTGTGGAAGGTTCTTCAAGTATAAAATGAACCAGTACTTGCCAAATTTTGGAAGGTTAAAATACTTAAAGAATACATAATTTTAATGTTTCAGAGAAAATGTCCATGAGAGGAGAGAAATGTAGACCGAAAGTGTGCGGGGAGTGGTGGGGGGTGCCTGACATGTTCCTCTGGATACTCCCGGCAGGCGTCCCTCCACACACCTGCTCCCTGGGCTCGGGGAAATGTTTGCTAACGGAAGCTGTGGGGATAAAAAGTCCTCCCTGTTAATGAGATGAGAAAGTTGATTAAGCTTCCAGTTGGGCTGAGCAGGTCTGACACCACGGTGGCTGCCCAGGGCCGGTGTCTGTGCAGGAGAGTTTCCAAGGGCAATTTAGGGCCTGCCATAGGGATGGCCAGGAAGGCTTTGAGAAAGTTACTGAGAAGGAAAGTATAGTTTTGCTTTTACAGATTAGCAAGCATTGATAGTTTTTAAATTATGAGCATTTTCCTGGTTGAGTAGAGTGTATTTTCTCCTTTAAGATTACAGCATAAGGATTATCGTGTATAACTTTGCTACTCAAAGTATGGTTGGCAGGCCAGCAACACCTGAACCAGCATCACCTGAACCAGAATCTATACTTTAGCAGGATCCCCAAATGAGGGGCGCTTGGGTGGCTCAGTTGGCTAAGTGTCGGACTCTTGATTTCAGCCCAGGTCATGATCTCAGGGTCATGAGATCAAGCCCTGTGTTGAGCTCTGCTTTGGGCGTGGAACCTGCTTAAGATTCTCCCTCTCCGGGGCGCCTGGGTGACTCAGTCGTTAAGCATCTGCCTTCGGCTCAGGTCATGATCCCAAGCTCCTGGGATTGAGCCCCACATCGGGCTCCCTGCTCCGTGGGAAGCCTGCTTAGCAGGAAGCCTGCTTCTCCCTCTCCCTCTCCCCCTGCTTGTGTTCCCTCTTTCGCTTTCTTTCTCTCTCTCAAATAAATAAATAAAATCTTAAAAAAAAAAAATTTTCCCTCTCCCCATCCTAAAAAAAAAAAAAAGAAAAAAACGAGATCCTCAGGTGATTTATGCACATATTGAAGTTCAGGGAAGTGCTGATGTGGTGCTGGGGTTATAGGCTTTCAAGGGAGTCAGCCTGGGTTCACGTCCTGCTCACCACCTTGACCTTGGCCAAGTTTCTTAAACTTTTATCAACCCACTGTATCTTCATCTGTAAATAGGAATAATAATGGTCCTTGCCATGTGGAAATAGTTTAAATGAGATACTGCACATAAAGCATTTAGCTTTTACAATTGCCCACTAAATGTTAGTTGTTTATTTTAATAATTATTCAGGTTTATTATAAAAATTCGGGGAGGAATTTAGAAAGACACAAGTTACAGTGCTACGGACTAAAGACTGTTAACACATTGGTTTGTCTTCTTCTATTGTACATATTTTTGATCATGCTGGGAATGTATTTTCATATCGTGCTCTTTTCACTTGTGAATATAGCATAAGCATTCTCCCTTGTTAAACTCATGGGGGGCAACAAATGGTCTGACATCATTTGTCACCCAGAATGGCTGGGTGTATTCTTGATGTTGGCTACAAAAACCACCTAACCCAATCAAGTCAGTGGCGAGCTCTCTCAGCTCATTTCCTTGTCTATACATAGGGAATGATATAATCTGCCCCATCTAATTTTATGTGGTGGTTATGATCCCATGAGAATCGTGTATTCAAAAATACCTAGTAATAGGTAAGATACTGTATGTTATTGTAAGTTGATGGTGTTAACATGTAGGAAAAACCAAGAAACATCATTCCCCATTGTCTCCAGAATTCCACTTCTAGGACTTTATCCTAATTAAATAGTGTTGAGATGCGTACAAACATTCAGCTACAGTGATGTGTGTGGCAGCCTGGTTTTCAACGGTGAGACACTGGAAGCAGACAAAAGACTCATTAGAAAGTGAGTTATCCCCTCAAATGCTAAGATACTATGCAGACAGTAAGACGGATGCTGTAGAACTGCTCTCTTAATAAGCCACCCACTAGCCACATATGGCTATTTCACTTTAAATTGGTTAAAATTAAATAAAATCAATCAGGAATTCAGTTCTTCGTTCATACCAGGAAGATTTCGGGGGCTCAGTAGCCTCATGTGGCTCTTGGCTCTCTTTTTGCACAGCTCAGAGGCAGAACATTTCCATCATTTCAGAAAGTTCTTTTGGATGACGCTGCTCTTGAAGAATAGTTCTTGCATGGAAAGAAAATTCTTATGAAACAGAATGATTCAAATTTGGAGGGAGAGACGGTGTGTGTGTGTGTGTGTGTGTGTGTGTGTGTGTGTGTTGTAAATTGCCCCTTGGTGCTTGGGGGGACACCATGGCATTTCCTAATTTTTCTAAATTTAGGCAAATCTGGCCCTGATAGTCCCCACTCATCAAACACTTGAGATTTGGTGCAAGTTGGTTGTTGAATCCGCCTCCCCCTGTAGGTTCTCTCAGGACCCTGGGGACCTGACCTGGGCTTTGGTGTTGCTATTGCTTTTTGTTCCAAAGGCTGTTGCCTGGCATCGGACCTATTTATCTACCCAGCACTTCAGTCCATTGCTTCACAGGAATTCACTCCCCATACATTTCACACAGTGATTTACAAGGGTTGGGGGGAGAGGAAACCTCTGTGCTCCCTTCCCCATTCAGATTGGTAGTGTTACTGATGGGGGCAGGGAGAAGGCTGAAACCATTCCACAGTAAACAGTAATAGTAATAACAACAAAATTCCTCTTGATTCACTTGGAAGTCTGGGCTCTGCTTTTGTCTGGCTTGTGGGTCCTAGCGGGCACGGTGCCGGAGGTACCTCTGCAGAGGTAGTCCCTCCATCCCCTGGCCCTTCCAGCAACTTCTGTGCCCAGGCACCCAGGCCTCAGCAGGAATACTCCCTTCACCTTGCCAGTGGGGTCAGCTGAAACAAATAACCCTTGCTCTAACTTTCTTGGAGATGGTATTGGTGCCCAAGCGATGCCTGTCTCCTGTTGGATTTTTAGAAATGATTCTGAGAAGGGATGGTGGCTTGCGGCTCATTCCTTCCCCCACAGCTAAATGCAGCCGTTATGTGTGGAGTGTATGCCCTTGTTTACTGTCTGGTCCGACTGTTGATTTAGACCGTGTCTGTGTTTGCAGAGTTTCTCAAAGAAAGTTTCCTCTTCACCCTTCAGGACCCTGCCAGTGAATCTCCTTGTCTAGAAAGTCGTCCTCCCGTGTTTGACCCCCAACCACAGAATTAAGTTGACTTTTTAAAAATTTGATATATGGATATGCTGCATCCATCACCTCACAGAGTTACACATTTTTTTTTTCTCTTATGATGAGAAGTTTTAAGATCTACTCTCTGAGCACCTCTCAGACACACATTATGGGGTCGTTAGCTGTCGTCACCATTATTATAGTTTGTAGCTTTTGACCACTGTCTCCATTTCTCTACGCCCACCCCTGACTTTTGTCAACCACCAATTTGTTCTCTATTTCTATGAGTTGGGCTTTCTTTTTTTTAGATTCCCCACATAAGGGAGACTCCATACAGTATTTTTCTTTGTCGGACTTATTTCACTTACCATAATCCCCTCATGGTCCATCTGTGGCTTTACAAGTGGCAGGATTTGTTAAGGACTGAGTAATATTTCATAATCTCACTTCCTGACGCCTTCCCCTGCCTTGCATTTGCCTCTGCTTTGCATTTTGTTGGACTCAGTGCATGGTATTCCAATTTATTTGTGCTCATCCCCTATACTTGAGTGGTTCTTAAACCTAGATGACTATGAGTAACCTGGGTGCTTTAAAATAACATGCTGTTTTAATTACTTTAAATTCTGGAATCTTTCAAACATCATAAAAAAAACTCCGAGAATAATGTAACAGATACCAATGTACCTATCATGCCAATCGGATTTTTAACGTTTATTATTTTAATTCAGGGTTGTTTTTTTAAAAGAGAGAAGCAGATACAGATCTGATCAAAGACTTCCCCTCATCTCAGGACTTTGTATTTTGCCCAGAGGTCACTGCTGTCCTCAAGCTGAGGTATATCCTTTCTGTTTATGTTTTAATCTCTTACCATGGTTGTGTGTGCCTGTCTCCAGTGCATAAATTTTCAAGTGTACATAAATGCTATCACACTGTGTATATTTTTCAACTTACTTTTTAGGTATTCTTACAGTGTTGGGGTCCATCCATGTTGCCATATATAGATATAGTTTTTTTTTAAGTAGACTCTACACCCGACGTGGGGCTTGAACTCATGACCCCGAGATCAAGAATCGCAGGCTCTACTGAGCCGGCCAGGTGCCCCAGTATAGCTGTATGTTTTTAACTGCTGTAAGCTATTCCATTGTATGAATATACTGCACTTTGTTTATTCATCTCTCTCTTTTTTTTTAAAGATTTTATTTCTTTGTCAGAGATAGAACATAAGCAAGGGGAGCGGCAGGCAGAGGGAGAAGCAGGTTCCCCACTGAGAAAGGAACCTGATGCGGGACTCGATCCCAGCACCCTGGGATCATGACCTGAGCCAAAGGCAGACGCTCAACTGACTGAGCCACCCAGGTGCCGCATGTTTATTCATCTCTTAATAAGACCTTTAAGCTGTTACCACGACCGGCCCCACTGCTGTGGAAATCCTGTGCACCAGAGCAGGACTTTATAATATTCTCGAGGTAGAGTTGCTGGATCAAAGGGTTTGTGCATTTCTAACCTGACCAGATCTTGCCAGCTCACCTTCTGAAATGGTCCTACCCTCCTCTGCCCCCATTAGTGGTTTACGAGAGCACCTGTTTTCACACATTTCTCCTGGTATTTAGCATTTAGGGTTCTTAGTTTCCCAAAGGCACAAAGTGGTTTTAATGTCCTTTCCCCTAATGACGAGCCAGGGGAGTGTGGCACGCCGGGCCGGGGCCAGGCCTCAGCCCGTCCCCCACTCCGCCGCCTCCATTTGGAAGTAGATGGAGAAGCCTGAGGGCCTTCCGCAAAAGCTGTTTTGTGTTGGTGTGGCAGAAATTTCCAGGTCTGGATCTCCAGCTTTTAGGGCTGGCTGATAAGGTCTAGTTCTGCTAGAACATTCTAGTAGAATGTTTCCTTTTGACATGGATTCAGGGTGTCAGGGTGCTTCTCTGGCACAACATCTAGAAGGCAGGCCCGTGCTTGACTCTGTGACGGCTGCTGAGACCACAGAACCGAGAGTGCCCCTTGGTGAGCAAACCAGCAAAGCCCTGGGGAGCCACTTTCTAGACCCCACTGCTGCCGGAGGTATGGAGCCATGATGACCCAGAAGGCAGGCTCTTGAATCAAATGGTCTGGGTTCAGATACTGGCTGTTGACCTTAGGCTGGTTGCAGAGCTTCTCTGTGCCTCAGTGGGCTCTTTAACCCCTGATGAGGATACTGCCAGCCTCATGGCATTCTTGGGGAGAATGGACAAGGCCATGCCTGCAAGGTACCTCTTAGCGCATGACTTCATCAGCACTCCCCACATGCTTACTAATCCATGCTCTGAGACTGGGTTTGAGGGCTGGGAGTGTCATTTATGTCAGAATCCCCAGTGCCTACACGGAAGCGGGTGTTCAGTGAACATTTGTTGAATGAATATGAGTTTCTGCCTACGTATGCGCATCACTTTGTACGTACAGCAGGTTACGTTAAGGCTTTTGAGTTTTATTCTGAGAGCTATGAGGGTATTTCTTTTTTTAAGATTTTATTTATTTATTTGACAGAGAGAGTCACAGCGAGAGAGGGAACACAAGCACGGGGAGTGGGAGAGGGAGAAGCAGGCTTCCCGCAGAGCAGGGAGCCCGATGCGGGGCTCAATCCCAGGACCCTGGGATCATGACCTGAGCTGAAGGCAGACACTTAACGACGGAGCCACCCAGGCGCCCCATGAGGGTATTTTTAACTAGAGACTATTGTGATCCCATTTGTACTCTTAAAACAAGGGATGAGGACTGTTGGTCCACTGGACATTTATCAGTCCTAAAATTTCATGAACTTGAAGTGAGGTTTTTCTGACTCATATTCACATGACTTTTAAAAAATATATTCTTCCCATTTCCCCCCTTCCTGAGATGTTTCTTCCCTGCCTTCATGGTCTTTCTGAAGTACATTCAAATGGCTTTCTTTCTATCAGTGGCTCTGAAAATACCTAAGTATTTGGAGTTTGCCCTTGGGCTGGTCTACCAGTTCTAGGGGGTGGTCTCCTACCTGACCTGGGATATATTGAAGGGTCAGTGCTAAGTGTGATTCTGGAAGCAGGGTCCTGAGAATTCTGGATATATTAGAGTTCTGCTGCACATTCAGATGGCTCACCTGGGTCTGTGGTACTGCTGTAGAACACTTTGTCCCATAGTAAGTTTTGTCTCGAAGGGGGTGTGCATACCCTGCGGAGCCATCATGCAGGCGAAATGACTGATGGTAATTTTCCATATGTTGGTTCCGTGCTGACTTCAAGGGAATGAACAGCTTGCTTCAGGGAGGGTCATTAAGTTTCCTGGGTTCTCTGGAGCACCTCCTTTTAAATGAGTTCCTAAGATGAACTGAACAGCCTCAAAGATTTTGAAAGAGAAATACCCTTTTTCTAAGTACATTTAGAGGGACTGTTTAAAGGAAGCCCTGGTTGTTCCCTTTTCTATTTAAAGAATTTTCATTTCTTTGAGAAATGGAGGATGAGAGCAGAATGGGAAGAAATGGAAATCTCCATGGACTTGAGTTATTTGCACACAATGAGTACTGTAAAAAGGCCATTTAGTAGATTTAGAAACGGGGGGGGGGGGGGTGGTGGTGGTGGAGGGGGGTGGAGGGGGGAGGGGACAAAACAGAGTAATAGGCTGGCTTTGTAAAATAAGTAAATAACACTGCCACTTGGAGAAGGTGACTTGGATAAAGGTAGGAAAATAATTTGGTAAAAATTAAACCCAAAGAAGACAAGCGAAACAACCTAGAAGTCAGAAGTACAAAGTTGTCAGTGCTGATGGGAGAGCAAAGTAGTCAGAATTGTGGGGGGGAGGAAGGGCCAGGCCCCAAGGACAATGGATTTAAATCCCATTGGATTCGAATTTTAGTTACTGTCCACAGGCATTTCCTGAGATGTGGGGATGGAAGTGTGTGTGTGTGTGTGTGTGTGTGTGTATGTGTGTGTGTACACAGCCCTGTATATATATGTGTGTGGGTATGTGTAACCATATTAACAGTGCTAGCCGTGGTCCTAAGGAGGACATTTCACTTGGGACACAGGAAGTCTTCATCCTGTATCAGCATGTCTGTTTTATTTTTTATTTTTTTATTTTTTAAAGATTTTACTTATTTGAGAGAGAGAGAATGAGAGATAGAGAGCACGAGAGGGAAGAGGGTCAGAGGGAGAAGCAGACTCCCTGCCGAGCAGGGAGCCCGATGTGGGACTCGATCCCGGGACTCCAGGATCATGACCTGAGCCGAAAGCAGTCGCTTAACCAAGTGAGCCGCCCAGGCGCCCAGCATATCTGTTTTAAATAAAATGATAGATCGGGGACTACATCACTGGGGCTTTTCAGAACAATTATTTATTGTTCACTTCTCTGTAAGACACTCTGGCAAGTCCTGCTGGATATCCAGTTTTCCCCTGACTTTAAGTAAGGAGTGCAGCAGGAGAGGGAGAGCGTGCCGATGGATAGGTCTCAGTAAGGCGTGGTGTAGTAGCGTGGAGAGCCTTCCAGCCCCGAGAGTAGCAGAGACCCGATGCTGTGGAATACCGAGGAGGTCCACACTGCTTCTGCTGTGATGGATGAACAAGGATCGGGAAGGAGGTCCTGACGCGGGCTCGGAGGAAGGGGTGGGAGATAGGCTGGAAGGCCAGGCTCACATGTGCAGAGTCCCAGAGGTAGGAAGGTATGCGGTATAACTGGGGAACCCCAAACATGACAGCTTTGGTGGAGTCTCAAGGAGCAGTGGGAGCCAAAGCTAGAAAGAGGGCATACGCTACTACGACCACTCTTAACCGTGTTCCCAGTTGTAGGCGTTTCCTGTGTCCCAGGCACCACGGAAAATGCTTTACTTAAGATCCCTAGGAGGGGCGCCTGGGTGGCTCAGTCAGTTAAGCGTCCACCTTTGGCTTGGGTCATGATCTTGGGGTCCTGGGATCAAGCCCCGTGTCAGACTCCCTGCTCAGCGGGGAGCCTGCTTCTCCCTCTCCCTCTGCCCTTCCCCCCACCCCCCCTTGCTCGTGCTTGTACTCTCTGTCTCTCAAACAAAATAAATAAAATCTTAAAAAGAAAAAGATCCCTATGAGATAGGGCCTGTCACCATCACTACTTGACCCAGTAAGAGACTGATGCTCAGAAAAGCCAGCAGCTTGCAAGGAAATGGGCAAAGGACAGGCCGCGGGCTCTGGGCTTTCCCAGCTGGCGGCCCCGTGCTTTGCAGGGGGAGGGGGTGGTGGTGAGGAGCACGCGTGCCAGGGAGAGCTTGGACTTGTGTGGTGGCCACTGGGAGGACTTGGCCTAGATGGAAGTGGTGTAGCCAGACTGGGGCTGGCCAGCACGAAGGCTCCCATGTGTGCGAGTGCTAGGAGGGCCCGGCATGTGCTGTCAGATGCAGGCTGCCGGGGAGGGGCCTGGATTTGGCGACCTTTGAGCCAGCCATTTCCCAGGAATGGTGGGAGCCGAGGCTTGGTTTGTAAGTGAGGCTTAAGAAGTTGAGCTAGGGAGGAAGTGCAGGACACCAGGCGTCAGGCGAGTCCCAGACTTGGATTTCTGGACCAGTAAAATAATGAAAAACCCCGAAAGGGTGGGCTCCTGATGTTGGGTTACCTACTTTTATTTGATCAAATGAGAACAATGTAAAAAAAGAAAAAACCACCCTTTATTATTATATCACTCTTTTATACAGGAAATCACATTTTACTCCACAAATGTAGGAATTTCTCATCCTCAGAAAAAAAGATGGTCTTTTAAATGGAACAGTTTACCTGTAGGGAGAGTTCCCAGCAATGGCTCCTGAATGTCTGAGATTGTCGCTGACCAAGTGACCAGTGAACACCTTGCAGCGGACCTGGTTCCCATACACAACATTTGGGTACCACTGGTAGAGGCTGTTTTGTTCCCAGGCATGACTTCGGGGGACTGGGAAGGAAGCTGCAGGCCTGAGGGGTTGGGGGGGTGGGAGGAGGCAGGTGCCCGGCGGCATTCAGGCTTGTGGGTATTTAGGATTTCGAGAAGGGTATTCTAGGGCAGGAAGACCTAACCATGTCCGCAGGAACTGAGGAGGGATCTTGTGACCACAGGAGCCGGGAGGAAAGCCAGAGAGAGGAGCAAGGGAAGAGTAGTGGAGGGGGCAGGCCGACCATTTATTTAGCACCTGGCAGGAAGGCATTAAGAGACATCTCTCCCTTAATCCTTTTAAGAAGCCTTGGGGTTGGGGGGCAGAGGTGCTGCTGACCCCTGTTTTCTAGGTGGGGACCCTGGAGGCACAGGTGTCCGGTGTCCCTGAGTTGTCTGACGGCGGGGTCTGACGGTGGGGTCTCGTAGTTGAGGTTCACATGGATGGAGCCTGACACCTTCTTTTATTTCTGCATGTGGGTCCCTAACTCTGGGATGGCATTGGCATGCCATTTGGGAACCTTTTCAACGACTCATTTAATTTATTTGGAGTAACCGTAGTGAGGTGTGGAGGCACTTCTGATTCCCTTGGGGACTTGTGTGGTTGGTCATCTTGTGACTTGGGGACCGTTTCAGTTTGGCGACACTCCTCAAGAGCAGAATCATCGTTTGGCAATTGGCAGATGGGATGACACAGATACACAGATTTCCATTTGGTGATGAATGGTCCTTTCCTAAAGGTGTCCAGTGTGTGTACCGCGCCTGGCTCAGCTTCACTCTTTTGTACGTGGGTCGGGGTCCTGGGATCCTTGCATGAAGGTGGCGGCTGGGGCTCCAAGGCTCTTGTTTGTCGCTCTTGTGAAACTGCAGCTCAGGGAGAGGGAGGGAGGTCCCCGAGCAGGCAGGATTCGAACCCTGGCCCCAGCCCACTCAGCCCAGACTCTTCTCGCCTCCCTTCGGTTGGAGGGGGGGGGTCTCTCTGTCACATTGGCGTGAACCCTCCCAGAGGGCTTCCCACAAAGTTCATAAGGGAATCTTTGAACAGCTGTACAAGGACGGTTTCAGAATTTCAGACATTTTCCTCTTTTAATGGAAGCTCTGTCTGACTAGTTGGTTAATGGGGGCCAGGTTCTCCCAGGCAACTCACTTCCTAATTTCCCAGCAATATATATGGAGAAAATCCACCCTGCAGGGAACTTATGACTTCACGAGCTCAGTCAAAGTCAGTCTCACCGCATGGGCAGCAGCTTTGATCGTCTTGATGGGTGTTTTGGTTTCCACCAAGGGGGGGAATGAAGAGAGGGGCTTCGCCCAGGATTTCTGCATCGCTTTGCTGGCCTCACCGTCTCGCCTGGCTCTCCTGGGAAGGCACAGTGTGCCTGCCCAGGATTCAGCCTCAGCCTGGGGCTTTATCTCCCCTACAACCTGAGGGCTTTCAGGCCTTTGTTTCTGGAAGTTGTTGCTGGGCTGGAAGGCAGCCAGATGATGGAACCAGAGGTGCACACCTTGAGGAAAGCTTTTTCTGCATTTAGAGGAGCCAAGGGGTCTCCTTCCTGGCAGACCTGCTCCTCCCAGGAGGAGGTGTGTGGGGCCCTCGTGCATGTGTGGGGTTTTCTCAGACAGACCCACTGATAAAGTATTTACATTAGGGTCTTGGTACCTAACCCTGGTTTGTTTGTTTTTAAAGTCTTAACAACACATCAGCCATAAGGATGCCGGCTTGTTAGCTTTTGGTTTCTTGCTTGCGGTTTTTGTTTTTATGAGGAGTGGAGAATCCAGGCCTGATCTTCTGAGAAGGAGCCTGCTGTGTGGGAGAAAACGAGTCCCTTGTGTGTCTAATAGTGATGAGGCTCCCGCTTGCCAAGCGTTTGCTGTGTGCCCCTGCCTGCAGTGTTCTCGAGGCTTTGCCGCATTCTCGCTGCCATCTTCCCATGATCGTCCAGGTGGGTTGAATTGTGTCCATAAAAAAAAGGTATGATCCAGTCCAGTTTTGAACACGACCTTATTTGGAAATGGGGTCTTTGCAAATGCAGTTAGTTAAGAGTAGGTCATACTGGATTAGGGTGGGTCCTGACTGCAAGGACTGGTGTCCTTAAGAGAAAGGGACACACAGACACACGCTGAGGATGACGGCCACGTAAAGACAGTGGTAGAAATTGGAGTGACGTAGATACAAACCAAGGAATGCTGAGGATTGCCAGCAACCACCAGATGCTAGGGGAGAGGTGAGGAAGCATCTTTCCTGTAGCTTTCAGAGAGAGCACAGAACTGTGAGAGAGTAGATTTCTGTTGTTTGAAGCCATCTGGTTTAGGACAATTGGTGAAGGAGCCCTAGAAAACAGTGCAGTAGGGATTACCTAGAAGGGTATTAACCCCATTTTGCAGATGAACAAACCAAGGCTCAGAAGCGTTAAGCATCCTGCCCCAGGTCACTCCGCTTCTGTGTGGAGATGGACAGATGGGGTGATGGCATGATGGTGCTGCCAAGTCCACACCTTCAAGTGGGTGACTCTCTGATGCCCGCTATTTAGGACCCCTGGGGTTCTTCAACTGGAGACAAAGACAGAGAGTCTCGAGCAGGGGAGTGTGGGGGGATCCATCAGGGTGTCTTAAGGGAAGAAAGATAGAGGACCAGAGGAAGCACAGGGGCTTAAACTTGTCTGTTAATGGTTTGTTTTTAAATTGGCGATACGTATAATGGTACAAAAATTGAAGAACACATAGTGAGAGCATAGTTCCCTCTCTCGACCCTGCTGTCTTGTTACCCAGTTTACTAGTTACCAGTTAGTTATACCAGTTCTCCAGCCCAGAGGAAACCAGTCCTCAGATCCTTGTGTGTTCTTTCAGAGGTAGCTGTTCAATATAGAATATATAACATCTAATACACAGATAGAACATTTGTAGGGTCTTTATATCATGGGGTATGTGTATAAAAGTGTGTGTATATAACATCAATTTAATGTCTTTATATCCTACGTGCTTTTCTACCACTTGCATATTTTTTTTTGATTTGAGTTTTGTTGTTTTGAAAAAGAAACACAACCAGATGGTATGATATTCATAAGGTACCAAAGAACACACAGTGAGAAGTCTCCCTCTTACCTAATCCCCAGCCACCCCTCATCTCCTCCCTGAAGGCACCTGTTTTCTGGTTATTCTTGTTGTTTATTTTCTGAATATATCTCAGAGATCTCTCTGTCAGAACAGAAAGAGCCGCCTCATTTATTTTTATGGTTTATGGTATTCACGGCATTCTGTTATGTGGCTGTACCATAAATTATTGAAGCTATCTGCTGTTGCTAGCTAGAATGACTTACATCTTTGCTGTGACAAACAGTGTTCTATTAAATAGCCTTATACATAGGTTTTTTTTTTAAATATCTAGAGAAGTGGAATTGTTGAGTTGAAGAGTTAAGTGTGTTTGATATTTTGATGGTTATGCTGAATTGTCCTCCAGAGAGTCTGTTCCAATCTCCCTGTCCCCAGCCATAAATGAGGGTGCTGATCTCCCCACTGCTTTCCAACCCACTGTGTTAGCAACATTTTATCGCAGTTGGTGCCTTATTTTATTTCTCTTATAACGAGTAAGCATCTTTTCTTTCTTTTTTTGCGGGGGTGGGGAGTGAGAGTGCGAGAGAGTGGGGGAGAAGCAGAGGGAGAGAGAGAATCTTAAGTACGCTCCACGCTCAGCACAGATCCTCACATGGGGCTCTATCCCACAACCCTGAGACCATGACCTGAGCCGAAATCAAGAGTTGGATGCTTAACTGACTGAGCCACCTGGGCACCCCTGAGTGAGCATCTTTTCTTGTTAATGTGTAAGAGCTACTTTAATTTCTTATCATTTGTGGTAGCTAGTTTTAAGGAAGTTAACCCTTCTGTGATATAAGTGGCAGATAGATTTTCTCACTTTAGTTAGATTGATTCATCCTTTCTAGATGAAGAAATTCTAGGTTTTCATGTCACATGTAGGCCCTCCTTGCCCAGATTTACATATTAAAAAACCCCTCATGTTTTCTTCTTTGAATTCATTTTTCATATTTCAATCTTTCACCCATCTGGAATTTATTTTGGTATCATGTGTGAGTCAGGGATCCAACTTTATTTTTTGCCAGGTGGCTATCTGTGTGTTCCATTCATTTATTAAATAATCCCTTCCTGTCCCCTGCCTTGACCTGCATTAGCTTTCTATTGCTGTGTAACAATATTACCACAAACTTGGTGTTTTAAAATAGCGCACGTTTATTATTTCATATTTTCTGTGGGACAGGAGACCGGGCATGGCATAGCCAGGCTCTCTGCAAGGTTCCAGTCGAGGGGTCAGCTGGAGCTGTGGTCTCATCTGAGGCTCAACTGGGGAAGGATCCATTTCCAAACTCACCTGGTTGTTAGCATTCATTTCCTTGCAGGCAGCTGGATGGAGGCCTCATTTTTTTGCTGGATGTAGGCTGGGGGCTGGTCTCTGTTCCTTGGCATGTCACAGCATGGCCTTTTGTTTCATCAAGTCAGCAAGAGAAAGAGGGGCCCTGCAATGTTCTGTAACATAATCACATACATCCTGTTTGCTTTGCCTTATTCTGTTGATCAGAAGCAAGTCATGGGTCCTGTCCACATTCCAGGGGAGAGGATCACACAAGAGCTTGATACCCGGAGGAGGGGGAGGCTCTGCAGGGGCCTTCTTAAGAGTGTGTCTGCCAGCCTACCGTACTGTACTTTAAATTTCTATGTATATTTGAACCCATTTCTGAAGGTCCACCAGCTTTGGAGGCATGGTAGAGGAAGAGAAGGCTGCATAAAGATGGGGAGGAGGTGCTTATCTTTCCTGACTCCCCACCATGAGCCTAACCAACCCTGGCCAGTTGCAGACTCTTGTTTCTCTGAGACCTTTGGCAGCTGGCTTCATTCCCTGGCTGAACTCGACACAAAGGCTGCCTGCTACCTTCATGCCCACCCTCTGTGTCTCCAGACTGAGTTAACCTAGTAACTGCTTGGGTGTAAAGGAAGTTTGCAGCTTCACTTCCCATGCATTTGAGCTGGAATTCTCTGTTTTATTAGAAATTATGTTCATATTGGTGAATATTACCTTTTAGCTGCACCACTACCTCGAGATGAAATCCAGTGTGATGTTGCAACTTGAAAGTGTTATCCCAGTAGAATGCAGTAATCAGACAAACTGTGTATGGGGGTTAGAGATGCTGATGGATTGGTACCAGTCCTCTTCCCTGGACAGCACGAGCATGCGGAACAGGCCTCTGGAAGAAGGATGGGAATTCTGGCAGCCGTCTTCTCTTCACACTTCCTTGCATCAGTTTTATTACCTATGGTTTGCCGCCCCCCCCCCCCAAATACCCAGTTAGTTTCCCAAAGGTTGTTACGGACTGATTGGTCTGCTGGGAGTAGAGGGTTTAAATAGTAATTAGAAGATGATGGGGGCACCTGGGTGGCTCAGTTGGCTAAGCGTCTGACTCTTGATTTTGACCTAGGTCAGGATCTCAGGGTCATGAGATGGAGCCCTGCGTTAGGTTCCATGCTGGGCATGGAGCCTGCTTAAGATTCTCTCTCTGCCCCTCCCCCCATGCACTCTTTGTCTAAAAAATAAAATAAAATAAAATAAAAGATGATGGGTTGCAGCTACCACAAATAGTGTATGAACTGGTGTGCCTGTGGTATGAGCTCGGGCACTGAGTTGCACAAGGTGGACAGGTATAGGAGGATGCAGTCATTCTTGATGGAGGGAGGGGAATGGAACCTGTCCATGGGCCAGGACAGAGAGTTGGCCTGGAAGAAGAAGGGGTAGTAAGGGATTTTTTTAAAAAGTGGAAGGGTGTGAGACCAAAAAAGAATTTTAGTGTTGCTCAGATGTGCTGATGCTGGCAAAAACTTCTCAGAACAAGTGAGTAAGGAATTGAGTGGCCAGGCTCAGGAGAACGGCTGTTTAGAATATGCCTTTGGCAGGGTTGGAGAATCAGGTGATGCAGAGAGGGGCCCATTTCACTATTGGGTAGGAGGAGTTTGGAGAGCTTTCATTTCCCTAGGAGTTTAGGGTGCTGGCCGGGGAACTGAGCTGGTCCCACAGTTGGGGACCATCAGGGTTGAATGAGCTGATGTTGGCAATAAACCTGTCAGGTAATTCTTTAAAGTTGTTGCCAGTGAATTGGATCATGGTAGAAGTTGAACTTGGAAGTGTATACATTTAGATCCTTATGGGCCTTCACAATCAAGAAAAGGATTGTTAGAGGGATTAATTCTGTGGATCCCGCTCTTCCAGAAATGTGGAGGCTCAGTGTCCTAGTAGGAAAAGGAAGGTTGGTGGAGATGACCCAGGACTGACAGGTGGTGGGGCTGGAAAGTTTGTCCCTCGCAGCAGGTGATACGAGCTGACCAGGGGAGCCTCTGCAGGGGGCTTGTGTATGGGAGAGAGGAATGGGGGGCCTCGGGAGAATGGACAATGGATGTTTACTGGAAACACTGGCAGATGCCACCAGGAGGGAAGATGTTGGTATGTCTTATGCACACTCTTTAACCCTCTCCTGGGCCAGTGGATGAATTTGGTTTCATTCATTATCAAACTTACCATGTTCCAGGCATTGTGGTGGGCACTTGGGTATACTGAGTTGAAGAACACACAGTTTCTTCTCTCCAGGAACTCAGTGTAGTGGGGGTGGGAAAGACACTTTGAAGTATCTGAGATGATGTTGAAATAAATGGGACTTGTCTTCCCGGAAGAATCTGTTTGAGTTGAATTCTGTTGTGTGGTAGGGTGGAGAGTGACTTCGGTGGTCTCTCTCTCTCTCTCTCTCTCTCTCTCTCTCTGTGTGTGTGTGTGTGTGTGTGTGTGTGTGTGTGTACGTATGCATGCCTATGTGTTTGTGTGTGCATGTTTAGCTGTATTGCTTTGGCTTTTTATTTTTCTTGGACTCTTGGAAATATGTGTGCTTAGAATATATTTGTAAATGTGTTTTGTTTGGGCGCTCTCAGTCTATTGAAACTCAAGCCAAATTCAATAGCTTGATTTATTAGCATGAAAACTGCATTGCTCAGGCATGTGCTTAGCCCACTGAGTGACTTTCAGAGCTTTCTGGAGGTAGGTGATTCAGGGTGGCTGGATGGCTCCATGTATCAGGGACCCAGGCTTCTTTCTTACACATTCCTCTGCTAACTACTCCGTGGCCTAGAGTGACTACTTGAGTACCAGCCATGGCATCTGAATTCCAGTCTGGAGGAAGGAGACAGACCCTTAGCTGAATGAGCTCCTTCTTCATAAGGATTCTTCCTGTAAGTCCCATACAGGACTTCTGTCTACATCTCTTGGCCAAAATGTAGTCTCACAGCCACATTCTACTGCAAAAGAGACTAAGCAATGGGCTGAGGTCAAATCGGGAGCCCTCCTAGTAACTACAGGAGGAAAAAACACATAATAGGGGGTATATGCAGGGGTTAATTATGAAGGGAAATAGAGCAAATACTAGAGTCTTACTTCTGAGCTCTTGTTTTAGGACAAGAAAGGGTGCCCTGGTAGCTGGCTTCGCTAGGTTAGTACATTACTGGAAACATGCCCGATCCTCCCAGGCAGCTTTGAAAGAAGAATGAGTTATCCTGGAGAGTCCAGGTAGGGAGAGACCCGATAAGGTGCCTTAAGGTGTGTGGGGGGATTAGGGAAAATGGACAGTGGTGTTGAGCCAGAACCCCATGTCCACTCTGTGCTGTGGAGGCCAGTTTGCAGGGCTGCAAGGCTTCATGGAACATGCCCCAGGGCGAGCTCTTTTTATTGATTCCTGACGGCTTATGATGCTCCAGGGTGATGCAGGGTAAGCTGGCCAGCTGAAAATAACCAGGAGCTCATTCACATTTTTGGGAGGAAGGGAAATGGCATTGAAGCATCTCCCCTCATTCCGGCAAAGGCAGAAATGTAAACTGTAGCCCTCTGTGAGCTGGATCCTGCCTTTCTCTAGCCTCACGCTCCCTCGAGGTTGGCATACATACGGCAGTGCCGAGCTGCTCCATCCAGTCCCCTGCCCAGGGCGGTAGGGCGGTCCGGGGCTGGGCAGCCTCCTCCGTTCTGTTTGTGATAGTCACGTGACACGTGTCTGGTACTGATGTGTGTTCAGTGTTTTCCTGCACACATCAGCTCTCCTTGAGGTCCTAAGCTCCTGGGTTCAGTGGGGGCTATTTCTCACACATCCTTGGGTCCCCAGCACAGCTCTGCTTAGCACCTGTGGCTGGACCCAGTGCCCTAGACTTGAGGGCCCCTCCAGGGGTCAGTCCTGGAAGGGTTTCCATGTTTTCTTAGCCTCATGGTCTCACCTAAGTGGGAGGCACTGCTTTACCCAGAGCAAATTATTGAGCAGGAAAAAGATAGTTAAAAGGTAAATTGATCACCCCCTGAGCCCTCCAGAGTCCGCTCATGGAAACATTTACATTTTAAACACCCACACTCAGAGTGGTTTCCCTAGCAGTCCTAATGCCTTGGGTGTTAGGGAAAGGGAGGAGGTCTTTAGCTTAAATGCCGCTTTTGCTTTGAAGGGTACAGCTACTGAAGCACATTTTCTTTACCCATTCATCCATTGATGGGCACTCAGGTTGCATCTGTGTCTTGGCTATTGTGAACAATGCTTCAGCGAACATGGGGGTGCAGATACCTTTTCAGGTTCGATGAGTGTTGGGATCGTGAGTCTCAGAGCTTCTGGTCCACTTGTTTTACGTTGTTGCTGTTCTTTTGCCTCTTCTGAAGGCATTGGGTAAGCAAGGTTATATTGAGTCAAGTTAGCTCAAGTTTTTCCCTAGGTACACTGCACAAGAGAGAATTTATAAGATATACCGGACCTTGTAGCCCTGTGCAGAGACATACGGTGTGGATGTCATACCTGGGACAAGGTTCCGGAGCCAGTGGCTGTCTCCTGGGGAGGGATCTCCTGGTCTCTTGATTCCAGCCTGCCTTGCAACTGTTTTGCCATATGTGTCTTTGTCTTGTCTCTTCTTATTAGCCAACTGTTTATCAACGTGGAGCTTTATCAAGACTGTTAGAGAAAGGTCCTATATCCTGTGGGACCACCTGATTCGGTGGAGGCTGGCAGTGTGGGAGATGAAAGAGTTCACTGGAGGCAGAACAAAGGAGATAGAAGTTTATGGAAGACACTGCAAGGGAGTGGCTGGCAGGACAGCAGAGGAGAGACCCTCTGCCAGGAGGCAGTGGTGGGGGGCTGTGGATAAAGGGGAAGGTGAGGAGGGATGAGAACGTATGGGATTTTCCTTTTTTGGTACCTGTGTTCCGGTGTAAGTAGCCCCTTGGTCACCTAGGACTTAATGGTGGCTATTTTGAGGTGGGTGGCCTGATGGCCCTGTCTGGATTCAGTCAGAGGGTCACTGTGGACCCTTCTACCTTACTCAGATTTCCATTGCTCAAGTTGGTTGCCTAAAAGCAGCCTCTACTTATCCCTTCTCTAGGAGTGGCCAAGCTGGCTTTAAATATTATTGCCTTTTAAATAACAAGGTGATAGAGATTTTTTTTTAAATGGAGCCTCTTAATTGAGCCTTAATTTCCATGGAAGTATTTTTATAAGATTTATGACTGTGTTTAGTTGCTCTGTAATGGTACCACCAATTTGCATAATGCTGATCATCCAGGCAGTCCAAAGTAATTTATAGCTAGACCTTCATTCATTACCAGGTGGCAGATAGCATCCCCATTCTGTTGCTGGGGAAATTGAGGCTTCTTAGAGAGAAATATACGACTCATAGAAAGTCAAACCACAGAGGGAATTACCACCAGGGTTCCCTGGCATTTGTCTTTCCTTCTCACCATTGACTTTATCAGGATGGGCACAATCTCGTTAGGGAACTAACCTACTGGCGGCGATTAGTTGGTTTGAGTTACTCCTTTTAGAAATGGGATTACTGTTTCTCTTTGCATACATAAAATGGAAAATTTTAATTCACTTTGCTCACCCACCGTGAAGGTTAATGAGAGAATGTGAGCTTTGTTAAGCAGTTTGGGAGAATGACAGAATGAGAAATGTTATGTTGTTAATGGTAAACTTGGGCTCTTGTAGGGCGCCTCATGGAGGTGGTTTCTGGTTTTCCCAATTATGACACAGGTGCTGATAAATCCCAGTCTACTTCCTTTCTGTCTAACCCAGCCGAGGACTTCTTTCAGAGTATTCCCCCACAAACCAGATGTTTTGAAATAGCTTGTTGCCAAGCTGCAATTATTAGATAATAATTTACATTGTTAAAACATTAATGGAAGACATTTATAACTGAGAGAGGAGTCCACTGGAAGGATGTAGTTATTGTTACCACTCTAATGTGTTTGAACAGAGACATTCGATGTGCTAATTGCTCGGCATTTAGGCAAGTGGACACGTCTTGTTGGCCCTTTTGAACCAGTCTTGGGAACCTTCAGGACCCCCAGCCACTGGGGACCTCAGTTTGGAAGTTGCTGATGGAGGGAGACCCCTGGGCCACTGCTGACCCCAGGAGAGTTAAGGCATTATCATTTAGGTTTTGGTTTTCATATTGGTTGGGAAATCTCATAAAAACAAAAAACTAGGAACTCTTTCTCTCGGGGGCCCATGGTCTACCTAGAGCTGTGACTGGTTCTTTCAGTTCTCTTTTCCCCATGCTCCAGGTCAGTAGGCCACACCTTGGTGAAATACCTCAGTGGGAAGGCCGACAGGGAGGGACAGCCAGGGCTCTGTAGGCAGAGTGACTTGGGCCTGGACCCTGGCTGTGTGACTTTGACTGTGTCACTTAACCTCTCTGATCTCAAGTTTCTTCGTCTGCAAAATGGAGGCAGTATCTACCTCAGTGGATTATTGTGAGGACTACATGGGATAGCATTTATAAGAAAGGGGTATCACAGACTAGCACCCGGTAGGCTCTTCATATTGTTAGGAACAAAGTAACTTGTGGACATGGAAGATTCTGTTGGCAGGTACACAACCTGTTGAAAGATTTGCTCTCATATCCTCATACTTTGTAAGAGTACATCTCTCTAATGGTCACGTGGATAGTTCTCATACTGTGATGTTCACCCCTCCCTTTGGGGAGGGAAGTCAGTTCCATGGGGCCCTTTCTTAGCCTGCAGTTTGCCAAAACCACCATCATCACAAACAGCCCTCTGGCAAGATGGCCTCAGAAATCCAAGGGTGTTTGGCATCTCCCCCCAAGTTGGCATTGTCCTAGCTTCAGCGGTGAGCAGGAGTTGGCGGTAGCCCCGCCCTGCCCAGGCTGGGAACATGGTGTGTGTGTGGGTATTCGAGGCACGCTCCGGGCACCTGTCAGAAAAGCTGCATTTTCTACTCTTGGTTCTTCCATCGAAAGCTGAAGAAAGGTCCTTTCTTAACTCGGCCTCATGGCCTGCGAGTTGGAGCCCGTGAGGCTATCCTCCAGGTTTCTGGGTTATCTCCCCTATTTGGTTGCATGGGGAAGAGGAGAGACAGTTTGCTGATTATGAGGGTTTTTTCCCTGCTTGATGAGAAATCTGCTGTCTTTTTGGTGCTCATTAAGTACTTGAATTGGATCGCTCCATTTTTGGGAAAATAGCGTTACTCTAGTTTACCTAGAGATGTTGGGCTCCCCTCAAAGATGTTAGAAAAGGCTCTCACACTACTAATTGCAAAATAAACATTTCCAGCCCCATGTGCAACAGACATATTTGGCCAGTATTTATGCTGGTGGGGAAGAGAAAGTATTTGTGGACTGTCTACAGGACGTCAGGAAGTTTTGTGCAGTCAGTTTGGTTAATTTCTCATGCTGGGCCTGCAGGGTATTATTGCTTGGTTGATGGACTCTCTGGGGTGAAATGACCTGTCCAGGGGCACATCCTCAGTGGGAAAACTGAGAGTCCTATTCCAGCCAGTCTTGCCTTTTCTCTGAGGAGGTGGTGACATAGCAGCAAAATGTGTAAAACAGGTCATCTGGGCTAGTTTCATTAGGTGGGAATTGGGTGGGGTGGGTTGTGGTTGGGGAGAAAGTCTGTGCCCTCCCCTGGAATCCTCCTACCCAAGCTGACTGGGAGGCATCTCTGCAGAGCTCGTTTCGAAAATCATTTTTCCTTACTTGATGCCTCCCTCACTCACCTTCTGTCTGATTCTGTGGATCGTCCGTCGCATTTGTCCCTTCAGTTATCAGACGATAGCATTTCAAGGTTTTCATCTGAGATGAGTCAGAACATGAAGTCGGCTCCACGGGAGAGAGTGTTTCTGTAGATTGCATAAGTTGGCCTGCTGAGATGGTAGAACTTTCTAGAGAATGGGGTGGTGATGCTAAAAGTCCTCACTGGGGCCTTTTCATGCTTGGGCTCCACTCAGGCTCTGTGTCTTGGAAGGTGACCTGCTACTTATTTATGGTGGTATAATCACATAAGGATGTATGTTAGAGAATGTATTAGAGTATGATAGGCCTTTGCTGCAGTAATAAATTTCCCCAGTAGGTCATTGGTTTAACACGTACAAGTCTACTCTTCACTTACACAAAGACTCTGGCAGGTGGGGTGGCAGGAATGGGAGGGGCTCTACTCCTCATAGTGACTTTGTCCAGGGCCGATCAAGGCTCTCCCACCTGGAACATCGGCGTAGCAGGGGAAGAGTTTGCAGGAGTTGTCATGTGCTGCTGCTTCTCTTCCTTACCCTGAAAGTGACAGGAATCACCTTGTCCGCATTCCATTGGCCCAAACCAGTCAGCCTGGGAAGTGGGAGGGCAATGGGGCGGTGCAAATGGGGATGGTGGTATAGATGCCAAAGATGGAGGTGGGTACCTCCTCTTTGTCACAGATGGTGCAGAGCACACCTGTTGATGAGGGGTTCATTAAGTCCAAGCATGTGCTCAGGCCCATGTACTTGAGAAAAAAATTTAAGACCTGGGCTCCTCAGAGTCGGGCTGTATTTCTGTAAATCTCTTACCGGGCTTTCTTCCTCACACTTTCTCAGCACTCAACGAATGTTGGTTGCGTTGAATTCATGAGACACGTACAATCTGGGTCTGACTGACAGTGCCACTTCTTTTAGACATTGGGTTTGGGTCCACTCTGATCCAGGACGGCCTCTTCTTAACCCGATTACATATGCAAAGACCCTCTTGACAGGTTTAGGTCACATTCACCGGTACTGGAGGTCAGAACTTGAACGTATCTTTGGGGGGTGGGGAGCCACAATTCTACCCTCTATGGTAGTATAGGTAAAGGCTTAACACAGTATGCACACACAGTAGGCCTTCAATAAATGATAGTTTCTATTACTCTTCTCAGGGGAGTGTTTGGGAAAACCCATGTGGAACTTTCTAACTGAATTTTGCTGTATTTTCAGACCTTTGAGGTTTCTAGTATCAATAAAACCAGAGCATTTTCTTTCTTTTTTTTTTCTTTTGTAATGCACAGCTTTTATTTGCAATATGATGTTCTTCTAGGGTATGTATATGAGATGCCATGCATCTCAATTACGGAATGGGTTTGGCATTCAGATTTTGAGTGACTTTCGCCCAGTGCTGTCGATTTCCTTCTGGCACTTTTGTCTTGCTTAACGATGCAAAACAGAAAATGCACACAAATGGTTCCCCAAAATGAGGACTGTCGTTATTGCTTCTTTTACCTCTGGGGCCCCAAACTGCAGAAGCTTATTTACTGCAAGGCAATGAGGGCTCTAAATCTCCCGCCTCCATATATTACATTCTGTATTACACTCAGACATGGCGAAATTAATTGTGGCCAAGGCAGGGGAGACAGGAAAAACCTATAATGGTTTATCATATTTTGCAGGCTTTGTGAGGGCCATAAATATAAGCATATAGGAATTGTATTTATTCCTTAGATTTCACAAATTTGTCATGTACCCTTTCTCTGAGGATGACAAGCTCTTTAAGACAACAGAGTCTCGGATTTTGAAGTAGAGAGGGGGCAGCGTTGGAGATGTTCCTGGTGTCCCCGATGACCACTGAGTCGTCCCCCTCAAGCTCCTTGGGTTACATGGCTGTTAATAGCTAAATTATTAATGCAGGTTTGCTAGTGGAGGGAGCAGTTTTGAGTATCGCCTCTCCTCTGACATCAGCTCTTTTATAGCCACCATTGTAGGAGTCAGATTTCATGTGGAACAGTTTATAAATTGAATAGTCTGTGTGTATGTGTGTGGTGGAAAGAGCTGTAGTGGCCTCCATATATCTTGTGAGTGCTCTTGTGAGTCTGAAACCTTGCGATGTAGGAATTTTCATCTTGGAATTCGATCCAACTTGGAGCTAGCTCAAACAAGGAAATTGACCTATTCCTGAATTCTACTGATGGTTCAGCAGCTTCTGTCACCATGGAAATGCCCTGTTTGGATAGTGAAGTTGCATATTCCAAGGGTTGAAATTTTCTGAAATGTTAGGTTCTTTAAGATGATTGTGAAGCACTTTTGCCCACAGATTCCCCTGATGGCTGTGTCAATAGGAATGCAGCTTTGATTTGATAATCTTTTATTTTCTTTTCAAAGTAAAAGTCGATAGATTGATTTTAAAGAAAAATCATAGAATGATGTAGCTATCTCTTGGTATTACCCCTGTAGCCCACTGGCATCAAACTTTGTTGACAGTGACCCAAAGAAACACATTTATATGTCCGCACAAACATTTGTACATGAATGGTTCATAGCTGTGTTTTTCATAATAGCTCCAAAGTGGTAACTACCCTGATGTTATCAGTAGATGAATGAGTAAATAAATGTGTTCTATACATGCAGTGGAATATTATGCAGCCATCAAAAGGGATGAAGTACTGATGCATGTTACAACACGACTGAACCTTTAGAACATTATCCTAAGTGAAATAAGTCAAACACAAAAGACCACATGTTGTATGATTCTGTTTATATGAAAATGTCCAGAATTGGTAAATCCATGGAGATGGAAAATAGATTGGTGGTAGCCCAGGGCTGGGGTGAGGGTTTGAGAAGAGCTGGGGAGTGAATGCTAATGGGCATGTGGTTACCTTTTGAGGTGATGAAATATCTTTAAACTGATGTGGTGATGATTATGTAACTCTGAGTATACTAAACACCATCGAGTTGCATACTTGAAGTGGGTAAATTTTATGGTATGTGAATTGTATGTCAATCAGGCTGTTAAAAATCACATTTGCGGGGCGCCTGGGTGGCTCAGTTTAAGTGTCTGCCTTCGGCTCAGGTCATGGTCCCGGGGTCCTGGGATCGAGTCCCGCATCGGGCTCCTTGCTTTGCGGGGAGCCTGCTTCTCTCTCTCCTCCCCACTTGTGCTCTCTCTCACTGTCTCTGTCTCTCTCTCTCAAATAAATAAATAAAATCTAAAAAGAAAATTAAAAAAATCACATTTGCAGCACAAGCTAGATCATTTATATGAAGCTGAATCAAAACCTCCTCTTTTGTGTCTGATACATTCTGGTTGATTCCAGTCTATTCCATTCTGTTTCTTTAAAAAGTTGCTAGATGTGACCCGCCACATTGATTTTTCCATAACCCTCATTTTTATAGATTCCTCTCCATTTTACTGATGCACAACACTGAGTCCCAGAGCTTAAGAAGTGGGTGCAAGGGTACCCAGTGTATTAATGACTAAGTTGAGACCATAAGCTGTCTTCTGACACTCACACCAGCTGCGCTAACCTACAGGTCTTTTTAAAAGATTGAGCAGAACTTGGGGTTAAGAAAAGGTACTGGCAATGAATAGCCTCCTTGTGAACACCTTCACTTGGAGTCTGGAGTGGTTAGGAAAGCTCATGCCCTAGAGGATGGCTGGTTGCGTGGTTTTGCATTGAGTACGGTATTCAGTACACGGAACACCACGTGGCCACAGTGTAGGCAGGTGGCCTCACTTGTTTATTTTTCAAGAAAAGATGCTATTTTCTGAGTATCGCAGGGTAACAACTTCAGAAATTTCTAGCTGCCTGTCATTTAGACTACCTGGCTTCCCTAGCCCTTCCACTGAAAGTAAAAGTCAAGGTAGGGATTGATAGAAAATTGAGAAAATACCTATAGGAAATTAAGGAGAGAAGGGGAGCTGGTGTTTCCCTAAAGCTCGTGACCCCGTTCATTGGTGTCAGTGAATTGTCAATGAACACGGCCTTGGCCAGAGATGCAGACAAGAGAATTTTCCCCGGAGTAGAGAATGGGGAGGGAGGTGGGGGTGGAGGTACCCAGAGGGGCCCGGTCAGTGTGTAGGCTTGCACTGCGTTCTCCACAGGGTTCATTTCGGGGGCCCTAGGAGCTGATTCAGACCTGCCCTCGCCTCCTGTGTCTATGAGAGGCCATTTCTGGGCCACAGCTGTTTTTTCACTATGTTTTGCTCAACATTTGGACAGAACTCTGTACCTCCTTGGTTAATTATTTGCATAAATATTTGCTTCTTCCCAGCAGGGCCATTTCCTGTGTTAAAAAGACTCACGTGGATCTAAAGGTTTTTCTTTCCTTCTTCCCATTATGAATGTGGTGCTGGTCCAAGGGGCCCACCTCAGGAACAGAAAACCTCCTGTGCACTCCTTCCGGGCTGGCAGGAGGAGATGGGTGGAGAAGCGGCCCGGCCTTCCAGAGGGCTGGTCTTCAGCAGGGCTCCTAGGGTTGCCCCCTTGGTGTCTAGAAGGGAAATCCGCCATTGGCTGGGTTTCAGGACAACAGCCAGAGGCCCCTGTGCGTGGTGGCAGTGTGGGGTGGAGCTCTTTTTCTGGACCAAGAACCGACGTCCTTCTCTGCCTGATTGAGAAAGCCAGGGGCTAGGAGCACAACAAAGACAATGAGCAGCCGGTATAAATAATACGTAACAAAACAGTAGTGGCTGACCTCTTTTGGCGTCAGTCTCTTGTAAACCGTGCCACCTTCTTTAAAAAAAAAAAAAAATTATTTATTTTAGAGAGAGGGAGAGTGCGTGTGCACATGCAAGATTTGGGGGAGCGGGAGAGGGAGAAGCAGACTCCCCGCTGAGCATGGAGCCCAATGCAGGCCTTGATCCCATGACCCTGAGATCATGCCCTAGCTGAAACCAAGAGTCGGGCACTCAACCAACTGAGGCACCCAGGGGCCCCAAACTGTGCCAGCTTCTCAGCAAGAGAGGCTGAGATGCTCCCAGCTCTGGCAGACCCGCCTCCAGGCCCGGCCCCACCATCCGCTCCCGTGTAACCTTGGGAATGTAATGTCTCCCCCTCCGAACCTCAGTTTTCTCCTCTAGCACACGCGGACCGTGGTATGCTTGTCTTGGGGGATGACGAGCGATGCGTGCCCAGCACGTCGTGTGCAGAATGGCCCGTATTCCGTGTTCGGAAATGATGGCTATTTTTCTGGTTGTGTGGCACCTTTCCTCGTTCCCCACTGGACAGATCGGCGTGCTGAGGCACAAGCAGGTTGTGTAGCTTACACCAGGTAGTTCAGGCCTGTCTGACTCTGGACCTCTTCGTTTAGCGCTATGTTTTCCATGTAGTTCATCTGATGGGTACGGGTTGAGCTTAGGGAAGACACCTGGCTGCCTTGTCTTGCCGGAGGGAATTGACTCTCCCAGGTGACCTCAAGGATGTTCGCAGGAGTAGGGCCGTCCCAAAGCATGTCCCTCCCTTCCCTCTTCCTCTGTTCCGGGCACCGCTGAGGCTGAGGAGGTGTTTTCCCCTGCCCTTTTGAACTGAAGCACTCAGCTGATTTCTGGTTGTGCACATTCCTTTGTCTTCCAGTTTCAGTATGCGTGTGCCTTCTGTTCGCCTCATCTGTTGGAGATTATAACCTGTCATGGCAGATAAAGGCCCTTTCCCTCCCTCTTCTTTGATGATGGCAAACATTCCTCGGGGCTGATAAGTATTGGATGCACCCAAGAAACAGAATAAACACATTTAATACTAGATTGATTCTCTGAGGCCTTCCTGCCCCGTCTCCTCTGGGCCGGAGCGTATTCACCCTTTGTCAGGCTTGTGTGCGGAGATCACTTAGAGCCTGGTGGACAAGATGATTAAAAACAACCAAAACAATCCTGGAGTGAACCTCTGGAGAGGATTACCCTGGATTCCCTGGGAGACTGTCCTCGCGGGTCCAGGGAGGTGGAAGGTGGGGGTCCGGGAGCGTGGGGCTTGTTTGTGAAGGCTGCCGCTCTCTGATTGGGGCCTGGGTCTGACCGCTCAAGGAATCCCACAGACTCAGTCTACACTAGTAATAGCAGTTTAAAGCAGGCTCATTACTGGGCCAGTTATTGCTTTTGTTCAGAATGGCCCATCTAAGTCAGGCCCTATTAAATACAGCAATTTAACTGACACTTAGCTTCTTTAGGGAGATAAATTATCCTTTGGCCTGGTCACCTCCACTTTGAAATTTGATCATCGGTACGAGCCCGGGGAGAGTAGTTCAGGCAGATGCGTGGGCTCGCGGAAGCCCACATTTCAGTCACTTGTTGGGCATGCATTTAATGAGGACCTACTCTGTACCCGACACCGTGGAAAGCCCTGGATATTTGGTGAAAATGGAGATGGCGTGCGCCCTGCTTTTCAGCTGCTCCCAGCTTTTATTCAGTCATGAAGCAGTGAGTGGGCACCTATTGTGTGCAGAGCCCCGTGCTTGCCAGTGTACAGGAGGCAGAATAATGGTGGAACGTGTGTGCCACTGGGGCCCTTACCCTTTCGTGCCAAGGGCCACCGTGCAGTCATTTAACCGGGTTCAGCCTGGAACCGAAGGGCCACCGTGCAGTCATTTAACTGGGTTCAGCCTGGAACCGAAGGGCCACCGTGCAGTCATTTAACCGGGTTCAGCCTGGAACCGAAGGGCCACCGTGCAGTCATTTAACCGGGTTCAGCCTGGAACCGAAGGGCCACCGTGCAGTCATTTAACCGGGTTCAGCCTGGAACCGAAGGGCCACCGTGCAGTCATTTAACCGGGTTCAGCCTGGAACTGAAGGGCCACCGTGCGGTCATTTAACCGGGTTCAGCCTGGAACCGAAGGGCCACCGTGCAGTCATTTAACCGGGTTCAGCCTGGAACTGAAGGGCCACCGTGCGGTCATTTAACCGGGTTCAGCCTGGAACCGAAGGGCCACCGTGCGGTCATTTAACCGGGTTCAGCCTGGAACAGAAGGGCCACCGTGCGGTCATTTAACCGGGTTCAGCCTGGAACCGAAGGGCCACTGTGCGGTCATTTAACCAGGCTCAGCCTGAAACCAAGTGAGCATTCCAAGAGAGGTGCAGAGAGTGCTGTGCGCACGGAGGAGGGAGCGAGTGGTTCTGTCGGCTGGACTGAGGAAGGCTTTATGGCAGAGGTGACATCTACTGATCCTTGAAGGAGGTTCCCCCTGATAAGAGGAGCTTAAAGCAGGGCTACTCCTCCGGGACCCAGACTGAGGCTGCTCCGTTGCTCATCTGTCTTGACACCTGCACAGTCGCTGCTAGGTGTTCTCAGCTTCTCTTTGCATACCTGCTGTGTTCTCATCCTACCCCACTCCTGCCTTCAGGCTTCGTGTGCACACCATCCCAGCCCCGTTTCCCTCCTCCTCTTCCAGCTCAGCTCCCATGTCTCACTGGTCAGCATGGGCCCTACTCCTAAAGACCCTAAGGGAAGAATTACGGGCCACTGTTCATCTTTTCTGGGCATGCCATGCATGCCCCTGGCCCCTGGCAATCCCATCTTGGATGGAGGCCCCTTTTGGGTGCAGGCAGCAGTGGTCAGGGTCCAGCACAAGTGACAGTATCGTGACCCACTTATCAGGGGCCCTGGGCACAGCAACATCTAGGAAAGGTGAGTCATGTGTCCTGTGGGTCCAGCATTGTGGCTCAAGAGAAGGGCTCTGCATGTACCTGCGGAGACGTGTGCGAGGTTGTTCGCTGCGGCTCTGTTTGCAGTCGTGAAACCTTGGAAACAGTCTTATTGACCATTTAAGGAGACTGAGTAAATAATAGATGGTGCCATCGTAAAGTGGAGTTCTATCTAGCAACTAAAATGAATAGCCTAGATCTTTACACACTGATGTGGGCAAATCTCTAAAGAACTTTAGAGTGGGAAAGAGGAAAGATCTGTGGTATAGGCCACTTGAGTTTATTTTAAAACCTCAAAAACTGTATATCTGTTTGTCCATGTAGTATATATGTACATAGTGTATGTATGTACATCATTATATATATATACACGCCCATATGTATATTATATGTGGGTGTATATATAAATATATAGTATATATATAAAATGCGCACATGTGATTGAATTATGCATGTGTGGTAAAAGTAGAAAACAGAAAGAAGACACACATGGGGTGGCTGGGTGGCTCAGTTGTTAAGCGTCTGCCTTCAGCTCAGGTCATGATCCCAGGGTCCTGCCCTCGGCGGGAAGCCTGCTTCTCCCTCTCCCACTCCCCCTGCTTGTGTTCCCTCTCTCGCATTCTCTCTCTGTCAAATAAATAAAATAAAATCTTAAGGAAAAAGAAAAAGAAGATACACACCAGGAGTGTTGTTACCTCTGGGATGATAGTTGGGAGGGGCCTCTCAACCATCCATCTCAGCAGTGTTTTATTCCTTAAGAAAGATGAAATATGGCAAAATATTAGTGTTTGTGAATTTGGGGGTCTAGGTATATGAGTCTACTATGTGAAAACCTCTACTTCTTTATATGTTTGAAATATTTCCTACTGTTAAAAAAGCACGTTTAGAGAACGGGTGATATGTGGGATGTCTGGAGTGTAGCTTGTGAGGGGGCTAAAGAGGTAGGTGAAACCTCAGTCATGGAGGCCGAGAGTCTTGTAGCCAGCGGGGTTCTGGATGTAGGAGCTAGGGGGAGACATGGTGTGCAGACAGCGATGTGATCAGTCTTCAGTGTGAAGAGTCTCTGCGGAGAAAGAGATCAGAGGCCCAGCGCTTGGGTTGGAAGCTGCCGTAATGGTCCAGGCAGAGTGGGGAAGAGTCAGAGACAGGAGGGAAGGAAGGATGACTGAGACAGCCTTGAGGTGAAGCAGCAGGGCCTGGTTAGGCCAGGATGTGGACAGTCACATTCTAGTGGAGCCCTTGCCTCTCGGAGGAAGTCTTGGCTGCTGACGCGGTAGAACTGGTTTACCCAGACCCCAGGGCGGCGTGTTCTAGCAGTTCAGTGGGACCTTCTCTGTCAGGAACATGCCCGGAAAAGCAGGTGATGGTTGGAAAGAGAGCTTGGAGAAAACAATGACTCTGAGGAGAAGGTGGTTGTCTTCCAGAGTCTGACCATAATGTTTTGAGGTTTGAGTGTCATGTCGACGTGTGCTCACAGTGGAAAGTACCTATCGTATTTCCAAGTCACACACTCGAGGCCGCTTACCACAGAAAGGTTCTGTGGAGGAAGTCTTCAAAAAGCTCCATTTATGCGTTACTGTGCATTGTCTTTATCAAAGACATATCTTTTAATCGAATTATTAGGCGGAAATGATCTCTTCAGAGTCAAAGTGCAGCCTGTTTTGTATGACAGATGGCCTTAGTCCCCATTACAGTTGTGAAAAATACCTCAGGGGGACCTCCAAAAAAAATTAAAATAAATTTGTGAGAAATAACTTTTATTGCTGTTTTCCCTGTTATTTGTTGTTGAAAATTCAATTAACTGGGAAGAAAAAAAATAAAAATCATCACTAATCCTACCCTTCAGAAAAAATTTGGTGTAGCAAACTTTTGGACACATTACGTGTGTGTGTGTGTGTGTGTAGTTTTTAAACTTTCTTTTTCCATTTTATACATGCCTGTTCTGTTCATTAAACTCTTCTCTTTTAGTGTATCCTTAGTCATCTCTGCCCCAGGTCTGTTCTTCAATATAATTTTTATTCGCTTGATTTCTGTGGTCTGTATTATGAAAGCTGTAGGCTTCCTCGTTATTTGTCTCCCAACTTAGGATGGTGATTCTAACACGAATTCATTGTTCACAACCACCACAGTACACCTCTTGACTGGGCTGCCCTTCCTCGAGGGAGAATGCTTCCACAGGCCCCCCTCCCCCCACACCGTTCTTCCATGCCAGATATAATGGCTGCGTTGAATTCTGTCCAGAAGGTGTTCCATAATTTATTACTCTGATTTTGGGCATTTGTGTTGTGTCCAAGTTTGTATTTATTTTAAACATCACTTGTGGGTAGCGTGTTTGTAGCTATTATTTGGGCACATCTAGTCATTTCTGTAGATGAACCAAATTCCCAGAATTTCCCCACCCGTGCGTGCCCCTCAGCATCAAATGGGCAGGCGTGGATCCTATGGGCAGGGCCCCGGAGGTTACTGCCTTGGGCGTATGTTGCTGTTGTCTTCCTGCATCATCCTTATTCCGTTAACAACTAGAGTCATGGCTGGTCCCGTGTTACTCTGTTAGTGCTTACTGCCCTGACCAGAGAGGAGCCTGGGGGGCATTTCAAAGAGCTCCATTGATACCCTCACTTAGCATCATCTGCTGCCTTCCTCCCTGCTTTTTTTAAAAGGCTCTGGCTCTTTGTCTTCGCACCCACCCTGGGCCATACTGGATTTTCCCCGATCCAGGTGTCAGGCCCCTCCCAGACTGGGGAGGGTCCCCCAGAATCTTACCTAGCTGCAGGGCAGTAAGTCTCACCTCACAGAAGGGGCCTCAGGAGTTCACAACTGTTGCTCCAGATAAATGGCTTTCCGCTGATTTTTATCTTGGCCTGGTTAGGTGGGTCAGGGGCTCCTATGGTGTACCTACCCCATTGCTTCCCACTTTTTAGTAGAAAAGGATGGGAGAGCAACCACCTAAGTAATGTGATATTTATACAACAGAAGCTCACAGTCCTCCTACATATTTATTAATATAAGGACAGCCATTTCCTATGCACGTTGTCAGTTTTACTCATTAGCCTTCTGGTGCAATGTAACCTTGCACGTGTTATTAGGTTACCGTACACATTCTGTCAGGTAAAGCCATACACGTTTCCAATTATGATAAAGAATGTGCAGTTTCCTGGAGTCAGGATTGAGGTCATGACCTTGAGGGCTCAGGAATTCCAAGCTTAATTAATCCACCAAATGATGATTACTGAGAGGAAATGTCCTATCATATTAAATGCGACAAGATGCTGGTCTGGCTGTGACCAGTCACTTTTAGGAAGGCCTGATCTTAACGTATCTGGTCAGTCAGGGCAGTGTCTCCTCTCAGAGTGAGCGCATGTCTCTGGAAGCCAGCCACGCTCCCTTCCAGATCCCCTTTCTGTGGAAGTGTAGACTGTACGCAGATCTTAGGAAACTCACGTGTTGTTTTCCCCCCCATACTACCTGCGGTTTCTCAGCCTTGCTTTCTGGCTACAGTGGAATCCCTTCCTGATATCAGGAAACCTGTGAGCTTTCCAAGCAGGGTCGTGTCAGAGAGATTTTGTTTTACAGTAAAAAGAGTCCTGCCTCGTCTGCTTCTTGGAAGGAATGGGCTGTTTTCGGTGCCTTTGCCTTTTGTCTGAGAAGTCACACTCAGGGAAGGAGACTTCATTTCAGTTCAGCTTCGATCACATAGCCTTCCTTTGGCTGGACAGGGAAGGACCCTTGATTAGAGTCCAGTTACATGGTAGCCATTGAGAGAGAGCTCATTCCGGTAAAGCAGAAGGAGAAATGCCAACCGAATAACTTAAACAAAAACCCGCCACCAGCATCTTACTATAGCTGTGCCTTGAAAACGGCCAGCTCACTCCCCATCCCGCTGCAAGCATGGACTCAGGGCCCTTGTGCACAGTCCCATTTCATATACTCCTCTAGCTCCAGCACTTCATCCCCCTTTCACCCTGAAGCACATAGGCTGCCTGGTTATTGGATTTACAGTTAACTCCAGTGAGGGGAAAAGAATTTAGGAGCTCTTCTAGAGGGGTTAAATTTTGGGCTCTGCTACTTAGGAGCTGGATGATCTTGAGTTTTCTTGGCCTTGGTTTCTCATGGATGCAGTTGAGGGGATGGGACACCTCCCAGAGCTGTTCGAAGAATTAGATGGAACAGCTCCCATGAAGGCACTGAGCTCTGTGCCCATCTGGGGCACTGAATGAGCGGGGGGTGTTTTCTCCTTCCCCCAGAGCCCTGATGAGCATCTGCAGGGGCTCCTGTGTTGCAGAGCAGGACTTTGAGCGTCACACAGACCTGGTTCCACTACTCTCTGATTATGTGTGACCTTGGGCAGGGAATTTAACTTTCTGAGCCTCGGTTTCCCTCCTCCATAAAGTTGGCACTAGCTCCTTCCTGCCTCATGTGGCTGCAGGGATGGATCAGTGAAAATGCAGGCTTCGTGCACGCGGTTCAGTGCCTGGCACGTAGACAGCGCTCTGTTACATGGGGTGAAATCTGATGGGCTCAAGACTGTGGGTCCAGCCCTCACTTCGGGCCGCATCTGCCGTGCTGCACCTGATGCGCGTTCTTCTTGCAGGGAAAGCATCGCTTTTCTCGCAAGAGAAACGAAGCTGCTGCTCTTACATCACCAGCATGTTCAGTTTTCAGCTCTCCCGGTCCCCTATTTGAGTCTCGATTCGGGTCAGTCCGTTTTCAACTCCATACAGTGGTCTTTCCATCTGCGGGGAGAACGTTAACAATCCCAATTCCGGAGCTTTGGAATAATCTCACCTCCCCAGCAGGCATTACTTACTTATGCTTTAATCTTTGCAGATTACTCTGAGTTGCTCTCACGCTCTCCCGAAAGCCCCCCGTAAGTGGAAAATAGTGCACGCACCCGGGGTAATTAATGCGCTTTCTACGAGCGAGGGAACATGTAATTTGCAGGAATGTGTGTCAGGACCCACCCTGCTAAATTTATACCCTGTAATTTGCAACGTTAGCCGGCACCACATTGGCAGATTGGTGAGTCTAGCCTACCTGCTTTGCAATTATAGCTGCTGGCCGGTGTTGCAGGATTGAGTAACTGGAGATCTCAATCATTTAAGTAAATGAGAACCGGCTCCCGGGACCCATCTGAGATCACCGTCTGGTAGAGGAGGCTGGTTAATGATGTTTCCTTTGTACTTGTACTTGAGATCCTCTGATGAGGGCAAGGAAGGAAAGAGGCCAAGACACAAGTCTTCAGGCTTCCCTGGGTGTGGGCAGACTGCAGGCGGTGGGAAGGCCTCTCCACGGCAGTCCCCCTACCCCCCCCCCCTCCCCGGCCGACGAGCCTCTAGAAAAGGGAAACACAAAACTAATATAACAGAAATGGTTTTATGGTCTGTTTTATGAGCTGCATCAGCCCTCGTAATCGGCTCTGGGGAGATTCTTGTTAGTTCTTAAAACTGGAAGTCACTTTGCAGCCTCTGCAGACCAGTGATTTTTGTAAAATCCTCATAAATTTTCTTTTTTGGGGGGAAACCTGCAGGAGAATCTTGTAGGTGGACATGCAGACTTCTTGTTCTGTGGGGTGCCGGGAGGAGGCTGTGAGCTGGCTGGGTTTTCCCATGGTCATGTTTTTGTGGCCGGATGAAAGAGTCCGGCAGAAGACAAAATGAATTGTAGGCAGACTCAGCCCTGGTATGAAGCCCAGATCCTCAATTACTTCATGTGACCTTGGGCAGATAGTTAACCTCCCAGAGCACCCTTTCCTCATTTGTGAAATGGAGCTAATGATTCCTTTGATTAAAGCTGTTATAAATATTAGATGTTTGTAAAGGCATCTGGCGCATAGAGAACACTCAATAAATGGTAATTATCATCAGTGCCGTTTATATTCGGGGAGGGCATATTATTTATCAGTTGTAAAGAGCACTTGGCTGCATAGACCAGGCAGCATTGGGAAACAAATTGGGTAGAATCCTCGAGTCTCTCAAAAAGCCATTTGTGTGTCTACCCCGACGTCCGAAAACGTGGGTTGGATTGAGTCGGTGCTGTCAATGGGAGGTGGGCTTGTTGCTAAAGAGAAGCCTCCCTCATCCCAATTCCAGGGTGCATTGCAGAACGTGGGATTCCCATTCGGCCTTGGGACTGCCTCAAGGCTTGAAGAGTATAATGAGGACTAGAGAATCTGGAAAGAGAGCTTCTTTCCCCCAGGAGGTGGTTGAGCCCAGGGACCAACTTTAAATGCTCCTATTGCAGGACACCTGGGTGGCAGAGTCGCTTGAGGGTCCCGACTCTCGGTTTCGGCTCAAGTCGTGATCTCAGGGTCCTGAGCGCGATCACAGCTCAGCGCGAGTCTGCTTGTCCCTCTCCCTCTGCCCCTCCCCTCCTCAAATAAGTAAATAAATAAATAATCTTAAAAAAAAAAAAGAAAAAAGAAAGAAATGCTCCTCTTGCAAGATTGGGTTTGCAAATGCATGGCCCATTCTGCGGGTATCCCAGTCCTGTGGGGCGAGGGATGTGGGGTGTGTTCTGTGTGTGTGCACACATGTATGTGGTGCTCGAGCACGGTGGGTGTGTGCCTGTGTGCCTGGGTCTCCTCCTACTAAACATTTATGGGCTGGTGGACTGCAACTGAGAAAGGCCTGGGTTTAACTGGCTCAGTATTAATAAGCATGTTCCAGAGAACTGAGGCCTTTGTTTTGTCTTCCTAAGAAATGTATCCCTTCTTATTCACTGCGTTTCTGCAGGAAACTGTGCTGTGTGCAGAAGAAGTACTGCTTTATTTTCCTTGTAGGCTTTCCAGCTTGGACTTTCTATTTCCACTGAGGCCTTGTTTTTAAAAACATATTTTTACAGCAGACCTATAACTGTGGAGATTACAGCGGTCTCTTACCACCTTGGTTATGAAAATAGTGTATGGTAGTGATTTTATTTCTTTTAATCGACCATTCTCTTGCCTGCCTTTTTCTCCGAGTGGGGCTATACCAGATAGCTCCCGCCATTGTATTTTTTTCTGCCTTCTCCAGCAGTCTGAGATCCACGCCTAAGTATGCACCTTCATTTTCCTCCTGCTTCCTGGTACCTGGTGAAACGGATCTCGTAGTGTTCTGACGCCCATCCTTCCCCCACGTGCTGTTCCGTGGTTGCTTTTCCACCTTTTTCTTCCTGGAACTTCCCTGGAGAGCTCAGTTCCGTATCTTGGCATCACTTCCTAGGCTCCGCATCCCTTTTCTGCCCTGAGATGGACCTTGTTTCATTAAAATCAAATGTTTCCAGACTTCAGTTTAGGTCCACTGGTGCGGGAACAGTCCTTAACAGCAAGACCTACGATGAATTCTCCTTGCAGAATGTTGTGGACCGTCATGGTCTCTTGGCTGAAAAGAAGGCTAAGAAAAAAGTACAGAAGATGGGACTGTGGCGTTTTTCACTCTCCTCCCTGAAAAAATCAGTTTCCAGTAGAACAGAGGTGGCTGTCCCCCCACCCTCGCCAAAGGGTTCTTTCGAAAGGGGTGACGGTAGAATCGGAGGATGAAATGAAGCTCTTTGGAAAGAATGGATCTCCCGCCCTGTTCTATCCCCACTTGGACCCCCATGAGTGGGTTTGGTGCTGCTCAAATGCACATGCCATTCCTTCTGTGATTGATTTGCTTACAGAATGTAACAGAAATTTAATCCCTGCAGAAAACGCCATGAGTCATTTCATCTCCTGCATGAGCCTCTTTGTTGTTATTATTATTATTACGGACAGAAGCACATCAAGAGGCAGGTCTAGGAAAACATAGTTTTCAGAAAGCTTGTTTTATTTGTCTTACAAAGCAGTTATTTTCCAGAAATCAGTAACCAGGATCAGGACTTTTCCAGCTTTGCGCACATACCCACCAATTCCAATCTGATTCTGCTTTTTTTAAATCTGTGTTTGTTGCCTCTGGGGTTTTGAAGATTTGAAGGAAACTGGTCAGGATTGTGTATGGAGTGCTTAGGCTTCAGAATATGCCCCGAGTGTAGGAGATGGAAGGATGTCCTCTATGCGGGTGTATTTGTGTCTGGGTTATGTGAACGAGCAAATTTGAAGCCCAGTGTAACTTTCTTTATTGCTTATTACATTCTGGGATTGCCTGCCCACCCTAGTGGTGCAGGCTAAGGAAATGCAAACAAAGTGCACCCTTAGCCTAAGCAAAACGTATAACTAGGACAGCGGATCTGCTGCCAAAAATACCATCTGCTGTTTTCTAGAGCCAAAGATTGATGACTTGCGTTGTCTCCTCCTTCAGCAAAGAGACTCAATGTATTTATTTATTTAACTTTGACCAGCCTTTCGTAATATTTCTTGTTAGAAGGGGGACTATCTGTTGGTGTTAGTAAATTAAGGCCCAACTCTTTGGTTCACAGATAGACGCCTAAACATTTCCAGTAGCTTCCCACCCAGATTTTCTTACCGTCTCCCCCACCCCGCTGTCTTCCCGTGTGGAGCTGTCAGGTTAACCTACCTGAAGTATGACTCACCTCATGTCACTCCTCTGCTCAAAAACTTGCTGTTGGGGTGCCTGGCTGACTCAGTCAGTAAAGCACGCAGCTCTTGATCTTGGGGTCGTGAGTTTTGAGTCCCACGTTGGGTGTAGAGACTACTTAGTCATAGTAAACAAAGGACTGTTGCTGTTGGTTTCTCAGTGTGTGTGAAGTGAAGCCTGAACTCCACAGCCTGGCTTTTAAGGCTTTTCTCAGCCCTTGGTCCCTCTTTCCTCTTCATGATTGCTGGGTTTCCTGCCTCTGCCTTAGCTTAACGTTTTGTCTGGACTGCAGGTCTACATTTTACCCACTCTGCAAAGCCAGCCTGGTTGAAAACTGTGCCATGCAGCATTCCACAATGCCTCCCTGGAATAAATTTCTCCCCTTTAGTGATTCCTACATCCCACTTTCTGCTCTTTTCTTATGGCATCAATAGACCTCAAGTTTTATAATTATGGCGACTTAGGTGCACGTCCTCTCTTCTGGTCAACTGTAGGCTTTGAGTGTGCTCATATCTTGTAGTTGCCACAACCTGAAGTATATTAGGTGCTCAGTAAGTTCTTTTTGGGTGATTGAATGCATCAGTTAATTGAATGAATGCTTACCACAAAACAGGTAACGGGTCGATATTAAATATAAGCATCTTGTTCTGTGAACCCAGTGTAGTGGCTCAGTGTCATCGTCAGAGAGAACATTAGCTCAGACAGTTTGGCGGTGAGAACACAGCAGTTGCCCAGTTTCAGACTGGATGGTTCTCCCACACTTCAGATATATAATTGTTAGGATTTGTGTGTCAGAAGTTCCGCTCTCCCAAGAGCACTCAGATTGTGACTTTGAAAGGGTGGGGAGAGAGCCATAGCGTTGCAGCTCATGCGTTCTTCATAATAAGGCTGTCTGTTTGTGCTGTCTCGGGAACACGATGGTGGCGGAGGGAAGAGTGTTTGGTGAGCCCGATGGACCTCGATCTGCAGCTGGTTTGGCATCTTGAACCTCAGTTTTTTCATCTGTAAAATGAGGATAGGATATGGTCAGTAGGGATGCCATGTGGGTTAAATAACATGCACAAAGCACTAGCACCCAGCAGGTGTGCTGTGACGTAGGCAGGGAAGGAGATGGCCTGTCACCAGCACTTATAAATGTGTGACTTCATCGTCTGCATAGCTGTGGTCCAAGAAGGTGGGCGGAGCCACAGGTGTTGTTAACAGCAACGCTTTTTTGTTGCTCCTGTCCTTGAAGGTAGTTTCCTCCTATTGAGTTTAATCAGTGCCTTTGGATCACCTCCCATCTATAGTCTAAGTAATTAGAGATTAGGAATTCTGAATGCTCTATCTCTATCAAAGATGTGAACCTCTGGGAATTTTAAACGGGGGAAATACTGTGGATGGAAAAAGTAGGAAGAAAGCACGGTGCTTGGGGCAGAGAATGAAAATCCATGGGATGTTTAAATTCCTGTTTCTCTGTGACACTTCTGAAGTTACTTCTTAATTTTGGACTATAAAAAGATCTGTGTCTGCCTTGGCTTGCCCATCGATGATTGTATTTGGTGTACGTAGGGCTGGAGATGCAGTTCTTACTTATTTGTACGGACATCCTGAGACTTAACCAGTCTTGTAAATGTTTCTGGGCTTTCTTCTCTCTTCTTCTTTAATAAGTACTGAGGATAGCGCCTGATTCAGAGGAATCTGGTGAAAGCAGATGTTTTCCTGAAAGTATGTGCTTGCTCCCAGGGTCCCTCTGCCTCTTGGCAGCTTGCTTATGATGAGGGACTTTGAAGGACGGGTGTCTTTTCCTTTGGATGGCGTTTTATAGAATCAGTTCCCTGCTCTCTTCTTCACATGCTTCTAACCCCCAAGGGAGTGTGTTCGAGGTGCGTTCCTTAAAGTCTTCCTGCCTCTCACTGACCAGCTTTGCTGACCCCTGAGGCTGGACCTTCCGGGGCTCCGCTCCTCCTGTTTATGTGTTGTCTGCTAGGATCTGGAAGGCACTGGAAGACAGCTGATCAAATCTGGGTTTACTGGAACCCCCTTTCCGGCCCCCCCCTTAATAAAGAAACTTTTTTTTTTTTTTAAGTCTTCAGTTGATTCTTTCTTTTTCAGGCTTTCCTGTGTGATTTTTGCATCTGTGGCTTGCTGCTGAACTATGGGTCTGTGATTCTTGGGCCGGGTGAGCATGGCCTGAGGTGTTCCTTGCACATCTCACCACCCGCCTTGCTCTCAGTCTGAGCTTGGAGCATGTCTTTCTGTGTTTACACAAGTTTGGGATTTTTCCTGGGGTGGGGGAGGTGTCAGGAGATTGAGTTGCTCTGGTCTGAAGTTCGAACAGAAGCTGTTTGTTTCGTGGGCACATAAGAAACTGATCTGAGAGAGACAGACAGAGGGGTGCTGGACAGGAATGTAATATATCTGTGTAGGGAACACAATACATGGTATTACCAACCTGGCCTTTAATGAAAATGCGGTAACACCGTTATATAAAACGATGGTCCCAGTTGTGCCAGATAAACCAAAGTTGCCGGAAGGATGCAATGGGTGGGTATCCCGATGATGTCTTCAGATCAGAGACTCCCCTTGGCTGGGTGGCAGTCCGCCCTGCTCCTTTTTTCCTGCCGTGCCCTCGGAAGTAGCAGCTTCCTTGCTGGTGAGTCACAACCAACTGTGCTTTCCTTGAGCGGAGGCTCTTCTCCCTGAACATCTGGGCAGTGGTGGCAGTAACTTGGCAGTGCCTTTTTAAAAGGATGATTGTAGCAAGGGAGGGAGGGAGCAAGAAGAGAGAGAGAGGGAAAGAATCAGGTTCAGACTTCTCACTTAGCTTCAGGTAGAGATCAGCCTTCAGTTGCCTACTTTGTGGGCTCATCGACTATAAATCATTCTGGATCACTTTTCTTTTTTTTTTTTTTTTAAGATTTTATTTATTTATTTGAGAGAGAGAGAATGAGAGATAGAGAGCACGAGAGGGAAGAGGGTCAGAGGGAGAAGCAGACTCCCCGCCGAGCAGGGAGCCCGATGTGGGACTCGATCCCGGGACTCCAGGATCATGACCTGAGCCAAAGGCAGTGGCTTAACCAACTGAGCCACCCAGGCGCCCCTCTGGATCACTTTTCTCTCCATATAGTTTTCTGTAAACTCTACGTCTGTCTTTTTGTCAAAGACAAACCAAAACTCTTTTTGTTTAACAAAAGAGGGGAACCCCCCCAGACTAAACACATGGAGAAGTTTATTGAGACCCCCAAGTATCCCTGATAACCAAGAAGGACCCCAGGAGAGTTTGGGGAGTGAGGGCAAAGGTTACTGGAGATGGCGTTGGCTTGGAGGAGGAGAGTTACACCCCTGGTTTAGACTCATTTTGGACTGAGAGCTGGAGCATCCTGGCAGGCCTTCCGGATGCTTCCTGCAAGCTCGTTCTTCAAACGGGTTCAGTAGATGGGACCACAGAGTCTTGTGCCAGGCCTGAGAAGCTTGCATGCTTGGGGTTTATCCGGGTGGGGCTGATGCCATTTTGGGGATTGGAGAAAAGGAGTGAGGCTGTTTTGATAGGAGAAAATGAGCGAATCAATTAAAAATAAATGCTGGACATTCCATTCCCCACTGCTCACACTGCCAGTCCCCTGCCCGTCACCACACCACGGCACCAGGGACCGTTGGACTTGGCTTGACTTTGATGAGTGCATTTGCCAGTGGCTGGGGCTGTAGAAAAGAAAGGACAGAGTAGTGTCCAGCTTCCCATTGGAAATATTTCCTTTTATTATTTAAGTAAACTTGTTATAGAAATTTAACATACATAATAAAAAGGGCACAGATGTTTAGTGGGGAGCTCGGTGGATCTGCACGAGGTCAACACACCTTGGGGACCAGCGCTCAGATCAGGAAATAGAGCATTACCCAGACCCCAGCAGCCCCTCTGTGACCCCAGCTGGTCCTCCCACCCCTCTTCTTGACTTCCCACATCAGAGATTGCTTTTGCCTGGTTCTGCACTGGCAAGACTAGGAGTGACTGGCTCCTTTCCTTTCACTCAATGTTAAAAACATCTCACTTCCGTCCCCTTTTCCAGGAGGTGGGGTGTGGGATGACCCTCCACCCAACTTAGGTTGAGAGGGCGACTCCGGAACCTTGGCGACCAGAGATGCCCCACCAGCCTCGGGCTCCCGGGTCCGGTGGTCTTGCTGCAGGCGCCCCCATCTTCCAGCAGAAAGTGGGGCCTCCTGCCACCTGGATGCTCCAGTAGTGAGGAAGCAGGAGTCCAGAGCAAGCTATAATTGTGGGCTCACAGTGAGCACAAGCACGCCTTGGAGAGACATGCTGCATTCCTCACAGCGGACAAATGAATTTCTCCCCCTCCATCAGAGTGAGCCCGGACTCCCACGCAGGCCGCCAATGTGGGGCTGGCAGGAGGGAAGGGTGGCGGGGGGCCGTGGCAAGGTGGCTCAGGAGCTCTCTTGTGGAGTGGAGCTGTGTTCCGAAACAGAATAGAAGGGAGTAAAGCCTTTGGGTTATTTCCCAGAATAACTCATTAAGAAACAGCCACGCCCAGGTTTCTCCAAATGATTCCCTGTTGGGTTATTTATTTTTTTAGTTTTTTAGCTGGGGGCCAACACTTGGGGCTTTTTGTTTCATCATTATGTAGAAGGGCTTTCGCCCAACTTCTCTCAAGTTTAAGGGAATGCTTCGTCTTTTTTGAATGTTGTAAGTTGGCGATGAGGAGGACCTTTTCCTTTTGGCTTTTGCTGCTTAAGGTTAAAGATGCTAACAGCGGGGGGCGCCTGGGTGGCTCAGTCGTTAAGCATCTGCCTTCAGCTCAGGTCATGATCCCAGGGTCCTGGGATCCAGCGGCACATCGGGCTCCCGGCTCCACAGGAAGCCTCCTTCTCCCTCTCCCACTCCCCCTGCTTGTGTTCCCTCTCTCGCTATGTCTCTGTCAAATAAATAAAATCTTTAAAAAAAAAAAAAGATGCTAACAGCCATGCGTGTTTGTGCGCGTGCACGCATCTGAGTGATTTGCTACCGCGCTTTGCAACCGGATCGTCTTGGTTACTCTTCTAAACTTCTTCAGCCATATTTACCATGGAGATAGTTTAAGGAATTCGTTTCAAAGGAAAAATGCCAATAACAACATACTCCTATTTTTAAGAGACTATTCAGGTTCTTCCCTGAGAATTTATGTTCTAGGACTTTGCGGATACGAAGGTAAAGACAGGTGCCTGTATATTATCATGTACATCTCTAGAGATCAACAGAAACAGCTTGTGTTATATGTATTGTTTTTCAGCTTGCTTCCCCCCTCTGACCCTCTTGTGGATGTTCTTCCTACAGACTGTGGTCTAGCACGGATACAGCATATCAGGTTTACCTATCTCTCTTGGTCCGTATTTAACTTCTTACTGTTTTGAGTGTGACAAGTAGGTATATAGGGGGAAAAAAACCCTATGTGTTTCTCTATGCATTTACATATTCCTAAGCATGGATTCCTAGAAATGGAATCCAAAGGTAAGCGCTATAAATAGTGCCGGGTACTGCCAAGTGGCCTCCAGAGGGTGCACCAATTTATACTTTCACCAGTAGGATGAGAGTCCTGGCTTCCTCACATCCACACAAGCTCTCAGAGTTACCCATCTTTTTAGCTTTGGCCTCTCAGATTGTTTTTAAAAATGGCATATCCACTTGAATTTGTTAACTACCAGTGAGGCTGTGCACTCTCCTTCTGTGTATTAGCTGTCTTTATGTTCTCTGACCTGCTTGGTCATTTTCTTTATCCGTTCTTCTTTGCACTTTTCTTCCTGATTTTTAAGGCGTCCTTTGCAGCTAGGGATGCAGAGGATTGCTCTAAAAGATTGAGGAAGAACATAATTTTGACTGGCATTCCTGCCTCTCAAATCCGCAAAAGATCAGTAGTCTATCTTCTTCTTGGCACTAGTGAAAGGCATTGGTTTTCTGTTTGTTTTTATTTAATTAGGTGAAATTTTTCCTCCTGGCTGGAAAGTTCCTGCCATCTGTAAATGCATTATCATTTGTACAGCACGGGGTGAAGCGTGGTGTGCAGAGGAAAGTGAGCGGTGCCAGGCAGGGGTTGGCGCCTTTCGGAGCTGATTATCGCCAATGTTCAGTGAGAAGCTGGATCCCTTGCCTCATTTCTCTTGAAAAATCCTGGTCTCTCATGTCTTCAGCATAAAGGCGCATGATCGACAAAAGAAGGGACAGGGAGAGTCTCTCAAGCCGTGTTGGCAGTTCTGCTTCATTATGTTTCTTTATTCTGCTGGGGTTTCCTAGATCAGGGCTATTACTTCAACTCTTGGCAGGTTCACGTTGGAGCCAGGATTCTTCTCTTCACGCCCAGAGCCTGGGGACAGTCGCCACCTTCCATACTGGTAAACAAACTGGACTTTCGGTGCCGAGGATGTCAGGGCTGCCAGGAACAGGAGTTGCCAGGCTCCCGGGTGTCCGGGCTCCCATGGCCATTGACAACGGAGGCAGAGCCTGGACCACACCCCTGTAGGCCCCTTCATTCCAGCAGGCGCCCCTCACTGCCTCCACTAGCAGAAGGCTTGCTGCTTTGCCTGTTCTGGAGCAGAGTCCCAGCCCAAAATGCTACAGTCTTTGGTACAGCTGTCGTTACTCCCTGGGTATGGAAAGAAACAAACCAAAGGCCAAGTGCAGGGTGCTGATGGTTTGGGATTTACCCTGGGGAGAAGGGAAATCAGCTTCTGTGTGGATGGAGGCCTGAAGGCTTGACTGAGGCCACCTCCAGCCCAGTATGGAGCAGAAACAGGGGGCTGACTCTTACAGGTGTTTTCAGCTGCTAGATGCACCTGAACCTGGTTCTGTTCCCCCACCCCATGAATGTGTCCACTCGTGATTTCTTGTGAGCTGGCTCTGAGAGAATGTGTCATTCCAGAAGGTTGGATCTGTTTCATGGGCAGCTGGGCCAGATCTTGCTGACAGTCCATATCATACACAAAGTTCTCTTGCCCAGGAGTTCTGGAGGCAGGCTCTTACCCGCTCAGGCTATGATCAGGTTCTGGTCGAAAGTGTTGGGCTACCTTTGAATATTTTATATTCATCCATGAAGAATGATTGGCTGAAGGTAAAGCCAAGCCAGGTGTGAAGATTGCTTTGTAGAAAATCCCAGGGTCCATGGACCTCTCAGGAAAGAGAATAATAATAGGAATAAAAAATATTTTTGGTTCCTCCCCCCACTCTCATTTTTTAAATAAATGACTTTAGATCAAATTATTATCTGAGCATGAAGAAATATGTTTTTGTTCCATAAATCTTAAGCTGCATACAAATATGGACTGTCCACAGGGTTGAGGAATAATCCTGACTTGCAGGAATAATCCATAAAATGTTTGGTGAAAATGATTTTCATAATATTTTAGCACAAAAAAGCACCATCTGCGTTTCCAGTCCACCCACACTATTTAAAATTTCCTCATTCTCTTCTTCCCTCCCTTCCTCCGTCTATCCATCCCAGCAAACATTCCGTCTTTGGTTCTGGGCTACATTAGGACACAGGCCCTCCACTGGTGTGGAAGTTGCTCACGGTGGGAAGGACGGGCATACAGACAACGGAGCACTGTGCTAAGCGAAGAGAGAGGTGTGCGGAGGTTATGTTGGGAGGTCTGATGGGAGCTTGTGAGGTCACCCGGGCGGGCTAGGGCTGAACTGGAGGATAGACTGGCCAGGGCACAGGCCTCCTGTGTTGGCCCTAGGACTTGGGGCCTTACCCTAAATGGGATGGGAGCCAAGAGAAGATTGGAAACAGTGAGTGACATGGTCAGGTTTGCTCTACTGTTGGTGAAAGATTCCTTTTAGGAGTCGAGACCGGAGCCAGGAAAGCCAGCGAGGAAGCCATGAATGCAAAACAGGCAAGAGAGTAGGATTCGAACTGGGAGGTTGGGAGTGGTAGAGATGGTGAGGAGGGATGGGGTGGGAAATAGTTAGCACTGGTTGATTGATGTGGGGGGGTAGTGAGGGGGAAGGGAGGCTGGTGCTTCTCCCAACAGAAATGCCAGTGATGGCAGAGAGAGCAGGTTGAGAAGAAAAATCAGGAGTTCCGTTTTGGACATGCTGAGCTTGTGCTAGGGCTGGAAGGATCTTGAGCAGTAGGGGCTGGAAGTGTGCAGCTGTGGGAGGGGGACGGAGTTACAGGGGAGAGTGCTGAGCTGGAGGCTGAACCTAATGGCCAATGATACAGCTTTATCCAGGGAACAAGTGTCTATCTCTCAAGCAGATGGGAGGCAGAACTCCGAAGACCATTGAGGGATGCGTGGAGGGAGAGGAGTCTCCCGGTGACTGAGGGGAAATGGTCAGAGAGCCAGGTGTGTGGGGAAGGCCGAGGGAATGATTTTCAGGAGGAGTGAGTGATTCAGCCGGTCCACTGCAGTGGAGTGGTGAATAAGGTAAAGATTGAGCAGTAGCCTGTGGATTGAGCAACTAGGAGGCCGCTGGTGACTTTGTGAGGACAGATTCAGGGAAGTGAAGGGGGGTGTCCGGGGATTGAAGATGGTGCAGACTGGAGAGTTTGCACCTTTTGAAAGGTTAGTCGTGGTCTTGGGTTCATCAGGCCTCGGACGTCTTCCCAGTTTCTCGGTGCTGAGCTGCCTCTGTTCGCGGAGCGCTATAGAAGCCTCAGCCGGAGCCTCCCTGTGGGGCACACTCAATTTATTGAAAATCATGTATCAGCGAGCAGCTTCCTTCTGATCTCTCCTCTTGCCTGGTGGGATTCTGTTGTGTACAGTTCGAGGTGGGTCCCCTTACACTTGAGATCACCCTTCCTCTAATTATTAATCCTGTAACTACACTAGAAGGGTATGTCTTGTGTCAAATGGCTTATTATGTGCCTACATTACCTCTAGCCTTTATGTAATGGTAATTATTTAATAGTGAATAATAATAACGCTAACAAGTGAACTTTGGCTCATCTTATGTCCTCTGTCTGCATGCTGTCTTATAAAATGTGTGCAAATCCCAGAAGTTTCCACTGACTTTTAAGTTATTTTAGGTTTTCTGGTGTGAGGGGAATGCACACACCAAGACCCCCGATGTTTTCAGCTCTGCCCCTGTGTGACTCTGATACCAGATGGCCAGAACAGCCCTTGGGTTGCCCAGAGAGCTTGGCAAGGTTGCATTTGGTCCATCTCCATTTTATAGATGAGGAGACTGAGGCCCAGAGGGTAAAGCCATTCCCTGAGAGGCGGAGGGGTGAATCAGAATTCAGTTTGTGGGCTCCTGGGCTGACCTGAGCGAGGCAAGCTCTGTAATCCCTCTTTCATCTTTAATTCGATTTCTCTTCTGGACTATCGTCATAAGCTACCCTCCGCAATCTGGAAAGCCCAAACAGGTTCCTCTTCATGGTGTCAGCCCTTTGATTTACCAAATCCGACAAGTCTCTCGAGAAGGTAAATTGCTCGCTGTGAAAGCCGTGCTCATTTGGACGTGCATACTGAGGCGGGGATGCCAGCAGTAAATACTGCTTAACTCTGGCACTTGCTAGATGTACAAACATCATTTGCTCAAGAAGTCAGCTAATTCCTCGTGATGGAGGGCCTGTCTTCGCGCCCTGAGCAGAGGGAGTGTGCCCGTGTGAGCAGATTGTAGAAGCTGGCTGGACCGGTTTAATGGGTTAAACTACTTAAGAAAATTTAAGAAGACGCCACCAGTTAGTATGTATTCCGCCCTTGCTTGGTGGTAACAGGCTGGCGTTTGTGATTTCCCTGGCAGAGTTCCTCCCTTGATCGGAAGTGAGAAACCAAACCACCGCTCATTTGCTGAGGCATGATAGAAGATTGTGGATAATTGGAGTGAACCCGAGAGGCCCTTGAGTCCCTAGGGAACGGGAGGCAGGTCTGATGCCGGGCATCCTGGAGGTTACTTCCTCCAGTTGCAAAGGTGGATGGGACCGGCGGTGTCCGAGCAGAGGCAAGAGCAGTGTCATCCAGGGTCTGGGAACCTGCCTTTTGACAGACTGGTTGATCTCTGGGTCTGAAGTCCGTCTGTACTGAAAAAGGAGGAACTGCCTTGAGTACCTGCCTCGCAGGGATGTTTTCGGTTCTGTAGGGGAGGAGCTCTATGTAATCCCAGGTATTATTTTTAAATGCTGAAGAATGTATCTAGGACAGGCAGATGGCCAGTGTTTGCCTGCCATGGGGACTGGGTCTGTGTCCACAGAAGCAGGAATAGCAAGTTGAGAATTAAAAAGGAACTTGGACGTCATCTGTTCCTGCCTGATTTTACACATGGGAAAACTGAGGCCTGGGGATGCGGAGCAACTTCTCCAGATCCTGATGGTGAAGCCCACGTACCTTTCTCTTTTGACCTGTGCCATAACCACGTTGTCCCGAAGGGTGGAGTCATGTTTATAGTTTGGCTGCTCTTAAAGATCCCTAGGGATGATCCAAGAAGTGCTACTTATTTCTTAGGAATTAGCAAACTGAGACTGGTGTGTGTTAGAAGAGACACAGTCAAGGTCACGTTGTGAGCTCCTCAGCTATGTTCTTAGAACCCAGGGTCTGTCCCCCCAAGTCTCCTTTTTTTGCGCCTAGGTGTCATGGGCTCTTAGGCAGCCGGCCCCGCTTGCCCAGGCTGTGCCCTTTCCAGGGAGGCAGGTAGAGAAAAGGGCCCTGGCCTCTGAGTACCAGTGTCAGTACCAGCTCTATGAGGAGAGTCAGGGAGAATGCATGGAGGCAGGGAAGAAGTAACCAATACCAGTCTGGTTTATTGAACTCCAAGTATCCGCCAACTACTCTATTATGTTTACTATATCCCTTTATCTATTATATGTATAGATATTCTCTCTGTCTGTCCCTCAGCAACCCTGCCCAGGAGGTGGGGTTGCCCCAGTTTTGCAAGCGGGGAACTTTAGCTCAGAGAGAGTAGCTCACTTGTCTGAAGTCACACAGCTGGAGAGAGGCCGGCATTTGGCAGTTGTGGCTGGGCGGGCCGGATCAGAGCCGGGCCCCTCTTTGCTTGGCCTCCTGCAGCCCCTCGTGGAGGAGTGAGGGGGCAGATGGCACGGGCTATTCTGAGAAAGACAGCCTCACCCACCCCGATGTCTCAGGGAGTTAGTATTTAAAAAATATCTGACCTTCTGGCTGGGCCTTGCTATTTTTATTTTCGGAATGTCATGGCTTAACGAGTTGGGTGGGTAAATCTATCTTATGAGACGTGTGTATTTTTTTTTCCTCCACAATTTGCTGCTACTATTCTGCGGCTGTTGCTGCCTTCAGCAAATGAAAAGAGCTCATAATAGACCGAATTTCCCAGATGGATGTCCTTGCATTGGCTCTTTTTTCCCCACTGTGAACACTTGCCCCCTTTTATCTCTCATCCTTTTATAGTCGACGGGACTTTTGAAGCTAGGATATCAGTGGTAAATTGTTCCATATGTCTTTCAGAGATTTTCCTCAAATATTAGCATATTTTTTGTTCTTTGTAATAAATTTTATTAATGAAACATTTTTTTGAAGGACGGGGAAGAGTACCAAGAATAACACAAAGTCTGTGCCTTCCACCCGGCTCCATTGAATTCTGATACTCCGTCATGCTTGCTTCAGATTGTTTTAAGGAAAGAAATCTTACATTTGAAGTTCATTGTGTCCCCTCTGATCCCATTCGCCAGAGGGTAACCACTCCCCTGAATTTGCTATTTTTCTTTCCTGTACATTAAAAAACAAAACAAAACACTTTTTTTTTTTTTTTGAGAGAGAGAAAGAGAGCAGGCCCTCGAACTTGTGGGGGAGGGGCAGAGGGAGAATCTCAAGCAGATTCCCCACTGAGCGTGGATCCTGACACAGGACTCAGTCTCACGACCATGAGATCATGATCTGAGCCAAAATTGAGAGTCAGACGCTCAACCAGTTGTGCCACCCAGGCGCCCCTAAAAGAAATACTTTTGCATCTGTATGTATCCATTAAAGTCTTAGAGTTTTCCAGCTTGATTTTAGTGATACTCTGCAACTGGCTTTTTTTTTTAAGATTTTATTTATTTATTTGAGAGAGAGAGAGAGAGCAAGCACAAGAGGGGGTAGGGTCAGAGGGAGAAGCAGACACCCCACTGAGCAGGGAGCCGAATGCAGGACTTGATCCCGGGACTCTGGGATCATGACCCGAGTGGAAGGCGGTTGCTTAACCGACTGAGCCACCCAGGTGGCCCTGCAACTTGCTTTTTTTTCACTGAGCATTAGGTTTCTCAGCTTGTGGATTCATGCTACCCCAGTTTGTTACATTGAAGCCCTGGGTCATATTCCATTGTATGAATGTGTCCTGATTTTTTTCATCCATTCTCCTTTTGATGAACATTCAGTTTGTCTTGCAGTTTTATATCCTAGCGGTACCAACAATGAAGGTTCTCTTGGCTGCTGTCTCTCGTGCATTTCTCCTCAGGCCTGGGCTGTGCGCCAGAAGAGGATTGGTGGGGTCAAAGGGTAGGAGCGTCTTCTGCCTCACGAGAAGTTTCCGGGTTGCTCTACGGAGTTATTCCGCCACGTGTGTGAGTTCCCGTTGCTCCCCATCATCTCACCACTTGAAAATGTCAGACTTCAAATTTTTGCAAGTCTGATGGGTGTGAAAAAGGACTTTCTGGTTCCATTAAGTACTTTTTGATTACAAGTGAGCTCGAGTATATATTAAGTGGTGTTTGAGTTTTCTCATCAGTGAAAGTACCTGTTCATACGCTCTGTCCTGTTTCCTATTGGGTGGCTTGTATTTCCTGATATAGTCTTGGAAAATCCTAGGTAGTGATCTTTGTGGGTCATAAATGCAGCAGATGCAGTCTTTCAGTTAGTGGCTTACCTTTTAAGTTTGTTTGTGGTATCTTTTGTTGACCAGGAGTTTTAGACTTTAATGTAGTCATATTTATCAGTCTTTATATGGTCTATGCTGTGTTTGAGTCTTATTTCAGAAATCCTTCCTTACCCTGAGTTCATAAAGATATGACTTTCAGCCTAAATGAAGCTCATTTTGCTTTTCTGTCCTGATTCCTTGGTTTGGTTTGGTATTTTCATTTTCCACATTTACCTTGCCTAGGTGTCTCTGTGCTGAGCGCAAGGTAGGCTGCAGAATGGTCCCCAGGGACTGCAGGGATTATGACAGCCATCCTCGGGCAGATAGGGCTGAGCTGAACCTGGGGTCAGAGCAGAATCCTTCTTGACCCTGTGGCTGTTTTCTGAGAGGTGCTTAAGTGCAGGGTTGATTGGCCCTCTCTTTAGCCTGGCTTATCATCAAGCCTGATAAAATTGGTCATAAAGCTGTCCCCTGTCTCGTCCTTCAGAGTAGCTTCACTGCCTGATTTGCACTTCCTGCTGCTGCTGATTGCACAGCTAAAAAGACGGAAGGCTTTCTCACCAGGGCCCGACACCCTGGCCCTGACTTGCAGCCAACCCTTGGCGAGGGCGCCGGTGTGCATAAGAGTTCATCTGGTGGTTCTTCACTTCTGTCCCTTTCCTCCTATGTGCTCAGAAGTGTCTGCAGACCCGATCTCATTTACCCATTGTATTTTGGAAATATAAATGGATATTCAAGTAGGGTTTAGATAAAGTCACAGAACATGAGAGGGTCAGAATTGGAAGGGGCCGGATGCATCATGCCTGTTTCAGTCAGCAGGTGTTTACAGAGCCTCTGCTGGGTGCCTGGCACCTCGCTAGCTGCTGACCACACAGGGAGAGCAGGTTAGCTAAGAATGGTTTTAACGTTTTTAAACAGTGAAAAAAATTCAACATTTGCAGTAGCTTTTGATGATAGGGAACACTAACTTTGAACTTTAGTCAAGTGCAATGTTACCTGCCCCTCTCCCCCCCCTGCAAATTCTGTTCTTCTCATTAGTAGCTCTATATTATGGAAAATTGTTCTCAATTATTAGAACATTTTGAATTTCACCAATAAAAATTTTGTGGAGTATTTTTTCCCCTCCTTTTATATAAGTACCTGTATATCTTTAATTTGGCCTCCTGTCTCACACAGCCTAAAATATTTGTGGCCTGGCCTGAAAAGTTGACAGACCTCTGTGCTAGGTGCTAGCTGTGTGAATTTGGGCAGGTTACTTCTTCGGTCTCTGTTTCCTTGTCTGCAAAACGGACTGCCTGTTTCATAGGGCTGTTGTAAAGGAATAAGAAGAACTGATGTCAGACTCCTGCCCTGTGTTGAGAGCTGCAGGAGAAGATGTTAGTTAGATCTTCCCTAGGGAAAAGTCAGTAATAACCGGTAATAACCAATTTCTTAAGGGCTCTTAAGGGGAGCCAAGGAGGGACAGGGAGCAGGGTGTGGTGGGGCTCCGTGCCCACCTCTGAGGCTCAGCACCACGAGGAGCCTCACCCTCCATCCTTGCCATCTAGCACACCCCCCCCCCCCCCCGCCGCTGCCGAGCTGTGGACCGTCCTTGCAGGGGCTGCATCCTGAAGGCTCTGCAAATCCCCACGACATTAATGCCGTTCGTACATAATTTTCCTCATGAAATGCAATGAAGCATAACTAAAAAATGTAAGTAACAGCTTCAGGCCCTTAATGAGGCTATAAATATGGGACAAAAATAATTTATAAAGCTATTTCCTGGTGAAGAGCTGTCCTTTTCCTAGACCTCTTCACTCTCTCTTTGCTTGCCCCATCAATACTGGCCACCGGCTTGCTTCACTAACTCATTTTGGGAAGGAAACAAAACATTTATCATCTTGCAGGGGTTGCTGTTTTGCATTTCCTGCAAAGAGCAAATAAGAAACGTGTGAAGTGCAGATGCTGGGCAGACAGCTAGCCTCTCTCACTGCTCAGGTGACTTGCTCCATCCATCAGTTGTTCCTGCAGCAAAATTACACCTGATCTTCCTTCAGTGCCACTGTAAATAGGATGCATTTACGTGTAAATGTGGATTCTGTGTAAATGAGACATTTTATACCTTGTCACAAGTTTCCCTGGGCTGTATCTTCCTTGAACAGATGGGTAGGCAGAGTTTGGGGCTACTGGCCTGTTCTCCCGGGGCAGAGCTGTGTGCAGAGTTAGGGCGAGAGACCTGGCTATGCGTTAGGTACTGGAAGCCAGAGGCTCACCCTCACCCCGGGCTCCCTTTTGATGACAGCCCAGAGGGGAGCTCAGCAGGAAGCTGTTTGTCTGATGAGAGCGGAATGGCTCTGGGCTGTGCTTGGGACAGATGTCTCTGGTTCCGGATGCCACCACATGGAGCAGTGTGGAGTCCAGGGGACCTTCGGGGATCTTCCAGGCATGTTTACAAACAAATCACGGCAGACCAGCTCGCTTGGTGCTTTGCATCTTGCCAGGACATGGAACGTCTGTGCATGTCGAAGAAGGGAGTCAGCGGGTAAACAGATACTGGTTTCCAGTGGCCCCTTAGCGTTATGCCTGTTGGCACCGGGCAGTGGGAAGAGGTGTGTTAATTCTCCGGGGAGGTTTTAGGGAGGCTCTATTTGAGAGCTGAAAAACAGCATGCGGAGCTGTCTGTACGTATGTTTGTGTCTTGCGTTGTTGTTCCTTGAGCCTGCAGACCGGATTGCCAGGAGATGGTGGATAAAAATGAAGGCAACTGGACAGAAATCGGAAGGCAGGGCCTATCAATAGCTTGCAGATGTCAGTTCTGCTCTGCATTGTGGCCAGGAGCGTCCCGGGAGGGGGGATTAGTGGAGGGAGAGAGCAGAGCCTGTGGAGGCCCCCGGCAGGTAGAATAGATTTCCCATTTCTCAGCTGGAAAAGTCGACATCACTAACAGTGCACGTTCCAGAAGGGGAGTTTGGGTGGATGCAGCAGCTGTCTTGAGATTTTGCAGTTGCTTCAGTCTCGGCCCCCTCATCAAATATAAATTTGTGGGTGCCAGAAGTTTTGGAAGAAGCTGCTGCAGCAGGATGTTTGCCTTTGCCCGCTGGGGGAGGACTTGGAATTTTTTTTTCGTTCTTGGTGCAGATGGTGGAGTTATTTTAAGTTTAAGTGATGTGCTGCAGTGAAAATGGGCAACTCTTTCATTTTTCAGCTTAATGAAAGAAGAAAAGGGAGAAGGAGAAACCCCAGCTAGCCAACTGCGTGCTAATGCTTGTCTTTTTTGGATTCTAAATGTGTCCCACGACACGGAGATGGGATAAATATTTCAGCCACTAGAAAGTCCTGCTGTCGGGCTGGAAAGATTTCTTACCTGTTTTAAAGCAGAAGGGGTAGTAATTTACCTGCACACATCCAGACACCCCCATGTTCCTTATTTTTAACTATGTATGTCCAGATCCCACTCGCTTTCTTGGGGATGAGGCAGGGAGTGGATGGAACTTTGCAAGGAAGAGTGTGGAGGGTGGGAATGAATCATAAGTGAACGCTTGGTTATCTTCTTAGAGCACCCACAGACACCTGCTGGGGACCTACTGGGCACCGGGGGCCAGGGATGTGCTGAATGAAACGGCACGCCTCTGCCTTCTGGAGGGTGCGGCCTGGTGGGGGGGTGGGGAAGTATAGACGCGGCAGTAAGCACAGAAGGGATAAAGGACAACACAGGACACTGTCAGAGTGAAAAACCGGGGGGACCTGCATTAGACTGGGTGTCAATGAAGAGGTCTTGGCTATTTTTTTTTTTTAAGATTTTATTTATTTATTTGAGAGAGAGAATGAGATAGAGTGCATGAGAGGGAGGAGGGTCAGAAGGAGAAGCAGACTCCCTGCTGAGCAGGGAGCCTGATGTAGGACTCGATCCCGGGACTCCAGGATCATGACCTGAGCCGAAGGCAGTCGCTTAACCAACTGAGCCACCCAGGCACCCGAGGTCTTGGCTGTTAAGTGATGGAAAGCCAAGGGCTGAAGGACGAGCCGCAAGATCAGCCCGATGAATGAGTTTGCTTCGGCTGCCATAGTAAAGTGCCACAGAGTGGCTGGCTCAAACAACAGCAATGTGTTTCTGCACAGGTCTGAGCTCAAGGTTGGGGTAGGGCTGGTTTCTTCTGGGGCCTCTCTCCTTGGCTTGCAGATGGCTGTCTTCTCCCTCTGTCCTCCCGTGGTCCCTCCGTGTGTGTCTGTGTCTCACCTCTTCTTATAAGGGCACCAGTCATGTTGGATCAGGGCCTGTTCGCATGACCTCATTTTACGTTAATCACCTCTTTAAAGACCCTGTCCCCAAATATAGCCACATTCTGAGGTACTAAGGGATAGGACTTCAGCATATTGAATGGGGGTGGGGCGCACGGTTGAACCTGTAACACCAGGTGAAGGGTGGGCGGAGGAATGGGGTCAGCAGGCAGCCGCGCGTGGAGTCCTCGGTGCTGGGAGGACACTCCTCATCAAGGAGGTGAGGTTGCAGAGGTGGACAGGGCGGATCATGACAGGCCGTGGAAACCACGGCTCGAGTCATAGGTTTATTAATCAGGGCTCTGAGAGGCCGTTGGTAGCACTTTAAAATCCCACTGTGCTGTGAGGAAGAAGGAACTGGGGGGCATGAGAAGAGACATGGTTTCCTCAGACTTCCTGAATTTCTCGGCCTCGGCACCATAGACATTTCAGGCCGGATGATTCTTTGTTGTGAGGGGCGGCTTTCTGCATTGCCGATTGCAGCTTTCCTGGCCTCAACTCCCAACCAAAAATGTCTCCAGACACTGCCTGTGTCCCCCGGAGTCGGGGGGGGGGTGGCGCGGGGGGGGGGAGTGGGACAGAATGGTCCCCTGTTGAGAACCACCTGTTTAAAGGGGACAAGAAGACATGGCGGTTTGGAATGGGATGGTGCCACTTTAATAAAGCACATCGGATGGGTTTAAGGAAGATCTTCAAATTCAGAGCCAACAGGATTTAACTTCTCTTTGCCTTGGTTTTTCCTCATGCTTTTGAGTTTGGTGATATGGTCACTTTCCTGGAGCACAAGGCCCTGTGCCCCGTGCATGTGTCGCGGAGTTGCTCGGAAGTGCACAGAATGTTCTCTGGTCCTGCCCCTAAACCTCCGCAAGCCCGTGCCTGGCAGGACCACCTGTGTGTCACGGGCGGATATTTAGTGTCTGCTCTACGCCCTCTCATTTGTCAAGTCCATGTCCTGCCAGCCCATGGACTCTGGGGAGCAAGCACTTTGGAAACTAATCTGACCGATTTTCTGGCTCCGGAAATCTGTTTATTAGAGCAAGATTTCACAGTTGCAGTGACTTTTCCAGGGGGCTTGCCTTCAAGGAGCCAGCTCTACAAAGGCAAGTGTAAGTGATTTCCAAACCAAACAGAATGACAGTTACGTTCTAGAGCCCTGAAGACTTCCCGGGGAGCTTGCTGGTGAAGCCCAGAGCAGTTGTGAGTCAACAGGTGGAATGGGTGGGCGTTCTGGGTTGTGCATTCCGTGTCTGGCTGGGATCCAGCACCTGGCCATCCCTCCAGGCTTCTCTCCTACGATTCCCTTTCTCCTGTGATTGCTCTTCCCCGAAGGTGGTGAATTGGCTTCACATTTTTCTCAAGGTTGGCGGTGGTGTTTTGGAGTCCAGTCTTGAGAGGGAGTCCCATGCTGAGTGTGGGCTCAGGGGACAGAGTGCCGTGACGCATCACGCCTGCCCTGGTGCTGGAGTAGGGGAAATAGTGGCACGATATGTTTGCAGTCCCTAACAATCAGAGCTGTGCGGTTTTTATTCCGTCCCCTTCAGTGCGCTGGGCTGAGCCTCCCTGCGTTCTTTTCTTCGGGCCTGAAGGGCCCTGTATTTCATCTCTCCATCTGTCAACCGCCACTGTAAATGCCACCTCTTTCCTGGAAACTTTCCTTAACGCCCTGGTTTTTTACTTTATCTTAAGATAAAGGGGGGGCGCATTCAATGGCTTTTCAAAGTGAGGAAGTGTCATGATCGATTTGCTCTTTAGAAAGGTCCTGCTGGCCACAGAGGAGGACGTGGGGGGGTGGGGTGGGGAGGCCAAGCTGGGGGACTGTGGCGGCCTGCTGGTAGGGGCTGGAGGTCACTTGGGCTGGAGGCGAGCCTGTGGCACTGTGATCGGCATGCGGGGCTTGGTGGGGGTGGGGTGGGTTGGCCCTCCGTGTGGCGGAGTGAGGAGGGGTCAGGGAGATGTTCAGGGTTCTAGCGTGGGTAGTTGGGGCAGGGTGAGGCCCCTCCTCACTTACAGCTTCTGTTCTAGAATTCTTCAGTGAACTACGGAAGCTTATTTGCAGTAGAGAGACATGCACGTAGATATTAATTCAGCGCAGCGGGGTGGGTGGTCTACGAGGAATATCCGTGGCTGACGTGGTTCTGCTTGCCTGTGACCGTGTCCTTTCCAATTTGTTGTTACCTACTTGTTCCGTTGTAAAATATTTTTAGTATCGCCTCGGTAGCATTAAAACTACACAACAAAGTGAGGGCTCATTTCTGCTTGGAGAAGTCGGGGAGCAGTTCATAGAGTAACAGATGTTGTATGCGAAAGGGTACGTAGGGTTTTATTTGGAGACTCACAGGTAAAAATAAGAAGCTACGCAAAGGCTAGTGGCATGAAACAGAGGTCATGTCAGGGATCTGGCATGAGATGCTTCTCTTTGGTAAAGCTTGTGAAAGAGGATCGTGGGCCCTGCTCTGCTCCTCTGGTCCCAGGCAGATCTGGGCATCCCTCTTTCTCTGCACCTGGCAGTAAGATCATTAGCATACCCTCATGGCTTCCTGGCCTGAAGGGGGGTAGCCCCAGTGTTCAACTCCAAATGTTAGGACCTGCACAGGTATCTGGTCATGAATGTTCAGTAAATGCTTATTGAAGATTCAGGAGGAACCCGTGGAGGCCCTGATCTTTTTCTCTCCTTTTCCCCTAAGACAACTTAACTTCCAGATGGCTCCTTATCTCCCGGCCATTGACCACACTGGCTCAGACCCATGAGGTTCGTCAGATCCTGGCTCCCTTGAAAATCTGCCCTGGGGCCCGTTGGTGGATGAATTCAGCACTCCCACCCCCATGACCTTGGCTTTCCCTGTTTGCTTTCCAGCCTAAGACTTGGCCCTTTCTGGTCAGGGCCTTGGCAGTTGGTGACTGTGCTCAGTGGAGTGGGATCTAAATCTTGGGGCTTGGTTCTAAACCTCCAGGAACTCTTGGCGAATAGTCCATTGACCTCGGTGTCCCCCGAGGGGGTTAGAAGGCCTGAGTTCAAGCTTCACTTTGGCCTTTCCTCCCCATGTGACCTCTGGTGGGTTGGTGGGCTGAAGGGAAATGGTCTTCCAGTGTTCCTGCTGACTGGCCCAGGTTCAAATATTCAGTGGTTGTAGGGTCCCGGAGTCCAAGGCCTGGAAGGAGCCCACAGTTCCTGCTGTTGGAGGCAGTGGGGGAGCCCAGTGCTCACTCCTGACTTGGAAGCTTTCTTTTTAGCCACTGCTGATGGCCTGGAAGAATGTTTGGGTTTTACCGAGTTTTTCGACAGAGAAAGAAGAAAGTCAGTGAGCACCTGCCATGTGCTGAGCACCTGCTACAGGCATTCCCCATATTTTTCCATTTAGTTCTCTTAGAGTGCCTGGGGTGGGGTGGGCTATCAGTCCATTGTGCAGATGAGGAAACTGAGGCCCAGGGAAGTCAGGGCACCCACCGGAAGTCTCACGTACATGACCCACGTCGAACAAGAGCCCGTTCGGGGTGGGGGGTGTGTGTGTGTGTGTGGCTCCTTGCCACCTCTGCCTGTCTGACCTCCCCATCCCCTCTCTCCTGCAGAGAGCCAGCTGCTCCCTGGGAACAACTTCACCAACGAGTGCAACATTCCGGGCAACTTCATGTGTGGCAACGGGCGGTGCATCCCCGGCGCCTGGCAGTGTGATGGGCTGCCCGACTGCTTTGACAAGAGTGATGAGAAGGAGTGCCGTGAGTGGCCAGGCCCTTTGCCGGGGTGGGGGTGGGGAAAGTCCTGGGGCCGCGGGGACGAGGGCCTGATCTGGCTCAGACCCTGCCCACTCCGCGTGCTGCAGGCTGGTGGGTTTGGGGCTCTGGCCAGCAGCCCAGCCCCCCCCCCCACTACGTAGCTCTGCCAGGGACAGCAGAGGACCCCTTCACCAGGCTCTACTAACCCCCACCCTGGGGCGCTGTCTTTTTTGCTTTTGCTTTACATACGAGGACTCTGAGACTCCCAGGGGTGATGTAGCTTCAGCATCTCCCAACTAGCAAGGAGCAGATCTGGATTTGAACTCAGGGCTGCCTGACCCCAAGGCCTGGGCTGGTAACCATCTTTCACGTCTTGTACGCTGTGAAATGTTCTTTCTGGCTGAATAAGGCGTAGCATCATGCCAAGTAGCCCACACGGAGCTGGTGGCGAGTAGATAGTAATTTGCTGCCACCTGCCCTTTCCTCTGCTAGTATGGCCTGGGCATCCCCTCCAAATGGGCACCACCAGGAGCTGGCGGTTCTTTCTTATCCTCCCCACCTGCCTCCTTCTTCAGCCTCTTTTCTGTTCTGTGCCCTCGAAATATGCACGAGATTGGAGTCTGTGGTGATCTACAAGAAAGGAGGGACCGGATGGGAGTGAGGGTGTCTGGGGTGTCGGATGATCACGCTCCCTGCCCTGTAGAGTGTAGTTCTCTTCTGCCCCAAAGTTGGGCGCTGCAGAGTGAGCTCGGCTCCAGCACCCTGGCAGGCGGGAGTGACACCTGAGGAGTGCTGGGCCCAGGGTTCCCTTGTGGGTCACTGCCTTGGGACCACACAGCTGGACACTGGTTCTTGCTTGGCTCATCTGTGGGCTTCGGGCACCAGGCCCCAGGGCCTCACTGACAGGAGAACTGTGTGTTCTGGCTCCGAATCTGCTCTCTTTCTGGAAGCCAGCTGAGGAAATGGCTGAGGAGATGATAATTTGAACTTTCACGTAGCTGTTACTGGGATTCGAGGCCCAGTCTGTTGACGCACGGGAAGGAAAACTGGGTTGGAGCCCACCTCTGGAGCCAGCCTGCCCACCCTCATGCTGCGCTCCCTTGGGCAGGCTGCCCACTCAGAGACTGGCCCTTCGTCTGTCGTGGGGTCCTGTATCCCTGCTTGCCTGCCCCTCACTCTTCAGAGAAGGTTTGGGAGGGGGTGGATTAGGAATATTTTTTTTGGGGGGGAGAATATTCATTTTGTTTATTGCATGTTACTTTTTTCCAGACGGACCAGTATACATAATGCATTTTTATTTTTGCAGAATTTTAAAAAAAGTATTAATGTCTATTTCAGCTTTCTCTATGTCCAGGTCTTCAAAATTCCTAGAAACGTAACGTTTGTAATTTGAGTTACACATGAGATCGTGTACGTGAACTCTAATTTGTCCAGTTTTGAGCATTATTAAACACTCCACGAAGATGTGCAGTGAGCATTTTTGGAATACAGTGTGTCTGTGAACTCTCATAAATACTGATTTTCTTTAGCGGAGCCGAGAATATTCAGGACAGGGTCAGTTTATGAAAGCATACAGGGTTTGGACCTGAGACTTAAGTGTTATTGCCAGCTCTGTCAATAGCAGCTTTGTGATGTGAGGATACTCTGTGACATTCTGTGTCTTGTGTCAGGCCAGTTCCATGATTTCAGCATTCATGCATAAACTGGAAAAGGTGATGGAAAGAGAATATTAAAAAAAAAAAAAAAGATGAGGCAGGCAGCAGCCTGGCGCTGTTGGGTTTGGTTTGGAACAGGCTTGTCTTGGCTGTTCTCGGTCTTTTTTTTTTTTTTTTCCTCCTAACTTCCTACCCTTAACCCCCAGGCATAATAAAGACTTGATTGGCATTTATTTAGTGTTTTGATCAAAACATGATTTTAAAAACCGTGCACACAAACACACGCATTAAAGAACCTCTCCTCTGTTGCCTTTCTTTTTTTCTTTTTGTCTTTAAATTGTCGGAACAGAACATTAAAAGGTTTAGATAAGAGAGGGAAGGAAAAGAGGTCCTTTTCTAAAACAAATTCTACTTGTGTTTTGAATTTCTTCCATATTTCTTCCCAGTCCAGGGGTTGAGGATGTGAACACTGGGGACAGACGGCCCATATCCCCACGTGCCCTCCCACCCCTCTGCCCAGGTCACAGTTTCGTGATCTTAGGGAAGTTACCAGGACGTTCTAGACCTTCGCCCTGGGGAGGATTGAATGAGAATGCCTTAGCCTCCTGGTGCCTCAGTGTCTTCCTAGCCAAGGTGAAGCGAGCCGGGCTTCTGGTAAGCGTTGTTGTGAAGATTAAATGCACACGGAGCACCCAGCACGGCGCCTGGGTGTCGTGAGCGGTGTGTAAACGTTAGCTGTCATGGGTCAGTCCATACGTATGGTTTTATACAGGTGTTGTCACGGCGACGTGTGATGGAGTTACCCGCTTTTTTCCACTTCACATTAGAGGCCCTCTGCCAGGTGACCATATTTAGCCTTCACGATTGCTGTTTTGTGAGGTTGCCTCCTGTCCCATCACGTTGGTGCCGTGTACCTAACCATTGCCCTGTGGTGGCTGTTTAAACGTTTGGGGTCACTGAAGGAACTTATCCACACGTGGAGGGCAGTATACCCGGTGGCTTCAGCCCCAGCCAGGCTGGGCCCCGCTGAGGTTTTCAGGGTCCCAACTGCACCATCTTTCCGAGGGCCCTTTGAGAGCGGCTGCTGTGGAATTCAAATGCCACCTCTTGGTCCCTTCTTCGATTCTTTGGAACAGTGTGGTACTTATGGGGAGGAGAGTGAAGGTGGCTGATTTCCTTGCCACAGAGAGGTGATTGCCTCAAGTATCCTGTGAAATAACTTTGTCATTTTGAAGACGGTACACATAAAAAAGGAGAATTCTTGCCCTTTCCAAAGGGTGAGGCAAGAGCCTGGAGAGCTCTGTCGTGGTGGGACATGAGGCGGTGAGAAGGATTTTCATGAGACAGGAAGAAACTTTTCTTTTATCATGAACATAATAAAAACCACAAACTGTAAAAGTTGGGGGAATGGGGAGGAGAAAAACATGGCACCTGAAGTCTGACCTCTAGCAGAACCACTGTTAGCGTCTTGGAAGTGTTCATGCAGGGCTTTCCCCAGCTGTATGCAGTGTTATGTTTTGATCTTTTTCCCCGGTAACATTTTGACCTTTTAACATTTTAATGTATTTTTTCATATTTCTCCATCAGTTTTAATGGTTGCAAAAACCGTCCATTCACACGGTATCATATAGTTCATTGACTCATGATTTGGCATTTAGGTTGTTTCCAGCTTTCCACTGTTAGAAATAGTGTTCAGTGTTGTGAACCTGAGGGTAGACATGACTTTCCCCCTGTTTTGAGAGATTTTCTTAGGGTAGGTTCTCAAGTGAAATTACTGGGTCAAAGGACGGGAGCCTTTTTTGGTTCTTGAAACCAGTGCCCGCTTGTTTTGCTAAAGGTTTGTATCAGCGTGTGCTCCTTCACTGGCAACGTGTCAGAATTCTGGTTTTATTTTAGTCTTGGCAGCATGGGGTAGTATCTCTAAAAAATATTTTTTCTGGCCAATTTAGTAGAAAAGTTATATATTTTCATTTTTATTTTTTTAATTATCTAAAGAAATTGAATGTTTTCCCAGAGCCTATTTGCTAGTCATGTTTCTGACTTTGTGAAATATCTATTAATGGACTAGAATAAAATTTCCACCCGGGGTTGAGTCATTAAATTTTCCACCTTGTGAATCTGGAGAACCTCCGCCTTAGAGTTTTGAGAGAAGAGGCTCATTTTGGGGTAGTTTGAGTGAATTTCTGCTTTTGGTTGATAAAATGTCCTCAATGATCATTTTATTCAAATAACTTTTTTTTTTTTTGGTAGTAAAAGGAATAAAGATGTTTTAGAAAAATGTGGAAGACCCATGAAAGCAGAGATACTTTGAGAGTTTCCCCTGGGTTGCCCTGTCCCAGGCACGTTGCGCTATATTAACTCATTTGATTGTCACAAGCCTTATGAAGAAAGGACTGTTGTTATTTCCAGATGAGGGACCTGAGCCACAGAGAGATTACTAGAACTGGCCTGTTGTCCCAGAGAATAAGTGCCCATCACCTTCCTCCACCAGAGACCACAGGCTTTCTCTACCTGGGTCTCTGTCATCGTGCCAAATCGGATTCCTCTGTATGTTATCACTACTAACCTGCTTTTGGAAAAAAAACTGAGAAACGTTGATGATGTTCTTCTCTGCAAATGATTTCTGAAATGGCCATTAGTGCTGTGAGTCTTTGCAAGAAGAGACGGTAGTGTAATTACTGCCACACGCTGTAATAATAAAGCAGCAGTCCAAATTTCCGGATCTCACACGTGACCTGCAGTCACGAGCCTTAAGATCTGCTTCCAGCTTGGTGTCGGATTTTAGCTGCCATCTCTCTGTGTCCTGACCACATGGGGGAGAGGTCTTGGAGGTTTGAGTTCTGTGTCAGGAAGTGCTCTTCTTTGAAAAAGGAAATTGATCGATGTCTTTGATCAAGCATGTACAGACTTTCACATCTCAGGCTGAGTGTGTGTGCGTGCGCATGCACGGTGCACGTGTAGGTGGGGGTAGAGAGGAGGTGGGGATGAATTCAAGGATCTTGTCAAATGATAAGATTTTAATGGATTGCCAAGTCCAGGGACAGAAAAGTACAAAAATGGAACTTGAATTTTACTTGCTTTTACTGTTCCCAGCCATTTCTTGAGCACGACTTTTCATTGCCCCTGGTGTGATGGCAGAAATCCATGAGGGGCTTCGGAGGGCAAGTTTGGAATAAGGGACACCCAAGAAATATAAAGGGGGAGGAAAATAGGGTGGGGGGGGACAGAAACTCTTCCTTTCCTTTTTATCGTCTTTCTCATCTTCTGCCTCTAGGTGGCGCCACATGTAATGTTTTTCTTGTAAGCTCGGTGCTACTGGGCAGGCAGAGATGAGGGGAGGAAACTGGAGTCTGAGTTACTATCTGTATCAGACGTCAGCAGTAATTCAGCTGTTCCACCAAGACACCAGTACTTGGCTCCACATGCAGAATTCCCCAGAAACTGGGAAGTGGAAATTTGTATCCTTATAGAAAGGGGAGATTTGGATGCAGAGATACAGCAGAGGAAAGACTCTGTGAAGATACAGAGAGAAGGTGGCCATTTACTGCCAAGGAGAGCGGTCGGGGACAGACGCTTGCTCACAGCCCTCAGAAGGGACCAACCACCTGCTGACACTTTGATTTTGGACTTCTGGCCTTTGGGGCTGTGAGACAGTACATTTCTGTTGTGGAGGCCACCAAGTTGTGGCACTTGGTTACCACAGCTCTAGCGAACCAATCTGGCCATCTACCCATCTCCCTTTTGTTCTAAAAGACTGTTATGTGGTGGGGCGCCTGGGTGGCTCAGTCGGTTGAGCATCTGACTTAGGCTTGGGCTCTGATCTCAGGATCCTGGGATCCAGCCCAGCCCCCCCGTCAGTGTCGGGCTCCCTGCTCAGTGGGGAGTCTGCTTGTCCCTCTCCCTCCGCCCCATCACCACCCCTCCTGCTCGTGCTGCTGCACCCTCTCTCAAATAAATAAAATCTTTAAAAAAGTGGTTACGTGGTGATGTAACAGGTGACATTCACAGGCATCCTGCTTCTGCTTTTTTTCTTTAATAATTTGAAAGTAAGAAGCGTACACGGTTATAGGATGAATTCTGTCCCCCGAAAGATAGGTTGAACTCCTAAGCTCCAGTATCTCCGATTGGGACCTTATTTGGAATTGGGATCCTTGAGGATGAATTAGTTAAGATGAGGTCATCCTGGAGTAGGGTGGGCCCTTAATCCAGCGTGACTGGTGTCCTTTCAAGAAGACAGTGTGAAGATCTGAGGGAAGAGGGCCAGCTGAAGGCAGAGGCAGAGGATCGGGGTGATGCAGCTGCGAGCTGAGGAACGTCAGGCTCTGACGGCTGCCATCAGAAGCTGAAGAGAGCCAGGAAAACGTCCATCCAGGGCCTCGGAGGGAGGGAGGCCCTGCAGATACCTTGATTGCGGACTTCCTTCCAGAAATGTGAGAGAAGAAATTTCTGTTCCTTAAAGCCACTCAGAGTACGGCACTTGGTGGTGGCAGCCCTGGGAATCTGATACACTCCCTTCCCCGGGGCAGTTAAAACCATCTGGGCTGCAGCGGGCCCTTTATTACCCTCCTCCGGCCGTGCCGCAGGGCCTCCCCGGGCCCGGGAGCTGTGTGAGATGTCCCTTTTCCTGCAGATCTGGGATCTGGCTAGCCGTTGTTAAGGGCTGAATTTCAAAAGCCTTCTGAAGACGTCGAGCTTCACAAAACAAAACTGGAACTTCCAAGAGTCTAGAGAGTATCGCTGCGGTTTAACGCTCCGTCCGTTAAACACTCGAGAACGAAAGCTCCCTCTCCTTCGTGGCATTCCCCGTGTGGGAGGAATCCACGACCTGTGTGTGTTTACGACACCTCTCTTCGAACTCCGTCTTTTTGTTTGTTCACATACTTGTTTTAAAACATCTTAGGTAATCGCGGGCATGCACCCCACTTCACGGAACGGGTTTCATCTCGAATGTGAGACCATAAATCCCGTAGTTGGGAACAGGGGCCTTGGGGCCGGCCCCCATTTATGCCCTCTGAGGCCCTGGGCATCATCTTAGCTGACTCTCTACCTGTTTCCTCATCTGTAAAAGGCGGATAGTGATGGTCCCTACGCCAGGGGTGATACTGAGAACAGTAGGTGCTGCGTCCAGGCAATAAGCCCGTAAGAAGGGCTCTGACCTTGACAATAGGCACTGTTTGCTGGTACAGCTAGGGTGAAGATCAGCTCTACTGACCACAGGGCACTATCGTCGTAAACGAGCTAATGTATGCGAGGCTCGGAGCTGGGTGCCTGTCACGGGTTAAGCATTCAGTAAATGCCAACCGACATTATTCCCTCAATAAGCACCATGACGTTCTTGCTGAAATCCAAGCCTGTTGTGACGTTCCTGGTCCGTGTAATGCTGGACATTCCTGGTCCAGCCCGCCCCTGGCCCACCTCTTCCAGAACCTTGCGTTCCCTTCTTCTCCATCCCTACCCCCGCTTCCTGCTCTCCCCTGGAGAACCTAAGCCGGGTCAGGACCTTCTTTTACTCGGTCAATATCTTCTTTTCCCTTTAGAGAGTCTTGAACACACAGTCGTGAGCTCTTCTGAAATTCTCTTTAGCTGAGAGCTCCAGGGAGCCAGCCACACACCGCAGCTGGTTCAGAAGGGAAAGAAACAACTATTTGAGGGTCCGAGATGAGCCTGGCAGGCTCTCGGGGCTGCAGGGAGGGAAGTTTAGAGGGGGCTGTCCTGCATGCAGTTGGGGACCTCTGGTTAATGGACCTGCCGTTGGTGTCCGCCCGTAGAGTGGCCGCATCAGCTTGCTCCCAGCTCTGCTGCAGCCCCGCACAATTAAGCACCTAAGTGGCTTTTGATGATGGCATTTTGCTTCATTGCTCGAACAGCCTTCTTCAGTCCCTGCCTTTACTACACTGGCCTGAAACCCGCACCGTGCCCTACAGCGGCCTGCAAGGTTTTCGGCCTAGAACTTGTACAAGAGACAGTCTTCCTGGTCCTCTTCCGGCCCACCTGCCCTGGGCTTGTCCCCTGTGTCCTGCATCCATGTGAGGAGAGGCTTTCAGTCCAGGTGTTGGGATCACAGCCTAAATTCCCAGGTGGTCACCCAACAGCGACACACAGACATTTCTGGCTTGTCTAGCTCTACTTGATCTAACACGAATTTGACCTGCTGCTAACTTTTCTAAAAGGGCCCTGTAGCTGTTTGAAGATGCAGGCAATTTTTTATACCCCGGAGGGAAAAATACAGAGTGTTCTGAAACTGAGTATATCCGTTCGCTAGGCCTGCGATAACAAAATAGCACACACTGGATGGCCTCCAGCAACAGAGCGGCATTCTTTCACGGGTCGCTCAATGTCCAAAGTCAAGGTGCCGTGCTCTCTCCGAAGGCTCTATGGGCCATTTCCATGATGAAAGAGTACTCAGAACTGCTAGTGAGTGTGTAGGCAGCTTGTGGGAGTTCTTTGCCTTGAAGCTCCTCGGGGCTGGGGGGTGTTCTTACCGTACCTTGCCGGGAGCTCTCTGCCTTCCAGCCCACCTGGAGGAAGCTGGGAGGGCTCCCAGCCAGGCGGGGCTGTAGTCAGGTCTACTCTGTCTTGACCAAGGACACTAAAAACACAGATGAGCTTCCAGTGTTTGTAAATTGGGAACTTGCACCCAGAAGTCCGGATTATCAGGTATTCTAGAAAGATCAGATTTCACGTGAGGATACTTTCTGCGCTCAGAGAAGCTCCATCTGCCATGCGTCTCACCATCTTGTTCATGGGAAGGCCTCCAGTAGTTCTTTAGTTCTGAGACAGGCATCTTTTCATGTTTTCCCATCTCTGGAGTGGAGACGCCTCTTATAATGGATGGGATAGGAAGACATGGTGTCCTGGTTGTAATTGGCCAAGTTCTTTCTTTCTTGGTTGTGTGTCAAACAGCGGCATGTCTTGCAATCCATGGTGTGTTGGATTCAGTGAAATAGAATCTTCTCTGATTGTTAGCATGCGATGTCTCAGCCCAAAGTCGTGACATTTCCAAACCAACAAATGCACCACGTGTGCGTTTTCCTTAGGGTGCTTGAGGACGGGGTGCAGGCGCAGAGTCGGGGGCAGGCGTCAGGTTCTGGAATCGTGCTGCCTGGCTTGGACCCTGGCTCTGTCGCAGGTGAGCTTTGGGACCTGGGTGAGGTACTGAGCCTCCGTTTCCTTAGATCCCATGGAATTTCTATGCAGATTAAATGAGCTTAAAAACCTTAAAAACCTTTTAAGTAGCTGCTGGGACATAGTAAGCCCTCAGTAAATTCTAGCTTTACTCTTACTGGCTGTGTGGAGTCACATTGTTTGTTTAGATCCCAGCTCCACCCCTGGCTAGTCCCTTCCTTTTGTGGAGCCTCAGTTTCTTCATCTGTGAAATGGGAACAGGTCTGAAAAGGGGTGTGGGAAAATCTGACGTGCAGGAGCTGATGTCTGGTACATAGCAGGCGCTTAATAAGACCCGCTCTGCCATTTTCTGCCTTCCCCAGCTGTACGGGATTCCCTGAAAGGGAGAGTCTCCAGGGTGGCCAGAGAATTTTTGATCCAGGCTCCTCTGGGACTCCTGCAGTCATCAAACATGGCCTGGAAGGTGCTCTGTAGATTCTGCTTTCCGGCAGGTTGTCTAAGCTAAGGAAGGTGGACGGTTCTACTTCAGAAGTACTGTGAATGTTGAGGTCAGCAGCACATTTGTCAAAATGAACATCTGCCCTTCCCTGAGCCGTTTTCAGAAGATGGAACCCAGGGACCCCCATGATGTTTGTTTTGAGGGGTGTGCTGTGGGGCAGCCCAGGATGGCAGACCCCTATGCCAACTACAGTGCTCTCGAGCCCCCATCGACCCCCCAGAGGGTGAGAAGGATCAGACTCTCTACCAGGGTCCTGATGCCCCCTCCCTTGGAACTGGGACAGGAGACCCCAGACTCTGGTTGGGGGAGAGGTTGAGGTGTAAGGTACTCTTGAACCTAGAGAAAAACTGAGAGGAATTTGTCCAATTTGGTCTTTTCCTGGAGGAGAGGAGAGCTGCTCTTTCATTTCTGAAGTCACCAGTACCCCCAGCTCTTACAAACTTTTTTGTCTTTTTAGTCCTGGCTCCCCTCCCACCTCCCTGCTGGGGTCATTCCAGTCCTGTCTGGTGCTGACAGAGACTCATGTGGCATCTACCAGAAACCCTGTCAGATCCCTTCTGGTTTCCGCTGTTCCTCCCAAGTGACGCAGGTTGCTGTTGGGGAATTGCCACCACTTTCTCAGGAACTGCCGATTTCCATGCCTATCCTGTTGCCAGTTGAGAAGTTGGTGGCATGGAGTCATCTTGAAGTCATCTTTTAAATCAGCTCTTGCACAAATAATCAGCCTCACTCCGTCTTGCCAGCCCTCCCCACCACGTGCAGAGAACTCTGTTGTTATCGGCACTGCGTGCTGTCTTTTCCCTGCCTGCAAGGGGAGAATCTTAATGAAGTGGCTCAGAGCTGGGGGTGTCCGAGTTCTTCCCTCGCGCTAGAATGAGTATGGCCAGGTCGCCTGGGCTCCTGTCGTTCAGACACGCTCTTGTTGCTAGGACTTGGCTGTAGCCGCACCATGTTGTCAGTGGTAACAGGCTCCATAATTGCTAATAAAATTTAAATGGCTGCAAAATCACAGGATGTCAAAAAAAATTCTTTTTCCTGGCACATCGAGACAGATTTTGCTGATCCAAGTTAGGCTGTGACCGTGCAGTCTTTTTGTTTTTATTTTATTTTATTTTTATGCAGACTTGTGCTTTCATCTGCGACACAGCTAGTTTTCAATTGCCTAATGGCTTTTTAAAAAATCCAGAGACAGATGAGAAAGTAATAATTAAAAGAAGAGGCTGTGGTGCATTCACGTAATGCAGACACATGACCAGAGAGATTTGTTTGCTTGTAACACTTGAGTAGTCTCTGATGGTTTCAAGTGGGAGAAGATGTGTGTGGGGGGGGTGGATTTGAGGTCAAAAGCTGACTGTATACTCCTCTTAAAAAAGCATTTCAGGAACTTTTGGCTTTTTACATTGTTAATATCATGTCCTTTGCCCCAATTCCTGCAAAAGGAGTCCCATAAAATGTAGGGAATGACTTGGGGGTAACAGGTTTTCTAGCATTGGTGGATGAAGGGGAAGGGACTGAGATCAGTTCTATGTGGGGATTTCATGTTCTACTGCCTGGAAAAGCATTGGGTTCATTCCAAATTAGAATATCTTCTCTGAGTCCTTTGGAAATGAGTGGCTTGCATGTACCTGATAAGGGCTTATTTCTGTCATCAATGCCCTTCATTTTGGGGGGGTGGGGATGAGGGTGTGGAGGCAAGTAGGTAATCGGTGTCTCCAATTCTCAGTGGGATTTAAATACGCAGGGACCCAAAACCATCTTGGCCCCTGTCGACTCTTGTTGGGTGGAAGGGTTGTTGGCTTCTCGAGTTCTTTTGGGATCTGGCAATAAGCTGGTGATTTTTACCAGCCTCCTGTGCTAAGAGAAAGTGCTCAGGGAGGGTGGCCCACTTACACAGTGATTTGGGGGTGGTCACCCAGCGTGATGTATTTTTCTCTCTCGGCCATTTTGAACATTTGGCCAATGAGTGGGGAAGCCGTGGCAGGAGCTCGCTCAAGCCCATCGCCATCACTGTGCTGCCTGTCACTGGGCCATTTTCTGTTGAGCTCCTGGCACAGCCTGCCTCTTGATGCTCTCCCAGATACTCACCATACTCCCAGAGCCCGGGCAGCTGGTGGGGCAGCCGGTGGGAAGCTGAGGGAGGCTCTGTCGCATGACAGGGAGCAGATGGTCCTGATGCAAAATGTGGCGGGCCTTGGCCACTTGCTGTCTCACGTTAAAAGCCAAACCAAGGCTGTTCCCAACTCCCTGAGATGGAGGATACTGGCCAGTCTGATGCTGGGAAGGGGCAGGGGAGACTCTGTCACCTGCTGCCCACAGTTGGGGTGTGTTTCCGGTGTACAGCAGTGACCTTGCCCGGTGCTTTGATTCAAGGCCAAACACCCTTGAGTGCCCACTCCCTTCCCCATCCTGCCACCACTCAGGATCTTCTCTGAGCTTCTCCTGAGATGGAAATGGAGGTGAGCCCCTGCCGCCTGCTCCCCGACTCTTTTTCCACCTTTCAGTTAGCTTTTTCACAGCATGCTGGAATATGGTTCTAATGGTAACTTGGGGAAGAGCCTGTCTGGCCACCCTGACCTTGGGGACAGGCCGTGGAGTAGCGGTTACGACTCAGGCTATATTACGTAGGCCTGCTGAGACACAGACCCCAGGATGGGATTGGGCACCCCGGAGATTTCCTGCGGGTGGCAGCAGGAGAAGACAGGGAGAGCCATGATGGTTTAGCACCTGAACAAGGAGAGGAGGGAGGAGGAGGCAGAGGAGGGGAGGAGGGACCTCAGATGCTGTGTGGGTCCACGAGTGGTCCTGCCAGGCCCAAGGGGTACCCTAGTTGGAGGAGCCCTGGGTCCCTCGGGGCTGGGCCTGTCTTAGCACACCTCTCTTGCCCGGTCAGTGTCTAAGAGCAGCTCATGGGAGGTCTGGCTTTGGCCCAAGTTCTGCTCTACCGCCTCCCAGCTGTGCAGCCCTGGGCAAGTTGCTGCACCTCTCTGTGCTTCCTATGCTTCGTCTGTGAAATGGGATAGGAATAGTGGCGTTTCATTGGGTTATGCAGATTAAATGGCTCTCCGGAAAGCTCTTAGAACAGTACCTGTCACGCGGTAAACATTGAACAAATGCAGTTGTCATTGTCCTGTGCTCGAAATTGCCCTGTGCAAAAGGCGTGGTCACACAGTCGTAAATGCTTGCCCGCTGCTGAGAGTCACCAGACTTACCATAGTGACGCCACTAATACCTTTCCTGAATGAGTAAGAGTGTCATAGTGTTCTCTCGATGGCTCAGGGGGAAGCTGCTCCACCTAAATTTGACAAAACCAAAAAAATAAAAAAAACCCAAACCTAAACAACTAAGTTTCCTTGAGTTTTCTCGTGAACAGCAACTGAATGAAGCTCTTAGCTGTCACCCCCCGGGGCTCTTGGGCTCTAGGGACAGTCCCCAACCAGCATTTCCTAAAGTGGGCTTGGTGGGTCACCTGACTCACCTGTTCGCGTAGATTTGGGGGTGACTCCAAACAGAATCTCCAGGAGGGGGGCCCAGGAATCTGCATCTTCACCAGCGGCCCGTGGGAGTCTTGTGCTCACTGCCCTGGGGGACTCACTTGTTCTGTGAATCTTGACGAAGGAGGAAGTTAGCACAAAGCTTGTCTTTTCAGCCTCTTGAGATATCAGGGAAGGAAGGATACCCAGCCGAGCATCCCTTCTAAGAAGCCCAGGCAGGTGAGAAGCATCCCAGCTAGTGTGTTGGCCTCCAGAGCAAAACCTTCTGACCCCAGAGCACCATGCGATGTGATGGCTGTGTGTGAAGGGTTAGTGATTGTTTTGCTTTAAGGTGCTTTCCTGCGTACTGTCTCCTGAGGAGAGCGGACAGATCTCAGGTACCATCCCTGCACTGCCCACGAAAGGAAATGACTTCATCTCAGCCAGAAATGAAATTCTCAGCAAGAGGTGCCCGGCCTTTGTAAATCTCAACAAGGAACGCCAACAAGATTAAATCACCATTAACAGTGGGTGTCTTGGGGAGGTGGGATAATGGACTACTCTTCTTTTCTAACATCTTACTATTTTTGCACAGGAGGCAGTGTGTGGAATGCTTCAGAGTGCACGAGCCTGCCTGGGTTTGTCCTGGTTCCTCTGCATCCTGGGCAGGTTATTTAATCTCTCTGTGCCTCAGTTTCCTCATCTATAAAACAGGGAATAATCAAATACTTCACAGATTTGAAATCTGTGTGTTTAGACAATGCTTAACGCTTAGCTCTTGAGAAGAATTTGTTACTGTTATTAATAATCACACCATCATTTTCGTGTCCACGCATCAGGTAGCTGTAGGACGATTGAGAAAGAAATGTGAAGAGTCAGGCTGCTTAGCTTCTAGGAACTAATGTGCGAAGGGGCTCGACTATCTGCTATAAAGGCCAGTAGGAGTTTGCAAGGATCCAGCTGTCTGGTTTGCGGCCTGACTTTTTATCTCTACAGCGAGGGGTGAGATGCCTATCAGTGTTTGGGACTTTGCTTCCTGGAGTGCTAAGGGTTAGTGCCGCAGCGGGAGGAAGGAGGACAGCAGTGCAAAGGGGGCTTTGGACTTGCCTTGGGCTCTTCTCTGTGGGAGCAAAGCAGCCACAGTTTTCTCTGTTAATACCGGATGGGTTTGCATAAGATTTTTTTTCCATGGAGGGTGCTGCGGTAAACAGACAAAATGAGCTGAATCCCACTGGACTGGTTCCCTAACAAGCCCCCTTGCCCCCTTGGCTCCCTTCTCGGCACCTGCAGTTCCGAAGACAGTATCATGATTGTCCTTTTCCAGGACAGAGCTTGCTTCCAACTACCGTAGATGAGAGTCCTTGGAAGTTTGTTTTGCACGATGAGCCCAGATCTGCTTTTTGGGACTCTTTAATGATAACATTGGGGTGCCTTAAGTACTAACGAGTTCCCTGTTTTTAGACCCACTCAGGCCTTGGGTGATTTCAAGTTCTAACTTCATTAATTGCTGGCTGTGTGACTGGGTGATAAATATGAGGATATAAGCAGAGGGTACTTTCATGCAGTAAATGGTGGGTGTCAGGGACCTGACTGCTCTAATAATCAGAAGGGACTGGTGAATGTCTGCTTGGGATCCTCTTTCTTACCCCAGGAGAGACCTCTTCTTGGTTGCAGACAGTTACTGGGCCATGCCATTCCTGGGCAACGTCCCTTCAGGGCCTTTGACCCTGCCAGTGAACCATGAACCGTTAGGAGCCAGGCCCCTTCGAGTTACGACAGGGGCTGCCTGGAAACGTTGTATGAGCTCATCTAAGCAGTTGTGGGGTCCCTTTTTAAAGCAGTCTCCCTAATACCAGCAGTCAGCCATCCTCACAGACAAGGCCATGGACATGGTTCCTAGAGCATCCCTCACGTCCCACTCTTCCCTTTGTACTGCAGGGCATATTTTAGAAGAAACACGAACCATAGATGGTATAACTGTGCTCCGATACAAACCAAATCTTGGCAAGTGTGAACGACTGTGAATACAATATGTATGTGAAACACACTTCCCCTGTGCTCCTCCTTAACATTCTCGTTCCCGAGCCAGTTTCCCGCTGTGTTCTGCATTTCAGAAATATTTTGTTTTTCATTCCAGGCAGTGGGAGGACAAAGGCAGATTTGTTTCATCACTTAATTTGCTAATTCTGCCAGGCTTTTGCTCCCACTGATCAGCAGTCCTCCTTAAAGTCTTCTATGTGAGGCTGGCCTTTGGGAAAATTACATAGGAGTGGTATCATATTTACCCTGTGCATGACTGCAGAGGACATGAGTACAATCAAAAGAAAACAAATAATGGAGGAAACAAAACAGTGTCTCTCCGAGTGAATTTTAGGGTAAGCTGGTATGCCACAGCTGAGCAGAGCAGGGGGTGCAGGCTCTTTTTTTGTTCTTGACTCTGTGCGGAATGTAGGATGTGTAATTTTACTTTATTGAGCTCTCATTTCCTTCTACGTAGAAGCCTACTTCTCTGGCATCTTCCCAGAGCTATGGTTATTTTATAGGATTGACATCACCCAGTTCTTTGACTTCCTGCTGATGGGAGTACAGAACTGTAAAAAAAAAATTAACAGAGGCTGCTGCTTAAGGAGGGTGAAGATGGATAGATGGGTGGATGGATGGATAAATGGATGAATGGGTGGGTAACAGGATGGATGGATGGATGATGGATGGATGGAAGGATGGATGGATGGAAGGATGGATGGAAGGATGGATGGATGGAAGGATGGATGGAAGGATAGATGGATGGAAGGATGGATGGAAGGATGGATGGATGGAAGGATGGATGGATGGAAGGATGGATGGATGGAAGGAAGGATGGATGGATGGAAGGATGGAAGGATGGGTGGATGAATGGGTGGGTAACTGGATGGATGGATGGATGGATGGATGGATAGTTGGATAGTTGGATGGATTGATGGATAGACTGATGGATAGATGGGTTGATGGATGAAACAGTGGATGAATTGATGGATGGATGGATGGATGGATGGATAGATAGACGGAACCTCTCATTCTATAACCAAATCCCTGCTCAGAAGCCTTCCTGACCTTCCTCTTCATTCTAGGTACATACCCTGCCTTGTTCCTGCTCCTATAACCCTTCTCTACCTTTGAGTTGTAAACCAGCAGGTGCAGTCAAGAGTGGTAGGTACCATCTTCTAGGTAATATTAGAAGCTTCAGGACAATGAGGAAAGGCCCTGCATACATCTTGCTCACTGTTATCCCCACACCAAACAGTGTTAACTGCTGGCACATGGAAGATGCTCAGTACTACACATGTGTTGGATGAACCAATGAAAGAACAATGACTGTTTACAAGAACTTATTGGAGCAAATCTGTGCTTTCCTTCTTGTATTCCTCTTGTACTACTGCTCTCTCAGAGTTGGTTTTCTTTTACTGGGGAGCCAGGTGGGATTGCTAAGCAGGAATAGGATTCCTTCCACCTATAATACACACAGACACACACGTACATGCTCGTGCGCGCGGGCGCACACGCACACACACACACACCTTCTCCCTCAGGACTTCTAAAGGAGTCACCTGCCTGATTTGCTTTAACAGCCTGACCTCCTGTCTTCCTTTTCAGTTTCCTCCATCCTAATTCCTCCTTGTTAATTAACCATTCTTCTGAGGGTAAATATTCCTCCAGGTTCTCTCCTTTTCCTTTGGGTCTCAAGGGGTGTGACCTCTGGGAGAGCCTTGTTTCTCTCTCTCTCTCTCTCTCTCTCTAAGTCTTTGTGTAGACACCTATTATTATCAGCTCAGTCATGGTATCCTGATATTTTGCTCGGATTTAAAGATGAGAGGCAGGGGCTAATGAGGGGCTTTCGTGCTCAGGAACACAGGGCACCCGGCAGCTTCAGCGGCTTCTCCATTTAATTCCGGGCTTACAGGGACACTCACTGTGCTTGGCCTAGCCCCAGGGTGGGGGGTGGCTCACAGCACCTTCAGCGCCCCCCCCCCCCCCCCCCCCAGCTGCTCAGCGCTTCCTTCACAGGCTCGGTGTCTGCACTCAGAGGAGAAGTCAGAGCCCTGTCAAGGACTCGAGACCCTGGTCTTCCTGGTTAGCATGCTTTGGGGCAGAGGGGATGTTGCCATGGGGATGCACTCTGGCTTTTCTGGGCCTCAGTTTTCTCATTTGTCAAGTGACTTTTGACCTTCTCCAACCCCGTTACGACTACAGATGCCCGTGATTTAAAATCGAATGTCCTTCCCTTTGTGAAAATGCAGAATGGTTTTCGGGCACCTGAACGAATGCGTTTAGGTTTGTTGAGGCTTATGCAGAATGGTGGTGAGCCTAAGTGAGCATGTTACTGTAGGGGCTCTGGGATCAGACTATAAAACTCGGAACTGTGGACCAGGAACTATACCCAGTCTCTGCGTGGCTGATCTCATTCATTCCTCACAACCGCCCCAGGGGTTAAGTCCTGCCAATATCCCCATTTTACAGATGAGGGATTGAGGCTTGGAAAAGTTAAGTATTGGCTGAGGCTTTGGGTGGTGGAGTCAAATTAGGATGGCAGACTGTTTGGCTTGAGTGAGCAGATTGACCTGTCTGCTCTGCTGCCCCCTGCAGGTAAGTGTGTGCCATGGCGGATGTGCTGAGACGTTTCCAGGCTTTCGATGCAGCTTACGGCCTCCCTTGTAAAAGGAGGGCATATTGAATGCCCTGCTTATCCCATTCCCATGCAAGAAAGGATTGCATTTGAAGTGCCTGCACTTAAGCCTGACTGCTCCTCTGCCCGGAGGGTGCAGCAGGGGCCTGAAGCATCAGAACCTGTCTGGAGGTTCTTTTCAGTGATTCTTTGCTATCTTTGTAAAAATCAGCCACAGACAAATCTCAGGGCTGTGTGCACTAACTAGGTCCGGCAGGAAGGTGCCTGAGTACCTCTCCCCTCTCCCCCAGGAGCCTCTTCCATTCGAGTCTAGAACTTCTCAAACGATGTATATATATCGAAAAGGCATGGGGGTCTTGGTCAACTACAGATTCTGATGGAGTGAGTGTGGTGCAAGACTGATTGAATTTCTAACAACCTCCCCCCCCCCCCCCACCGCCCCACCAAGGATTGTCAATGCGGCTCGTCTACGCTGGGAGCAGAGAGGGTCTAGAGGCCATGGTTTCCAGGCTGCATCAGAATGATCCGGAGGCCTCAGTAAGTGGTTTCCCAGTACCTTCCTGGGGAATCCCAATCACCAGCTTGAGGATGGGACCCTGGAGCTGAAAGTATGTCTGGGACCGCACTATGAGAAACACTTCCCCACTTGGTGGCTCTTAAGCCTCTGTGGTTGTCAGAGTCATCTGTGGATTCAGACCATCCTGGCAAAGATGATAGGCCTGGACTGGGGCTAGGCCACTCTGCGTGTGTCCTGTTTCCCCAGGAGAGTCTGACCTGTCCTTGGGTTTGGGAGCTCACCTCCTTGTCTTGGCCCCAAACTCTCTCTCAGACCAGAGTCCTGCAGGCCCCTGCTCTGTGCCTACTTTGTGATTCGGCCCTCAACCGTCTGGCTTTCGCATGTACTACAGTAATGAATTTGCTCAGGAGAAGATGACAGGAAACCACTGATTGTCAGATCCAGCACTGAGATCTGACCTTGCCTGGCCCCCCAGCCATGTCGGACACCATGGATCACATCCTCCACTTCCATCGTTTGCTTGCTGGGGTTCCATCCAGTGTCTCCGAGCTGCCCCTCTCCCTGGTGGGGAGCCCCTCTCGGGCTGTTTGCTGCATCATCATTCACCAGGAATAAATTCCTTCCTTCCCATCTAATATTTCCCTCTCCCCTCACCTTGGAGACTTCCTCCACTTCCATAAACTAGTGAGGCCCAAATATATATTTCCTGAATGATCTTCCTGAACCATGTATCAGATCATGTTGCTATTCCCTTGCTTAAAACAGGAGGTAGAGGACTCTGGAACCAGCCAGCCTGGGAACCTGGCCTTGCCCCTTGTCAGCTGAGAAGTCTTTTTTTTTTTTTAATTAATTAATTTATTTATTTGACAGAGAGAGACACAGTGAGAGAGGGAACACGAGCAGTGGGAGTGGGAGAGGGAGAAGCAGGCTTCCCGCGGAGCAGGGAGCCCAGTGCGGGGCTCGATCCCAGGACCCTGGGATCATTACCTGAGCTGAAGGCAGACGCTTAACGACTGAGCCACCCAGGCACCCCTCAGCCAAGAAGTCTTGACTGAGTCGTTGAACTTCCCTGGGCTGCCATTTTCTCCTGTGGAGGAGGGGATGAGGCGCCTTGTCTATGTAGAGTGAGTGCCCTGCACTGGGGTTGGTATACTGTGAGCACTCACTAGATACCTGCTTTAGAGGGTTTTTTTTAATCCTTACCTATGAGGAATATGAATAACGGCAGCCTTCCAGTGGCTCCTGGGTCCCCCATGGAGTCGAGGTGGACTCTGGAGTGTGACTCACAGAGGCCTTGGGGCTGGCTTTGCCTGTCTCCCCGCCTGCAGCTCCCCCCGCCCCCCACATCCCCAGTCACCCAGGCTCATTTCCCCCCCTCCCCCCCCGCCGCCTTTGCACACGCTGTTTCCCTCTGGGACTCTCCTCCAGCACAGCCTTCAGCCTCCATGGTGCCTCCCCTGCTTCTCCCAGGAGTAAAGGGCCATGTTCTCCTTTGTGCTTTTGCTCGGTCTCATGGGTTCTTCCAACGCATGTGTCCTGTACCGACCTGACTTGCTTATATGTCTGTGTCCCCCTTAGACTGCAAGTTCCTTAAGTCCGTTGGCCTCCCTGACATTGGGTATGGCTGACTCAGTGGGCTGTTTGAATGAATGACTGTGTGACTGTGAAAACCAAAAGTGGGCCCCGTGGCAGACAAGGCAAGCACTCGTTTGAGATGATCTTACCTTGTTATGGACGAACACGTAGGAATCATCCTTGAGGCCTCCGTCTTGCTAACTGCCCCCTCTCTGATCTCCTCTGTTCGCAAGCTGGGTCAGCTCTACCTCTAAAGCAGCGGTTCTCAAGCAGGGTGAGCGAACTCCCTGGGTTTTGGCTCCCCTGGATTATTTGGTAATGTCTGGCTGGGGACACTGCTGGCCTCTAGTGGTGGAAGCCAGGGATGTCGTGGAACATCCTACGGTGTAGGGGACACCCCTCCCCCCACAGGACTGCTCCAGCCCCCGTGGTCTAGAAGCTTCTGAGTCCGTTCACCGCTGTCCATCTTCCGCACTCCCACACAGCTCCAGGCACTGTTGCCGCCTCTTGGAATGGCTTCCTGCTTCGTTTGCCTCAACCCACTCCAAAGGGCAGCCGAGTGATCTTTTTAGAAAAGTAAATAAAATCACTCTCCTGTAATGTTTCCCCCATCGCTTTCACTTTTACACTGGGCTGGGGAAGCCCTCCCAGACCTGGTTTCTGCTTTCCCCTCCTGGCCCCCTGGGCGCTCAGCTCCAGCCCCGCCTGGTGTCTGTCCTTCCTATTGGAGGGTCTTGCCGGTCATGGTCCTCGGTGTGTTTTTGTGATGGGCTCTCTGCCCGGGCTGCTCTCCCCTCTCATCCCTGCATGGCTGACTGCTTCTTGTCATTTAGATCTCACTGGAACTGCTTCTGCCTCTGAAATTCCCTTCCTGATTATCCAAAGCAAGCATGCACCCACTATCACATCTTCATGGAACACTTGGCACTGTCTAATTTTGTTTCTCTGTTTGTGAGAGCTCCATGAGGGCGAGACCACCCCCCACCCCGCCGCCCCGCCTGGTGCAGGGCTGTGTCCACGCCTGCCAAGAACAGTGCTGACACATCATGAGTTACCGTGGAGTGTGGGGGGAGCAGGGGTGATAGTAATAGCTTACGTTTATGCGGTGGAGCTAAGTGACTTTCATTTATTGCCCACAGTCACTTTATGAGTTGGCTACTATGATCACCGCCTTCGTGTTACAGTTGGGGAAACTGAGGCACCCAAATTCTGTAACTTGCTGGAGATCATGTTGCTAGATGGGCTTGAGCTGGGACCGGAGTGGAAGCAGCGTGACTGCCGAAGCTGCTTCGTCCCCTCACCCCACCACACTGTTTGTTGAGGAGATGAATGTGGAATACAAACGATACATTCCCACCCGTCCTTCCTGAGCACATACATGTTATGCCACCCTTTTCACAACTGGGATTTTGTCTGCTCTGGGTTCAAATTTTTGACTGTCTTCACATTTTGTGGTTTATTCCCTTATGACTGGGTTGTGAGAAGAGCGCCAAGACTGTCTTTTTTCTTAAATGGTTAGGTTCTAGTGTTCTGTACACTTGACTCTGACTCCTCATCATGTTTCCTTTGTTGTTTTGGCCACTAGGAGACTCATACTAAAATTTGAGCCCTGGTGCTAATAATCCTGTAAGACTTTATGAAATGTATTTTGCCCCTACTACCTTCTTTTCTTCTGCTTTCCCCCATAGCCTTCCATTTTCCTTGTTGGTTTTTTTAAAGGTTTTACTTATTTATTTCAGAGAGAGCGAGAAAGTGTGATTAGTGGGGGAGAATACGGGGAGGGAGAGCGAGGAGGGGAAAGAATCTCAAGCAGACTCCAAGATGAGCGTGGAGCCTGACCTGGGGCTCAATCTCACGACCCTGAGAACATGATGAGCTGAGCCAAAGCCAAGAGTTGGACGCTTAACTGACTGAGCCACCCAGGCACCCCCATTTTCCTTGTTTTTTACTGATTTTTCTTTCCTAAGCCAGCTCAAACAATTTATGAGTTGAGATGGCGCAAAAACAAATATATATGGAAAGTGTGTCCCTGGGCACATTAATATCTCTGATTGTTAGTGTTCATTAGGCAATGTGGGTAACCAGTGTTCTTAGTTTTTTGGTGGAATATAAATTGGATAAAGTCCACCAGAGTGCCTCAGCACCCATGGCAAACATTTTGTAAATGTTAGCTTCTTTATCTTTCTCCCTCATTTACAGTAAGGATGAGGGGCTCTCAAGCAACTGCCTGGTCTAGTGGAGGTACTAGAAGGCCCGGGTGGTTTCGTATGTCCTATTGAGCCATTCCTATCAGCTACTAACTGGTGAGCTCCATTACAAAGACCCATAGCAAAGACAGCCCATCCTCTGGTCCTGTCTTTGGTACTGTTTCCACAACAGTAAATTCGTTTTTGAGCAGCAGGAAGATATTAGGTGGAAGAGTCCTTGCCACCGTGCAGTGAATGGATACGTGAAGTGTAGCCTGACAGATAGAAAGTGCTTACGGGGAAGAAAATGAGTCAGACTCACAGAAACTTTTTATTACTATGGCAGCAGTGTATTTGGCCAGTCCCTCTTTGGCTAGAGCATAATATACCAGTGAGGAATCTCAACGGTTATGTCTCAATTGCTTATTAGCCCATAAAATGTCCTAGTTTATATACTAATTGTACCTGGAGAAAATCATCCTATTTTAAGATGATCCAGTCACCCATTTCTTGGTCCTAAGCCACTTTGGGGCTTCACAAAAAAACAATACTTAGAGTAATAAAAGTTCTTAGCCCTTACTGATACCAGGCATCTTTTCATTTAATCCTTACAACCACTTTGTAAGGTCGGTTTCATCGTCCCATTTTACAGATGAGGGAGTAAATCCCAGGGCAGGTAGTTAATTTGCCCAGGGCCTCAGTTCTGGGAAGGAGTGGAATCAGGATTTGGATCCAGGTTCCATTTGATTCCTAACCCTTTGTGTTTTGTTCTTTACCATTAATAGAGAGTTATTTCTTTCTTTAAGTCAGAAAAGGCAAAAGTTCAGGATTGACTTTTTCCTAGGAAAGGGTTCTCCACCCTTGAAACTGGTGACATTTTGGGGCTAGATAATTCTTTATTTGGTGGGAGGAGTGGCCTGTGCATTTTAGGACATTTAGTAGTTCCCTGGTCTGCCCACTGGAGGCCAGTAGCGCTCACTCCTCCCATCCCACCCCTCATACTTTTTTTAGATTTTATTTTTAAGTAATATCCACACCCAACATGGGGTCGAACTTACAACCCCATGATCCAGAGTTGCATGCTGTGCCTACTGAGCCAGCCAGGTGCCCCATCCCACCCCCAGTATTGCCACACGTTGCCCGGGGAGCAAACCAGAAGAACTGGGGAGGAATTTGGCCAATGTAGTATCTTTCTGGAAAAGAGCAACTTTTTTCATTCCTGATGTCACCACTCTCTTGGATCTCAGAAGTTCTTAGAAAGCTTTCTTTCTTTCTTTAGTTGTATTCAGAGAGGTCTGCAGCTCTTGCCACTGCCTAATTTTAGAACATTTTCATTACCCCCAAAAGAAACGCCATTCCTCCCTCCCCTAGTCTCTGGGAGCCACTCTATTTTTTGTCTCTGTGGATTTCCCTATTCTGAACATTAGATAGAGTCATATACGATGTGGCCTTTGTGTCTAGCTCTTTCACCTAGTGTGATGTTTTCAAGGTTCATCCATGTTGGATCATGTATCACTACTTCATCTTTTTAATTAACCAATGATATTCCATTGTATGGAATTGTAGGGGTACAACTTCATTATTTTCCATGTGGATGATCCAGTTGTCCCAGCCGTTTGTTGAAAAGACTGTCTTTTCCCTAGTGACTTTTTTTGGCACCTTGTCAAAAATCCATTGACTGTGAAAGTGATGATTTATTTCTAGACTCTCAATTTTATTCTGTTGATCCATATGCATTTGAATCTGTAGATACTTTGGAGAGTATTGCTGTCTTACATACTTAGTCTTCTAATCCATGAATATGGGACGTCTTTCTTCAATTCTTTAATATAGGATGTCTCCTTTAATTCTTCTTTAATTTCTTGGAACAGTATTTTATAATTTGCAGTGTACAGATCTTGTACTTCTTTCGTTAAATTTACTCCTAATGCTATTATAAGTGAAATTGTTTTAGTAATTTCATGTTTGGATATTTGATTGCTGGCATATAGAAATTCAGTTGGTTTTGGTATATTCATCTTGTGTCCTACAACCTTGCTGAAGTTATTTGTTTGTTCTAAGAGGTTTTTGTGAAAAAAAAAAAAGGTTTTTTTGTGGATTTGAGATTTAAAAAAATATATATGCATTTTACAGCTATACATTTCCCTCTCAATACTGCTTTAGCTGCATTTCATGAATTTTGGTATGCTGTATTTTTGTTTTCATTTATCCCAAAGTATTTTCTAATTTTATTTGTGTTTTCTTTTTCCACTCATTGGTTATTTCAGTATTGGTAATCCCACGGGTAATTTTTACATAGTTATTTTGGTATTGGTAATTATTGATAATTTCCACATAGTTGTGGGTTTCTCAGATTTCCTTCTGTTACTGATTTCTAATTTTATTCCACTGTGATTGGAGAACATACATTGTATGATTTTATTCCTTTTAAATCTACTGAGGTTTTTTAATGACTGAACATCATAGGTTTGGAATATGCTGGAGAATGTTCCATGTGCACCTGAGAAGAATGTGTGTCCTGCTGCTTTTGGATCGTGACTTCTGTGGATGTCTGTTAGATGTGGTTGGTTTATTGTGTTGTTCATGTCATCTGTTTTCTTGTTGATCTTCGGCTGGGTTACTCCATCCATTATGAAAGTGGGGTATTGAGTTCTCCAACTCTTATTGTTTAAATATTGTTTCTCCCTTCAGTTCTGTCAGTTTTTGCTTCATGTATTTTGGGGCTCTGTTTTTAGGTACATATAATTATGTCTTCCTGATGGAGTGACCATTTCTTTGTCTCTAGGAACATTTTTTTTTTTTTTGTCTTAGTTTCTGTTTTGTTAGACATTAGTATAGTCACTCTGGCTCCCTTGATTTTTGGGATAGTTTCTTTCTTTCTTTGTTTTTTTTTTTTTTTTAAAGCTTCCTGGGTTATTGTAATGTGCAGTCAGGATTGAGTCACTGCTCTTATAGGATAAGTTAGAAGCTGAGGGTCGGTGTTTTGTTTTTAAAGCCAGCCCATAGCTACAAAGAGGTGATATCCATGGGATTATGTGATTCCTCTGACTGGTTTTGAAGGCATCATGGAAACCTCAAGATGCCTTTGGTGAAAACCTTTCCTGGAGCCAGATTTGTGGTGGGTTAAGCAGTATTTCCCTGAAGCAGTTGTTTTCAGGTTACCCCGTGACAGATGGGATGTCCTCCTACTCAGCTCATGTCTCTGAAGGCGCACCCTGTTGTTCTTTGGGTCTCCCAGCCATTTAATCCTCCATCATAGGCCTTTCTCTGGCGCTCTTTGCTGGTGTCTCAGTAACAAGTCAGGAGAGAGTCTGAGCTCCAGGCTTCTTCTGTTTCAGTGGATGGGTGGGGAGGGGCGTGTGAGGGGTGCTGTCAGAGACACTTCCAGGAGGCTGATCAGAAATGAACTTCTTTTCACAAGTCTGAAGGTAGAGAATATGCACAGAAATAAAGGTGTTTTAGGAAGAAAAACCTCAGCGTTTACCAAGGGCCCAGAGGGTGGGAGGGGGTAGAGACTCTGAAAAGTCAAACCTTCTTCTTTGGGCAAAGGTGATGTCCCTCATTGTCGAGTAAGATGAAAAGTGATGTAGAATGGATTATTCTTTATTCATTTTTATTCAAACCTGAGAACTTTGATTCTTACATCCTTCCCCTTCCCTCCACTTCTCTTTTTTTCTTTTTCATTCCTCCCCCCTCCCCACACCATTTCTTAGGAGTTGCCCTTCGGATATCACCTTTTCTTGGATGATGCCTTTATCAAAGTATTCTTTTTAAACTGGAAACTAGTCTGTTCTAGCATGTCTGTTCCCACATCTGTTTTTCATCCCAGGGACTCTGATCCACTGTCAGGAAGTTTTTCCTCCAAGCAGTGAAAAGCCTCCGGAAGCTCAGTTATCTGACCCACATTTATTTATTATCTTTTTAGAGCTTTTCCTCTCAAACTCTGTCTATAGAAGACTCAGTTGGGAATGTCTTGGTTTCCTGCTTATGGGTTCTCTGGAATTTTCATTCCATTATATAGAGACATATAAACATACCTTCATGCACATATGTATGTGCATCACAAATAGCTAAAATAAATCACCTGAAAAAAAAAAAAACCCTTTAGGTTATAAGATAATGTACTAATCCCAAACTTGCTGACTTTTTTCCCTTTCATTCTTAAAATTATTTTAAAGGGCCAGGACAGGCACTTTGAATCCCCTTGTTGTTTATAGTACCCTTTTTCCTGAAAGCCCAAAGAATATTATAGACTTGGTTCTTCAGTTCCCTCAGGGCTTTTGGGGAGTGAGGAGGATATTTCCATGTTACAGAGCCTCATCATTTCCTTGTGAATCAGTAAAAATTTTCTTCATAAAAAAACAGATCTGACCTGCCACTTTCCTTTATAAAGATGTCCACTAGCTGGCTCCTGGGGTAAGTGTCCAGACTCCTTCCTGCCTCTCCCACCCCTGTCTCCTGCCACATCCGTGTTCTACACGCCCTAAACCTTCCCATATTTTTGTACAGACGGGCCCACCCTGTCGCAACTCTGAGCTTTTATTCGCATCATTCATTTTGCCTGGAAGGTTCCTTCCCTCTCTCTCTTTACCAGCACACCCCTACTAATCTCCTAGCCAGCTGACATGTGCTCTTTTGTGCTGTGCATCTGGGCCCGCCAGACTGGGGCCCAAACTGTTTGAAAATGGTAGTAATAAATAATCACAGTAATAATAATAGCTAATTCTGTGTAATAATATTGTGCAATATCATATAACACTATATGCAATACTATATTTTGTACCATGTTAAATAATAATAGCTAATATGTACTATATGTAACTGTAGCTGATACAGTGTTAACCATCATAGCTAATACTGTGTTCTGCAGAAAGACTAAGCGATCATTGTATTGTTTCATTTAATCCCCACAACAACCCAGCGAGGTAGGTATTACTAATATTGCCGTTCCCTGATGAGGAAATAGAGGCACAGAGAGGTGAAATCAGTTGCAATAAATCATACGTCCAATAAGTGGTGGAGGCAGGATTTGAACCTTGACAGTAGTACAGTGTTGGAAGGCAAATGTTTATACAACTTATTAAGCACTTAACCACATCTCATTGCAATGATCTGTTTATTGCCCTTTGTTTTCTTCTTTTTTTGTTTTTTGTTTTTTTCCTTCTTCTTGGCCAGGTGTTCCTTAGCTAGGGGCAGCTTGCTAGCAGAAGTTATGTTTGAATGTTTGATTCTCTTTGCAACCCCACTTGGTCCGATGTGTGGCATAGAGGGCCTGAGAATTAACATGAATGCAATGAATAACTGAACGAGTAAGGCCTTAGTCTAAACATTACTTTGGCTTCCACCTCATTTTTCTCAGGGCCATCCATATATGCAAGAGCAGTTTGTAGACCCATGGACCATGTTTGGGAGGAGAAGATATGATCAGATCTCTACTAGATGTCAAGCATTGCGCTCTTTTTTCTACATGCAAAATCCCGTATTATTTTCCAACAACCGATGAGATCTGTGCTATCTTTATGCCCCTTTTACAGACAGGGACACTGAGGTCAAGGGGGGTTCAGTGACTTGTGCAGGGTCTCAGCTATTATGTGGCAGAAAGGGCATAGAAGCTCAGATGCTTCTGAACCCTAAACCCTTCTGATTTCTTAGCCCCAAGGCTGCACACCTCCTGTTCTTAGGAAAGAGGAGATGTTTAGAAAGAATTTTCTATCCGACAGTTTTCTGTTGAAGCTGTTGCAGCTAGATGCCTTTTTTCTGTATTTATGTTCCAATGAGCTTGTGATCTTTTGCTCTCTCCGCTCCCCAATATGTATCTCTGAAGCAGCCAATATGGTGTTTGAGGAAGAAATAAAACATCGCGATATCTGATCGATAAAACTTGAGTTCACTTCAGTAGTCACACAGAGTTGAAAGGCTGGAACAAGCCAAGGACTTTTTTTGCTCAGGTAGTAATGAATGTGCAAAGGCCTGAATTCCAGGTGTGGATTTAGCTTTCTGGGGTGTTTGTCCTCTGCGTCGGGACCACAATGAAATACCTTTTTTTCTCTCATAGGCTTCTTAGAGAATCCAGGCATATGCTTTTTTTAAAACAGCCTGTTACTTTTTTATAAGGCTCTTTCTGCTTCCTTGCTTCCAACCATGAAGTCATGTTTGACTTTTCAAGGGAATCACGGTTTGACATTTTACAAAATGAACCAAGGGACTGAATATAGTAGCAATTTTAGATCCATTACTTTTTGCGAAGTTTTTAGCCAGTGATGCCACATGTAGGCGTTCACTTTGGGGAAGGGAGAGGGAGCATTGTGCATGTTGATTCAAATTACATGAATTTTGGGGCGCCTGGGTGGCTCAGTTGTTAGGCGTATGCCTTCGGCTCAGGTCATGATCCCAGAGTCCTGGGATCGAGTCCCGCATCGGGCTCCCTGCTCAGCAGGGAGCCTGCTTCTCCCTCTCCTACTCTCCCTGCTTGTGTTCCCTCTCTCGCTGTGTCTCTCTAATGTGTCAAATAAATAAAACCTTTAAAAAAAAATTACATGAATTTTATAATCTGATTTTTTTTCTGATTTATACTTTGGTGTAGATAATTCTCACATCTTTAGTGTGAGCTGCATTGCAGCTAGCTCATGGCACGTTTCTTATGAGAAATAAGTTTTACATTTTTTTAATTAAAGAAAACATACCAGGCACTTTTTACCGATCTGAGAAACAAGTTCATACTGATCCCCTTTCAGTTCTCCCCATACTACATTGTTTCTGCCTCTGGGCCTTTGCACATGCTGTTCCTCCTTCTTGGAACAGCCCCACCAACACTATAAACTTTTCTCTGTAGCAGAGGCGTCTCCAGTGTATCCTTATTCTTTGCAGGTATGACACAGAGTTTGTGAATTAACATTAGTGGAATGAATAAATGAGCAAGGCCTCAGTGTCTAAACAGTACATCGGTTTCCACCGTAGCTATATGTGAAGTGTCTTTGCTGAGGCCTGCTTTCCTTTCAGCAAGCCTTTTCTGCTGCCCTCAGACTCACTTTGAGATTCGGTGTCCTCTAGCTCCCCCATCAGAGCACTCATGGCATTGCATGCAGAGTCTCATTGACTTGTCTGTGTCCTTCCTCCACTCTCAGGGAGTATTGTTTGAATCACCACAGAACTGACTCAGTGCCTGACAGATAGCAGGATGCTCAGGAACAGTTTATTTGTCCAGAGGGGGCAGTAGACAGTTTTTGGGCCCTTTATCCCTATTTTGTATTGTGCACAGGTAAAGTGTAAATCCTTAAAATGTGGACAGAACTGGTTGAGGGGTTTTGTAGTTCTAAAAGGGCCTTTTTGCTAGGACAGCAACTATTTGAATATGAGCCCGCAGCTTTTGTATGTAAAGCAGAGTGATTTTGTGTCTTGCACGTGAACATGGAGGAAGAGAGAACCTGTTGAGATGGAGAAAGATTGTCAAGAGGCCCATGGTTTCTCCTATGCTATCTGGGATATGAGTGCTAGAGTTGACGGGGGCTGGTAGCCAGAGGAGACCCTATAGGAGCCCTGTAGCCACAATTCCTGGAGTGGTTGCTGGTCTGTGCCATTGCAACATCAGAAAGAAAGGACTGATGAGGTCATTTGTTCTTGGGGCATAAGATATCAGTAGAATCTGTCAGGTGGGGTGGTTGCATGTGAGTGTTCATTGGAATCCTCTGTGCTTAATACGAATGCAGATTCCCCTAGGGGAGGGGTATCCCTGGAGATTCTTCTGCAGGAGGATCATTGACAACCTTCTTTGTTAAACACTGCCTCACAGGACAGGACATTCTAGAGAAATGTTAGCAAGCAGGACCGTCCTTGGAGTGAGAACCTGCCCTTTGTTGGGCCCTTAGAGGGGATAATGTAGCCTGGGAAAGTTAGCTCAAGGAGCATCTCCTGAAAGGAGGGACACTTTGCATTAGCCCGTGATTAGTGTAACCCAGAGAAACCAATTCCAGCAAAGACTGATGCTCTGCACCCGGTGCAAATTTTAAAAGATAAAAAGAAGAGTCATGGTTTCCTTGACTGGATAGGAATGTCCCCTACTTGGCAAAGTAATGAAATACACAGATGTTAAAATGAAGAGAGACAGAGATAAATGGAGAATAATAGAGCACCGGGTGCAGTGAAGGACCAACCTAACATAAACATAGAGGAACTGTAGGATGGTCTCAGTCTGTGTGCTTCTAGGAATATCATTGCCAGCAGGGGAGAATCGGCCTATCTCCCATGGACGATCTGGGGCCGGAGGCTGTTTCTGTGGCCAACTGTGGCCAGAAGACGGTACCAGTTCCTCTGGGAGGAGGCAGTCAATGATCAAAAGGATGCCAAAATGTGAAATATGCGTATCCTGGGACCTAGCAGTTATACCTTCAAGAGATACTGTACAAGTGGGGAGAATAATATATGCATCTATATGTGCATTGTTTATTGAAAATACCCCAAGTATGCATCCGTCATGGGACTTATGGGTGCAGAGATACAGTAAAATTACCTGTAGCCAGTAAAAGTGATAGTGTGGGCCCGTAGTTATCAACATGAAAAGATGTCACGATATATTGGCAAGTGACAAACACAAGTATCGAATAGCATCGTGTTTCATGGGTGCATTTAAGCAAAGCTATATGCTCAGATTTCTGTGTATTGATTTAGTCAGTAATTATTGAGTAACATGTGCGCCAGGCACTCTTCTGGGCATTGGAGATAGAACAATGAACAAGACCATGGTCTTTAGCTATTCAGAAGGGAAGTGCTTGGACCAGCAGCATTGACATCACCTGGGAGTCTCAGGAATACAGAATCCCAGGCTCCACTCCAGACCTACTGCATTTTAGTGAGGTCCTAGGGCAATCCATTTGCACACAGTGGTTCTTGAGACCATGCTTCAGGAGCGCGTTTAGCAAAATGGCCACAGTGGCTTTGGCTGGGTGGCAGCAATTTGTGGTAATTTTAACATTGACCTTTGTGCGTTTTCTCTGTAGTTTGAATTTTTCACAGTGAGCTGTGTCATGAGTTTATAAAAGCCAGGATGGTAATTTTACAGAAGAGCTTAAGGCTCCTGGTTCTTTGGGCTGTCATAGGCACACACTGGCAGGATCCTGGAGCAGGAATTGGAGGCAAGCAGGGGGGTGGAGATTGTAGCTGTTGCTCATTTGGCCAACTACAGACATCTGGAAGAGAGACCCCAGATACCCGTGTTTATGGCTGGAGCGGTTGGCAAAGTCTGAGAGATGCTGCAGGTCTGACGAGCGAGCTCCCGGCTGTTCTGGCTTAACGGAGAGGCTCTGGCATGGTGGCTCTTGTCCGACTCTCATGGAAGGACCACGTGGGGAGGGTCTGGGCTGGTAGCCACAGACGCCACAGTGCCGCATCCTCCAGGACCAGTGAGCAGCCCTGAGCCCTTTTGGGGCTGACTGGGAGCCACAGGCCTGATGCCTGGTCCAGGCTCAGGAGGCTTGGAGAGTTCTCGCCACGTGGTAAAGGGGCTTTCAGCCTCATGGGATCTTGGCCAAATCTGATCCCCCGGGGTGGGATTTGGCAGCGCATGACTCAGTGGCACCCTGCCTCAAGCATATTGTAATTGACAGAGGCTAGACTCGGGGACTGAGAACTGGATTCTAGACCAGTCTGATCCTAAATAGCTGTGTGACTTTGGGCAAGGTTCAGACTGCCTCCTTGGTCCTCAGTTTTCTCCTCTGTGAAAAGTGAGAATTAGTTACTGAACCAAACTGTGCCTGCGAGGATTGTGTCTTTGTTCTGCGGGCCTCACCATGTGGCCACACAGGGATGTCTCCTGGTTCCCCTCTAGTCCTGACATAATCCCCAAGTACTGGTCCAAGGACTCTGTGTTGTTTGTCCTGCCTTTTGGAGGCTAAAGTGGCTTTCTGTGGAGGATAAGAGTGAGCAGAGATGATTGCAGATGTGTTTGTGTGTTGTCCTCGCTGGCAAAATAAAAAGTTGGCAACTGTTTTAGCCCTTGATGCACCCCCACCCCGGTTTTTTTTTTTTTTATTTTTTTTTTAAATTTACGGATCCGTGAAAAGCAGAACTGTGACAACCAGGCTCTAACGAGGGAGAGGACACGGATTGGGAAAGAAACCCACCCCCAGGAGAGTGCTGGTTCTTGTCCTCCCACTGGTGAAAGCTGCCTCCTTGGAAAGTTCAGGGAGCAGGTCCTTGAAAAATAGTGAATCCAGGTCATCGGTGGCCTGGAGGCACCCTGCCCACCTTCGTCAGGGCACGAAGTTTCACGTTGAGATGTCCCCCCTTCAGGGAAACAGGGGCCAGGGGAGGACCGATAGCTGCTGTCAGTGGCTGGCTTCTCTCACAGCCTCAGCCAGGTGCTTGGCTGGCCTCCTGTGATCCACCTCACGGGTTGCCTCAGCAGGTGTCTGATGGCGCAGGTATAAATCGTAACAGGACGGCTCCCTCTGACCGAGACCGCAATGGAGCATCGCTGATGAGGCAGCAGGTCTCATTAGTCATTCTTGAAAAGGGATCAGGGGCAGGGCCAAAGAGCTGGTTAATTGAAGGGTAGCTAATTCATTTATAATTATTCATATTCTTCTTCTTCGTCTCCTAAAGCCTAGTCCTTTGGAGCGGGGCTGGGGCTTAGAAATATCTAAAGAAGCAGAGGAGCAGATGAGTCAAGAGCAAGGTTTGAGCCTTGACTCTGTTTATTAGCAGTGTCAAACCCCCTCACCTCTGGACCTCAGCTCTCCTATCTGTGAAACGGGTTTTTGTGAGGAGTAAACAAGGTGATATTTCTAAAACCTAGAGCATAATGCTTAACCCATGGTCAACATTCAGCCAGCTAGCTACTGTTACCCAATCCCACTCTCTTTTATAGGCTCATCTGTGTATTCAGCAAGTATCTCTTACCTGGTATTGGCACTGTGTGGTACAGCTCCATCGAAAGTGGTGAACGAAAGTATTCAAATGAGTGTATGGTCATTATTCAAACAGCACAGCACAAAGTCACGTCCTTTCCTAGGAAGGAAAAGAAGGAGAAGCAGAAGGAGGGCTAGAGAGACAGAGGGTGGGAGTCCGAGTTTCTGGGTCCACAGTCCAGTGTCTGAGTAAGTGGAGGCATGGGCCCTGCAACCCTGGGAGGGGGACCAGCAGGGTGCATGCAGGTCCTGAGTTGGGACTGTGTATGACAGCTCCTGGAGGAGCAAGGAGGCCCGCGTAGCCAGACAGGGACCCCAGGTGGCTGTGCCCTAGAGAGGTGTCCAGAGCTGCATGATGCTGTGATAGGGGCTTTTAGGCATTGTTAAGCTGTGGTGATGTTGTGAATGGAAGTTTACGGGGAAACAGCTCTCAGATGTCCAAGCCAATAAGCAGCCTATCAGCAGCCCCGAAAGGGTGGCCAGAGCAAGGCCGGCTGGTCCTCTCGTGTGAGCATCCATCGCTGGGTCTTGCCTCTAACCATCGTTACTGTGTTGTTTGCTAAATGATGACTTTCTATTTCCCACATCCCCTCTCTGTTTAACCATTGGAATTCTTCTATAAGGAAAAACTTCCCTTCTTCCCCGTTTACTTATTTATCCAACGATTTATGATGCCGGATGGACTCGCAGATCTTTATTGTATTCTCTGGGGTATAGTCCAAAACTATCATTATTTTGTCACTCAAGTGTCGTAGCTTTGGCCATTGGAGTCAACCTTCAGGTTGACTCTTGTATCCTCCCATGCCTCCATCATATTTTGAGCACTTCTTTCCTCTTTGGCAACACAAGACACTCCAGGTTCATCTTGAATTTCCCCCTGGAATTAACCACTTCTCCAAGGAGCCCTGGTTCCCTTTATCAGACAGTGGTATTTAGAAACCAAGATCTGGTGCTGGGTGTGCTCATTTGCTACTGGAGTGTATTGCTTCTCATATTTTTTAGCAGACGGAACTAGAAAATACATGTATGTATGCTGACCCATGCACACACCAGGTCAGTATTTCTCTCTCTTGGGGCGCCTGGGTGACTCAGTCGGTTAAGTGTCTGCCTTCAGCTCAGGTCATGATCCCTGGGGTCCTAGGAGTGAGCCCCACCTGAATCAGACGCCCTGCTCAGCATGGAGTCTGCTTCTCCCTCTCCTCACTGCTTGTGCTCTCTCACGAGCTATTTTCTCTCTCTCTCAAAAAATTAAATCTTTTGAAAAATTCTATAAATATTTGTCTCTTTCTCTCTCTTATCTATCTGTATGTCTCTCTGCCTGTCTATCTATCTATCTTTACAAATCTTGACTTCATACTGATGCCTTTACTTCTAGTCCAAAGCCTCAGGGATCATTTAGCCTCTCCGCTTTCCTTATTTCTAACTACTTCTTCTGAGAGTGAGAAACCTCACGGTTATTATTTGCAGTATATTTACTTATTTGTTCAGTCCTAGTACACACAAAGGTAGTTTCAGAACTGCTAATCCATAACCCTGTGACAAATAAAAGTAGAATGCCCTATTTGTGTACAATTCTCTTTTTCCTTAGCCTTATGGAATCCAGGCAAAATAACAGTTTCCCGAGTTACTTAGGCTGGTTCTGTTCTTCCCCACAGCCTTCAGTGTGGTGGGCTTACTCGTCTATAATCCAGTCACGTTCACTTTTGCTGTTTCTGTCTTATTTTGAGTGTCTGCACATGTACATCGTGTGGATGATTTTAGTTGTTTACTGTTTGGGTATGTGAAATATTGGGGTTCTAAGAGTCAGAGCTATATAGACTCATCCCGGCAGCCTCGTTCCAATCTCGTTTCTCCATTCTTTCCACCCCTTTTCCACCCCCTGTATATAACCAGGCTCTTTAGTTTCTGGTTTGTCCTTCCTGTGTTTCTTCTGCTCAGATGAACCAATCCGTGTAGATTTTCTTATATCCCTCTCTTTTGCTCATATAGAGGGTTAAAATATTATAGATACTCTTTTGCACTTTGCTTCCTCCCCCCCCCCCCCCCCCCCAGTTAACAGTATATCCTGGCGATCATTTCGTATCACTTCATAGAGATCTTCCATAACGAGCTTTTTTAACTTTGGCGATCAGGAAAAAAAATTAGCAGCCCAAGAAGTAATTTTTAAAATTCTATAACTGATGATGATGATGATAAATAGTATAAGTATTACCATTAATTGAGCATTTGCTGTATACCTTGGTCTGTGCTAAGAAGCATTTTGTATAGATTATCTCATTGAGTCCTTCCTAGAGCCCTGGGAGATAGATGTTACCTTCAATTTATTGGTGCAGAAACTGAGACTCACTAATATTTAGAAACTTGTCCAAGTTCATAAAAAGTAGAGCTACAATTTGAACCCAGACACTGTCTCCCAAGTTTGTGCTTTTGAAGAGCACACCAGCACCATTACAGAAGTTCCAGGTTGAAACAGTGTTGGGAGTCTTTAAAACCTAGGCACGTCCCAGGCTTTAAAATGCTGTTAATTTTGGATCACGCTTGCCAAAGTTGGCATGTTCCTGATAACAGGAACATGAAGGTAATTTACTACCTGTTTGTTCCCAAGAAATGGCCCTTCCTTCTTGAGGACCATGGGTCCTGTCTCTAAGGCAGGAGATGAGAGGGATGCTAGTCGGGTCCCGCTACCTGGGATGCAGCAATAGATCTGATCTTACACCTCGTAATCACAAGCTAGAGCAGCCGGCACCATTCCCGGGAAAGCCCATTACCTCGCAGGGCTATTTGGTTAGCAGGACACTGAGTCAAGCCTGAGTTACAGCAGCTTCTGTTAAAACTGTTTGTACAGCAGGAGTGGAAGAAGTATTTCTCTGAGCCGGAGTCTGGCTTCTGTTGTGAGAAGTGACAGACTGGCAGAGAGGCTTGGCTTCTGGAATCTAGCACCAAGGGCCTCACCCCAGTGTCTCATTTTCTAACTGTGTGGCTTTGGGTGAGTCACTTTACCCCTCAAAGCATACCTCTGACATTGGGATAAGAACCACACCCATCCTTGTCAGCGGTCCCCAAGACTGCCCCCAGGCTCAGTGATTTGCTGGGAGGATTCCATGAGCTCTGCTTATAGTCATACAACTTATGATAGCGGAAGGACACAAAACAAAATCAGCAAAGGGAAAAGACAAATGGAGTGAAGGCCAGAGGAAACCAGGATCAAACTTCAAGAGTCCTCTCCCAGTGAAGCGGTACAGGATGCACTTAATTCCCCAGCAGCAAGTTGTGACGGTGTGTGAGAAATATTTTCTCCTGGGGAAGCTCGTTACAGACTCAGTGCCCAGGGTTCTTACTGGGGGCTGGTTACGCAGGCACTGTCTGCCCAGCATCTACCACAGTCCCAAACTCCCAGAAGAAAAGCAGGTGTTCAGCATAAACTGCACCGTTCGCATAAACAGTTTAGGCACAGGGAGCCGTTTTTAGGAGAGAATGGTGTGAACCTTCCCGAAATCCAAGTTCCCGGAAGTCAGCCACGCGAGGGCCAACCTTGCAAGCAAGCAAGCGTCTTTGCAGGGTAGCCGTCTCAGGCCAGTGGTGTTATTTTCTGCACACCTTGCCACTGGGTGGTTGCTGGGTGGATTGAATGAGAGCATCCACGGAAAGCTCTGGCCATGCTACCTAGAATGGGAAACACTTACTAAATGCAGACAATTAATTTGACAGTCAGAGAATGAGTTGTGAATGGTTCCTTAGCACCTTCAGAGTAGGTTGCATCCATCACCCATCTGCTCACCTGTTCGTTCCTTCTTGCAGCACATTCTGGCTGAGCCCTGCTTTGTGCAGGGGCCGTGTAAACACAGCAGGATTAGCCACCACCTTCCTCGAGGATGCTGCGTGCAGGCTCCCAGTTTGGCTGGGCATTGACAGTGGGTGGTGGGTGGTAAGAGATCTTTGGGGACTAAAAGGGAAATGTGAAGGGACCCCTTTGCATGCTCAGTTGGTGGGATGGGTATGCCAGGGGTCAGAAAATGTAAGCTCCTCATGACCTTCTCTTTGTCCTGTTTTGCCTCCTATAGCCAAGGCTAAGTCCAAATGCGGCCCGACGTTCTTCCCTTGCGCCAGTGGCATCCACTGCATCATTGGCCGCTTCCAGTGCAATGGGTTTGAGGACTGTCCTGACGGCAGCGACGAAGAGAACTGCAGTAAGTACCAGGAGCACCCGGCCGCCCTCCCTTGTTCATTCCTCTGGGCCCGGTGCCTCGGGCGCCGCCCCTCTCCTCCCTGTGCTCCTCACTCCCGTGGGCTCGGGTGTCTTCTCTCCTTACCCGCATCCTGCTCTTCACTTCTTCCTTGTGCAAACATGTAAGCGCTCAGCTCCCATTTCGCGGGGACTCTACAAAGTGCTCTGGGCCTGGGCCATACTTTGTTTTCTGCTCTGACAGTAGCTTTGCAGGTGCAGGTGTGTGGTCCTCATCAACAGATAAGGCATCTGAAGCGTCGGGACGTCAGGGAGCTCAGCCAGGGTCACACAGGTCACGAGGGGCAGAGTCGATTCTCTGCTCCTTCGCCCCCTCCTCTGATGGACTGTCCCACTCAACAGCCTGGGGTGATGTGCTGGTTTTCCTTCCCACTTTGAAAGATTTTTAAAAAGATGTTGAAAGATGTTTAAAAAGATGTTTAAAAAGATTTTTATATATATCGGAAGAAAATATTTTTGAAAAAAAATGCCCATATAGTATAGAAAGCTAAAGATCTCCTTGTCTTGTGACTGCCCCGATTCCTTTTCCTTGTTGTATAATATTCCAAGGCACTACACAGACAGACACACGCCCCCTCCCCTCTTATCAGTCTTGGTGTGGAGCTCCCACTCCATGGCCCGGAGACACACAGTCCCTCCCTGGCCAGCATCTCTGTGTCCAAAACCACTTCACGCACAGCAGTGTCAGTGACCTTCTGGCTTCTCTTCCCCGGGACCTTTTGTGCCGGATCAGCTCTCCCAGCAAACGGCTTTGGAACTTGCAAAATATAAAAAAGCATAAAGAGGAAAATGAAACGGCCCAGAATGACACCTGGTTCAGATGTGGGCTTTTTTGTGCCACGCCTTTCTCTGTCTCTCTGCCTGCCTCCCTCTCTCCCTCTGTGTATGTATGCATGTATGTATACGTGTATACACACATATATGTTGTTCATTAGGATTGTTGTCGTTATTCATATAATTGTTATTTATGTTATTAATTTTTTTTCAAAACATGTTGTAATGACTTCAGTGATGGCTTTGAGAAACTGACTTTCCCTTACCCTGTTGGTTCTGGTATAAGCCTCTGAAGAGGAGGGGGACCAGGTCCCCTGTTATTTATGCCTTTGCAGGGAATAGTTGTCGCTGTGCCCATGCAGTGGGGACATGAGGAGTATAGTGTATAACTCTCCCGTGTGCCTTCTCCTTTTGCCTCATTTCATCTTCTGGGTCCCAGATGGCAGAGATATGGCTAGATTGCTGAATGGAGAGTAGAGTAGCAGAAACCCACCTTAGCAGGAGGAGGCAGGCACTCACTAGGTAGCAGCCTGATTGAGCAGAATGACTCTGGAGCTGAAAAGCCTGGCCCCAGGTTTGTGTTCTGCCCTGATTAAGCTGGGTTGGCTGTGCTTTATAATCTCCTTGCGGAGTGGTGTCCTCGTCTCATGAATTGGGGACGCCAAGAGCCTGCTTCCTGGGTTGTTGTGGCAATTAGATGAGGTAGTACCTGAAAAGCGTTCAGTGTGGTGGCTGGCAAGGGGTAATTGATTTTGAAAACCCCTAGTGACTTAAAACGAAGCTGTGAGTGATGAAGGGGGAGACCCTATTTACTAGCATTTCGCCTTTGGCTTAGGATGTCCAAGGATGTACTTGTTTTATATATTTCACTAAGTCCTTTAGTAAGTGTGTATCAGCTTGATCTTAGCTTCCTGCTGTCCATGGGGATCTTATAATCTAAGGGGGGAATTATATGTATGTATATATATATATATTCATTGTACATACTAGAGAATAATTCAATGGCAATAAAAAGCAAGTGTGATACATTCTAGTACACACGTTCTAAATGATTGTGCCATTCTGCATATTCTCTGCCATATTAAAGACCCTGTATGATTTAAATGTTTGGATATTGGTCTTTAATTGTCTAAATGACTTAATTATATCCATTCCAAATTCAGTCATTGGGGATTAAGCCAGCATTTCCCTCTGGCGTATCTAACATCTAAAAATAACGGGTTCTAATTCACTATTTTGAAACTGGTAAATAAAAGGAGAGAATCCAGCATTTATCCTCCTTTTTCTAGATGTTTTGTACTTGTGAGTAATTAAATAGCCAACAGATAGGAAAGGGTTTTTTTTTTTTTAATTGAAGAATACCAACTAACATCAAAGAATAAGAGGATTTGAGTATCCGTTCTGTAACCCTGGTGAAGAAACGGATCATCTGTGGCTCCTGAAAGCATTAGATGAAAAATTGATGGGGAGCTTTATAAGGTATGGATGGGGCTGACCATGCCTGGGACCAGCCATCCATCTGTTCACTGACAGCTCTGGATTAACACTCTACCACTTCAAGTAGAATGTAGAAACCCTGTCACTCGATCTCTTTACGTTCTGGTCATCTGAGATAGTATGTCTCCATACATTCAGAACCCAAAAAGGCAATATTTTCAGTTTTGCTTTCAAGTCTCAAATGCATTTTAAAGAACTCCAGCGGAGAAGAACAGTCTGTTATTCTGTTTACCCAGAGACTTGCCATTTGGTTGCTCCTCCTTCGTTCTTGAGGTTCCAAGTCTCCTTCTGGTATCATTTCGTTTCCCACTGAAGCCTTTCTTTTAGCCACTCTTTTGAAGCCGGTCTGGTGGTGACACATCCCCTTAGTCTCCCTTCATCCGATGGTGTCACGATTTCACCTTCATTCCTGAAGGATATTTTTACTGCATATAGAATTCTGGGTTGATAGCTCTTTTTTAAAACGCTTTAAAAATGCCATGCCCTTCTTCTGGCTTCTGTGGTTTCCTATGAGAAATTTGCAGCCATGCAAATGGTTTCCCCATAGAAAATGTATCATTTTTCTGGCTGCTTTGAAGATTTTTTTTTTTTTCTCCCAGTCTAGCTCTCAGCAGTTAGAGTATAACCTGTCTGGCTGTGGGGATTTCTTTGAGTTTATTCTGTGTCTGTATTCTCTTTGAATCTGTAAGTTTTCGTCTTTTGCTGTACTTAGGACCTTTTCAGCTGTTCTTTCTTCAGATTGTTTTCAAGCACTCTGTGTCCTTATGGGATTCGGATAACAACTTTGGATCTTTTGTGATTGTGCCCCAGGTTCCTGAGGCTCTGTTCAGTTTTTAATCAATTTTTTCCTTTCAGTGTTCAGGTTGGATAATTCCTATTAGCCTTTTGTCAGGTTTACTTTTTTTCCTGTCCTCTCCAATTTGCTTTGAGCCCATACAGGGTGGTCTTTTTTTTGTTTGTTTGTTTTTTGTTTTTTAAATTTCAGTTACTGTATTTCTTAGTTCTAAAGTTTCCTTTTGGTTCTTTATATCTTATGGGTTCTTTGCTGAGACCTCCTATTTTCCATTCGTGTCAAAAGTTTGTGTGATTGCTGGCTTGTTGGAGTCTTTCTGGAATAGCTGCTTTAACGCCTTTGTCACATAATTCCAACATCTGTCTTATTCTGGCATTGGTGTCTGTTGATTATCTATTCCCGTGAGAATGGAGATTTTCCTGATTTTTTGCAAGGCAAGTAATTTTGGATTATATTCTGGATATTTTGATGATGATGTATGACACTCTGGGTTTTGTTTCAATCCTACAGAGAATGTTAATGTTTTTGTTTTAGTAAGCAGATGACCCCGTTGGGTCAGGCCCCGAATTCCTAACAGCCCCTCGGTGGGCTGTGGTTGTTTTTGTAGTGCTGTTTGGATCCGTGGTACCTCTGCACCTACTCTGGTCAGTCTGAGACCTGGGCAGTGGTCTGTGAGTTTGGTTCTCAAAGTCTTGGGTGTGCTGATTAGGACCAGATCCACGCACGTGCCACCTGGGGATCTGCCTAGAAGTTCATAAATAACTTCATGGACTCCCGCTCCACGATCTCTCTGATCCTTTCCAGTTTCCTGGGACTCTGATTGGGGAGGGAGGGAATAGTAAACCTACCACCACTTCAGCAGTAATTCGAGTTTTGGTCTTCTTCCTCAGTTGGGCTGCTCTGGTTTACTTCGTAGAATCTAAAAGAACCGTTGTATTTGTCCAAGTATGTGGCTAGGTTTTTATTCCAGCTGCGTTCAGGGAGAGAGCCAGGGTGGGTGTCATGAGTGCGTCTGACCCAGAACTGGAACCTCTCACAAGTCAGTCTGAGCCTCACAAGAAAAGAGACAGCCAGATGTTGTTTGCCTTTGGATGTGAGCTAGCAGGAACACACATCATCACTGTGAGGTGTTTCTGCCTCTACTTCCAACCTGAATCTGATTGAGCCTCTAAATCTTCCCTAGTCAGTTCTGGCTGCCATAACAGAAGGCCACGGATTAGGTGACTTAAACAGAAACTTACTTCTCTTAGTCCTGGAAGACCCACATGCAGGGTACCATCATGGCTGGGTTCTTGGTGTGGGCCCTCTTCCTGTTGATGTCCTCATTTGGCCTTCCTTGGTGCTCACACACACACAGGGAAGTCCCTTGGCTGCTTATCTCAATAAGGGCCCTGATCCCATCAGGAGAGCACCACCTTCATGACCTCATCTTACCCCAGGCTCCTCCCAAAGCCCTCCCCTCCCCAAGACCATCCCATTTATTAGGGGTTAGGGTTTCAGCATATGAACTCTGGAGGACACAACATGCACTCTGTAACACCATCCATTAAGTCATGGGAAATTCAGAGACAGGGAACATGTTGGCGGCCCCCTGGGGGACAGACTGCCAGATCCAGAATGTGGGAGATTTTGCAGGATTCCCATTTCATCCATTAATACATTCTAAGAAAAATTAGAGGAAGAGGGAACCTACAGACTGAGGGGGACTGAGAGACCAATCAGTCGAATGCCACGTACCAATTTTCTTTCAATCCCGACTCCAGCAAACCAACTGTTAAAACACACACACACACACACTCACACACACACACACACACAAATTGAATTAATTGGGAAAATGTGAATTGTGGTTGTATATTTGATGATGTTAAGGCATCATTGTTAGTTTCCTAAAGTGTGAGAATTATTTTTTTTTTATGAGAGAAAAGCGGGGGGAAATGTGTGTGCATGCACAGAGAGATGGGTGGAGGGAGAGAATCTCAAGCAGACTCCACAATGAGCGCAGAGCCTGATGAAGGGCTCAGTCCCAGGACCCCGAGATCATGACCTGAGCTGCCAAGCCAAGAGTCAGATGATTAACCAACAGAGCCACCTGGTGCCCTGATACTCTGTTTATTATTTTTAAAAAGTCCTTATAGATAAAGATATGTATGTACATGTACATATATAATATTTAATACCATATTAGATATTTATAATAATAATAAATATAATAAGGAAGTATATAAAGACGAAATCACAGGGGTAAGGGATGGGGGTAGAAGTGAAATAAAATCGTCAGCGAGTTGATAATTTTTAAAGCCAGGTGATCGGAACATGGGGGTTCACTATGCCAGTCTCTCTTTTTAGATATTTGAAATTTTCTGTAATAAAATAGTAAAAAGAAATAAAGATAAAAGAGAGGTTTTGTTGGGTTATGTCTTGACTTTTCGTAAATAACAGGAGAGGTTTTTTTTTTAGATTATATTTATTTATTTGTGAAAGAGAGAGAGAGTGAGCTAGCGAGCGAGAGAGTAGGAGCGGGGGTGGGGGGATGCAGAGGGAGAAGCAGGTTCCCCGCTGAGCAGGGAGCCCGATTCGGGGCTCCATCCCAAGACCGTGGGATCATGACCTGAGCCGAAGGCAGACACTAACCGACTGAGCCCCCCAGGCATCCCAGGAGAGTCCTGTTTTTAAAGAACTTTGTTTCTATGGACACATTTTCCCACCTTTTGCATTCATCAGCTCAGGAGTGAAGATAAGCAAGAACCAGGATTTCCTCTTAGAGGCTCACATGCTGAGATTTTACCCCTTCGCTTTTTGTCCTCCCTCCCGTGGTTGCGTTCAGCACCTTCTTCTCCCCTGTGCTCAGACGTCCTTGGCTGGACGTGGGACATGGGCTCGGCTGGCCACACAACCCTGACCTGGGGCCTCGTTTGGTGAGGATGGAGACTTCTGCCCAGAACCAAGATGGCAGGATGGCCTGGGTGATCTGGCTATCATGGACCACTGATTCAGGCTAAGGAGCTCCTGCTCTTGCTTTCAGTGTAGCTGTGCCCAGAAGAACCACCATGTCCTAGACTGTGTTTCTTCCACTGCTGACGAATTCTTGCCTGTCCCCCTGAACAGCTGCCTGGTTTTGCCAGTGTACCTGCGGTCTTTGTTCACAGAGCCCCTCAGTGCTGCCTTATTCCCAAAGCTCTATTCGTGTTAGCCAGATTAGATGCTGCATTTCCTCGGTGGCGCCCTCAAGGAGTCGGGCCTGCATTGGATGAGCTGGGGGAGAGGAGGGGTTACAGTAGGGGGGACCCTTCCACCCAGTGCTCCAAAGCCCCCTCATCAATGTCTCCTTAAAGACTCCTTCCTTCTGCTTAAATGACCTGCTTCCTTAGGGAAACACCGCTGGTTTGCCAGGGCTGGGCTGGCTCATTCTCCTATGTGTGTTCACACACCATCTTGGGCCTTCTCCAGACAGATGCCACCGGGAAAGAGAGGCCTGCCCTGAGCTCCCTATAAAGAAATAACTCCTTTCCTCCCGTCTCCTTCCGCTGCCTCATTGTCCTTAGTACTGCTTTGTGTTTATTCTGTCTTCCCTGCCACTCTGTGACCTCCTGAGATGGTATTGTTGTCAGGTTCACAGCTGTATTCCCAGGGCCAAGTGTGCAGTCTGTCTCAAGCCTTAGCATGCAATAAATATATGTGGACTAAACTGCACTTCTCGTGCTTTATCTTCAATGCATATTGACCTGCCCTGTCTCCCCATTAGAATGTAAGCTCTAAGAATACAGACTGGGTTTTCTTTTATCCCTTGTGCCTGGTAGAGTGCTTTATTTAAAAGGAAGAGTCAATAGTTAATTTCTCTTGAATGCGTGGGCCAAGCAGCTAATCGGACAAAGGGTTAAAGCAGGAAGACAGGCAGCCAGGATGTATTCCTAACATGTGGATGTCTTGATCCTCTTCTGCGGTCTCAGAGGTATACCCAGAGGGCATATTTAAGCTATACATTGTTCATTAACCCCAGCTCCTACCTTTCAGATTCTCATCTTCTCTCCACAGTTTCTATGCCAGGCCTGTGCAAGATACTGCAAAGGATATAGAGAAGGGTCACATACAGGACGCTGGCATTGTTGAGATTACACTCAAGCAAGGGAGACAAAAATACTCACATCCAAATAATTATAATACGGGGTTGGCTGTTGGGAGTGCTGTGGGATCCAGTGATGGGGGAGATGATATCCTTCTGGGCTCATCAGAGGGAGCTGTTGAAGGAGATGGACCTAGGTGGATGGGTACCACTAGAAATTGGCGTTACAGTTCCATGGGGGATTTTCAGGCTGAGGGCCCAGGCAGAGGCTGGGGGGTATGCAAACTGCAGGGTATAGAAGCCACCTGGTGGATGATTGCTGAGCACTCACTATACATACGGCACATTTCTGTATCCTTTGCATGTACAATTTCATTTTAGGTTGGTAATATTATTACTCCCCACCTCTTTTTAAAAGATTTTATTTATTTACTTGAGAGAGAGAGTGAATGCACACAAGCAGGAAGGAAGGGGAGAGGGAGAAGCAGACTCCTTGCTGAGCAGGGAGCCCGATGTGGGTCTCTATCCCAGGACCCCGGGATCATGATCTGAGCTGAAGGCAGATGCTTAACCGACTGAGCCACCCAAGTGCCCCTGGAGATTGTATTTTATACCCAATAAGGAGCAGGTGAACCTGAGCCAGGTGCAGGGTGAGGAGAGGGAAAAGGTCAAACGTGGTTGGATCCTGAAGAGCTGGGACATGGTGGTCCCTTTAATAGGAATGGAGTCACAAGAAGAGCAAGAGAGGGGAGGCTGTCCATTTCAGACATGCAGGGTGTGAGGTGAGGGGGTATTCAGGCCACAGTGTCCACAGGGCGTCAGGGGAGTGATGTTTATTGCAAGGGGAAAGGTCTGGGAAGCCATCCACGGGAAGGCGGTGGTTGAAGCAGTGGACTTGGATAAAAGGCAGCTGTGGGTGTTGGACAGGAGGTGGGCATGTCCAGGAAGGCTTCAGAGGGAGGAGGAAACAAGCTGTCATCAGCAGTGAATCAGAGTTCTGCCACTGGCTGGCACCCAGTGGACTCGAGAAGGGTTTTGAAAATTCAAATCCTCTGAGCCCTTAGAGACTCAGCAGGATTGAGGACTCAGCCTCCTGCATCTTGCCCGGAGTGGTGAGCCTTTCCCTGCCGGCAGAGACTCAGAAGAGGTGCTAGCTCCAGAACGTGGCCACACTGGCCCAGTGGGCTTGCTGGGAAGGGCCGTGTGGAGCAGGCCCTGAAAGGAAGGCAAGAACTCGCAGCTGGCTGCACCCAGGCTGCCTCTTTGAAGGTCGAGGCTACAAGCATTTTCCCGCACAAAGGGAGTAGGGCTTGGTAATGGGACAGATGATTTGCAAAGGGGCTTGAGGCCCTCCATCCTGGCACAGAGGAAGGCTCCGGGCAGCTCCATCTCCCCCAGCTGCCTGGTTTCCAGGGAAATTGGAGCTGGAAAGCAAAGCTCTCCCTGGAGGCCATGAGGTTGGGATGCTCAGTGAGGAAGTGAGCAGTAACTGCCAGGGGATGGGGAGCAGATGGGAAGCAAGGAAGCTGGTGATGAGGAGTTTCTCATTGATGTGTTTGATGAAGAACCCTTTGAGGTGGAAGAGGGGCCAGCTTCACAGACTTTAAATGGATTAAAGGCGACATTTCCTACATCCTGCTAGAGACAGATTGCTTCATTTCCTGTCTTGAAGCCGGTCAGTTGCTTTTGGGCAACCGCAGTGGGCCCTGGATCCTTCTCCTTCAGATGTGGTTGAAGTAAATGCTGCCAGTTGAATTAACCACGGAGCTTAACCTTAACTCCTTCCTCTCTCCCCGCTGTCAGGGAGAGACGAGATCTCTTTCCTGAGTATTGTGGGCTGGGAAACAGATCCTCAGATCCCTGTGTTTGTTGTGCTAATAATAACTGAGGAGCTTTGGAGTCTGCTGTTGAGCTTTTGAAATCGACTCTACAGACAATTTTCTCCATCCTTGTTGAGATAAATAGTGTTCCTCTTTCTAGTTAACTGAGTAAAGTAATACATTTCTCGGTGACTGGTAAACCTTCCCAAGGACAAAGAAAACATACATTTGGAGCGCATTAAATGTTGCTAGACAATACTGAGACATAACATCCTAATGTAGGAAGCATCTTCTGCTCGGTTTATGAGCTCTCCATCGAGCAGTTATTCCTTTAGGGTCCCGGGTAGGGTTCCATGGGACCATGGGAGCCCGTAAGACTCTACCCCTGTCCGCCCAGAGCCTCCAGGGTTGGTCCGCCATCGTCCCATGCACGCTCACCCTGAAGTTTGGCTGAGCCTGGTCGACAGGTGCAGAGGCCCTGGAAAAAATATAGTGAAACTTCGGGGCCGGGGGGGGAGTTGCTCCTCTGGTTAAGTGAGTTTGCCCAATAACTGGAAGTGTTTATTCCTTGGAGGACCATGGTTGACAGGGATCCCTCTGTGATGTGTTGCATCCCAGTTTATTCAGTGTTTACCTTCATTGGCGACAGAGCAGGGCCCTTCTTAGGAATGTTAATTTTTAGACAGGGCTGTAATACAGGGTTGCTTTTGGCTCCTTTTGGAACTTTCTGGTCTCTTTTGAAACTATCTTAGGCTTCTCTGCTTTTGGAATTCTTAAGGCAGCTTTTTATAGCTTTTCTGTCTCCTGCCATAGTTGTCTGCTTTTATTTCTTGCCGGCGGTTCATCTGCGAAAGGCAGGCAGCATCTCTTCTCCCTTCTAATTTGCTGTGGCCTTGGCAATGCGAACGCAAGCCTTGTTGGAATTTATATAGGTGGAGAATCAATAGATCCTGAGGGAGGTGAAGCCTTGAGGGCCCCTCCAGGAGGAAGCTCACGGCCCTTTGAAGGGCATGCACATTTCCTTTTTCTCTTGCTCGCTGCTGGGTTTGGGGATGTTCCTGTAGCCTCCTCTGCCTCTGTTTCTCTGCCCTCCAGTTGGGTGGTGGTGAGGATATGCTGTTTTACGAGGGGCCGTCGATAAGGAGGAACGCCAGATGTGGGTGAGTGCCAGCATGGGCCTGTGTTGTGTGAGCAACTTGGCCATCTAAGTGTGGAAGATACTAAAAACAGGTGTTTGTGGGCCAGAGGGCGTTTTGTGAGGGAAGAGTAATGGAAAAGGAAAGCAAGTGATCCCTGAAACATTTCTGCCAGACAAGACACTTCAAAATTTCTAGTGCAATCTTTCAAACGTACTGAAAAGGCAAAGTAGAATTAAATGAACACCTGTGGCCCCAACACCCTGGTTTTTTTAAAAGATTGTGTTTATTTATTTGACTCAGAGAACGAGAGAGCACAAGCAGCGGGAACAGTAGAGGGAGAGGGAGAAGCAGGCTCCCTACTCCACAGGGAGCCCTACGTGGGGCTCGATCCCAGGACCCTGGGATCATGACCTGAGCTGAAGGCAGATAGATGCCTAACTGACTGAGCCACCCAGGTGCTCCCCACAAATGCTGTTTTAAAAATCACATTACCGGGGTGCCTGGGTGGCTCAGTTGGTTGAGTGGCTGACTTGATTTCTGCTCAGGTCATGATCTCGGGGTCGCAAGATCGAGCCCCATGTCAGGTTCTGCACTCAGCAGGGAGTCTGCTCTGCAGGACTGCGGGAGATTCTCTCTCTCTCTCTCTCTGCCCCTCCCTCCGCTCACTCACTCTCTCTCACAAATAAATAAATCTTTTTAAAAAAATCACATTGCCTATTGTCATATTATTATAACTATATTGTATTTAACAATCTATTTTATTATCAATAATGTATTATAATAATGATATAACTATGACTATACCTAATAATACTGTATTGTATACTTGAAAGTTGCTGAGAGAGTAGATCTTAAAAGTTCTCATCACAAGAAAAAAAATCTGTAACTGTGTGCCGATGTATGTCAACTAGACTTATTGTGGTGATCATTTTATAATGTATATAAATCTTAAATCATTATTTTGTACACCTGAAACTAATTTAATGTTATATGCCAGTTTTACCTCAATTAAAAAAAAACCATGTTTCCATTTTGCCTTATTTGCTTTAGATTTTTAAAATAAAATGTTACCAGATATCATTAGAAGTTCACAGTATATACCCCTTCCCGGATTTTCTCCTTTTCCCCTCTCTCTAGAGGCATCTACTGTCCTGAACTTACTTTGCTCCCACACTACCATATTTGTGATATTTATCCATCTTGACTTTGGGGGCTTTTTTTTTTTTTTGGTTGATTGACTTTTTACTACTGTCTATCAGGGGTTGGCAAACTATGGCTCCTGGGTCAAATTTGACCTACCACCTGTTTTTATAGGTAAAGTTTTAGTGGGACACAGCCATGCCCTCTGTTTATGGATTTTCTATGGCTGCTTTGCATTACAACGGCAGAAGTGGAGTAGTCCTGACAGAGACAAAGGCAGAATGGTTAGCAAAGCCTTAGGTATTTATGAACTGGCCCTTTATAGAAAAAGTTAGCCACCTGCTGTTGTAGAATTCTGTTGTACCAATGTAGCACGTTGTACCTATTCTCTTGTGGGTGAACGTTTGGGTCATTTCTCATTTTTCTATTTTACAAACAGTGCTTCAGTAGACATTTTTGTGTTTTCAGGATTCTCCCTGGAGTGTGTAGCTGGAAGTGAAATTGCTGGGCTGGAGAGCATGGGCACCTTTTTATTGGATATTACTAAATTGGTCTCTGAGGTCGATCTAGCAGTTTGCACTCGCACTGGTGGTCTCCGAGACCTTCTCTCCCTCCACATCCTTGCCAACAGCCTGGTATTTTAAGACCTTAAGTTTGGCCAGTGTGCTGTGATCAAAGTGGTGCTTCATCACCGATGACAGCCAACATTTTTTCCGGTTGTTATGGACCATTTGCCATTCCTCTTGTGGCAGTTGCCTGATCGCATCCTTTGCCCGTTTTCCTGCTGAGTTGTTTGTCTTTTTCCTCTTGTGTTGTGAGAGATCTTTATATAACCTGGCTACTAGTCCGCTTGGTTATATGCATTAAAGCCAGTCTGTGACTTGGTTTTCAGTCAGTCTGGATTCTTTATTGGAACTGTGTTTTAAGGTATCGTCAATATTAGTTCATCTGATGTGTGTGTGATCTGTCGATACACGTCCATGCACACACACATATATGTAATGTATACGTGTGAACATATGTGCATGTGCGCACACAGATGACTTCTTTTCCATGCGTGAGTTTGTAGGGTTGAAAGGGTGTGAGGCTGAAGAAAAGTAAGTAGATGCCAGCCCTGTCAGCAAGGTTGATTCAGCACAGATCCCCCACCAGGGTGTTCACGTACTCGTGCAGCCGCCCCATGTTAGAGCAATTAGAGCGCCTTTCCGAGGCTGTCTGTCGGAGTGAGCTGATTGCTCCTGACACTTTGGCTGCAAACACATGACCCACAAGGTCCCAGGGAAGCTGAAGGCCACCACCACGGGATGCCAAAGGGTTTGGAGGGCTGCCTTGGACAGAAACCAAACGTGATTTGTGGTTTGAGCTTCCCCATTTTGGTTTTGGCTGAAATCAGACCTTGGTTTCATTCTGATCAAGTTGAACTGTCCTCTGGCCCACAGCAATTGAAATAATTAAAACTTATATTTTCAGGCCAGACTACTTTTGGGTGACTTTACACTGATCCATTATCTTTTTTAAAACCGAGAGCACTGGCTTCTTCCATTCCTCTGCCTCCTCTGACCTTTCAAGTCAAACTTTCTGAGTTAAATAGTTAAAGATATTAAAAAAGAAAAAAACCAAAAACCTCTGCAGTCCTTTGGGGTTTATGAAGCCCTGTGAAGTCTTCAGCTCTCGCAGCCTTAATCTGTGTGTATTTTAACAATAGCTCAGATGTAATACAAATGCCATCTTGCAGTTGAGGTCCACCAAGGGACATCACAGCTGACTTGCCCCTGTTACCATTGCAATCCCCGTGCTGGACCTGGCACCCCGATCTGGTGCTCTTCCTACCATGTGTAATACAGGTGTGGGCTCAGTTCATTCCCCAACATCCAGTATGTCCCCTCCTCATCATCTCCAGTATGGCCTTTGCTGGGAGGGCCACGCTCACGGGACCGAGACAGACATAACTAGGGGAGCATGTCTAACCCTCCCTGAGCATGTGCTGTGAGTCAGCTTTTGCACTGCACGTTTGCTCACATGTCATCTCATTTGATGGGCAAATTAATGCTCTAAGCAGGGCTGGCTTCATGGGGCCTGTCACCTGCATAGTTATACAGGGCCCAGCTCAGCTTGGAAGGGGCCCTTCTTGAATTTTTAATTTTTGAACAGCTGACCCTACATTTTCAGTTTGCACTGGGCCCCACAACTTGTATAGCCAGTCCCATCTACAGGCAAAGACACCAAGGCTCAAAGAGGTGAAATGATTTGCTCAGGATTACACAGCTCATAACCGGCAGAGCTGGGATTGCACTGATTTCTACTTTGCTACTTCATTTATTGAAAATAGAGCTCTGGAATGAGCCTTATTTGAATTGCACTGCAGGGAACAGGGGAACAAGTTAAATTGTGCTGTGGAAATACTGATCTTCTGTGGAGATCTGCTTGTGTATTGTTAAGTAGCTTTGCGTTGACCTCCCACTGGCCAGTTGCCACCCTCTTCCTTGAGGGGAGTGACCATAGACCTATCATTTCTTTTGAGGTTCTGGAAGTGCCTAGAACAAGGACCCTCACAGGGGTGCTGCTCAGGCTGACCAAGTAGGTTAATGGGCTTCTTTGATTGAAAAGAATTGGAGACCACTGAGTTTACTGTGGTGAGCCATAAAGATACCTGAGGGATTAAGATGCCAGTCCATAGTTATAGAACCAGAGGAATCCAACACAGCTCTTGGACCACCAGATCATCCCATCACTCCCTGGGTAGCAGAGGTTCACAGATTCCCTGACTCAGCTCCTCCTTCTGGCTTTGCTTCTCTGTGTGTCTTATGGTACCAACCATTTCACGTGTGACTCTCCCAGGAGATTCAGGTTTTGCCTCAGGCCCTTCAGAAGCACCTAGAGGTTAACCATGTGGAGTGAGGCATTGCCTTCTGGCCACATTGGTATGGTTACAGAGCACTGCCTGGTGACTTGGGCGAAGGAGCTTTTAGAATGCAGCAGGGTAAATCTTACCCTGTCCCACTCATTGGCTGGCCAGTTTCCCAGGATGGTCCTTGAGTCAGCCATCTTAGGTGATGAGCTCACTGCTTCCTGAGCAGGACACACTCCTGGCAGGAGAAGGTTCTTGGGGTTCCCGTGAACTCACTGCTTCCTGAGCAGGACACACTGTGGCTAGAGAAAGTTCTTGGGGTTCCTGTGAGTTCACTGCTTCTTGAGCAGGACAGACTTCTGGCTGGAGAAGGTTCTCAGGGTTCTCGTTAGCTCACTGCTTCCTGAGCAGGACACACTCCCGGGAGGAGAAGGTTCTCAGGGTTCCCGTGAGCTCACTGCTTCTTGAGCAGGACACACTCGTGGCAGGAGAAGGTTCTCAGGGTTCCTGTGAGCTCACTGCTTCTTGAGCAGGACACGCTTCTGGCTGGAGAAAGTTCTCGGGGTTCCCGTGAGCTCACTGCTTCCTGAGCAGGACACACTCCTGGCTGGAGAAGGTTCTCGGAGTTCCCGTGAGCTCCCTGCTTCCTGAGCAGGACACACTCCTGGCTGGAAAAGGTTCTCGGGGTTCCTGTGAGCTCCCTGCTTCCTGAGCAGGACACACTCCTGATTCCGGGAGTTCTGCATGGGACTTGCTGGCTCCCTGGTGACGTGCTCTGTTTTCCCTTCACAGCGGCAAACCCTCTGCTTTGTTCCACCGCCCGCTACCACTGTAAGAATGGCCTCTGCATTGACAAGAGCTTCATTTGCGATGGGCAAAATAACTGTCAAGACAACAGCGACGAGGAGAGCTGTGAAAGCTCTCAAGGTAGGAAGCCTCCAAAGCTTTAAAAAAATAATTGCATCACCACACCACAGAAACACCAAAAGCAACACCTATACCCCCTACAGATACAACAGCCATGTTAATGTTTGCACTTTACTTTGCAGCCCCTGTACCCTTGTTTTTACCTCTAACGCACCTACCATTTTGGATTTCGTATTTCTCCCATGTGAAGTATCACATAATACGTTTTCTCTTCAAAACTGTATTTCGCCCCGGCTGGGTCGCACATGGTCAGGATGCTCTACCGTGGTTTTCTAAATTGTTGCATTGTTGGGGCCCACCTGGATTATTTCCTTCCCTTGCGTTACTTCTTCAGGATAAATTCTGCACAGTGGGACATCCGCACAGTTCATGGCTTACACCTCCACATGCAGCTGTTGGAAACAGTTTTTTCTTTTCTTTACACGGGTGCTAGCATTGTCTTTGCCTGTCAGTTTCACCTGCATATCCTGGGCATTCACTGCTGTTCTGTTTTTTCCATTTTTGCTAATTTAGTAGTCATAGAATGATAGCTTCCCAAATGCTTTAATTTGCATTTCTCTGATTATGAGCAGAGTCAACATTTTCCCCCGTGTGTATGTTTACTACTTTCTTCCCTCTTGTGTGAATTGCCTGATCCTATCAGGGCTCTTGATCTCAGAGCAATTTTATGGAATCTGAAGGAATACAGTTGGGGGGATGGGAAGGTGAGCTTTTTAGGGAGTCCAGAAGGATACAGCGGGGTCGTACCCTCCTCTGTTAAAAGTGCCCGGGCACTTTTCTTTACTCATTGACTCTTTTTCTGGTAAACAGGTATTTTTTCAGTGATTAAAAAATATATATAAAAAAAGTACATCCATATTAAGTCATCATAAAAAGTATATATTTCTAATGTTGTAAACTGGTATGATCTGTATGCAGTCACTACTCTTTTCACTTAATATCCTATTGCTGTGATTGACCCACATTGTTGTTTGTTGGTAGAGTTCATTTGTTTGGACTGTTATTCAGTGTTCTGCTGTGTGTACCACTGTTTATAGACTGAATAAAATCATAAACCAGAAAAGCAAGAGGAAGTGGGCTAACTGTTTAGCTCGTATGTTGGGAGGCAGGATGGATGGAATAAGCTCAGTGAAGTTACAAGTAGGTCCTTTTCAAAGTCCTAGCATTTATTTTGGCTGATGTTTATTATGTTATTAAAAATGAATGAATGAATGAATGAATGAATGAATGGGTCTTAACGTAGGCCACTGGTGAGGGTAGGTCACACATCAGAGATTATGACCAGTCCAAGTCTGTATGCCTGAGGTCCATAGACAAGAAAAGACAAAATGTTTATCAACATAGATTTTGCCAAAACTTGTGCAGGGAACAGCTCTGGGAGGTGAATCTTGGGTAGAATTAACTTCTGATTGTCCTCGTCTGGAAAATCCTCTCCTTGAGTTTTCCTTTTACTAGTGATTCTCAAAGTATAATCCCGAGACCAGTATCACCAGCATCATGTAGGAACTCTTTGGAAACACAGAGCTCAGGCTGCATCCCAGACGAACAGAATCAACCCAGGAAGTGAACCCAGCAGTCTGTGTTTTAACAAGTCCTCCAAGTGGTTCAAATACACAGTAATTCTGAGAACCACTGTTTTATACTAACTTTAGAGAGGTTTGTAATCTTGTCATTTGCCTGGGAATTTCTTTTCTTCTCTCTCTCTCTCTCTCTCTCTTTTTTTTTTTTTTGCTTTTTTAGAGAGAGAGCATGCACAAGTGAGCAGGCGTGGGGGTAGAGGGTGGGTGAGAGAGAATCTCAAGCAGGCTCCACATTCAGTGTGGAACCCAATGCAGGGCCTGATCTCACAACGCTGAGATAATGACCTGAGCCAAAATCAAGAGTCAGATGCTTAACTGACTGAGCCACCCAGGCACTGCTTTCTTTTTTTTAAGAGAGAGATGAGAATTCACAAGTGGGGAGGGGCAGAAGGAGAAGGAGAGAGGGAGTCCCAAGCAGGCTCCATGCTCAGGGCAAAGTCTGATGCAGGGCTCGATCTCACCACCCTGAGGTCATGTCCTTGAAACCAAGAGTCAGACCCTCAAGCAACTGAGCCACCCAGGCACCCGTTGCCTGGGAATTTCTAAACTGCTGATCGAACAGTAAGGTGTTTCTAGCCTTCACACAAAGTCAAATTTTTATAAACCAAAACATATGCCAGTCTGTCCTATGGCATCTGCCATCAGCCGTGATGGGTATCAAGTAGGGAAGAACAGTCACTAAGTCGAGGAAGTATGAGCATAGATAGGAGGGATGGAGGAACATGTTCTGTAAATACTGTTTCCTATACAGTTTACTATGTGTTCATGTATCTTAGACTCACCAGTGGTGCCGTGAGATGTTCAGCAAAACGACCCCTAAGTCTAAAACTTGGTTTTGGCAGCGTCCCCCGACCCTCCACATGCTTGTCCCTGCATTTTGCTGAAGCAAATTTTTTGCTCGCCCTTAAGAACCATCTCTCTGATGGCTAGTTGAAGTTTGTATTTCTAAGTCCAGCTCCTTTCTCTCTCTCTCTGCATTGTATTCTCGTATTATAAACACGAGGTGTAGAGTAAGTCAGAGGTGGACATATGCACATGAAGCCCAGCTCTTGGCAAATACATAATTTGAAGCTTCCCTTAGAATCTCAGCTTTGTGCCTTTGGTACCCAAATGACACCCCTGTGGAAAGTGAGCTCTCAGAAAACGAGTCCCGTCAGCATGTGGGTGACAGCTGTCTGGTGCCTTTTAGTAAGACAGCCTCCGAGCAAGGGTGCCCGTTGTGGAGAGGCACTGTTGCTAGTTACCAAAGAACAGGAAGCGTGCCTTTTCCCCCCTCGAATCCCACAGATCCTACCTAGTAGCACGGGGCCCAGCACAGAGTGGATTCAATAAGTGCTGTATACTAGAAAAGGTGTCTTTGTAGGGTATTATGTTATGAAACTGTGTTTATATACTTTTTGAGAAAGAGAGAGGGAGAGCAAGCGAGCATGCGAGCGTGAGCAGGGGGGAGGGGCAGAGGGAGAGGGAGAGAGAATCTCAAGCTGACTCCACACTCAGTGCAGAGCCTGACGTGGGGCTGGATCTCATGACTCTTGAGATCATGACCTGAGCTGAAATCAAGAATCAGGCGCTTAACCGACTGAGCCACCTAGGAGCCCCAGGCAGCTGTGTTTATTAATTTGTACCTTATGTCGTATTACAGTGTATATGTGTTTAAGCTTTGCAAGTTCAAGTATACACAATCTATTAATAAGTATTTTGCTGTTGTTTAAATAGCGTAGATGATTCTGTCATTCCCTCAATGGGAATATGCCCCACAGTGAGCATGAGATGAGAATCTGGACCTCCTGGCCCCTTGGTCAGTCTGCAGTGCTCCATTCCTCCTAGGATGTGAGCATCCTCCTGCACTCCGTGTGATTCTAGTACCAAAGGCTATGCTTTTCTCTATCATGTAGCTTCTAAATGTGAACTGGTTCCTAATTTTGGTGCTTGAACAAAGCATTGTACAGTGCTGGGGGCAAACCTGACTCGTACTGGGCTTTTGAGAGACTGAGAGCTTCATGCAGTGTCTTCCTGAAGAATTTCAGAGCATCTTGACTAGACAAAATATGGTCTTATACAGCACAGGGTTTGGCCCATTGTCATCCTATTAACAGCGAACATTGATCGAGTCTTACTATGCACCAAACACTGTGCTGAGGACCTTCGGCACATGAGCTCATTTAGTCAGAAAATATCCTATCTGCTTCTGCTGGGCTCCCAGCCCTTGAAAAATGCATCTTTGCTTTCGATTGATGTGGGAAAAGAAAATTAGATTTTATAATGTTTATTTGGATGGAGTGGAGAGAACTGGCCCAAAGACAGGAAATAGGGTGCTTGAAATACTTTTCTTCTGACTTGATGAGGGTATGAAAAAGCAGTGTCTCCACTTTAAAGACACCAGCTGTGTGCGCCTCTCCTCCCCTTCTTGCTCATCCCAATTTAGTCCCCTTCTTTACCCTTGGCCTTTAAAACTAACAACAGACTGTCAGGACTTGGAAGTAGGAGTGGACCGTGAAAGTGCAACCATTCATTACCATACCTTTCTGTTCCATTTGGGATGCAATAGAGACCAAAGAACACTGTGGTGCAGTGGGTTTTTAATTGGGGATTCATTGATTGGAAACACAGCCTATTTACCAGGTAATTCCAAAAGCAGGCTTGCATGTGGCTTTTCTGTTTCTTAGGAGCACATCTGGGAGTCAGCAGGTACTGCCAGGTAGATGTAGGGTGTGGCCAGTACTCAGGTAGCTTCAAATATGTTGGATTCAATCCTAATTAAACAGATTGATTCTTTTCAACTTTGGATAAATGACCGAATGGGGTAGGCATCCTGCAGTGATCCTTACCCCCTGGGTGAAGTTCACACCCTGGTATAATCCCATCCTTTGAATGTGATCAAGACCTTACGACTGGCATGGTTTGTTTTTTTTTTTTAATTGTGGAAAAATACACATAATGTAAATTTACCACCTTAACCATTATAAGTGTGTAGTTCCATGGTGTTAAGTATATTCACATTGTTGTGCAACCCATCTCCAGAACTTTCTCATCTTGCAAAATTGAAACTCTGTCCCCATTAAACAGCTCCCTGTCCTCCACTCCAACCCCTGACAACCACCATTCAACTTTCTGTTTCTATGAGTTTGACTCTATGACAACGCATATAAGTGGATTCGTACAGTATTTGTCATTTTGTGACTGGCTCAGTTCACTTAGAGGAATGTCCTCAAGGTTAATGCATGCTATAGCGTGTGTCAGGCTTTCCTTTCTTTTGAATTAAGGCTGAATAATACTCCCATCGTATGTCTGTACCACATTTTGTTTATTCATTCACCCGCTGATGGACATTTGAGTTGCTTCCACCTTTTGGCTGCTGTGAACATGGGTGTAGAGATGGCGACTCAGTTTGAGTAAAGAAAGTGCAGCACAGTTGATTGCCACTTCCAAGGTTAGATTAGAAAAGACTTTGGCATCTGTTTTGCTTGCTCTCTCCTTATGCGGTTGGAAGCCAGCTGCCGTCTTGCGAGCTGCCTCATGGAGGGGCTCCCATGGCAAGGAACTGGGTAGGGCTCTGGTCCAAAGCCAGCGAGTACCTGAGACCTGCCAGGGGCCGCCTGATGGAGCTTGGAAGTGACTCCTCCACTAGCCCAGGCTTGAGCTGTCTGTGGCCCAGACACACACCTTGACTGTAACCTTGTAAGAGGTCTTGAGGCAGAGCTAAGCCACTCCTGGGATTTGGACCCGTGGAAACTGGCAGATAATACATGTTTGGTTTTTTAAGCCTATACATTTTGGAGTAATTTGTTTAATAATGAATAACTGATAAAATGAATACCTCTTAAGTGGGTCCCAGTTCTGATTGCTGTCATCACAGAGAGAGCTTCTGGAGACTCAGGTGATGGTGAGAAGGTCGGGCCTGGGAAAGGAGGTGAGGCACAAAGGAGGTGCTTACATACATGGGTAGCCATCACTCTGTGCACTAAGTAAATGGCAGGCGCCAGTTTGAGCATCGTACCTGTATGTTCCTATCCAGTCCCACAAAATTCCCATGAGAGAAGGTCCTCTCCCAGAAAATGACCCCCATTTCTAGATGAAGAGCTCGAGGAGCACACAGGTTGTTCGTGGTTCTGCTGTGTCCGCGTAGCGTGTAAATGGTGAAGCCAGGATGGCAACAAATGAACATTCTTCATGCCACCTGTGACACTACCATCTGGTTATTACTCACCTGGGACCAGGAGCTCCAGGTGGTCCATGCACACCCGGCCCTCAGTCCTGTGAGCTCGAGGGGAAGGCTGCGTATGAAGGCTGATGCGTTTCCCCTCTTTTTGTACTCAGGTTTTCTTTTCAGTAGGAAAGACTAATGACGGCTGTCCACCTTCCCACTCCATGAGAAATGCTGGAGAGTTAAGCAGTTCTGAAGAAGCCACCAATGCCAAGATAGTTAATTGAGTATTTTGGCAATTGGGTTGTAGTTTCTTTATCTTGCCTGCTGTATCCTGGTGATAACGTTCAAGGAGAATTTGGAAAGCTGGTCGTGAGGTTTGGCACCTCTCCAGAAGCTAACAGTGACAGCTTTGTCCTGTTTCTTCTGTAGAAGTGTGTGTGTGTGTGTGTGTGTGTGTTTGTGTGTGTTTGTGTGTGTGTGAAAGAGAGATTGAAGGAGGGCGGGACAGAGAGAGAGCGAGCGAGAGAGAGCCAACAAGCAATCCATACTGGCGTTTTGTCAGCGGTCAGGTCATGGGGTGCCTCCATGTGCCAGGGCTTGAGCTGCATACAGAGGATACAGTAATGGCCTTGGTCTCTCTTGAATTGTGTTCTGCCTCCCAAATTCATATGTTGAAGTTCTAACCCCCCCCCCCCACCATGTCAAAGGATGTGAACTTATTTGGAAATAGGGTCATTGCAGATGTAATTAGTTAAGATAAGGTCCTCCTGGAGTCAGGTTGGCCTCTAATCCAGTCTGACTAATGCCCTTATAGAAAAGGACACATTTGGACACAGACATGCCACGTGAACATGAAGGCAGAAATTGAGGGTGATAGGTCTATGAGCCAAAGAGTTCCAAAGATTGCCAGCAAGCCAGCCGCAGTTAGGGGAGAGGCATAGAGCAGATCCTTCCTCCAGCCCTCGGAAGGAGCCAGCCCTGCCACCATCCAGCCTCCAGAACGGCGAGTCAGTAAATTTCTGTTGTCTAAGCCATCTGGGGTGTGGTGCTCTGTACACAGCAGCCCTAGCAAACTTCTGCAACCCCCAGGAAGCCACACTCAGGCAGGGCACAGCTGTGCACCGAGTGTCGCAGTAGAAATAGAAACAAGGGGGCACGAAGTGCTGGAGAGTGACCAGAGCACCAGGACCGAGAGAGAAGTGAAAGCCTGGGGCGTGTGAAGGGGGTGGTAGTCGAAAATGAATCCTCGGCAGTGGGGGAGCGGGGGGTTGCCACTCTGCCTGTTCTTTGGGGTTGCAGAGCCGCGCTTGGTTCAGAGGACGTCTCCCAGCTTATATTTCGAGAAGCTCATTTCCTGGACTTGGTGGAAGGCAGGCCTCATTACCTCTGTCTCCACAGCAGTGCTGGAACTGGAGTCCGAGTCAGCACCCCTGCAAGTGTCTGACCGAGACCATCAGCACCTCTGTTTCTAGGACCTGAGGACCGTTGCACTTGTATCTTTCCCTGGCCAGTCCCAATGCCCCAGCCAACCTAAATTCACCAGCCACTGCCTGTGGGTGAGAGCTGGAGCCCAGGCTTCCAATGAATAAGTATCTAGCCCCAGGAAGGAAGAATTAGGGATGGTGATTGCCACTTGCCCTACCCTCTCAAACACCGCAAAGAATGCCGGAGAGCCAAGGGAATGCAGCAAGATAAAACCAAGTGACTCAACAGCCAAAGATCATTTCTAGAGAAATTGTGGAGGGCATGAGATGGGAGAATACTAGTTGTTATTATAATTTTCCAAGTATGAATGGAAAAGACCTTTCTATATTTAAAAAATAGTAGTCTGTGTTTAGGGGATCCAACCCAAAATGTTGCAACCTCCAATTTGTTGGGTGGTCCGTATTGACTACAAAGCTTTGGCCACCAAGGAATGCCAAGAGCTGCGCTAGACGGGCCCTAGGAAAGAACCATCACCGCAGAAGAACTCATTTGGCTTTGCTTAGAATAAAGCTGCTGGAGGTACTATTAATGGCAGGATTGCGGGAGCCTTTTTTCCTCTTTTAATTTGAGGGTTTGAGAGCCCAGCTGGGCTGGGAAAGGCAGAGATACTGAGTTCGCTGGAAGAAACAGGAGGAAGGGAGACGGCTGTCGCCATCTCTCTGTACCTGTGGGGTTTTCTTCTTCATGATTGAGTGTTTGCATCACGGAAGCTGCCTTTCCTTGAACTGAACTGTCCCTCGTTGAGAAGCAAGTCGGAACGATTCTCCTCTCGAGACCGTAATTGCTTCCTGATCTCGTAGCCCCTGTGGTAATCTTCAGAGCTATTTCTCTAAGCTCCCCCATTCATTGCTTGTACACGCCCCCCCCCCTTCTCTTGGCTCTCCTGGCTTCTGCCTCCGTCTGTCCATTTGTCCCCCCCTCTCCTTGGCATGTGGGGACATCCAGTCTGGACACCTGAGGCAGTGGACCCCGTGTGGGGCTTACTGCCCCTCTGCAAGTCTGCTTTGCAAGTTTTTGGAGCTGCTGCTTGATTATGCAGGGGACATCTGTCTGTCCCATCTGTGGACAGTTCCCCGTATCCCCCCCTTCCCCAGCACCCTATTACTTTCCTAACTCTTCTTGATACTCATTCCCACAAACTATTCACAGAGTGCCTCCTGTTGCCTGGCCTCCACCGAGGTTCTGGAAGAAACACACAGCTAGATCAGATTAAAATTGCTCCCAGTCTAGAGGGGAGAAACAATGCCCTGCAGATAATTACCCGAGAGTGTGATCAATGCTATAGCAGAGGACCGAGTAGCTCGCCGTGGGAGACATGGGGCATGACTGGGACATTGAGGAATGACCGTTCCCTTAGGTGGGTATGGCAGGACTTCAGGGAAGCGAAGTCTCTGCCCAGTCTTTAAGGATAAATAAAAATGGACCCAGAAACAAGCAGGAGGTTGGGCAGCCAGCCAGAGGGGGCAGGGCAGGAGCAAAGTGTACATACGTATGTGTGTGGGGCCGGGGGTTCGTGGTGGGGCGGGAAGCTGTCAGGGTGGGTTGGAGCTGGCCCGTGGAGACCCACTCCCTGCATGCTTCCCTTGGAAGGTAGAGCCAAAGGAAGACAATCAGGGGAAATGAGATGCTCAACCCTGGTAAGGGATTTCATAGGAGGGGCTGATTATCATGGCGTACAACGAGAATTCTGATTCTCTGTGGCTCTTCTTGGGCTCTGCTATCCCACCAGGCAGAAGTCTAATTGAGACTTGGGGAAACTGTAAATGAGACTGTGGAATAACAGATTCTGTGAATTCCCCAGGATGAGAATTGTTTGGGAGGGTTGATGGCCATAGGCTGGATATTCCCCATCCCCTACCCTTGACTAATAGCTTGAGTGTCCTTCTTGGGTTATGCAGTCCTGTGATTATCTTTCTTTTTTGTCCCCAATCTGGTTATCTGAGAACTCTGGCCCGTGAAAAGTGGAAATGTGCCCTGATGTTGCAGATATCTTGTCACATTCTCCCAGATCTTTCTGGAGGACCTCTTTCTCATTTCCTCCTTGTTGCTGTATGAAAACTCAGCAGGTTATCAGGCTGGTTAACCTCTGGTTCTGGAATGCCACAGAATGACACAGAGCCATGTTCTCCTTCCGTGAGTTTTCTTCTTGAGATCTTGTCCCTTCTGTAATCACGTGCGCTGCTCAAGTTTATACTGGTAGTCAGCTTCTATTGAAGGTCTTCGGCAGGGAGCTCTCTGCTAGGTGCTGTGAGAAGTCAAGAGAATTCCTAGGAGCTGCTCTGTTCTCCAGTAGCTTAACTTTCAGTTGAGAGAAAACCCAGGAATGCACAACCACCCCTTTGACCAACACTACCAACTTGAAGAATGTTGCATTAACGCTTGCATTTGAGAGTATGAATTAATGTGCTCTGTATTCTGGATACCAACATATATTAGATACGTTGTATTAGCTGCCCTAACCTGAGCTCCTTCCCGACTTTGTACTCCACTCACAGCCTTTGGAAGGACCAGCCCCTCCACGCTCTAAGACTGTTCCTAACCACCTAAGCCACTGTGGACCCAGTGAAGCATGGACACATGACTCAAGGCCAATCTGTTCATGGGCTGGCCAGCAGCAAATCAGAATGTCTCCCTTAAACTCAGATGCTCAGGGCTGAGTCAGCCTTAAGAGGCTGAGCAAACATGGAAGGACAGGGCACGGCCACATGGAAGCCACAGCTGGGAAGGGCAGAATTCAGAGTAGGGGGTGCACATCTGCCTGGAGGACCTGCCTAAGAGGCCACAGGTGGCAGTCCCCCAGATAGAGAAGGAGATAGTGTTGGCTTTATTCTGTATGGCCCCCCAATTCTCCACCCTGGTTCCCATGAGGCCCAAGGCCCCTCTTTCCCAGAGTAAACCTTCCCTTCCCCATGAGCTGACTCAAGTGGACTGCAGGTGATAATCAGCATCAGCCATTCCTTGAGTTATGGAAGGCAGACGTTTCGTGTTCAGACAAGCAGCAGGGAACGGGAAGATGGGAAAGGCAGAGAAAAGAGGGAAACATGCAAATGCCTTGGGGACCTTTAGGATCCCTGTCAAGTGTTTCTTCCATGATTTTTTCCAACACGAGGTTCTTAGTTTGGAAGACTGGTGGTGGTCCGGGAACTCCATATTAGTTAGGAGATTGGCTAAGTACAGTGGCTAAAATAAGGTAGAGGTGATACTTTCAATAAGTGCCGTGAATAAGATGAAATCTCTCACATATTACACCCCAGAGATGAGCGGTCTGGGCCAACAGGGCGCTCTGACCTCCTCAGCGCTCCCAAAGCTGCTCCAGTGGCCGTGAATCCCAGACATTGGAAAGAAGGAGAAAACCAGGATGGGCCCCTTCATCTTTATTCATAGTCCCGTGACCTCAGCACAGCCAGCTGCCCGAGAGGCTGGGGCACGCATTCTTTATCATTGTGGGTGCTCAGCTGCCCAGCTAAAACTCAGGAGTAAGTGTTCTGAGAGATAATGGGTGCATGTTGGGGGAATCATGAGCCCGTGTCTGCCACAGACTTTTGCAAACTGAGCCAGGAGATCGAGGCTGCTTTATGCCAGTAGCCTACCCTGTCGGTTTTTTGCCCTGGCCACCGCGAGACCCCAGACTCGTGTGAGTGGCATTAGTCACACAGCCCAAGAGAGGACACTCAGTGTGCACTTTGCTTCCTGGGCCTCTCAACCAAACGAGCCTGAGTATTCCGGGGCAGCCCCTCGCCATCCCAGATGCCTAATTGGAGAGGCACTTGACATGTTTGTTTCTTCTTTCATGGACTCATTTATTGTAAACCTGTCGTGTGACTCTTTGAGAGCCAAGCTTTTACCTTGATCTTGGAGTTTGATCAAGGCGATAGTTATTCTTCAAATGACAGCAACCTGACTTGTCATTTGCTTTTTTCGCAGAAGCCGGTGGGCCTCAGATCTGATCTGGCTCCCTCTGCATCTGAAGGAAATCTCCAAGGACAGATGTTTTGTCCTCACTAGCTGATTTGTTAGGCAGCCTTTCCCTTGTGGCTCAGAATGTTTTATTTATTCATTTTTCCAACTGTTTTGGTCTACCAGTGCCTGCCTGCTTCCCTTCTGGAAATATGCTGTGTATATGGGGAAGTGATTGCATGGTTGCTCCCTCCCCACTTCACACATCTCCATGCTATCCACAGCGAATTACTTCTGTCTCTCTTCCTCCCAACCACAGTGTGGCCATTTTAAAGTATGTCCACAAATTCTTTGCCATTCCTCTCATCAAGAACTGGAGCCCCGTCCCTTCCCCTGGACCCTGGGCCGCGTTTGTGACTGTTTTGCCTAATAGAGTGTCGTAGAAGTGATGCTCTCTGACTTCCACGGCTAGTAAGGGAAAGGGAATGCAGCTTCCTCCTTGCTCTCTGGAAGAGTCCCTCCTGAAAGCTTCAGCTGCCATGTAAAGAGTCCACCTGCCCTCAGGCTGCCATATTGTAAGGAAGCCCAAACCAGTCTACACAGAGAGGCCATGGGGAGGCCCGTGGAGAGAGAGCAGTGTCTGCGCAGCCCCCACACGTGGGACCCCAAGCCAGAACTATTGCTCCTTTCCTGAATTCCTGAACCACAGGAACTCTGAGAGATAATCAAAGTCATTAAATTTGAGGATGATTTGTTATGCAGCAGTAGCTCATTGGAACCCCATTCCATCGGAAGGCATCTCTCTGAGCCATTGATTTGAGCCGCTGATTGGCCCGAACCCTTCACTGGGCCCTTCAGTTCCCAAGAGAGCTTTCATGTGGTCCTCATGTTCCTGAGTGTGCTCTCGCACATGGTGTAGAACACGGAGGCCAGAAAGGCTGCTGACCCCCAGACTCTGCTGTGTCACATTTCAGTCGTGAAGCTACTCCTGGTCACCCTGCAGTCACATCCCCCAAGTGTGATCACACGTCACGTGTGGTCCATGGAGGGTGTGTCAGGTGCTTCTCACAGAAGCTGAATCCTAATCCCTGACCCACAGAGACCTGGGGGACCTTTATTTCCCCTGGCCAGCCCTGTGCTAGGCACAGAGGAGAACATTAGATGGGAGAAAGTCAAAAGAAAAGAATCCATCAGGCTTTGGGTGTGAATTTTAGGAGCAAGACCTCTCTTACCCTCACCTTAGCGACTCTGTCAGACGTGCTTATGGTATAACACTGAAGAGCTCAGACTTGGCATGGGGTCAGGCAGCAGCTCTACCAACTAGTAGCTTTGTGGCTTTGGGCAAGTGACTTAACCACTCTGAGCCTCTTCAACAGCAAGGTGACAAGCCCTGCCTCCAGGATTGGGGGACAGAAAGTGAGAGAAGGCTGCTGAGCACTTAGCTCAGAGCAGGTATTCCTAAGTGTAGATTCCGTTCCCTGTGGGTCAGCAGCTCCCCTGTATAACCAACCACCATGTAGCTGCAGGCCCAAGCCTTTCACTCTCTGGAGGAGCACTAAATGTAGAAGAATCACGTGACCTCTCCAGGGTGCTTGGCCTCCGCCAGCTCACGAGGTTTTTCTCCTTCCTGCCTCCCACAAGGAGCCAGGCCACAGGCTTCGTTCCATCTGGCATCTTGCTTCCTGGCCTGACAAAAGTGGAAGTAGCCATGGAACATTCCAGAGGGTGAATGTTCAGATACAGGAGGGGGTGGAGCCGACCTTCTACTGGCGAGGCAGAGATGCTCAGGGAGGGGCCTCCACCGTGTCTCCATGATAACGTTTCTCCGGCTACGTCCTTGGAGAAACTGTCTTACTGGTAAATAACAGAAGTGAATCTGACATCAGCCTTTGTTCGCTCAGCAAATATTACTGAATCTTAGGTACCTGAAATGCACCACTGAGTAAGAAACGCCCCTACATTATGAGGTTCTCTCCATTTCTGTGGACCGGCACTGGTTGAAAAGCTGTGTGTAAATCTTGATTTGTGTGGAGGACCATTACTTTGATTATTCAGGAGCAAGAACAAAGATTTGCCTTCTGGTTGCAAGAGTGATCTTTAGAGCAAAAGTGGTGAAGTAGAATCTGGAATAAAAGGGAGGAAAAAAAGTCTCTGGAGTCACTGAGCATCCATTCTAGATGATCACACTCTGAGACATTTGGAAAAGACAAGTCACCTCAGACTAATTTATGGCGTGTTTTCTATTAGAATTTCAAAATTTGCACAGAGGGTGTTAAAGTATGGCTTCACATCATATTTAATACAGGCTATATTTAAAGCTGGAATATGAACTGAAACGTGAAACAAAAACAAGAAGGAACTATACTAATTTGCTGAATCCTCAATTAAGCTTTGTTCTGCTCTTGTCTTTTTTTTTTTTTTTTTGCTTCCATCCTTGTTCCTTATTATTTTTCATTGAAAGTGTTTTGTTTACACTTTGCAATATCAGGGACCCTAGGGTTTGTTCTCAGCCCTCCACTCATTTCCCAGCATAGGATACCCCCGGCCACAGGGGTTTTTTAATATATTTTCTCCAAACAAGTGCTTTATCAGTTTTACGATTTGCAGATATTTTCTCCCATTCTGTGGGTTGTCTTTTCCACTTCCTTAATGGTATCTGTTGTAGCACAAAAATTTTTAATTTTGGTAAAGTCCGATGCATGTGTTTTTTTCTTCTGTTGTTTGTCTTTTTGGTATCAGATCTCCTGTCACCACCTCATCCAAGGTGCCAAAGATTTATTCCTACTCTTTTTCCTAAGAGTTTTATAGTCCTGGCGCGTACATTTAGGTCTCTGAAGCGTTTTGAGTCTGTTTTTATGTGTGGTGTGAGGGAGGGGTCCACCTTCATTCCTTTGCCTGTGGATATCCAGTTGTCCCAGCCCCTTTTGTTGCAAAGACAGTTCTTCCTCCATTGAAACTGTCTTTGTACCCTTGTTTTCTTTGCTTTTAATAAATACAGTACCTAGACTCCCTCAGCTATATTTCTAGTCTGGGGACAAATTCACAAGTAGCGTGTGACAGTCCTTGCCTTCTAAGGATTTATGTTCAGAAAGAAGATGAAGCTGTGTGATGCTACAGCAAACATTTTTTTTTTTAAGTGGTCAGATCCTTCCTCTGGATGACTTTATAATACCACATTCTTCTCCTTCATAAAGGCTGTGTAGTCGCCTTCGCCAGAATAGTGATATTTTTTACCTCATAGGTGGTGGTATTTGTTGCCGTAGTTGTAGTAAGTGGGGTCTGTCCCGTGCGTGTTTACTATGTGCCAGGCTCTTCTCTGAACACTCTGTATGTGTCATCCATTTAAACCGTGAGAACCCCAGGAAGCAGTAACTATTATCTACATTTTATCAATGGGGAAAATGAGGCCCAGAGAGGTTAGTTCATTTGCTCTGGGTCAGTCAGCCGATAGGTGAAGGGTCAGATTTGAATCCACCAGCCCAGCTCCAGACACCAGCGCACGCTTCGTCTCCTTCAGCAACGAGGCCAAAGTGCCTCCCCCGTTCGCTGTCCTGTGCCCACTGCCCAGCACATAGTTGGCACTCGGTAACCATATGCCGGATACACAATGGGATGAAATGAATAAATGGCTAGAGGAACAATTCAGACAGAAGAACAGGGGCCAAGGGAAGGGAGGAGTGATTTATGGGGGCAAACAAGAGGAGTGAGATCCATAGAGCTGGCCTAAGTTGAGCATGCTGCCGAAGCAGAGGTGCCCCGAGGGAGAGGGATCACTGCCTCGCTCTGGGAGGAGGGGGGAGGAGTGACGGGTGGTGCAGCGCAGGGGCAAGGCTGGGGTACCGATGTTGCAGCCCATGGCACAATGTGCGTAGGAAAAGTATGGACATGCCATCGAGTAGGCACATACTCCTGGGCATCCCATGGCATCGTGGACAGGGTGCTGGCCTGGGAGGCTCCACTCTAGGGCTGCACAGCCGACCAGCGAGGCCTCACCATGGGTCTGAGGAGAGGGTGTGGCACGGGGGTCCCATGGTTATCGTTCTGGGGGAAAATTGCCTGGTATGGAATTCAGGAGAAGTGGTATCTGCCAGCAGAGTTCCAGCAGGGAGGGCAGGCTCTCGTGAACAAGCGAAGCGTGGTGGGCTGTCAGAGGGAGTCAGGCTAGGAACGTGGAGCTCCTGTACTTCTCTCCCAGGATGTAAGCCAAAAAATTTCCTCCGGCCTGCAGGGCTGAGAGTGCAGCAAAGCCAGGAGACTGACTGGCTTCCTGGAGAAGGCAGTGCCTGCCCCTGCGAACCCGTGAAGAGAGAGCAGCGATCACTAGTCTTAGTAAACACTCACTGCATGCTGGGCTCCAGGCATGAGCATTTTATCCGTTACCGGAATCTACTGAAGAAGTTCCTCCTATCATTAGGATCCCCGTTTTACAGGGAAGGAAAATGAGGTTAGGGAGCTGGTGGGACTTTTGCATAAGGTGATTGTGATGGTTGAGTTTATGTATCCCTTCAGCTGGGCTAAGGATGGCCAGAGAATTGGTGGAACGTTTCTGGGTATGTCCATGGGGCTTGTTTCTGGAAGAGGTTAACGTTTGGATCCGTAGAGTGAGTAAAGCAGAGGGCCCTCCCTGATGCAGGTAGGTCTCACCCAATTCATGGAAGGCAAAAAGGCAGAGGAAGGGCAGATTCACTCTCTCCGCTTGTGCCGAGACATCCATCTTCTCCTGCCTTGAGACTTCATGCCATTGGTGCTCCCAGTCCTTGGGCTTTTAGACTCAGACAGGGATTTATACCCTTGGCTCCCTGGTTCTCAGACATCTGGGTTTGGACCAAAACTGTACCAGCAGCTTCCCTGGGCCTCCAGCCTGCAGAGGGCAGATCATGAGACGTCTCAGCCTCCAGAATCACCTGCGCCAGGTCTTCGTAGTATAAATATCTATGTTTGTCTGTCTGTCCATCTATCTATCTGTCTATCTATCTATCTATCTATCTATCTATCTATCTATCTATCTATCTGGTGTCCAATTGATTCTGTTCCTCTAGAGAACCCTGGCTGTCCAGTCATCCAGTAAATGGCAGAGCCTGGGTTTGAAACCCACACTCTTGTGACCTCGGAGCTGAAGCTCTTCACTACTATGGTCTAAAGACACAATCTCTGCCCCCCTAGGATCTTGCCATTTGGTTTGGGTGACCGGGGGAACAAACCGAAAACAACAAGGGAGCAAGTGAGGGGCTCTGGGTGAACCACTTGGGGATGCTGTTCAAGATGGAGCTGCGGCCGAGAAAATGGAGGCTCGGCGTGTGGCAGAGAATGGAATGGGCTTGCTCTGCACAGTTGAGGGTTAAGCACTGATGAAGTCGCCTCTCCAAGACTCCGTTTTCTCCTCTGAAAAATGAGGACCAGACCCATCTCCTCATTTATTGTGACTCTCCGATAAAATAATATGAAGGGCTTAGCGTAGGGCTTGGCGTGGAGGAAGCACTCAGGATCAAGCGGCTGCCAGGGCTCACAGTTGTTTCATGACTACTGGTGCTGATATAGAGGCACTGTCTTAGATGCTGGACCACTGAGCGGAGAGGAGTAAGACCCAGCCCCAGGCCTCGAGGAATTTAGAGGCCAGTGAAGGAGATATGCAAGGGAATAGATCCTTCCCGCATTGCTCCCACCTCTGCCTAATGCACTCCCCACTCCCAGATTATTAGTACTCAAGCCGACATTGTCAGATGAGTAAACATCAGTGAATATTTCAAAACGTGGTGTGATAGGCACGACGCTGAGAGTTCTACCCAGTCCGCAGTTTGGGAGGGTTGGGTTCAGCTGATGGGGATCAGGCTCGCCTCCTCTCTACAAGCTGGGTTCAGGTTTGCTCCACCTGTTTCTCCTTCTTCTGGGAGACATGGGCCACCAGGGCATGTTTTTGTCCTGGCAGTGTTAGAAGTGCAAGAGCCCATCCCCAACTGTACGAGCACATTTTAAGGCTCTGCCCGTGGCACACACTGTGGCCCCATCAGCCAGAATAAATCGCACAGCCAAGCCCAGGCTCCGTGGGGTGGGAAATCCGCTCTGCCTCAGAGAGCAAAACTGCAGGGTTACATGGCCAAGGGTGTGGGTGTGGGAAAGGGCGGGGGGGTGGGGAAGAATGGGGAACAGCAATGTATTTTACACCTAAGTTTGGAGGTGGTGGGTGGGGGGAAGGAAGGTTCTGGCCACAAATGCCTGCCCTTGACCCTGCAGTTGTCTTGATTTCCAGGATGCCTGCCCAGCTGTGGCAGAGCTCCTCCCTCCCCACCTTGACCTCTGAGCCTGACACCCAGACTCCTAAAGTGGCTGTCGGAGAGCCGAGCTCTGACTCCAGCCCACGCTGCCATTTACTGAGTCTGCCTCCGACTCATTATTTACACAGACTGTAAACTAAAGCTTAACTGAAAATTAGCGTAAGTAAGCGCATCCAAGTGAAGCCGGCAGCTGGACCCTCACAGTGGAAAGCAGACTAAATAAAGGCAGGGGGGTGGGGGAGGAATAAAAAGAAGAGCCGCAAATAAAAATGTCAGGGAATGCTTAATTCTATAAAGGTTATACGTCTGCCTGCATAACTGTCCAAAGTGGCCGATGGTGTGGCAGAGGACGCTGGCCTTCAGTTCTGTGTATGTGTTTATCTGGTGCCTGTCGCCGTAATGACCATAAGCAATATTGATCGCAAATTAATTTTGCTTCGTTTCTTCTCTTTCTTGGCTCTACCCTGACCACCGCCTCCCCCGATAACGAAGGAAATGTATCAGATCATGGCGGAGACTTGGACTTTGAGGGGCAGAGTCCACCAAGGGAAACACAGACAAGCTCTTATATGCCCAGCCCTAGCCTAGATGTTTTTTTGCATGTGTAACTGACTCTTCTGATACTCACAAGCCTGTAAGATGGGTCTTACTGTTACTCCTGTTTCACAGATGAGGATAGCGATGCCCAGAGGGGTCTCGTGAACTGGAACAGTCCCATGGCATGGGAGTGCAGGGCGAGTTACGTAACCAGGGACCTCCTGATTGGGCTCTGCAGGGTGGTGTTTTGGGAGTTCTTTCACCACCCTTGGGGTGAAATCCGAACTCTTTACCTTGGATGTTCCTGCTCCCGGGTGGTCTCCAGTCACATCTCCTGTCTGCTGGCCCGAGCCACATGGGTCACTTTTCTGTGTCTTAGGTGTGCCGAGCACTCTCCTGTTTATGGCCTTTGCAGGTGCTACCACCTCTGCCTAGACCCCTGCCCCTACAAGGAGCATGGCCTCCTCGGCCACTGTGTCTCAGCAGGCTGTCCTCCCCTTGGCCTTCATACTCTTGATCACGGCATCCTGTGTGTTTCTTCAGGGCAGTTCTTAGATTTGTGTGTCAGTGATTGTAAGTCTTCCGTCTGGTCTGTACTCGTCTCTGCAAGCAGGGCTCATACTTGTTTATTCAGCTCTGTGTGCCCAGACTCTGCAACACAGGCAGGAGGCTGCTTCAGAGCATGGGCTCTGGAAGCAACTCCCTAGGTTCAAATCCCGGCCCCGCCACCTGCTGCACACTGTGTGACCTTAGGCCCATGACTATCTTTCTGTCCTCTGTTTTTCCACCTGTAAATGGGGATAATAATCGAGTTATTATAGAGAGTGAGTTAACTAAGCCGTAAAAATGCTTATAGTACAGTGTGCAATATGCAGTAAATACCGTTGTTCATATAATTATTAGCAGCACATAGTAAATAGTCCATGTAAATTCTATAAATCCTTTTGGTAGAGTTGGGCAGGTGATTTTGTTGGTTGAAAAGGATACTTTCCTACTCATCCCATGGGTAAGGGGCTTCCAGGCCACGAGGAAGGTGAGGCTGGTGGGCTCTGCGGTCCTGGTCTGTCCCCTCCGACAACCCCACTGATCCAATCTGTGATGCCAGTTCCATCCCCTTGGGAGGCATCTGATGGAAGAAGCTGCAGGCTTACGCCGGAGCCCAACAAGGGACAGAGGAAGCCACTTTGGAGCTGCCGTGGCACAGGCTAGACTGTGCCTACTGACCCGTGCGTGCCATGCCTCGGCTCTCCTTTCTCTTACAGAGCCCATTTCATACATTTCAGTCCCATTTTCCATTCTCGTCCTTGCCTTCGGCCTCCGAGGCTTAACGGGCTCTAGCTAGAAGCTTTAGAACCCTCCCCTGGGGCATCTGGGTGGCTCAGTCAGTTCAGTGGCCTGCTCTTGGTTTTGGCTCAGGTCAGGATCTCAGAGTCCTGGGATCGAGCCCCCCGTTGGGCTCCTCGTTCAGTGGGGAATCTGCTTCAGGATTCTCCCTCTTCCTCTGCCCCTCACCCTGCTCACTCACACACTCACTCTCTCTCTCTAAAATAAATCTTAAAAAAAAAAAAGAACCCTCCCCCGCACTCCATTCCTTTCTTCTCCCTTCTAGAGCCTCTGCTTCTGGCTCCTTCCACCTACCTCCACTGGCTTCTCAGGGGCACGGCCTCACTCTTTGGTGCTCACGCCTGCTGAGAGCAGGGTTTTCTTTCTCCAAGAGTAAGTTATCCCAGATACCCTACCAGCCTCATTTCCCCTACTCCCAGCTTCAGCGAAATGGGGGGAGCCTGGTTCTCACAGTGTCAGGAAGAGGAGGCTGGTCCCCAGAGGAAGCCAGCTAGCTGTGGACTGTGGCTTCGGGGCAGGGTGGTCTGGTGCCCAGGTCATCCCCTGGGGCTGTCAGCCTTGTTTGGGCTTTCCAGTGGAAGCTCATTAACAGATCCAATAACAGGGGTGCTGGGTGGTCTGAGTTGCCCTTGGGTTTCCATTCCCAGGGAACTCCAGTGTCCCTGCTGTTCTGTGGCTTGTCTGTGACTTTAATTTCCTTTTTAATTTCTGTTGAAAGGAAGAAAGAACTCTGTGGAATTATAATCTACAAAGGACCTATGTTGTAAGACCAGTGGGTGTCTTGAATGGCTAAGTAATTTGCATCACCACCCGGCGTGAAACCCACTGCAGAGTTGATGGATCTTGTGAGCTGAGTTCTGTAAGCAAAATCGTGCAGGATCAGCCTGGAGGAAAAGTCACGAAATGTGCAAGTGGTCATCTCTGGTGGTGGATCATTGGGGACTTTTATGTCTGGTTTTAGACAGTTTCCCTTTTTCTCACACGGAGCACATTACTTTCATGTTTTGAAAGAACGATGTACATTGAAAAATAAATAATACCCATGTCCCTGAACACTTGATCTTGTGAGCTGAATATATAGAAGACTAGGAAAATGACTCTTGGAAGCTAAATATACAGGTTTTAAAGACTATCTTTGTTTTATTATTTATGCTAAGGAAATAGTAATGTAATAAAACTGCAGGTTTGCACGGGAGGTGGGGAATGGTTGAACAGGGGTTTGAAAGAATATCACTTATGAATAGTTTATTGTGAAAGGTAAAATCAGGACATAAAATCATACCCGAGAAGAAAGGGTTTTTGCAGTTCCATTTTTAAATGCTACAGTAGGTGCTGTTTAACCCTGGGCTGGCTCCTTAAATTCTCTCTGCCTCAGTTTTCCCGTCTCTAAAATGGTATAAAATAGTACTGGCCCATAAGGTTACTCTGAGAATGAATTTAATTCATGTTTGCGAAACTCTGAAAACAGGGCTGGCATATAGCAATTACTCAGTAAAATGGTTGCTGCTGCTAGTTTACTCTTAGTATGATATTTTGGCTTTGACTATATTTTGTGCATTTTTGTCCATCTTAGAAGTGGCAGAAATAGTTAACGATAGTGAAGTAGGGAACATGGGTAGAGTTCTCACCTCGTCTGAGCCACCACGCTCCCTTCTTGATTTAGAGGGTCTCATTTGCTCCTCATGTCTACTCTGTACCATTGATTCTGTTACTATCTTCACATTATAGATCAGCATGCAGGGGCTCAGAGAGGTTAAGTAACCTGCCCAAGATCACACACCTTGTAAGTGCGTCCTGGCCCAGGTGAAGCCGAAATGCCTTGCAGGGCTGTGGCGCGCAGGCGCCAGTTTGATCCTCTAGGCCCGGGGCACCCTTGAGCCCAGACTGTGAGGCATCCAAGCCTTCCTCTTCGGGCCCCTCTTGTTGTCCTGTTGTTCTCAAGGTCTCAGCCCCAGTCTGAGCGCCTGCTTCATGCCAGCCACTCTGCTGGGTCCTTTGCACAGAGTAACCCCCATGATCCTCCAGTGAGGATTGTTGTCATTATCCTCACTTTGCGTTGGAGGCAGCCAACGTGTAGAGACTCACCCAGGTTCACTCTTCTAGAAGGCGCCAGAGCTGAGCCCAGGTCCAGTGCCCATGCCCTCCTTCCCCTTCGTGACCTGACTCTCCCACTCTCCCCCTACCCTGCTGGTGGCCCCTCTCAGGAGACACTTTCCTGCCTGCCTCCAGGATCCACACTGAGCCTTGCAGGTCTCAGCTCATGGAAGGCCGGGAGCCAGAGGGGCTGCTCTTCCCACTTGAGCGTGAGGCACTTAGGAGGCTCTCTGAGACACTCCAGTCTTCCTGCTGTCCTTGCCCTGCCATCCAGGTCAGTCCGGGTTTCACTGTGGGTCTCTTGCCTTTTGACACAAGTGAATTGCAAATAGTGAGGCTGGGCACAGCGGCAGCCGCGTTGGAGACTCGTTTGGGGCTCCGAACCTTGCTCTGGATGAGGACAACCTGCATCAGAACCTTCTCAAACCCGGGAGAGTCGGTATTTACATCAGGTGAGGGTTTCATAACATACGGCGATGGGAGCTGCCTGGCGGGGTCCTCTGGGGCCACGGAGCCAGCCAGTTTGTGAAATCCTTACTGTTTAGTTGCCTTGTGGCAGGAGGGCATTCTACAAAAGCAGGAGAGGGTATCTGACTGCATTTTTGTGCTTATTTAGTGAATGAAAATGCTGTCCCTATTATTGGGGATGATTTGCCTTTTTTCCCCCCAGTTCTTTTTAATTTTGGTAAAGTATACAGAACATAAAATTTGTGATCTTAACTGCTTTTTAACTGTACAGTTCAGTAGTGCTAAATACAGTCACATTGTTGTGATGATTTGCCTTTTGAAATCCAGAAAAGAAAGCCAAAAATTATTTTGTGCAGGGAGGTAAAAACAAGCATATATTACTTCCTTGACCATCCTCGACTACTACTGACGTTGGACTGGTTACCCACATTTGGGTCATGTATTCCAGTTTGCACAGTCTGTCCCACATCTTGCCTCCCTGACCCTATCTGGGGAGTGGGGTGGGAAGGGTGAGGGCCCAGGGAGGCCAAGGTGTGGGGCAGCTTTCTTTTGAACATGTTCTAGCACCATCTAGTGTCTGTGGGGCCTTATGCCAGCCAGGGCGAAGGCTGTTAGATTTCCCCGGCATCCGGTGATGGCTCTCTAAACCCAAAAGCCTTTATTATTTATTTTATTTTATTATTTATTATTTATTTTATTTATTTTATTTATTTTATTTTATTTTATTTTATTTTATTTTATTTTATTTTATTTTATTTTATTTTATTTTATTTTATTTTATTTTATTTTATTTATTTATTTATTTTTATTTATTTTTTAACCCAAAGGCCTTTAAAAGAGCACCGAGGAGATGTTTGTCTTTTTAGATCTGCCAGTATTTTTTTACCAGCTCTGATCTCTTGGAACCTTGCTGCTGAAATCCGTTTCGTTAATAGTCAGAACAGTTTGTCCCTTTGAAGCTCAGACAGGGTGAGATTAATACAAACCTGATATTAGGCTATTAAGCATCAATTTCGTGAACCTATTTATAGAGGAGAGCTGAAGACAGACAATAAGGAAGGCTGCATTGAGGGGACCCTTTGCCAAGTCTACCCGCTCACTGGAAAATGTGACCCAGTCACCAGTTTTTGTGCGAGAGACGAGAATAAAGAAAGTGTGTGTGTGTGTGTGTGTGTGTGTGTGTGTGTGAGACACATCGACTCTTAGGACGATGTGTGGTTATTCTAATAGTCATAAGAGGAAGAATGCAGTGTAGCTACACCTATATAATTCTGTGTGCCCAACATTCTTCTAAGTGCTTTATTATGTGCCCATTTTATAGATGAGGAAACTGAGGCACAGAATGGTTAAGTAATTCGGCAAAGGTCACAGAATCACAGTCAGTGTGTTGTGATAGAGACATCTCTAAGGGCTTGGCAGCACCTGGGCTTTAGTCAGGGTCCCAGGTCATGGTGCCTTTCCATTGTTGTCCTTTGCTCTTGAGCTAGCTTCTGGTGGTGGCTGTGGTCTCTCCTATCCATGTGTCCTTTCTGGCCCGGAGCCCCTCACAGCCCTGTGCCCAGAGAGGACCCAGGCAGCGCTTGTTATGCAAACAAACCATTTAAGCTTGCTTGGGGCTGGGGGCCTGTTTGAAGCAGTTCCTAAGTAGAAGGCCATGGGAGCCTGGATGTGGAGGATGGAGCACCAGTTTGGGAGTTGGCAGGTCTGACTCCTGTCCTTGGCTCTGTCCCTTACCTACCACGTGACTGTGAGCAAGTGATTTCCCCTCCCACGCCCCAGTGCTTCCATTTGTGGGGGCATAATAAAATGAGTTTTATAGTGTGTTGTTGTTGTTTTTGAGAGGATACATGACGTGATTATGAGAGCACCTTGTCCAGTCTCTGACTGCTCATTGCACGCTCATTAAATCTTACCATTGTTTACACCAAAAAAAAAAAAAAGGAAGAAAGAAAGAAAACCACTCCAATTAAAAAGCAGGCAGAGGACCTGAATAAAAATTTTCCTGAAGAGGACATGCAGATGGCCAACAGACACATGAAAAGATGCTTCACATCACTAATTATCAGGGAAATGCAAATCAAAACCACCATGAGATATCGCCTCACCCCACTCAGAATGGCTAGTATCAAAAAGACAAGAAATAGCAAGTTGGCAACGATGTGGAGAAAGGGGGCCCCTCGTGCACCATTGGTGGGAATGTAAATTGGTGCCGCCACTGTGGAAAATAGTGTGGGGTTTCCTCAAAAAGTTAAAGATAGACATACAATATGATTCAGTATTTCCACTACTGGATATTTACCCAAAGAAAATGAAAACATTAATTTGAAAAGATACACGCACCCCTGTGTTCATAGCAGCATGATTTACAACAGCCAAGCTATGGAAGCAACCCAGGTGTCCATCAATAGATGAATGGGTAAAGATCTGGTATAAATACAATGGAATATTACTCAGCCATAAAAAAGGAATAAGATCTTGCTGATCGAAACAACATGTATTAAGTCAGTCAGAGGAAGACAAATATCCATCCTATGTTTTCACTTCTGTGTGGAACAAAAAACCCAAAACAGATGAACAAACAAAAAATAGAAACAGACTCATAAATACATAGAACAAACTGGTAATTGCCATAGGGCGGGGGTTGGTGAGAGGGATTAAGAGGGAAACCTGAGGGAAATCAGATTAAGAATTATTTGAGAGACAAAAACCTATAATAAAGGGGATTAAGACATATAAACTTCCAGTTGTAAAATAAATCACGGAGATGAAAAGTATAGCGGAGGAAATACAGTCAGTAATATTGTAATACTGTATGGTGATAGATACACTAACCTCGAGGAGCAATGAATAATATATACACTTGCTGAATCATTATATTGTTCACCTGAAACTAATATAACATTGTATGTCAACTCTACTTCACTGATAAAATTAAAAAAAAAAGTTTCCCTTTGTTTACTTTTGATCTGGAAAGTGAAACTTATGTTAGCTCTCCACCCATGTACTTCTGGTCTCTTCTACTGGGACATACGAGTCCCCTATCCCCCCGAGAGGGCTGAGTCCATTTTCTATGTTGGAGGACAGAATGATCCAGCTCCGGGTGGACATGGGTTCTTAATGTCTTAAGTTGGGAGGACTGAAAACTGAGAAAGTTGGCTTTATCAACTCCTCTCCTCTTTCTGATTTCCATACACATATATGCGTATATACCTACATATACGCATGTACATGCATGCATGCATATCAGCCTGGATCCTTGTGGACCAAGTATAATAGGAAGGGTGCAGAAGGACATCAGACATTTGAGTGGATGAGCAGACACTGGGGAACAGATTGTGTTGGTCTGCACGTTGCCTCCTACAATGCAAAATTATATCATCAGCGTCTTATGGAAACTGTGAGGAGGGAGATCCCGAGAAATTTCCTGCGCGCAGGGGCTAATAAATGGAAACACATTGTACAGCTGTCATTACTGCCGTTTAAGTTGTGTGAAGTGTCATTGCTGGTCTCCTTAATATGCAGCGTGTGTTGCAGGTAAACTAGCAATATTAAGAAGCAGTTTCTTAGGTTCCTGTAAAAGCTGGGTTCTCCTACTCCCGTTTTCCCGTCTGGTGGTAGGCTGCCCCATCCCACATCCTCACCCAACGGGTCTGTCGTATTGGCACGTCTCAAGGAAGCGATTTCTAAATCCAAAGGTATGGAGCCGTGAGAGGGAATTTGACATATTATCTTAGCGGCAGTGTGGGAGATGAGATGTGTTTGTTCCGAGAGCCCATGTGGGGCCCCTTCTCAGATCAGGGAGGAGGCCGCAGTCTAGATGTTCAAGTGCATGCCCGGCTTTCAATTGATGCTGCCTGTCATGGAGAAATGGGATCACCCCTGCATTCCCTGGGAGGCTCATGCAGTTACACTTGGACCCTCCCATCCGCCCGGAAGATCTGTCATCTGGCCCTGGCAGGAAGGAGAGCTCGGAGTGGGCAAGGTGGGGGTGGGGACCCGGGCCGTTCTGGGTCCCCAGGAAGGCAGCTGCCGACGGACAGCATGTGGACGTTAAGTGGGGGGGGAGACACGAATTACTCGGGTCCCCTCCCCTCTCTCCTCGCCTGGTCCCTCTCTCTCTTCCTCCGCGTTGGAGATGCAGCAGGGAAAGAGTGACGCTCGGAGGACGCTTGGGTGGCCCGAGGCTTCCACCTTCTTTTGACTCCGCCCCAAGATGCAGCGTCTCCACTTGGCTGTCGAAATCATGTGAACACAAGGCTTAGCTGTGGCTTGTCCTGGAACCAGCTCACTCCGCGCACAGCCAGGAGTCCAGGGAAGTTCTGGGGCACGTTGTGCCCGTTACCTTGCAGTTCTGAGCCATCTGACTCGTGGGAGACGCGTTGCCAGTGTTTGCTCTTTCTCAGGTGGAGTCTGGGACCGTCCGCGACAGTTGCCACTTCTGGCCTTGGGGGGGCGGGGAGGGGGAGAGGGGACAGTTGGGACCTTCCAGTCGTCTTTTCCATTCTGAGTCTTGTCATTCACCTGAGTGTCTAACATGCTAACTTTTGTGCCCTCTTCCACCCACCCCCCAGAAAAGTTCTGTGATTTAAGAGGTGGGTTAAAAAAAAAAAATTCATTTTCTCTGTCCTGGGACTATTTCGAGCTTTGGATGCACTTGGGTACATTAGGAATCCCTAAGTGGGGTGGGGGTGTGGGGGTTGATTCTGGCATTGCCCAAAAGTATTCGATCACAGAATTCTTTTCTTTTTGTTACATCTTGTGGATCGACACTGCCAAAAGTCCGACTCCCAAAGACTTTCTTGCGTTGTCCCTTCAGGATAAGATACTCCTCACCTGTGCCCACGAGCCCGTGCTCAAGTCCTGTGCTCATGGCAGTTTGCCTGCATGGGTGTGAGCTGCAGCAAGCGAGCTGACCGCTTTTAGGACAAACTGAGGCATGACATCCTGAGTGCCTACTCTACACTGGGTAATTCGCTCGCTGTCTTGTGTAGACCTCACAACAACCCCACCACGTAGATAGGCCTTATTATCCCATTTCACAGATGCCCCCACTGGTGGACCAAGGGGTAAGCTAAGTTACCCAAAGCCCTAAAGCTAATAAACGGCAGAGCCAGCCTTCAGCAGAAACATTAGGAAGAGTCCATGGAGCATAATGAAGCCGTACTTAGCCTCAGTTGTCACTGGTGTGTGACCGGGGAGCAGGGCTCTGGGATAGGGCCATTCTCAGGCTGTTTGTGCGGATGATTGGAGACATCCTCCTGCCGCCACGGCTGGGCACTTGCATCCTTTGGCCACCTGAACGCATTTTAAAATGCAGGACTCGGTTCACATACGTACAAGTTCAGCATATATCCACCCAACTTCTAATGACATAACCGTGTGAGTTCATTTTACCCAGTTTCTCTTGCCGGAATGAGCAGATTCTCTCCAATTTGTGGGAAGGGGGAGAAGATTCTGAAAGCCAAGCACCCAACTCTACAGCCCCGGTGGAAAACTGTAATCACAGCAAGTTCGTCATCTGCAGTCAGCTTGGATCACTTAAATTGGTTTCCGAGAGGGCTTAAGGTTTATGAGAACCATTCAGCAGAGCTAAGCTGGTATTAATAAGTGCCTTGTGCCCACAGACAACATTGTAGATCAATACAATATATGCTTCAAATTCATGTGATAAATGAGTACCATTATGACCTAATTACCTAGACTCATATTTTGAATGGATAAATAATAATTCCACCCCATAATCCTAGACCACTTCTTGAAAAATGCTGTTAATGCCACTCTTCCCTGCTGTACAGATGAAGGCACATGGAGAGCAGAATGACCATTTACATATTTATTTGCTCCACTGATGGGTAAACTGTTTGTCTGTATTCACAGACTTCTCTAGCTCAGCTAGGCTCATTATTTTTTAAGTTTAAATAACATTAGAATGTTCGCCCTAAAGCAAAAAAGAAGCCAGCCTATCTCTGGAGGGTGGAATTTACTGGGCGTAAGGAACTTGGGGGGCTGCCCCCTCACCCTTTAGTCTGTTGTGTTTGAGCAGCATCGGCCTGAGTACTTGACTGAAGGTGATGGCATTGGCTCCAAGCCTGGCAGTGACCCAGCTGGCTGCCCATTGCAACAGGACCATTGCCTTGAGGACAAGAGGCTGGGCTCTGGAGCCACAGAGACCTGGGTTCAGATCCTGGCTCTTAGCTTTCTTAATCTTTCTGAAAAGCAAGTGAATGAGGATCATCATAGTACCTACTTCTTTGGGAGCCTGGAAGGATTGGTGAGAGAATGTGTTAAGTGCCTAGCACAGTGCCTGACACATGCGGCAGGACTAGATCAACGTTAGTTTTCATCGATGGTTTTTTCTTGGCCTCCGGTACATCTTCTATACAGTGAAGTGATCAGACCATATCATGGGTTCCCAAAATGGGGCCCTCAGATTCCCAGGGTTCCATGGACATATCAATGGGGGTAGTCCACCTGGCATTTTTAGTCTGAATTAGAAACGCATGATTTTTTTTTTTTTCTCTTGGCTGGACTCTTGTCAGCCTCCTAGCAACGCCTGTCGTCTGATCAGAGGCTTGGATGGGCAGTTACATTTGCTCATGGTAATCAAAAATGGGAATCAGATGAATTAGGGCTGGATGCATTGTGCTGATAGCCGTTACAGCAGGATTGCCCCCTTACGTCTTACCTTGAACAGTGGCTGTGGCTCAGAAGATGGCAGCCGTTCGGACAGGTGGTCCTTGCGGGTGGGGTGGGGACTGGGCGATAAAGACGAGTCAGTGCTGGTGGGAGGTTGGGAACCCGTGGTCTGAGTGGTGCTTTCCACTGAGCCTTCTCTGAGTCGGTGAGTCCAGACAGTTACCCTCTGACCTCAGGTCATTACTTTTACTAGAAATCATGGCCGTGTGTACCTTTTGCACACCCTGCCTGTCCTGTGCTCTCCCGCCCATTATCCCCCAGCTTGCGGCCTTGGCTTGAGCCGAATAAATGTCCTTAGAACCTCAGGAAAACGCTACACTCATATCTTCTCCCTGCCCTAGAAGGCCCTTCTCTGTCGCGTGCCCTAACACAGGGTTCCCCAACCTCCAGACCCCTGACCCTTGGGGTGGCTAATTCTTCCTCGGGAATGGTTGTCCTGTGCACTGTAGGACGTCTAGCAGTATCCCCAACCTCTACTACTAGGTGCCGGCACCAACCCCATCCTCAGGTTGTGACAACCAGAAATGTCTCTAAGACATTGCCAAGCGTCCCTGAGGTGCCAGACCCAGTTAGCATTTCACCTTTTCCACAAAGACTTCATTTCCAGCCCGCAGAATTCACCAGTGAGTTCTAGATGATCCTAGCTTTAGTCTGTGCGTGTCTTCATTTTGTGTCCCCTCCAGGATCTGGTCCACATCTTAACTTCATATCTCCAACAGAGCCTCACCTTGTGTGATAATGTTGATATTTTTTACAAGGACCTCATGGCTTGCCCTTGGTTACCATGAATTGAGTGCCTGATATTTTCCAACCACTTCTCGTTTATTTTCTCCCCAATTCTTACAACAACCGACATTTTTACTGGGAGGGTATCTGAGGCTCAGAGACCGTAGGTCACTTACTGGTAGTCACACAGCTGATGAACGGAAGCCTGTGCCCGTTGCACTAAACTATGACCTCACCAGTTGAGGGCGGTCAGGGGTTCAGAGATTCTCTGCGACCGGTGTTTAAATTGTCTCGAGGAGATGAGAGTGAAGGGAGGCTGGGAGTGCCCTTTGTGAATGGATGTTGAAGAACTATGCAGAAAGAACAGGTGAGAACCTCTCATCCCCTTTGTGAATGGATGTTGAAGAACTATGCAGAAAGAGCAGGTGAGAACCTCTCATCCCCTTTGTGAATGGATGTTGAAGAACTATGCAGAAAGAGCAGGTGAGAACCTCTCGTCCTCCCCAAAGCCTTGGCCGCAGGAAGCCAGAGAGAGCGACAGCATGCTCTCTAATTGTAGAGTTGGGCCCTGGGTCATTATTGGTGCTGCAGCCCTGAAGGCTATGTCAGGAATGGGGTCAGCCTGACGTCCCTGGAAATGCCCTGGGAAGTGGCAGATCTCTTACTGGGCTAAGCGCCATGCCAGGGAAAAGTAAACATTCCCTCTGGCAGCCGTGAAAAGTCAGTAATGATGAGCAAGAGAAGAGGAGTGATATGTTTTGCCTTGGAAAGCTGTGTCTGTTACCTCTGAATGTGGCTTACTTCAAAGGCAGTTCACAGAAGAGGAAATTCAGGGACCCGTAAGCCTAGGAGAAGATGCTCAGGCATTGCAGTAGACAGGGCAAAGCAGATCCGAACAGCGAGGGTCCTTTGTCACCCTGGAGTAAATCTTGCCGTGTTTCCGAAGGGATGTGATTAAGGATTTTCTTGTCATCGTTGTTTCTCATGATGAAAAAATTCAAACAGTCTAAATGTCCATCTGTAGAGGATTCGATAAATCCTATGGTGGAATATCATGCAGCTCTTGAGTTTTAAAAAAGAGCAAGGTGTTGATCGATAATGTAATAATACAACCCGTGTGCACTTTAAAAAACAGAGGTAAACCAGTGCTGTCTATTGACTAGAGATGTAAGTGTGTATGCGAAAGTATTTAGAAAAGGACTTTGAAGTTGCAAAACAGATTCAAGAAATTGATGACCTGGAGTCAGCAGGGGTGGGCAGACAGAGCGATTGAGAAAGGCTGGAAAAAAGAGACCTTTGGATCTTTTTTTTAATAAATGGAAAGTGACAAATGCTGGCGAATTTTAATTCCGGGTACTGTTGAATGTAAATACACACACATATTTATTTTTAAATTTTTTTGTGTGTATATTTTTTCTTTTGAAAAAAGTGTTTGTATTTAAATAAGGAGTGTTCTTTCATATGGAAAGAGCTGGTACAATCAACATATTTGAAAGGAGAAGCAAAGAGGTCCTGATCTGGAGGGAAGGGCAGAGGGTGAGTGTGCCCCAGTGAATCCAGGATTCCATTTCCCATCCAAGGCCAAAGCTTCCCAGAAAACATATAAACGAGCTGCACATTGGACCTTTGGCCATCGTCTTCCCTTTCAAATATCTGGTCTCCGTGGAAGGACCAGGAGGGAAGGCCAGAATGAAAACAAAAGGGAACAAAAACAAAACACAACCCTCAGGAGCAACAAAAGACCCAAATCCTTTGTATATTCTTTTAAAAAGTCTCCACCCCAAATGGGGATATACGTGTTACCAGCCCTGCCTCTCAAGCTGGGCTGTCCTGAGGATCTGATGGTGTGAATAGATGTGAAAATGTTCCCTCAACTAGGATGCAAAGCGAAGGTAGGGCAGTGTTTATTTAATAAGAGTAATCACCTATCGGGCTTTTCTTTGGTCCTTGGCTAAGTGGCAGTTTGTAGCTTTTGGAGGCCTGGGAGGATTGGCAGTGATTTATACTCTCCATACCTTGAAGTTCATGTTCGTTTGTTTTGTAAAAACTCCCCAGAGCACACCGCCAAGATAAAAGTAAAGAGACAGCAGGGCTGGGATTTGTATGTGTGTCCTGGAAGGCTGGGGGAGGATGTGGGAGAACCGATGCTTCCCTCCAGGAAAACGGAGACCGCTGTGCTGAGGTCCAGGGCTTCTCGCTCCCCAGCGGTCACATGCTCCGGAACAGAGCCGGTAGATGTCGTCAGCACACGCTTTTGCTGGGCCTGCCATATATGCAGGGCCCAGAGTTCAAGGGAAAGGGGAGCTTGGGGGGCGTGGGGGGTAGGGAGTGGGTCAATAAAGGGAGCAGGGATGGTGGAGGAGGGGATGTTGGCTAACCAATATAGATGAAGGGCAGGGTGTTCAGAGAGTGGTTTCTATGACAACACGTGGTATCCCAGCCAGAGGAGACAGGCCTGGTCTGCACAGAGCTCCTCCCCTTACCTGAAAAGGTAGCCAGCTGGAGCCTGCAGGGCCATGGGAAGTCGGCAGGGCCATGGGAGGAACTGGGCGGAAGGCAGGCTAAGACTCAAAGCATAGCTTCATCTGCATTTCTGAGGGCAGTAAATTCTCATTGAAGCTGCAGTATTGATTTGCTCTGTGAAATTGCAGCATCAGTGATTTTTTTTTTTTTTTTTTTTTTTAGCCATACAATTGGGACCTTTCCTTGAATCTCAGGATGTGCAGGAGCTAATTTGTTCCATTTTCTGAGAAAAATAAATCTCTGTTGCTTGCTCCCAGCCCTCCTTCTTTCTTCACTGTATGGGGAAGCCATCCCACCATGTTCGGGGTTGAGGGGGGTGGTTCTGAGCAGACAGCGTCCCACATGCAGCAGAGCGGCCCTGAACTCAGGAACACCCTGAGCCTCTCTCTGCTGTTTGTCCTCGGATGAAAGGGCGGGCTGCCATCTACACCTCATTCAGACGCCCCCGCTGGATCTGTTAAGTGAGCTCCAGATGAGCTCGATGCAAGAAAATCCATCTGTCTGTCTGCGCGGCTCTGTAATTCTGCTGTCTGTAATTGTAATCGTGTTCAGTTGAATAGCTACTCCTCAAGTCTTGAGGTGGAAATCTTAATAGCACAACTTGTTCACCTGCCTCCTTTAAATGTGGCTTATCATTAACTTGTAACGCTGACTACACGGCCTTCTGTCAAAGCTGATGGGGACTCGTTTACTTGACGGCGGTACACATGGACCCCGCTGTCTGGTTCCCGCCCCCTCGTTACACTTGGGGTCATATGTACAAATGTCTCCAGGAGGCTGAGCAGGTGGGCAGTGGTATGGCCGACCAGGTAGGACCCAGGCCCATGGGACAGCACACACTCCCTGAAAGGCAAGCCCCAACTCCGTTCCAGCCAGGCACTGCTGTGGGGGAGAGCACTTGCTCTGTGTGTCGTTGCTTCTTCCGGTTTATCAAAAGGACTCAGAGGTTGGAATTTTTCTGTAAGGCTCTTGATTTTTAAAGCCTGAGAATGGAAATTCAAAGTCTTTTCAACACATGGTACAATCACATAAAAACCCAGCCCCCAGGCCCATGTAACTGCAGGCAGGGAAGGCCAAATGACGCCAGGGGCATCTGAATACCACTCAAAATGGAGCCGAATTTGTGCAAGCTTTCCATTAATACACATTAATACATTAATTTAATAAATAAAAATTATTTATTAAGCACCTCCCATGTGGTGGGTACCGGGCTAAGTGCTTGACATTGCAGATTCATACCCAGCAGTGAGGTGGGTAGGATTACAGAGGGGGAAACTGAGTCTCAGCTTGGGGAAGCAGTTTGCTTCGAAGCACAGGAGTGGCTGAAACCTGTACCCGAACCCTGCCCTCTTGCAGAGCCTGTGCCCGGCCACCACACCCTGCCTCTTGCAGCCTCGCTTCCTCTGTCTGAAAGTCACAAAGCATCCCCTGGCCTGAAAGAGAAATCGCAAGTTTATTTTTGTTTTGTTTTGGTTTTTTGTTTTTTTTTTTTTCAATAGACCCTGCACCCAATGTGGGGCTTGAACTAACGAGTCGCATGTTCTACTAACTGAGCCAGCTGGGAGCACCGCCCCCCACAACTCACCTGAAAGAAAACCAAGCCTGGGGGCCCCCACCCTACCCCACTGGTAGCCTGTGGTTCTAAAGGAGAAACCACCAGAGGCTGGAACATCTAGCGAATGTGGCTTTAACCACTTCACCTTACCACTGGGCTTGGCGGACCTTCTGCAGAAGATGAATTTGCCGGACGTCTTGGCTGTTATCGTTAGCCCAGAAATAATCTGGTAGCTGGGAATGATGGGGTAGAACAGTCTGGTAGCTGGGAATGATGCCTTTTGCCGCTTCCTGTTTGAGTCCAGAGGGGATACCACTGGCAAAGGAGAAATGGGCATAAAGACTGTGTGTTCCAGCCTCCGGAAGAGCCTTGCTTGGCTTGGGCTGCCATAACACAATACCTGGGTTGCAAGGCTCAAGAATAGAAATTTACATTTGCACAGTTCTGGAGATGAGACATCCAAGATCACAGTCAGGTTTCTCCTGAGGCCTCTCTCCTTGGCTTAGAGACGGCCACCTTCTCTCTGTGTCCTCACATGGTCTTCCTTCCGTGTGTATGCGTCAGATGTCTCTCTTTTCCTGTGTGTCCAAATTTCCTCTTTTTGTAAGGACACCAGTCAGAAGGGCTTAGGGCCCAGCTAAAGACTTCATTTTAATGTGACCACCCCTTAAAGACCTTAGTCTCCAGATATGGTTACATTCCGAGGTGCTGGGGGTTAGGACTTCCAACATGTGGATTTGGGGGTGGGGGTGGGGACACAATTCAGTCCATAGCAACTAAATAAATAGCCAAATGAATAGGAGCTGGTAAGAAACACCAAGGGACCCAAATTCATGTTCAGACTCAGCTGCCAGGTCAATTTCTTGATCACCCTCTAGCTGCTTATTTGTATAAATGTCTCCAGTGCTCTCACCTCCCCAAATTATTTTGAAGATCAAGTGTCTGGTGAGTAAGAACCATAATGTGGTAGGGGGTTTTGCTGTTAGCAAATCATCGGTGGTAAGATGACAAATTGCTTGTGCATTTTTAATAATGTTTTCTCTCTTGATAAAAGTAACAATCCACACCCACTGTCCAGCTCTTCAGCATCACTGTAATAGTTCTGTAAGCTGCTTCTGCTTGTCATAGTGTATTGGTTTCCTAGGGCTGCCATAAGTAACTACAAACTCGGGAGCTTAAAATAAGGATGTATTCTTACAAAAAATTAAAAAAAAAAAATAAGGATGTATTCTTGCGCAGAAGTCCAAAGTCAAAGTGTCGCCAGGATCGGTTGCTTCCAGAGGCCATGAGGGAGAATTTGTTCCATGCCTGTCTCCTAGCTTCCGGTGGCTTCCAGCCGTCTTTGGCATTGCTTAGCTTGTAGACACATCACTCTTCGCTTCCATCTTTATCTGCCCTTCTTCCCTACATGTCTCTGTGCCTCACATCTCCACGTCCCTACTCTCACAGGGGCTCCCATCATTGCACGAGGGCCCACCCTAAATCCAGGCCTTCAGTCGATTACATCTGCAAAGACCCTCCTTCCAAATAAGGTCGCATTCACAGTGACCAGGGGTTAGGACTTGGACATATCTTTTGGGGGACACAATTCAGCTCATTACACATAGTTATCATGGGCATTTTCTTAAGTCATTAAAAATTCCTAACACAATACATATGTTCCATATATCCCATCATAAGGTTGTGGTCTAATTTATTTAAAACTGCAGTTTATTTCATGCCAGGCTCCTGGGACTCTGACCTCTCCCAGCCCTGCAGAGCGGTACCCAGCTTCCCAAGTGCCCTGTGGTGTGCAAGCGTGAGCTGCCAGTGTCAGTCCCTAGGTACCCATTCTTTTACTTCTTTCCCTTGTCTTCCCCATTAATATTTTATTTTTTTTCCTCTTCTGTAAGTGTTACGAGCTGGTATAGGAATTCTAGAAAACACAGAAAAGCAAAAAGAAAATAAATTGGGGAACCAGTGATGACAAACGTGCCCTGAGTCTCGCACCCCTGTGTGGTTGTTTGAACTCCTCCCCCATCATTCCAGGGGTTTACAAAGAAAGGTGTGTGTGTGGATGCTTTGCCCCCCCGTCCTGATGCACTTGCCCTGTATTTCCTCTCTGCGTTTCTTTGCTGACTCTGGGGGCATCACCATTCATTTAGCGGCAGATCCAGTCTTTCTGTTCCTTAGCGGGGACTTTGCGACCTGTATTATTTTTCTCTCGCTGCCTACTTTGGGGAAATCCTTCTGATAGTTCTATTTACTGGTGGGACCAGAGGGAAGGCGTGAGTCTGATAGCAGTTCTGATGAGAAGCGTGTGGAAGCGAAGGGGTTGGTGGTCTAAGTGGAGGTCCGAGAGATGGCCAAGAGAGGAGGGCAACAGGGCCATGTTAGGGTTTTCCGGTCTCTTGGACTCTGGGTCCTGGTGACCCTGGGCGCTTGCACCAGTGGGGGAGCTGCTTTGGGATGACTCCACCCCAGCAGGTCTCCCAAACCTTATCTTCCAGGTTCTGAGGGACATGGAGAACTCAGTTGTCTTCTGCTGCCCACACATCACCACCAGCCCTGTGGAGAATGGGTCCCCCTGGCTCAAGTAGGCAGACAGTGTTGGTAATGAACTGAAATAGCATTTTATCTTGAAGCTTTTGTGATAGATTGTGGTGGTCGGTGCTCTTGAAAGGGCAGCTGAAGTCAGCAAAATGGACCCTCATTTATCCCTCCACTTAGCCATCCCTTCAGCTAGCATCGTTGGCACCTCCCGTGAACTGTTCCCCATGTTGTGCACTGGGATTGTAAAGAGAAATAAGATGTGGGCCCTCAGGAAACTCAGAGCCTAAAAAGAGGAACAGACCAAGGCCAACTGGGGAGTTCTGTTAAATACCAGTGTGGTAGATAAGGGGAGTATTTAACCGCCTTTGGGGGGCCAGGGAGGGTGGGCTTTCTGCAGGCTTCTTGGCAGTAAGCAGGCATTCAGGATTGGGTAGAGAGAAGACACAATGTCAACAGACTCTGTACAGAAGTAAGAAGATGGAGTCTCAAACCAAATCTCAAACCAAATAAGAGAATGGAAAGAGCCTGGAGAAGCAAATGCAAAAACTGCTATATAAAATTAAGTTGGCAGAAAGCGAGAGGAAAGTATCAGCATGTGGTAAACAGAAAGGAAAGGACAGAATGACCAAATTTGGAAGGCCCTAAGAAGACAAAGGATTCCAGAGACACCACCTTGGGCTGAGTCACCGACCTTGCCTAGCAATATCCGTGGGCTGGTGAGAGAGGTGGGCGAGAGGGAGTTTGAGTGTGACCCCGGCTCCTGTTTACTTCTCGTTAAAAATGTCAGAGCTGCGTGTCTGCTTCCGTGCTGGTGCTCAGGGGTCCGTGCCTTGCAGCACGACCCTGTCCTGCCTCGCTCATCTCAGACCGTCACAGGGAAGAAAGCCATTGCCTGGGACTCAGCCACTGGGGGTGAGGGCATGACCGCGGGGCCAGGGGTGCCAAGGCAGCTGCCATCCTTGCGGAGAGCAGGGGTTCTGAGGGGAGCCCCGCACCTGTCTCGCCCCGACCCCCGCATCGCTGAGTGAGAAGGTAAGGCCCTGCTTCATTTTCACAGTGTTGCTTTTCTGTACATTAGGCCTGATGTGGGGGTAGGTGATGGAGTTGGGGAGTGCAGTAGGGGAGGCAGAAAGAGTGGGGGATCCTTTTCCATTCCCAGAAACTGCTTTTTTGAATTTACCACCAGGGCTGCAGGGAGGGGTCATTTACCTGGAAACTGTGTGGTGTCACATTCTCCAGGGAAGAGTTATGCCACCTCCTAGTGGCCATGTCTGTCTTAGACACCCCCTATCCCAGGACTGAGAACAGTATTTGTTGAATGAATGAGGTGTTAACTGGGTCCTTTTAAAAAATCCCCTGTTGGAGCTGAATGCCCATGTGTCCTGCCTTCACAGTAGCTTCCTCATGGGGCTCCTGGCCCTCGTCCTCCCTACATCCAGTCCCCCTGACTCCAGCCCGGTCCTCATGATCTTGCTTTCTGTGCCAACTGTATAAAGCCGAGCTTCTTGCTCGATAGCGAAGATTCTCCAGATCTGTGCTGTTCACCGTTGCCTGTAGGTATGCCTTGGTTTTCTACCTTTGGCTCATGCTTTTCCCTCTTCCTGGAATACCCTTCCAGATGCAGCCAGGCAAAAGATCTCCAGTTGTGCCAGTTCTCATTCAGATGTCTCCTTTGAGTGAACCGTAATCACACCTGGGAATGACTTCTGAATTCCGTCATGGCTCAGACAAATTAGTGCTCTCCTGGGGTATGGACTCACAGTAACACCACTGACAGTAGGGGCCACTGTTCGTGTCAGCTACAGGACAGAGGCACTGTTGGTCACGCTGCCAAGCCCTTTAACCCAGGCCATCTCAGCACTGGAACATGGATGCTGTTACCTCCATTTTACAGACGAGAAAACTGAGACCATACAAATTAGGTTTCTTGCCTAGAGCTACATAGTAGGTGATGGGGCTGGACAGTAATGAACTCAGATCTGTTTCCAAAGCCCGTGTTCTTTCCATGACGGTCAATTACCCTTCTCATAGATGCCGAACCCTGTGTGAGGTCAGGGTCCTACATCTGATTCCTTTGTAATCTGTCCTCTCTTCCTTTGAGCTTAATAAATGTTCATTGGCCAGAACTGTTCATCCTGTTGAGTACCACTTACACAGTCGTGGAGACTCGGGCATTATTAGCATGGGTTCAAATGAATAGATTAGGCTTTAAAATCAATAAATAGAGCTGAAAGAAGCAAAATACACAATTCCTCTCCTGCAAAGCCCAGGACACTTTAAGTCTGTTATCTTATCCCTTGGTAGCATTACAAGGAAAGTCTGGATCATAAACTAAGGGACTGGGGGTGCTAAGAGTTTCTTAGACTTGACTCCCAACTCCTGCAGCTGGGTGACTCTGGGGAGTTGACCCCAGAGTGACCAACGTCTGCAGTGTCATCTGTGGACCTCTCTTCCCAAGCTAGCCCATCAAACTCCCCATTGCTGAGTGAACTACAAACTGGCAAAACCAAGGAATGCTGACTTTCCAGACACCCCTGAAGGAACTCAAACCATCTCAGAGGCTCACTGGGCCTAATGTGTTTGCATAGACAGTGTGGTTTATGCTGGACACCTGCTTTCCTTCTGGGAGCCTGGAACTGTGGCACGTGCTAGACAGAGGATGCCTACATGACCAGCCCCAGTAAAAACCCTAGGCAGAGGGCCGCTAATGAGCTTCCCCGATGAACAATATTTCCCATGTGTTGTTACAACTCATTGCTAGGGGAATTTAAATATATCCTGTTGCCTCCACTGGACAGGACTCTTGAGGGGCGCCTGGGTGGCTCAGCCAGTTAAGCATCTGCCTTCAGCTCAGGTCATGATCCCAGGATCCTGGGATCCAGCCCCAAGTTGGGTGGGCTCCCTGCTCAGCAGAGAGCCTGCTTCTCCCTCTGCCCCTCCTTCCCACTCGTGCACTTGCTCGCTCTCTCAAATAAATAAAATATTTAAAAAAAAAGAGAGAGAGGACTCTTGAAAGCTTGCATCTGGTTTCCCCCGGACTTTGCCCCATGGCCCTTTCCCATTGCTCATTTTGCTTTCTGCCCTGTAATAAACAGTAACTGTGAATACAGCTAAATGCTGAGTCCTGCAAGTTTTCCTAGTGAACCGTCACACCCAGGGGTGGTCTGGGGGATCCCTAACTCAGGGAGAAAGGAGTTCTAAGTGCAGGGCACCATCAGACAGTCTTTTCTTCTCTTAAGGGAAACGTGAATGAAGACTTTGAAGTCCTGCTCCCTGGCTCCAGTCCCTACTCGGTCATTTACTGTGTGTTTGGGGCAAGTTATTTCCCTGCTCTGAGCCTCCAGGTCCCCAACAAAGGGGATATTCATACCTGAGGATTCAGTGAGATGCCAGGTCTAGAGGAGATGCTTGACCAGTGTGAGCTGTGTGAGTGCTCTGTGTTGTCCATGCTGTGTCCCTACTTCTGAGAACGGGGTTCCCCAGCAAGGAGACAACCCACAGTAAATACGTGTTGAATTTATACTCCAAGAGTAGATACATGCCACCTCCCATTGCCGTGGGAACCGCATGGGTCCAGGTGGAACCAGAGGAGTGAGATGTGTAAATTTCGTGTAGGTTTCTGTGTGACCACTGGCTACCCTCTGGTTGTTGTGGGAGAGAACCTTGAACTGAATGCCTTGGCGGATATCTCCACTTCACCCAGACCTCCTGCCCTGTCTGCTGGCTCATCCACCCAGACTTACCAGTGAGCCTCCTTCTCCCCCCAGGGGGCACCGAGGCTTCCCTCTGGATTACCTTGGTTTGTCTATTTCTGGGTCAGCCTGTAAAGTTGTTGTACATGTAGACCCAGTTACCAGGTACGTGATCTAATTAGCCAGTCTCTCATTTTGAATGGCTAAGTGGAACATGTCGTCACAATCCCAGTGACCCATTTCCCAAATGCTCTCTTTCTGCTGTTTTTCTTCTCTGCTTCTTGAACAAAGGAGAAGGGAGGGCAACACCATTTGCATATTTGTTTGCTCCAGTGGTGGGCAGCCATTTACCCTCCCAGCCTTGGGGAGTTTCTCTGGCTTGCTTTCTTGCTAATGTTTCTTTTACAAGATAAGTAACGTGGAGGTGTCATCAAAGACTTACAAGAGGCTGGGCAGCCGTGGGGAGCCGTGGGGAGGTGGGATTTAAGGCCTCCCCGGCAGCACAAGGACACGGCTCCTCTTGAAATTTTGTTTTTTAAAGATTTTATTTATTTATTTGAGAGAGCGAGAATGAGCACATGAGAGGGGGGAGGGTCAGAGGGAGAAGCAGACTCCCCGCTGAGCAGGGAGCCAGATGCGGGACTCGATCCCGGGACTCCAGGATCATGACCTGAGCGGAAGGCAGTTGCTTAACCAACTGAGCCACCCAGGCGCCCTCCTCTTGAATTTTTAAACATTGGTTGGAGTTGCATCCTCAGGAGGAGATGAGCAGGAGGGCAGCCAGAGAAGGGGGGAGGAACTCAGTCTGAGGGTCAGGAACCCCGGGTTCTGGTTTCATCTGCACCGCTCATTTGTCCCTGAGACTGTGCCCGTTCCTCTGCTGTAAGTGATGCATTGATCCGGAATGTTCCCTCACATTCCTGGCATTCTTTCAGGGTGTCGGTTGTCAGGTGGAGTCCCAATTTGGTCTCAGAATATCACGCCCACTGGAAGGCACACTTTAAACGCCAGGTGCAATGAAATGGGAAGAATATACTCATCTTGCTACCACCCATGTCCCCAAGCTGCAGGTGAGGCAGAATGGATAAGTGGCAACTCTCACCTTTAGTGTGCAAGAGAAGACAAGACCCCACATGGCACAGCCCAGGGACTCTCCGGCCTCTCTGATTCCTTCTGTGCCGAAGTAGCTTTCCTAAGGCCCTGCCTTTATAGCCCTAAATCTACAGCACTCTACCTGTGGTCACCTAAATGTGGGAGATACCTTGCTACTCTTAGAAATCATGCAAGAGATTTGGAGAAATCCTGCTTACAAGAAATCTGTTGAACACTGTCTAACCAGTGTGTCCTGAACTGAACTGACCAAAGAACCCACCTCTGCCCTCCTCTGCCAACCCTTTCCAGAAGCAGTGGCTGGGGTCAAGCAGGTCACCTGGTCGGGAATCTGCTGTATGTTTCACTGTCCATCCTGGTGAGGGACCCTCTGTCAGAGCATTAAAGACTCAGTGCTTGAGGGGCTGGCTCATCAGAAGAGCACGTGAGTCTTGATCTCGGGGTCATGAGTTTGAGCCCCACGTTGGGTGTAGAGATTACTAAAAATAAACCTTAAAAATAAATTTTGGTGTTTCCTCCCCCCCCCCCCCCATATTTATACGTTGAAACCGTAATCTCAATGCGATTTTGTGAGGAGGTGGGGCCTTCAGGAGGTGATTGGGTCATGAGGGTGGAGCCCTCGTGAATGGGATTAGTGCCCTTGTAAGAACAGGCCAGAGAGCCAGCTTTTTTCTCTTTTCTCTGTGTGAGGATACATGAAAATTCAGCAGTCTGCAACCCAGAAGAGGGTTCTCACCAGAACCCAGACATGCCGGCACCCTGATCTAGGACTTCCAGCCTCCAGAACCAACTTAATAGACCCGTTTCTGTTGTTCCTAAGCCATCTGGTCTATGGTACTTCATGATAGCAGCTGACTGACTAAGACACAGAGGGACATCTGTGTCCATCCAACGGTGACCTCATTTGGGACAGAATTTTCCATGACAAACAAACGGGTCACCAGCTGACCCCAAGCAGCTGCCCTGTGGCCTCCTACGGGGCGTGCCTCTCCTAGGTGCCCGCCCTGTCTTTAGGCTCAGTCTAGCTGTTTGTGTGCTTCTTCCCCTCCCTTCTTTCCTCTTCCTCATTCCGCATTCTTCTTCCTCTCTCTCCCCACCTTAGTTTGAACTCTGCTAGGAAACGGATGGCCTCTGACCTCAGGCCCACAACTCTTCCATGTCTGAACTGGTTTATTTGCCATCCTCTGGTTTCTCATTGATCAGGAATTAACTGGTGGCTGACAGGCTCCTCAGAGTAGATCGTGGCTGTCTAGGAAATCTGCTGATCTAGAAAGATTTTCAGATGTTGTTAACAGCCCACAGAGCGTGCTGTCAAGTGTTTGCTTTTTTCAGCCTGCTCTTGGCACTGGCTGCGTGTGATTCAGCCACTCTGCTCTGTGTCCTTTCGGTGACATTCATTATTTATTCAGGGTGTTTGAAGCTATGCCTCAAAATGTCATTAAGAATTCTAAATTATTTGAGTTTCTTCCTCTTTTGTTTAAAGAATTGTAATTAAAAACTCTGTTTTGAGACAACCCTGTTAAGTAGTAGCACTGTTGACTTATGCCTCTGCTTCTGAGTTCATTTTTGCTGCCTGTTTTCTCCCCAGTCTGGCTCCAGTGTTCTTTAGAACATGACCGTCTGGTGTCAAGTGACCCTGGACAGCCACTTAATGTTTTCGAGCCTGGGTTTCTTTCTCTGCAAAATGGGCGTGATAATACCTACCTTGTAGATTGGTGGTAAGGATTAAATGAGAGATGCAGAGAATGCAGAGTACTTAGGACCGTCCAAGAGTATAGTTACCTGCAGGCGAGAGAAAAACCGTACCTGCTTAGGTGATTCACAGGGGCCTGCAAATTAAACAGACAGAAGACAGGTTAGCAGGAGAAAAAATATATTAATATTTTAAACTTCATGTGCATGGGGACTTCACGGAAAAGAACTGAAAATCCAAAGAAGTGTTGAGACCCGGGAGTTTACATACCATTTTAACAGAGGATGATAAGTTGTGAAGAAGTGAACAGACAAAAGAAAAAGGTATGGGCTTTTAGGAGTGGTAAATTGTGAGAAGGTAAAAGTATGGGAAATTAATGATAAGTAAGTGTTCCTTAATAGAGGGTGTTTATACAGACTCATCTCGATGTCTTCTCTGTCTCTGCCGATAACAGTTGTTCTCTGCTTTAGTGTAAGTGTGGAGGATATCTCACAGGGGAAATGATGTCACCTCAACAGAGGGCAGTTTAGGCCCTGCTTTTTTTAGGCAGATGCGGGGGCAGGCGGAGGGCTCTTCCTATGTCTACCGTTTCTCAGTTGCCTTCTGCTCACAATAACCCTTATGCCAAAGTGGCATATTTGGGGTGGCGTATTCTCAGCCCCTTCCTATCCGTCACTTGAGGAGAAGGAAGGGTCTCTTGTTCACTCCTGCGTTGTCAGGGGTATCTGGCTTGTAGTAGATGGTCAGGAAAACGTTTACAGTTGGAAAACAGAGGAATGGACATGTCTGTAGTAAAAATCCTCTATGGGAGTCTAGCCTGGGCCCTTGGAAGTCCTGGGCCTGTCTTCCTCCCAGCTTCAAGGTGCTCTCACAGTAACTAGGAGGCCACCTGCAGGGTTCCAGGAGAAGGAACTTTGAGCTGGGGGTGGGTGGTGGGGAGGGCTGCATTCCTAGACAAGTCAGTACCTGGCCCTCCACCTCCTTAGCATTCTCAATGCTGGTTGCACACTGGAATCGCCCAGGGAGCTGTTTTTACAATGCTGATTCCAAGACCACCCCCAGAGATGGACTCTGCTGGTCTGGGATGGAGCCTTGCAGTCCCAGTGTGCAGCCCGGGTCAAAAAGCCTTGGGAGGCTTTTTTTTAATTGAGGAGAACTGAGTGGAGGTTATATGATCTCATTGAACGCTAAGCACTTGGAGGGATAAAAAAGAAGTCCTGTGGTTTCCATCTTGGTTGGGGCTTCAGGATTGAATCAGAAGCAGTTAGTTCCCTCCGGTGGGGGGGTGGGGGTGACACCATCCCCAATTTAAAAGCAGTTTGGACAGACACATGGTCACTGCACAAAGTCCAGGTGTGTTCAGCCAGCCAGCTCTGCCCAGCAGGACCCTGGGTAGGGCCAGGTGCCTCGGCAGAACATGAACCAGGTGGTTCCGGGGCCACTGGGAACAACTCCCCCCCCCCCATTTGTCATCGTCAGCATGAACCGAAGGACCTTGGATCTTCCCATGGCAGTGAACCTCACTGCAATGCATAACTTTCTGAAGACCTAGCATCTGTAAATACATGCAGATTGGGTTTTGTTTGTTTACCCACACAAAGCTTTCTCTTGGGGGGAGGTTAAGTGAGGAATAGTCTCAGCATTCATACTCTGATGTGGCATTATTTGGAAACAATGACTTATTCATCAGCCACCTCCCTCCACCTCACTCCGCCCACACAACTCTTGGAATGACAAAGGAGGAAGGTCAGTATTCATCATCTTCAGCACAATAAGGTTTCAAAGATTTTTAGCGTTTGATTGGTAATATTTTCAGAAAGCAACATAAATCACACTGGTAATTTTTTTTTTTACCATGTTAAAAAAGAGCGAGAGAGAGAGAGACAGAGAGAGAAGGCTCAATCCATTTGGGAGAGCCTATGTGTCAGTCACAGCCTCTTTGGATCTGGTTGAAAAGCTGCAAATATTTTTCTCCACACAAAGTACATTCGGGTTTTGTTGATGATGTCGTTGTTAGTACAGATCTCCTCAGGGGCTCCAAGGAACTCTGGGGGGAGGTTGGGAAATAGAGCAAGGGCTGTAATTTTCAGCCTGGAATAGAAGCAGCAATCTTAAGCAATTTAAAAAATTCTATTAAGAGCAATCTGTTGGGTCTCCTGCTGGAAAGAGAGGGCCTTGTTCAGGATACTCTGGCTAGTGCTGTAAGGGGCTGATGGGGTCTCCAGATTCTGCACAGAGTCTCCTACACCCCCAGAGCTGTCACAGAGAACCCCCACCCCTACCTTCACCCCCCTCACGCCTTTAACTGGGGACATTAATAATTTCCTGCTTGGTGGAGGATATATTACAAAAACTAGAAATGAGTTGTCCAGATAAAGCAAGACCTCTGGGGGCTGCCAGACAAACTTGGTTTTGTTGGAAAAGAAAAAATCGGGGCGGTTGACTGAAGAGTTTCCCACATTGCCTCTCAGAAGCAGTGTGTAGTGCTTTTGTTGATTTCTTAAATTTCACTTTATTTAACCATCATTTTAAAAATCCCAAGTGAGCCATGAGCCCTTGGGCAAGAGAACAGATGAATGTTGGTCAAGCCAGGGAGTTGTTTTCCAGCGAACTGCCCATGAGTTAGAGCCCAACCTGTCGAGTGGGGGTCATGATAAGGAAAGGGAGCCCTGGTCCGGAAGCAGGGTGTCCATCTCTGGAGGAAGGAGAGGGTCTCTATTTTACTCATTCCTGAGACCAGCAATGTCTGATGGGTGAGGAAGTGTCTTCCTCTCTCTGGGCTTAACTTCTTGAGCCTGCTTTAGAAGGAATCTGGATTTCTCTTGGGCAGATGCTGCCAGGTGCTGGGGACAGAAGACCCTGCCCCATGGGGGGCAGGCTGGGGCTTTAGTAGAAGGTAGCCTGTGGGTCAGTAGCTTCCAAGTTCTACTGACCCCAACCCACAATAAGAAGTAATTTTTCCATCACAATCAAGTAGAGAGGAATGCATCCTATATGCCATGGCCTGATATGTGTAATATATTCTTTCTCTTAATTTTATGCTGGCCTTGGCCCACTGTGTTAGTTTTCTACTTAATAACAAGCCACTGCAGCAGGGCATTCTATCAAGAGGAGTTCAGCACGTGAGTTCCTAGAGCTTCCTCAGCTAAACTATTTCCAGGAGCGTTGCTGTCCAGGTGCATTCCCTTTGTGTTCCATTGAATTTTAAAGAACAAGCCCCCCGCTGTTCCTCAGACATGGCAGGACTCTCTCACCCCAGGGCCTTTGCACTTGCTCTTTCTTCCAGTTAGAACATGCTTCTTCCAAACAGGCATGGGTCCATCTTCGATTCTTTGTCAGGTGTCAGCTTCTCGAAGAGTCGCCTGCCTGACTGCCCTGTTTGCAATTGCAACGCCCCTCCCACCCGCACTCCTGCTCACTCTTCCTTCCGCTTCCCATGCTCTGGGGTTCTGTGGTGGTGGTTTGGTTCCTTCCGACAAGCACTATCCTCCTCTATAATTTATTTATTATACTTACTGTCTGCCTCCCTCTGCTAGCCTGTGAGTTCAGTGAGGGCAGGAATTTTTGTTGTGTTGATGTATTTATCCCAAACAGCTGGAGAAGCACCTGTTGCGTGACGGATGCCCACCGGAGATTTTGTTGAATGCATGAAGGAACGAGCATGTGACTAAGAGTCACAGCCTCTGACTGTGACTTTCTTGAGTTGAGGAAATTAAGGAAAGGCTGAGCCCCCACTTGGATTAGCATGGCAGTGAGGAAGAACAGTGGATGAGACAAGGAGACATGTCGTGTGAGTGAGTGAAAACGCCCAGGGTAAAGTGGAGGTCAGGGACCCGGGATCCAAGCGACAAAGTTCTGTGACCTCTTCCCACAAGAAGAGCCCATCCTCGTTCTCAGGGGGCCAGGATGTGATGGGGGGCCGACCTGGCAACCTCTCCTCTTGCTCCAGGCCCGAGTCTTCCTTCTCTGCGTGTCTAGCATCTCCTCAGCAGCCAGTGCAGGGCTTTTGTTGGGACCCCCTTGAAAATGCTTGGTCCCGCTCCGCCGCGTGTGGCTCCTGGTTGATAAGACCATTGCGGGAGAATTTATAATTCTGCGGCTTTAGTGGCTGTGACTGAGGCAGATAAGCAACGGTCTGACAAAATTAAAAGCATCTCCCCTCCTGCCCCCCCCCACCTTCCCTTTTCTTGCCTGAGACACAAAGAGTAAACCTGAGTCTGTGTGGTGAATGAATATTCTGGTGAAGTGAAAACGATAAAATTCCAACTGGCCGCTCTGTGGGAAATATCGCAAGCTGCCCCGTCTTTGTTCTCAGACTCCTCCATTCTGTGTGCAGGCCAGCCGTGAGGGCCTTTGCCCACTGAAACCTCCAGGAAAATTGCACTCACAGAAAGCCAGAGTGATTTTCCAGCCAGAGATAAGGCTGGGGGGTGGGGGGGAGCACATTTCCGTTAAGCAGTGCCAGTTGGGCCAAATCCTCCTTGAAGTATTTAATTATAAGATACATGAATGCATAACCCAGCAGTTCTTTTTCCCCTTAACCTATATTTAGCCTTGCAGCAAAATAAAATAATAAAATAAAGTAAAACACTGTTCCTGGGAGTTTATCCTTCTACTAATTAGGCTCTCAGAGGTCAGTTTTTTAAATGTTTGTATCCCGTTGTTCAAGCCAGGAATTCCACTATCAGAGGAGAGGATCTTTGAATAAAATAATGCTGTCTGATGCCCTTTACGGTCATGGTTTACCTTTTTATAGTAGTTTTCAGTTTGAGAAAGTACTTTCACAGTGAAGAATCCAAGGCTGAAAATGCACTTGCGCCCTGCCCAAAGCTAAACAGTGAGTCTGTGGGAGCTTCTGGAGGCCGGATCTATGCCCTCACGGAGTGCCGGTCACCCCATCTCTCCCCGGCCAGGGCTCCCTGTCTCTGATGTCTCTCCACTGGGCAAGAAGGACGAGGCCCTGGGGTGCCCGGCACTGGGTAGGAAGTGCCTTCCCTACATTATTAGCCCGCTGACTTCTCCCAAGAATCCTGTGGAGCGGGTTTTATTACCCCCACTTTCTGGGTGGCAACATGGAAATTCAGAGTGGCTCCGTTGCAAATGGAAACCAAGCTTGGGCCTCAGAGCCCCTACAGGCTGGGTGCCACAGAAACGTCCCCAAAGGGCGGAGAAGCCATCAATATGTAGATGTCCTTACAAAGAGAAACACTAGTGAAAACAAAAACTAAACAAACCACACAGGCATAAATCCCCGCCCTTGTGGAGTCAGCCTACCTTCTAGTGATTCAGTTTGGGGATGGATGGATGGAATCCAGCCATTCGCAGAGACCAAGGCCATTTCTGTTCCAGGAATTAATAGCCAGCCCCTCTTGCTAAAGGGTTAGAACAGATGCATTTGCAGACACACATGACGTGGCTTCCGACCAGGGGAAGTTTGATTCTGCCAGTAAATTTGGTCACGGTGGCAGCACATCTCCTGACTCATAAGATGAGTGAGAACAAGAGTAAGTTCTCTTTGAGGACAGAAGCCCATGCCTTAATCAGTTTCATACACCCCGCCATACTTAATGCTTCCTGGGTGCTTACTGAATGTTTAAATAAACGAAACATGTAAATCAGTTAATGTGAGGCTCCTTGAGAAGGAATTAACATCTGTCAAGAGTTGTGCAGTTCACAGACGGAGAAATATCCAGAATAATCATCCCTAGAGAGATCTCCGAAAATCAGCAGTGAAAGAGCTCAACGAAAACCATAAATCATTCCATTACAGCCTCATACGTGTACAAGTAAGCGGTTTTGGCAACAAGATCAGTGTATAAGCTGCATTTAGCTTTGGTGTGCTAAGCAAATTTGCACCAAATATAAATTCCTGGCGTGGTATTTTTTAAGCCATCGGGTGGCGGCGGGGCGGGGGGAGGTGGCTGCTGAGAAGAAGGAGTTGGAGGAGCATCAAAGCTATTTTTGAAAGTTTAATCTACGTTTTTAGAAAGATGCATTTTGAAGAATTGGAATATCAATCACCTCCCACTGGCAGGATTCTTCATCAAGGGAGAAGTGAGGGCACATCCCATCTTCCTTGGGTCTTTTCCGATCACGTTAGTACACTGGCTTTTGTTGCCGCGGACCACGTTTGAGAAGAAACCCTTCCTTGGCGTCCCTCCCTGCCCTTCGCCTCCTTATTTACAGCCTGCGGTAGGCTTGTTGAGTGTGAAGGGAGAAGCCAGACAGAATGTTAATGCAGAGGAAGGACACGTGAGCTCTGGGCCAGGGTGCACATGGTGCACATGGGACGCCCGGTCAGCTGTGGCTCTGCTGCTTGCATTAGCTTTCACCTGCTAGACCTTGCATGCAGGGTGAATCGGAGCCTCAGCTACGAGCCCCTCCGCCGACAGCCAAGCGACAGCCCTTGAGCTCAGAGCTCCCCAAGTGAGACTACTTAATTAGCCAGGGTCCCAAGCTCGGCTTAAGGGGGTCGGGGGTTGGGGGGTTGCCAGCGAATGCTTGATTTACTGTGAGAATGCACCATTTGGTATGGAGTCTCCATTTTTAAAAAGCGTTGGCTGATATTACAGCTTCCCCCATCCCCTTCTCTTGACAGTCTTCTTTTCTGGAGTATTTCAGACGTAAGGGATAGAATGGGGTTGTCATTAGAACTGGATCCTCCCGGGGGGGTGGGGCTCAGCAGTTGTGGTATTCAGCAAGACAAATGTGGACTGGAAGCTGAGCGGCATCTTCCTCCCCAGGGAGTTATAGGTCTGCTCGCCACCTTGTCCACGTGTGTCTGTACAGGCATCTCCCGTGGTATCAGGGTAAGCTAGAGGCTAAAAGTGGGGGTAGAAAAGGCAATGCACATGCATTAGGCAGGAAGCCAGGGTGGATCAGGAAAAGATCTGGAATTATGGAAGGCTGGAGATAAGCAATTTTGGTTGGTTTCCAGCACAGGCAGTTGCCTGCTTTAATGTCTGGATAAGAACTTGCTTGTAATTGGTAGATGGATTGCTTCAATGTAAATGGAGCCTGAAAAGAATCTCTTTCCTTCCAGCAATTAAACATTCCCCCCATGGGGCGCCTGGGTGGCTCAGTCCGTTAAGCGGCTGCCTTCGGCTCAGGTCATGATCCTGGGGTCTTGGGATCAAGCCCCACATCAAGCTCCCTGCTCAGCGGAGAGCCTGTTTCTCCCTCTCCATCTGCCTGCCGCTCCCCCTGCTTGTGCTCTCTCTCTCTCTGTCAAATAAATAAATAAAACCTTTTTTAAAAAAATAAACATTCCCCCTGTGATTTCTCCACCATAGATATTCAGCAGACCCTTCCTCCTTGATGCCCAGCACAAAATGTATTGTAGCCCAGCCTGGTTTGAATTAGTTTACGGGCTCCACATTAATGAAATTTTAGCCTTGCTTGTGACAAGATAGAGGACAGTGACCAGTGTGGAAAAATGGAGTTTGGGTATCGCTGGCGTGAGATACCTACCAACCAGACGTGGGGGCTCCTTTAAGTAGTCCTGGTTTCAACAAGATTGTCAAGGCAGGCAAGCGTTCTTTCCTGGCCCTGGTACCCACCCGGTCCCTGCCATGCCCATTTGATAACCGTGCAAGTAAGTACTTAGAACAGTTTTCCAGAGAGGGATGTGTGTGGGGTGATTCTCTAGGGTTTTAGCAAATATGTTTTACCTTAAAGAAAAAGAAAAGCTGTATACTTGATATATGGATTGACAGAAGATCGTGTGTATAAGTCAATGTCTATATTGGTGGAACATGTTCAAAATGTCATTAATGAAAGTGTTTGAAGTCCACTCGTTCAGAGCACTGAATGAGGCACCTAGATTTTGCTCCCTTTTTCACTTTGTCCTTAGTCCCGAATGGCTTGGCTTTTCCCTGCTTTCCCCCAGTCCTGGCAGACTCGGTCAGGAAATTGGAGACCTAGAGCTTCTATAGTGAGAAGAGAAGAGGTTGGGGGCAAGACTGAGTTAGGACACCACCCTCCCCGCTGCCCTTCGTGACATCTGGGTTTCAGAAGAGCCAGCGGTGTGATTGAGTCCTGTGGGGTCTCAGCCATGTGCTGTCCCCGTACGTGAGGTCCCAGGCCATAGAAGAGTGTGCAGGTGCCTTACAGGGAGCTCATGGGTGTTGGGCGTGCCCACCCCAAGAGCTCGCATCCCTGTCCTGCTTTGCCATGCTGCTGCCACCATGTGCCCTATATAGGTCACCCAAGTGTCTCTTTATTTAAAATTGAACAGCATTCAGCCACTTAGAAAATATCCAATAAGCTTATCACTCAAACAAAATTGTTCCCCTACTCCTGCACCCCGTATGTGGCCTTAGATGGCTCCTCATTCCCGGAACCAGATGGCTTCCTTCAAAGAATCTTGCTGGAGCATGGTCAAAACGCGAGAGATGATAGCTTTTAAGTGCACAGATTTGCATAGAAAGGAGAATGCTGTGATTGGAGCTGATCTCTGGCAGGAGAAGCGTCCAGTCCCATCCACGCCTGTCCATTCCTGTGAGCCTGTTTGAAGGCACTGCACGGCTCACCTCCTTCCGATGAATGAACTTCAGCAAATGGAGTGTCTGTGACAGCTATTTGACTCATCCTAGAGTCGAGTAGTTTAAAGCCAACAGCTCTGGCTTTTTGTTTCACTTCTTAAGTGCAGTCTTTTGGACAGATAGAGATGCTTTGCAAGCAGGCAGCTGACCAGATTCTTCTGTGTTCCAGATTGGGGGTTAGATTAGAAAATTCAGTATTTATAAATTTGTTTCACCTTGAATTAGCTATGATCCGATCGTTACTCTTTGTTGAAGGGGACACCTTTCAAAATCTCACTTCCACAACTGACTTGCTTTACAAAAGCATAATAAGATCAGGTTTCCATTATAAAAGTACACGAACTTATTATAGGATGTTTGGAAAACACGGAAGAAGGAAACATTCACCCATATTTCCTTTGACCACAGATAATCATCATTAGCAATTGGTAGATTTAAATTTGAATATTTCCATATTATATTCTTTTCTGTACATATGTAATGGAGGCTTTCTGTTCCTGCACAATGGTATTATTTATTCAGTTTTGTATCCTACCTTTTCCCCACTTGTATTAGTAACTATTTTCACATGTTGTTGTAAACTCTTCATAAACATTCTTAATGATGGCATGATAGTCTATCAGATGGATGCACCTTATTTTAGTTAGCCACACACCTATCGGTGAAAATTTAGGTTTTACCATGGAATTCTTGTACACAAAGCTGTAATGGTCTATAAAGCTTTGTTTCATCTTTTGGATTACTTCCTTAAGATAGATTTCAATAGGATTTATACCAGGTATGAACACTTAGGGCTCATTGCACTTTAATTACGAAATGGTTTTCCAAATGGATTGTATCTTTTTACACCCCCACAAGCAATTGGATAGAAAGAACCTTTTTACCACGTCCTTGCCAACATAGAGTATTACCATTTTTAAATCACTTCTGCATTGCTAGGCAAGAAATGATATCTAATTGCCTTTAATGCTTCAGCTCCCCCTTTAAGTGTTGGTTGAAGCTTTATTTAGGAAGACCCTGCTGTATTTTGCATAGTTCATGGAAATTCTAGGAAAGGGCTCTTGACAAAGGAAATAATTTATTTTCATTCTACTCTTTGAAAGCTCTCCTCTCCACCCCTACCTGACCCCCCCACTTTTAAGTCATCTTACATGAGGAAATCTATAACCAACTACAAGAGCAGGGACTTGATATTCTGAAGTATCTGGTGATTGATAGGGCCACCCAGTTCTCAGGCAATGAACGACCTTAGGATTCTAATTTCTCTGACTTCAGCTGTTTAGTCAATAACCACTGGGTGCCTGCTCTTTCCAGTCCTTCCTTCCTTCCTTCCCTCCCTCCCTCCCTCCCTCCCTCTGCCCTCCCTCCTTCCCTCCCTTTCCCATCCTGTGACAGTTTAGCTGAATGTCTGACAGAGGGAAATTAACTGGCTAATCCATGTGTAGCAGCCCCTGGTTCCTGCTCCTCTTCGCGCTGAACATGATTTATAGTTGCTTGGCAGGAGGTCAAAATCTGATTCCTCGGAGTGGGGGTAGCGGGGGAAATATTTGATTTCTTTGACACCGTTCATTAAAAATTCATACGTATGGATCTGAAAATGAAACATTTCTCCATGTCAACATGAGTTACAGTGGGAGCCTAGAGCAGGACGTCAGTATTCGAGCGCGACACTGTCCCCAAGTAATCACATCAGCATAGCGGTGCCTCTATGAATGAAGGGAGAGAGGTGACCTGGGCTCGAATGGTGGAAATGAGATTTCTTTCTCTCTTTCGCCTAAGGGCTTTCCTTGTAAATAGGGGCCAGTTTATTAGAAAACCTCTCTATCTTAAAGAGCCCGGTTTATTCTTTTGTCCTCTCCTGTGACAAATATTATCTAGTCTCAGCTGTTGGTAAGGTGCATATTAATGAGACATGACCTATTTCAAAACTCCCTGCTATTTCTACTTCATTTCTCAGTCCCTCTTCTCTGACCCTTTACTTTAGACTTGTCAGACTTTTACAATGTCTGGACTCCAAACCTTTTATTATAAATGCCACGATAGTTGGAAGCATGATCTTCTAGTCCAGGACTTCTCAAACTCCTGTGCATACAGATCACCTGGAGATCCATTAAAATGAAAGTTCTGATTCATTAGGTTCAGGATGGAGCCAGAGAGATGGCATTTCTACCAGGCTCCTAGGAGACACTATTGCCATTGATCCAAGCATCACACTTTGAATAGTGGGGCCCTCGTCCACCTATCTATGCTGGATTTGAGAACGTTCCCCCAGAATTCATATCCATCCAGGAATGAAGAATGTGACCTTATCTGGAAATCATCTTTGCAGATGTAATCAAGTTAAGATGAGCATATTAGCATTCTCCAGAAACACAGAATCAATATCTATCTTTATGTCTATCTGTCTGTCTTTGGAGAGAGAGAAGAGATTTGATCAACTAATTTGAAAGAACCACATGATCGTGCGAGCTGGCAAGTCCAAAATCTGCACGACAGCCCAGCAGGCTGGAGAGCCAGGGAAGAGTTGAGATTGCAGTCTTGAGTCTGAAGCCACCGTCTTCCTGGGAGAACATCAGTCTTTTCTCTTAAGATCTTCGATTGTAGGAGGCCCATCCGCATTATGGAGAGTAATCTGCTTCACTCAGAGTCTACTGATTTAAATGTAAACCACGTCTAAAGAAATACCTTCACAGCAACATCTAAGACTAATGTTGGACTAAAAGCTAGGTACCATAGCTTAGCCATATTGACACATAAAATTAACCATCACAACGAGGTCGTATCAGATTAGGATGGCCCTAAATTCAATATGACTGGCATTGTTATAAGAAGAAAAAAATTTGGGCACAGACACAGAGGGCCATGAGAAGACAGAGACAGAGATTGGAATGATGCATCCACAAGTTAAGGTATGCCAGGGATTACCAACAACCACCAGAAGCTAGGAAAAGGCAAGAAAGGATTCACTAGAACTTTAATTTATGTTGTTTTAAGCCACCCAGTTTGTGGTACTTTGTTAGGGCAAACCTTGAAATCTAATACAGTATCCTAAGTCATAAGGCAATGACAAGCCTACGAACATCATTGCTTGACTTTTCTGGAAATCTGCTGCATTGAAAGGTAGATCCCAGATAGACCAGAGTCTGCAAAGTGCACACACCGCAGTGCTTCATGGAAGAGAAGTTCAGTGCTCCTGTGGCTGAGAAAGAACTGGTCAGGGCACCCCTTTTCTCTCCCCGACTCGAGAGGTGGTCTGAAAATGTGCTCACCTGTCTCCTCCTCTACTTTTTCTTTTCACTCTGCCCTCAGGTTAGAGGGCAGTCTGGTGACTGATGAGGAGGAGTTAAATTTGCTTTTCATTTGAACAAACTATACTAATTAAAATGTACCCCACCGGGATTGCCATTTGCCGTAAGTAATGCATATTTCATTATCATTTGCTTTAAAAACTAACAAGATCATAAAGTTAAGATTGCTTTAACCTAAATGCTGTCCAAATTCAATATGCATGATATAACCTTCCGGCATAGCAATAAGCTTGAACAGGCAATTCTTGGTGCCTCACTGATGCTTGTTTTTAACAGGAGGAGAATCAATACCCGGGTGAGGGTTAGACTAACAACATGAGCTATCAGGAACCCAAGAAATAATTAAGATTATAATATTAACAAAATAACATTTTTGTAGGGGAATGGATAGATGATTTTATGCTGGGTGATTTTTTTTCTCCCCTGCCTCAGGCACATTTGTTGGCATTTTCAGAAGGAGGTAGAATCAGGAGGTATTTTTATTATTATTAGTTTTTTGCCAGGAAATGTTTAAGTAAATGTCAGTTGTGATCAATAGGGTAACCTCCACAAGGAAAGCAAAGCTGTAAATGTCACTCATTTCACTTTTCAGCAACAATTTTGTGTGTGTGCGTGCACACCCCATGCTGAGGTCTGAAACCAGTGAATTCAACTTTCGCTGGGGGTATCAATCAAAATCAGTGGTGAAGAAACAAAATTACTCTGGAAAAGTGGAGTTCTTAACAGTGATAGCATGGAGAAACCAAACTCTGAGATAATGTGATTTCTCAACCACCTAATTCAGCAAATCAAGTCGACTCTTAGGACCGCCTCAAGGTGAACCTCAGACTAAACACAACCGTCATCATTCTTTGAGCTTGAAAATGATGCTTGTCCGAGTGTCAACAGTTAGGTCGAAGTGTGGCTGTAAAGAATGGCACATAATGAGTGACTCTGCGTTCCCGTGGTGAGACTCACTCTGCTTTTTCACTCCCCCCAAAAGAGTCTTCTGCGTCCTGACTCATGTCAGTGCAGACTCTTGGTTATCCAGCTTCAGCTAGCCCCTTCCTGTCCTGGGTGACACAGGTGCTTCTTACTGATCTCCTACCAGTTGGTGGCCCATCTCCTACCACAGTTTAAACCATCCTCTTCTTTGGTCTTTCAGCCCCATCTTGCAGAAACTCATGCTCCCCACTTTACAGAGAAGATTAAGGCCACCCAGTATGAGTTTCCTCAACACCCTTTCCACCTCGGGCTCTGGCTTTCCTACTGCCCCTCTCCTTCTACCGTGGAGGATCCTCTCCTTCCAGAAACTGGCACCTTTCTTTGCCCTCCATGGTTCCTCTGCCAAGTGGTCTTCCCAGCCTCTCGTTCTCCCTCAGACCAATCCATCCTACACTCGGTGTCAGATTTGTCTTTCCCAGTCTTCCTCCCAGGGTTAACTCCCCACCCAAACCTTGTCCAAAGACCATCCCCTTTGCCTTTTAGATGAAGAGTAGGCTCCTCACCTTGGCCTTCAGAGCTTGGACTCCAGTGGACTTCTTCATACCCTGTCCCCATGCCCCGGCAAAACTGGATTGATTATCGTTCCCCAGACAGATCTCGTCATTTCCCATCTTTCACTGCCCAGTGCTGTCTCCCTCCACATGGCCACCCTGGGGCTTTGGTCACAGTAGACACTGTGAATGTTGGTTTCTTTCCCAAAGTGCCACATCCAGGTCTGCATCCTGGTTGCCCACAGCATTGCTTGAAGGTCCCTTCCATCATAAGCCACAACTCTTCTGCACCTGCTTCTTTGCCTCTTTCTGCTCTTGCAGCTGGATGGACCTGAGTTGCCATGGACACGGTGTCCATGCTACTTTTCCTAGAGTACCTTTTTCTTGGTGCCATCTCTTCAGCGTATATTGTTGAGTATCTGCTCTGTGCCAAACACTGTTGTAGACAGTGGACACACAGCAGTGAACAAAATGAGTAAAAGTCCCCATACTCAAGGAGCTTCTATTCTAGACAGACTAGAAACATGATAAATAGGTTAGGAGGTCATTGCAGGGAGCCCTGTGAGGCTGAAGAAGAGTGAGGGAGGAGAGTGGGAGGAGCCAGGATGGAGAGGAGCCTGGGAACCAGATGGTGAATGCACTGGGAGAGTGGGAGGGACTTTGGCTTCTCCTGCAGGGGAAGTGGAGCCCATGGAGCATCTTGGGCAGAGGAGTGACATGACAAGGTCTGACTCCTGTTGTCACAGCATCTCTGTGGCCACTCTGTTGAAAATAGGCTTTACAGGGTGGTGGTGGGAGCAGGGAAGCAGGTGGATGGAAGCTTCTACAGTGATCCAGGCACGGGAGGGGGGCCCCCAGGACTGGTGGCAGTACCAGGAGACGTGGTGAGAAGCGGTTGGAGAGAATCAGGCTGTGTTTTGAAGTGGGTCAGTTAGAATTGCTTATGGATTGGGTGTAGAGTACGAGAAGAGTTGACAATGACACTAACGTGTTTGGCCTGAAGAAATGGCAGGGTGGAATGACCAATGGCAGAAATGGGGAGGGCGGGTGCATTGCAAGAAGGACAGATCGGGAGCTCATCTGGGGGCATATCACCCTTGAGGTTAAGTGTGGCCTCCCGTGGGTGATCTCTGGGACAGTTTGGAAACTCCACCACATCCATGGCTGAACATTAACTTTTTAAGAATACAGGACTTGGGTGAAGAAGTAAGTCTTCCTCACTACACCTGCTGCTCCGGGATAATTATTGCTCAGTTTGCTTTTTGCTTTTTTTTTTTTTTTTTTTCAGATAATGTGTTTCTGTATGTTATGCAAGCCCAGCCCTGAGCCAGTTAGGTGCTTGAGAAGCATCTCCTCACAATAATCTTCGTATCAAATCTTTGAAATGTAGATACCTTTTTTCACATCATACAGATGAGGAAATGGAATTAAAGGGAATGACTTACCCAAGGCCTGTGAAGGCAGGGGTTCGTGGTAGGTCTTCAGACACAGAAGCCTCAGCCCTTGACCACTGTCCTGGCAGCAAGTGCCCCAGGCTTTCATGAAGGAGCCTTCTGAAACTTCTCTGGCATCTCCTGCTAGGGGGCTGGATTCGAGCTACTTTGTGTAGACCCTACCTAAATTAAATTAAAATGGACTAATTAAATGTTGCTTCTCTCAATAGACTGCCATATTTCTAATTACAGCTTTCCTTCTCTCCTGAGAAGGCAGCCCAACATTGTTTTGAGAAGTTGCTCAATTATTAATGGTTTGATAACACTCTGAAAATGTGAAGTGTCGTTAAATTGTTAATAAGAGGGCCCTGAGTGGGGACGGGAGTCAGTTTTGCCTGCTTCCCTCTCTCTCTCTCTCTCTTTTTGTCTCCCTCATACACACATACACAGCTTGAGCTCACAGTCAACCCAAAGCATTTGAAATAAAAGGTCAGGCCGACCAATCTTAGCTGCTAGGAAACATCTTATCCTGTCTCCCTAATGTTGGCTCTAACCCTTTGATCTGAGCCTGCAGACAGCAGAAATGAGGAGCTTATCTCGACAGGAACCGTGGAAATGACCGGGAAGGAATTGGTGCACTGAGACGAACTCAGAAGGATAAATTGCTCAGCTTTAAACAGGAGGTGGCCTTGCATTCCGCTTGCTTGGAAATGATCCCGGGATGGAATTTTTGTCCTAGGCATGAAGTTGTTGCTTGTGATCCAGTCCTTTCCAGATAGAATAAATGAGGTTTGAAACTATAGAACACTGATCACCAAGAGGTTTGCAAATTTGCAGGTTTGGGAGCTGGAAGGCACACCAGAAAGGGGGAGAAAAAGGTTTTAAAGAGACGTAGGAAGGAAGTTGGGAAATGTGGACAAGAAGTATAAGGGCTTTGAACGATCTTCAGAATTCAGTCCCCCAGGTTCAAATTTTTGACATCGTCTCAATATTTTTTTTGCCCCCCCCCCGCCCCACCATTCACTTCCACCCCATCCTGCCCTCCTTTAAGAAGAAAGGAGTGGGTTCTGCTCTTGGCAACGTCTGCTGCTTTATTAGTGCATTTGCGCTGCTGAGAGACTTGTTTGCTAGACTTTAGAGATTCTACAGGCCCCTTGTTCGTGCCTTCTGAAGTGGGGACAGTGGAAAGTTGCCAGCCACCTTCGGTTCCCTGTTGAAGCTCTTGCAGACCCCTGACAGCGGCAGGACACCATTTTATAGGGAAGAACATGATGACAAGTCACAAAGGCTTTCCCCCTCATCTGTCACCTTTTGCATCTTGGGACAGCATTCCTGGAATTCCCAGGGACCACATGTGCCCTCTAATCATGCGGACTCTTACTTATAATCACACACACGGACAGCCTGATATTAAGAGTCAAGCAAAGGAGAAGGCTACAACAGTGGTGCCCAGAAGGTGCTATCTTTGAAAAAGCACAAGGAATTTGGAGAGAAAACAAGAGGAGTCTGTAAGGTTGGGGTTACAATTCACGAAATGGGTTCATCATTTATTAAGAATGGTTTCCAAGTTTTTGAGCACTTACGGTGTACCAGGCGCTGTGCTGAGCACTTCACGCACGCTGCCAGGGATGCAGATGGTGGGATGCTCTGTCACTGGTGGGACAGGTGAGACATGGAAAGGTGAAGCGAGCTAGCCCCAGACACACAGTGGTAGTTAGCTAGCTTTTGAGGGGCACTTTTCATAGGCTGGAGTGAGTGAAAGACAAGCAGCATGTACTTTTACCAAACACCATGTTAAGCATCGGTAGCAAATTCACACATACTCAAAGCAAAATTTAAACAGTTTTTTTCAAAATCATTTGCTTTGGAAATACACATGACCCTTGAGCACCACAGGAGTTAGGGGTGCTAGGCCCCTGTGCAGTTGAAAATCTGTGTGTAACTTTTGACTCCCCCAGAACTTAACGACTAATAGCCTGTTGTTGACCAGAAGCTTTACCAGTAACATAAACGAATAACATATCTTGTATGTTTTATGTATTCTGTATTCCTACAATGAAGTAAACTAGAGAAAAGAAAATGTTATTAAGAAAATCATACAGGGGGTGCCTGGGTGGCTCAGTCGTTAAGCGTCTGCCTTTGGCTCAGGTCATGATCCCAGGGTCCTGGGATCGAGCCCCACATTGGGCTCCCTGCTCTGCGGGAAGCCTGCTTCTCCCTCTCCCACTCCCCCTGCTTGTGTTCCCTCTCTCGCTGTGTCTCTCTCAAATAAATAAAATCTTTAAAAAAAAAATCATACAGAAGAGAAAATACACTTACAGTACAATATCTTTTTTTTTTTTAATCCATGTATGAGTGGACCCATGCAGTTCAAATCCATGTTGTTCAGGGGTCAACTGCATAGAAATACTGGGTTTCAAACATGTTTTGGTTCTGCTGTCTAAACCCCAACTGAATTCAAGTACATTGGCCATAACACAAGAAGGTCTATTACACGTTCTGCCCAGCTGTTGTGGGTGAGAAGGATATAATCAAGGAGAGGTGAAAAACTTCATATAGATTGGACAAAAGAAAGAAAATTAACTTCTGAAGTCTGCCACCCAGAAGTTTCTATTCCACTACTTCTTAGAGTATAGGTGGCTTCCATACCTGTTAATGTTGCATATTCCTGGAACCCAAAGTATTCCTGAAGAAGTGACTTGGGTGGCATTAGGGCCCCAGAATCCATATCTCAGCAAGCTCCAGAGGTGATTCTGTTGCACATCCTAGTTTGAATTTCCTTTAGACCACCTCACTCCATGTCTCTTAGCTTCTTCTTTGTCTTTTCCATCTTTTTGTGCTGCTCTCCGCCACATTCTGAGTAATTCCTTCTGAGCTGCCTTTCAGTTCATGCATTCTCTTTTCATCTGTTTCCAATCTCCTGGTGAACTGGTCCGTTGAGGTTTCAATTTTAGTTACAGTATTATTTACTTCTAGATACCCTGTGTGGTTCTTTTTCTAATTTATTTCATCATTTTTTCAGTAGCTTACTATTCCCTGCACATGGATGTATTTGACCCTTTTTTGTCTAAAAATAGCAAGCATGTTTATGATTTGGCGTGATAATTTTAATATTTGAAGTCTTTGTGGATCTGTGTCTGATGTCGGTTATTCCTACTGGTTTAATCATGGCTCATTGGTTCCTCAAGGGCTTGTTATTTTGGGCTGCCTATTGCTCATTGTTTCTGAAAAATTGTTTGTGGGGATTCATTAAAGCCTGTGATAAATACACCTTTCTTCAGAGAGAGAGTTTGGCTTCTGCTAGGTGCCTGGGAGTATTCCAGTAAAATATCACTTCAATCCCAATTGATGCGGTTCCCGAGACCATCTAAGTAATGCCAACCCAAGGTACCCAGACCATGAGAGGCTACCCATAGTAATAAATTCCTCCATATCTTCCTTGTTGCACCTGTTGCAAAGATAACACTCCCTGCAGTCCCCTGGGCAAGGGGGAGGAGGTTTACTTCTGGTTCCTCTTGACCCTAAGAGTTAGCTCTTTGAGTCACAGTGTAAAGAAGGGGTCTCCCTTAGATTCCCACTTTGGGCAAGCCCCAGATCTTGACTTTAGTCTTTGGCAAAACCAAAACCCAAGCTGGTGCGGACCACCACTGCTCTTAGGAGAAAAGTTACCTCGGTTTTCCAGATGTCCACCCTTTACTTTTTATCACCTCTTCAATAATTTTAAGATGTTTTAAAAAAATATTTTGCTCCAGCTTTGTAAGTTATTTTTTTCCGATAGGAAAGTTGGTTTGAATAGCTAGCCCACCATATGACCAGAACGGAAAGTCTCTACGCTAGAGTTTGACAAGCATGCCTCTGTCCACTCTAGCCCACATTAATAGAGCAGAGGACAGGAGGTCTGCTTCTGGCCTGTTGTTGGGTAGAACACTTTACCTGTCTTTGCCCAAATCTCTCACTTTTGTTCTCCCTAAGGTATCTCGGGGTATCTCAAATGAGATGGCCCAAATCTGAAAGCAGCAGTTACTTACATGCAATAAAAAGGTCAAACTCTGCTCCTAGAAGCTGAGGCAATGGGGATGCCCCAAAGGCTGGGAATCCTTAGATGCTAGGGATTCAGGGAGTATAGGAGCCCGGGAGGCCAGACGCACTGGAGCTAATCTTCCCTCTCCTGATCGCGGGGCGCCTGTAGCCAGCGCACGCGGTCTGATTGATGCAGTGCTACAGGGCGGCTCGTGTTCGCCACAGAGACTGATGAATGCAGGCGGGAAAGAGTGCTCCGGCTTCCGTCATGGAAGATCGGGTAGACGGTCCGCACCCGGGCTCTGTCGCTCTCGTCTTCATTATTCCCTCAAATGGATTAATTGGCCTCTTGAGGTGAGATTTCCACTGGTTCTGAAGGATGCTTCACTTTGCCACATTATTGCTTGCCCTTCACTCTGCTCCTGAACGTTACTCTTGAAAACACACATTCCTCTCCACCTGTGAAGCCTGATTTATCAGCCAACTCCTCAGAGAAGAAACAAGAAGATAAAAACCTCTGGCTATAAAACACTGTTAGGCATTATGCTCTGTTGGTTTTGTGTCTAGACAGAGCTAAGAGACCCCTCTGTGGCCCTAGCAGTACCTAGAGATGACTGTATATTTACCTCTTTTTAGAAGAAAGATGGACTTGACAGTTTTTTGTTTTTTTTTTTTAAGATTGTATTTATTTATTTGACAGAGAGAGTTAGCAAGAGCGGGAACACAAGCAGGGGTGTGGGAGAGGGAGAAGCAGGCTTCCTGCCGAGCGGGGAGCCTGATGCGGGGCTCGATCCCAGGACCCTGGGATCATGACCTGAGCCAAAGGCAGACGCTTAACGACTGAGCCACCCAGGGCGCCCCTCGACAGTTTTATATATTACACAGAGGCCACGGAGTCTGGCAAAGAAAGCTGTGGCCAGGAAGTCAGGAGATGACATTTTCAACCTTGGTTCTTCCCGTCCTTCCCCAGTGCGACAGCGCACAGCCTCGCGGGGTTCCGGTCCTGACACTTACTGATTCTGTGACCTTGGGCAAGTTACTCACATCTTTGCCTGAGTTCATCAAATATACGATGGAGATAATGACGCTACCCATCTCATGGTGTTGTGACGATAAATCATGTAAATTGCTTCGAATAGAATGCTTGGCTATAGCAAGCACTCAATAAATGTGAGCTATCATGATTATTAGGCTAGCCCAGAGCAACTATATGCAGGTACTGTCAGCGCCTATTAAAACAGTGCACTGTACCAGTGTGTCATGGAAGCTAAGAGCTCCCGTTTGGAAAAGGAAATTGACAGTGGTAGCTGGCTTGTCAGAGAGAGCTGGTCCACATCCAAGGATCTTTTCCACCAGTACCCCCTTGCCAGACCGATTGCATGTGTGGTCTAGGGTTATGATGGTCATTGCCAAGAGACACAGGAGTTGCTGAGCCAAGAGACACCCATATTAGGAAGATCTAGAATCAGGGAGTCTTTGGGAAATGCAGACAGAAGGCTGGAGAGCACCACCAGGCAGGTCCCACACGGAGCAACAGCCCCTGACCCGCCTTAGGCTCTTGGGGTTGAGACAGTCAACCCATTCCTATGTTTGATCCTGGCTAATGAGCTCGGTCCCCCCACCCAGCCACATACAGCTAGGAGATTATGTTAAAAACGAATTCCCCGTGAGTTGCCTGGGTATCTGCATTTTTTAAAAGTCATTGAACTGTAGACTCAAGATGTGTGCGTTTCATTGTACAAAAATTACAGGTTTTTTTTAAATGAGGTTTTCCTCCCCTTAAGTTGGTAATGGAGACTGCCTAAATGCACAGGTTGTTGTCATGGCCTGAGGAAGGTCCTTTTGTGGTCACCAGCTGTGTGGAGGTACAGTTGTATGTCTGTAGCAGAAGTGTGTGACCTGCCCCCGACTCCTGCCAACCCCGGCACCCTTCTTTAGCTGTTTCTCCACCGCACATCTTCGTCTGACTTCTTACTGCCTTTACTTTTCTTCCCAGATTTTCTCTTTGTTACTCTTGAATTTATATTTAATATTTTTTATGATCAGAAATAATATATCCTTGTTAAGAAAAAAATTCTCAACCGCCCAGAAGTGTATAAAGTAGAAAATGTACATCTTTCCTCGCCTCCAATCCCATTTCCCAGAAGTGCCTAGCATTGGTGGTTTGGTGAGAATGCAGCCAGGCCCTTGCTCGGTGTGTGTGTGTGTATCTATATCACACAAATATTTAGGTAGGTAGGTCAATACATATCCATATATAAAGTTTTGTTGTTTCACTCTAAAGATAAACTCATTCACATGGCTCTGCATCTTGTTTTTATCGCTTAATAGATAGTGGTTAGCTTTTCACATCACCACAAGTAGAGCGACCTCCCCACTCTTTTTTTCAATGGCTGTAATATGTCTAATTGTTTAGATATATTTAGCCACTCTTTTTTTCTATATTTTTAACCTGACGCAAGGTGGACATATATAGCTCAGCTGAGAGGCAGACCTATTGTGGAATGAACCCCCAAAGAGAGTTCCATCTCCCTCATCCCTTTTGGGTTAAACTACCTGGGATTCTGGAGTGTTCGTTTCGGGTAATGTGGAGCCTGGCTGGCTTGGGCAATTGATTGGACAGTGTTGGTGGAGTGAGAAACACTATCCTGTGTTGTATTGGCTGTGTGACTAGAGGACATTCTTTTGAACGTCTCAAGGGTGATTTGTAAGATGACTGGAGACAAACCTCTCTCCCCCCAGTGACAGGCCGAGATAATATTACATTGGATTTCGGGAGATGAAAGGGAGTGTCTAAGTAATAGCAAAGCCATGTGTTTCTGTAGCAATTTCGGCTTTCTGAAGTGCTTTCGCACACGTTACTCCATTTGATCCCACTTAGAGCCCTGCAAGTGCATAGGGTTGGGGTGAGACCAAGGATAACCATGACTGGGAATCAGAGCTAGGATTTATCCTTCCTTTCCTACTCCTGGCCCAGTGAAAAGAGCACCACGCCAGGAAGAGATTGCTCTCCACCGCACAGACACCAGGGATCCTGGTAGCAGCACTTGCCTGAAACCCAGGTGCCTTAGATAGTTGGGGTTCAGGAGGACATGCTAGGACGACCCACCTCCAAGACTTCTGGTTTAAAGTGGCAGCCCGGGCACACACATTTACCTCTGCTTCCTCCTGAAAATCCACCCAAATGGTATTTTAAAGGGTAAACTCACAAGGACAGAGAAGAGGAGAAGAAATGGCAATAGCAGTAAAGATGTAGAAGTTGGAGAACGGATGCATGACCAGAAACTGACTTAGTGGGCTCAGAAAATACAGTCTTCCCTGGCACGCAAGAGAACGAAGAAGCCACCGAATTCACTTCCAGAAGGCCTGGGGTTGGGCAGCATGAGATAGCCGTGGCAGCAGGGGTGACAGTGGGGCTAAAAACAGGAAGATGGGTTGGAATTTCAATCAGGATGCTGTTACCCTTGCAGATCCCCTCCCTGCGTGACTCAGCCTGCCTGGCGACTGCCCCTCCCCCACCAGGGCAGCAGACTAGTTTATTCTCCAGTGAGGCCAAAGCACAGGGTCTCCGGAACACCAGGTGTCAAGCACCTGGTTGAGGGTGGAGGTTCCTTTCTGAAAATGGATTTAGTGCCAATTGCCGTAGTGATTGTTGAAACCACTCATCTTTTTCCTCAGGCCATTTCCCAGAATAGTCAGCCAGTTCCTTCCAGTCAGGAGTTTAGAAGAATCTTCTCTGGGGGAATCTCACTGGTTTAAGGGGTTGGAAATCCCCAGTGAGACGGCCCAATGGAATCATCAGATGGTGAAGCCCGCCGTGAGCTTTTTAGTATCCATGCTTAAAAGTGAGCGGGCAGCCGAGAACCACCCACCGCCTGGGGAAAGCCTTGAATATGAAAGACACAACACACACACACGTGCGTGCGCGGAAATAGAGAAGACAAGAGGAGGGAGAAGTACCTACAGGAAACAGGCTATATGAAGAGAACTTAAAAAAAAAAAACTAAAAAAAAACTTAAAGATAGCTGAAAATCTTGCATTCTTGAAATAAAAACAGGGTGCCCCCTCTCCCTTTTTAAAGGAGCCAACAGGAAAGAACCCAGAAATTTAAAATATGAAAAAGTCTTGACATAAATTTAAGGATATATCCCAGGAAGTATAAAAACAGAAAAAAATACAAAATAAGATTGAAGGTAAGAAAAATGAAGGACATGGTTAGATTTACACCCAAATAATAGGACTTCCAGAGAGGAGAGAAGAAACATCGATGGAAATTCCCCATGAACCAAGGACAGAGTTTCCAGACAGGAAGGGACCCACCTTAATGTTCAGATCCTTGAATGAGGAGAAACCACACCAGCCCCCCCACTATGAGATTTCAGAACATTGGGCCAAAAGAAGATCCTACAAGCTTCCGGAGAGAATATTCAAAAATAAAGAAATACATGAATAAACACAGGTTTTATACAAAGGTTCAAGAATCAAAATGGCGTCGGACTTCTTAATAACACTGGGTGTGAGTCAACACTTCTGAAGCGAATAATTGCAGGTTCTATACCATAAAGACATTTTCAGAAGTGAGAAGAAAGAGACTTCTAAACTACCAATGAATATGCTCTACCAAAATGAAGAGAGTAAAGCAAGACAAAGGAAGACACAGGGTAGGGGAAATAGGGATCCAACCTGAGTGAGCGCGAATGAGGCCGTCCAGGATGCCATGAAGGGCATCCCTCTGGTGGCTCTGTGGCTTCCGGGAGCCCACATGCTGCCTGGCGTGGCTCATGCTCATGGAGACGTTTCTGTAAAGACACTGATAGAATCCCTAATGGATTGAAACATAGAGGAGATTGACCAAGCTGGGGACGACATGTTTGGGGACAACATTGTGTCTGGATCCGTGAGAAATCTATACAACGCGATGGCAGGGAAAGGCTGTATTCATTCCAGGGAAAACAGAAACTTTTGCCTGGAAGGAAAGTGTGTGGCCATAAACCGGGGCTAAATCCTCCTCCTCCAGAGTGCCAAGTCAGCAGCTTGTTCCCAACCCTGAGAAATGAAGAGGCGGTCCTGTCAGCATATTATGCAGAGGTAAGGAGGTGAACGAGAAGACCCAACCGAAAATAGGGGGACATGATTGTTTCTGAGACAGGATGGTCAAAGAATATGATTTCCGTTATCACAGCCCACACAACTCTCTGACTCTACATTGCATGCACGTGTTCCTTTGATAAAAATAGAAATGGAAATTGAAGAATGCTCAGGGAGGAACAGTTGGTCCATAACCACGCTTGGGCTTACAAGTGTGCTGTCTGATAAAAAGCTCCTTCATGGGGTCCCCGGCCTCGCCGCAGATGGCCTGGATGTGAACCACACGGCACCCCCCCTCGTCTCCCAGTCCAGGTTCCATCTTGGTGATGGAAGCTGTGACCTGACTTTCTTCTGTGCAGCATAACTGCAGGGTGAGTGGTTTATTGAAAAATCCAATTCTGAGCATGTCGGTCTACCGCAAACCAGAAGAGGTGTCCGGGGTGCCCTCTAAGTAGGTTTGGGTCCCACACAAAGCAGCACAAAGGCGCCTTTGTGTGGTAACTTATAATTCTGCCCTGATTTTCAGAGCAGAACCACATGGCCTGTATCTGTGGAGTAGGGTAAGGATTTACTCTCTCTTCTCCCACCATCCGAGGCGAGCCTGGATTAGGTACATTGATTGTGGCACGTTCCTTACAAACTGCAGACATGGGATGTGTTACCTGATTCATCCCAGAGCACCTCTTGGGGTGAAGAGCAGAGGCTCTTTTTCTGAGATGGGATCCTGTGCCTGCTCGTGGGCAGGCAGCCCAGCCAACCCTGGGGGCCACAGAGGCCAAACACTCTCATGAGCATAATGGTTCGGGGCAGGAGCTTTGGAACCCAAATGGGATTCAGATCTTGACCTTGCTGCTTCTCAGCTGGGTGTGACTCAGACTAAGTTACCTCACTTCCCTGAACCTGTGTTTTCTCTTTTGTAAGATGGGGATGACTGTAGTCCCTACAGTGTAGAATGAAATAGCGGGACGTAAGACGTGTTCTTAGAACAGTACCTATCACAAACTGTGAGCTATTAACTCACTATTAGGTTACCTGTATCATATTGATAAAGTCACTCAGTCTCTCTGAGCCTCAGTTTCCTGATTTGTAAAACGGGGGACTACTGCATCTCCCGAGGCTGTTGTGAACATTCTGTGAGCTGATGTGGACAAATTACGTAGCCTAATACATGGCAACTAGTAAGAGCTCAGGTCATGAAGTTAATTCTCCCTTCCTTCCTTTCCTCATCCTTGGCCTCTGTCCTCAATCAGACCTGCCTTCCTCCTGCCTGGCCACTGTGAGTCTCTCTCCCTGTCTCTGCTGCAGCTCATCCTCCACACAGTTGCTGGAACAATTCTTCAGAAACACGGGTTTTATCACTTCCCACCCCTTCTGAAGAGCCCACGGTGGTTATAAAATCACAACATCCCCAGCCTGTTATTTAAAGCATCACAGCTGCCTCCTTCCCCGCTCTCCTGCTTTGCCTCTTCTCTGCCCAGATGGTCACCCTACTCCTCGTGCACGCTTGTGTCCCACCTCGGCGGGCTGCACACCTTGGCGAGCCCTCCCCAGCCTCCCTCTTAAGAACATCACTTATTTTAGGAGCTGCTGGGAAACTCATTTCCATCAGAAAGGCTGCTCTAGTCACTTCTGGTCACCTTGGCTCAGCAGCGCACTCCTGGCTGTAACCAGTGCTGATCTCGTGCAGTTTGGCTCAAAGGGTGGGAAGGAGCATGAGGCTTTGGAGTCTGACAGATTTGGGTTCCGATCTTAGCTGTGCTTCGGACTAGCCGAGAGACCCTAGGAACGTAATTTTACCTCTTAGTGTCCTCACTTGTAAAATGAAAATTTGTAAGCTGGGAATGGTGTCATTATTCCTAGCTTTCAGATGAGGACCTTGAAAAGTGAAGTAATGTATGAGATCATTATGAAATAGACACATAGGCAGCTCAGTTGGTTAAGTGTCTGCCTTCGGCTCAGGTCATGATCCCGGGGTCCTGGGATCGAGTCCCACACTGGGCTCCCTGCTCTGCGGGGAGCCTGCTTCTCCATCTTGCCCCCCTTCACCCCTGCTCATGCTCCCTCACACTCTCTCTCTCTCTCTCTTTCTCTCAAATAGAATAAATCAGATCTTTAAAAAAGGTGAAATAGCCACATAAATCCCTTGGTATCACACCTGGCATTCAGTTGCTTACATACGAATTTTCTTCCATCCATTGTTTCATGTGTGCATGTTTTGTTGCTTTGATACAACACTGGATCTTCAGGTGTGGGGCCTGAATGTTTTGTTCGTGTAACTTACCCTTTGTGTCAGTCAGCGTGTGCTAGCTAATGCTGTAGTAACATGTGGGCCCGGGTCCCAGCAGTTTAAAACAACAGATGTTGATTTCTTGTTCACCCTGCACATCCATTATGGATTGGTAGGGCAAGCCCTTCTCATTCTAGTCACCCAGGGAGCTAGATCTCTCACATTTCATCGACCAAAGCAAATTCCCTGGGCAAGTCTAATGTTTAAGGGGACAGGGAGTTCTAATCCTAATGTGTATCTGGAAGAAGAGGAGTTTAGGAACATTGGTCAACCCCCTAATGACTGCCATATCCTCCAGAAATGTACCCCTTGCTTTGCATGTGGAGATGCCTGTTTGAAAGGCTCCGTCACTGCTGGGTGTACAGATCTCTGCCAAACACTTGGAGTCTTGGTGATGAGATACAGCCCTGTTCTGCAGGGGTTCACGGTTCCCTCCCTGATCCACAACCTTTGTCAGAAACCAAGAACAAACCCAGTTGTCTAAAGACTCAGCCGTTCCTCCAAGCAGTGAGGATGCACGAAGAAGAAAGTTGCATCCCGTCTGAAATTCTGACCGATATTCAGGGACCCCAGTCCTCTAAAGTTCTGTCATCCTCGACTCACCCGCTCATTTATTCCTTTGCTCAACGAATACCCTATCTGTCGAGACCTGCTGTATAACAAGCACCATTGTGTTTACGACAGTGCAGTGATAATAGAAGTGTTTCTGCCTACTCAGATCTGACAGTTGGGCAGGGCAGGCAGGTCACCGCAGTGCCTGAGAATGGACTCTGGGAGACAGCCCACCCACCTGGGCTTGCATCAGTTCCTGGCAACCTCGTGCAAGTTCCTAAAACTCTCTGTACCTCAGTCTTACCGTCTTGAAAATGGGAATGATAACCAACCGTACTTATGTTATAGGATTATTATAAAGAGGAAGTGAGGCAGAGAACCCATGGAGAACATTTCATTTAAGATGCTGGCATGTGGAAAGCCTTGGCAAGGTTTCATTGTCATCACCACCGTCCTCCTCACCATCATTGTAATAGTATTTAGGATAAACATGAATGATGGTGGGAACGGAAAGGTGTTGCACCCATAAGGAAGGTTTTGCATTTTCCTATAAAAACCATATTACAAATGATTGTTTGCGTCACACGTGAGTCCCCGAGAGCTTGTTTCTCACGGACCCAGAGTACCAGGTAAGGACCACCACTGCAGTCGCACCTCACCACAGTTTATAAAGGTGATCCCTTGTGATTGGCCATGTATGTGGCTCCAGCTGATCCACTGTTGTTTGTTGGCCTCTGAAGTCCCACCATCTAATCCCTTTTGAACATTCAAGTGGCTTTTCACTGCTAAGGTTCAGAGTACGGGAAGAACAGCTGAATCTGAACTGAATGTTTTTTAAAAGGGAGAAAACGGCTAATAATTCTGAAAGCCAGACTAAAGGGCTGAAAACCGTCCCCGTGATAGATCAGACGAGTGCCTGGGTGTGCTTCTCTATGGCCAGATCTCCGTCACTGTTCCTAGGGAAAAAAAATACATGCTGAGTCCCTCTGGGGCTCAGTCATCCAGGATGCTGGAGCAGGCAATGACACATGGTGGGTTTGGCAGGAAGGACAGGAGAGCCAGAGAAACACCACTGCTCATTCCCCATTTATGCATAAAATGCAGACGCTTCCAGGTCATACCTGCTCAAATTCAGGGTCATCGAGTAAAGAAAGGGATGTCACCGTGCCACCGCTGTAGGCAGACATCCCCTGAATCAAGGACGTACTTATGCCACAGACCTAGTCCATCCCAGCCTTTTGCCAAAATATCCATTCCCCCCCCCAAAAAAAGAAAGAAGTATACCCCATCCAAAAAGCTGGCCTCATTAAATCCTGACAGTTTGCTGCTGTTTCACAGCTGCCTGGTAGCTGGATCTGTTTCTAAGCCCTGGCAGGAATCGGATGTATCTGGCTTCACTGAGTTATTTCATATTGGCATGAGCCAAAGAACGGTAGAAATGGTAGAAAGCAGGTCCTTATCTTACTCTAAGACACAAGGGAGTTGGGAAAAGTATATATGGTTTTGTCTCTTGATTTTGAAATGATCAGAAGAGGTGGGAGTGGAGCATCGCGTTCCGTGTGTAGGACAGGTTGTCAGTGTGGGGTGGCTCCTGTAGGCTCTGAAGTGTGTCCGTTGAACCATCTCACATGCTTAATGACGTGAGGCCGCATCTCATCGGTATGCAGCGGGGCACTGACATTACACACGCTAACCCTGAAACAATAAGCTAGAAAGGAGGCGCTTTCTTTCTTGGGTTGCAATGAATGGAGCAGCCTGAATTCTTCCAGTTTGATCTCCCGCTTCCCCACTGGAGTGATGCCAGCGTGTTGGGTTTTACCCTGGGGAATCCACATCATGTGAAAAACTTAAATCAGGTCTGTCTGCCAGTACCCGTGGTCCTAATCCATTAAATATTTCTATCTAACAATGCACAGGGGGCCCTTTAGCTCCACAGACAGTCCTGTTCTGCTAAGACCATGCAGATAAAACCACTTCTGCCTGTTTTTTGGGGGGAGGACTCAATAATTCCCCATGCCTACATGGTTTTACCCAAATCCCTCACGCAACATGCCAGGCACTTGGCATGTCTTAACCTTAGCAGTAGGACACCGCCTGTCCTCTGGGGTCGGGTTCTCTTACTGTGGGCCTGGGAAGGTTTTAAATGAAGGATTGTCTTTCCCTTTGATTAGCCACTTACGAGGAACCAGAACCTTTGACTTTATCAAGTGATGGGAACTTGGGTCCAGAGGCCCGGCTGTAGAACGTGGAAAGAAAAAGGCGTTGAGCCCTGTCTGCCCCATCGTCCCTTCTGGACTCGGGGAATTGAAAACGCTGGGACTTCTCGTAACAAATGAACCTCATGTGGAACATTTTTCTTCTGGGCCAGGCGCGGATGTCTGAAAAAGAAAATTTCTTTCCAGAAAACTCTGATTGGTCAAAACAACCTCTTTCATGCTGTTGGTTCATTCTCAGGGGAGTGATTTTTTTTTTTCCCCCTGTTCATCTAAGAAAAGAGAGACCATTTTGAGAATTCTAAAAAGTAACATGTGATCGATGTTTCAGTGACAACTCTTTGTCGGGGACCCCTGTGTGCTAAGTGAAGGGCTGGATAAAAGTGTAGTTGTTAGGAGCATGGATGCAGGAGCCAACGGCCTGGGTGCAAATCCTGGCTTCGGCCCTTAATCACTGTGTGGGGTTGTGTGGGGCACATAGCCTTCCCGGGCTGTGGTTTCCCCTTTGGTAAAATGGGGCTACCAACCATACTTTTCTCGTTCTAAAATCCTCGAATAGTGCCTGGCCCGTAGTAAGTAATGTTGAACTATCCCACCACCTTTACCACTACTGTTGTTCATAGTATTATTATTATCATTACTATTACTAGGGCGCCTGGGTGGCTCAGTTGGTTAAGCGACTGCCTTCGGCTCAGGTCATGATCCTGGAGTCCCGGGATCGAGTCCCGCATCGGGCTCCTTGCTCAGCAGGGAGTCTGCTTCTCCCTCTGACCCTCTTCCGTCTCGTGCTCTCTATCTCTCATTCTCTTTCTCTCAAATAAATAAATAAAATCTTAAAAAAAAAAAAACTATTACTAGATGCTGGGAACAAAACTGTCCACAAGAACAAAACAAAAGCCACGTGGTCCCTGTCTGTATGGAGCACAGAGTTTCTTGGGCAAGGCCGACCCTACACACAAGATCAGAGTAAAGCTGCACCACTAGAATGTGCCATGCTGAGGGGGACGTAACTCCTTCCAGGGGAACGCAGATGAGGAGACTTATCCAAATCGGGAAGGTCATCTCAGGCCTCCCTGAGGAGGGGATGACTGCCCTGAGATCAAAGGAAGGCGAAGCATTAATTCATTACAAAATAACTCAGAAAATACCAAAAAACCACTGATAATGCATCCATCCCGTGATAATCACTAGTACATTTTAGTAGCCGTACATATCCTTTTTATGAACGAATAAAAATACACACACACACACGTTTCCTCATCCCCAGAAATGGCATCCTGCTCTTAAAGAATATGTATTTTCCCCGAAGGTGCTTTCTTTCACCGAGTAGCATACCACAGACCCCTTTGTGGGTCAGCCGTCGGGACTGACTTCCTGATGGCTGAGAGCCACCCTGGACCCTCCAGCAGGTGACGCAGCTGCTTACCGCCCTGACCCAGCCCTCCCCTGCCTTCTTGCGAGGCAGGATGATCGTACCGGAGCCGGCCCTTCCTTACACCCACCTGCAGCTCTTGTCACATGCCCGGTGCCTGGGCTCCCCTCTATCTGCACGCCTCTCCCCGGCCCCTGCTGAGAGCCTCCAGGCTCCCTGGAGCATATTCTCATGTGCAAACGGTACCCAAAAACTTTATGGCTCCCTCTGAATACGTACCTTGGGTTTCCCACCAGCATTTAAAGGCTTATCTGGCCCGGAGCCTCTGCTTAACATGTGGAAGAAGAATTTATATGCATGCCCATCACCTTATTTCTTAAAGTACCTCTCTATGTTGGGATCCTGAATTCTAAAGAATTCCTGTTGAGGAGTTTGCTCTTCAGGTCATAAGAGACTCCTAAATCTTATTAGTCTCTTGGAGGATGAATTGTTTGTCTTGAAATTGCTGAAGGCTCAGGTCACTGTGAGTCACTTTTAAAGGAGATATTTTCATGGACTCAAAAAAGAAAGACCATCTGTGGCCTTGTGCTCTGTCAATTGACTTTCTAGCTCTTTCTCCTTCCCTTCTACTCAGTGACAGGTTGATTCATTCTTTTCCTCTGTAGCACAATTGAAGACACGTCGGCTTTCTGGCTGAGGACCCTATATATGTTAGCATATATATGCCTTCCGTCCCATTCCAGGTGCGGTGATGGCTGCCGTCAGCATATGCCTGCCTTGGCCTTTTAACAATACCCCATCCAGCTTCTTTTGTGCCACAAAGACTTGTCTTGACTTGGTTTTCACTTCTCTTTTCCTTCATACTCTCACAGCTTCACCTTGAATCAGTCCACACTGTATAAGGTGAGTAACCAAGGTCCTTCAGTAACACCGTGGATTGGTGTCTTGGTCTGTTCAGGTTGCCCTAACTAAATACCATAGACGGTGCTTTAGACAACAGAAATTTCTTTCTTCTAGTTGGAGAGGTGCAGGCCAGTTTGGTTCCTCTGAGCCTCTCTTCCTGCCACCTTCTTGCTGCGTCCTGGCATGGCAGGGAGAGAGAGAGAGAGAGAGCAAGCTCTCTGGTGTCCCCTTAAAAGGCGCTGATCCTAGGAGAAGAGTCCCCCTCTCTCCCAGTGACCTCGTCCAACCCCAATTGCCTCTCAAAGGCCCTACCTCCGATAGCATCACGTGTGGGTTAGGGCTTCCTCATGGGAATCTGGGGAGGGGACACAAATATTCAGGCCATCACCAACAGTTTTCAGGACTCGGGGGTGAGAAAAGCACGTTACTAAGAGACTGGCTGGTAGAAGACATCTGAACTGTCGGGATGGTAAGGCATCCAGAGGAGGATGGAGCAGTAACTCGGCATGGGGGAAGGAGAGTAGCCACTTACTGGCCATGTGAACTCGAGAGACACCCTTCATCTGTCTGAACGGACCTCTCCTGCTCTATAGAAGCGGGGCTGGGGATGCTGGATTGTGGGCTTGACAGCAGTTCTTTATTTATGCATTGATGGGTCCTGGCAGTGTTCTTTATTCAATCAGTCAGTCAAGAAATCACTATGAGTTAATTGGGTGGTTGGTTATCTGTCATGTATTAGGCATGATGTCAAGTGCTGCAGTGAAATGAAACTCCTGTGTATGCCTAAGACCCAAGAGCAAGACAGGGTCGGCACCCAGGAAATGCTTCCTGTCAGGCCCCCACACAGAACGGAGCCCAGGAACCGGGTCAGCAGGAGTCACCCAGTAAAGGAGCTACTGATCGCCCAGTGTGGTGACCATATGGGGAGAAAGAAACGGTTTCGTTTCGTTAAGCATGAAAGCGAAGTGCCCTGGGTGCCAGATTGCAGATTCCCCCAGTAGAGACATTTGAGGGTGGAAGCTGGATGGGGTGATAATGGGGGCCACGCGCTGTCCTTCTTCGAGCCTGGAAATGCAATTACTATTGCAACATAGAACGATAAGCCCAAAGCCAGAAGATAGCCAGACCATTGGCAGACCTCTCCACCCATCACAAATCTTGTCTCTGTTGCTAGATGGTAGAAAAATAGAGGTCTGACTCCAGGGACCTGCCTCTTACGAGACCAGCCTCTTATAGCTTGACACCTACAACCCTGCATTTGAGTTAGAAGGAATCATGTCACATTTTAAATGCATATCATAAGTCTGAGTAACCAGGTTTGCCATAATGGCTGGTGTTGGGGGTTTTGTTGTGTGGTTGTTGGGTTTTGTTTTGGTTTTGGTGTGGGGTTTTTTTTTTTTGTATCTTTTAAATTAATTTTCAATTAAGTTTTGAAAGAACAAAGTATAATATTAACTAACTTGCAATTAATTTCAACAGTAATTATGCAAAAATTCTAGGCATGTGAAAGATGGGGAGCATGGAATAATTAGTCGTGGATTTTTTCACTACTGTAATTACCGTGATGAATATGTATGAGGCCATTTGGGAAGGGAACGCACAGCAAGCAATTGTATTTAATTAAACTTTTAGCTGGCTTAGGTTGGGGAGCCTGCATTGTGTTTCAGTCTCCCAAAGTATTAGCAAAGCCTCCCCAAACAAATAACTCCCAGAATCATGAAGGAGAAAGTGACAGGTGTCTTTTTTCTAAACTCTCCTCTTAATTCTGTAGACTTCTGACTTTCTTGGACCCTTGGCATGGCATGCAGTGTTGTCCAGGGTGTGGCCTGAACAATAATACCTTAGATTATCATTTTGATGGCAAATAAGCATAGTTCAACCCTGGCACGTAGGCCACTTTGTTTAATGTAGCCTGTGTCAAAGACCCTTCGTTGGGCATTCCTTGGGCATCCTTTTCTATAGCTCAGGATATAGGAGTTGGGTTATAACAAGCATATGATTAAAAACAGCATCTCCTGGGTTGAGCTGTTACCTCAGGCCACTCAATATGCTAAGCCCTTGATATACATGCATTATTCTCTCTCATCTGGCTAGCCACTGAGATCTGAGACTTAAGGAACTTGCCTAGGGTCACTTGCCTAATGGCGGAGCGATACTTGAACCCTGCTCTTTCTGACCCTAAGACCTGTGTGGTTTGCCACTCATTCACTCTCATGTTTGTCCATGCTGGAAAAAAGAAAGAAATCCTTGAAGTCCTCAGTTGAGGCCACATGTGGAATTTATTCAACTTGCTTGTGTTTCTGAGGTTCCCCTCCTGCTGTAGATGGACATCCCAGGGGTATCTCAGCCAGTAAAGCAAGGCCCCAACAAGAAGCTGTGAAGAATAAAATCACAGCGGTGGTACTTCCAGGGGCAGCAGCAAATATCTACTGAGCTCTCATACTATTTGCCAGCCACTGTGCTACGTACTTTATAACGACCAAGTCTGATCTTCTCAAACACCCCAGGAGATGGCTGCTGTTATGCCCATTCTACAGATGAGGAAAACTGAGGCTCGGGAGTTTGTGTGACTTGCTAAGATCAGATCAGCAAAACTAGTCATTGGTAGAGCCAGGATTCAAACAAAGGTCTGGCAGCCTCCAGAGGCTAGAGCCTGTCCTGGACATCAGAGCATCATCTTCCCAACCCCTTTTTAATGTCCAGGGGCAACCGCTTACCAGGTAGGAACACATGGCCCTACAAAGGCCATCTTCAGTCTTGCCTACTGGTGGCAAGAGCCAAAGTCTTAAGGGTCGGCCATCTCGGGAGATTTCCCTGTTTGCAAATGAGGTGCTAGTTGGGTGCTTGTCAAGGACTTTCTAGAATCTCCAGAGCAAAGAATAAGAGAAATATAGAGTGTGTCTCACTGCAGTTAGAGGGTCTTGTTTTTATTTTACACACAGCATGTTTTCTGAGGTTCCCATTTCCAAATACACTACTGCAGAAAGACCTCTCAGCCTTTTCCCCTCTCCGTTAGGTCCAGCTCTCTTAGTCAGTAACTACTTTTGATTTTTGAAGCACTCAGTCTCTTGGAGGTCAGTGGTGACTATCTGGAATGGTGTGTGATTTCTGCAAGCAGTTACAGCTCACCAGAAGGGCCGGGTTGGGCCCCAGTGAATGCTGATTCCATGGCCCTCTTCCAATTCTCATTAAGCTTGATGGCTTTGGTAAAAAAAAAAAAAAAATCCCATCACCCACGCTCGTACCAGATTGCCATCAGTCGAACTGGGAAGAACCTTTCACCAAGTGAAGCAATTTCCTCATTCTGTAATTAAAGCAGTTTGGGGCTGAATATATTTATGGGCAGACTAGCTGAAGTGAGACAGAAGCGTGTTACAGTGTGTGTGTCAGAGGGAGACCAGGAGGCTCTGGGCATGACATCCTGGATATCTCCCCATCATAAACATGGCGTTACAGGAGGATCAGTTCTGAGCCAAGTCTTTATGCCATGTCAGGGGCAGCATCAGGAGGTGAGGAACTGAGGCACAGAGAAAGTAAGCAGTTTGCCCAAAGTTGGAGAGCGAGCCAGCCAGTGGCCACCTGTCCTCCGCCTCCCGATCTCTTGCCTCTCCCAGGGTATGCAGTGGGGCTGTGCTCATGGGGCTTGCTCTCTCCTCCGGGCCTTTTGGGGTTTTCTTGTTGTCATCAGAGTCTCTTTGTTAATGATTTCAGTTTTCCTCTGGTTCTTACGTTTACAAAGTTTTCCCAAAGTAGCGTTCCACCCTTAGACATTCCCGCCTCCTACCAGCATCCTGTTCGGGTCATTAGGTCACACTTACTTTGCAAAAGTCTGCTGAGAGCTACTGGCCCAAGGCTCAGACCACCTGCCCCTGGGCACCTCCAGCCCCCACTTCCCCCAGGCTCCCAGCTCCTTGTCCTCTTCATTAATAGGAGGCCAGAATTCTCTGGAACTAAGATTTATATGTTCCAAGCTCTGCCCAGGGCTCAAGATCAATGTTCAGTTGTCCCATTCGATTTGCATTTGTCTTATTCTTAATTCGAACGAAACCTGTGAGTTCAGAAGAAGGTAAGGTGACAAAACCATGGTCCCTTCTTGGTCTCCACAAGCTGGGACGTCCCTGAGAGTCCCACCATCAGCAGGACCCCCCTCCCCCCACAGTTGACTCCCATCAGTGTGAAAGGCTGAAGGAAGCCCACAGCTCGTCTCTGCAGAACATTAAGGCCCAGGGCCTTCTCCTTCAGCACGTCTGTTTCTCCTCTCTGCTTCTTAAAAAGTGACTTTCAAGGGTCAAGACAGTCACGGGCTTCTCAGGGCTGGCCCTGTATTTTTTTTTTTTTTCATCTTTTATCCACAAAGAGAACCAATGATGGGAGAAATGCCACATCTTTAGCCTAAGACTTGGGGGTAAAGGAGCTTCTAGACCGAAGGAAGCAAGAAAATCAACATCTCCTCTTATTCCCTTGGAAGTCTTGTATGGAGTGAGAAAGGGTTAAGAGCTTATTTATCTGCCATCAGACAAGATGCTTCGGAACAGCTCCAGCCCTGGTCTGTACTGTGGAGACCTCAAGCGGAGTCTGTAATCATGACTGATGATGAGTTTTCCTCCTCCGGAGCCAAGAAAAAAAATACAATGAGCTGAGTCTTCCTTTATCTCCCTCATTTGTGTGTTCAATTGGACATAGATACTATTGCAAAAAGCTTTGCTGGGATGATAGAGTGGCCAGAAAACTCTCAGAAATGATGAGTAGAATGTTAATTGACAGGAATTTGGTTGGCTTCTGCCCTGAGGCTCCAGAAGAGGTTTGAGGTTGGTATTGACACCAGCATCTCCTTGTTGCTCTGGGCGAAGGCATCACCGGAAGGGACGCTTGATACATCGAAACAACAGAATTAAGCCTGAGGTCCCCAACTCTTGGCCAGGAATTATCTCTTGTTTCCTCTAAACTTGGAAGTTCTAAAATTGGGGAGGAAAACCATGGGGAGCCCAGAGAACTAAATCCTTGTGAGAAAAGAGAACATGCATTTATGAAATACCGAGTGGTGATAATAATGCTTATAATGGCTGATACTGTGTGTGGTAAGCATTGTGACTGTAAGTGGATTCTAAACCCATAATTTAAGGCTTATTACTACTTACCAGTTCTACAGATATTATGAATTACCCGATATAGGTGTGTAAGCCTGAACTTAGTGCTTGGAAGCAAGAGGAACACGTTATAAATGTGTCTAAAATGGGAATCCAACACTCAGGAAATTTAGGGTTTTCTTTGTAAGAAATTAGCTGTGTCAGTAACTCTCTAGCAAGGGAGAGAATAAGAAGTGCCCTGTGGGGGATCAGGTGAGGGGCAGTGGGAGGTTGTAGGAGAGAAAAGTTATTTCTGGTTGGAGGGCTGGGGGTGGGGGAGAAGTCACGGAGAAAGTAGCTCAGTGGCCGTCTGTGTCTTGAAGGCCGCTGAGGATGTGGCTAGGAGGACATGTTGGGAATGACACAGTAAGCCAAGAGAGCGACAGTCTAAGAAGGAAGGGCATCTAGAATGATTTAGCTGTAGCCCTGTGACTAGTGAGACTGCTCTCCACTTTCAGCAGTTTCTAAGACATGATTTGACTTAACCCTTTGTACACGAGTACCTCTTGCTGTGTTTCCTTAGCGCTCTCAGTGATGCTGTTGGTCAGGACTGTGGTCTCATGTGAAAGCTCAGCCGGGACTGTGGTCTCATCTGAAAGCTCAGCGCAGGGGGAGCTGAGGCCAAGCTCACTCGTGTAGCTGTTGGCAGGGTTCCGGTCCTGGTGGGCTGCTGGGGTGAGGGCCCCCACTCCTCACCAGCCGGCTGGCAGGTGGAGGCCTCCCTCAGGTCCTTGCCAGACTTCTCTAACACAGCTCCCACCGTGGCCCTCAGAGCAGGTGAGGGAGAGAGAGAGAACAAGCACCTAAGACAAAACAGAAGCCACAGGCTTTCTATCACCTGATATTGGAAGTGACAGCTTGTAATTTCTCCCATATTCTGTTCATTAGAAGTGAGAAAATAAGTCCAGCCCGACTCGCAGGAACGAGATCACACAGGAGCTTGAATCCCAGGAGCAGAGAATCAGAGGGGCCATCTTCGGGGCTGCCCACCACCCTGGGTGGGCAGGCAAGGAATGACAGGACCTGAGGTCAGAGAGGGCCTCGGGGACCTCTGTAAAGACTTCAGGCTTTACTTTAACAATTGCTGAACTGTGAAATGACCCATCCCCAAGGACGTTTTTGTTGTAAAAGATGATAATAGGAAGAGATTGGATGTAGACCCTAGGTGCCCGTCATGGGTCCTGGTTAAATAAGCGGTGGCACACCTCCACAAGGAACACACCATGTAGCTACTTGCAAAAAGAGTTAGAGTCGGGGCGCCTGGGCGGCTCAGTCGGTTAAGCAACTGCCTTCAGCTCAGGTCAGGATCCCAGGGTCCTGGGATCGAGCCCCGCATCGGGCTCCCTGCTCGGCAGGGAGTCTGCTTCTCCCTCTCCTCTGCCCCTGCTCATGCTGGCTCTCATGTGCTCTCTTGCTCTCTCTCAAATAAATAAAATCTTTAAAAAACAAACAGTTGATTCCTGATTTGAGTCTGAAGTATTTTCTGCCAGAAGGTAAACAAGTAGTCCCCGAAACAGAATCACAGGGGTGTGTTGAAAGGTTACAGGAGCTGAGCCAGCCTGGAAAAGCGCCCTGTGGCCAAAAGTTGGAACAACCTACATAACAAGTTAAATAATAATAGTATTGGATTATAGCTTGGAGAGTAAAATAAATATTCATGAGTCTATCTGCTGTAAGTAGGTAACTGAATAAATAAATGGGAGGAAGGGGCAGCTCTTCCTTCCTGCTAAATTCCAGGTAATGAATGTAGAAGGCATGAGGGAAATTGAGAAGCCCCATTAGAACAGCCCCATTAGAATATCTTGCAGGCAAGATCCCTGATGAATACCAACATCAGTGGGGAAAAGTCTGAAGTCTAAGCAGAAAACAGGATAGTTCCATAGCTTCAAAGGATCTCCTCCAAGGTTGTATTAACTCCAGAAGGAAAAGCTGTAACTTGACAGTGAAGAGTCTGGGCAGATGCCTCCTTCAGTGAACCAGACGACCATGGTTATCAGCAGTGGATACACAGAGGCCGTCCCCCGGGAGGACACGCCGAGAAGGCACAGCACCTCTGCGACGGTCTTCCAAAGAACACATCTTCTCTTTGATCATGAAACTACGTCAGGGAAGCCCATGCGGAGGGACAGCCTACAGAATAACTGCTCAGTCTCCTCCAAAGGGTCAAGGTCAGGAAAGACCTAAGAAGCTGTCACAGCTTAGAAGCAGCAGATGCTCTGGATTGGGTGGTAGGACAGAAAGACGACATCAGTGGAGAAGCGGAAAAATCTGAAGAAATCCTGGAATTTAATGAATATAATCGATCTAAAGCCACCTCTTAGTCGCGACTGTCGTTCTGTGGTTAGGTAAGGCGTTAATGTTGGGGAAAGCTGGATGTGGGGTATATGGGAACTCTCTGTTCTATTTTTGTAACTCTCCCGTAAATCCAGACCTACCTCAAAGTATTGCTAGTATATGCCTGGACTAGTTCTAGAAGCCCACACAAAAAGAAAATGGTACCAGTGGCTGCCTCTGGGTAGGGGACTCTGGTGGCTGGGGGACAGATAGGGGAAACAGCTTTATTCTTCTGTGCAGATCCTTACTTACCTTTTGAGTTTTGAACCAGGCATCGATTGCCTATTCAAAAAATAAATTTTAAAAAAATCTAAGCAGCTGTGGGAGCTCTGAGGTTCCCTGGACTCCCTGTCCATTCTCCAGTCACTCCAGCCCCATGGCAGCGACCCAGAATCTCCTGACACCCTGGCTGCCCCCCAGTGGATGCTCAGTAAATGGTTAATGAATACACACGTTTCTCTGCTTTTGGCCTGTCATAGGACTGATCATATCACCTCCTCTTATTTCTCTCCTTAAGGAGGCCAGCTCGGGTCGTCTTGTCAGTGACAGGAGGCTTTGATTTCTTCACTTGCTGGTTTTAACACAGCCCCATTAGTGTTTAAAAAATGCTTGCCTGAACTCTCTGGCCTCTTTTCGGTGTCTGGAAACCTTTTGACAGGGATGCATGGATTTGAAAACGGCCGTGGGGATACCTAGGGTCTACATCCAATACGGCCGAGGGGATACGTGGTGATTGTCTCCTCTTTAAAGAATCAAACAGGTAACTGAATCCTCCTCTGCCTCTAACCCTGTAGTTACCCATCTCTTCTGGAACAGGCAGGTTCATTGACCTGGTGCCCAGGAGGCCCTCTGGTGTTAGAAAGGATCCTCCAGCACCTTGTCTTGGAGAACATTGAAACCTCCATCAGTCTTCCTTTCAGGAAGCGGAAACACGAGACCTCCCAGCACCTCTCGGAAGACAGGACTGGGCAGCCTGTCGGGGAGATGGCGACCGCAGAGAGCAAGCAGATCCTTAACCATTTGGGTAGTTCGTATCCTGGATTGACGCCAAGTCTGTCACGTCCTCTGGGAAATCTCAGTCACTGGCTTCTACAAGCAACAAAAAGCCAGAGCCAGGGGAGGCATGGTGGGAAGGGGTGTGCTTGATTTCTTCCTTGACGTCCCCATTTCTCCGTCTCCTTTCTGTGCGGTTCTATCAGCTTATGACGACTGCCGCGTTTTGCATATTAGAGTGACTTCGCAAAGAGACTGTGCCCTGGATGAAAGCAGCGGGTGTACCTCTCAGCTCATTGCTCATTACATGTCGGTCTGCTCCAGGGATCAAAATTAGACCCGTGTGGGCCCGACCGTCAGTAGTTGGGGCTTTGTGTGCCCTAGAGCCTGTCGTCAGAACTATGCAGCTCGACCATGGTAGCATAAACGCAGACGGAGACTAGATGTAAAAAACAGCCATGGCTGTATTCCAGGAAAACTTTATTTCTAGAAACAGGCAGCAGGCCAGGCCATGCTAGAGCATGGGGTGCTAGAAGGCAAATGGCTCAAGTCGGGTTGTCGAAACGTCAAGGGCCACATCAGAGAGGCCTTTGGAGGCTGCTGTTAGGAAGTTGGATTTCGAGGACAAAGCAGCCATCTTATTGACTTCCTAAAAAAAGCTCTCTGCATGCCTTGTGGAAAATGGAGAGGAGCAAGATTGGACAGTGCGAACCAGCTAGGAAGTTCATATGGGAATCTAAGCAACAAATCATGGTAACATGTCCCAGAATCTGGGAGCAGAGTTGGCAGGACCTGCCCCTGGACACGAGTTGGTCATGAATGGAAAAGGAAAGGCAGGACCCAGCTGGGACATCTGGCTCTGGGGGGGCGGGGGGGCGGGGATGCCGGGATGCCCCTGGGGGATCGTAACAGATATTTGATGCTATTTGTGTTCTCAGCTCCCACTAATGAGATCTTATTTGCCACGAGGATGGCATGCCTGAGGTAGATTCTCCCTCTCCCTGATTTTTAAGGTGAGCTTCTCCCTGCAATGCTGTTTGGGTATGATTACGCGGGACTCACGAACTCATCAAAGCATCACCCCCCGCCCCCTGCATCCTGCTTGAGTTAGCAGGATTCTGCTCTGGCCACTGACGCTGCAGGCTCCACAGACCTGAGCCTTATTACTGGACCAGAAACCAACTGAGCATCAAGTTCAAAGAATGTCTGCTGAGCATTTAATTTTGCAACTTGCACCAAAGCTCTAGGTTAAGAGATACAATAAACAGTAGAAAGAGTAATTCTGCACGGTCCTCCTGACTCAGCAGATTGCAGGAGGCGGGGGCTTCCATTGGAAGCAAGCACACACGTGCACACGTGTGCAGGGGCAGCCTCTGTTGTCAACTGGGGGAGCCCGGGTTGCCCGAAGCCACTCTGCACACAGCAGAGAGAGAGTGCCCCGGGGGTCTCCCGTTTGATGGTTGGAAAGATGAGAACATGGATCCCAATCCTTGAGCTCATCACCAAGCCCCACCCCTCCCGCGCGGCTCCCACTGGCCTTTGCTTCCTCTGGTCTGCAGTAGAAGAGGCACCAAAGGTCTAGATTACCATCCGCCCCTCCCGCTGCCTTCCACTGCGCTCGTCCATTGACATTTTTAAAAGCCATGACACAATTGAACAGAGTTCTAAAAAGGCCATCTGGGCCTTTGCTCCAATTACCCTCGGCACTGAGTTTTGGTAGCGATCTGAGTTCCTAATAAAAAATGCCCTTTTCCACCTTAAGCAGCCAATTAAGTTCCTGATCCTCCAGCGAGTTCATTAAGTGCCCTGTGCCTGTTCCTTAGCAGAGGCCCTTCACCAGCTCGCTCCCCAGGTTATCCCTGGCACCCTCCCTCATCAGAGGCCGAGATCAAGCTCTGAGGGTGTGCAGCAGTCCTTAGCAGGCCTCAGAGAGCTCTGGGATCACAGGTGGTTTCCACCAAGCCAGGACGCCCTCCTTGGCAGGAGCAGTCTATAAATTAGGGGCCACTGGCAACACTGTCTCAGTAGAGCCTGCTGAAAATGCAGGGCCTTTCAAGGATGCTTCCCTGCCCCCTTTGCCCAAGAGTAGGCGTAAGTGAGGGGCGGGGAGGGCCCAAACCCCTTTGATCTCTTAGGATAAGAACAACTGAGAATTCCCAGGAAGATGTCTGCTTCCATCTGTCTTCAGTTCTACAACTTTCTTGTGTCTTTTTCCCCTCCCCTCTCTCTCCCATTTTGCATCTGATCTCCTGGCGCTTGTCTCCTGGCCCTGGATGGTCCTAGAGTCCTAGCTCCCTCCTGGCAGATGGGTCCCCTGATTTCCTTTGGGCTCAGGCTGGCCCGGCTCCTGCCGGGTCCATCTGTTGCAGGGCAGGCTGGCAGCGTGGATCCCCCCCCACCCTGCAGTTAATTTTAGAAACTTGAGTTGCCCTGGTAATGGTTCAGTGGGGTTTTCATGGTTCTCTTTGGATTCAACCATTTGCTCGTCTGCCCTTTAAAGTAAACTTTTTCAGTCCATAATTAAATTGGGACACCAGATGTGCTTGGACTAGGGACCCATAAAGGTGCTGCAGCCCCCACGGGATTTTTTTTTTTTTTTTAAACAAGAAAGTCAGGGTGGGTAGGGGATGCTTTTGGTTTACAGTAGCCAAGACAGCTCCTGGAAGCTTCCGTGCTGGAGAGAATGGGCCATAGCCAGTAGAGGTCATCGGGGAGCTGGAGAGAAGTGGGTCCCAGGGCCTGTCTGTGCAGTGAGCTCCTCCTGGTTAGGTCTCTGCTGTTTTGGGTCTAGAATCCCCAGCACTGAGCACACGGCCTGCCGCACAGTCTGGGCCACGTAAGTGGATAAACGAATGTGCTCCTGGCCAGACTCTCCTCCTCAGCTCCTCCCTTCCATCCTTGGAGAGAGCGTGGAAGTCTAACTGCTAGCCCACCAGGGAGTGTCAGTTCCCTTCATTCCTTGGAAGGCCACAGCCTCTGTGTCCCTAAAATCCTGCCGGCCTTCCTGCCTCCCTGGGCGGTGGTCTTCTTCGCTAGCCTGCACTCACGAGGCCCTTTCTAACCACGTGAGGGGACCAGCCTGCACAGATGCTAGGAAGTCACAAAAGCGAGCTCACTGTCAGCTCACTTGGCTCCGATTTCACACAATAGCCTCTAACGTTCATACCAACTCTGCGCTGGGTATGGGTTTTTAATCCGTTTTACAGAGGACACTTAAAAAGGTGCAGTCAACTGCCTGAAGTCACTCAGGTGGTCTGTGGCAAAACCAGAACTCTGAGCCAGTCGGTCAAAACCCCAGACATGGACTTAACCACCTTTTTAGTTGGATCCTGCTCTCCCCATTCATGCGCCACCTTCCCTCCCTATGTGAACACACGGGTGCATGGTATTATTAGCCACTGTCAGGCAGGGTTGGGAGTGGCGGCAGAGTCTGGTCAAGTCTGCAGGTCTCCACAGGCTTGGCCTGGCCTGGTTGGCTCTGGGCACCATCTTGGCTACTTTGGGAGAGGAGCCCACGTGTGTGGGCTCCACACCCCCAGCCCTGTGAGGTGGTAGGTCTCTAGATGACTCTGGGAAGGGGTCACGATGCCCCCATCTAATTTTTGAGAAGGAAGGTTCTGGGAGGATGGGACTGTGTTTTTGTACACCGAACACTTGCACAGTTCTCTACAATCCAGAGCTTTCTACAATCCTGGGCTGGCAGAGCTTCTACCTTGTGAATTTCTGGGTGTTGGTCAGACAGACCAGGGCTCTAGTCTCAGCGCTGTCACTTCCCAGCTATGTGACCCGGGACTCATGACCTGACTTCTCTGGGACTTACTTTTCTTACCTGTGAGGCTGAGCTCCTAGCCATGAAGCACTTGGCACATAAGGGGCTCAGTCTCACATGGAAGACGCAGTGCTTCTGGCAGGAGGACAGCATGCTGAGACCAGACTTTGAGAGCCACCAGCATTAGAGATGCTCTGCCCACTTCCCCCAGCACAGTTGTACAGACCACCCTCTGGGGCACAGGGGATACAGGGATGACTGAGCAGAATACAGCTCCGCCCACCCAGGGTTAGATTCCAGTTGGAAAGAGATGACTGCATATAAATACAGTGGACATGACAGGTGGTGTCAAGTGTCGTGAAGCAAGAGAAGGTCAGGGAAGGGGATGGATGGAGAGGCATGGCAGTGGCTCGGGAAGGCCTCCTGCTAACACTGACCTAGGAGCAGGGAGCTGGGTGGGATAGAGTCTGAGCAGATGCCCTGGGAGCAGCATCCGGGGCAGAGAACACAGCAAGGGCAAAGGCCCTGGGGAAGGCATGTGCTTGGCATGTTCTGAAACCACAGAAAGGAGGCCAGTGAGTGTGCAGCACAAGAAGCCAGGGAGGGGCAGAAGAGGAGACCATGGTGAAGATTTGGACTTTATATTGAGTATATGGCGAGCTGCTGGAAAGTGCTGAGTAGGGGAGTGACACAAACAAAGGCATTTAGGTTCCAGAAGGTGCGCTGTGCAGCTAAAGAAACAAAGGCTAGAGGGTGTGTGGGGGCGGGGCGGAGACCACCGCGGCCGGGACAAGGGTGGCTGTGCTGGAGGGTGTGTGCGGGTGCTCATTGGGATCAGCTGTGTCTTGGGCTCTTCTTTGAGGAGTCCTCATCCTGAGGGCACTGGGAGCGCTGGGACGGGGGCACCAGACCCCAGGGTATGCAAAACAGCCCTTCCCTCTGGGGTGTGGGGGCCCCGAGTCGTATTGCTGAGACTTGCTGAAATCTCCAGAAGGGGGCAATTCACTCATGTCAGTAAAGCTCCTTCTTGGGAGCCCCTCTCGTAATGTTTCTCTCTTAAGCCACTTGCCCTAAATTATTCAGAAAGTTGTTGCATTCAGAGGCTCCAAGGGCGCCCACTCAGCAGTTCCCTGGGTAATCAGGTTTCCCGGGCAGGCGTCGCACCCGTGAGCTGATCTGCAGGAGCCCTGCGAACTCGCAGACCCAAGGCAGCCTTGGGCTTCACGCACGTTTGAGTAGGATCAGCCCCTGCCGACTCCGTCTTGTCAGGTGTCAGGGGGCCAGGGTGTCATGCAGTCCTCCGGGCACAACCTCACGTCTCTCACTCAGCAGCTGCTGCAGGGTTGAGGCTCCTGGTGCTGGGCCGGCTTCCGTCAGGGACCGTGCTGCTGAACCCTATCCCGGGTACCGCCTCCCGGGGGGGGGGGGGACTGCTCTGCACCGAGAGGGGAGGGGGCCGAGGCATTTGCTTCCCAGCGTCCGCCTCCTGAGTGGCTAGCGGCAGCCAGAGAACTTGCTCCTGACAATAGGGCCAGGGATGCCCCTATCTGATTTGTAAAACGACAGCTTCCAGAATGATGGGAATGTGCTTTTATGGAATATGATGGGGGGTCCTGTCCATCTCAGATAGCACCGAGGTTGGTGAAATAACCACATCCTCTCATGAAGCATCACAGTGAACTTTTGCCTGGTAAAGCCCTGAGAAGTCCTGTACTGTAGCTATCAGTCATACCTAGGGTTCGTTGGGGCGCCTGGTGGCTCAGTCGGTTTTTCTGCTGGGAAGCTATAGCAGTAGTTGTGAATAGTAACCGAGGCTTTGGAGCATGTGGGCACATTACTTCACCTCCCTTAGTTCCCATTTCCTCTTCTATGAAGTGGTCTGCTTCATAAGATGGCATACTTGTTGCCTAGGTATGCCGTAACAAACTAGCACAAACTGGATGGCTTAAAACAACAGAAACGTATTCTCTCGCTGCTCTGGAGGCCAGAAGCCCCAGATCAAAGCACTGGCAGGGTTGGCTCCTTGTGGAGGCTCTGAGGGGATCCGTCCTTGCCTCTCCTTGGCTTGGGCTGCACAGCGTAACTCCCTGTCTCCGCCTCACACAGCCTTCTCCCTCGTGTGTTTGGTGTCTTGTTTCCTCTTACAAGGACACTCGTCACTGGATGGAGGGTTCACCCTCATCTGGGATGATCTCGTTTGGAGAGCTTTACCTTATTTTTATCTGCAGAGACCCTTCCTCTAAACAGATCACAGTCTGTGATTCCAAGTGGACCTATCTTTGGGGTGGGGGGACATCTTTCAGCTTATGACCGAAGGTGGAAGGAATCTAAGGGTGAATATACATACAACACAGAAGATACTGCTGGTAGGGCAAGAACTGCTGTGATCATTATTATGGTAATATCATTATTATTACTCTGTTTTCGAGTCCAAAGCCAATATGGGTGGTGGTGGTGGTTAGTATTATTCGTGTTATTATTTAATTCAAATCAGGAGTGGGGTATAGGTCCCAAGGCAAATAGTGTTTCTCTCTCCAGCCCTAGACTTCTTTCCCCATACCTCCTGCGGGTTGGTGCTGGGAAGCCAAGGCAGAGTCTGAATGCCTGGCCAACAAGGGCCGTGTGAGCCATTGAGGGTCCTTCATTCAAAGAATTTTACAAGAATCGCACAGTGACACGGACTGATGGGTGTGTTGCCTGAAGGATTGGAAGACAAGAGGCTGAAGATGGAAAGACCCCCAAGGCAGTTTCTCTTCCTAGCCTGGGCATGGATGGGGCCATGCAGTTGGAGCCCAGAAGGAGAGACTGGAGAAACACCACACAGTAGAAATTGACCACACATAGTGGCTCCACGTGGACAGAGAAGAGAGCTCAAGATAGCCCGAGTGTTCAGACCTGGGAGAGCAGAGGGCCAAGGACATGACCAGCATCTGGGAGTTTGTCCTAAGAAATGACACCAGTGACCACAGGTCACTGACTTATTCAACACGTGTTGAGCACCAGTTACAGAATGGTGGAAAAAGCAAGCCTGGCTCCACTCTTATGGCTCTCGTGGTCCACATGGTCTACCTGAATGGTGTTGTACATTGTTGGTCATAACAACAACAACAAAAACAGGAAGCAACCTAAATGTACATCAGCAGAGTGTTGGTTGTAAGTTGTGATGCATCTATATAGTGGGATCCCACACAGCTACTCTTTAACAAAGGTGTGGGTGGATGAGGAAATATGTCCATACACAGAAATATCTGTATAGCAGGAACAAAAGTACTTGTGTGTGTGGATGTGCATGGAGAATAGTTTTGAAGGGTACACCCTGTAGATCAAGAAACTACAGCCCGTGAGCCAAGCTGCTGCCTATTTATGTAAGGGACACAGCTATCCTCATTCACTGATGTATTTCGTCAACAACTGACTTTGTACGACAACAGTGAAGTTGAATAGTTGTGAGGGAAGCTGTGTGCCCCACAAAGCATGAAATATTGACCATCTAGCCCTTGGCAGAAAAAGGTTGCAAACCCTGGTCTATACCAAACTCTTAACTGTTTTGTTCTAGTAGGTTCAGGGGAGGGAGGGCGATGAACATTTCTATTTTGCTTTTAATTTTAATGGATTTTTTTTATTTCCCCCCAACTCTTCATGGATTTTTTTAATCAGAAAAAAAGTTCAGTTTGGGAGATAAAGAAGCATACAGGACTCACAATAACTGATTTTGACACTTACTATAAAGCTCTAGTTACCAACACGCTTATTGGCACGAAGATTGGTATATGGTTCAATCAAACAGAATAGAGCATGGCTAGCCATGTTAAGTGGTGGTGAGGATGCAGAGCACTTGGGGGGATGCAGAATGGTGTGGCCGCCGTGAAGAAACAGGGTGAGAGTTTCTTACCAAGTTCAACGTACACTTCCCGTGTGGCCCAGCAGCCTTACCCCTAAGGCATAAACCCAAGAAATCAGAAAATATATGTTCATGCAACGATCTGTATTCCAGAAACTGGAAACAACCCAGTTCCCTCCCTGGACACAAATATTGATCCCTGTGTACTGCGGGGTGCGACTGCACGTTCTGAAGGAGGGCAGTACTGATGCTCAGAAACGTGGAGGAATCTCAGGAGCACCACGCCGAGCAGAGGAAACCAGACACAACAGGCTCCATACTGTATGATTCCAGTGACAAGCCTTGCTGGAAAAAGTAAATCCATTTGGGCAGAAAACAGATGAGTGTTTTCCAGGGGCGGTGAATGGACTGCAGAAGAGCAAGAGAGAACTTCTCGGGAGGGATGCAAAGGTTCCGTATCTTGTTGTGGTCGTGGTTATGCAACTGTTCTGTTCTGTGAAACTCTTCTCACTGCACATTTTAAAAAGGGACGTTGGATTGTGTGCAAATTATAGCTTCCTCAAGCAACCTGACTTTTTAAGATATGTAATCTGGAGAAAAAGACACTTTAAAAATAAAAAAAAAAAAAAGGCACACAGGAGTTGATCTTTCAGAGGAGTGATGAGGAGTCAGTTTGAATGGGACAGCGAACATTCCAGAACAGGACTCCAGAGGTCAGGTGGGAGGCGATGGTGCCATACTCGGGGAGTGGGGAGTCAGTGGGGGTTGTCAAGTGAGTGAGTGACTGTGAGGCATGGACCCCAAGGGGTCCTCACATTACAGGGAGAGAAGGAAGGAAAACAAACAGACACGTCAGCTTAGGCAGTACCAAAGGTGGTGGACAATAGGCATGGTTTTAGAAGGGACAATGTAGTACAAAGAGTAGAAAGTAGAAAGGAGTAAATAAATCTCCCTTCACCTCTCTCCTCCACCCTGGGACCTCCCAGCATTACCAGTTCCCTGCGGCCACCTAGAAATATTCCATGCGTTCTCTGTTGAGCTTTGCTTCTTTTCATGGGTCAAGATCTCTTTCAGATTGTTCCCCATCAGCATATGTAGAGCTGCCCTGATCTTTTAAATAGGTGTGGAATCATATGGAGGCACCATGGTTAATTTAGCCCGACTGCCATTGGGAGACATTCAGATCATTCGTGATATGGGTGCTATTACAAATGATGCTTCAATTAATATGCATATTAAAAAGTTACTTCTCGTGTGCGTGAGTCTGTCTAGTAAACAGATTCTTGAGGGTGGAATGGCTGGACCAAAGGACACGTACATTTTTATTTTGATGTGTATGGTGAACCCCGTCACCACCCTGGGTGATACCTGTTCACCCTCCCACCAGCCGCATTCGTGAATAATAAATAGTTAACACCTGTCATCCCAAGACCTGGCCCACAAAATGGGAAATTCCAACTTTGCCTTTGCCAGTGTGATAGGTGAGAAATTGTACCTTTTAGGAAATTCGATTTGCTTCTGGAGGAAGGAATGTTTTAGAAGCAAAGGAACACCACGTCTCAAGCGTCACGTTCCCCCCCCCCGCCCCCCACTTTGCCTCCATCAGCCCAGACAGCACCTCTCTGTGCATTAGGAAAAGGCACGCCTCCTCAGGACACTTGACTGCCACCTGCCAGAAAACTGTTGTGATAACTGTAGAAATCTGTGAAGATCCTGAGGCGAAGAAGAGCCCCGGAGCTGGGGACAACACAGCCCGTCCTCCCACACGCAGCGGCAGCAGCTTCTGGCAGTTTCGAGAGTGCAGTGGTCTCTGGGTGGTGACCAGATTGCCTGCAATAACACAGTCTTAGCGGCAGATTTGGGACAGGAATTCAAGCTGTCTGACAGCGGAGCATGAGGGCATTCGCTTGAGGGACAGCCAGAATAAATGGAAACTTCATTATCCATGGATTATGCACTTAGAACTCAGGGCCCAGGCAACTCTGATATTAGTAATTTGGCCAGCAGGCTCATTAAGCTCTTAAGAAAAGTGAATCTAGTTAATGAATTAATACAAGATGACATTTTACACACAGAGCAAAAACGAGACCAGGCACCACTGAGTTACATAACATCATAATTTCTCGAGTAAATGTGATTGCCGCTTCTTGCCTGCCAAAGTGGGCCAATCTGGAGAGAGCCTGCTTTCGGAGACACAAATGAGACTGTTAAGATTTGCAATCATTTCGTATTCCATTCATTTTAAAGCGCTCCCTCTTGTATTCTTAAAACTTGAAGTGGTTACACGGAAGTCAGTGTTTTAAAATCTCCGGGCCTATTTGTTTTCGAGAGGAAAATCCACCGGCTTTCATTTCCTAGGAAACACAGCCCTCTAAAGAGGAACTCACTCCACCCTTACGCCCTCCTCCATCCTGCCCCCTGCAAAGGGGACTCTCCCCGCCTCTGCCTCTGAGAAGTTAGTGTGAGGGTAATGGAAAGAATGTGACCGCTCAGAATTAGCATGAGCCAGTTTGAGATGATGAAAAGTTCCATGAATGTACTCAGTGCCACTAAACCAAACCCTTAAAAATGGTGAGAATGGTAAATTTTGTTCTGTACATATTTTACCACAATAAAAAAGCAAAAAGAACTAGCATTGACTGAGGGCAAACCTTTGCCAGGCACTATGCATATATATTGTATTTTACCCTCCCAAGAATCCAAGGACTTGGCTACTGTGATTTACCCACCGCTGCCACCACCATTTTAAAGCTTTTTTTTTTTTTAAAGATTTTATATTTATTTATTTGACAGAGAGAGAGACAGCGAGAGAGGGAACACAAGCAGGGGGAGCGGGAGAGGGAGAAGCAGGCTTCCCGCGGAGCAGGGAGCCCGATGCAGGGCTCCATCCTAGGACCCTGGGACCATGACCTGAGCCAAAGGCAGACGCTTAACGACTGAGCCACCCAGGCACCCCACGCCACCACCATTTTAAACTTGGAGGCACCCAAGGCTCCTAAGAGTGCAGTCACTTGCTTGAGCAACAGCTAGAAGTGATGGCCCCAGGATTTGAGCCCTCAGCTCTGTGCTGGAGATCACAAAATAAAGAGGATGTTTTCTTTTAAACCTGAGCTCTCAAACATACACGCGTGCACACGAGCTCCCACCCACTTTTTAGTTAGCTAAACTGAGAGCAGACAGAACTCCACCAGCAACCTCCCGAGTGCCACAGCTAATTGTCTCAGGAAAAATCCCAGATTGCTTCCGTCCCTCCACTGTTGGCAGCACACTCTGCGTTTTGTCGAGGAGCTTACTATACAGTTAATCCTTGAAACAGTGGCCTCCCAGAACATCGAAGCTTTTCACTCCTGGTTGAGTGTGACTGGAAAGAAAATGAACACAAAGCCTGGAGCTTGAGGGGGGAAGATACTCATTTGTCGCAGATTCGGATCATTTTGGGAATCAAGAGATGCTTATATCAGGAAAGGAGAGGAGATAGAGTGTTTCCCATTGTGTGGTTTTTTTTCACTAGAGACCTATCGGTTAATTCACCTCTGAGTCAGTTTGCCATCTGGAAAATAGGAATATAATAATAATAATAGGAATATAATAATAATAATAATAATGATAACACCTACCTTCCCAGAGTGTGCGAATACACAGATAATTTTCCCACTGAGTTGAGGCATGTAGTGAGGGCCTGCACCATCCTGCAGACTGACTGGGGATACTGTGACGAACAGAACAGGTGCACGTCTAGTAACGAGGGCTTAGAAAAGCTTAGCACACAGCGGTCCCTGCTCCTGCTGTTATATCACGGCTACATTTTTCCTGTGGATCCTTGAAAACCTCAGTGCTGCAGAGGTGGGACGGGTACAGGCGGTGGCCACCAGATTTGCTCACTTGGGCTGTATTTCGATTTTTCGTCCAGCTGGGCCACAGCAGTGGGTGGTTGTGGTTCCTCTGCAGAGACAGGGGGTCCCTAGCTCTCGATGAGGAGGGGCTACGCTGGTTTCCTGGGCCAGCCTGCACCGGGTCTTGGTTGCCAGGCGTGTCCCGCTGACTGGAAAGCCCCTCCCTCACCTGGATGTTTGAAGCATGACTTGTTAGTACACTTGGAGAGGGGGGTGTTGGCAACCTGTGGGGGTCGGACGTGTCCCAGACTTTTGCCTGAGGGCGTCTGAGGAAATGCTTGCAGATTGCCTAGCGGGTCTGGTCGGGGGTGCCGGACACAGTGTGGGGGCAAGGCGCTGGTGTCAGACCAGTCTTTACCTCCTAACCCTGGGACCCTCGTCAGGGGGCTTGGACCCTCTGAGATGCACTTTGCTCCCCTTAAAAAGAAGGTGGCAGTTACTGCACCCGATACACGGAATTGCTGTGAGGCGAGTAGAGGGGATAAAGCATGTGTCTGTCTGTCTGGAACACGTACCTGTCGGGCGGGGTCCGCTGTTGTTGGAAGCGCACAACTCTCCCCACTTTACAGATGGGGAGATTACAGAGATTATAGCACGGAGAGGCTACCACATTGCAAGGGGCACCTAGTATGTTCGAGACTGCACAGTGGCAGCAATCTGAACCTAGTCTGGTTCCGGAGTCCCTGATGTTCTCCTGTGCTCCACTGGCTCTCTTTCTTGAAAGCCTGGCCTCGGGCCGGGTGTAAAGTAAGCACGCGGCAGACACAAGGAACCCCAGACGCGTACCGACCAGTGTTCTTCACTTCTCTACACATTTCTGGTCAATTTCCAGCCTTAGGCAACCACTGACCCATTTTCCGTCTCTATAAATTTGCCTTTCCTGAACATTTCATGTAATAAGGGACTAATATTCCGTCGTGTGGCTCTCCCCCGTTTTGTTCAGCCATTTGCCAGTGCCGGGATGGGGGGCGGGAGGTGGTTTTGGGCTTTCTGGCTGCTGGGAATCAGGTTGCTCGCAACACTTGCATGCACTTGCTGGGACTGCGTCTGAAGCAGGCGGGCGAGCCAAGGCAGTAAGTTCTGTCCCCTTCTCTCTCCCCGCCCCCCCGCCGGGGATTCTCAGAGCCAGGCAGCGGGCAGGTGTTCGTGACGTCGGAGAACCAGCTGGTGTACTACCCCAGCATCACCTATGCCATCATCGGCAGCTCCGTCATCTTTGTGCTGGTGGTGGCGCTGCTGGCGCTCGTCTTGCATCACCAGCGCAAGAGGAACAACCTCATGACCCTGCCTGTGCACCGGCTGCAGCATCCGGTGCTGCTCTCCCGCCTGGTGGTCCTGGACCACCCCCATCACTGCAACGTCACCTACAATGTCAACAACGGCATCCAGTACGTGGCCAGCCAGGCCGAGCAGAACGCTTCCGAAGTGGGCTCCCCGCCCTCCTACTCAGAGGCCCTCCTGGACCAGAGGTGCGTTCTTGGCGGGGGGGGGGGGGAGGTCATCGATGGGAAAGCGGGGTGTGGGCACCCAGCTGCTGGCAGCCGCAGCAGGGCCTGGCGTGTCCTGGGTCCTGGGTCCTGGCAGGACAATTCACACGCAGCCTCTCTCTCTCTCTTTTTCTTTTTTTTTAAGATGTTTATTTATTTATTTGAGAGCGAGAGAGATCACGAGCAGGGGTGAGCAGCAGAGGGAGAGAGAGGAGCAGCCTCCCCGTGGAGCAGGGAGCCCGATGTGGGACTTGATCCCCAGGACCCTGGGATCATGACCTGAGCCGAAGGCAGACGCTTAACCCACTGAGCCACCCAGGCGCCCTGTATCATCTCATTTAATCCTCTCTGCAGGTCGCTGGGGGAGGGCCTCAGTTTTTACACATGAGAAAATGGACTCTGGGATTTTAAGCAACTTGTCCAAGGACATAGAGCTAGGATCCTGGCCACCTCAGAGCCCTGTTTCTGCCTGGTAATGCCACGCTGACCCGTGTCCAGGCCACTGGCTAGCCTGGTGCCTCACCTGCTACCACAGAACAGTGGCCAGGCCGTATTAGAGGGTTGGTTTGTACTGTGAATGAATGAATGAATGAATGAATGAATGAATGAATGAATGGGTTCCTTGCTTGGCTCCATTTATAAAATAAAGGAGGTAGCATAGCGCACTCTCAAGCTTTTTAAAACAATAGGACCCTCATTACAAATGGGATTGTACCAGAAAGCGCAACAGAGTCAAAAGGCAGGATTCTCTAGTGGAAGCAGCTGGTGGACCTGAATCCTGCCGGTTCAACCTCCTCCTCCCTTCTTTGGTGACCTCCACGTTATCCCAGAGAACCCATGTTGAAGTTCGATTGGCTCTAGGTCCCCTGTGCTCTCCTCCTCTGAGCCCAGGGCTCAACGTGTGTGCCGAGAGGCATTTTGCAGGTCATGCCCCCGGGCTGACTGGGCAGCTCTTGGACCCTCTCCTGCGGCAGCTCTTGTGTTATTTAATCTTTGTTTTTCCTCCCCATAAAACGTGGAGGTGACATTGGAGGGCAGTGCTTAAGGACATCTTTGCAAATAAGGGGAAGAGCCCAGGACCTCCCTCACCACTCAGCCTCTTCATTTGGACCAGCCAATGTAGAGTCAAGTTAAAGTTGCCAAATCCGAAGACGGAACACCTGGGTTTCGATCCCAGAGCAGCTGCTTACTAGTTATTTGTGATCCTATGCAAGTCATTTCATGCCCCCTTGCCTCTGTTTACTCCCTTGTACAATGGGCGTAAAGGTAACGCCCACCTCTTAGTGTTCTCATGAGCGTTAAGTAAGGTAGTGCAGGTAAAGCAGGTAGCACGGTGCTTGGCTCGCAGGATGCCTGCAGGAAGAGCTGCAAAATAAACTGTCTTTTCTGCAAAGTTACTGCACAGCAAGCCAGTGTCCCTACTGTCCCTTTCATCAATGGGAAGATCCCCGCTCACCCAAGCCCAGCCAGCCAGGAAAAGTTGGCTTTCAGTAAGAACCCCAAATTCTGTGGACCATCAGAGGTTCAGAACGCCCGAACAGCCAGCCAGCCGCTAGGCCCCAGGGCCCCTCCCTGGCTGGTGCCGGGCATCCTCCCCCCTGGGCCGAGCCGGAGGACGTGGTTTGGGCACTGCCCATTCGGCAGGCGCCAGCCACAGCACCCCGACCTTGCCCCGTTCCCTTGGTCTTGTTGCAGGGGTTACCCTAGTCCACGGATAGCCGTACTCCTCGGGGGTCCCATCGGCATCCCGGGGACAGGGGCGGAGGGGGATTTGGCTCCTAACGTGTTGTCTTCCCTCTGCTCTCCCCTGCCTCTCTTGCCCCATCCTGCTCTCTCCCTTGCAGACCCGCATGGTACGACCTTCCGCCTCCGCCCTACTCGTCGGACACCGAGTCTCTGAACGAAGCCGCCCTGCCCCCTTACCGCTCGCGCTCGGGGAGCGCCGACAGCGCGGGCTCCCAGGCGGCCAGCAGCCTGCTGAGCGCCGAAGAGAGCGGCCGCAGCCCCGGGCAGGCCGGCCCTCCTCCCGAGAGCGCCGCGAGGCCCAGGGACTCCGTGCCCAGCCAGGGCGCCGCAGAGGTCTAAATCCGCCGCTTCCACGGTCCATATGGGTCCATCTGCTCCGACTTGTTACCATCCTAACAACTTTCGCTCGTGGGAAGCTCCTCAGGGTGCCTCAAGGAGGGTGTCTCTCCATTCCCCCTCCCACCCCCCATCCCCGCCCTAGATTTCAGGGATGTCCTTTCGAGGGAGACCTGGCGTTTTGCTGGCCTCTCAGGTGACCTGATGTATTGTGCATCTTGTCTGGGAGGTCACTCAGCCTTCAGGGCCCAGGATTATGACCTCACTTGTCATACCATTCTTCTGTGACTGGTGGCATCTTGCTGAATAGGCAGCCTCAGTCTGCAGGCAGCAGGGTAAGGCAGGAGTTGGGGAGTCCTCGAGAACGCAGTGCTTCCGTGCCATGGTGGATGTTCAGAAGGGCAGGAGACCCTGGACCACATTCTCCATGGGCCGCTGCCTTGCAGCTCCATGGGAGACGAGGGTTAGATGACCCTCCCAGGAGGCCGGCATGGATGGCCACCCTGGAGGAGTCCAGGTGAGCGTCAAACCCCACCTTGCACGCTCGTGCACGCTGTCCTCAGTTTGGCGGAGTGGTGGCCAGAGGAGGCGTTGGCCAAGAGTTATGCCCTTTAGCCATCAGCAGGGCCATTTTGGTTCTTTGAACGACTCTGAAACTTTCCCGAGAATCCTCATTTTGAGGGTTTTCTCTGCAGTATCTGTCCTCAGCCTCATCCCAGAATAGGCAGGGAGCCCCTGCCCTACATTCATCTGAGTTCTCAGCTCCTAAAATGCAGGCTATCGAGAGCCTGGGCCTGCTTAGGCCTTCCCTGGCTTCTGGATTGTCATCCCTCCAGCTGTGACCTGCCCGGAGCCAAGGAAGGAGGACCCAACTTGAATTGGCCAAAAATCTGATCTGGTCCTCTGTCCCTGGAAACCACTCCCAGCCTGTCTTGCCCATTCATGCAGCTTTCCACACTAGCTTCCCAGGTTACCTTAACTTCCAGAAGTCATTGTACCTGTGTGTTTGGACTTGAGGACACTGTGGTTCCTGACACGCATGAGAACCATATTCAGTACCTCCCACCGGAGCCCCTGGCTCCCTGTGCTGCACACACTTCCATGCCCAAGGCCCAGAAACCAGCACCCTGATTCAGCATTCGTGTTAGGGTTAGAGTCAGGCTCAGGCTTCTTCTGACCTGCCATAGTTTCTCCTCTAAAAGACTTGGACAGTAGACAATTTGGAGTCGAGATTTGCCATTCGGACTTTTTTTTAATCTCTTAGAAATGCATTTGAAACAGTGTGTTTGTTTTTTCCCTTCTAGTTAAGGGATTATTTATATGTGTATAGGAAAGTTGTCTTCTTTGTTTGTTTCTCCTTGAGTGAGGTCCAAAGAAAGATGCGAAAGGAGATCACACCTTTGTCCCGCTGAGCCTCGATACCGAGTCACTCCAGACTGACCTCTGTGCCAGGCGTTTGTGCATTGTTGCACTTTGAGTTGCTATTTATCGAATTCTTGAAGGATGCAGAAAGAGGGATGCCTTTCTCCCTCGGTTCATAGTCTCTGTGTTTATGCTTGCTTTCCTCTTTCTCTGTGCCCAGCCAGCTGCAGGGCCCACTCCCTGGAGAAATAGTGGGGAGAAATGTGGGCGTTCGTTGGCAAGAAACCACACTGATGGGGGACAAAACTGGAACCAGGTGGAGCCACTCCAGGCAGCGGTCACCCATTCAGGACTTCCTTACATAGCAGAAGAAATGTTCAGTGACCTCACTGATGCAAATTTCAGTGCAGCCTGCACGAGTGGGGGGACGAACGTGGCATTAATGATCCTGTTCTCGGGACTTTTTTTTTTTTTTTTTAAACCAAATCCAAACTGTGTTACAGGAAAGCTAGCCACTTGGTGATTTCTTTCTGTCTCTTTTAAGTTAAAGAAAAAGAGCCTAGTTGCTTGCATCTTTCATTTTTTTAAATAACACAAGTTATTTTCTGTGTGATCCAATAAAGAAAGAACTTTCAATGGGAGCCGGAGTGTGTTAGGAACTCTGGCTGAGCATTTCATCTCCTGTGAGTCAGAATGGCTTTATTTTTTCTCCCTTTGTTGGGCCCGTGCTTCTTTCTGGTATTTTGGAAGTTGTTTAGAGAAAGGGATTCTAATTTTAATTAATTGTGCAGTGAATTAATCTCACTCGCTTTTCTGCTTCCAGGCATCTTAGGAAAAACAAATGGTCTTAGTAGATAAGAAAGCCTATTAATGTTGTTGTTGTTGTTTTTAAATACAGGGACATTTTTATTATAGATGTGATTTTTTTAATGAATCTTTTTAAAAATCTATAAATAAGACACCAAAGCTGCAGGGGGTTTTTTCCTGTTTTTTTTTTCCCCCTAATCAAGATGGCAAATGAGTGGCCAGCAATTTTTTTTTAACTCATTCCATCCAGGCTATTTTTTTATACATTGCCTAATTCTACAGCCGCCTGAAAACCATCTCTGCTCTTTTTTTCTCAAATGAGACCAGCAAGTTCTTTTTCTTTTCATGTTCAAATTCGCATCCCTGTAACCTATAGCTTATCCCCTGACTCAGCCCCCACCCTCCAAAATTGGCTTTTTTAAAAAAAAAATGCAACGAAGTGGTTGACAAGGAGTGTGCGATGTTCAAAGTTGATGTAAACTGGAAAGTTTGTTGTGTGGTTGCTTTTCATGTTTTGGTTAGGTTTTGGTTTGGGTTTTTGTTTTTTTTTGTTTTTTTTTTAATTTTTATATTTTCAAATAAACTTGCAGTTTCATCTTTCTATTGGTGTGAATAGTTCTTTTCTTAAATTTTTTATTGTTATGTTAATCACCATACATTGCATCATTGGTTTTTGATTGGCGTGAATAGTTCTTAACCCATGTTTCTCCTCTATGGCAATATGAAGAGTGAACAGTCACTCCTCATGGCTTCTGCAGTGAATTTGCTCCATAATAAAATGAGAAAAAGGAAGAGTGTAGTGATGAGACCTCCAAATATGATGGGCGTTTAAGGATTCCATAGCTCGTGGGGTTGAAATACAGAAGTGAAGTCATGGACACCAGTGAGTATCATGGCACCCAGAATGTCATTTCAGAAGATGGACACTAATTGCCGTCACTAGCGTGCCATTTGAGGGAGAAGGACAAGTGACTGTGACAGCTGAAACAGATTCTGACCACATATTCAGGGGCACAGTCCAGCTCTTGAACAGGTAGCTGGTCCTTAGTTTTGAACCCCAGTGGCTCAGACTGGCCCCACCAGTGATGGTAACATCTTTGTGCTTTTCTCAGTCTCATTTTGGAACTATATATTAATTGATGCGGCGCGGATAGTTTCCACAGAAAGTCAGGATGCCCAAAAGATCACCCACGAGCAGGAGAAATAACCCTGGCCTCGGCCAAGACTGAAGTCCACATGGATTTCTAAACGCAGAATGTACGGAACCAAGGTTTAGAGCGTGTATTTGTCCCCAGGTGTCTCAAAAAGAAGACTGGGCTATCAGACAGTTGTATCCCAAGTATATACCAGGCCATGTCCTGCCGCAAGTGTTCTAGAGGAGACCTTCCTAAGCAGTATGCTCCAGAGGTTTGTCAAGATATTAACTCCTTCATCTCTCCCAGTACCATTATTTACTGGATGCCAGGATGAGGACATGGTTGAGAAGCAGAAATCAGTAAATGTTTTCTGTAAAGGGACAGATACTAAATATTTTTGGCTCTGCAGCCATATGGTCTCTGTAGCCATAACAAAAGTGGCCATAGACAGTAAATAAATGGGTGTGGGTGTGCGCCAATAAAACTATCTATGAAAATAGGCAGCTGACTGGATTTTAGCCCATGGGCTGGGATTCCCCAACCCTTGATATAGAAGAACATTCCTACATTGGGTTCATGAATCCATGGCTAGAGGCATTGTAGAAGAGAAACAGTATGTTAATGGCCTGGAATATTAGAACCCTTAAAATGGCACCAGTCTCCAAAAAATAAAAATAGGAGAGCTTATGAGGCAAGCAATTCAAGGACCTGTGAAATTAATTTTATTTGATCCTATAAGCTCTATTCCAGTGAATAAGAAAATACAGGATTAAGATAAGTGGAGACTTTCCCAATGAGGTCCTAAACAGTTGTTTTGAATGCAGAGGTCCTAGTCAAAAAATTACTCTCACTAGGGATTCTCTAACATGATAAACGGACACAACAGTCTGTCTTTCAGAGAAAGGTCCATGGCAATGAGTGCTCTGAGAAGTATTGTCCATATTCTCCATTTAGCTTGCCACCCTGAGGTGGCAAGAGGCAGTAGATTCAAAGAGAGAACTATAAAAAAGGAAGGGGCTTCAGATGTCTACAGTGGAGGTGTGATAAGTGCACCCAGTGAGACCCTCAGGAAAAATATCAGTGAGAAAATAAACTGACTCCCTTGACATCTTACAGTTAGGTAAGATCATGGGATCACCCCCCAATTACCCCCAAGTGATAGAAATCCAATTCATAACATGCTTAATTGTAGTAAATTTTAGAAAAGATACATTGGCTAATGCAACTAAGTCCAAGGTTGTGGAACTGTTGATTTCAGGTTGGGCTGGATCTAGTTGCTCAATAGCTGTCATTAGGAATCTGTTTCTCCCTCTCGACTTCAGAGCCCTGCTTTGCCCAGCATTGGTGTCATGGCCTTACCGTTAGGTGAAAAAGAGGGTCCTAGAAGATCTAAGTTTGCAATCTCAGAAAAAGAGATACTGTTTCTTCTCCTAGAGTCTATAGAAATTCCCTTAAATGGAGTTAATGACTGATCATCCTGGGTCATATGGCCACTACCGTGGGTGGGAATCAGTCTCTTGATTTACAGTCCTGCCAGAATTACATGAAATGGGAAAGGGGTGATTCCTATATGGGAGGGGCTGGTAGTAGACAAAATACCAATATGTCTACTGTAGAGCCTCACCAAGGAATGGGACCCACAACTGGCTGGCACAATTTCTGATACACATAAGAAAACGCATGTAACTTCATGCTTCAGGCAACACAGGTCTGAAAAGAGCAGAGGCAGTGTTACAGTGAAAATTTCAGGAGACAACAGCCTTTCTCTAGCCTGCCTCTAGGAGGCAGGTCAGTTTCAGGCCACAGGTACATTGGGCCTGGGTTAGGTATGCTTTTATGAGGTATTCATTTGGTGTAGGTCACATGGATAAAGCCATATAGGAGGAGTTCCGCCCTCAGGAAGCCTGAACTGCCCGCCCGCCCCCCAATCAAGAACCAGGATGCATCAATATCCAGAGAACCACAGCTTGGAAATTCTGGGACAGCTGGTGTCACAGGAGCTGAGAGGTTGATGTGGCAAGAGCTGTCCCGAGTGATGGCCTTACTTACCAATGTCACCGGCCTCATGCAGGGACAGGGCGAGCGAACCAGAGCTTACGAGGCAGTGGAGAAGCCACGTTAACTCCAAAATGGCGCGTGACGGGAGAGCTCACAGGACTATAAAGCCATGAGCCAGATCTCACTCCCAAAGCCCCAAGAAGAACGATGCTGTTGCCCTTCTGCTTTTCACGCCTCACTCGAGCTCCCTTCATGGGCACACTGGCCCTGGAGCCGTTTGTGGAAGGGCATTCTGGGAAGCACGGTTCCCAGCCTCAGGCGAGCATGGAGCCAACGGGCCCTCAGCCCACTGGGGGGACCAGGATGTTGGGCCAAGCAGTTGTTTCCAGAACAGACCCTCCATCCTCCAGGTGAGATTTCTTATTATTGTAGCAAATTGGTCCAACGAGGGTTGTACCTTAAGTCCTTCGTAATTCACGAGGAAAGGGAATTTCATTTTTGACCCTTAATTTTTCTAGGTATACCCAGTTGTTGGAGTCCATCGTTTTCAATGCTGGGCTAATTCCATTATATTATTTGGTATAATTTCTTGTAAGCTGTTTGGACAATTTGTGTCAGGAAATAGAAGAGGCTTTACTTTGGAGTTACTTTTACTAGTGCTCTGTTTTGACCCTGAATAGAACTTCGACTGCCCATGGTGGGTCCCACGAAAACTCAAAAATGGGGTAGTTACGGGTACTGCGTGAGCAGCTTCCTGCAGGTGGGAGTAAGACCCACGCCTCCTCCCCTGAGAGAAATGGCCGGTGGGTTGACCCTGGGTTTGGCTGTCAAGTCAGTATCAGGCTTCTGGCCCCTCTCCCCTGCTCACTAACACCTCCCAGAAGCAGATTTACTAGGTCAGAGTCAATTGGGTAAACATACCAATCGGGCCATGTCAACCAGAGAACAGCTGGCTCGAAGCGGGAACAAGAGTTCAGAGATTCCAGAAGAGTCAGCCTTGGAAGGGGGACTCTCCCACCCTTCCACTTCTGTCCTCGTCTGCCTCTCTCTCTCCTCCCCCCTCCTTCTGGTCCTCCCTCCCAAGCACCACCGTCCCTTGCTTACTGAGATTTAAAGATAGGTCTCTTCATGCTCTTTGGAGCAAGCGGGGTGGCTCAGAGCCCTCCGAGTGTAATCTGCAGTCCTGATCCTCCCCTGGAAGATCCAAAGTTTTACATTTGGGAGATAGAATGTTAACAGAAGGCTCTCATTTGGGTCTTAGTTAATAGCCATGTTTTACTTACTGGCCTTGACTGGGGAGCCTATACTTTGAAAAATTACCAGGCACTTGCATTTATTTTCAAAACTTTTATCTTGGGTCCTGGCCTCTGTACTCAAACACTGAGTTTGCAAAACAAAAACCCAAGGGCAGTATTCAACCCATACATATATTTTCATTGGCTTCTTGACTATTATTTTTGTTTGAATCTGTTGCCAATGATTAAGGTTCGGGCAAATTCACATACATATCTGGATGTCTGGCTTCTTTGGAAGAACCATAAGCTAGAGCAACTGGGCTCCCTTCCAACACGTCGGGCTTGCCAGCGCTGAGGAGCCCCTGGCCTGTTCGCACAGACCGTTTGCTCATCACAGCCACCGCTTCTCCCTCCCATCTCCCATCCAGTCCACTTCACTTATTTAATTGCTTGCCTGGCCCTTGTCCAACTTGTTAGAACCTGGAGGGAGCAAGGCTGAGGAGCCGGCATCCAAATTTCTACCAGCAGTGTCTTTCTGGAAAGAGCAAGTACTGGGGACGGAGACAGTTGCCAGCTTTGCCACTAATTAGTCCTGTCACTTTCTGGGCCTCCATTTCCCCTTCTGGAAAATGCAAACCTAAGTTCTGGCAATGGACGTTTGTTGTGCCCACCACCTCTACTTGTGTGTGGTAAAATTATACATAACGTATAATTTACCGTTGTAACCACTTTCATGTGTACAGTTCAGCGGCGCTCAGCACATTCACGTTGTCGTGCCACCGTCACCACCATCCATCTCCAGAAAATGTTCATTACCCCAAACTGAGCCTCTGTCCCCATTGAACTGTAACGCCCCCTCCCCGGTGTTCTCAGCCCTGGCACGCACCGTTCTACTTTCTGTCTCTACGAAGAGTCCAGGGACCTCATATGAGCAGAAGTGTCTTTCTGGGTCTAGTTTATTTCACTCAGCATCATGGCCTCAAGGGTCACCCGTGTGGCAGCATGTGGCAGGATTTCCGACTTTTTAAGGCTGAATAAGATTCCGTTGTACATATCTCCCACAATTAGCGTATCCATTCATCCACAGATGGGCTTGATGACTTGTTGCCGCCTTTTGGCGCTGGCGACTAATGCTGCGTTCGAGGGTGTGCAGGTGGATCTTTGAGTCCATGCATTCACTTCTTTGGGGTGTATACCCGCAAGGGGAGCTGGCCCCGCACCTTTTGGGCTAAGGCCCCTCCTAGGAGTCCTGCCTCCCCAAGGAAGAAGTGACTCACTTGTGCAAGCTCCTTGGGACCTAGGGCCCTGACATGTGACCGAGGCTCTGCTCCTAGGACCCTCATTTGAAAACTTCCCTTTGAAAGAGAATGAGGTGAAGAACGAGGCACCATGCAGACGGAATTGGTTCTGAGGTGGCCGAGGAACGTCCGGCTCCAGGCCGCAGCAGGGGCAAGCACCCAAAGGTGCCCAGCGTCGCTGGTGCCGCCTGTGGTTCCCATGCCAGGAACCCCCCCACCCCCCAGCAAATATCGCTGGGGTGGTGTTCTCCTACCCAGCCCCAGCCCTAATTCTCTGTTCCTCCCTCAGATTCTCCAAGCCACCGGCTCGATGAATTCCTTTCCTGTTTAAACCAGCAAATCTGCATAGTAGCAGGGGCAGAGCACTGGATTTTGAGTCCACAGACCTGAGACCAAATTTCAGCCCAGTTCCCGCCCCTCCGCGTGACTTCACACAAGTCAGTCTAACTACAGCTCAGTTTTTTGTCCACAAAATGGTTGTAATCATCTCTACTTCCTCAAGCAACAGTGGGGACTCCGTGCCATCTTGCAAATGAAGTCCCTGGTGAAGGGCAATAGAAACTCTGAATGGGAGGTCTTATCAATGTGACTTCAGTGGGGATTCAAGCTGCCCTGGTTCTTTGTTTGTTTGTTTGTTTGTTTTTAATCTCTGGATAGTGGATTTATTGATAGTTTTGCTTTTTTTTTCCTTTTTCCGGGGTTTTTTAAATTCAAGTAATTAACATATCATGTATTATTAGTTTCACAGGTAGAGATCAGTGACTCATCAGTCGCGTATAACACCCAGTGCTCATTACATCACGTGCCCTCCTTAATGCCCGTCACCCAGTGAGCCCATCCCCCCCACTCCCCTCCCCTCCAGCAACCCTCAGTTGGTTTCCTATGACTAAGAGTCTTATGGTTTGTCTCCCCTCTCTGATCTTGTCTTACTTTATTCTCCCTCCCTTCGCCTGTAATCCTCTATTTTGTTTCTCAAATTCCACATATGAGTGAGATCATATGATAATTGACTTTCTCTGTTTGACTTCTTTCACTTAGCATCATACCCTCTAGTTCCATCCACATCATTACAAATGGCAAGATTCATTTTTTGATGACTGCATTATATTCCATTGTATATATATACCGCATCTTCTCTATCCATTCATCTGTTGATGGACATCTGGGCTCTTTCCACAGTTTGGCCATTGTGGACATTGCTGCTATAAACATTGGGGTGTGGGTGCTCCTTCGGATCCCTACATTGTATCTTTGGAGTAAATACCTACTAGTGCAATTGCTGGGTTGTTGGGTAGCTCTATTTTCAACTTTTTGAGGAACCTCCATACTGTTTTCCAGAGTGGCTGCACCAGCTTGCATTCCCACCAACAGTGTAGGAGGGCTCCCCTTTCTCCGCACCCTGCCAACATCTGTCGTTTCCTGACTCGTTAATTTTAGCCATTCTGACTGGGGTGAGGTGGTATCTCATTGTGGCTTTGATTTGTATTTCCCTGATGCCGAGCGATGTTGAGCACTTTTTCATGTGTCTGTTGGCCATTTGGATGTCTTCTTTGGAGAAATGTCTTGCTAAGAGATTTGGGAAACCACATGAAGCAGACCACTTCAGGGTAAAGTCCTGAATGCATTTGCACCCAGGAGTCTGAATTAATCCACTTAAAGACCCATTTGGAAATTGACTTAACAAGTTGGTAAAGGCAGGGAGAGGAGACGGAGGTAATTAGTAGGCAGCACCTGATGATCCAAACGGCCAAATGCAGAGCGGTAATGCCGATGATGAGGGCAGCAACATTTACTGGTCAGCAGTTTTGTGCCAAGCACGTTTGCTATCATTTGCATCGGCTCATATAATCTCTTAATCAGGGGTTGGCACACTGTATCTCACAGGCCGAGTCTGGCCCACCATTTGTTTTTGTAAATAAAGTTTTATTGGGACACACCTATGCCCATTCATTTACTATTCATTATTTCTACGGCCGCTTTCAAAGCACAATGGCAGAGTAGAGTAGCTGCAACAGTGTCCATTTGGCCCAAAAGCCTTAAAATATTCACCATCTGACCCTTAATGGAAAAACTTGCTGATCTTTGCTCTGAATGAAGCCTGAGAGGTGGATATTATTATTCCACCCACTTTCCGGATTGGGAAACCGAGGGCCTGAGACATAAAAGAGCTTGTTCTAAGACATAAACGTAGAAAGGCCTCAATGTCAGATTTGAGTTCAAAGGCCAGGCTGCAACCACTAAGTTTTAGGCTTCCAGTCATTTTGTGGCAGTGTCCCCTCCTCTCCATTCCCCATTCCTCCAGGGAAAATGGTACGTGATAGTCACTGCCTGCCTCCTTCAAAGGACGGCAGCAGGCCTGGATTGAAATGTCCACTTCCCACCTCTGGGCTCTCAGTCAGAACTGGATGTTGCTTCCCTAGAGATCGTTTGTTGCCTTACTGCCCTCAAAATCAATCCACTCCCCAAAGGCACGGTGCTGTCTGCTAAATGGTAGGAAGTCTGTGTTGCTTTGGGAGCTGACCCCAGGAACCCAGAGAAACACAGCTTTGTCAGGCAGGGTTGGCTTTGTGCAAAGTCTTCCTTCCAGAATGCACATAATCCGGGTTTCAGCACATGTCACTCTGGTGTCCCTACACCACACTGCTGCACATTAGGGACCCCTGAGCCCCAAAGGGTGTTTGGGCATGTTGCTCTAATTCTCATCTGAATGCAAAGCTTCCCTGGGAGGAATTAGTCTCTGGCTGCAAACTGTTGATGCCCATCACAGGCTGCTGCCCCGGAGGGGGGTTCTCGGGGCCCGGCACCCACCACCTGCCTGTCAGTGCAGAACTGAACAAGGAGAGAGCCAGAGTGCAGCCCTGTGTGCACACAAGCCGTCCCCGCCAGGTACCTACTCAGTCCGGGGGCTTCCTCACCTCTGTGGTTTCCCATCGACTTTGTCATCTCCATTCTGGCGTCTGTGTGACTCATGAAACCTTCCGGGGGGGGGGGGGGGAGTAGGTGGTAGGCACGGGTCCGGAAGCCCTGGCAGGTGGATCTGCCCAGAAGGGGGTGGCCCATCAGTGTGAAGCCTGAGCGAGTGGGTTTGTGCCTGCGCTCAGCTCAGAAGCCAGGCAAATGAATGCTGACAGAATGATTGGGTTTTCCGATATTCCCACGGCCCTCACTACCACTCAGAATTGGCTCATTTGTCATCCTCAGGGTGTGCCAGACAGATACTTTGTCGTGCACAATTCCCAAAGACCGACCAGCCCTTGCCGGCGCTGGCCTCCATGTTCCCAGAACGGTTTCCATGTTCGAGATCCTTCTCTGTGCCTCAGCAACCCCATCTGTAACATGGGAAAGCAGCTGGCCAGCAGCCCAGGGAGAATACCCCTTCTGGAGGGCCTCGGTCCCAGGAGACCAGGATGGGCTGTGGCAGCCCCGGCAGTAGGAGCGTCTGCCTCCGAGCGGGAGGGCCGTGCAGTCTGCAGAGAGTCTCTCGATGGGCCTTACATCTTGAATAAATTGCACGTTGGAATTTAATTTGGAATCCCTGCTTTTCCTTGGTGAATGCAAACCACACGGCAGTTAGGGCGATGGAGCCGGCCACTGCCCCTCCTGACAGACTCAGCTGTCTGGGGGGTTGGGGGGGGAACGGCAGTCGGCAGGCTGTGGGTGGCCCCAGTGCATGGTCTGTGCACCCCCCCCCAAGAGAGAGGCCCTTGGGACAAGTGCTGTCTCTCCTCAGCTCTAGGGACAGGGTAGATGGAGAGGTTTGGGGGGACTTTCTTGGTTTGCACCCCGTGGCTCGCGACCCCACCGCGGTCCCCCCGGTCTCCTGCTAACAGCGGTACCTCAAACTCAGCTCGTAACCCAGGCCTCGGACTTTCCTCCCATCCCAATTGTGGAGATGCCGCCCGAGGCAGAGTGAGAAAGTGAACTGCTATGGCTTTTCCCCGCTTCGTACCTTCTGTCAGTGCTGCCCACTGGCCAAAACTAGCTGGAAGCCATTTGCCAGGAGGTTCTCAAAAATGTAGTTCTCTGCAGTGTGGAGCTGAGCGAGCGAAGGTGGTGGATAGATCAGGGCACAAACAGGTGTACGCAGACTAGTACAGGGCCAGAAACACCCATGGGACAGGCCTTAGAGTGTATTATTGGAATATTGTATTTTCTCCAGGCTACAACTAATTAATATAAAAAAGTGTGTTTTGATTTTTATGGAATAAAATAGAAGCTGGAGTCCTTATTTCAGAGAAGGATAAAGCTAGACTAGAGGCCCTTGTATTAGTTTCTTAATGCTGTTGGGCTTAGTGGCTTATTAAGTTATAGTTCTGGAGATCAGAGTCTTAGTCTCACTGAAGTGGTCTTACTAGGCTAAAATCAAGGTGATGGCAGGGCTGCATTTCTGCTCAGGGCTCTAGAGGAGGATCCATTCCTGGCCTTTTCTAGCTTCTAGAGTTTGCCACATTGTCTCACGGCTACCTCACTCTGACCTCTGCTTCCATTGCCTTTGGAAGTGCCCATAACCTCTCCGTCCACCCCTGGTGAAACCAGGGGCCTGATGGCCCAGGGCTGGACACGAGGAGCTCCCTAGAGACTCAAAGCATGATGGTAATAATGGATGGGGGTGGTGATGGTGGTGATAAAAATAATCATAGGAAGGAAGTTCTGTTATTAGTCCCATTTTACAGAGGAGAATGGGACTTGGAGAAGGTGCATGGCCTGTCTCAAAGTCATAGCACTACGAAGAACCTAAGTTTTGGGTCCCTCTGCCTTACCACCTCCCGGAATTCACTTTCCAAGACAAGAACACCAAGAGTCACCAAGAGAACACCATCTCTCCAGGGACTGCAAAAGGCAGAGGAGGAATGTTCCAAGATCATTGATCCAAGTAATGCCACCAGCGTCCAGAATCTACAGCAGGTACAGCCTCAGTAGGTGTTAGAATGTGCTCCGGGGAGTCAACGGGCGCACCACACACTTAGCTTTGCCTCATAGCTCATTACTCATCCCGCAATTCAAAAGCATTTATCTTGATTAAATCTAGCCCTGCCCCTGTGGTAATGGATTTTTTAAAAAATAATGCAAATAGAGAACTACATCCTCCCTGTGGCTTCAACAGGTCAAGATCTAGAGGTCAGGGCCACTCATTCATTTAACAGATATTTATTGCGTGCCTACTGTGCCGGGTACTATTCTAGCGGCTGGAAATCCGGCAGGGATCCAAAAAAAAAAAAAAAATCCTTGTTCTCATGGACTGTATATTTATGGGAAACAAGATATCATAATTCTAAACAAAAACAGGACCTGCTCCATAAATGGTTGTGAATGGTGGCAGCCTTTGAGAAATGCTCCCGGGTTGGGAAAGTGGGTCATAGCCACATGAAGAGCCCTTGTTAGCCAGCTCAGGCCCAAGTTCATGTGCGCCATGCTGGTTCCCTCCCTCGAGAGCCGTGGTTAGCCATAGAGGCATGGGGTCCCACAGACCCGGGTCTGAGTCCCGTCCTCTCTGTGCATCCACTCTGACAGCTTGGATCCGTTTCCCTCACGTGTGACACGGGGATGATCATCAGCGTCTCCACGAAGGGTTGTTGTAATGCAGGACGCCTGACCCACAGGAAGCGCTCAGTCATGGTGGCTGTCATGGCATCATTAACAAACATCAGAATCACCGAGGAAAAGCTCCCCTGGCTGGCTGGGGGCTGAGACATGCTGGCATTTTCGTGGCTGCGCCTGTCCTACCTTCATGAGCCTTCCAGATAAGCCGGTGCCTGGCTCTCTTGTAAGCAAGCACACAGCTGCCTGCCCGGGGCTGCCTTGCCCACTGAGTCGGCTTCCAGCGGGATATGACAGGGGGCACGGAGCAGGAGCCTGCTGCCAAGGCGGGGACAGCTGGGGCGGAGGGCCGGGAGCGGCCCGGGCTGCCATCTGTTTGCCGCACCGTCGCTGGAGATGCCCAGGTTTGGGCTAGGAACAAAAGAGCGTCTCAGCATCCAGCCAGCCCCTCTCTGGCGCCGGTTTTGACCAGTGAGTGGATCTGATGGCCGAGTTGTCCAGCCCGAGGAGAACCGAATGCAGGTGCCCCAAGAGGATGAAGGAGGGCACTTCCATTGGCGGTGCGGGGTTTCCTTCTGGTGCTTCTGACCTCGGGCAGGAAGAAGGACTGTGAACGAGAGTTATGAGCAGGTGACAGGGCTCATTCATTCATCTAGTAAGCAGCCGGCGCTCCTCTGGGCTCCAGAAGGACGAATTGCGGGGTGTGTGGGGGGGAAGCACAAGTGCACAGTGAGGGGTTCTCGAACTTCAAGGCGTCCCAGAATCACCTGGAGAGCTCTGATTCTGCAGGTCTGAGGGGGGCCCAAGAATCTGCATTTCTAACATGTTCCCAGGTGCTGCGGCTGCTGGTCCAGGGACCACACCTTGAGAAGCGTCCTGACCCTGGTGGATAAGGGCCCTGGAGTCATGCCGCCTGGCTTTGAGTTGAAACCAACTTAACTACTTAGCAGCTGTGGGACCTTTGACGACTTAGTCTCTCCGTGAATCGGTTTCCTCATCTGCAAGACGTGACACCGGGATGATAACGACAGTAGCCCCCTCATGGGGTTCACGGGAGAACCCCGTGACGATGGAGGAGTACAAGTCATGCATTCGGAGCACTCAGAGCCGCCTGGCCTGTAGGAAGCCATTAACACGTGAGCTGTTATGATCTGTGATGTTTAACCATTTTACACCGAGAACTATCACATGTGCGCTTTTGTAAACAAAGAGAAGGTGAGGAAGGGAAGGTCCCTATGTATTCATGCATATGCATATTTGCATATGATTTCGAGGGGCTCACAGACCCCAGAAAGCTCCGCCTCCTTAGTGCCCCTAGTGTAATAGGTTATAATAGCTACCAGTTTTTGAATCTCACTATGTTACATGAAGTGTGGCAGATAATTTATACTTCATTTGGTCCCCCCAGTCACTTTGTAAGGCAGTCGTCCTTCCTATTTTACAGGCAAAATAATTAAGGCTCAGAAAATGTGCCAAGGGAGTGTGGGAGACAGAATTTGCATCCAGACCTATCAGACCCTCCTGCCACACGGCCACTATGCAGAGCCATTTATCACCAATTTATCTAGAAGAATATATTAAGTAGTAGCGGTGTCCAAGTGTCCAAGTGCTCAGCCCTGTAGGGGAGAAATTCAAGGTTGCTCTTGACCTCAGAGAATTCGCATCTAACTGAGGAATGAAGAGGAACATATCAATAGGCAACATAGAACATAATTAAAGGCTGAACAGTGGGTGTGGCAGGGGGTTCCATGGTCCACCAGATAGTCATTTGCTCTTCACATTTCCCAGCCTCCCTTGCAGTTCTGGCCAACGAGTGTGGGTGGGCTTGGTATAAATTACCTCCAGGCTTGGCCCTTCAAAACACGTCCCATGATCACTCCTTTCTTTCTCTTGCCTTACAGCAGTGATTTAGGAAGCCACGTGTTCCAGGTGGCATAGCTCAAGATGGGGGAGGACCAACCAACTGGTATCAGATTGAGGTGGGAGGGAGCAATGAACCTTTGGGAATTAAGCCACTGAAGTTTCTGGTCACTGCTGTATAATCTAGTGTCCCCTAACTAGCTAAATGGGAGAGTCATAGCTGTCTGTGGAGGAGTTCTGGGGATATTAGTGAGTCCTGAAACATTCAGGTGTTAAATCAACTGAAGGTCTCATTCTAGACCCTACTGAGCCAAAATAGTTGGGGTAAGGTCCTGGGAGTCTTTATTTTTAATAAACTGGCACTGAGGACTGGCCAATTTGGGGAGCCTTGTCTGCTCCACATCCCCCAGTAAATCTCCCACCACAGAAACATCATTAGGTGTCCACCCAGAAGGCAAGTTTTCTGGGGAGAGGGGTGTGCCTGAGAAAAATCCTCCCTCCTCCTCCTTCTAGCTGTAAGCTTTGGGTGATTAAAGTGGCTACTTCATAGAGTTGTTGTGTAGTTATTTATTGCTGCATAACAAATTACCCCAAAACTTAGTGGTGGGAAACAACCATTTATTATCTCTCACAGTTTCCATGAGTCAGGAATTCAGGGGTGTTCCACTGGGCAATTCTGGATCAAGATCTCTCCTGAGGGTGCAGTCAGATGTGGACTGGCATTGCAAAATCGGGAGACCTGAGTGGGGCTGGAGGATCCATTTCCAAGATGGTGCACTCATGCCGCCAATGGCCAGACGCCTCAGCTCCTTTCCACACAGTGATCCAGGACACCAAAGAGGAAGCTGCAGTTCCTTCACAGGCTGTCATTTCCGTCATATAATTTCCTGGTCACACAGGTCAGCCCTGATTCACTGGGAGGGGACTAAACTAGGGTAAGAATATCAGGAAGTGAGGCTCACTGGGGGCCATCTGTAAGACGAACAGCATTAGCATTTCAGTTAATATCTGAAAGGCTCCAAATGATGCCTGCCCTGTGAGTAGCGGGAAATAAACATTAGCTATTTTTTATTACTAACAGAATGATCAATAAGCTATAATTTGTAGCTCCAGCTCATCTATCTTATCGTTCTTCTCTCCTTACTCAACAGCCCTCCTGAGTGGAACCCACCTGCGTACCCATCTGTGTGGCTATTGTGCCAGGCTCAGTGTTGGGCTCTGGGCTCCCAGAGGGCGGGACTCCCATCTGGGTCCCTTGGTATCCCTGGGGTTGAAGTCCTGTCATAGAGACATGGAGAGATATTGGAAGCCACAAGCAAAGGGCTTGCTTAATAATGAATTATAATACGGGGTTGTCACATTTCACAAGCCTCGTTCATGTTGATTATCTTGCTTGAGAGCCATGCAGGGTGGTGGTGAAGTGCACAGAGTCTGGAATGAGATGGCCTGGAGCAAACTCTAGTTCTCATTTTTATTAGCTGTATGACTTGGGCAAGTTACTTCATTTCCCTGGATCTCAGTTTTCTCCTCTGTTCCAATTAAGAATAATAATATTTCTTCCTTCACAGGGTTGTTGTGTGATTCTAAGCATCTAAAAGGCTCAGAATAGTGTCTGGCTGATAGTAGATGCTCAAAATTATGAGCTGTTATTCTTCCTTCTCAAATCATCCAGGGATGGAGGTCAAGGATGAGACAAAGAGACAAGGAAATCAGGAAATAGGTGACCTGCCCAGACCCCCATCCCTGACTCTTCAACAATTCCAAGGCAAAACTGGTGTTCAAATGTCCCTTTCCTCCTGGGACTTTGCCCTTGACTCTCTAGCTCAGTTGAGCGTGCCCACCCCCCAGGGGCAAGCTTGCCTGAGCGTGTGTCCACGATGCTGTGAGCCACCAGGCCAGGGCCAGGCACCCTCAGAGACGCCTGGCACACTCTTCTTGGCTGACTTCTTTCATGGCTGGGCCTCTAGTAGTGCTGTTACTCCTCCCTCCACGTTCTCTGTCTCTCTTCCCTCGTTCTTTTTGTTCATTTCCGTCAAGCTCAGGGGTTCCCCAGTGGACCTTGCCTTCCTTTGATGGGGGAGCGGCAAGCAGGTGGGGCTGGGGCTGGGGGCGGGCCGCATGGGCGGGTGGAGGAAATCAGACTCCACATCGAAGGAGAGAGGGGCCGATCTGCTGGCGGATTCTCTATCCTCGGAGACTGGATCTGCGCTCTAATTAGTGAATCGTAGTTAAGTTTCAGAAACCAAAACTAAGGGGCTGCTGGACCTCCTGCATCATGAAGGTGTTTGTTGAAAGGCTCCAGGGACGTGACAAAGATACAGCTTTTGTGGAGCTCTAAGGAGAAGGGAGTGCAAGTTCTAGAAGGTGGGGATACCACCGTGAACTCGACACGTAAGGTTCCTACTGCCCCGGAGCGTGCCTTCCATGGGGAGGAGACAGACGGCACCACACCAGATCTTTTCAGTGAGCTGCCCCAGGACAAGGAGGTTGGGTGGGGCTGAGCTCTGTGAGCAGGTCATGCGGATCTGTGGGAGAATGTTCTGGAGAGGGAGGAGCTGGTGCAAAGGGGTAGCACCTCTCATCAGGACTCCTCAAGTTCCCCTAGCAGGTCTCCCTGCTTCTGCAGCTGCCCCCTGAAGTCCACACCTTTCCTGGTAGCCAAGTGATCCCATTAAACGCATCAGGGGGCATCACTCCTGCATGTAAACTGGCCTCGGGTCTCTCCCCAACAAGGCCTTGTCCCAGCCTCCCCCTTGGCCCCCTCTCTGCTTGAGGAGTCCTGATGAGAGGTGCTCTTATCCCAATTTAGTGTGGATGGTGGAACTAAGGGCGTGGGCAGGTGCAGCCATATTGTGACCTGGGGACCCGGAGACCTTGCTGGGGAGGGCGGGGGGTAAGGAAGAGGACAAGCCAGATTTTGAGGTTTGGGGCTTGAGACCGGGGGACTGTCCATCTGCACAGAGCCTGTGTCTGGGATGTTCTCTGCCTTGCAAGCTAAGCAAGCAGTTGGAACCCCAGAACTAGAGACAAGAACCTCTGCTTACAGCTCCAGGGGCCGGACCACAGAGGCCCCTGGCTTGACGGTGGTACAAGGTGGAACTCTGAGGAGATGGGGCTTGTGGCAGCCAATCCTGCACCGTCCAGAACAGAAAAGGCTTTGGGGAGAGTCCCTGCTTCCAGTCCCTTCCCCAACACACGAGCGATCTCCTCCATCCTGGGACTCAGCAGACAGCAGGTTTGGGCAGCTGGTGGCTGGCCTTTCTGGCCGGGACTTCTCTCATTAGAGCGGAGCTTTGGAAGTGAGAAGCTTTGGGAGGATGGGAAAAAAGGCATTGGATCAAGCCAGGATCCAGTGTGTCGGGGGGAACTGGAGTTTTGTGCCATTGTAGCCCCTGGGCCCCAGCAGCCCCAGCCCAGGAGAGGGTTATCTATGCAGCCTCAGCCCTTGCCCTGGATGGAGACGTGAGATGCCTTGCAGAGCCTAGTGACCGGCAGCCACGTCCAGAGGGGACAGGAGGCTGGAGGAAGTCTGAAGGAAGTGCCAGTGACTGGGGATCACCCTCCTGGCAGACATGCCTCCTGCAGGTGGAGCAGGCGGTGGGGTGGGGGGGGGGGGGTGTCCAAGACCACAGGAAGGTGCTGGGGAGGCAAGGCACCACCGTCCTGGCGGAGAGGGCGAGGAAGGGAAGAAGGGACTGCAGGTCTGATGCTGAGACCTCCAGAGACTTGGTTCTCCCCGGGGCCACGGTCTCCAGACTGAACCCTCCCCTCCCAGACACAAGGCTCTTCACTCACTCGCTCAGCAGTCTTTGAGACGCCAGCACCATAGCCAGGAGGAAAAATGAGGAAAGGAGGAAAAGAAGGGGGAGTGAGAAGGGGGTGGAAAAAGGAAAAGGGCACAGGCTACAGATGGGACGTTTGCATCCCCCAAATTCCTCCCTTGAGCATGAAGGCCCAGGGTGATGGCATTAGGAGGTGGGGGCCTCTTCGAGCTGCTCCATTCGTGAAGGTGGGGGCCCTGTGACCGGAATCAGGGCCCTCGCAGAAGAGCCCCCTTCCACCTCGTGAGGACACAGCAAAAAGACAGTGGCCTGTGAGCCAGGAGGCAGACCCTCCCCGGACACGCAAGCGGCAGGTGTCTTGATCTCGGACGCCGGGCCCCCAGGGCTGTGAGAGATACATCCCCCTGGTGACACACCAGCCAGTCTGCGGGGCGATGATGGGGCCCCGAGCAGGTGTCTGTAACAGCACCAGGGGCAGTAACAACCTAGCTGTCCGCCTGGACAGCAGAATCCCATGTGCCCTTAGAGACGCGTGAAGCAGCTCGGAGGGATACTGATAGAAGCAGGGCTTTGGCATAGATGATCGAGTGAATATAAAAGCAGGGTGTATCGAGTATGCCATCTTTTGATTAAATTTTGACCGAACTTGCTGTAAAGGGCCAGAGAGTAAATGTTTTAGGCTTTGCAAACCACAAGCCACCTCTGTTGCATATTTTTCTTTGGGGTTTTTTTTGTTTGTTGGTTGGTTTGGTTTGGTTTTCTTACAATCTTTTTAAAACTGTAAAAACCATAATTCCTTCTCAGGTTGAACAAAAACATGCCATGAGCCGACCCTGGCCTTGGTGGGGGAGCTGAGCTGAAGTTTGCTGACCCCTGGATTAAGGGCCCGGATATTTGTACAGGCAAAATCTATCTCTAGAAGGATATGTGGGAAACTGATGCTATCCATGCCCCTGGGGAGGAGACCTGGGGACTGGGGTGTACGAGTGAGTTTTCATTGTGCACACTTTCGTTTCTTTTGATAAATTTTTATTTTACTTTATTTTATATTTTATTTTATTTTGAGAGAGAGAGCATGGCAGGAGGGGGGGATGGGCAGAGGGAGAGGGAGAGAGAGAGAGAATCTTAAGCAGCTTCCATGCCGGGCGCAGAACCCGACGTGGGGCTTGAACTCACAACCCTGAGATCATGACCTGAGCTGAAACCAAGAGTTGGATGCTTAACTGACTGTGCCACCCAGGCGCCCCCCCTTTTGATATTTTTGATCATGTGATGTATTACCAATTTAAAGATAAAATAAAATAAAATGAATTTTGACGTTAAAATGTAACCTGTTGTCTTCACCAAGGTCCCAAAAAGCCAAGCACAAAACAGTCAATGCCGAGTACTGCTGGATTCCATGCTAACACTGGGTTTGCAAAGAAGGTGCTGCAAATGTTTTGGGGACCTAGGGCTCAAAATGTAGACTCTAAAAGAGTTGGAGGGATCGTGTCAGGGAAGTTAGGAAATGGAGACAATATTTGGAGAGAGTGGTTGGCAGGCTAAGGGAAGGATGGGGTGTGCCTCTAGCCCCCTCCCCCAAGCCCCGTGAGAGGTGCTTCAGGAAGGCCATGCCGCCTTGACCCTAGGGCCGCAGAGTCTGAGTCAGAGGCAGGTGTGGCCACACCTGGGAAGGCCTGTGTATGGGCGAGTGTGGCTGGGAGAGGAGGATGCACAGGGGACACGGAACCTCTGAGTCTGTTGGGGCCGAGGCTGTACGAAGCTCCCCTACGCGTCTCATGTGGCTGAGAGAGGGAGCCAGCGGGACCAGCTACCTGGAGGCTGCTGCGCCCTCGAGGGTGAACCGGGACAGCCAGGGCTGGCAGGAGTCCTGAGTGGTTGCTGGAGGAGACGGGCGCCTACTAGGGCACTCACGTGGAGGCGTCCGAGAAACCCCCGAAAGCACCCCAAATGAAAGCACCAAGCTTCCACTATCCTCTCCCAGAGCCAGAGAACATCCCCACAGAGCCAGCAGCATCTCCGCGGCCTTCCCACTCTCCAGCTGGCTCCAGCCTCGCCCTCAGCTGCCTGGATTCCCATGTACACCCCTTCCAGGAGAGCGCCCGGGGTTAGGGGTCCCCCCGTCCCATCTCCAGCTTTCTCCTTTGTTCCCATCCTCTGTTCCCACTAGCTCCTCATATCCCAAGGTCCCCCTGTCTGCAGACCCATCTTGGGGGGCTCCCTTCTCAGCAGAGGCCGCCCGGAGCTCAGAGCTTCCGATCACCCGCACCCCCGCGGGTGTCCTCTCCTTGTTGTTGACTTCTCTTCGGCCGGGGATGAGGCTTCTCCACACTGTAACTCCCGGTGAGCCCCATTTTTTTCCAGAAACAGGACACCACTTGCCTTGGGACCAGAAGGCACTTAGCTACGTGACCTTCAGCAGACTATGTCCCTCTCGGAGCCTCCACTTCCTGATCTGGGGCCGACCCAGGGCACACGCCTGCCGCTGTGACAACTGCTGGTGCCCAGGGCGAGAGTGAAGACACTCCCTCCTCTTGGTAGATGGATCGCAGGGGGTTGATCAGAAACACAAATTGGTTTCTGACCTTGCTATGGAGAAGCTCCTGCTGCTCGGAAGGACTGTGGTTGGTGGAAAGGCACAGAAGATACCCTCAGCTCCTTCTGGAAATTTCACTCCCTCCCCACAGCCCACTCCTTCCCCCCCCCCCCCCCCCCCCCCCCCGCCATGGAGGCTGGATTTAAAGCTGTGCTCAGGGCCTTACCCAGGGCCCATAGGCAGGGCTCCCTAGAGGGGCTGACCCAGAGACTCAGGAACGCCTTCTGCACCCCTGGCTTAGCGGACAAGAAACCTCGGCCCAGAGCAACTCTGCAAGGAGCCGGCCGAGATGGGTTTGATCTGCCAGATGAATGTCTCCGCGTGGGGAGCAGCACAGAAGCTGGGCCACCGGGACAGCTTCACCTGGGGCGGGGCAGGGATGGATGTGGGCAGGGAGCTCCCTCCCCTGCCATGTAGAGAGCCTTCTCATTCAGAAGGACCCCTGCCTCTGAGGGCTTCCTGTGGTCTGGCTGCTCCCCAGTGGTGACATGTGTGGGATGGGCTTTCTGGCCCCCAGGACACAAGCTTTTACTCTTCTCTGAGGACACATGCTGGGCCGAGTACAGTGCTAAGCTCTGGGGTGAGAGCAGGAGCTAGATGGGGCTTGGTCCCTACTTTCAGATCTGCTCATTCTGAGGACTTGCTCTCTTAAGAATTCGGATGCAGCCCAGCCGGAATGGGCTCTGGGGAGTCCTGCACCCCCCCACAACCGTGGCAAGAGCTGCCCCTTCTGATCTCCGGTTGCTCCCCTGGCTTCTTGGTCCAGAGTTCAATCCTTGCTATGATTTGAAAAAAAAAAGACCTCACAGAAGTGAAGCCCTGCTCAGGATCATGAAGATCATGTGTTCCATGTGCCCCCCCACTTTTTTTAAACCTCCCTGCCCAGCGCTCTTGTTTGCACCATGGCACCTGTTCTGACTTAACCCTTTCCACTTGACTGACTCCCTGTAGGCTGGCAGGGAAGCCAGGAAAGGTAAGTGCAAGCAGGTGGTGAAGAAACAGTAATGGGGCCCTGGGGAGTTTGGGGAAGTGATGATGGACTAAAGCCGGGCGGTGACACGGTGCATCCGCCATTTGTTCATTACGTTCATTTAACAAATATTCATGGAGCACATACTCTGCGCAGGCCTGTGGTGGGCCCTGGGGATATCGAGTTGAACAAGACAGACGAGCTTCTTGCCCTCATGGTACGTTCTAGTGGGGAGACAGACAATGACTGGTTAAATAAGTAAGTATACAAATACATTCATTCAATGAATAAGACTTTATATTGGGGAGCAAGAAGGAAAGAAACAGGATTCTGGGATGGAGATTAAAAGGAGGAATCTTCTTTAGAGAGAGTAGCCCAGGAAAGTCTGTAAGGAAGTGACCTTCCTAGCTGAGCCCTAAAAAGATGAGAAGAAGCTGGTCTCATGAAAACCAGGGGAAGGAGTGTTCCAGGAGGGGCTGGGGGGAGCTGCAAGGGCAAAGACCCTGCAGCCAGAAGAGCTTAGAGGGCCCTTGGAACCGACGGGAGGTCGGTGTGATGGGGAAGTGGCCAAGGCTGACTGATGTCCTCGTGGGCAAGGCCTTTTGCCCAGTGACCATGCCACGAACTGAGTTGGTGCAGAGATGAAGAGAAATGGATCAGCGTGCATGTATTTCGAGATAGAGCCAAGGGCTTGCCAATGGAGAGAATGGGGCGAGGATGCGTGTGGGCAGCATGGGGGGGGAGGGAGGAGGCAATGACGTCGCCCACGTTTCTGGTTGGAGCTGTTATCTGCTAAGATGGAGAAGCCTGGGTAAAGGGGGATCAGGTTCGGAGGATGAAACAAGATCAAATGTACTTTCTAGAAAGCGCTATGGAGCCTGGATTAGGGGAAGACACGCCCAGGGCAAGGGAGCCGAGTGAGGGGCCCATCCAGGGCTCCAGGTGACAGACGATGATGCCGGCCACGTAGGACCAGGACTGTGGGGGAGGGTGAGCCACCCCAAGTCCCTGCTAAGCAAGCCAAGGGCTTCCTGCTTCTCCAAACACTATGGATTCTGTCCCCGAGGAGGCTGAGCAAGCCAACCAGAGGGAGGAGTACATTCTGGAGAACACCGAAGGGAAGCCACCATTCGGACAAGAGCGGAGGCGGGCGGCGCGGAGAATGGGGTCGCGGGAGGGACCGGGCAGAGGCCCCTCGGCGGGAGAGGAAGCACGGGCCACGCACCTGCCGCGCCAGGGAGGAGGCCGCCCGGGGATCCAGGAGCCAGCAGCCGCGCTCAGGACCCTGGCTCACCGCGGGGGCAGACGCCCGGGCGACCCTTTGCTGCCAGGGTGACCTCCCCGCAAGGTGTCCGACAGAGCGTTCCGAGAGGCTGGGGGCGGGCCAGGCCCTGGGCGGCATTGCCACCGTTCCGGCGCCGCGGACACGCGCTCTCCTTGGCCTCGCCGTCCCGCAGCGCTGCCCCCTCCAGCCTCGGAGGTTTAGCAGACGGTTGGGCACGGCGCCGGCCTGGCAGCGGCGGGGGCATGGAGGGTGTCCTCTTGCAGACGAAAGGCCGCAGCTGGCGGACCCTGAACGGGGCTAGTCGGCCCCGGACCCCGTCAGGATTCCCACTCACTCACTCGATCATTCATTCGTGCCTGCCCCCCCCCCACCCCGGACAGATGCCGGCTGACCATCTCCAGCGGCAGCCGGCGCCCCGGTGCTGGGCACGAGATGGTGAGCACCAGCCGGGCTCTGTCCGCGAGAAGGGGCAGATGGAGACCGGGGCAGCGCCGGCCGCCAACCCCTTCACTCCTTCCTTCTCGGCCTGTCCCCACTTCCGTTCTCGCGGCTCAGACCCGTGCAGTCGTCCCGCAGGGCCCTCTCCCTCCAGCCCCCGGACCTCACGCTGTCCATTTGGGCCAAGCCCCTTTCTTTAATCCTGCTTCGTGAGGCTAACACAGCACCAGAAATCAGTTGTAAAGAGCGCTGAGCGGCGCCTGGGGGGCTCAGTCGGTGTGAAGCAGCTGCCTTCGGCTCAGGTCATGATCCCGGGGTCCTGGGATCGAGCCCCCTCATCGGGCTCCCTGCTCAGCGGGGAGTCTGCTTCTCCCTCTCCCTCTGCCCTTCCCTCCTGCTCGTGTGTGCTCTCTCTCTCAAATAAAGAGTAAGATCTTTAAAAAAAAAATAAGGAACACTGAATGACATTTTTCTGAGTTTGGCTTTTATTCTGAGAGCGTTTGAAAAGCCATGTAAGTATTTTAGGCAAAGGGATGGCGTTCGATTTCCATATAGAAAACACCTGCAGGGAGGAGGCAGGATGGGCGGGAAAGAGAGAGGGTGGCAGGGCTGGAGGCAGGGAGAGCACGGAGAGGGGGGCCTTCGGAATAATCCGGGTGAGAGATGACAGGGGCTCCTGGCCAGCCCTGCCCTACGCACCTTACCTGACCCACTCCCAGAAAAGAACGCAGTCTCCTCACCCGGCTTCCCCCCCACAGACGCATCTGTGCATGTTTGAAGTTTACACCTTCATGTATAATTAATCCCTTCCAAGCTGTGTTGCCAGGAAAAATTAAACTTCATCTCTCTTTCTTAGAGATGGAGAAACTGAGACTTGGCTTCAAGCTGCCCTGAATTTGAGTTGCTGCCGCGGGCCCAAGGTGTGCAGCTAGAAAGTTCCAGCATGCAAGGCCCCGGGGGGCGAGCGCTGCACCTGTGCTGTTGCCCCTAGCAAAACCTTAGGGTCGTATCTAACAGGCCCCATGGTGGGATTTCCAGCATCCACCAGCCTGTGCTAGAAGCAATGAAGTGGGTGCTTCTGAAGCTGGGCCTGGGAGCGCTGTGAACGGGCTCCCCGGGTGGCTCTGCACAGCCCCATGTTCCTTCCCTCTTTTGTGGCCCTAGGCCCGAGAGGGACTGTTCTGCAGGGGAGGGGGCCTGGAGGCTTCCTTTGTAGGAAGTTTCTCCCTTTGCCAGCGTCCTGGGAGAGGCCTGCCCACCTGCCCCACTCTGTCCTGGTCTTTGTTGGAGGGGAGGCCAGGGAGAGAGGATAAGGAGGGCAACTGCTCCATCTGCTGGCCATCCGGGGAAGCTCCGGCCACGCCCAGGTGAGCCGGAGGCCGGAGCTCTCCTTCTGCTGGGGCTTTTGGGGTAAGATGAGTCTTGGGTCCCCACAGTGGGCGTGACAAGCGACAAGGGACCTCTTCTGTAGGAGTAAGCCTGCGGACAGAAAGCTCTTGGTGCCATTCTCTGTGCCCTCAGGGGATGGGGACACAATGGTGAACAGTGTGTGTCGGGGGGAGTATAAAGACAATTACAGTCGGGTTGGAGGAAGGTTGGGGAAAAATATAGGCAGAGAAGACAGACCAGTTGAGTTGCCTCCTTAGATCCCTGTTAGGTGCTGCTCCTGAATCCAGAAGGACGAAGACGACTTAAACCAGGGTTAAGGGAAGACATTCCAGAGAGAGGAGCGAGCAAGACCTGGGAGTCCGCTGCTGTCCCTGCTCAGGCCCAGGGCTCCCTGCCCTGCAGCAGTTGGGCAGAACTCAGCACCCTTGCTCTGCTGGCCCCTCCGAAATGCGGGTCCCTGAAAACAGTGGCCGGAGCTCAGAGGGCCAGCGGATTTCCCCCTACCCTCACCCCAGGGCTATCCCTTTCCCCTAAATGAGGGTGCTTGGGAGACTGCCCTGAGCAGGCATCTGCACGCCCACCGACCCGAGGTCGGTCAAGGCTGGAAAGCATGGTGGGAGATGGGAGAATGATCCTAGCTGGTGACTTAGGACCCGGCCAACACAGGTCCCTCTGCAGAGGAAGGAACTGATCTGAAGTAAACGGGAGCACCTGCCGAGATAGATTTCAGAAGAGCAATTTGAGGCAGCATGAATTCCATCAGTCTGCCATTCGAATCAATTGGATATAACGCAAACATCATTTGCTGATGCAGGTCAAATCCTGTGTGGGTTTGTGGAAGAAGGTGGGACCCTGATGAACATTGACGGGGCAGCCTACTGTGTGCTAGGCACTGTGCTAGCTATGATGGATCCCGAGGCAAGCAGACACGGCTCACCCTCAGGAGGGACCCTCCACCCCCACCACCAACCACCCTGCACACACACCTAGCCCTTCTGTTCCCTTCTCTTCCTCCTGCTCCCGGGAAAGCAACTGATACCTGAAGCCACACTGAGCAACTGAGCAGCCGTTTGGAACTGTGCCTTGGGTTGTGTCTCACTATCCTTTCTCTCCTCCTTGCTTCTGGTAAGGAGCACCGGCCACCGCTTCCTGCCCCCTCTGCCCCCAGCTCTGGTCAGACACGTGGCCAGAGGCTGTATTTCTCAACCTACCTGGAAGCTGAGTAAGGCCACGTGATTGTGACCAGCGAAATAGGAGTGGAGACATGTGTTAACAGCTGGGGTACACCCTCCTCTTCCTCTTCCCCTGTTCCTGGGGGCTGGGAGGCAAGGATGGAGTGTAGGTGTGAGCAGCAGGCTTTGCACCCAGGATGAGGGCCAACACCTGGTGATTGGTGAAGCAACAAGGGGAGGGGGGACCCCGTCTCGGAGGTAGAACTATCCTACCTCCCTCAAGCCTCTACCAGCCCAGACTTCCACATGCAAGAGAGAAACTCAATTCTTTCATCCATGGAAACTGAGCTTTTGTTGAAGCACTCCCAAATCCACATCTGAATATGGTGATTCGCACTCCCAGAAGTTGAATAAACCAGAGGAATGCCTTGAGGAGCTCTCGCAGAGTTCCCGAAATCCTCACCAGAGGCCATCTCCTGATCCAGTATGCTTCTAACAATGACCCCAGTGCCCTCTGGTATCCCCAAGCATTCATCATTCCACTTGTTGGGACACTGTCATATTTCATCGTGTGGCATGTGTCTAAGGTCGTATGGCTAGTGCAACGTTGATACCAATAGCCAAGAAAGTCCCATTCTCCAGTCAACAGGTCCGCTTCATAGTTGATTGCAAATCTGTGAGATGCCTTACCTAAGGAGTTATCTTATCTCCACTTACAGGTGCGTGAAAGCCCAGCAGAGTCTTTCCCAAGAGCCTAGGGTTAATAGAAACTCAGATTCTCAGACTTACCTTTAAGTGCTCTTGACATTTCCTCCAACTAAGAATGGTTCTCTCTCCTTAGAGATTAAGGTTCTTTGGCACAAGCCAGGGAATACTATTAAGAAATCTTTTTTTTTTTTCCTTTCTTAGAGTAGTTGTAAAAAGGACAATTAAGCCACTGAAATGTGAGCACTAAAGAAAACAGGAAGTTGGACAAAAGGCAGCATCATGCAGGTCAGAGGATATTTAGTAATGATTAGCATTTGGAAGTCAGCGGTTACCGGTTCAAAATCGTTCTTGTAAATGTTCAACCACTGGAAAGCCCTCAAAATGCCAGGTAGCCAATGGTTTCCAGATGAAAGTATTTTTGAAAGGGAATAAAAACTCTTTCACTTCTGATAGCATCTCGGCTTACTGAGCGAAATAATGAAGAGCCTTCTATACCACACTGGACTCACTTCCTAGAAATTCGTAAATACCAGCCCACAGAGCGTGACAAATCACTGCTGGACTCGGTGCTCACTCTGTGTGTTTAGAGAACTGGTTCGTGTGGGAAAGACCTAAGTGTCTGGTCCTCACGTCAGTGTCTTTGGACCCGAAAATCACCAGAAAGGGAGGCCAAGGGGCCCCAGGTTGAAGTTGTAAGGCAGGACCAGAGAGGCAGAGAGCGGAGAGTCACCAGATTAAGGGAAGGTCAGCCATCTGTGAAGGATCCAAGTGTTCTTTTCCCAAAGTCGAAGCAGGGATGGAGACACTACTGGCTTTGAAGTTGAAAGACCCAGATGCAAGTTCTAACTCAACCCTGGGCCTCGCAAGGCGACCTCTGCGTGGAGTGCACAACGAACTCCTTGATGAGTAGATGCTCCACCGACCCCAGGGGGTTAAGGTGAAGAGGCACGAAGACATTTGGGAATATGTTTCCAGTGCCGCACAGGTGATGAGGTTTATCATGAGAAAAGATATGAGATGGCACACATGTTCTTGCTCACCACTCTTTTGTTTATAAGGGCAAATCAGCTGGAGCAGAAAAGGCATCTTTTGGTTCAGTTGATGGCGGACAGTAGTCATCAGAGCTGATCACAAAGATCCCATTTCCCTTCCTTCCTGGTGTGTGGTAGCATTGAAGTTCTCTGCCCTCTTTAGTTAGGTGTGACCATGTGACTTGCTTGTCACTCCTGGGCAGAAGCTTTAAGAGCAAGCGTGCCATCTGCCACGTTCCCTCACCCCACCTCAGTGGTTGTGGAGGCATGTACTGGGACGAAGTTTCCATTGTTCTTGGTGACTATGGCAAGGAGAACACTTACTCTCTGTCCCCGGTCTTCATTGCTTGGGAGAAAAAGTAATCTTCTGTGAAGCTAAAAGCCACTGCAACCTTGGGATTGTGTGTGATTTCTACATAATCTCACACTGACCACATTTTATTTTCTGTATTCTTGATGCTCTGGCATTTGGGACCTTGATCCTGGAGACTCTCTTTCGTGGGGCTAATTCCTAACTCCCCTGAGAACATGGCTTTAATACAGAAATCAATCAATCCACAGCCACACCCCAATTGTCTTTTTTTTTTTTTTTTTTAGATTTTATTTACTTATTTGACAGAGAGAGACACAGTGAGAGAGGGAACACAAGCAGAGGGAGCGAGAGAGGGAGAGGCAGGCTTCCCGCCGAGCAGGGTTCCCGATGCGGGGCTCGATCCCAGGACCTTGGGATTGTGACCTGAGCCGAAGGCAGACGCTTAGCCGACTGAGCCACCCAGGCGCCCCTCCCAACTATGTCTTTTATCAAACTCTCACACACCGAACAGTGGTCCCCCTGCCCCAAGTCACCCCAGGACCAGGTACTGCACAACTAGGGACCCCTCGTGTAGTCAAGAGCCTGCCCAAATCGTTCCAACTGGCCAATCCTGAGCTTACTCACTGTAGCTGTTCCGCCTTGCCCGGTGCTTCCTGTGAAAACCCCAGGAAAGGCTCCAGGCCACGCTGTTCTCTTGCCCTCCCCGCCTCCTGACCCACCCCGGTCTTCCCCACATGGCCTTGTGTGATGTGCCATGCCTCCTGACTCCAGGGCTCTGCGCGTATAAACCACCTTCCTGACAATCATTTTCCCGTGTATCTTACCATTCCCAGTAAAAACAAATCCCAGGTACATTTTTACACTAGGAAAGACTACAAGGAAGACGGACTGGCATCAGGCACACTGGATTTCCTGATCCTTTTCCCAGCCTCTGGGTTCTGCCTTGCTCTGAGCTGGCCTTCCCCACCCCCCCCCCCACAGAGGAGCTTTCTCCATGTGGCAGGAAGAACCCAAGCATCCTGGCTTCATCACCAGAGCCCAGAGGCAGGAGACGGTTTTCACTGCAGATTTCCGGCAGAAAAAGTCATAGGGAAAGACTCAGACTGGCCCAATCTGGGTCATGTACAATCATGAGACAATCTATAGGACATGCACATTGATTAGCATTGAGAAATACGCTCTCCACCGTGGCCTGGTGGGCGGGAGGTGCTGGGCAGCCATAAGCACAGGGACCAATGCTAGATTTATCATTGCCCTCTTGTGGATGGAGTCTGGACATCCACACCTTGCCATGTGCTAAGGAAAGGACAGTTTGCAGATGGCTGTTCATTACACAAAGTACTACTGGAAAACCAGACAAGCACTGAATGAGGGAACTGGCTTTGAGATCAATAGATAGAAACTAGGATGTTTTTCTGAGATAGGATCAGGCCAGCTAGAAATACGGTATCTACAAACAATCCATCCTCCCTAACAGTAGAAAACAAACCCCTTAAGTGAGCACATGGGGTGAAGGGTAGCAAACATTCATCGAATTTTCCGATATTTATTGAATGCCCTCTATATGTCATGCACCCAGATGGTTCTGTTCAGGTCGATCTGGCTGAAGGAATGACGTCCAGCTGCCCAGACACCTATGCTGCTTCAGGTTACTTTCTTATGGATGCCCCTGGGAGGCCCGGAGAACAGGGACTTGGGAGATCGGACTGTGGGTCACAGGGACTGGAAGGAAAACAAAGGGGTTGAATTCACAAGGCCATACTCAACCTGACAGTAAGACCAGGGACTCTCAATCTGGAAACAGTAGGCTGACTTCCGGGGTCCATGAACTCTTGTCACTGAACGTAAAAAATGGAATATTCATTTCCTACAGAAAGGATCGGCAGCGTTCATAGATTATCAATGGACACAGCCCCCAAAATGTTAAGAACCGCCATGTTAACAGAAGGCTGCTCGGCTTCCAAGAAACAGCAAAGAGGAGCTTGGGATTTTTTTTCTCGACATTCCTAGTGTCTTAGGAGTACGTTTTCTCATCTCTACTTCAGTTCCAGTAGTTTCCAAATGGAGCTAAAGTCACAGAATGCCACGTCCCTTGCGGAGCCCTGCGTGGTAGAGAGAAAGCAAGAGAAATCTGGGCCCACGTCCTAACGAGGCCATTTACCAGCAGGCGACTTAACCTCAATGAGCTGATTTCCTCATCGATAAAGAGAGGATAATGACATTCACCGTCGCACCAACCCTGCGACAGTAAATGAAACGGTGACCATGGAGGGCTTTCCACCTTCCTTCCGTTTAAGAATCAGAGCGAACTCGATCAAGCCTTTCTTATCCGCCCTCACGGTGCTAAGTGCTCTCAGGGACGTGGCAGCATTTAATCCTCACAGAAGCCCTACAGAGGAGGTACTATTATTATCCCCATTTAATCTTTAAAAAAAAGGGAGGGGGAGAACCGAGAGGCAGGGTCAAGCCCCTCGCCACTGAGAGGCAGAGCTGGCTTCCAGCCCTGGCAGCCCAACTGGAGCCCATCTTCTGGCTCCAGGGCTCTGCCTCCTCCACACACACCGCCCAGAGCCGCCAAGACAAGCACTGACGGCCGGCTGCAGCCCCTGTAACAGGCACACACTGCCTGTCCGCCTAGCTTTCTCCAGCTCCACATGACAGACGAACGCCTGGAAGGTGGTGAGGCTCACAAGCCTGCTTTCAGGCCACACCGTGCTCACGAGCTCAGCAGGCAGTGAGAAGCTGGGGTCACCTTTATGAATGAGAGGCGACACTGGTGTAAAGCAACAACTCAGGTTAAGGACAGAAGCTTCAAAAAACGTGACTAGAGTCATGAAGTCTTTAGAACGATTATTTATTTCCATCACTCCCACTTGTTTCCCGGGCCCTGTGGCTTCATGAAGGAGGAAGTCAGCACCCATTCCAGACTCCCTACGCTGGAAGGAGGGCCCGCAGGGTTGAGGGGGCTCAGGAAGGCTCTGGACTTGGGCCGGCGGGGGGCCCCACGGCTCTACAGGCTCTGCCTGGCTTCTCCGATGGAGAAGCGCCAACTGCTGGCCTCAGCCCCGTGATTCCCTCCCTGTGCTCCAGGGCCGGACACGGACCAATCAGACCTAATGCTGGAAAGGAACTTCTGAGATGAGCTCCACAACGTGGGCCTGAATTTTCCAGGCAGCCACGCAGAGGCAGCTGATGGTGCGGATGCCCCCTCACACTGCCGCAGTGGTGAGGACGCCTTCCAGAGATGGGGGCTTCTGCTCACCAGCTTCAGAAGGACGCAAGATGACGAGGGAGGAGAACAGCGCGGGGCCGGGCTCTGCTTCCTCCCGGTGCAGCTGTGCCTTCCGGATGGCAGCCCCCTCCCCGTCCCCCCGGGCTGGCCTGCAGACCCTGCCAACGGCCGCAGCTGCTGCAGGGGGGCAGCCCGGGGGCTGGGAGGCGCACACCGCTGGCCGGCAGCTGGGGCCCGGCCATGGGGCCGGCAGCCGGCTGGGGTCATTTGTTGGCCACGGCAGAGAGCTGGTCACGGATGCGGCCCAGGCCGTCTAGCATAGTGTCCAGCGTTTCCTTACTCAGCTCCACAGTGACCGCTGAGATGGAGGGCTTGTCTCCACACAGACTAGGATCTTCTTGGATCTGAAAAGAGAACAGGGCCCAAACGTCAGAGCCGCCCCTCTTCCCACCGTCCTGGAGGTGAGCCCTGGAGCTGGGAGCCGTCCCCCGTTCCGGTGAACCTCTAAAGACAGGCTTTTTGCTCAGAGCTCCACAGAGTCCTAGGCCTGGTACCCTTTAGCAAACGAGGAGACGGAAGGAGAGTTGCAGGGGCTTGGGAGAGCAGTGCTCAGGGCGGGTATGGGAGAAGCCAAGGCTCACCCACCCCTCGGACCCCTGACTCTCAGCATCCGAGTGAGGAGATACTGTAGGGGCCCATACGGGTACTTGACGCAGGGGGCTCCAGGGGCAGTGAGGATCCACTGGGATGCAGAAAAAACATTACAGCTCCTAGCTATATTTGTTTCTTTAAAAACAAAAGTCACCTCTACTAGTGTTTAAAAACTTGCACCCTTACTTTTTCATCTTCTTACAGGAGCTGAGTTTCTGGGTATGTGGTTAAGTAAATACGGCATCACTAAACAAGCCCTCACCATAGAGAGTGTGGTTTAAAAAGATTCCTGAAAAGATCTGTAGACTGAAGGTAACACCGGGGAGGCCAGAGTGTGCGAACAAGGAAAGGGACTGTTGCTTCTCCAGCCGCTCACGGGAGCTCCGGCTCAGCCGCGTCACAAACTGTGGCAGCACAATCGACCGGACAAGCAGTGGCCTGAGGGACACCAAAATTATCAAGAAGGCAATCTGAAATCTGATGGCACGCCCCCACTTGTGAAAGCTAAACTTCCCCGTTAGTGTAGAAGGTAAACTTCAGGGAGCAGCAAATCCTTTTTAAAACTTGTGTTTTGTGTTTGTCTTATCCTTTTAAAAGTTCTACTTCCGGTGTATGATTTATTATGTCTGTAATATGTTAGTACAGTAGTGACCATGTACTTGACAAATAGAGACCGCATCTGGGAGGTGCTGAATTTTTTTCTACGGGGTCAGAGGTCCCAGAGCTTTGGAGACTGGTATTTTCGACAGCGCGCGGGGGTGCTGCGTCACTGTGGCCCCTTCCTTCCTTCTCACGAGCCCGGCAGTGGACGCACCTTCATCTGCAGCAGGCAGGTGGGGACGGCCATGCGGCTGATGCTGTCGGAGGAGGTCTTGATGTCCACTCTCCAGTCTAGGTCAACCAGGCGCGGCAGAGAGACTGTGAAGGAGACGGACCAGCTCAGAGCCCCTGCCGCTCCCTTCACCAAGCCCTTACTCTGGGACAGACAGCCCGGAGGGCTGGTCATGCTCCTGAGCCACAGGACAAGTCTCCGAGGGAGACGAAGTCAGGGGCCTTCCTCGCCACGGCTCTGTGCCACCTGCACTTGGCACTGATTGATGGTGGGTGCACGGCCAGGTTTCTGCCTGCACACACGAGCCTCCAGATGCCGGCACAAAATGAGAGACGAATTTGGGATGAGGTTAATGCACGTTGAGTTTCAGTTACGAAGTCTGGCTGCCTGGCAGAGTTCGAGCCGGGGCCAGGAAGGAAGGGTAGGGAGGAAGGCGGGACCTTGGTACTCACTCTGATTTGCCTGGGCTTCCAGTCGCCAAGTAGAGCTGTTTAAGAGGGAAAGATGAGGAAAAAAGAATGGAAAAGGGATGAGAATTGATCATGAGCGAGGCCTGTGGACCTGGGCCTCTACCCCTTCTGGAATCCTCGAGCCTATCATCACTCCCTGACAGGAAATGACCACAGAAACGTCCGCTGCGTGGCAGAAGCAGTTTCTTGTTTGTTCTACATAGCTCAGTGATGTTAAGGCCAGAAGCACTGTTAGTGTTCGTAGCTTAGGAGGCAAAAAGAAAGAAGAGGCTTAATGCATTGTGTTCTTGTTGTGTTACCGTTCTCGGAGATGAAGCAAGAAAAGTGAACCAATGGGGCACCCGGGTGGCTCAGTCGTTAAGCGTCTGCCTTCGGCTCAGGTCACGGTCCCAGAGTCCTGGGATCGAGCCCCGCATCAGGCTCCCTGCTCCGCGGGAAGCCTGCTTCTCCCTCTCTCACTCCCCCTGCTTGTGTCCCCTCTTGCTGTGTCTCTCTCTCTCAAATAAATAAAATCTTTAAAAAGAAAAAAAAAAGTGAACCAATGCTCTTTTATTGAGCATCTACTCCACAAAGCACTGCCTTTTATGCAAAACACACCCAAATAGACCCGTCTAATGCTACAGCAAAGAGCGTCATAGTGAGATGCTAAGCAGAGGCAGGATAAAATGTGGCCACGTGTGAGAAAAGTTTCTAAATAAACAATAAAATCCCTGACAAGCAGAGATTATCTCTTATTACTGCCTGAGAATTCTGGTCAAGCCTGCTGCTGACCAGTAGCTAATCAGTTCTGCTTAAATTGTATGTATCCAAAGGATTTGCCAAGAAAATATCTAGATAATTCACAAAAGAAACAAAAATGACCAATTAAACATGTGAGAAAGATATCTGACATCACTAGTATCAAAGATAAATAAACCGAAATGGGGCGCATTTGCCATTTGTGAACTGGGGGAGAATGGGGAACCGGCTCCCTTGGGGCCGATGAGGGTGTGGGGGGAGGGGCACGCTCAGGTCCTCCTCCTAGACCCAGTTGGTGCAATCTTCCTGATGGTCAACTTGAGACTAGAAAGCAGAAGCCTCACTCTCATCTTTAACCAGTAAGCAGATAATTAAGCACGTAAGCAACGTTTCCACAGTCAACTGAAGTGAAAACTGCCAATAGCCTAAACATCTAACAGCAGGGAGTTTCTTAACTCAATTTTATGTAATGTCTCCATATAAAGAATATATTTAGCCACTAAAAAGGACACTGAAGGTAAGTATTTATTGACCTAAAATATCATTATGTGAGCATTACAAGCAACTCTCAAGAAATGAGCACTTACACATGTTCTAGGATGATTTTCGTCAGCAGGTTTTTGAGGTTTTGGTGGAAATTTTCAGGAAAGAGAGCCAGGATCGCCTCAGCAGAGGACAGGTCACGGAACACCGCCAGCCTGGTGAGGCGGTGCAGAGCCTGGAGCAGCTGCAGGACAGGCCCGTGGTGAGAAGCAGGGCAGGGGGCAGGGCTCTCCGCCCCGCCCGCCCCCCCCTCCCCGCGGCGGGGGACACAGCCTGCCACGCGCCGCCACGGTCGTCCCAACAGTCCCATGGGTCCTGAGACCTCGGTCCCAGACACTGATGCCCACGTGCCCTGGCCCACCTCTAAGTTCACCTGTTGTTTTAGAAGACAGGGGTAGCTGCCTGACATAGGAAGCTGTCAACGTGCCAGAAACTTCTGCTTGGGAGCAAAGGGTTAATAAGTCCCCTTTGCTTGTGCACAGAATCTGACCTTCAGTTCACTTTCTAGCCTGTTCCCTGGGAACAGGAGGGAAAAGAAAAGTCAGCTGTGTTACTAGGCAACGCTGCTGTGGCCACCCACCGCACCTGGACTGGGAGTTCTGCACGAACCCCCGGGGGCCCAGAGCCGTGGGCGGCTCCCCTGAGCATGGCCGCGTGCCACCTGCCAGACCCTGAAGCTGAGCTCACGGACCTGCTACCAGAGGTACTGGCTCTGGCTGGGTTTGGGCTCTAAATCCAGGGTGTCCTTGCCCCTAGGCTGTCACCGAGGAGGGTGAAGAAAACAAATGGATCCCGGGGGAGCTGTGCTGACTCCCCTGGGGAGGAGGAGGGCCTGGTACTGCCCTGCCCACCCTACGTCCTTCCTACAGACAGTTGCCAAGGATGGCCCGCGGCCAGCTTGTGAAGGCAACAATGCTCAGCTGAAACTACCACGACTCTCTGGAGGGAACTGCTTTAGGGCTTTCTCTGAGGCCCTGGGAGGCTGCTCAGCTGCAGAGGCACAAGGTGAGAGGTGAGGGGATGTTACCCGTCCACTGATGAGGGGTGAGGTCAGTGCATCAGTGCTGCAGCCTCCCTGCCCTCCAGGGTGGCAGTTCTGCGGTGTGTTCCCCAGGGTTTCTTACAGGATGCCCAGTTTGAGCCCCGCTACCCACAGCAGGGCCCGCCCATCAGCACATCCTTTCCCGGCTTTGTCTCTCCTCCCTGTTCGATGGTCCCTACTCCCTCCTTTGCGTGTTCTAGACTCATCTCCCCAGGAAATTACTTGCAACCACTCTGAGCCTCGGGGTCTACTTTTGGGGAAGCCAAACTAAATCCTCAACTCACTTCCATCATCTGGATGCTGCCTTTTACTGTTCTACAGCTGATTTCAATGAACCGAGCTCTGGTTTAAAAATAGTAATAACAATAATAATGCAGGCCTGTTTGAGTGAACTCCTATTTTAGAAACATATTTGCCCTAAAAAGAGAAGGCCGTGAGTACTGCATAAACCGAGTCACCTCACTCTTCCTCTTGGCCACCAGCTGAGGTCAGGTGGGGTCCAGCAGCATGTCCCCTGAATCATACTCAGGCCCCAGTGCCCCCAAAGAAGTCTGTCTAAGCCATCTGGCTGACAATCTATCAGCAGCAGCAAGTTAGAGGGCAAGAAAATCGCAGAAAGGTTGGCTTTTGTCCACACAGTCTAGGGAACAAGTCTGAAAAGGAAATGGACGGGACCTCTGGTCCTTGGTATAGTTCACCCACCCTTGCCTTCTTTATCATAAGGAAGTGAAGGTTCAAAGACAATAGCTTTTAAGTTCACTAGCATTAAAATAAAAATCTATTTTAAGTTTGTTATAATGTCAACAGACATTTCAGGGGAAAAATTTCCTTGAAATGTGGCAATGATTGGAAAGTTAAGAAAGAGACTAATGAGCTGAGAAGCCAGTGGCCAAAGGTCATTTCTGACCATACTTACTTGCTCCGCTTCCTCCTGGGTCACAGACAAGCTGGAACATGTAATATCCAAGAGTTGTTTTGAGCCAAGGGCTGAACTGGAAAAGCTCTCTTGGCACAGCTGTCTGACAACATCTCTTGAGGAGGCCTGTGAATTAATTCACAGATGGGGAGGAAAAAAGAAACACTCAGACTCTGAAAATACACGTTTCAGAACATAATACTGTCTCAGTCATAGTGTGATACCTTTGAGACTCAAGATTTAAAGGTGCACAGGACATCTCCATTTCCAGGGCAGTGACATAGATGTCATTTGTCTTATTTTCCCTTCTCAGCACAACTGAAAGCGCTGGGCACTATGTGGAAAACAAACGTAAGACCGCTCCGAGAGGGAATGGGGAGAAGACGGACCTGCTGTGGGCCTCCCCCTCCAGACCAAGAAATGACATGGTGCTGAGTCTCCTGGATTTTCTTGTTGCTCATATATCCCGGACTTCGAGCTAAAGAACAGGGCAACCCAGAATGCCAATGGGTACACAAAAACAAAACAAACAAACAACTCCCGACAGATAAATACCCAAAGGACCAAGAAAGCTTAGCAAGACTGAAAACTGTTATGTGAGAATGGCTCTACTGAGCCAAACACCACAGAAAAACCTGTAGCCCCACTCCCACCTATGTTAGCAAAGGCTGAGTGGGGAATGCAGACTTCTACCCTTTTGAGGCTACAACGAGGTATCCCAACACCCCACCCAGGTGGTGTCAGAGAAGGCTAAGTAGGGAGCTGGGACCTCATCCCCACCGACGGGCAGCTAGTCCCACCACCCCTTGGTATTAATAGTAACTACATGGGGGCCAGAACTTCCACCCCTGCCCAGTAGTAACGAGGAACCCCCACTTTTGCGTGTCAGTAGGAACCAAGGGCAGAACCTGGACTTTCATCTCCATCTGGTAGTAATGAGGCAGAAACCCTCCAGAATCTCAGAAGATAACACAAGAATGCCCAGGTTTCAACTGAAAATCATTCATCATACCAGGAGCCAGAAAGATCTCAAACTGAATGAAAAAAGACAATCATTAGATGCCAATATCGAGATAACAGATGTTAAAATTATCTGACAAAGATTTTAAAGCAGCCATGGCAAAAATGCTTCAACACCTAAATACAAACATCTTTGAAATAAATAAAAAAACCAGAAAGTCCCAACAAAGGAACAGAAGATACAAAGAAGAACAAAATGGAAATTTTAGAACTGAAAAATACAATAACCAAAATTAAAAAGTTCGGTAGATGGGCTCAGCACCAGAATGAAAGGGGCAGAGGAAAGAATCAGTAAACTGGAAGACAGAGCCACTAGAAATCACCCAGTTTGCACACTGAAAACAGACTGAAAATAATGAACAGAGCCTCGGGGATCTGTGGGACTATACCAAAGAATCTAACATTCATGTCATTGGAGTCCTAGAAAGGGAGAATAAAAGAGGGAAAGGCTGAAGAAGTACTTAAAGAAATAACGGCTGAAAACTTTCCAAGTTTAGCTACAGACATAACTGTATGTGTTCAAGAACCTAAGCATATTCTCAACAGGATAAATCCAAAGAAATCCATACCAAGACACACCATAATTAAACTCCAGGAAACTAAAGGCAAAGAAAAAAATCTTGAAAGTAGTGAGAGAGAAACAACATCTTATCTATAAGGGATCATTAGAATAATAGCAGATTTCAAATCAGAACTCATGGAAGCAAGAAGGAAATGGCACAATATTTCTCAGGTGTTGGAAGAAAAGAACTGTCAACCAAGAATCCTACACCCAGCAAAAAATATCCTTCAGAAAATGAAGAGGAAATCAAGACATTCTCAGATGAAAGAACACTATGAAAATATGTCACAAGACAAATGACGTTCTCTTAACAGAAAGGAAACAATAAAAGGAACCTTGGAACCCTGGAACATCAGGAAGAAAGACAGAACACAACAAGCAAAAATATGGGAAAATCCAATAGACTTTCTTTCTCTTGAATTTCTAAATTCTGTTTAAGGATGAAGCAAAAATTATACCACTGTCCAATGCGGCTCTAAATGTATGCGGAGGAAATATTTAAAACAATTATATTACAAATGACATAAAGGGAAGTAAGGTTTCTATACTTCAGCACTAACTGGTAAAATGATGACACTGATAGATTGTGATGTTACATATATAAATGTAATAACTAGAGGAACCACTAAAAACGTTATAAAAAGAAATGCATTTTAAAATGCTACAGATAAATCAAAAGGGAATTCCAAAAATATGTTCAAATAACCCACAGGAAGGCAAGAAAAAGTAAAAAGAAACAAAAAACATAAAAGAGCAAATAAAAAAATTAAATGGCAGACTTAAGCTCTAATATTCAATAATTACATAAGCTGTAAGTGGGAAATTAAATATGAGTTGCAAATATGATTCAATTAAATGCTGTCTATAAGAAACACTCTTCAAATATAATGATAGAGACAAAAGTAAAAGGATGGAAAAAGATATATCATGCAAATATTAATGAAATAAAATCAGGAGTGGCTACAATAATATCGGACAACGTAGCCTTCACAGCAAATTACCAGAGGCAGAAAGGGACATTATATAATGATGAAAGGTTCTATCTCCTTTTTTTTTTTCAAAAGATTTTATTTATTTATTTGAGAGAGAGAGAATGAGAGATAGAAAGCACAAGAGGGAAGAGGGTCAGAGGGAGAAAGCAGACTCCCTGCTAAGCAGGAAGCCCGATGTGGGACTCGATCCCGGGACTCCAGGATCATGACCTGAGCCGAAGGCAGTCGCTTAACCAACTGAGCCACCCAGGCGCCCCGAAAGGTTCTATCTCCTAAGGAGACATCCTAACTGTGTATGCACCCAGCAAGAGAGCTAGAAAACATGAGAAGTAAAAAAGAGACAGAACTGAAAGGAGAGACAGACAAGCCCACAAATATAGTTGGATACTTCAACACTGTCTTTCAACAATTGATAGAACAACTAGACAGATATTCGACAAGAACACAGAAGATTTCAACACCACCATTGATCAATCTAACCAACGCTTATGGAACACAAAACAGTAGCAACAGAATACACATTCTTTTCAAGTGCCCACTGAACATATACCAAGATAGATGATATTCTGAGCCATAAAACAAACCTCAACAAATTTGAAAGAACTGAAATCATATTGAGTGTGTTCTTGGTGACCACAATGGAATCAAACTAGAAATCACCCACAGAGAGATGACAAGAAAATATCCAAACATTTGGAAACTTAAACACACTTCTAAATAATCCACAGATCAAAGAGGAGCCTCAAGGGAAATTTTAAAAATTATACTATAAAAATTATGCTAAATACATAAAAATGAAAAAAAAAACCCACAAAATTTTTGGGACACAGCCATGACAGTGTTGACAGGGAAATTTACAGCATAAAACACATATATTAGAAAAGAGAAAAGTTCTCAAATCAATAATCTAAACTCCCACCTCAAGAACATAGAAAAAGAAAAGCTATATAATAAACCCAAAGGAAGAAGGAAGGAAACAACAAAGAGCAGAAACCAATGAAATTGAAGATGGAGGGAAAAAAAGGGAGAGAGAGAGAGAGAAATCAATGAAACAAAGAACTAGTTCTTTGAAAATATCAATGAAATTGACAAACTTTTAGCAAGACTGGCAAAGTTAAGCAGAGAGGAGACACAAATTACCAATATCAGGAATGAAACAGGGCATATCACTACAGACCCTAAGGATTTCAAAAGGAAAATAAGAACCACAAGCAACTCTATACACATAAATTTTGGCAGCTTGGACAAAATGGATAAATTCCTCAAAAAACACAAACTACCACAGTTCCCCCAATAGGCAACTGATAATTTGAATAGCCCTATAATGATTAAGGAAATTGAATTCATAATTTAAAACTCCCCCAAAAGAAATCTCCAGGCCCAGATGGTTTTGCTGGACAATTCTAACAAACGTTTAATGAAAGAATTAACTAATGCTACACAATCTTTCTTAGGAAACAAAAAATGATGGAGCACTTTCCAATTCATTTCATAAAGCTAGTATTACCCTAACATCAAGGGCAGACAGACTGTACAAAAACAAACAAAAAACAACTATAGTCCAATATCCCTCATAAAAATAGATGCAAAAGCCCTTTAAAAAACATGAGCAAATAGAGTTCAGCAACATATAAGAAGAATTATTCACTATAAGCACGTGGGATTTGCTCCAGGAATGCGAGGCTGGTTCAGTATTTAAAACAAAAAACAAAACAAAACAAAAAAACCTATGTAATCTACCATATTAACAGGCTCAAGAAGAAAATCACAAGATATCAATCAATGCAGAAAAAGCAGTTGACAAAATTCAACATCCGTTCTTGATGAAAACTCTCATAAAATTAGGAATAGACAGGACCTTCCATAATTTTATATATAGCATCTACAAAAAACCTAGAGATAGCATTTTACTTCATAGTGAAAATCTAAAGTTAGGAACAAGGCAAGATTGTCTGCTGTTACCACTCTTATTCAACATAGTGCTGAAAATTCTAGCCACTGAAATAAGTTAAGAAAAAGGAATAAAATATATACATATCAGAAAGGTAGAAACAAAAGCTGTCCCTATTTGCAGATAACATGATTGTCTACACAGAAAGTCTCAAGGAATGTACAAAAAAACTACTAGAATAAGTGAGTTCACCATGTTTGCAGATATGAGATACATATAAAAATTAAGTTGTATTTCTGTATACTAGCAATGAACATGTAAACACTGGAATTAAAAATACATTTATCAGGGCCACCTGGCTACCTCAGTCTGAAGAGCATGCGACTCTTGATCTCAGGGTTGTGAATTCGAGCCCCATGTTGGGTGTAGAGATTACTAAAAAATTAATAAATAAACTTTTAAAAAAGATTTTATTTATTTATTTGAGAGAGAGAGAGCACGCACAGGGGAACTCACAAGCAGAAGAGGGACAAGCAGACTCCCTGCTGAGCGTGGAGCCCGATATAGGGCTCCCCCATACGGCAACCATGAGATCATAATCCAAACCGAAACCAAGAGTAGGGCACTCAACCAAGACACCCAGGTGCCCCCAAAATAAATAAACTTTAAAAGAATAAATAAAAATTAAAATATAGGGGCGCCTGGGTGGCTCAGTCATTAAGCGTCTGCCTTCAGTTCAGGTCATGATCCCAGGGTCCTGGGATCGAGCCCCGCATCAGGTTCCCTGCTCTGCGGGAAGCCTGCTTCTCCCTCTCCCACTCCCCGTGCTTGTGTTCCCTCTCTCACTGTTTCTCTCTCCATAGAATAAGTAAAATCTTTTAAAAAAATTTTAACATATCATCATTTGCAAGTGCTCAAAAAAAGAAAAATACTATGGTATAAATCTAGCAAAACATGTACAGGACTTGTATGCTAAAAAATTACACAACATAGATGAAAGAAATCAAAGATCTAAATATATGGGGAGATACATCGTGGATTGGAAGACTCAACACACTAAAGATGTCAATTCTCCCCTAATTGATATACAAGTTTAACACAACTCCTATAAAAATCTCAGCAGGTTTTTTTAAACATAGACCAAATCATTCTAAAATTATATAGGAAGGCAAAGAAACTAGAATAGCTAAAATAATTCTGATAAAGAATGAAGTAGGAGAAATCAGCCAATCTGATTCCAAGACTTATTACATAGCTACAGTCCTCAATACTGTGAGGTATTATCAGAGGAATAAACAAATAGATCAATGGAACAAAACGGAGAATCCTGAAATAGACCCACACAAATTTGTCCAACTGATTCTTGACAAAGTTGCAAAAGTAATTCAATGGAGGAAAGACAGCACTTTCAACAAATGGTTCTGGAACAACTGGACATTCACAGGCAAAAAAAAAAAAAAAAAGAAGAACCCCTCAAACTGTCTTACATGCATTATACAAAATTAACTCAAAATTGATCATGTACTTAAATGTAAAATATAATGTAAACATAAAACTATACAACTTTTAGAAAAAAGAGGAGAAAATTTGGAGATCTATGGCTTGGCAAAGAGTTCTTAGACATGACACCAAAAGTACAATTCATAAAAGGAAAAATTGTTAGTAAATTGTACTTCATCAAAATGAAAACTTCTGCTCTGCAAAAGCTCCTGTAATGAGTTGGTGTCCCCTAAAATTCATATATTAAAGTCCCAATTCCCAGTACCTCAAAATGTGATCTCATTTAGAAACAGAATTGTTGCAGATGTAATCAGTTAAGATGAAGTCATAGGGTGGACCCTATTCCAATAGGACCGGTGTCCTTATTAAAAAGGGAGATGTAGAGGGGCTCCAGAGTGGCTCAGTCAGTTGGACACTGGACTCTTGATTTCAGCTCAGGCCGTGATCTTGGGGTCATGGGATCGAGCCCCATGCCAGGCTCTGTATACTCATAGATCCTGCTTGTGATTCTCTCTCTCTCTCTCCCTCTACCTCTTCTCACCAGCCCCCCATCCCCCAGAGGGTAAGGAGAGGGTGAGGGCAGAGGGGAAGTGGACGTGGATATAAAAGGACAAAAGGAAGGATCCTGTAGTGATGGCAACGTTCTGTATCTTGAGTGTATCCAAGTCAATATCCTGGTTGGGATATCATACTGTAGTTTTGCAAGATGCTTCTATAGGGGGAAACTGGGTAAAGGGTAAATGGGACCTTTCTGTATTACTTTTAACAACTGTATGTAAATCTATAATTACCTCAAAATAAAAACTTTAAGTCATTTTTTCAAGATTTTATTTATTTATTTGAGAAAGAGAGAGAGACAGCAAGCATGGGGGGAGAGGCAGAAGCAGACTTCCTGCTGAGCAGGGAGCCTGATGCAGGGCTTGATCCCAGGACCCCAAGATCATGACCTGAGCTGAAGACAGATACTTAACTGACTGAGCACCCCTAAGTAATTTTTTTAAAAAAGAAAATACATAGAATAGGAATGAGAATGAATTAACTATTGCTACATAATAGCAAGCATAAAAAGCCTGGAATAAGAAACGTATATGCTGTATTATTCCATTCATGTGAAGTTCAAACATGGGCAATATTAAATTGATTTTAAAAGCAAGGATAGTGGTTACTACTGGGATGAGTGAGGGAAGTAACAAAGGAACAACAGAGAGACTTCTGCAGTACTGGTAATATTTTGGTTTTGACCATAGTGATGGTTACATGGGTGTGTAATAAATCATTGAGCTATGCATTTATGATTTGTGTCCTTTTACGTTACACATTACTAATACTATTTTAAAGTATTAAAAAAGTCCATACCATGATTAGGCATTGGGTGGGGAGTGGGCAGAATGAGGGGGGAAAGGCCCAGGGCTGTGAGCTGAGAGCCATAGGTTTCCAATCTCAGCTTTGTTACTTCATTCATTAATTCACATAACAGCTATGTACAGAGCACATGCTATGTGCCAGAAGTTGAGGATACACTTGTTAGGGATACATTTGTGAATATCATAGAGTAGTTGCTTTGAGGGATGGAGAACACAAGTGAACACTGCTGGGATTGTTAAAACAAAGGAGGGACCATTGCATGAACCAATCGATGATGCCGTGCCATGAATTGCTTAGTGTTATGAACTCAACCCTTTTCATCTGGAGTTAAAACCAAAAAAAGATAAGTCCCAACTGGATCTTACATTCTGCAAGAAAGGCAGAAAACAGGCAAATAGACGCCTAATGTCTACAAAGGAAGATAAAGCCGCCCCTTCTTCCATAAGGGAAATTAGAAATTAAACAAGTAATTCCAGTCCATCGTTTCATTTGGTTTTAAGAAGCCTCACAATCTTTCAAATGATTATCAGGAGAGTGTCTGGGCCTTTACACAGGTCAAAGCAAGTACAGAAAACCCGGGACTCGGGAAACAGAACGCCCACTTCACTCAGGGGGCCGAGAGTTAGCAGAGGAGGGAGATTTCTCAACCATGGAGCGAAGAGGGGCTGCGGGACGAAAGGGGGAACCGGCAACGTGGATCTAGCACTTACCACCTCAACACACCAATCCTGAACACCAGCCCAGAGACCTTTAGTAGGGGGCATCGGTACAGCACCTTCACGTCCGTTATCTTATCTGTGCCCCCACCATCCTGTCAGGACGGTATTAATTTCGAGCCCGCTTTCTAAAAGCTCGGAAAGGCGCAACGACGCAGTCACCCAGAGAGGCAGTAGCAGAGTCATGGCTCCAAATCAGGGTCCACTTGGTCCCAATTCCCATTCCGTCCTAAGGCCTGGGGACAAAGGCCCGCCTCAGGATGTCCCCACCCCTCCAATTTACCTTCAGCAGGCTCTGGAGCGCCGCGAAATTCTCCGCTGTCAACGCGGCCATCTTCCCCAAGTCACCTGACGGCGACACGCGGGGAAGATCGTCACGTGGTTCCGAGGGCGCCGCAGGGCATGCTGGGGGCTGTAGTCCTTCGGGATGGCGACGGCTGCCCGGGTTTTGGCGCTGCGGGATGGAGGGGGGGCGGCCCATAGGACGCGATCGCCGGATGATGGCTCAGCCTGGGGACTCTAGGACAGTGGAGTCTGGAGGACGCAGGTGTGGGATAGTTTTCCCGGGTGGAAATTGGCTTGGCTTGGCTGGTCTACTTACCAAGACAGGGAGAACTGATTTTCCTTCACCTGTGTGGGTGGGCTGGCTGATTTGGGGAATGCACCTGCAGGTGGTATTCACACCCTTATGTAGTCCCGTCCCACACTGTACCAGGATTGGTCTGTGTGGCCAATATCAGGTGGCAGAAGTAAATTATTTATAAAAGACTGCAGTTTTGGGGTATTCTCTTTTGTCTGCTCCTTTTTCTTGAATCTCTTGCTCTGGGGAAAGTAAGCTGTCATGTTGTGAGCAGGCCTCTGGAGAGGTCCTTGTGGCAAAGAACTGAAGCCTCTGGCCAATAGCCAGCAAGAAACTAAAGCCTGCCAACAACCTCACTACTGAGTTTAGAAGCAGATTCAGTAGCCTCCGCAGAGCTCTGAGATGACAGTAGCCTTGGCCAACACTTTGACTACCACCTCTTGAGACTTTCAGAACCAGAACCACCCAGCTAAGCCACTCCTGGATTTCTGGTCTTCAAGAACTGTACGATTGTAAATGTTTGTTGTTTTAAGCCATTAAGTTTGGTAATTTGTCCACAGCAATAATAACTAATACATGGAGGCAATACAGTATAGAGACTTTAGAATTCCACCTAAGTTTGAATCCCAACTCTACATGTTATTAAGTGAATCTTGAGCAAGTTCTCAAACTTCTCTGAGCCTCAGTTTCCATATCTGTAAAATGATGTCGATCACACCTACTGCAGAGAGCAGAGCTGAGTGATAGGTGATGCCCCTGGGAGGTTATTCAGCTCTCCTGGCCCTGTGGGCAAGTATGTTATGAGGGGATCCCCCAGGATCCAGTCAGTGATGGGTAGGGCCTGTGACCCTGCACCATGTCATCCTGTTTGGGTAGGGCTTCCCAGACTGCCACTACCATGACCATGATGCATTTGAAGGTTTGTCTATGGTCTGGGGAGCTTACAGCAATTCCTAAACCATAAATGTTTTCACAGAAAGGAACAGAATAGAATAACGGAATTTATTTCCATAATTTGGTCCCACTACATGGTTTTTGTTAGGCCTCATCTGATTTCTTTCCAATTCTAGGTCTATGAATTTATGCTTACTTTCATTTATTTAATAAACTTGACATGAGCCAGGCTCTTTTCCTCATTTCTAAGCTTCTCACGCTAACTGATTTACTTACTTCCTATAATAATCCTATGTGATACACACACACACACACACACACACACACACACACAATACTATTATTTTTCCCATTTTACATATGAGGAAACCGAGGTACAGAGAATACAGAGAAGTTAAGTAACTTGTCCAAGGTCACAGCTAAGTAGTGGCAGAGCCCAGAATCAAACTCGAGCAGTTGGGCTCCACAGTCTGTGCTGTTAATTGCCAAGCTGTATATGTCTCCTTGTCTTCCCATAGCTGAAGACTATGAGCTGAAAATGCATGCTTCTTCTGTCTGGATGTCTGACCCCCTTCCCAAGGGGGCAAGAACAATCTGAGGGTGTTCCTGGATAATCAGCCCAGTGATGTGATGAGAGACAAGATAACGAATGGAGGGGCTACCTTTGGAAAAAGACTCAGGTTCAATTCCTGGCTCCTGTGTGCTTCTGGCAAGTTACTTCATCTCTCTGAACCTCAGTCTCCTCATCTGTAAAATGGAAACAACAATTAAAATACCTTTTGATGATTATGGGGAGCTCAAGGATGATTTATACCCCAGAGAGAGAAGGGTCATTTATTTGGAGACTCCATCTGAGCCATTGACAGCTCTGAAGGCCAGAGCGTTCTTGTGCTACGAGAAAGGGTTGCCACGAGGGTGATCGACCATCTCAGTTTGTCCAAGAAGGAGGGATTTCCTGGGACACAACGCTTGCAGGGCTAACACTGGGACAGTCCTGGGCAAACCAGCCTAGCTCTTCGCCCTCGTGTAAGGAAAACCATCTTCTTAGAACACTTGTCCTGTCTTCTGCAGTGGGGCTGATGTGAGGAGAGCAGCATGAATGCAGACTTTTTAAACAGAAGGTGATTAGGGGCAGCAATCTTAGTTTGAGAGTTTTGTTGTTGTTTTGGTTGTTGTTGTTGTTGTTATTGTTGTAGTTGCTAACAGCTTTATAGAGAGGAATTCACATATACAATTTACCCACTTGAAGTGTACAATCCAGCGGATTTTAGTATATTCACGGAGTTGTGTAACCATCACCACAATGCAAGAACATACCACCAAAAAAACAACCACACCCGTTAGCTATATTCTCCCCTTCTCTTTCCATCACACCCCAGCCCCAGGCCACCACGAATCTCTCTCTCTCCTCTTGATTTACCTGTTCTGGACATGGCAGACACATGGAATCAGATGCGGTTGTTTTCATCAATATCTGCCCCTTAACTTGATGTCTTCAAGGGTCATCCACGTTGGGTATCGTGTATCAGGACGTCATTCCTTTTTTTTTTTTTTTTAAGATTTTATTTATTTATTTGACAGAGAAAGAACTAGCGAGAGCAGGAGCACAAGCAGGGGGCGTGGGGGAGGGAGAAGCAGGCTTCCCGCTGAGCAGGGAGCCCGATGCGGGGCTCGATCCCAGGACCCTGGGATCATGACCTGAGCTGAAGGCAGACGCTTAACGACTGAGCCACCCAGACACCCCAAGGCGTCATCCCTTTCGATGGCTGAGTGTTGTGTGACTCTAAAGCCTGCCCAGCCCTGTGGTTTATCCATTCACCAGATGATGGATACATGGTCATTTCTGCCTTCTGGCTGTCATGAGTAATGCTGCTGTGAACACTCTTGAACAAGCTTTTGTGTCGATTGATATTTTCATTTCTCTTGGGCTATATACCCAGGAGCCACAGGGTAGCTCTGTGTTTAACTTTCTGAGGAGCTGCCAGACTGTTTCCCAGAGTGGCTGCGCCATTTACCTTCCCATCAGCAATGTCTGAGGGTTCCAATTTCCCCACATCCTCACCAACACTTGTTATTATCCGTCTGTCTGATGACTGCCGTCCTGGTAGGTGTGAGGCAGTGTCTTGTTGCAAGCAAGCTTGCCTCAGAGTTGAACTTTGCATAGCCAGCCCATGTTGTCATTTAGGCCACCGATGTTTGTTTGAGGTGACTGATGGAGATCATGGGGGCTTAAGCGCCCAGTCTGCCCTTGGGTCCCACCACCAGGTCTGGGCTGCCTTCTTTATCAGAAGAATACCTGCAGGAAGTGGATGAGGCCAAGAAGCCTATGGTCCTTTAGGGAGAGTCCCCTCATTTCCCTGCTTTCCCTTTTCCTCACCCCCATTTCAGGGATGGAGGTGAGGGCGAGTGTCTACAGAGAAAGGGGGCTGCTTCACCGTTTTGGTCTTATACCACCTGCTCTAAGTCAAAGACTGGTTTTGAAGTGGACTGATCAGCTCACTGGGAGACTGCAGGCAAATTAGGGACAGAAGACCTGAAAATGGCAGGTGCATACTGGCTTGGACGTGCTGTCTATGTCCAGATCAGGCAACACAAGCTGCATGATCTGGAGTTCCCTTTGTACTAACATTTGTCTTAGTTAATGCAGCATTTCAAAATTGGGAAGTGCCACCTAAAAGTCCAGATTTCTGGCTTTTCTCTAAAAATTGATGGGCCTAGCCATGCTGCTCCCACCATGCAGCAGTTGGCTAGAGCTAAGTCCTGGCTGCCCCCCTGAAGACAGGCACAGGCTCTCCAAACCCCCACTGTCCCCACTGCTCCCTGTTATGTCACAGTTGGCCACCCCCACATGTCACCTGCCTTATTCCTGCAGGAGAGTATTCGTTAGTGCCCTCCTTCCCTCGGGAACCTAAGGAGGTAAAGCGAGGCCATAGTCGATGGCCAGGCCGAGTTTGTATTTGAGATCCTGGGTTTCTGGTTATCTGTATCTCGTCTCACCATGAGCCTAAGCAAGTTGCAGGTGGACGTCTAATTTCCCATTCACGCTTCTCAAGTGATTTATATGGCCCAAACGTGGTTCTAAGAGCTTTGCATGTTTAAGCTCATTCAGTCCTCACAGTGACCCATGAATATCCCCCAGTTTCCAAGTGGGAAAACGAAGGGCCAGAAAGTGAACTCATAATCCATGGGTAATTAGTGGCAGACCAAGGATTTGAAGGCAGGAGCAAATGAGGTCATTTTGCGAGCTTGCTCATGATAGAGTGCCTGGTCCATTGAGCGGGGGCGTCGGGGGGGGGTTGGTTCAGTGGAGGCTGCCACATAATGATTCACCTGGCTTTGCAACTGCTGCTGGCATGCTACACAGCCAGGCACTCGTCCTGGTCAGGTACCCCTCACTAAAGCCGGGGGTTGGTGTAGAAGACACCCGTGTTTGGAGAGATGATGTCTGCCATTCTTTCCAGCTCTAGCTTGTGGTAAGTCTCAGAGAACGAGCAAGAGAGGAGGGGAGGGAGAGGAGAGGGGGCATCTGTCAATTCGTGATGCCTGGAAGACTAGCAGGTACCCACCTGGTCCCTCCAAAGGGGGTGTCCCCTGTCACCCCATTTCAGAACCCCATGAGCTGGGAGTCCAAATTTCCTCCCCTGGCTCTGGCTAGCCTGGAGGTTATGATTAGTGAAGTCCAGAGCGCATCAGGCTGGGAGGGCCATGTGGCCTCGTTTCTCACCCTCCCATCCCCAGGAGTAACACAGAAGTGGCTGGTAACATACGGCATTGTCCTCACACACAGGGCCTCTTTGTTTCCCTGATACACAGAGAGGAGGCAGTAACAATGGCCTTGAATGGCACTTTGCGCTCCTTTCTCCAATGTTATATTTGTGTTTTTCAGTTCTGGGATCAGCTAGACAATTATTTCCTGCGGGAGGTACCAGCTTTTCATCTTTTCCATCTGTTTCTCTGGCAGTCCTCAGGCCCGGGGTCGGTGGGAACTGATGGAGAGCTAGGCCCGGAGACAGCGGGGCCCATCAAAATGTCACCTTCTCAGGAGGCTGGAAGGCGGTGGCCCCTCACCTCTTCCCTGCAAAGTGGGACCTGCCCTGGAGGAAGGAACCAGACCAGGTAACATGGAAGACAGGCTGAGAGCTGTTGGCGGGGAGCGGGGCCAGAGGCAAAGGCTGAGGGTCCAACCCGAGGAGGATGGGTTTCTGTTTTCTAGATATCCTGTTTGCTGGAGAGCCACCATCTGCTGGCAAACAAATGAAACTGAGGTCAAGTTCAGCAGCCTCCCAATTAGGGACACACTCTGCCTCTCTGACCCTTAGTGCCTCTGATGTCTTTGGGTAACAAGAAACTTCAGGGTCCATGTGGATTGATGGAAATGACTGTTCCCTTAATCATTGCTGCCATTATTACGCTCTTCTTGTACTTACTGTATTTGGGTACGTATCACTCTATGCATTTTACCGTATTGATAGCAATTATAGCAAACACTTATACAATGTGTTTTCCATTCTTGCTTGATTCCGGGCAGTCTGGTGCTAGAATCTGTGCTTTTCACCATAGGCTTCTTACATAATGTTTTGTACAATAAATCAAGGTCATTCCAAGGTTTCACCTTGAGAGTCAGTGATGTATAATGATAACTATGTGTCCTGAGCCCTTTGCTCTGTGCCAGGCAACGTTCCCGGGGTTTCGCCTCTATGTCCTCATTTATTCCACATAATAGCTCTATCGGATGGATACTTTTATGGTCTCCATTTTATTGAGGAAGCAACTGAGGTGCAGGGATGTTAAGTAACTCTCCGAGGGTCCGCAGCTGTCACGTGGCAGAGGCAGGATTTGAGCTCAGGTCTCTCCAGAGTGCTATGTGACTCTAAAGCCTGCCCAGCCCTGTGGCTGGTCTGGAGTTAAGTGTCCTCCTCCGGGTCATGAGGTGTAGAGGGTAGCATTCTGTCCCTGGCTTTGTAGAAGACCTACACTTACGTTGCTGGCTTTGGGGAATGCAGAAGGTCTGAAATGGTTTGCTGTTGTGAGCTTTTTGCCTTGCTCGATGAAGGTAGAACTGCCCGATGGTGGCAGGGAAGGACTTTGGAATGATGATAATTGCTCCCCAAAGACATCTCCTACTTGTTTGGCCGGAGACTGGGCTGAGCAGCCACCCGTGTAGGAGGACGTATGGCAAATACACAGGACTCACGGGGGGGACATTGAGGAAGCCAACTTTACTTTGGTCTGTAACCGCCCCTCAATGTTTTCCTGCGGTGTCCCCTTCTTTCCCTGCCCCAGGATGAAAATTAGCACAGGCCCAGGCCTCCCCTGGCTACCTCTTTAGTTCTAACACTGTCTCAGTTCAGTAGTGGCTACGTTCAGGTGTGTGGAATAACTCAGACCTTCAAACGTTGCTGCACATGGAGACTCTCTCCCTCCTCCAGCTGGGGCCTGGAGCAGGGAAAGGGAGCCTGGGGTGGCTTTCTTGCTTCTCACCCATGCTTCCATCGGGCTCACTGAGGATTCTGACCCCCGGCAGGGACGGGAGATGGGGAGAGAGGAGGACGCAGAGGAGCAGGGAGTTCTTACTTGGTTAATACTGAGGTTGGCTGGCTGGGCCTGGTGGGTGTTTACACCTGATTCTTTATCTCTTAGCACAATTTTATAGTTACTTCAGAGAGCACCCTCCTTCCTCATTTTTGGGGATTTCTAAACTGCTGATCCCTCGAAGCTGGCTGCCTCAGACTCCTTGTTCCATCCCCCAGTGTCTGAACAGTGCTTACTAGTTTGGAGGGGCGGCCGAAACAAAGACCACAGACTGGGTGCCTTAAACAACAGAGACTAATTTTCTTACAGTTCTGGAGGCTGGAAGTACCAGGCATTGACAGGCTTGGTGTCTTCTGAGGCCTCTCTCTTTGGCTTGGGGTTGGCTGTCTTCTCCCTGTTCTTCACATGGTCTTCCCTTACCCTGCGTGCATCCCTGTTATCTCTCTGTGTGTCCAAATCTCGTCTTCTTGTGAAGACACCAGTTGGATTGGATGAGGGTCCTCCCTAAAGGCTTCATTTTAACCCGATCACCTCGTTTAAAGCCCTACCTCCAAATACAGTTACACTCTGAGGTACTGGGAGTCAGGGCTTGAACATATGAGTTTGGGGGTGGGGGGCACACAATTCAGCCAGACCAGGTGCTGTCAGCTTCTGTCTGGGGAAGGGTTTCACTCCTCCCGGTGGCCCTCTTCCGGAGGATCTACAAAACTCCCTAGATCACCTGTTGCATACCTCTGGCTTATCAGAAATACTCAACTCCTCTTTACCCTGGCAAATCCAAAACCTCCGGGCCCCCTCTCTCCAGCTGGCCGCTCCATCTCTCTTGGCTTTGGGCTTCTAAGGCATGATGCAGACATGAGTCCTTAGAAATGCTCAAGCTGTGGGGATACAGATCGCTCCTGGGAGGTGGGGAGTGGACAGTTGGGACTTGGAGCACACCTATCGTTCACCCCAAAATTCCTCCTCTAGCTCCCACTGTTTCCTCAGTCCAGCCCTCCTTTGCAGGCTGGGGATGGTCCAATAAGAGGCAGCTGGTTTCTTTTGCTAGTCCTGCATGATGGCGTCACAGCTGCCTTGGAATGTGTCCCCTGATGGCTTGTGTCTTCAGCACACACTGAGATTCAAATAGTCTTCCCACCTGCTACACCTACAATGCCCCATTTAATTTTCATGAAGAACCCTATGAGGAAGATGACGGTGTCCTCGTCTAGCTGAAGGAGGAGAAGCTGGAGCTTAGATGGGTTCAGGAACCCCCCCCAAGGTAGATGGTGGAGCCAGTGGGGAGCGGGGAGTGGAGATCCACCTTGACCCCCTTCAGTCACTTCCCTGGGCCTTCCCCACCAGGTTTCTGAGAGCTTTTGACTGCTGGCCTTTGTTCTGTGCTGGGAGGAAGTTCCTTCTTAGCAGAATGTTAGGAAGGTTAAAAGGTAAAGTCCCCCACCTCGTTTGAATGTTCCAGTTGGACAGCAGGGGCCGGTGCCAGGGGTGGCAGGTCCAGCGTCAGATGGGCTCCGTGTACCGAAGGGGTCTCTGCTGGAACCCTCTGCCCCTCCCCGAGCGTAACTCCATCAGCCCAGTAATGACAGGGCAGTGGAATAGCTTTCTTTGCAAAAGCACACAAAAGCGGAATTGCGTTCTACAAATCTTATTTGAGGCAGAAGGGGCTGTATCATCTCATCCTGTATCCCCTACGAGGTCCTTGACCTAAAGAAGACTTAAAAATAGAAAGATCTTGATTTTTAAGCTTTCTCTGTTTTAGATTTTTAATCATTTTCTTTAAATATAAAAAGCGCGGGCCTGCCGTTGCCCATCTTTGCACAATTTCCTAGGGAAGGAAGAATGACAAATGGATCTGGCAGCCGTTTGGAAGCTGTGTGCTGAGGCTGTGTCCAGGATCCATCTGCAGGCAGCGCTGAGCCAGGCTGGGCTGGGACGGAGTCTGCGGCCCAGGGAACAGGACCACAGGGATGCGCTGGGGCTGCAGTGAACTTAGGCCAGGGAAGAAGGAGACATTTCTCTTTATCCACTCAGCAATCATTTAGTGAATACCTATTACGCTCGGGGCCTTTGTGGGTCCTCTGCCGGGAAGGGACGGGTTGTTGAACGGGACCTAGGAAAAGTAAACTCTGAGGCAGGACAGGGCTACATTGGATCATCAGAGGTGTCAAGACCCAGGGAGCTGGGCAACGGAGGATGAGGGACCGAACCAGAGCCCTGCCCTCCAGAATGGAGAGAGGAATGGGTTAGGCAGGAGACAGTGTGAGAGCTGTGTGGGGTCAACTGACAGAGGCATCTAGAATGTCCCTCTGGTTTCTGACTTGGCGCATCGAAGAGACGCTATGTCATTACCAAGGTGTGTGTGTGTGTGTGTGTGTGTGTGTGTGTAGGGGGCAGCTGGGCTGGGATTGGAGCTGGCTGAAGACCCTTTTCAGCAGAAGGAAGTTGGGCATAGAGGTTGTTCTTTCTTTTAACAAATAGGTACTGAGGGCTTGCCATGAGCTGAGTGCTAGGGAGAGGGAAGCAGAGGGGACACATTCCATTCCTCTCGGAGCTTACAGCCCAATTCAAATGAAATGTAGCAGAAAGACTGGAAAAGGAATTGGGGAAGGGCTGGGGAAATTTGGATATGGGACAAGTATTCAGCGACATTAGAGAATGATTCATTTCTAAAAGTGTGATTATGGCATTGTATTTTAGGTAGAATACTCCTCAGCTTTCTTCCTTTTTTGGAGATGCCACTTGAAATATTTAGGGGTAAAGGAGCATAATGTCAGTAATTTACTTGGAAACAAAATGAATACACACACACACAGAGAGCAAAGATGGTAAAATGTTACCCGTTGCTGGGAGTATATGAGAGTTCATTGTACTGTTCTACTAGTCTTTGGGCTTTTGGTTTTTCCATGCGAAAACGTTCATAATAAAAATTTAAAAATACAAAGTAGCAAGTGCATCGATGGGAAGTAAGGGCGCCATGGGAACCCAAAAGGGGGGTGCCTAATTGGAATTTGATGGGCGAGAGAAGCTTTCCAAAGAAAATAGCCTCTAAGAGCAGAGAGATGAACAGTCGATGGACACGGGAAAGGGGAGGCGCTTTGGGGAGAATGTAACAGGCGGCATGTATGAATGCCTGGTAGTCTGTTTTGTTAGAGGAACCACAAAAAAAGACATTTAACGGGAGTGTCAAATGCGAATCAAGGAGTTACCAAGAGGTGAGAAGAGAAGGTGTCGTGCATTGAGCTGTTGGGTCTGGCAGCCGCTGCGGTAAGCTTCATCTATATTAGTTCACTTAATCCTCACTGGCTTCCAGGCACCTAGAAATCAGCACTGCTGTTTTATAGATTAGGCAAACTGAGGCCCAGAACATTGAAGTAGCGGCTCAAGATCACAAATCTGGAGGAGCCAGGATTGGAACCCAGGCAGCCTGGCTCCAGAGCCACGTTTTTAACCCACCAGGCCACCCCACCTCTCAGGGCCAGGCTGCTCTCTGTGGAAAAAGACCTGGGGGCAAACAGGACTCAAGGCAGGAAGACCACTTAGGAAGCAGTTGCCCGAGCCCAGGTGAGTGGTGAAGGTGACTCGAACTAACCTAGTAACTGTGGAGATGGGGAAAGTCGACAGGACAGAGTTATTTCGGAGAGAAATCAGCAGGACTTGGTGATCAAATGGTTGTGTGTGTGTTGGGGTGGGGGTAGGGAGACAAAGATGGTGTCCAGTCTATACCCCACTGAGAACCTGCCCCACTTTGGCACGAGAAAGGGAACCTGGAGCAATCCTCTTCATCACGCACGGAGAGGGTATGAGTAGATCCCTAACGTCACCTCCATCTGTGAGGAGCAGCCTACTGTACATCTGACTCACATTTCTCTTGTCCTGGCCTCTGCTAATCATCATTTTTGGTGCCATTTGCTATCTTCACTGTTAGAATTACGTCACCTGCAACTGTTGTCATTTCTGTACCCTAACTTCCCTGGCTCAGGGAGGCCACAGCCCCTGATTGCTTTCCTAATCGTCTCCCAGCCCACCTAGTATACCATTAGCTGAAAATGCCACCAGGTGGACGCCTGTGCTGTTCCACCAGAAGCCCTTGATCCTCAGGCCCCCTTCACTGGGCATTAAACAAATATTGGAAAACAATAAAAAGAAAAACACTTGGCTGTGTCCCTCTAATGCTTATTGATTTTTAAGATCTTCTCAGGCATGAAAACAAGATTCACTGCCATCATCGTGACATTGGATTCCTGTTAGCTGGAAGAGTGGCTCATCGATCAGAGTGGGGTGCCTGGCAGGGCGGGTGTGGGCCTGTCTCCTGTCTAGGTCATCAGCTCCAGAGATGGAGTGTGGCGGGGGCCGGAGGGGGTGGAGGAAGGCAGTACTCACTTCAAGCAAAGGACACTGTGGCCCGGGAGGGGCCTCTTGGCATCTGGGAAGCCACTGGGGCCACTTCTCAGTTCCATGCCAATCTCTGGGGCCTTGTTTTGTTGTCGTTGTTTTCTTGCAAAAGGCCCCAAGAATTCCAGGTTATTTTATATGTGTGTGTGTCAAAAATGATGCAAATACTACATGCATTCGTATGCAGAGGACATGGGTCTGCAGAGTACATGAGCTCCTCTGTATATACTGCCCTCTGTCTCTCTCCAAGGGAATCGTTCATTTACCAGCCAATATTTATTTAGCTGCTACTATGCGCTACATCCGGTTCTAGGTGCTGGCGGTACGGCAGTGCACCGAATGCAAAATCCCTACTCTCCTGGGAGCTTACCTTCCAGGGGACATCGCAAGGAGCTTTGTGTGCAGCCCCCCTATCTATGCCTGTATCACATCTATCTCTAGGCCTGGGTCTATAGGTTCATGTTGTACGCGCGATTCTGTGAGGGGCTTCTTCACTAACAGTGTGTCTTGGAACCCATTCCACGTCAGCCTAAACGGACCTGCCTCGTCTTTGTTAGCTGTGCAATGGTCTTCTGCAGGATAAACCCTTGCAGATAGACATACAGGTTCTTCTAATATTTGCCACCAACAGTGCTGCAGCAAACTTTCTTCTGCATACACTGTTGTAGACATGGGAGTCTGCACACGTAGTGAGTGACCATGGCTAAGATAATGAACCTCTCTGTGCCTCAGTTGCTTCATGTATAAACTGAAGGTAATAATGGTACCTCCCTCTATTCATCAAGGAAATGCAAACAAACCACGATGAGGCGCCACTTCACTCCCACTAGGATGTCTATAATCAAAAAGACAGGTACTAACAGGTGTTGGCTGGTGAGGATCTGACGAAACTAGAACCCTTGTATACCCTGGTGGGGATATTAAAGTGGTGCAGCCACTTTGAGAAAAAGTTTGGCAGCTCCTGAAAAAGGGAAAGCAGAGGATTACACATAAAAACTTGCACGCAAAGGTTCATAGCAGCATTCTTCATATTAGCCAAAAGCTAGAAACAAGCCAAACGTCCACCACCTGATGAATGGATAAACAAAATGTGGTATATCTATGCAATGAATATTATCTGGCATTAAAAAGACATGAAGTATTGATATATGCTACAACATAAATGAGTCTTAAAAATATTATGCTGACTGAAAGAGGCCAATCACAAAGGACCACATATTGTATATTTCACTGATGTGAAATGTCCAGAATAGGCAGATCCACAGAGACAGAAAGTAGACTGGTGGTTGCCAGGAGACTGAGGGGTTGAGATAATGGGGAGTGACTCCTGATAGGTACAGGGCTTTTTTGGGGGTGATGAAAAGGTTCTAAAATTGTGATGATGATCGCACAACTCTGCAAATACACTAAAAAAGTACTGAACTGTACACTTTAAATGGGTAAATTGTATGGCATGTGAATTGTGTCTCAACAGAGGTGTTATTTAAAAATAATAATAAGACCTCCCTCCTAGGTCGTGAGGATGAACTGGGATGGCATAAAAATGTGGAGAACAGTCCCTGGCATCTGGAAGCTCTAAGTATCTGCTGCTTCTGATTCCCAGAAGCAGAAGTGTTGACCCAAAGGACTGGTGCATTTTTTTTTATTTTAATTTTTTAATTTTCAAAGACTGCAAAGTTGCCCTCCAAAACCATCTTCACCAGCTCCACTCTCAAAAGTAGTGCATAGGATGCCTGCTTTCCTCTTTTCTTTTCAAAGAAGCGACCACCGTAAAAAGTCTGGAAGAACATTTATCACTGTTCACTGTGGTTTTCTTTCAGGTGATGGGATCATGTGTGTATTTTCTTTTTTTTTCTCATAGTGCTTATCTGAATTTTTATCACATTTTCAAAAATAGAACATGTAGTTGCAAATGGCATGCTCTCATTCTTTTTCATGGCTGAGTAATATTCCATTATCTATATCTATAGATATAGATATCAATGGAATATATACCTATATATATATATATCACATCTTTTTTATCCATTCATGTATAGATGGCCACTGGGTTGCTTCCACATCTTGTCTATTGTAAATAATACTGCAATAAACACAGGGGTGTGTCTATCTTTTCAAATTAGTGTTTTCATTTTCTTTGGGTAAATACTCAGTAGTGGAATTACTGGGTCATATGCTAATTCTGCTTTTAATTTTTTTGAGGAACCTCCATACTGTTTTCCACAGTGGCTGCACCAGTTTGCATTCCCACCAACAGTTCACGAAGGTTCCTTTTTCTCCACCTCCTTGCCAACACTGTTATTTCTTGTGTTTTTTATTTTAGCTATCTTGACAGGTGTTAAGTGAGATCTCATTGTGGTTTTAATTTGCATTTACCTGATGATTAGTGATCTTTTCAGGGATGGACTTAGAGGGTATGTCATGTTAAGTGAACTAAATCAATCAGAAAAAGACCAATACCATATGATTTCACTCATACGTGGAATTTAAGAAACAAAACAAGTGAACAAACAAATTTTATTTATTTTATTTTATTTTTTTAAAGATTTTACTTATTCATTTGAGACACAGAGATACAGAGAGAGAAAGCATGAGCAGGGAGAGAGGCAGAGGGAGAAGCAGGCTCCTCGCTGAGCCAGGAGCCCGATGTGGGGCCCGATCCCATGACCCCGGGATCATGACCTGAGCCGAAGGCAGACGCTTAACCATCTGAGCCACCCAGGCGCCCCAGAACAAACAAATTTTAAAAGGAGGCAAAAAAAACCCCAAAACTCCACAGACTCTTAAATACAGCAGATGAAGGTTGCCAGAGGGGAGGTAGATAGGGGGTTGGGTGAACTAGGTAAAGGGGATTAAGAGCACACTTACCGTGATGAACACTGAGTAATGTATAAAATTGTTGAATCACTATATAGTACACCTGAAACTACTATAACACGATACTATATACTTATATATTTATATATACTATATAATTTATATATACTATAGCATATAAATATGCTAATTATACTTGAGTAAAAATATTTTTAAATTTTTAAATTCTAAAAAACCCAGAACGTGTAATAATTATATAATCTTTATAAGTAAAAGTATCCCCCATCGACTTTTCACCATGGGACTTTTACCCTTTGCAGGCATTAGTGGTCAGGATGGGAGACCTTAGACTTACCAGTCCAACCTAGAAAGACACAGATCCTTCCCATTGTGAAGGTTTTATTGCAACAGCCAGAGGACAAGAATATAGGGAAGTACAGAAATTGCAATTATGAGCCCACAGGCTTGCACTTTCTCGCTCACTGGTACCAAAAAAATCATACCTGTGCGTCATTTGCACCCTTACCAGACACCAGACCCCACAAGTTTGCAAATACTTCATGTGTGTCGTCATTTAACCTCCACAAGAATTCTATGACATCGGTACTGGTGCAAAGCAGGAGCGAGAGAAATCAAGTGATTGCCCAAATGCACTGCTAGTAGGTGGCTGAGATAGATATGGCTGAAGGTGCCTTTAGCTGGGAGTCAAGAGTCACACACCAGAATCTTTCATTATCTCATTTAAAAGTAAGGACATAGGGACGCCTGGGTGGCTCAGTCGGTTTCGAGTCTGCCTTCAGCTCAGGTCATGATCCCAGAGTGCTGGGCTTGAGTCCCTCATCGGGCTCCCTGTCCAGTGGGGAGCCTGCTTCTCCCTCTGCCTGCTGCTCCCCCTGCTTGTGCTCTCTCTCTCTCTCTCCCTGACAAATAAATAAATAAAATCTTAAAAAAAAGAAACTTTTTTTTTTTTTTTTTTAAGTATGGACGTAGTTAGGGCAAGCTTTAGGGGAGAGGCTGATTCAGCAGTTCGGTCATATCCTTAGGACACCTGTCTTTTCCAAATCTTTGCTCTGCCATCTTCCTGTTGTTTCCATCTTTAGGAAGAAATGGGGCTCTAGCAGGAATATCTAGACAGAGCAGGGTTCAGAGAAAGAGAAAGGGTCAGTTTCTTTCTGGGGTTTTCTCCTTAGAATGAAGTAACTTTTTCTAGAAGCCCTGCCACCCCCGTCCTTCCACCAAACTTTTCCCATAGGCACAGTTTGTTTCATAGGCTGATTCTAGGTCATTTATCTATTTCTGAACCAATCATGGGCAAAAGGAATGGAATTACCTCTCGACCAATTTGGCCTGTCCCTGGGGTTTGTGTTGGAGATGGATCACTGTTCCTTGAGGAAGGGGGTTCTGTGAGCAAAATTAGGAGTGTATTTGGAAGGGAGAAGAGGAAATGGATATTGAGGAGTTGGGTGGACGAAGCAATATTATCCAACATAAGGAGGGACTCATGTTGTCAAAATCGGGAGTGTCTATTTCTAGTTACTGCACTGTTCTGCATTGTGGCCAAGACTTCCATTGCTAGAAATTTATTTTTTTAAGGTGAAGCTTACAAATCACCCACATCTGCCCCTTCTCTCTGTCTGCAGGTCCCATCCTCTATGAAAGGAAGCTTGGGAACTTGATTTAGGGCAGATCCCGGGGAGTGAGGTAGTGGGTTTTAAAAAATATCCCAGTGGCAACTAGGTAATTTCCATCTTGGGGATCGCTAGTCTGGGAAACTGCCATTTCACACTCCCCTGGGGTCTCTCAGGAAAGGGCCCTTTGAGATGGTCTCCTCTTGGCAGCTTACAGGACCGACTTTATTAATAGGACCGTATCAGTTTGTGAATCTAGAGGATTTTGGAAAAAGGTACTTGGCCTCCCTTCCTGGGAATCACTTTTTTAGCTAACATGATAGATTGGAGTATCAGTCAGCAAATTTTCATTCACCTCCCTTGGGGCTTAGGACATAGTACATTTCTTGCCCCACTGACTTTGGGCTTGGCCACTGACATGCTTTAGCCAATGGAATATGAACGGATACGATTCTAGCAGAGGCTTTAAGTAGTGTGTGCCCTGTTTGGCTACCCGTGGGCTCACCTTGGGTAGCCACTGCCCCTTCTCTCTGGCCTCCAAGGATTAGCCATATGGAGCAGACCCAAACTCCAACCGAAGCAGATTCGCCCTCGCCAACCGGCAGACCTGTGTGCAAGAAAAATAAACGCTTATTTTCGTAAGTCGCAAGTCTTTCTTCTACAGCAAAGCTGACTGCTACAAGGGATATTTCTGAGTGCCGCCCAAAGGGTCTGGATGGTGTGGCAGACACACAGGACCAGCTGTGAGAACACGTCCCATCAAAGCAGCCCCTGGAATAGCATGCATTAAATACAGCTCAGGGAGGGAATGAACTGGGGATGTTTCGATAAGTTTCTTGGAACGGCCCAAATTCTAAGAACTTTTTAATAAACTGTTCCCTGACCCCTTCTCAACAAAACAGACTTACTGGCCAAGAAATTGCTAACCCACGTGTTTCATCATCAGTGTTCAAATGTGGTAGAATATAGAGGAAAGAGCGCTGGACGTGGTGTGGTTTTGTACCACAGTTCAGCTCATATCTCATCCATAACGTAAGTCATTTAATCCTTATGAATCTTATTTTCCTCCTGTGCAAGCTGGGGGTGGTTACAAGAATAAAACGATCATGCATATATCTCTGGTTTCCAAGTTGTACTTTTAGTGGGTGAGTTTTTTTCTAACAAAATCAGTATGTAAAACTAATAACTGGATACCATAGTCAGCTTAAATATTTATTTGGCACCAAGTCTTTCATTGTTGGCAGAACCTGCCAGGTTCTCAGGGCCCTTAGGGTTCCCTAAAACCCAATTTGAAAACAACTCACATGGTAAAACCACTCTACAAATGTCCTTGGTGTTGGTACTGGTGATGGCGGTGGTGATGTATAATTCCAGTCTCCCAAAAGGTTTCCCTGCCCTCTCTTCCTCCCAGATTTCTCCCACTGACTAGAATCTGAAAACCAAAAGTAAAGATTTGTGCGTGTGTGTGTGTGTGTGTGTGTGTGTGTTTTGACACACTTGGAAGCTTGAAGAGATGCAGAGACTCAACCACATTCAACAAGTCAACCATAATTACAACAAAGGCACTGCTACAGTGACTTAGTGTATGTGCAAACATCTGTGGTTATCCCTCTGGTCACATGGTTGTTCTTCAACCCTATGTCACTATTTGAGCAAAGTCATGTACCACCCTGACCTAGAAATCTGTTGCATCCTCTCAAAGGAACACATGATCATTCTATGGCTCCATATAACACTGGGTTTCTTTGTTCTTACATGCTGCAAATTGTATCCCACGTTACTCTGTCCCCAAGGATATTCTCAGCTTACAAGTCTGTCTGACAGTGTAATAATAAATGCAATCAGTTGTTACAAAAATAGATTTTACCCTTAGATCATACTTTGTCAGCACACCTGTAGAGGGCTCTTGTGTGTCCAGCCTACTGTTTCAGAATCACTGCCTTAAGGATATTTCTTCTTTTAAACTCACTTTTCTGGGCCCTATCAGTCATTCACACTTTAGTAAGAAATAGTTCTTCAGAGTCTATCTCAGGAACATTAGATGAGGATGGAGCAGAGTGTCTTAGTTTGGATTCCCCCCAGAAGCAGACCATGAGACAAGGATTCACATGCAAGTAATTTACTTGGAAGGTGAGGGAAGCACTATTATAACAGAAGGGAAATGAGGTATGCAAGGCAAAGTAACCAATAATGTATGTTGTCAATCAAACTTCTGTGTGGGTGACTGAAGACAAGTCCTGAGAAACCCTGAGAATTAGCATGGAACACACGTCTTACAGTTGTCCCACCCAAGGGGAAAAGGAGCTGGGGTATTTACACAACCACTTCCTTAGCCACAGGGTGAGAATTGCTCCCAGCGCACACATTTCCTGACTCTTCTAGCCATGTGCATGAGCAGAGTGAACCCTGGTGGCCAGAGCACCTACTCCTTAGGTAAAGAGATGCATCTAAATGGTAAGGCTTGAATACTGAGAGTACCCGCTACAATCCACCCCTTGTATTGTTCAGATCTCCCCTTGTCCTCTTTAAGTTCTTTCTGTTCTGTCACTGAGTCTTCAAGATGATGGCCAGTCATACTTCCTTTATTTTTTTATTATGTTCAGTTAGCCAACATAGAGTAGATCATTAGTTTTTGATGTAGTGTTCAGCAATTCATTAGTTGCATACAACATCCGATGCTCATCACAACACACGTCATACTTCCTTTAAAGTAAACTAAAAGACTAAAAACAGAAAACTTGTGGGACAAATTCACATGCTAAGGGAACTGAGGTCCACACTCCTGCCATCCTACCCTATTTTAATTCCCCTCACCCGCAACAGCGCTCCCACTGCTCGAAGTGACTTATACATTGAGGCCACCCAGACCTCCATCCTTGAAGGATCTGAGCCTTGGATTACTGTGTCTTTGGCAAGCTGTAACCACAGCTTGCCACTGTAGCCAACCATTCGGAATTATCACAACACATAGGAACACTACAGATGCCCCAGAGATCCTCTGAATTGCAGACATACTCCTTCCTGCCTTCATTAGGTTCTTTATAATAATCAGGATTGACATCTTTGCCTGGATAGTAACTCCTTTCTTTGCACCCTGGTTTACTAGCAATTAGGGATCCAAAATGACCAGGCATCAGTTAGAGATTTAGGTTTAGTGGGTGGTTCTTATCATGTCTCTGGTAGAAGCATTCTCTTCCCTGTGCACTAGGACCTGGCAGATCCTGAAGGTGGGAGAATGAGAAGTACACATTCTCTAAGTGGGTCACTGGGAAGGATGGCAAGAGAAACTACTCCTACTTAAACTCCTTGGTATCCAACCCCATGTAGTCCAGCCACTGGAGGCCCAGCATCGTAGAGTGACCGATGGTTAAAAGTCTACACTACGTCTGAAAGCACCTCACTCCACAAAGTGTCCTCTCACCTGCATCAGACCGAAGTTGCATTTTACCTGCATTTTTATGGAGTCATTCTAATCTTACCTCAGGCAAACAGCTTCTGGGTGATGTGGTATGAAGTGGGACCAGGAGATCCTGTGGTTATTATAATACCTTCTTTGCTGTAAAATGAGTCCTTTGGCTAGGCAATGCTATGCAGATCCCAGGATAATAAATCGGACGTTCTGCGAGCCCTCAGATGGTACTGCTAACTGAGGCACTGCAGCCAGGAAAGACAAACCCGTATCTGGAATACATTGTCAATCCCGGCCCCCTCCCCACCCTATCAGGACTTCCTCTTCAGCGTAGGAGACTTGCTGGGGCTGTGAATTCAACAGGCTTCACAACTTTGCTGTTCGCACAATCAGATCCTGCACTTCATGTTAAACATGTCTGCTGTCTGGCTGCAGGACATGAGACTCTTTTTAAGGGCTTCAGTAGGGACTCTCTGGCTTTTACACCATAACTTGAGCTGCTAGCTGGATGATTGGAGCCTGTCATTCTTTTTCAGTGCTCCTATTGTACTTCACCTCTAAGCAACCAACCCGCCCCAGGGTCCCTGTAATTATCCTTAATCCTGTATCTCTCCAATGTTGGATATTGCATCCTTTGTTTTCTTTTTTTTTTTAAGATTTTATTTATTTATTTATTTATTTATTTATTTATTTATTTATTTATTTGAGAGAGAGTGAGTGAGAGAGACCACGAGCAAGGGAGAAGGGTAGAGGGAGAAGCAGACTCCCCATTGAGCAGGGAGCCCGATGCGGGGCTTGATCCCAGGACCGTGGGATCATGACCTGAGCTGAAGGCAGATGCTTAACCGACTGAGCCACCCAGGCGCCCCTGGATATTGTATCCTTTTTCACCTGTGGCCCAGCCCAATTCATTACCTATAGGCTTAGTTCTTGTGATGCTACTAGCAACACGTCGCTTGCCACCAGCAACTGGTCCTTGTTGCCAATTGTGATCCAACTTCCAGAGTCCCATCCTGAGGTACTGCTTCTTAGGAGAACTTCTGGTACCAAGAAGACCTGGAGACAAGGATTCCAGAGCCAAGAGTTCACAGGAGGGGGTAAATGAGACTGGCAAGGGAAGGCCAATAAATGGCACATTATCAAGCAGGTTACCACAGGGAGCTTAATCTTGCTGGGGGGATACTGGAAAACAATATAGGATGCCATCCTTAGAGTTATCCCCCTGAAGGACAAGGGAACTGAGTTATTTATTTATACCAGTTTGGGTGAGTCATGGGTTGAAGGCTGCCAGGCAGTCATGGTGGTGGTATTAACTTACTGAGCCCTTGCGGTCTGCCTCGTGCATGTGTAAAACGGACTCTGGCAGCCAGAAAGAGCCCTTAGGCAAAAGGTGCAGATGCTGGCCATGGAAAATCGGACCAGTGTGCCCTGAAACGTTACCACCTAAGGGAATGTGAGCAGGACAACAACACCAACAACAACTGCAGGCTCAGGGAGATGAGGGAGATAGTTTGAGAATGCAGTGACTGAGTTTAGGCATGGCAAGGGTGTTAGGACAAATCAAAGAGCACCCAGATTGTCCTAACTCTCATTTTCTAGGGCTAGTCCCGTTCTAAGGAGGGGCTGCTTGGCACAGCTGTTTTTAGCAAAAAACCTTAAAGGAATAAGAGAAGAAACACATAGCATCCCTTGGTGACACATCTAGCACCGGCGCAACATTGTCACAACTACAGGCATGCATTTCTGGCTGGGATGGGGGAGGGTTGGGGAAGCGAAGGTCTCAGTGCAGAAGACTACTGCTTAGCCCCTCATGGGCCCGGTCAGGAAGACAAAGGCCTCCCACTTGGCCTTCTCTTGAGTTGTTGGTGAGGCTGGGTTGAATTGTATGTTATCTTAACGAACGCCTTGAAATTATAGTTTACAAAAATGCTTTCTGTATAGATTGCCTAGTTCAAGATGTCACTTTTCCTCTGGGCTGAAGAGAAATGGAATAGTTGGGAAAACATAGACATGGCAGTCTCTCCTGGCATAGAAAGATTTGCCTTCAGTGGGGCTTTTGCTGAGTGTGTTTTGCTTCTTTGCTCTGATTGTAGTGGTGGATAATGTTAGAATTTGGGGATGCCCGTCAACCTCCCTCCTCACTGAGTTCTAACCAATTGAGATATAGACACAAGGAGCCGAAGTACCAACCTGTGAATAGCAAGATATTGGAGAAAACCTGAATGTTTATTAATAGGTGGAAGGGTAAATAAATATGGTATAACCATAAAATGGAATACTATGCAGCTAAAAAAAAAGGAATGAAGATGCTCTGGGTATTCACATGGAAAGAACTCTAAAAAGAATGGGAAGGAATGAGGGAGGGTGACATAAGGGTGTGTAGCATCCTAGGTATACATAAGTTTTGGAGGGAATCACAAGAAAATACTAATAGGTAGAACTTGAGGATGGGCACAGGGTAGGTAGGGGCCTGGGTGTGAGGGAGACTATTCAAGGAATACTATTTCAGAGAAACATGTAAATCATTACCTGTATATAGCTAGACACCTAGAAAATGACTCAGGTTTGGAGGGGGGAGACATAGACGGTATGGATTAAAATAGTTGTTGCTCCTGCTCGTAAGTCACCTGATTATCTCTTGTCATGACTTTGGGGAAGGGAGAAGGAAAGAGTAGTAGGTGGGAAAATACGAGAAGGTACAAGTGAAGAACTGAGGATGAGGGTGCGTACTCTTTGTGAAGGTGGGGAAATACCATCTGCACCTGCTGCCTATGCCATTGGTGTGCTCCCCCACATCTCTGTTCACTGGGCGTGCCTTACACTGAGTAGGTGCCCAGAAACACGACTGCTAGGGTCTGAGCTCACCGGGATTCTGAACAATCTGTTAACACAACTCTTTGCTGCCACCCACTTGGGAGGCAGTATAGGGTGATGGTTAAGAGCACGGGATCCAGCGTGTTCCTGGCCCCACCACTAACTAGATGTGTGGGTGTGAGCGTCTAATTCATCCCCTCCTCACATGTAAAACAAGAAAAATACTAACACCCACCTCATTGTCATAAAGAGACACACAGAGTGCATGGGACAGCAACGGGCCCATTACAGATGCTCAAGAGCATTTGGTATTTATTTTTGCTAGTTTCACATTTATTTGTGTGGTCGGGAGCACAGATCCCGACTCTTCACAGAAGACAGAACAGAGTTCTACAGTTTCTCGCCTGGGTAGGGCAACCTGGCCCTTCCCGACATCATTGGCTGATGCAGCATCTGCATGTGCCTTCCAGCATCTAAGGGCCTGGTGTGGGGCTCCCCGGAGGAGTTACTCCGCTGGCAGATGTGTCCTGTAGGATTCCAGAGGTGATGCCAGATGTTGGCATGCAGCTGTGCTCACAGAACACCCTATCAATGTTTATTCTCTGCATAATTGCAAAGTAAATGGCTTAATGTTATTGTGGAAACAACTCTAAAAGTTAATGGTTCCTCTAATTGGAGAAACCTCCTCCCTCCTCCCACCTCCCAACGGCACCCGGTCCTTAGTTCTCAGCCTTTTTCCTGTCTCATGGAAAGGAGCCGTGGACCTGACGACACCCTGGGTGAGAAGTTTACTTGGAGCTCTGTTGGTGGTGATTTATCTTAGTTGTGGTGAAGAAAAAGTAAAGCAGGTATTATTGGAGAGCCCCCTTGATTAATTCTGTTATGTTTTTTACTCCGCCTTGTGAAAGAAGTTTTAAGCCACAGCAATGTTCAAGGTTCCAAGAGTTAAGTGTGTTTCAGGTTTTAAAACCGTTTAATACATCAAAGATAGTTTTGTTCTGGCCCCCATGTTCGGTCAGAGATAAGCTTTGCTTTGTTGTGTTGCTACATACGGACTCTTTTGAAGCAGCAGGTGAGCCGATGACAGACAAGCCTGCCCTCAGAGGTAACTGGGCAGAGTAGGCTGTGCTCAGAGTGGGATGGGGCTTGGGGACCAGATATCTGGCTTGTCAGTCCCACCTCAGCCCCCACCTCAGCCCCAGTGTCTTTCCTGTATGACAAAGCCAAACATGTCGACCTCGGGGCCCGGCAGCAGCCCAGGGCCATTGACCTTACGTACAACGCCAATTGACTCTACTCTGAGAAAGAATAGTAGAGAGAGTACGGACACTGCCAACTCAGCAACCAGACGTTGGAGGTTAGCGCCCCGCAATTGCACCCATTCTCCTCGGTGTACCATACTCCAGGTAGTGTGCGCTGGGAGGTTTAGTGTAGGGATCCAGATCGTGAGCTCTGAAATTGGTCTGCCTGAGTTCAAGTCCCTGCTGTGCTGCCTCTCAGCAGCTGAGTGGTTTTGACCCAGTCACTTAACTTCTCTGTGCCTCAATTTCTCTTCTGGAAAATGGCAGTCATCATAGCGCCCCCTTCAGAGGGTTGCGGTTAGGGTAAGTGAGTTAATAGAGGTCAGGTGCTGTTTCATAGTAAGTGGTATAGAAGTTTGGTCTCAAACACCCTGTGATGAGTATCCACCCCCTTTTATTTCCCCCCCTGTTTAGTACCTGGCACTAAAGAGGACTTAATGCAGTTGAATCGTGTGGTTGGCAAGAAGGAACTAAAATAAGCTCCCCGTAAATGACTTATGGGTGGATGTCAGTGGGTCCCTTGGACTTGGGCATTTGTGTCCACAGGAACAGTCTCTGTCTTGGCCTTGCAACAATCCAGACCTTGGTGCCTCACCGAGTTACTCTAGAAGACCCTCCTTACACGTCCGTGAGCAAGGCGGACCTACTGACAGTATTCTAGCGAGGTGTGAGGAGGGGCTGAGGAGAGGAATATCACAGCGCATACCCCCCCACACACACACACACGTGCGCGCACACCACCGCAAACGACTTTCACACCTCCTTCAGTGTTTCTTCCCTCTAGAGTCCCCGCTCGGCAGCACTTGGTGCACACTTACCCTATCAAACGCATGATGGCCCAGCATCTCCAACTTGATTCAGTTGATGTATCAGGATGGTGTATCAAAGCACTTTGCAGACATCCGAATGCCCAGACCCATGTGGGGTCCCTACTGCTCTGTGATTTACTAACTCCATGATGGTGGGCAAGCTACTCAACCTCTCTGAACCCCCGGGTTCCTCATCTGAAAAATGAAGGTAATGCTAGGCCTGGAGGGGCTGTTGTGGACACAAAGTGAAATCGTGCCTGCAAAACACAGAACACTACCTGGTGTTTCATGACAGCTCCATCTATGTTTCTGGATAAATAACAGCCTCATCTCTCACGAAATATAGATGGGATTTCTCACAGCAGAAAATGGCCATCCACAACCCTCTACGAGCTGTGTATAAGGCCCTATGGGACATAAAATGGTGAACACTCAGGTCTCTCTAGGTGGTGCTGGGAACTTTTGCAGGTTACTTAATCACTCTGCACATTAGCTTCCTCCCCTGTAAAATGGGGATGATGATAGTACCTATTAAATGGTGGTGAGGAGGATTAAATGAGATAATGCATGTAAAAACCGAGCTTGGTCCGACGTAAGAGTTTAGAAGACTGTAGCTATTATTATCAGAAGCTTAGGCCTTGACTTGAACCGCCAGGAGAGGGACGTGCGTTTGCCTCTTTTCTGGGTATAAAATTCAAATTTGCCAAGTTCAGGCACATTTAGGAAATCCCAATGCCATCCCAAAACTGATGGCTGTAGGCAAGACAGACATTGATTAATTTAAGCGGATAGTTTCTACTTTAGAAATTTCAAACCACTACACAATTCATAAACTTGCTAATGGCTCTCTCTTGATATTCCATTTTGGAGATCTTAAATTCTTCGTGGGCTGTTAGCTTTGTAGGAGCCTCCTTTCATCAGCTACACGTTGAGAACGAATCTGGGGGATGAGTTAATAGCTCAGGACTTCTGACCAGTGTTCCCTTTGCTTTTGTGTAAACTGTGAGCAACTGGCCATATTCCACGAGCAACTAGCTATGAAGATGGAAGATGCATGAGCAGAGTTTAGTGGTGGGATCAAATAAGGCTTGCAACAAACCTAACGTGATGTTGTCAAGGATATGCAAAATCAATACTGTGCTGTGGGTTCATCAGACATAAATGCAGTTCACATACATGACTATAGTTACCTTGCTCCCAGACAAGTCCCTCCAGGATTAGCTACCAGAGGAAGAGGGGTGCGGGCTTTTGGAGCAGAAAGCAGCTTTGAGGCCCCTCAGAATTCTTCGGAACTCAGAGCATCCAGCTGTCTCTCCTTTGGGACAGGGCCTGGGTGACCAGGAAGCTCGTTATTTGGAACTGAGAGATGATGAAAGCAACCTCATCCTGGTCCCTAGAGGGGTTTGGCTGCAAGGAAAGTTGATTAGGCTAGGCCAGGCGTCAGCAAACTTTTACTCTAAAGAGGCGGATAACAAATACTTAGGCACTGAAGGCCATGTGGTCTGTGTTGCAATGACTCAACTCTGCCATTGTAGGCCAGAAACAGCCATAGTCTATACATAGACTCATGGATCTGGCTATGTTTCAATAAAACTTTAAAGAAACAGGTGGGGCGCATGGGTGTTTCAGCCAGTTAAGCCTCTCTGCCTCTTGGTTTTGGCTCAGGTCATGATCTAAGGGTCATGAGATCAAGCCCCGCATCGAGCTCTGTGTTCAGCGTGGAGTCTGCTTGTCCTGTTCCCTCGGCTCCTCCCCTGTCTCACGCACTCTCTCTCTAAAACAAATAAAATCTTTGAAAGAGAGAAAGAAGGAAGAAGGAAGGAAGGAGGGAGGGAGGAAGGAAGGAAGAAAGAGAGAGGAAAGAAGGAAGGAAGGAAGGAGGAAGAAAGAGAGAGAGAGGAAGGAAGGAAGGAAGGAAGGAGGAAGAAAGATAGAGAGAGGAAGGAAGGAAGGCAGGAAGGAGGAACAAAGAGAGAGAGAGGAAGGAAGGATGGAAGGAAGGAAGAAAAAGAAAGAAAGAAAGAAAGAAAGAAAGAAAGAAAGAAAGAAAGAAAGAAAGAAAGAAAGAAAGAAAGAAAGAAAGAGAAAGAAAAAGAAAGGAAGAAAGAAAGAAAAAGAAAGAAAAAAGAAAGAAAGAAGAAAGAAAAAGAAAGAAAGGAAGGAAGAAAGAAAGAAAGAAAGAAAGAAAGAAAGAAAGAAAGAAAGAAAGAAAGAAAGAAAGAAAGAAAGAAAGAAAGAAAGAAAAAGAAAGGAAGGAAGGAAGAAAAAGAAAAAGAAAAGGCTGGATCAAGCCTATAGGTTGTAGTTCATGGACTCCTGGTCTAGGTTAAGGCTGTCAATGGGAAACTGGATCCAAACCAACACTTTCCTGAGGCAGGCTAGCATCTGGATTGATGGATGAAATAGGGTTGTGGGAAGCTGGGGTGGGGGGAGACTTCAAAACTCATTTTCTCTTCCCCTCCTTTATGGGGCTTGCCTATTCTAAGGAAGGCAGCCACCTAGAAAGGTGGTACAGAATGGGTCAGAGTGTGGAGCTGACTGGGGTCAGGTTTAAACCCTAGCACTGTCGTCATTTAGCTGTGAGACCACGGGCAAGTGATTTTACCCCTCTGAGGCCATCTGTAAAATTGGGGTTTTAGAACTCATCTCATGGAGTTACGAGGATTAAACGACTGTGTTTCGTAAAGACACATAGTGCGTCTGAATATTATCTTTTACGGGCAATTTAAGGAAGCTTCAAGAGTAATTTTGCCTTTTGAGGATTTTTTTCCCCATCTTTCATACAAACTTTAGAATACAACTTCCCCTGAGTTGGGTCTATGTTCAGAGTTATTTTATTAGTTCCATGATATACCCAGGAGTGGAACTGTGGGGTCATAAGTTGTGCACATTCAGCTTTAGTAGATATCAAACTGCTTAGTTGACATTAAGTAGTTTTCCAAAATGGCTATACCTACTTATATTCCCATGAGCCTTGTTATAAGAGCTCCAATTGTTGATCATTCTGGTTTCCAGTGGTTTTCACTGGCGTCTTCCAAGTGAGTAATGTGTTTGTGCACTTGACATATACTTATTAGTCGTTTGAATATCCTCTTCCGTTTGAGTGCCAAGTTTTCTTATTGATTTGTAACAGTTCTTTCTGTTGCAGATGTTTTCTGACAAACAGAAATCTCTGATTTTAATATAGCGCGATTTATCAACCTTTTTAAAAATTTTATTTATTTTTGAGAGAGAGAGAATGACAGAGAGAGAGAGAGCATGAGAGGGGGGAGGGTCAGAGGGAGAAGCAGACTCCCCGCTGAGCAGGGGGGACCCCCCCGAGGACCCCCCCACCCCGATGTGGGACTCGATCCCGCGACTCCAGGATCATGACCTGAGCCGAAGGCAGTCGCTTAACCGACTGAGCCACCCAGGCGCCCCACTATTTATCAACCTTCGTTTTGCTATCTTTAGTTCAATGACTTAGGTAAGTTACCGGGTACTATTTTTATGCCCTTGCTTGTTACTTCACACAGCTGATCAATACACACCAGTTAGAACCATGGGATGAGCTAATTTCTTCTTAATCCTGAGATCTGATGAATGCATGAAACGCAGCCAGTAAGGTATTCATTTGGGTTCATTTTCAACACCCCTGAAAGGGGTGGCTGTAGATGCATGGAGCCACTGTCAGCTATGAATCATTCTGTACAAAGAGGATGGGAAGGCTGCAGTGGACAGGATTGCAGGGGTGAGGTGAAGCGATATAGGGAAATGGAAGTTTGGGCATCCATGCAGTGGAGCCAGGGGAATGTCCTGGATAGCCGGAAAACTGAAAAGGAATTGAGATGTGGTGGGTCACAGGATAGATGGGAGGGAAGAGAGATGAAAGGAAAAGACAGAAATTTGGTAGCAAATGTCAGAAACTCAAATAGAACAAAAGAAGGTGTACATGGGAGGTGGTTTTCTTAGATTTTCCCAATTTTTTTACTAGGAGGTCCTAAAAGTACAAATCACATAGTAATGACTTTCTTTTCCTTCCCTTCTCTTCCCTTCCCTTTCTGAATCTCCTTCCTTCCCTTCTTTCCTTTTTTTCTTTCTTTCTTTCTCTTTCTTCTCTTTCTTTCTTTATACTGGAGGCACTTCATACCCACCACTTTTTTTTCCTTTCCTGATGGGAAATAAAATGGGTTATTAACTTCTGAATAGGCGCTGTATAAAATAAATTTAGAAGTGGAAGCCAGCACTGTGAAGAATATATATCCCATGTCAAGATTATACAACTAGTCCAGCCTAAAATAAATCCTTCCTTTTCTTTGAGGGTTCTGTGTAGATCGTATTGGGAGGCCCAGTCTATCAGAAAGAACTCCTGCTTGCAAGTAAGTGACCAAAAACCCAATTTGAAGTCTTCGACGGTAAAAGGAAATTGTTGACTCTCATATCCGAAAAGTCTAGACTGGGTGCTGGGCCTCGGGTGAGGCTTTAACCAGCAGCTCAAATGACGTCACCAAGGATTGGGATTTTTCTCCATAACTTCTCTCTGTGTTCACTACAGCTGACTTCATCCTTCCCTTATATGCATGGTCACTCCCACCCCTGGGTACCCTCTCACTCCCTCCTCATAAGAGCAAAATAACTAAGGCAGTTGGAGCCCTCACCCTACACCGAACACAGAAAGACAAGGAACCTCTTCTACTCTCTTTACTGAAGACCTGGGATTCACCACCTCTCATTGGCCCACAATGGGTCACATGCCCTTACCTCATCCAATCACGTGGCCAACAGACAAAAGCTGGCTATCTTTATTAGACAGGATCCAACCTGGTCCCGCCCAAACCGCCGGGTTGAGCACAGGCGACAAGGGAATTCTCCAGTAACAGGTAGAAATCTGACGCCGGGGAGGCATCAAACAAGGGCCATTATACCTAGCGAGGGAACTTGGAGCTTCGAGAAGCTTTGTAAACAAAGAACAGACATGTGATTTAGGAGCCAAAAAAGCAAACAAAGCAGGGTAACTTCCTGAAGTAACTGCCGGAATCAGGGTACCTGGCTAGGTTGTGATTCTGATGCTTAATAATTAGGTTTCCGAATCTCAGATTTCTTATCTGTCCAGTGTGAAGAGGATTCAGTCCTCCTGTTGTTGGGGGAGTAAATGAGAGAATATCTTCCGAAAGGCTTTGAACAATATAAAAACAAACACGCGGATATGAATGTATGGTGTTTTTACTACTAAAAGATCTTAGTGGGAAAAAAACAAATCCCAAATGCAGCATTTCCATTTAAAATTTGACCTGTTCTAAGCATCTTTCTTTCTTTCTTTCTTTCTTTCTTTCTTTCTTTCTTTCTTTCTTTCTTTCTTTCTTTCTTTCTTTCTTTCTTTCTTTCTTTCTTTCTTTCTTTCTTTCTTTCTTTTCTTTCTTTTCTTTCTTCCTTCCTTCCTTCCTTCTTTCTAAGCATCTTCCTTCCTTCCTTCCTTCCTTCCTTCCTTCCTTCCTTCCTTCTTTCCTTCTTTCTAAGCATCTTTCTTCTTTCTTTCTTTCTTTCTTTCTTTCTTTCTTTCTTTCTTTCTCTTTCTTTTTCTTTCTTTCTCTTTCTTCATTCCTTCCTTCCTTCTTTCTTTCTTTCTTTTCTTTCTTTCTTTTTAAAGATTTTATTTATTTATTTGACAGAGAGAGAGAGAACACAGGCAGGGGGAGCAGCAGAGGGAGAGGGAGAAGCAAGCTCTCTGCTGAGCAGGGAGCCCAATGCGGGGCTCGATCCCACGTGGCTGGGATCGTGACCTGAGCCAAAGGCAGACGTTTAACCGACTGAGCCGCTCAGGCGACCCTAAGCATTTTTCTTATATTATTTCATTTAATCTTCAAATAACCTTATGAGTTAAGTATCATCCCCACTTACAGATGAGGAAAATAAGCTGCAGAGAGATTAAGCAACTTGCCAAACATTCCCAGCTAGCTGGTAGAGCTGAGATTCAGGTCCATGTTCCTGGAATCTGAATTCTGAACCACTATTTTATCCATAGCTAAGGGTATTGAAATCTACCACTTAGTGGAGCCAAATTTACCAACACCTTTCTGTGCACTAACATAGCTAGTTAATACAAAATACATTAATAATAGACTCATTAGCCTGTGAAAGTAAAACTTAAATAGAAGCATTTATTATGTGGGTATTTTTTCTTGTGGTGACTTGGTGTGTGTGGTCACATCCCAAGATGAAAGCATGTTATTTGTGGGATTACAGCTTATAGACTAGAAAGAGTTTGGAATTAAAAGACTAGAATGACAGGACAGCTTAGTTTCCAGCAATAACCACTTCACATTTCTTATGTTCTCATTTATAAAGTAGAGATGGTGTCTTCTCCAGAGAGTGAGCATGGGGCCAAAATCAGGCAGTGCATAGAACTGTCCTTTGAAAGCTGTCAAGCACTATACTTAAGACATTTATTACTTATTAATAATGCTTCCAGAGACCACGTGTGCTATCAATGAATTGGGTTCCATGGGAATGGCATTTAATACTTATCCATTTTTCCATGGTACTGTGCTTTTAAATTTCTCTGGAGTCTGGCCCTCCTAAATGGTCTGATTTCTTTCTATGGAGCTGTCTGAATTAGCCATCAGTATGATGTAATGTGTTGTTTTACCTACTTTGGGGGCTCGCCTGCAGTCAGCATAAACCAATGCTTTATGGAGGTCCTTGAGGGATAATGGGCAGTCTGTATAAACACACAGATCTCTAGCCTCTTCTGCTTAGCACCACCCTTGGATTCACCTACTGATATAAATATTTTGTTTCCTTAAAGCCACATGCTATTTCCCATCTTACCTGGTATATCAGTTAGTGTTCCATAGTGAATACTTGTGTGGGGTTTTGTTCATTTGTTTTACTGTCTATTATCTGTTTATTTTTATTCTTGTAAAAGAAGTCCTCATAACGGTTTGGATGAGTTTAACCTGATGCTGTGCCAGAGCTGGTGAATAAGAGCTGACTGTTAAGGATAAGCCGGTTGTCAAACACGGTCATTAGTAAAAATTAAATTATATAAATGCGCAGTTAAATAGCATACGGAGAGCAAAAGTAATAAATGCTCAAAGCTTATCACTTCCTAATTATTTTGCTACATTTTATATTATCTATGCCCTTGAGAACATTTGTCTATTGTATCTATGGTGGAAATACACCTACTAAGTGTGCTACTATGCATCTCTTCCCAGCATTGCATTCAGTGACAAGTGATGGCTTGAAGTCAGCCATGGTAGGAGTATTTACACTCGGGAATTCAGCAAAGTGTAGCAAATCAGGGCATTCTCCCCCAGAATCCTGGTTTACCCCACTCGCAGCTCCAGGGGATGAATCCTGATTGACTTAAACCAATCACATCACTCTGAACGCAAAGGAAGGCTGATAAGGGCTGATGAGTGTCTGAGGGAAGACTTTTATTTGCGTGTGGAGGGGATGAAGCTGTTGTCCCTGCGTGGGCTATAACCACAGGGGAGAGTCAGTCTGAGAATCCCGCTCACACATGGAGGAAAGCAGCCGGAAGTTGAGATGGAAGGCCTGGGTTTTAAAAATGTCATTGAGCCCCTGGATCAAGCCACACCTGATTTGCTTCTAAGTCAGGGATCAGCAGACTTTTCCTGGAAGGGGACAGATAGTAAAGGTTTGGGGCTTTGTTTCGGTCACAGCTATTCATCACAGGTATTGCAGCATAAAAGCTGTGGATAATAACAAACCAATGGGCATAGCTGTGTCCCAATTAAACTATTACAAAGGCAGGTGGTGGGCAGAATTTGGCCCAAGAACATAGTCTGCAGATCCCTCATCTAAGGCACTAAATCCCCTTTTTTGCTTAAGCACATTTGGCTTGGGTTTTCTGATACTTGTAACTGAAAAAACCTTAACTGATCCAGGTTCTTGGGTTGTGGACACTAGAAACTGACTCTGAACTCCTTAAGGAAAAACAGATTTATTATCAAAAAAAAAGGGTAGCCAAAATTCCAAAGGTCACATGATCATGGGAAGGCCATTTACCTGTCCTTCCAAGGTCACATGCAGCAGGGAAGGGGGGTGTTTCTGTAGGGAAAATTAGGGGGCTATTATCAGAAGAACCAGCCCTGGGGGTTGACTCTGCTCCATTAAGACAGGAAAAGGGGGCACCTGGGTACTCAGTCGGTTAAGCATCTGCCTTCTGCTCAGGTCATGATCTCCAGGTCCTGGGATTGAGCCCCTGCATTGGGCTCCCCGCTGAGCAGGGAGTCTGCCTCTCCCTCTGCCCCTCCCCCTGCTCTCTCTCTCTCTCAAATAAATAAAAATATTAAAAAAAAAAAGGCAGGAAAAGATTTCAAAATCAAACATATTCAGCAAGCACCCTATACATGAAGCTCATCAAAGGCAGTTTTGTGTGCTAGAAAAAAGCTCTCCTTGACAGAAGACCTGGATCCTAGCCGTACCCCTGCCACTAACATGCTATGTTGCCTTGGGCAAGATACGAAACCTTTCTGGGCCTTAATTCAAGTATAAAAAGAAGGTGATGAAATGAGGATCTTTAAGACCCCTTTGAGTGCTAAGTTTTGTTGGTTCCTTCCATATATCAATTATCTTGCCTGTTGGTCTCTAAGATTTAATACTCCTTGCTCTGTGGTTCACCTGTTTGAATAATCACTAGCTGGGGGAGCTCCCACATGTTACTGAACTTCTGTGAGTATGAATTTCCTCATCCGTTATCAGCTCTACCCTGGAAGGGGTGTGAGGATTGGGATTATGTATGTCTCATGCCTAGAGAAGTAGTGTGTGTGTACTTTCAAAGTCCAGACTTCAGAGTTATAGATTAGCAGGACTCAATCCTTGTTGAGCCTTTGTCTTGCTATAACATTGAGCAGATTATTTAAACTTTTGGAAACTTTGTTTTGTCATCTGTAAAATGGGGATACTCATAGGACCCTCTTCATGCGATCATTGTGTAGATTCAGTGAGATACTGCATATACATAGTAGATAATCTGGAAAGGGTAATTGTTTATTATAATTGCTTGTAACAATTTTATTTGGTTTTTAGAAATAGGTTCCTACTAGCAAGTTCCTCCCATTTTTTTTTACTCTTCTTATTATGCAATTTTTCAAAAGTAATTCTTTGAGTTTCAGTGCTGTTGGTTAACTAAAACAGGTTAAAACCTTTTGCTTTTAGTTACTTCTCTAAAATTGTAAAGGTAAAACAGGCCTATTTTTAAAAAAAAACATATTTGATTTTCTAACCATTAGTGTAGGATGCTTTCAGTTAAAGTAACAGATTTATATAAGAAAGGGCATTTACTGTCCCATGACACTGCAAAGTCCTCTGTGGCTTAATGCAACACTCAAAAATGTCCTCAAAGATTGCTTTCTTCCTCTCTCTACATTCTGCCTTCTTTGGGGATCATGAAATGGTAAAACACTCTCAATCCATGCCCAGAGATGGGTGCAAATAGATCTAGGGGCTCCCTGCATCCTCTTCCACGTCCTAGAGAAAGAGAAAAGATCTTTCCATGTGGCTCTCAGAAGAGCAAGAAAGTTTCTTTCCCATAAGCCTCTAACAAAAGTGCTTTCAAGCCTCATTTGCCCAGATGCGGTCATAAACTCATTCTTGAAAGAAATTGTGCCCCTTGAGGTTGGGCATCACTAATGTGCTTAACCTAGTCCAGGTGCACCTGTGGAGCTGCCTGGCTGGCCACCCAGCACCCGCCAAGAGCGCAGGAGAGGCGTGCCCGGGGGACCCTCCACCGTGACCATGACCGCATGGTAGGAGCAGAGCATCCACTCCTCTCCTCCACCTGTTTTAATCCTCTGTGTGGTTTGTCAGTCCCCAGGTAGGGCTGTCGTAACAAAATGCCACAGACTGGGTGTGGCTTAAACAACAGAAATTTCTTTCCTTACAGTTCTGGAAGCTAAAAAATCCAAGAGCAAGGTGTTGGCAGGGTTGGTTTCTTCTGAGGTCTCCCTCTTTGGCTTGCAGATGGCTGCCTTCTTGCTTCATCTTCACCTGCTCTTCCCTCTGGGTGTGTTTGTCCTAATCTCCTCTTCTTATGAGGACACCCATCGTATTGGATTAGGGTCCCATACTAAAAACCTCATTTACCCTAATAACCTTTTGAAGGCTCTATCTCCAAATTTAGTCACATTCTGGGGTACTGGGGGTTAGGACCTCAGCATATGAGTGTTGGGGGACACAGTTCAGCCCATAACAGTTCACAACCTCCAAGACTACTCCTCAGTATAACGTTCTTAATGTTTTGGTACGTATCTGTACTTTATAAATGTTCCCAAAACATTATTTGAAATGAACCTACACTGACATTGCCCCAGAAATTAAGGCAACCATTTTATCCATGAGATTCTCTCAACAGTCAGGAAATCGTTCATCTGCCTGACAGTTTTACCTTAGAAAAGTTTTAAGGCAGGTGTTACCAGTTATTCAAGTACCTATTTTTAGAAAGTATCTCAGTAAAATGCCCACACCAATACACTCAACGTAAATACTTGGTGAACCTCTCAAAATGAATTAGTAATACATATAACTCTAGAAAATGGAATGCTTTAACCTACTAGTTGAGAGTGAACTGTGGTAGCTCTTATTTTCCATCTGCCTAGCACACTTCGGTCATACCATTTCTTTTGAGTTCTTTGGGGGAAATCCTTCTCTATTCCAAGTGACCTTTGGGTATTAAGCTGTCAAATCATTGCCCACTACCACTACTACTCTGGCCTCATCACAGGGTTAAACGTGGGGTTGTATCCTTGGGACATGGTGATTAGTTGAAAGACTGAACACATGGCCCGAGTCAGGGTTTATCTGAATGTTAGGAATGGGAGAGGGAGAATAGCCATCCTGTTGTGGGTTGAGTTGCGTGCCTCTCAAAAGATACGTTGAAGTCTTCATCCCTAGTACCTGTGAATGGGACCCTGTTTGGAAATAGGGTCTTTGCAGATATAACCAAATTAAGATGAAATCCTGCTCGGCTAGGGTGAGCCCTAATCCAATATGACTGGTGTCCCTCAAGGAGAGCAGAAGAGACACAGAGACACATGAGGAGAATACCATGTGAAGATGGAGCAAAGGTTGGAGTGATATTACAGCCAAGTGGCATCTACAAGCCAAGAAACACCAAGGATGGCTGGCAGCACCAGAACCTAAGAGAAAGACATGGGACAGATTCTCCCCTCAGCCTTCAGAGAGAACGTTTCCTTGTGGCATCTTAACTTTAGATTTCTAGCCTACAGAATTGTGAAAAATGAAATTTCTGTTCTTGGAAGCAATCTAGTTTGAAGTACTTTGTCACAGCAGCCTCAGGAAACCAGTACACCTCGCATTCTCTTGAAGAGCAAGCTGAAGCTGAGGACTCTGGGTGGCTACCATCCTCAGCCTGTGGAGAAAGAGTGAGGCCAAAAGGAAGAGATAAACAGAGATGAGAGATGAACCAGTAGGGAGTGAGTTTAATCTCTTGGCCCTGTTCCCATAGCCATTCTTTATTGTGCTACATGCGACCTACCTCAGAGCTTCCCAACCCAGGCACCAAAGGCAGCAGGATTCTAGGTGTCCTGAGAAATGGGTCTCCTCAGCCTCTCAGGTGGCCAGGTTGGGATGAGGTGAACAGGCTGCCTCCATCTGCCACTAGAGTCAACTCAAGTTAGTATTACCCCCATGCACTCTATACATATTGTCGTTTTCTCTCTATACCATGACATGAGAACGTTGGGAAGGATTAACCTACTCTCTAGCCTTCCCAGGGACATGAAACAGTAAGTGCCTGTCTTTGCGGACACAGTTTGCCCTGGCTTTCTATCACGTGCACTTAAAATGGTCCTGGTTAGTCCAGCATCATCAGCTCTAAAACTGCTTAGCACTTGGAGAACGCCTACCCAAACTATTCGGGCTAAAAATGTAATAGGCTGATAATACCACAGGGTGGCAAAGATACGGAGCTCCTGAAAGTCTTGTGCCATTGTTCGCAGGAATATAAAATGGTACAACCTCTTTGGAAAAACTGTTTGGCAGTTATCTCACTGGTTAACCAGTTAAATAACTTACAAGTTAGGAAAAGTTAACCAGTTATTTCACTCTTAGGTATACACCCAAGAGAAATGATTGTATATGTCTACAAAAAGACTCAAACAACAAAGTCCATAAAAGAATTATTCCTAGTGGTCCATAACAGCCCAAATGCCCCAGGAACAAGATAATAAATATATAAATTATGGTATATTTATATAACAGAGTTCTGTTTAGTTAGTGGAAAAAGACTGGACCACTGGAACACATAAGAATATAGACGAGTCGCATATATTGTTGTGTTACAGAAGCCAGACACAAAAGACTGCCTACTGCATAATTCCATTTAAATGATGTTAAAAACAGCGCATAACTTGGGGGATGGGCAATAAGGAGGGCACGTGATGGAATGAGCACTGGGTGTTCCATGCAGTGGATGAATCACTGACCTCTACATCTGAAACTAATGATACACTATATGTTAGCTAACTGAATTTAAATAAAATAAGTTATAAAAAAAGAACAGCACAAACTTGTCAATGTTTATAGAAAGTCAAAACAATGGTTACTTCTAAGTGGAGGGGAGGGGGGCAACAGACTAGAAGGGCAGGTTGAGGGAACCTTATGAGGTGTCAGAAATATTCTGTATCTTGATCTGGGTAATGGTTACCGGGGTGTGGACATATGAAAAAAAAAAGTCATCAGGTTGGGCACTTGAAATTAGTGAGCTTTACTTCAGGTGTGTTATCACTCCAAAATTTCTAGGAAAAATATACTGATTTTTGTGTCTATAAAACATGGTTATTTAACATTAAGGTCTTTTTATCCTATTCTTTTCTTAATTTACCTGAAAGCAAATACATATTCCTTGTTAGAATTTTAGAAAATGCAGAGAAGCAGAAAATAAGTCATTCACATTCCCACTACTTACAAAATATCATTGTTGACGTTTGAGATGTATCTTTCCATTCTCTCTTTTTTTAATTATTATTATGTTCAGTTAGCCAGCATATAGTACATCATTAGTTTTTGACGTAGCATTCAATGATTCATTAGTTGTGTAAGACACCCAGTGCTCACCTCTTTGAAGTCAAGGAAAAATCTGATCATAGGGCACCGATTGTTTTGTTGCTTTTTTTTTTAGCCTATTGTGCACATTTTTTATGTCGGTAAGTATTCTCCAACAGCACCATTTTCAAGAAGGCCTAATATGCCAACACATTCCTTCGCCATGAATTCTTTAACTCATTTAAAAATTTGTATTGTTTTTAATTTTTTAACTGGTTGTTTATTGGGTAGTCATTAGGATTGTTTTCCTTGTTCTGATATAATACCCCCTCTGGAACACACATCCTCTCAGTGATCTTTACACATATCTGGGATTATTTCCTTAGGATGCGTGCCCATGAGTCCATTGTTGAAGTCTGCAAAAATGCTGAGGTTTTCTTTTAAGAGGTAAACATCTTTAGTACTTTTGATGTGAATTCCAAATTGCCTTCCAAAAAATTTGTATTAATTTACACTAGTAGCAATGATGTGTGCTGTCTTATTTTACTTTTGCTTATTTGAAATCTCGAACATGTAAAATTAGGAGAGTCCCGTGAACCCCCATGTCCTTATTTCCCCGCTTCACTAATCATCATTTGGCTGTTCTTGTTTAATCTCTTGTGCTCTTCTCCACCCATCCGAATCCCAACTGACCCTTCTTTATAATCCTCCTGCTTTGGGAGTGACGTTCCAAAACACAGGAAGCATCACGTCGTACAAGCTGTGTGACCTTGGGCAATGCACTTAATCTCTCTGAGCCTTAGTTTCCCTTATCTGTAAAATGCAGAAAAACACAGGATTATTATAAGAATGAAATAAAAATTATCCACCCAGAGCTCCTAGTTTAGTTTTTGGCTTCCGGTGGGATTATACATATTCAAGTCCTTTGATTTCTTGCCACCATGGAATTGGAGTTAAAAGAGGAGATACACACAGAAATCAATATTAATAATAATAATTTTATAAGTATTAACAAAAATAGTAACAGTATTACCAAAAATCTTCATGAATGCCAACATCAGCATTTTTACATCCTCCTCCTTTCTGTCCAAAACATTCTCCTCTGCACCAAAACAAAGACACAAACAACTCAACCAGCACAAACCAGAGACTGGCCACAGTGGAAGCTGGAGCACTTGCTGGTTTCTCCTCCATATGACTTTGACATCTAGCGGGCAAAAAGAGCGGTGGGTGGGAATATCCTCTGGCATTAAATGAGCTTGGATCTGAGACCCAGCTCCTCGGCTGTGTAACCCAAGTGATTTTCTTAACCCTCCATACCTAATCCATACCTAATTTTCTGATCCTAAATCTGTTATTTCCTAATTGCCTTGTCAATTTATCTATTTCTCTCCATCCCCACTGCCCTCCCCTACTGGGATCCACCACCATATCTTGTCTGAACCCTGGGAGTCTCCTAACTGGTCTTCCTCCTTCCAGCCTTGCTCTCTGCAATCCATAGCAGTAGCTTTGGCTGAGAGTAACAGAAAATCCAAAATAACACGGCTTAAACACAACGAAGATGGTAATTTTCTTTTCTCATATAAAAATCTAGGTAGCCCAACTGCACACCCATTAGAATATCTAAACTTTTAAAGACTGGCAGTATCAAGTATTGGCAAGGATGTGGAGTAACCAGCCTTCTCATTCATTGCTCATGAGAATGTAAAATGCTATACCCACTTTGAAAAAACTGGCTATTTCTCCTTTTGTTAAACAGACATCTAGCATATGATGCAGCCATTCCACTCCTAGGTATTTACCCAGAGAAATGAATCCTATGTCTACACAAAGACTTATACACAGATGTTCACAGAAGCTTTTTCACAAGAGCCCCAAACAGTAAACAACCTAAATGTCTACCAATTGATGAATGGATTAAACAAACTGTTACATCTATACAATAAAATACTACTCAGCAGTAAAGAGGAAGGAATTACTGATACAACATGGATGAATCTCAAAATAATTATGCCGAATGAAAGACGTCAGACATGGTATTTATTTAGAATACACTATATGATTTCATTATATAAAGTTCTAGAAAATGAAAGCTAGTCTATAGTGGCAGAAGGCAGATCAGTGGTTGTCTCATGCTGGGAATAGAGGGATGGGTAAATTGCAAAGGGGCATGGAACAATCTTTTTTTGGGGGGGCTGGCTGGCTCAGTTGGTAAAGCATGTGACTCTTGATTTCAGGGTTTTGAGTTTGAGCCCCATGTTGGGTGTAGAGATTACTTAAACATAAAAAAAAAAAAAAATCTTTTAGGGATGATAGAAGTATTCTCCATCTTGGTCATTACATGGATGTATACAACTGTCAGATATACCAAATTATATGCTTCAAATCGATGCAGGAGTTTTTTGTGTATAAAAACTGTATATACGTTATACCTCAATAAATTAAAAAGCTGAAGGAGCAGTCTGAGGCTGGTAAGCTCTCCATAATGTCGGGAATCTAGGATCTTTCTTCTCATTGCTTCTCCCTGCATGGCTTCTTCCTCAAAGTCCAAGATGACAGCATCTGGTCTCCAAACTGCAGGATGGAGGAAGGGACAAAAGGAAGGCAAAGAGCACATGCAGTTTGCCTCTTAAAAGGGGGTCTTAGAAGCCCCTCCTTCCTGACAATTCTGCTTATATGCCATTGGCCACAATTTAGTCACATGCACATACTCAGTTGCAAAGGAGGCTGGGAAATGTAGTCTTTATCTCAGATGGCCACATGTATATAGAGGAAGGGGAAAATGGAAATAGAAGGACAGTTAGCAGACTTAGTTTTTTACACGGCTGCTTGTATCTTGTCTTCAAAATGTGCATGTGATCATAGAACCCTCTCTGCTTAAAGCTCTTCAAGTGGCTTTCCACTGGTCTCAGATTCAAGGCCAAACTCCTTGCATGGCCTCCCCAAGCCTACTGGATTCTGGTCCCTGCCTACTTTTGTGCCTTACTCTCTTGGGTTGAAGAACTCCACCCAGTATTTAGGGCCTTTAGCCACTCTAGCACATCAGGGCTTTGTTTACTGTTTCCTTCTGTGTGGAACACCTGTCCCTCACTCTTTGCCTAGTTAACCACCCTATCCTTCAGCTCTTGGTTCATCGTGACTTCTCTGCTTAGGGCAAATTCCTTGTTAGTTTTACACATACCTTTCCTAAAAGGTGCCTCTCACAGTTTGTAATCTTATATTTGTGTGACAGTAGGATCACTCTTTCTCACACACTAGACTGGAAGCTCGTCTCTGTTCGCCTCAGTATGCCAGTGTCCAAGCCAGTACCTAACAAGGCGGAAGGAGCTAAATACACTTTTATTGAGTGAGTATGTGAATGAATGAATGCACTTTATCCAGGACTGGTGACCGAAGTGAGGTGACTACGGAGAAGTTTTGTAGTTCTACTGAACCCTGATTACCTTTGTTAGGTGTCAGTTTTGAAAGGCTTCGTAATATTTTATTGGGTCACTTGCTCTGTATACCTCCACCCTAAATGGGCATTTCAGTCACCATCTATGTTTTGAGGGGCAATCTTTCCATAAATATTGTCTGCTTGGGTGGCAGGGTGTATGTGTATGTGGGGGTGTGTGTGTGAAATGAGTAAAGTTTGTGGAAATAAAAGTTACTATACAGTTCATTACCTCCCGTCTCCCTGGGGGGGAATTGGAATTATTGAGTGTGGGAACAGGAGTGCTGTGCCGAGAGCTGGGGGTGGGCAGCAACATATTTATGTTGTTCATTTAACTCGGGAGTGAGGCTCTGTTCATCTCCTTCAGGGACAAATTATTCTCAAGTACATGATATTTATTTAGAATGCAGAAACACTATGGCCTGCCTAAGTGGGAGCTTTGACAGAATAATTATAGGATATTAATAGATTCAGAAAAACAGGTTCTTTATGGTGCAACTCATGGTTAGCCAACTATGTAATAAGCAAAAGTGAAAATCACTTTTCTTTATAAATATTTTCTTATTCAATTTACAGAGTTTTGCCACAGTGAATCCAATTAGTGGGTTTTCTTAAATTTCAAAGTGGAAATACTCTGACTTATTCTTGCATACACCCCGGCACGTAGTCAAAGAAATAAACCAAAGACTTGAGATATAAAGAGAGAATGAGCCGGAAGCTGGGAGTTGGGGGTGTGGCCATGTGCTTCTTGGGGCGAGCACCAGTCTGGAGACTCCTTCCCGTGGGTGCCAACTGAGCTACATTGGGCCCAGCGTGTCCCAGGCCTGGTTCATTCTGTACCACTGTCACCATTTTTGCTTTATCTGCCTACCCACAAGGCATTACTTACTGCATAAGATGGATTCTATTTTCCAAACTTAAATTGACTTACTAAGGACAACTAAATTAATTGTAAACAAAATGTATAATGTCAGCTCGGGTAGGTCAGGGATTCTTCTGTCTTGCTCTCCACTGTCCCCTCTTTGGCAAATATAGTACCTGGTAGGTTCTCAAAGAGTGTTTGTTGAATGAATAAATGTCATCATCAATAGAGAGACAAGTATTTCTCTAAGATACGTTATCAGTATTTGGCTATTACAAACAACTAAAACTGTTCGTTTACTTCCCACGTAAAACCCTCTTGCGTGTCACTAGCAGTGTATACTATGCACCATACTTTTCTTTTTTCTTTTTTTTAAATTTAAATTCAATTAGCCAACATAGAGTACATCTCCAGTTTCAGATGTAGTGTTCAATGATTCATCAGCTGCGTATAACACCCAGTGCTCATCACATCATGTGCCCTCCTTAATGCCCATCACCCAGTTACTCCATCCCCCCACCCACGTCCCCCTCCACGACCCTCGGTTTGTTTCCCAGAGTCAAGAGTCTCTCATGGTTTGTCTCCCTCTCTGATTTCTTCCCATTCAGTTTTCCCTCCATTCCCCTATGATCCTTTGTGTTATTTCTTATATTTGCACCATACTTTTCTAAGCAATTGTCACTGCAGAAGTGATCTCATTTCATCATTCACTTACTGTCTTACTCACTAGCTAGGCAACCCCCTTCTTCCTAACGGTTTCGTCCTCCTTTGTATGCCCAGCGCCAAGCATGGTGTGAGGCACGTAACAGGTATAATGAAACAAACACCCGTGAACGAACAAGCAGCTTGCCTGATTTGATTCTTACAGCAACATTAGCACATAAACTGTTATCCCCACTGTCCTACAGATGAAGAAGAGAAACCAAGGCACAGAGGTGTTCAGTAACTTGCCCAAGGCTACAGAGCTGGTAACTGAAGGAGCGAGGATCTGATCTCAGGCAGTTAGCTCAGGAGCCCTTCTTTTTAAATAGTACACTAGATTATTTGATTTTCTCTCGTCCATCTGAGCTACCAAGCCTGTCGATTTTAGTTAGACCCATCAAGAAGGATGTGTAGTTTTAACGTTTTTATGCCAATTCTTAGGATGATTTTCCCTCTAAACACTTTTAGCACATACTCATTTGTGATGGTTGATTTATTCATCAACTTGACTGGGTTACTGGGTGCCCAGATATTTGATCAAACACTATTCTGTGTGTGTCTGTGAGGGTGTTTTTTTGGATGAGATTAACATTTAAATTGGTAGACTGAGTAAAACAGATTGCCCTCCCATATGTGGGTGGGCCTTACCCAATCAGTCAAAGGCCTGCATTAAAAAAAAAAAGGGCTGCGTAAGAGAGAATTCACTCTCTCTACCTGACTGTCTTCAAGCTGGGAAATTGGTCTCCTCTTCCTTTTTTTTTTCTTCTGAGAGAAAAAGAGAGCGAGAGCAAGAGCGAGAGAGAGAGAGAGAAGGAAGAGAGAGTGGGGGGCTGAGGGAGGGGCAGCAGGAGAGGGAGAGAAAATCTTAAGCAGGCTCCATGCTAGCACCAAACCCAATGTAGGGCTCGATCTCACAACCCTGAAATCATGACCTGAGCCAAAATCAAGAGTGCGATGCATAACTGACTGAGCCACCCAGGTGCCCAGTCTTCTTTTACTTTGGACTCACACTGGAACTGTACCATTGGCTCTCCTTGTTGATTACAGATATTGGGATTTTTCAGCCTCCATAACTGCATGAGCCAATTAATATATGTGTGTGTGTATGAATATATATGAATATATAAAAATAAATATGAATAATATATATGTATATATTCATCTTGTTATTTGCCTGCTCATAAACTTCCAATGTTTGCCTGTTATCCCAGGATAAAGTATGAAGTCTTTGGCTTGTGCATCAGTTAGGATTAGGTCTGACTGCATGTTAAAATAGACACCAAATAGTAGGGGCTTAAGCAGTACAGTTTATTTCTCTCTTGTGTGACCATTACTTCTGAAACTGGTGGAGTCATCAGGGACCCTGGCTCCTTCCTTCCTCTTCTGTCAACCTTAGCAGTCTGCCTCATGATCTAAGATGGCTGCTAAAGCTCCAGCCATTGTGCCCACATTCCAAAATTTGCAAGCAGGACTTTACCTTAAGTCCTGACTAAATCAGAACTTAGTCTTAATTGAATCATAACTTAGTCACATGGTTGCATCCAGCTAACAGTGAGGTTAAGGAGTATAGTGCATTCTGGGCAAATAAATTTAATGTTTTATTAAAAAGGAAGGGGCAATATCTAGTAAGCTTTACCTTAGCTTGGCATTAAAAGCCTTTTTTGAACCCAGTTTTCCAGATTTCCTTCACCTACTAGCTCTTTGGAACATTCTGTCCCCATCAAATTCCTTTGCTTACTGTCTGTGAAACACACCTAGTACTTTATCACCCTGTCTCTGTTTACTCAGCCCTCTTGGAATGCCTTTTTGGTTCATATCCAAGCCACACCTTTGTCACCCTGAGACCTCCCCCTTTCTGCTTGAATCTGAGATGATTTCTTTGGAAGCTGAGCTCTTCCAGCAATGAGTATGTATTTAAATTTTTCAGATATCCACACACTTCTACTGCAGACTGCCCTTCTTTTGATGACTTGAACAGCATAAATTTGTCATTGTTAATTTTTTATACATTCAGGTCTTGTCTCCCGTCCACATCCCTCATTCCAGACTCCTTGAGGACAGCTGCCTGTTACTCAATGAACATTCATTGGCCTCCTCCCTTACATTCGGCATGGTGCTCAGTGCCGGGGATTTAGTAGTGAATAAGGCATGGGGCCTGTCTTCCAAGTCCTAATATTTCCCATGGAGTCTTATTAAAAACTTACAAATGCAGGGGCTCCCGGGTGGCTCAGTTGGTTGAGCGCCCGACTCCTGATTTCAGCTCAGATCCTGATCTCAGCTCAGGTCTTGATCTCAGGGTCTTGAATTCAAAGCCCCACGTTGGGTGTGAAGCCTACTTTAAAAACAAACGAACAAACAAAAAACGACTTGCAAATGTAGGGGTGCCTGGCCGGCTCAGTTGAAAGAGCATGGGACTCTTGATCTCTGGGTCATGAGTTCAAGCCCCACATTGGTGTGGAGATTACTAAAAAAAAAAATAATAATAATAAATTAAAAAATAAACTTTAAAAAACAAAAACTTGCACACGTTAAGTACTTCACAAATTTCCATTACATTGTTGAGCAATAAGAGCTGGCATTTACTTAAATGATTATTACTTATGCTCAAAATAACATTTATAGAGTAATTACTGTGTGCTAGGCCCTTCACATGCATTCACTTCATTTCTTTATTACAACAGCTATGAGATAGACCCTACTAATGTTTACAAATAAGAATGAAGCACAGAGAGGTTAGGTCACTTATTCGAAGTCACACAGCTGGTAAGGGGTGGAGCTAGGATTTCATCCAGGCAGCTTGATTCCTGAGCCCAGGCTCTGAGTCACTATGTTAAGGAGGCAGCTAAAAAGTAAGGGTGATCTCATGATTTGAAGATTTAGTGGCTTTATTGAAACTACCCATCAACAGTTGGGACTTCTCCTGTCACCTTGTCCCAACCAGAAGCTTTCCTCACCTGGGATGGCCTTTCTTTGAGGTATGTCCCCCAGGCAGGGCACTGTAACTTCCCCATGCCCCTTCTGAGCCTCAGCTGCACATCGCCCCCCTCCCCCCGCCATGTCCTTTCTCTTCCCTTTTGATGATCAGATCCCACTTTGATTTGATCATCAAAAGACAATTCATCACCTTTGTACTTCACGGTCCCCGCAGAGTTTCGCTCCCACCTGGTCTGCCTTGTTGGGACCGAAGGGAGCAGGAAGCCTACAGCAGGAATCAGGCCCCCTGACTCGTTTCGTTTTGTGCAGCTTAGTGTTTAATAACCCTTTTTAAAATTTGTTGTCAGTATTTACAAATTGGAAGAGGTCATGCAAAACTCTGGATCTTTGGCTTCTTTTGAAAAACTGGAAGATTTCAGAAATAGTGGGTCTGTCTGCCCACGGGCCCAGGTTGCCAGGCTCCATGGGGGCTGTTCCTTCTGAACTGGCACGGCCTCCTCCTCCCTGTTAGCCAGATACCCGCGGCCACCTTCGTGTTTCTGACCTGTCGGCAGCGAATACTATTCATCACACAAAGTGCCTGTGTATATACACTCCGTGTCAGCCACTGGGTCACGTGCTCTACTTTCCATCGCTTCAGCCAGCTTTGGAAGAGGTACTGTTCCTGTCCCCACTTTACAGATGAGGAAATGAAGGCCCACACTAATCGTCGTGGATGGGCTGGGACTCACTGAGGCATTCCGGCTCCGGTCTTTGCCTTTAAGCCCTCCACCGCTCTGAAGGGACAGCAAAGCAGGAGGGGACCTGTCCCTGCCCCACACTAAAAACACAACCCCACAGAGCTGATGTCCAATACCAGTTACAGGCAAGCAGAGAAAGACTCTGAACTGAGTTGAACCTGCAGCAGAGGAAGTTAGGGCCCTAAAGGGAAGCCGGGTGAGCACCTGCAGTGTCTTTGGGGCCATCTCAGAGCCAACTGTAGTGGATGGCTTTCCCTTGACTCCAATTCCATCCCTCTTGGAAAAGAGAATTCATTGATTCTATTAAGCCTCCCTCCCACTGTCACTTGGAACATTAGCCCGTAAACAAGTGTAATTCATCTCAGTCCCAGGTGGGTGCAGGTGATGCCAGCCTGAGCATGCGTCGTGGCCTTCACACTAGCTAGCACCCTCCGTGGTCCCCAGCCTGCCCGAGCACCCCCTGGGCTGGGGAGTGGGTCCACAGGGGGATGAATGGAGCCTGCAGCACAGAGAGGGATGGCTTGGTTCAGGTCACCTGCCTGTCAGCCTCGGAAAACTGAGCCCTCTTCAAGCACTCTGAGGCAGTGGCGGGGGGCGGGGGGGGGAGTATGGCTGCTTCCGGTGGGTGACGGCTGTCCCAAGACCCACCAGGGACAAGCCTCTCTGAAGCTGCGGATACAGAGATGAATAAGCCTATGGCATAGTTAGGGTGATCATAAGATTCCAGACCAGAGCCCTCCGGAGAGTGAAGCACATAGGCTTAAAGTGGGCCGATCTGGGCTCACTGGGACATGTGGTCACAGCAAACAGAGTCTTTAAGACTCCTCATGGCTCTGGACAACTGATACGGGCAAGTTCACCTCTGAGCCTGTTTCTTGCTGTGTACATGGGGATGATAACCGTCCTGAGTTCTTACCTCTCGAGAATATTGCGAGGATTATATCAGATAATGTGGTTGGAATGTGCTGGGAGATCCCTCCCCATGAGGGAAGGGCTTGAGGCCAGGTAGTTGGGCTCTGGGGACTGAGGTGGCTTTGTAAGCTGAGATGCCAGTGGGCTTTGCAAGGTGAGCTCTAGTGCTTAATGGCTCTGGAATATCAAGGCAATTAATAGAGGCTGAGGGCAGAGAAGAGAAAGAGGAGAAACGAAGAGACAACTGGAAGAGGAAAGAAATTTGGGTGTGGGAGCAGGCGACAACGAATGGAAAACTAAGTTACCGCTGTGCAGTGTGCGCTGTGATTCCCAGCCTGTGGGCCCATCTCCACCTGAGGTCTTCGGTGGAAGAGCCATTGCTCCTGAATCCTTGATGAGGCAGATTTTTGGGAGGATGCCGCAGACTCAAGGTGGGTGGGTGGTGAGAGCTGAGACCACCCACTCCTGAAGGCCCTCTCCTTTGGAGTTCCCAAGTTCCAAGTGCTCGGCCTGGTGCAGATCACAGGGGAGGTGCCGTAGACGTTACCTCCTGCTCTTCTTACCATGATTGTTCTTACGAAGGCCATGTGCAGTCTATCAAAACCAACCTGGAAACACACAGCTGAAAACCGGGGCGGGGCGTGGAGGGACACAGGAGAACAAAATTGCCCCATGAGGACGAGGTGGGGGGAGGGGTTGTACTCTAACTCACCACTCCTCGAAAAGCCTAGTGTGCAGCAGAACCAACCTCAGGAAACCCCCCCGCCAGCCTTGGGCAGCTCCAAGACTGCCCCAGTCCTACCTCAGTAAGACCGGAGGGGCACTCCTCCCAGAGGGGTTGTTTGCAGAATGAGAAGAATGTTAATGAATCCTGTTATCTGAGCTGAACGCTTTCTGGTTTAATTTCTCTGATAAAACCACCCTGAATGGAGAGCTCTCAGAATACCAAAGGAGGCCTTTTTATGGGATTCCTGAGGTGCAGCGAGACCTGGAAGGGGAGGGGGTGGGGTGGGGATCACCTTTCTGCCCTGGGAACCTTGGATTCAGCATTGACTCATTCAGTATTCTGACTGGGGACCCTTAACATACAGCCTACCTCCCCATTAACCGTGGCCACAGTTCAGAAAGGAATGAGGAAAAAAGAATTCATTGGAAGAAAAGAAGGGAAGGGAGGAAGGAAGGAAGGGAGGAAGGAAGGAAGGGAGGAAGGAAGGAAGGAAGGGAGAGGGCGGGCGGGAAGGAGGGAGGAAAGGGGGAAGGAAGGACGGAGGGAAGAAGGAAAGAATCCCTAGTTCATAATCTGTGAGGGAATACATGTAGGAAATGCAAAATTCAGAATATAGTGGTACCTAGAATTTTTGCACCAGATTTAATAATCACTAATTGCTGTGTGTGGACACATGTCAGGGACTAGCGGTGTTGTTTCCAGGTGTGCTATGTCTGTAATTCACCCTGAATCACGGCAGCATAGAGCATGTGGTATTTATGTGTATTATCTAAAGTGACACCTGGGGCAGCTACCTCTCCGCCCCCAGGTGTCCATGCTCCCGAGCCGTCAGCTAGCATTATGTCAGAAAAGTCTAATTCCAGAAGGGGCCATTTGAAGGGCTATCTAGACCTCTGAGAGACACCAAATGTTTTGCCAATTAGCCAGCTAAGTGTCAGAAATGGGTTTGCCTTGGTGAAATTAGCAACATGTTGGTGGGAATAATGGAGGTCAGAAAGAGGGTCTCAGTTATTATCAGGGAGTGTTACTCAAGGTCTGTCGATTGGCTAAAATATTTTATTACTGATAGCCCCACCTTTGTGTGAAAAGTATGTAAGAATTCAAGTCTTGACCCTTAAATGGCCCTCTATCTATTTCAAGAATTTCTTGGTTGCCTGAGGTTGACTAAAAGAGTTCCACGATCCTGCCTCTGAAATACTGAAGCCTCTTTCCCAAAATGGAGATCCTACCCCCTTCCCCAAACCAAGACTCTCCCAGAAATGGAATCCGAAACAAGTCAATCAGAAATCTCCTGGTCAGCACTGTTGCTCTGCCTGAGAGGTCCTTGCCATCCCCTAAGGGAAAGTAACCTTGCAATAGCCAACCCCCCCTTTTCTTCCTAGTATAGTTTCCTTATTCCTGCTTCCTTCTGCCTATAAAAATGTTCATTTCGTAGAGTTCCTTGGAACCCTTATCTTTCTGCTGGATTAGATGCTGCCTGATTTGAGTTGATTTTGCTCAAGTAAACTTAATGTCTTTAATGTGCTTCACTTTATCTTTTAACACATGCAAAGTGGTTGGTCTAAACAGCCAAAAAAAGACAACAAGAAGGGACTTTAACTGAGCATATAGTGCAGGTTGGAGGAACTACATTATTCCTGCTCCCTACTAAGAGTTTAGCAAATGTGGGTAGCATAGGGGAGGAAAACATTTTCTTCTATCTTATTAGGTTTAGTATATGGGGACTGTGAATTAAACTGATAAAAGACAGGTGAACAGGAAAAAAAAGTTTATTTTGTATGGGGGGGGTGGGGGAGGCTCACAGAAAACCACCCAAAGTGGTTAAGCCTGGGAGTTTATACACCATTTTTTAAAAAGGGTGATGAACTGTGGGAAAATGGTAAGACAAAGGGAAGAGGGCTTGAGCTTCTCCAGGTGGCAAATTGTGCAAAGGTAAATATATGGGGGGAATGAATGGAAGACAAGGATTGTTCTGGAAGTTGTGCAATTCATACTCAAGTCTTAACACTAGTTCTCTGGTGCAGGCACTAGTAAGACCTCCACTTACTGCTGAGAAAACAGGTCTGTAGAGATTGAGTCACTTATCCAAGGACACAGAGTCAGGATACAAATTGGGGTCATTTGATTCTCAATGCACTCAATGATTCTCTGTGTACTTTCCACCATGCAAAAATAAGATGTATGGTTTTTTTTCTTGGTTTTGCAAATGTCACATGCTCACAGGAAAACAGGGAAACATATGAGTATATAAGACAGTCTAATTGCACTACTTAGGCACATTTAGTTGAGACTGTACAAGGGCTCATGATTTTGTGTTTTGCTTATTTAACATAAATATTTCTTCATATCATTGACAATTATTCATTCACATCATTTCTAAGGCAAACATAATATTCCATCCTATGCCTCTGTCATGTCACCTGTTGTCAGACGTTTAACTTCCTTCTGATTCTTTACACCACCAATAACAAGATGGCCCTCTTTGGAGGTAATCTCTTGTTTGCACCTCTTACTATGTTTTTGGGGCAGATTCCTGGGAAGGAAATTTCTGGATCAAAGGGCAAGAGCAGTTAATGGACATTCTGAGGCATTAAAATAGACCACAGGGCACTCCGTCTTTGTAAATAAGGAAGATCAACATTACTTTCTAAGCATTACTTTCTAAGACTCCGTTTAAAAATCAAGATAGACCAGTGAGCATTTTAACCAAGAATGGACTGACCAGCCGGCAGGTTTATTTGGCGCTACTTTTCTAACCAGTAGGGGGCAGCACAAACAAATGGAGAGCCCCCTTGGCCGTTGAATTTGACATTTTTGTCGTATTTTTTGCCAAACTTCTTTGTTAAAATTAGGAACAACAAAGCCACCAAATTTACAGGCAAGAGCCAGAAAGGAAAATCTAGTTTACTTGAAAGATTTACGGCTTCAGGAATGTTCTGGAAGACTGATCCAGATGGCAAAAGTCTGGAGGGAAAAGGCTCTTTCCAATGTAGGCACGCACCGGAGGCTAGGAAATCAGGTCAGGGTGAGTAAAGCAGGAAGAATGGTGCTTGTCGGTGGGGTTGGTCAGTGGGCATTTCGTGCCGGGCAGGAGGTGCCTGAGGGCTGGGAAATGAGTTTCTCTTGCCCAACAGGATACCCAGAGGAAGAAGGAGGCACGTGACAGCCTGCCTTTGGAACAGCAGGCACAAGGCCAGTGATGCAAGGAAGGAAGAGTTAATGAATGAAATTTGCTGTGTCAAAGTGATGACAAGGGGTGGGCAAGCCTCAATAAGGAACGTGACTGCCGTGAACCTGGGGCAGGGGTCGTTAACCTAAGGGTTGGATGCCACGGATAGCATCTTCAGGAATTCTGTGCATGCTCTGAATTTATGCTGAATTCATACAGAAAAAATACACAGGTTTTTCTGGGGTGGAGGAGGGGTAGAGATCTTTAGCTTTCAGGCATCTACAACCACAAAAATATTAGGAACAAGTGATCTGTGTGGATTCCTTCCATTTCTAGGATCCAAGGCACTCTGTCCCCAGAGCCAAACTCCTTCTGCCCTGTTCCAAAGGCACAAATACCCTGCCTGGATGGAGGGGTGGGGTGCCATCAATGGTACTACGGCTGTGGGTATTTTTTCTGTATGTAAAATGTGAGCTTCTGACAAATGTGTGGATTTTCCACACCAAGCAATTCCCTAGTGCTCTGTGGACACCGACTGGGTGTCCTACGAATCAGTTTAATTGTGACACTAATTACCCAGAGGTAGCCCAGACCCCAGAGGGTAAGAGCCCAGTCCCAAAAGACGGCCTGCCTCACTTTAGATGCCCCTCACAAGTAGTGGGTTCTCAGGTTACTCTCACTTCTGTCTGACCTGGCTACAAATTGGGGGTTCCCGTGACACTGTCCTCAGGTTTGATAACTTGCTATAAGGGCTCACAGAGTCCAGGGAAACACTTCTTGCTATTGCCAGTTTATTGTAAATAATATTATAAAGGATGCAAGTAAACAGCCAGATATAGAAGTATATAGGGCAAGGTCTGGGAGCATCCTGAACACAGGAGTATCTGTCCCTGTGGAGTTTGGGGGGCACTGCCCTCCCAGTGCATCGATGCGCTTACCATCTCAGATAGTCACTGAACTCCTTCATATAGGGTTTTTATGGAGTTTCCATGACAGTTGATTAAATCATTGGCCATTGGTGATTCATTCAGTTTCCAGCCCCCCTCCCCTCCCTGGAGGTAGGGAGGGGTATGGGAGCAGGGTTGAAAGTTTCAGCCTTCCAATCACATGGTTGGTTCCTCTGGCAACCAGCCCCCCATCCTGAAATTCTCTAGGGGCCCCTCAAGTGTCACCTCATTAGCTTAAACTCAAGTATGGTTGGAAAGAGCTTTGTAATGAATAATAAAAATGCTCCTCGCAGCCCATTACTCAGGAAATTCCAAGGGTTTTAGAAGCTCTGTGCCAGGAACCAGAGAGGAAGACAAAATTTACATTTCTTATATCACAAGATCACAAATAGAGAAGTTAGAGAATAAATTGTAGTTCATCTGTATTATGAAATATTAGATAACTTTAAAAAAGAATGTTAGATCTATATGCGGTGACTTGAGAGGTGTTCATGATATTGTCTTAAGTGAAAAGGCTGGAGTGTAGTACATAGGACAGAAAGGAGCAAACATTTTTTGTAAAGGGCCAAATGTCAAATATTTCAGGTCCTGCCATTGCAGTGCAAAAGCAGCTATAGACAATATGTAAACAAATAGACCTGGCTGTGTTTCAATAAAACTTTATTTATAAAAGTAGGCAGTGGGCCAGGTTAGTCTGCAGGTCATGGTTTGCTGACACTTGGCATAGGATGTAATCTTTTTGAAGAGAACCCTTGTATGTTGTGTGTATGTTTTGTAAAGGTAGGCTCCAAACTTAATATTGGTTACACTGGAGAGAAAAGGGGTGATATGGGGAGCAGGAAGATCATTCACTTTTCCTTTACTCGATTCTCTGTTGTTTGATTTAAAATGAAACACCATGTATTGCTTTTGAAATTTCTTCTTCGAGTTCCTAAAATGACATTACTAAGCATTTGGATTTTTCAGCTGTCAGAGTGCATTTGCCCATAGAGTTTTGGAAAAGCTTTGACTTGATTTAAAGAGGTTTATTTGACCACAAGCTCCAGACAAATCAGCAATTTCTTAAGACCTAGCGCAGTTTGAGACCATGAAAGTCAAAGTGTGATTTTTTTGATAAATAAAGGAGAGGGTCCCAATGTTTTTGTACCAGTCAAATCACATGCAGTGCTTTCTTTTGAGTTTGGGGTGCCGGGTTGTAAGGCAGGCATGGGCAACCTAGATTATCTCCAGAGACAGACCCTGGGAAGGTGAGGGGTGTGGAAGTTCCAAGAAGAGGAGCATGGTTAACCTGGAGAGAGGGTGGGCATGGAGGATGCTAGAGTCCTCACATGGTGGAGAAGTGCAAAGGAGCTGCCCACCCAAGCTCCAGAGTCTGTGTTTGAACCACTGTGACCCGTCATCTCTTGTCAGGCAGAGGATGGTCCAGCCACGAGAGTTATTAGATGAGAGCAGGCTAGATGTTCCTTACAGGGCCCCTTTCTAAAATACTCCAGAACATGCTGGTCTCTGCAGCTGCTGTGGTGGTTCAGTGGCTGAGCTTTGCGGTAGACAGACCTGGGTTTGCAGTTGACCTTGTCAGTTCAGAGCCCAGCAACCTCGGGGAAAGTTTCTGAACCTCTCTACGCCTCCACTTTTCCTATGTAAAGGGAAGAAAGTTAATAATAATAGTAATAATACCACCTATTTCATAGAGTTACCATGAGAACCAAATGAGTCTACACACATTTTCCATGATCCCCCGCACAACAAGTAAGTGCTTAGTAACGGTTAATGGTTTGTTGTCATCGTCCTTACTACTCAGGTTGTTACTGTGACAACTGCCAGATTACTCTCTGAGCCTCCCCCTGAAGTTGTGTGTGACCGGCCCACCCCCTTAACCTTACAACTGTCTACCCCGTGGTCTTCTTTGACAAAACCAAGCTGATAGGGGCTTGGTGGCATGGCTTTCTGTGCATCTCAGTTTTCTCATCTATAACACAGATTTCGTTGTAGCTCTGTGCCTCTCCAGTAAGGCGGGTGATGTGTGAAAGATGCCAGGGACGCGGCCTGGGAGAGCACAGTGTGGGGGACGAGTGGGAAGTGACAGGACACCCCAAGCCTGGAGCTCCCCACCTCACCCATCTGCACACCTGAGCCCTGCTCTTCTGATCACGTGGGGATCTCCCTCCACAGAACGTTCGGGCATTTCCGTCCCTGTGCCCATCTGGGCTGGTAATGCTCTACCGTCCTGCTCTGTGTCATACATGTGTCATTTCCCGTGTATGTGTCATGGCCACAGCTGAAAGAGAGATCTCAGAGAGCTGGAATCTGTCTTAGGTATGCTCAAGTGATAACTATTAATAAGAGACTAATGAAAAAGTAATATCGATGGGGAACTCAAGGAGATTGCTGTGTGTCAGCTATGGTACTAGATGCCTTCACACAGAATTAAAATTTAAGACTATCCCAACACCCCTGCAAGGCAGCTCTATCAATGTTCCCACTTTATTCATGAAAAACAGGGTGCAGGAAAGTCATTAAGCGGCTTCAGTAATTAAGTACCAGTCATGCACCTGAAGAGACCGACGCTTTCCTTCTCTCTCTGAGCCAAGCAGAGTATCAGCACACAGTAGGCACAGGGGAAAGGAAGATAAATGCCTTTCGTGTTCCCTGTCTGATGAATCGGAGATTTTAAAAATTGCTATTCCGTCTGAGTTAAAGTTAAACACACACACACACACACACACACACACACACACGCACGCACACCATCTTGAGTTTGCACTCGGCCCCTTTTGGCATCTGTTTTCCAAACAGGCAGAGAGCTCACCTGGAACTGACCCAGGGCGCTGAGGGAGGGGAAGCAGGAGGCCCTAGTAGGGTCCAGGTTTCCTGTGGGGAAATCCAGGGGCTGAGTGTCCCTGCTTCCTTCTGGTCAATTGTTCATGGGAAGGAAGGCGAGGGGCCTTCTGTTCTTTCTCCGGAATCCCGTGATGCCCACTCTTTAAGCAAGCTGGAATAATGCACACCCCCGCCCCAGAGCATGCACATCTTCCCCTCCTTCTTGGGAAGGGGGGTGGTGGGAATGGGGGTGCAGTCTCCTTCATTGCTTCCTTAATGGCAAGGATGGGAAGGTTAGCTTATCACTTTTCTTAACAACCCATCATCTTCTGAACCCTACCGTATCTAAGGCGTCCTGCGGTGGTCCCAGTGTAACTGGGCTCACTCTTTCCTCCGATAACCAGAAAAAAAAAAAAACCTACTCTGAGACCTGCCCATCCCCACAGAGGACTCAGCAAAGGAGAGAGACCAGCACCATCTCGTACTTCCTGCTGTTGGCATTTCTCCATCCCGCCAGCCCCCTCCTCACTGATGCTGGGGCTACTTTCAGCTCTCCACACACTTAGCCCCTGAGGCAAGGGAGTATATTTAGTTTTCTCTCAGTTTTACTTCCCATATTCTTCCGAACTAATAGAATTACATCACAGAGCAAGCACACTCACGTGCAATACCAGTAAAGTAGTGAAAAGCACAGATCTTCACCTCAGACTACCCAGGTTTCGGATCCCAGTTGTGCCTCCTACCAGCTGGGTGGCATTAGGCAAGTCACTTAACTTCTCTGTGTCTCAGTGTCCTCATTTGTAAAGTGGAGGTAGCAACACCAATGGGATTGTTGTGGGGATTAAATGACCTGATGCTTGTAAGGGGCTCAGAACTGTGTCTGGTGCATAGAAAGCACTAGATAATGTTACTGAATAACTGCCATAGCATCTAAGGGGTCTCTGACTTTGACCTAGTCTGGCTCTGTGTTGCTGGGGCCTGTGTGGGCCCTGACCCTGAGGGGCAACTGCTATCATTTTCTTCCCCTATAGAACTCCTGGGCCTCTCAGATATGTGTATGGCCCAGGTTGCAAGGGGAAAGAGAATTCTTTTTATTTAATTACAGAGAACACTTTCCGCTTCCTTTATTTCTGCTTCCTCATTCTGATCTGAGCCAGGAAACCTTCTATACCTAAGGGCTCATCACCATGTTCTTCTAAACAAAAGATCAGTCCACTCCTCCCTACTCTCCCACCACTGGGACAACAGAGAATATCCCTAACTGTGCACGTAATGCAGAAACAGCTGTGGCCGGTAGTTGTTTCATAATACTTTTGTCTTTGTAGGGGAGGGAAAACTTTTCCTCTACCCTCTTAGGTTCGGAGACTCAGGACTGTGAATTAAGCTGACAAATGACAGAGTGACGGGAGAAAAAGCACACACATTTTACTCAGTGTTACATGGCATGAGGAGCTTCATAAAAAAGAAATGAAAAATCTCCAAGAAGCAGTTTGATTAGGGGGCTTGGATGCCATTTAACAAAGGGTGATAAATTGCGGAAAAGTAGTTGGACGAGGGAGAGGGCTTTGGGCTTCTGGGGGTGGCTGGGTGTGGGACTGTGTCTAGGAAACATATGGGGGAAACAAAGGCAAGATAAGGGCTATTTATAGTGCAGGCTCATCTCAGTGTCCGCTCCCCATCTTAGGTAATAAGAATGTTCTTTTCTTCCTGGTACCAGGAGGGCATATTTCGCAGGGGGACATTTATGTCCTCCTTTCAGGCAGAGAGGGCTACTAGAGTGTGAACGAAGAAGAGGCCCTTCTGCTGACTTCGGGGAAATTTCCATGAAGAAGGATTCTGAAGCTGCCCTCCAGGGAGGGTGGAGAGCAAGGAGAGGAGAGAGAACGTGCCTCAGGTCACAGATGAGGGGCTGCTGGGAATCCAGGTCAAGCTCCCGATTTTGAGGATTTACTCTGGAGAAAGGGAGGTCGATTCGGAACAGTGTCCTGTAATCCCGGCGGTGATAGTGGGGGCCCAGGTGGAGGAATCATAGGTATGTGTGTAGAGGTGGTGGGGGTGGACAGGAATGAAAAGAGGCAATTGCAAGAGGATCTTAAAAGTGAACATAAAGCTTGACTTGGGATTGGATGTGAATCAGGGGGATAAGTTTAAAAAAAAGCTCAACCTTCAGAATTTGTTAAAACTAGAGGATTTTAGAGCTAGAAGGGCTCTCCACTCCACACGCTGCATGTACACATGTACATTTTACAGATGAGAAGTTGGACCCACCAGTTCACCTAGAGCAGCACATCATGGTAATTCCAGGTGTCAGGGCCGGAAGTTAGACCTCTGGATCCTCAGGCTGGATCCCCAATTTTTCCCTGTTCCTTCCATTCAAACAAAAGGTCAGTGCCAACCTGGGTTTCAGCACTGGGCACTCAGATAAACAGGAGGGCTTTTGCATTCCTGACCCATCTTGGCCACCAGGACACCAGTTTTCGGAAGACAAACCATTACATCAGGCTTCCCAACCTCAGCACGATGGACGTTTTGAGTCTGAAAATTCTTTGTTGTGGGTGACTGCCCTGCATTCTGTAGGGCCTTGCCATTAGATGCCACCAGCATCCCCACCCCCAGTCATGAGAATTAAACATGTTCCTAGACATTGCTGAATGTCCCAGGCAGGAGGGTTTGAGGGTAAAAAATCCCTCCTGGTTGAGAACCCATGCCTTGTATCGGTGTGCTTTCCATCCTTGCATGGGCCCCAAACCACAAAATCTTAAACGTTGAAGCTCTTAGATCATTCACCAAGAATGAAATGTTTCATATTTTCCAAACAATCGTTAGGCAGGTCATTTGTTCATTCATTCCACAAATACATATTGTTTATGCGTCATGTGCCGGGAGCTGTGGAAGTCTTTAGGGAGACAGGGGTGCATGAGATGGCTTTAAAGAGTTTTCTGGGCAAGATCAGGGATACCGTGAAAATAAATGCTCACCTCTAGGACTGAAAGAGTCCCATGGGGAGTAGGAGAAGGGAGAGAAGCCAGGGGAGACAACGGACAGTCCAGTGTGGATGGACGCGATGGGGAGAACATTCTGCTGCCCAAATCAACCTAGAAACTGAGCCCTTGAGAGCCTGGACTTTGAAGTCAGATGCACCTGCGACTGATCCTCAGCTTCGTATGACTTGGGCAAATTATTTTCTTAACCTCAGTTTCCTTATTTGTAAAATGGAGATAATAACAATATTCAGCTCATGGTTTTTTTTGAAGATTCCGTAAGATAACGTACGTGAAGCTCTTTGCGTGGAGCTCAGGACCTGGTAAGCACTCAGACTAGTGCTGTAGAAGCTTCTCTAATCATTGCTCAGCTTATACTGTTTTATAATTAAGAACGAAGTCACGCTCTAGGTAAAAGCACATCCACCACCACCAAAGAGGAATAAGTCACCGGGGCAGTCTTTTAGCTTTGGCCACCTGATTGTCCCTTATTTATGGCTTCTGGGTTGTATGTGTGCTTGGTTTTGAGGTATCTTACAACTACTACTAAATCCTTCATTTCCTACACACACAAAAGCAGTGAGATCGTTGAACGTGCTGCTTTAGAGAGAGAGCTGCTCATAATGGAAATGAGAGCACAGGTCATTTTTTAAAAAGTTGGAAGTGAGAAAATGCAGAATTCTGCATGTGCATTTGAAGGAACGCATCGGAAAGTGGGGACAATGTTACATACGATGTGCTTAGAAACAACCTTTGCACCTAGTAAGCACTCTAGAAATATCTTCCACCACCCACCACCACCATCATCATCATTATCATTATGTAGAACAAGGAAGGAATCATATAGTACCTGAAATCTTTTTGAGCTTATGCACGCTGCACTTATCAGCCAGAGGCAAGGAAAAGTGAACAGCAAATTGGAAAAAAATCTCAAGTAGATGGCTACAGCTGAACGTCAGTCTTGGAAACCTCATGGAAATTTAGGAGCCGCCTGGGGACTGGAGAATGCAAGGGCTTAGCTTGTGGGAAGTGGAAAGTGCCACTTGGAGATGCTTGTTCCCAGCCATGGGTGTCCCATGAATTTAAGGTTCATTTGAATTTGTTCTTTATTGAAGTGAATCTTGGGTGATCAGAGTATAGATCCCCTAGGTCCCTGAGACACTTGAGGAGACCATCTGGGGAGTAGGTGTCATTCGCCTCAACAGATTTCCAAATTTTAAGGAAATATGCCCAAGAGAGGGATGTATGAGAGCAGCCAGGAGGAACATAAACTTCAGAGCACAAACAAACACTTTGATTTGGTGGCTATGTGAATGAGTACTGCAAACATAAACTCTTAGTCACCTTAGATTTATGAATTTTACATCAACAACGACTCACTATCATTGAGCATGTACTATGTGCCAGGCTGTATTCTAAGCACATTTCATGGACTTTCACCAAGACTCTATGAGCTAGGTACTGCTGTGTTTCCCTTTCACAGATATGGAAGCTGAAGGCACAACTTGCTTAAGGGATCCAGCCAGTCAATTTTGCGAGCAAGAGGTGAACCAGGTGGTCTGGTTCCAAAGCCCATGCTTTTAACTACTGAACTTACAAATGACCTTTTAACCCCTCACCTATTTTTAAGTATAAAACCTTCCATATTATGACGACAACTATCACTATTAGGGAAGCATGGTTGCTGATGGCAAGGAGAAAGCCATTTGATTTAGAAACAAGCACATCGTTGACCCTTGAGCAGGTGGTTTCTGCAAAGCGCCGGGATGGCCGCCAGACTGCAAAGGCTTACGGGCACTCAGGGAGGTGAGAAAAGGGAGACCTTCCGTGTATATATCACTTCCAGGAGTTTGGCAGTAAGAAGCGAGACAGAAACAGAATTGCAGCTACTTGGAGCAGCCCGCCATCTCAAGGCTTGTTTTTTCTTCTCCCCAAGGTGATGAATACACACTGTAAAGAGGGAAATGGTGCGAGTTGAGGGGAAGAGGATGAAGATGCTGAAGACGGAGGAAAGATATTTCGGGGTGCCTTGGTGGCTCAGTGGTTAAGTATCTGCCTTCGGCTCAGGTCATGATCCCAGGGTCTTGGGATCGAGTCCCGCATTGGGCTCCTTGATCAGCGGGGAGCCTGCTTCTCCCTCTCCCTCTGCCTGCTACTCCACCTGCTTGTGCTCTCTCTCTCTCTGTCAAATAAATAAATAAAAAATGTTTAAGAGTGATTTAAAAAAAAGGTATTTCAAATAAACATCTGGGAAAGGATGTTGCTCTCGGGGCACGAGCGGAGGGTTTGAAGTCCAGCTCGATTCAGAAAAGATGTTTTTGGCTTTACTTGTTAACGATCCCCTGATGAATGAGTGGTGAAATGTTCAGTAATCTAGACTCACCCTCTCCTGAAAGCCCACATTCTCCTGGTGTGAATGGTCCGTTATCTAATTGTTTGGAGAAATGAGTGTGTGTCCCAGAGCTGCCAGCTGTGTGTTCTTGGACAGATAAGTCACCTTTTTTTTTATAAATTTTATTTATTTATTTATTTATTTATTTATTTGAGAGAGAGAGAGCGCGCACAAGCAGGGGGAGGGGCAGAGAGAGAGGGAGAAGCAGGCTCCCCGCTGAGCTGGGAGTCCGACACGGGGCTCGATCCCAGGACCCTGGGATCATGACCCGAGACGAAGGCAGACACTTAACTGACTGAGCCACCCCGGCGCCCCAAATAAGTCACTTCTTGTCTCTGAGCCTTGATTTCCCCATCTGTGAAGTGGTAGAGTTGAACTACAGATCCTGGGTCCTTGCACCTGCAGCAGGATGAACTTCTAACATGAATAGAAAAATGTCCTGCTGTTTTAAGTAAGAGCGTAACTCCCTTATCGTGTGACTTTTGTTTGAGTGGGAGAGTAGCCGCCGTCGCTTCTCTCTGTGCCAGAGAGAGAGGTGATTTGACCAGAATCGTAAATGGGTCTGCATGATATTTGTAAATGTGTATACTGTTCATTAAAATGGATTAATTTGTTACCAGAATTCTAAGGGCATCATTCTAAATGCTACAAAAACATATGTCCTTGGGGCGCCTGGGTGGCTCAGTCGGTTGAGTGTCGGACTCTTGATCTCAGCTTGGGTCTTGATCTCAGGGTCATGAGTTCAAGCCCTGCGTTGGGCTCCACGCTGGGTGTGGAGCCTACTTAAACAACAACGACGACAACAACAACAATGTATGTCCTTTACTAGCATATACATGTGTGAGCCTCAGGCCCATCAGGCCATATTGCTAGTTCGTTGCTGGAGAGCAGCTTTGTCGGTTGAATACACTAGCCCACGCATTGGCAGTGGGATTGCAGATCCCCCTAAGAGCCCCGTTGTCAGGAAGGAGGACCACAGGGTGTATTTGTGTGGCCAGCCATCTGTTGGTGATAGCATCTAACAAGTAGAATTTGCCCCAGCCACGAGAACTGTAACTCAGGAGACGCACGGAGTGCCTACTATGTGTCAGGCACCAAACAGGAAAATGAGGACTGTACATATCAGTTTTGCTGATCAAAGCCCGTAACCACAATAAAAACACAAAACAGGAAACCATGTCAAGTATCTGACTCTCTGGTGTACAACCACTTGGAACACAAGGGGTGCAGTGCCTCAGCTCGAGGTGTGTGTGTGGGGGGGGGGCAGTCAGTATGGAATAAGAGGCTGAATATGGCAGAAGGTTCTGCAGGCACCCAGGGAAAAACGTGCACAATGATGCCTCTCTCTCATTATTGCTCAAGAACACTTAGACCTAGCGATCCAGCAGCTTAGATCCACGCGCACGCGCACGCGCACGCGCACGCGCACGCTCCTACCTCTGTAGCACCTCGGTATACACCGTGGCCCTAAGCCAGCTGTCTGATTCAAGATGTAAATAGTATTGTACAGTAGCCGTTCTCAAAGTGTGGTCTGGAGACCTTTGAAGACACCTGCGGAACCCGTGCTCGAGGGCCCCGTGCTCTGTGTGATGCTCTGCTGCGGCTACCTTGAGTTTCTTAATACCTTCTGGACAAGGGACCCCACATTTTCAGTTGCACTGCAAATTATGTAGCTGGTCTTACTTATTTGAGACCCTTAGTTGTTTGAGAACCCTTTCATGGGGTTCATGAGCTCAAAACTATTCTAATACTAATACACTGATGATACAGTGCACCATTATTTGCCTTTTCTTTTCCCATTCCCATAGAACACAGTGGAGTTTTCCAGCAGCTATAGGACACGGTTATTACAACAGACTGAATGCAGAAGCAGATATGAGAATCCGGTTATTTTCTCTTAAGCCGGGCACTAAAGAGATTGGCAGAAATGAAAAACAATGCCACTCTTCTCACTGCATATAGTTTGCTTTTGGAAACTATAGTCAGTCTTCATAAAAATGTTATTATGTTAATGATGGGTAAATCCCAGTCTGAGTCTGATGGAGAAGCAGGAGCACCGACATCCAAGGGCAGGAGAAGATGCATGTCCCAGCTCAGGCAGAGAGCAGATTCACCCTGCCTTTGCCTTTCGTTCTATGCACACCCTTCAAGGCCTTGGGTGAGGCCCACCCACATTGGTGAGGATGACCTTCTCTACTGAATGTACCCATTCAAAGGCTAATCTCTTCCAGAACACCCTCACAGACACACCCAGAAACATTTTACCAGCCATGGGCACCCCTTAGCCCAGTCAGGTTGGCACACAAAGTTAACCGTCGCACTTGGCCATTTATGTAGGCAAATTTATGTCTATCAAAAAATGAGGCAAAGACACTATCCATTCCTTACCCTTGACCTTCGGCAGAATTCCCAAAGCGGCATCCGACACACTTCACTTGCTTTACTTGTTTTTCCTCCTTCATTAAAGTTTCAGGCTGGCTGATTCTGGGTCATACCTAGCCACTGGAGTGTCCTGAAATGGAATGGCTGCTTCAAGAGGCAGTGAACATCTCTTCCATCTCTTCCCTCTAAGGGTCCAGGCAGAAGCCAATTGTTCACCTCTGGAGGAGTGGCTGCCCCCTTCCTGTGGGTGCTGGACAGGGGCCGGCATGAGGCAGAGAGTAGGGTATAGTGACCTCTGAGGTCTCTTGCACTTCTTGAATGGCAGATGAGAGAGTCCAAACTCACCAGTGGGTCCCTGTCTCAAAAGGAAAGAGAGAGAGGGGGGACATTCTGTTGGTATCAAAACAGTAAAACTGTCACCAGAGATTCCAGTCTTGCTTATGAGACTGGGGTACTGGCTGGAGCCCGAAGAGAACTTTCTCCCAGGGGTGTGCACCAGGGAGAACCGGCACGGGGGGCGGGGAGGGGGTGGCGGGCAGAATGGGAATGGGAATCGTGTGTTCTCATTCTTATGACTCTGACTTACTGAGATTGACATTTTTTTTAAGTCACTGATATCTCCCTTCCCTTTTGGGGGGCCTCTTTCCTTCACTTTTAGCACCAAAGTCCTGACAGCCTTTTCTGCCACTTGTCTTTTGAAAATTCATCTTCTAAATGAAGGTTGAGGTGTTTGGCTGTTAATAGTCAAACACATTACCCTTGGAAAAGAAACAAGGAGATCCTGGAGACAATATCTTTTTTTCCCTTTTTTTAAAGATTTATTTATTTATTTATTTTGACACAGAGAGAGAGAGAGAGCACAAGGAGGGAGCGTGGGAGAGGGAGAAGAAGGCTCACCGAGCAGGGAGCCCATCACGGGGCTTGATCCCAGGACCCTGGGATCATGACCTGAGCTGAACGCAGACACTTAACGACTGAGCCACCCAGGCACCCCCTGGAGACGCTATCTTTACCCTAAGAAACAAATCTCCTAAGCAGGAAATGATAGAGGCTGGGCAAGCTGTGCAGACATTTGGGGGAAAGAACATTTTCCCAGTACTTCTCAAACCATGCTTGTGGTTTTACAGGGGTAATCAATTACGCAAGTGTGCCTGTCCTCCCTTCCTCATCTGTCTTTCCTTCTTCATTCCCACTTTTCCTCTTCCGTAAAAGCCTCTGTGATATCTCAGGAATCTCCTAGGTGTTGGGATTTGGAGATACCTAACATAGCTTTGTCGATTGCATAACTGGTGAGTGGAGACAAGTGACCTATCACAGTGACACACGGAGGCAAGGCTCTAAAGGAGGGTGTGCTAAGTGCTAGGGCGGCCTGCCTGGGATGCAGGGGAAGGATAGGCCCTTGACCTGGCTTGTGGAGGGGGCAGTCGGTGTTTATCAGGGGGAGCAAGAGAGCAAGGTGCTCCGGGCCCAGGGAGGTTAAGTAAGCTGCCCAAGTTCACACTGGTATGTTGCTGGACCAGCGCTGAAACCTGGCTCACCTCCATAGCCTGCACCCTTGACCTGTATGTGGTACTGCCTTTTCCCAGACCACCAGCAGCTCCTGAGACCCAGCATAGGGTGAGGTGGGGGCAAAGAGCGGCGGGGAATGAGGTCCGTGGTTCAGGCTTCATTTAGCATCCCTTTAGTCCCAGGGGTAAACAGAAAAGGGAGGCAAATATTTATGGGCCAGAGAAAAGTAAGGTCCAGCTCTTTGAGGTGCTATTAACTTATATTCATGTCCCAAGATATTTAACATATATTCACTGAGCACCTGTCCTGCCCCTGGACCGATATCACTCCCACCCTCTGGAGCTCACGTCCCCCCTCTTCACACCATAGCTGGGGACAGCCTCGCAGAGCTAAGCAGGATTCACTGACTGGCTCTCTCCCTCCCACCGATGCTGTGGGTGCAGCTCCTCATCACTGCCTTAGAAATGTCCCTTCTAACAAATAACCCGACTCATCATTTCTTTCCTCCCTCCATCCTCCTGCTCCCTCCATCACAAGAGCTGTGAACTGAGCCCCGGGCAGGTTTCCTGCCATGGGGAGAACAGGGCCCAGCTCCTAGACCAGTTGAGTAAGCAGGAGTTGGTCCATCTCTGCCACAGGGATTTGGTCCCTTTTACCTGCCTGACGCTGGCGGAGAGCTTACTTTTCCACGGCTAGCAGCCCGATGAGGATGGCCCACCCCTCCCACAAGAATGCAAAGAAACAATCAGCTATTAATTTCCAGTGGGACGAACAGGAACCCATTCAGCCAGGAAATCTAAATTGAACAGTGGTTAAGTCATTCAGGCTCCCTGGCCCCTTAACTTCCAGGATGATTCTGTGTTCCTGTTTGCGGCCATCCTGCCCCCACTGCTAGTGGGAGGGTATCTCGCTTTTATTTCTTTTTTATTTTTATTTTTTTAAAGATTTTATTTATTTATTTGACACAGAGAGAGGGAACACAAGCAGGGGGAGTGGGAGAGGGAGAAGCAGGGAGCCCGATGTGGGGCTCGATCCCAGGACGCTGGGATCATGACCTGAGCCGAAGGCAGACGCTTAACGACTGAGCCACCCAGGCGCCCCGGTATCTCACTTTTAAATGAGGTGCCTGCTTGCTCTCAGCAGACAGCACTCTGTGGTGGTTCGGCCTAAGGACTAGGGAGCCGGGCTGTCTGGGTTCAAATCCCATCTGTGTCACCCGCTCTGTGGGCAAGTTTCCCATCTACAGAGACGATGCCTCCATTTCCTCATCTGTGAAGTGGGAATAATAAGAGGACCAGCCTCGTGCTATTGTTTCATGGTAGTGTGAGAATTAAATGAGTTGATACTTGTGAGGTGCTTAGAATGATTGCAAACACTTTTAAGGGGTAAAGTAATCAAATAAATCTATTTAATTATCCAGCTTCGGGTGGTCCTTGCCTCTGTCTTTTCTTTCCTTCGGGATGTCTGTCATCAGACGGAGGGAACAGATTTAGGAAAAGAGGCTAAAAGCAGGGATTTGAGAGTTAAACTGCCTCGGTTCAGATCCTCCTTCCACCACTTAATTAGGGGTGGTCACCTAGTCTCTCAGCTCCTCAGTTTCCTCATCTGTAAAACGGGGGTCATAATTGCACCGATTTCCTGGGATGGTCATGGAAACGAGTTGTGTCAAGTTCTTAGTGTGCCTGGCACATAGTAAGTGCTCAACAAATTTTAGCTGTTATTATCAGGCAGCCCCCAAAAAGTGCCCTATCAATGCACCAATTTCGATTGCACCAGCTATAATACTGCCAAAGCTGATGCTCTGAGCAAGTGTGGCTTGGAGCCTCAAGCCAGCTCCTCGGGGCTGACTGTGTGCTGGTTAACAAAGATGCAGCAGCTCGGCGAGGTATGGAAGAACCCAGCCACGCTGCCTCCGAGTCCTGACTCTCCTGCTTGCAAGAGGTGTGATGTTGGGGGCGCCTGGGTGGCTCAGATGGTTAAGCGTCTGCCTTTGGCTCAGATCATGATCCCAGGGTCCTGCGACCGAGCCCTGCATCGGGCTCCCTGGTTGGCAGGGAGCCTGCTTCTCCCTCTCCCTCTACTGTTCCCC